>NC_044561.1:118011970-119223470 GCF_007565055.1 Rhinopithecus roxellana
ATCATTTGAGTTCAGGAGTTCAAGACCAGCCTGGCCAACATGGTGAAACACCGTCTCTACTAAAAATACAAAAATTAGTCGGGCATGGTGGTGGGTGCCTGTAATTCCAATTAGTCCAGAGGTGGAGGCATGAGAATTGCTTGAACCCGGGAGGTGGAGGTTGCAGTGAGCTGAGTTTGCACCACTGCATTCCAGCCTGGGCGACAGGGTGAGACTCTGTCTCAAAATCAATCAATCAGTAAACAAATAAATAGGCAAGAGGGAACCTGGAGAGGGGAGGGTATGGAGAGGAGGGCCAGGAGGACTGTCAGGAGCTGTGGCCTTGGTAGAGAGACACAGTCAGCCCGGTGACTTTGCACTGAGGGAAACGGGGAATGAAAATCCTGACTCCTCGCCTCTCACCTGCTGATCTCCTGCTGGTGCCCCCTGTTGACAAAACCCAACCAGAGCCAGAGGGCAGGAGAACCCATTGGTGTCACCCACAGCGGTGTGGCTGTCGGAAACCAAGCAGCAGAGCAGCGTGCAGAAGGCTGTCTGCAGTGGCAAACAGAAGAACTGCAGCACGCAGCCCAGCACTTTGGATATGACCCGTTTGGAAAGCAGAATTTTGATAGTCTAGGATCTGGGTAAAGGGTTTTCCAGGTATCAGGATGGAAGCAACAAAGGTGCAGAGGCTGGAGGGTTGGGCCAGGTAGGAGCAAGCATTCCTGTTATCTACTGCTGTGTGATAATCTACCCCTAAAACACAATGACTTAAAATGACATCCATTTTGGCCAGGCGCGGTGGCTCACGCCTGTAATCCCAGCACTTTGGGAGGCTGAGGCAGGCGGATCACGAGGTCAGGAAATCGAGACCATCCTGGCTAACACGGTGAAACCCTGTCTCTATTAAAAATACAAAAAATTAGCCGGGCATGGTGGCAGGCACTTTCCTGCCTCCATAGCCCATACCTGCTTCTCAGGAGCAGAGGCCTTGCCTTCTTCTCTGTACTTCGACAGGTCTGGGCAGGCCTCAGGAAGATAGATATGAGCTCATGGTGTGGGTCATTCCTGAGAAGTCACTCTGGGCTTTGAGGAGTTAAAATTCAAAGCTGGGGATGAGAGTCAGGCATTTCTAAATTAGAATATAGAGTGTATTCCCACTGTATATACAATGGAGGCCAGCATCAACACTCAAGGTGAAAACCTGACAGAGTCACATTTGTCCTTGAAAACCTCGTAGGAAGATGCCAAGTGGAGACAGGAATTATCCCTCGCTGAATCTGACACAGCCAGCATTTCCTCCAGGGCTTCTTCCCCGTATCTTGAATAAGTGCCTGTTGGAGATCCTGGTTTGGGTTAAGAAGCTGTGTTATATAGATAATGAGCATCTTCAGATCCTAGAATCTTCCTCAGTGGGTCATGATCCTCATGTTGCTCATAGGAAAAGAGGCCAAGAACTAGGGTGATCAATCATCCCGGTTTACCAGGTCTGGGGAGTTTACTGAAATACAGAGTTTTCAGTGCTAAAACCAAAACAGTCCCAGGGAAATTCCCAATGGTTGTCCACCCTACAGAACAACTGTAATGACAGGATTACCTCTCACACACCCTCCTGGGCGTGTGCATGTTACACAATGTGTCCACTTTCTGTTGCTATCATAGAACCCATGAGACTGGGTAATTTACAAAGAAAAGGGGTTTGTTTGTTACAGTCCTGGAGGCTGGGAAGTCCAAGACAGGGTGGCTGCATCTGGTCAGCTTCTGGTGAGGGCCTCATGCTGTGTTGTAACATGGCAGAAGGTATCGTAGGGTGAGAGGAAGCAAGACAAAGCCGAGGAAGCCAAACTCACTTTTGTAATGAACTGCTCTCAATAACTCACCCACTCCTGTGAGAATTAACCCAATCCTGTAAGAAAGGCATTAATCCCTCCTAATGACCTAATCCCCTCTTAAAAGCTGCACCTCCCAATACCATTACATTGGGGACCAAGTTTCTACATGCATTTTGGAGGAGACAAACCACATCCAAACCATAGCACACACGCAACATAAATTGGTTATCTCCTGCTGTTTACCACGCCCACCCCACCATCCATTTTTTTTTTTCATACAGATTCTTGCTGTTGTTGGCCTAGGCGGGAGTGCAACGGCATGGTCTTGGCTCACTGCAACCTCTGCCTCCCGGGTTCCAGCAATTCTCCTGCCTCGGCCTCCTAAGTAGCTGAGATTACAGGTGCCCGCCACCATGCCCAGCTAATTTTTGTATTTTTAATAGAGATGGGGTTTCACCATGCTGGCTAGGGTGGTCTCAAACTTCTGACGTCAGGTGATCCACCCACCTCAGCCTCTCAAAGTGCTGGGATTACAGGTGTGAGCCACCGCACCCGGCCACACCAGTCCTTTGAGGGGAAACAGATGGTAGAATTGTTCAGAGAATGGGCTCTGGAACTGGGCTCTGGAAGTTTCAGCTCCAGCATTCATTAGCTGTATGTGTTTGGGCAAGTCACTTCACCTCTCTCTGCCTCAGTTTCCTTATCTATAAAGTTGGAAGAGTAATAGTAAGTTCTACTCTGTCAGGTCATTGTAAGGATTGAGTGAGTTAATAGATGGAGAGCAGTTAGAACAGTGCCTGTCATGGAGGAAGCTACACAGGTCACAACTCCTTAACTGAAACTCCAGTGTCTCAGGATCCTGATGCATTTTGGAATTTAGGGAGTTCTGGGGTTTTGGAAAGCACATGACTTATATAACACACTAGTGGGTAGTGGGATCTGGCTTAGCATCCCATAATGAAACACGTTAATATTTCTGCAGAAAACAACATATGAGTATTCATACATCTGTTCAGGTTAGGTTTTTGCTACTGAATGAGTTTTGGTGTTACACTTAAATTCTTTTGTTCAGAAACGTTGGGATCTCTGAAGTGTGGATAAGGGCCTGTAGATCTGTGTAAGGGTTTGCTGTGATTATTGTTGAATGTGCATCTGATATAACTGCCATGCAGTTGCTTCTTGAGGACAACTCTGAGCTTTTATGCTCAAGGCCCTCCTGGGCTCTTGGAGTTTTCTAGCAGGGCCTTCCTGTACCAAGAGCTCTGAATAAACTTTGAAGACTGACAGGACACTCTCTTCTTCTCTCTCTACCTAGGTCCTCAATTTAGTGATGTCTCCCTGTTCCTTTCAGTGTGGTAGTAGAGGTTGGCAGGGGAGGGGTAGGTTGCAAATGCAATTTCCAAGAGCCTTCCCCAGCCTGACCCCCACCCCTTCCACCTCAGCTGGTCCCAGTGGGGGAGGGGCACAGGTTGTGTGGAAGTGATGAGTGAGCCCCTCTTCTGGCAAAGCTGCTGTGGGTTCAGGCAGTCACCTGGCCTGCACAGGCAAGATAATGGAGTCAAAGGAGGCTTATGGCCCCTCAGCCGCCCCTGGGCATGCACAGATGTCTTTGTGGCAGACACTGTAGCACTTGCAGAAAAGCGTTGGTGCCAGGTGTGGTGGCTCATGCCTGTAATTCCAGCACTTTGGGAGGCTGAGGCGGGTGGATCACTTGAGGTCAAGAGTTCGAGACCACCCTGGCCAGCATGGCAAAACCCCGCCTCTACTAGAAATACAAAAACTAGCCAGACGTGGTGGCAGGCACCTGTAATCCCACTACTCGGGAGGCTGAAGCAGGAGAATCACTCGAACTGGGGAGGCGGAGGTTGTAATGAGCCGAGATCATACCACTGCACTCCAGCCTGGGAAAACAAAAAGCAAAAGAAAGAAGGAAAGAAGGAAGGAAGGAAGGAAGGAAAGAAGGAAGGAAGGAAGGAAGGGAGGGAGGGAGGGAGGGAGGGAGGGAAGGGAGGGAGGGAGGGAGGGAGGGAGGGAGGGAAGGAGGGAGGGAGGGAAGGAAGGAAGGAAAGAACGAAGAAGGAAAGAAAGAAGTGTTGGAGGGGAACCAGAAAGTTCCCCCTTAATTCTCAGCCAGCATTTACTGAGTGTAACCCTGGGCTGGGCCCCAGGCTAGGTGCTGGGGACGCATGGTGAGGAAGACCTGGCCCCTCTGAGAGAAACCCACAGGCCAGGGACAGCTGCCTTCTGACCTCATGGGTACAGGGCTGACCCTCATCCTGTCCATGGTGTCAGGTGCCAACCCGCCCTTCAAAGCAAGAGGAGGGAGGGAGAAGTGCCTGTATGTTCAAGAGTTACTTTACGAGGACAAAACAATCACCTTGGTTGACATCAGCAAAGAAACATCAGCCAAAGGCTTAAGATGACTCCAAAGAACTGGGGTGCAGGTGGGGGGTGGGGCACTGAGACAGGCTCAGCCTGGATAGAGGAGGGGAAAGCTCCTGCGGGGGCCCCAGCTTGCAAAGATGAAGCTATTGCTTGATGATGTTGTCTCCAGGGCCAGAGATCTTCCTCTCATCTCACACCATCTGCAGTCCTCTCCTGCTGCGTGGGAGGCGCAGTCATTAGACCCATTTTCCAGGTGAGAGATCTCTGCCTCAGGGCTCAGACCTCCTCCTGGGGTTCCAGGTCAGTCTTCCGGGATGGAGGACAGGAAGCAGGCCATCGAGGGCTCTGGTAAGAAATGAGGTTTCTGGCCAGGCACGGTGGCTCATGCCTATAATCCCAGCACTTTGGGAGGCCGAGGCAGGCGGATCACTTGAGGTCAGGAGTTCCAGATCAGCCTGGCCAACAAGGTGAAACCCTGTCTCTACTAAAAATACAAAAATTAGCCAGGAGTGGTGAAGTGCGCCTGTAATCCCAGCTACTTGGGAGGCTGAGGCAGCAGAATTGCTTGAACCTGGAAGGTGGATTGCAGTCAGCTGAGATCGCACCACTGCATTCTAGCATGGGTGACAGAGGGAGACTCTGTCTCAAAAAAAGAAAAAAGAAAAGAAAAGAAATGAGGTTTGCCTGGCTGAGCCTGGGAAGCTAGAGTTCATTCGTTCATTCATTCATTCATTCATTCTGGCTGATCCTGAGTTCTGGCAGTTCCTATCTGCATGACCCTGGCAGCTCACTTCAGCCCTCTGAGCCTAAGATTCTACTATGTACCAGGCACTGTTCAGTCTACTGAGGATACAGAAGGAACTAGATAGTCATGGCCTCCAGCCTCACAACGCAGATAATGGGGTGGAGGTAGAGACAACTAGCTTTTTCTGGAGGCTTCCTGTAAAAAACAACGCTTAAGTGGAGGTGGACAAAATCTCCCCATCATGCTGGGGAGAGGCAGAAATGGATTTAGCAAACTTACTGTGAAAGTCACAGCTTAAGCCTTAGAGCCATTCACTTGCCAGGGGCCTTCCAGGGGCCAAGTAATACACTCTCAGGATCACATGCTTTAGTAGAATTTGCCAATGTAAGATGTTTTAACTGTAATTTATTAAGAATGCTGCCCCTTTCCACTCCAACTTCCCTCTCTGCCACACTTCCCTTCCTTTTGGGTATTGCCCCGGTGGTTCTGGCATTTTGGGGGATCTAGCTAAGGAGAAGTTGTCACGGAATAATGACATTGATGAAAATAACAAAAGTCAAAATACACCACTACAAAAAGGGTGTAATAAATAGCATCAGTTCAAAAAAAAATTAAGATTAATAATCAAGGAAACATAACAAGTCCGGAAATCTTACAGCCCTGATATGAAAGAAATTTGATAGAGGTTCTTCTAAATTTGACAACAATCCTAGAATTTTATGACCTTCCAGTAGTACCCCCTTATCCTCGAGGGATACATTTCAAGACCCTCAGTGGGTGCCTGAAACTGTGGATGGTAAGGAATTCTATTTAGACTATGTTTTTTTGATCCAATAGCCAAGACAACTACTGAGCTGGCTAATGGGCAGGTAGTGAAGATGCTGGACAAACGGACAATTCAGACCCCAGGGGGACAGGGTGGGGTGGAGTGGGACAGCACCAAATTCCATCACGCTACTCAGAACAGCATACAATGTAGAAGTTAATGAATTGCTTCTGGAATTTTTCATTTAATATTGTCAGACTGTGGTTGACCATGGGCAACTGAAACCTCAGGAAGCAAAACCTTGCATAAGAGGGGGCTACTGTGCCAGTAATAAGTTGTGAAGCTGAAAGAAACTTTAACTATCGACCATAAAAAATTTGGGGCCAGGCACAGTGGCTCATGCCTATAATCCCAGCATTTTGGGAGGCCAAGGTGGGAGGGTGGCTTGAGGCCAGGAGTTCAAGACCAATCTGGGCAACATAGTGAGACTCCGTCTCTACAAAATCTTAAAATATTAGTTGCGTGTGGAGACACATGCCTGTAGTCCTGGTTACTTGGGAGGCTGAGATGGGGGGATCCTTTGAGCCCAAGAGTTTGAGGCTGCATTGCACAAAGATCAGATAACTGCAGTCCTGCCTGGGCAATGGAGCAAGACCCTGTCTTTAAAAAATGGGGGCCGGGCGCGGTGACTCACACCTGTAATCCCAGCACTTTGATAGGCCAAGGTGGGTGGATCATTTGAGACCAGGAGTTTGAGACCAGCTTGGTCAACTTGGTGAAACCCCGTCTCTATTAAAATTACAAAAATTCGCCAGGCGCACCTGTAGTCCCAGCTACTTGGGAGGCTGAGGCAGGAGAATCGCTTGAACCCAGAAGGTGGAGGTTGCAGTGAGCCAAGATTGCACCACTACACTCCAGCCTGGGTGACAGAGTGAGGTTCTGTCTCAAAAAAAAAAAAAAAAAAAAAAAAAAAAAAAATTAGTCAACGGTGCTAGAGAAAAGACTAAAGTATCTTCTTATTCTCTCTAAATAAAATGACATTACAAAATCAATGTCACATGAAGAGGTTAATGTAAAAGTATACAACCGCAGTGTAGGAATGAAATAATTATAGATATGTATCATATGAATGTAAATATGAATGTAAATATAAATTTTAATGTATGTAATTATGAACAAAGATGTAATGCTATTATGTAAATAAATATATTGTCTTATATGTAACTTAACATGTTTAATATCATGTTATATTAGGAACTATTGCTGGCTATGTGGCCACAACAGGGCAGGGAATCTTGGGACCCTTATTCAGAGAGACCAAGACCAAATAAAGGACCGGATAAATCATTTCCTTCAACCTGTCACCAGTACAGGAATCCTCTTCCTGATGACAGCTGTCCCCTGAGCCTTGGCTCTGCACATCTGCTGGGATGGGGAATTCACCTCTCCTCCAAATCCTGTACTATCATGGGTCAAAACTCTGGCTGTGGGAGGTTCTTTAGTCATGCAGATCACTAGCTATCAGTGGTTTCCTCTTGAGTCCTCATCTTCCCCAGCACCCCCAGAAATCATGGGCTGCTGCTTCCCATTTTATTATAGCTCTGCAGTGCTACAATGCAGCTCTAGTATCTTGCCCTGGCCTGGGATAACCTGGCCTTCTTCAAAGTTTCCTTTTATGTCTTGACTTCCAAAGTCTTCCTCATCCATGATCTCAGAGATTAATCAGCCACCCATACATATATGAGGATGACAATGATGATGATGATGATGATAACAGCTAGCCAACACCGAGTGCTTACTGTAGACCGGGCTGTGTGCCGGGTGCTGTATGAGCACCTGTTGTTAGTCTCAGGCACACCTATTTATGTTGGTTTTGAGTAACTTGTGCACGTATACCTTTGATTTAAAATTTTGGTTTCTATGTAGACTAGGATAGGGATTTTTTGGTTTTGTTTAGCCTTCTCTCCTAAGCTTAATGAAACCACATGTTCAGAAAGAAAGGACGCATTTAATTAAAACATTTCAAAGGCAAACAGCTTAAAAGAGTGATTACCCTAGACCTCTAATAAACAAATAGGCCCCTCCTACAAAACTCTTCTTAATGTAAATTCCAGACAGGAAAAGCCAGAAACAAAAATATAATCAAGAATGTTTGTTATTTACCTGGCTAAAGCCTGACAAAAATATTTTCTTAAGAGCTCTGGAGTTCAAAGTCAACTTAATTAAAAGCGGGTATTCAGACTATAACTTTTACAATAGGGCCTTTCTGCTGCTTCTATTTTGGATCTTGTTTCGGGGAATTTTTTTCAGGTGACTGAAACCCCTCTCTTAATGATATGGTGAGTCCCTCTCTCTGTTTACGTCCTTTCTTGTTGGTATGATTTTTTGCTGAAGGAAAAAAAAAATGTAAATCTTAAGCGGCTTTCTGGAAAGCTTAAATTTCTTCTCTGTGCTTTGAAATGTAAATTTCCTACCTTGTCTAAAATTCAGTGAGGTACTCGCTTCGGCAGCACATATACTAAAATTAGAATGAAGGCGCGGTGGCTCACGCCTGTAATCCCAACACTCTGGGAGGCTGAGGCGGATGGATCAACTGAGATCAGGAGTTCGAGACCAGCCTGGCCAACGTGGTGAAAACCCATCTATACTAAACATACAAAAATTAGCTGGGTATGGTGGCACATGCCTGTAATCCTGGCTACTTGGGAGGCTGAGGCAGGGGAATTGCTTGAACCCGGGAAGTGGAGGTTGCAGTAAGCCAAGATCGCACCACTATACTCCAGCCTGGGTGACAGAGAGAGACTCTGTCTCAAAATAAATAAATAAACAAATAAGTAAATAAATAAAATGAAATTGGAATGATACAGAGAAGATTAGTAGCATGGCACCTGTGCAAAGATGACACGTAAATTCGGAAGCGTTCCATTAAAAAATATATATATATATTTAATAAAATTAATTAACACCAGGTGTGGTGGCTCACACCTGTAATCCCAACACTGGGAAGCTGACGTCAGGAGTTTGAGAGCAGCCTGCCCAACATGGTGAAACCCAGTCTCTACTGAAAATGCAAAAATTAGCTGGGCGTGGTGGTGCATGCTTGTAAGCCCAGCTACTTGGGAGGCTGAGGCAGGAGAATCACTTGAATCTGGGAGGTGGGAGGCTGCAGTGAGCTGAGATTGTGCCACTGCAGTCCGCTTGGGCGACAGAGCAAGACTCTATCTCAAAAACAAACAAACAAACAAAACAAAAAACGAAAAGAAAGAAGTCACAAAGGGATCAAACTTCATTTTGGCTTCTCCTGCTTTGGTGATGGCCACAAAAGGGAAAAAGTTTTTCAAATTTGTTTGGTAACTATGACTTTAGAGTTTTGCCAAGCTAAATTAAACTATGAATATTTATTGAATATCTAGATCATTTCCAAATAAGATATAATGCTAAGACATTAATTACTACATGTAAGTTTAAGCTCATATACTTTTGGTTTCTTATTTCAGAGAAACAAAAGATATTTAGGGGCTGGGTGTAGTGGCTTATACCTGTAATCCCAGCACTTTGGAAAGCTGAGGTGAGAGGACTGCTTGAGGCCAGGAGTTCGAGACCAGCCTGGGCAACATAGTGAGACCTTGTCTCTACAAAACAAAAATTTAAAAGTTAGCCAGGAGTGGTGCTGCATGCTTGTAGTCCTAGCGACTTGAGAGGCTGAAGCAGGAGGATCACTCAAGCCTAAGAGTTTGAGGCTACAGTGAGCTATAATCATACCACCATATTCCAGCTTGGGCAACAGAGCAAGACCCTGTCTCAAAAAAAAAAAAAAAAAAAAAAAAAAAAAAAAAAAAAAAAAAGAGAGAGATATTAAGATCCAATAGTAAAAGTATCCTATTCCACATTGAAAAATTGTTCCATTAGAAAGCTTGTGTTTCCAAATATTATAAAATGTGTATTCATAAATTATAGTACATACTGACAAAATTACTTCTGACTGGGCAGTGGCTCACACCTGTAATCCTAGCACTCTGGGAGGCTGAGGCGGGCAGATCACCTGAGATCAGGAGTTCACCAGCCTGGCCAACATGGTGAAACTCTGCCTCTACTGAAAATACAAAAAATTAGCCGAGCGTGGTGGTGTGTGCCTGTAGTCCCAGCTACTTGGGAGGCTGAGGCAGAAGAATCACTTGAACCTGGGAGGTGGAGGTTGGAGTGAGCCAAGATCACACCACTGCACTCCAGCCTGGGTGACAGAGTGAGACTCCATCTAAAAAAAAAAAAAAAAAAATTACTTCTTAGATTTTTAGTATAAATTGAGATTACTAAGATTTAAAATTCTGACTAATATATGGTAACTAACACTAGAGACCAGAAGGAAGACAATTCTGTATTCAGAATATGTAAGGAGAGGAAGACACGTTTTTAGGAAGGAAGACGATAAGAAAGACATAAGTATGTGGTTTTTGTTAAAGAGTAAGTGATTTTGCCTAGTTTAGGGGTTATTTAAAGGCTGTATCAAATTGGGATAAAAGAAGGAAAGAATAAAATAGATTAACGGAATGGATATAGTAAGTTGGGAAAAGAGGCCGGGCGCGATGGCTCAAGCCTGTAATCCCAGCACTTTGGGAGGCCGAGACGGGCAAATCACGAGGTCAGGAGATCGAGACCATCCTGGTTAACACAGTGAAACCCCGTCTCTACTAAAAAATACAAAAAACTAGCCGGGCGAGGTGGCGGGCGCCTGTAGTCCCAGCTACTCGGGAGGCTGAGGCAGGAGAATGGCATAAACCCGGGAGGCGGAGCTTGCAGTGAGCTGAGATCTGGCCACTGCACTCCAGCCTGGGTGACAGAGCGAGACTCTGTCTCAAAAAAATAAATAAATAAATAAATAAAGTTGGGAAAAGAAAGAGGAATGGAAAAATTGTAAGAAGTTATAAAAGGTTTAGGGAAATATTACCTTGTGTGGTCAAGGCTCATTGAGATTAGATGATTTATAAGGCTTTATTAAAATTAGCCTTCATATTTATAATGCACTGATGCAAAAGTAGAATCAGTTTTCTCTTTTGAACTAGATATTCATATAGTTATTTTATTTTATTATTATTTTTTGAGATGGAGTCTCGTTCCACCCAGGCTAGAGTGCAGTGGCGCGATCTTGGCTCACTGCAACCTCCGCCTCCTGGATTCAAGTGATTCTCCTGCCTCAGCCTCCTGAGTAGCTGGGATTGCTGGCATGCGCCACCATGCCAGGGTAATTTTTGAATTTTTAGTAGAGACAAGGTTTTGCCATGTTGGCCAGGCTAGTCTCGAACTCCTGACCTCAGGGTGATCCACTCGCCTTGGCCTTCCAAAGTGCTGGGATTACAAGCACGAACCACCGTGCCCTGCCTCATATAGTATTAATGAGAGATAGTAAAAGATTTTTTTGTTTACCTTTTGAGTAAACTGCTACTAAAAAAAAGAAAAGAAAGCGGGGAGAGGGAGAGACATTCTTTTGGTCTCAAGCTGTCTTTTTCAGGTCTTTTGTGCCAGGCCTCTGAGCCCAAGCTAAGCCATCCTATCCCCTGTGACCTGCACGTGCACATCCAGATGGCCTGAAGCAACTGAAGATCCACAAGAGAAGTGAAAATAGCCTTCACTGAGGACCTTCCACCATTGGGATTTGTTTCTGCCCCACCCTAACTGATCAATGTACTTTGTAATCTCCCCCACCCTTAAGAAGGTTCTTTGTAATCTCCCCACCCCTAAGAAGATTCTTTGTAATTCTCCCCACCCTTGAGAATGTACTTTGTGAGATCCACCCTCTGCCCCCAAAACATTGCTCTTAACCCCACCACCTATCCCAAAACCTATAAGAACTAATAATAATCCCACCACCCTTCGCTGACTCTGTTTTTGGACTCAGCTGAACTGCACCCAAGTGAAATAAACAGTCTTGTTGCTCACACAAAGCCTGTTTGGTAGTCCCTTCACATGGACGCGCATGACATTTGGTGCCAAAGACCCGGGTCAGAGGGACTCCTTCGGGAGGCCAGTTCCCTGTCCTCACCCTCACTCCGTAAAGAGATCCACCTATGACCTCGGGTCCTCAGACCAACAAGCCCAAGGAACATCTCATCAATTTCAAATTGGATAAGTGGTCTTTTAGCTGTCTTCTCCAGCCTCTCTTGCTACCCTTCAATCTCCCTCTCTTGCTACCCTTCAATCTCCCTGTCCTTCCAATTCTAGTTCTTTTTTTCTCTCTAGTAGAGACAAAGGAGACGCATTTTATCTGTGGACCCAAAACTCCAGCGCCGGTCACGGACTCGGGAAGACAGTCTTCCCTTGGTGTTTAATCACTGCGGGGACGCCTGCCTGATTATTCATCCACATTGCATTGGTGTCTGATCACCACAGGGACGCCTACCTTGGTCTTTTACCCACATTCCTTTGGTGGCAAGTCAATTGCAGGGACACCTGCTTTGGCTGCTCACCCACATTGGAGCCCAGGACTGCTCCCCACCCCTTTCTTCGTGTCTCTACCCATCTCTTTAAACTTGCCTCCTTCACTATGGGCAAACTTCCACCCTCCATTCCTCTTTCTTCTCCCTTAGCCTGTGTTCTCAAGGACTTAAAACCTCTTCAACTCTCACCTGATCTAAAACCTAAGCGTCTTATTTTCTTCTGCAACACCGCTTGGCCCCAACACAAACTTGACAATGGTTCTAAACGGCCAGAAAACGGCACTTTTGATTTCTCCATCCTAAGAGACCTAGATAATTTTTGTTGAAAAATGGGCAAATGGTCTGAGGTGCCTGATGTCCAGGCATTTCTCACACTTCATTCCCTCCCTAGTCTCTGTTCCCAATGCAATATGTCCCAAATCCTCTTTCTTTCCCTCCCGCCTGTCCCTTCAGTCCCAACCCCAAGCTTCGCTGAAACTTGTGAATCTTCCTTTTCTACTGACCCGTCTGACCTCTCACCTCCTCCCCACACTGCTCCTCCTCAGGTCGCTCCCTGCCAGGCTAAATCAGGCTCCAACTCTTCTTCAGCCTCTGCTCCCCCACCCTATAACCCTTTTATTGCCTTCCCTCCTCACACCCGCTCTGGTTTACAGTTTTGTTCTGCGACTAGCTCTCCCCCACCCGCCCAACAATTTTCTCTTAGAGAGGTGGCTGGAGCTGAAGGCATAGTCAGGATACATGTGCCTTTTTCTCTGTCAGACCTTTCCCAAATGAGCCAGCGTTTAGGCTCTTTCTCATCAGACCCCACTAAATATGTACAGGAAATCCAATATCTAACTCTGTCCCACAATTTAACCTGGAGTGATTTAAATGTCATCCTAACTTCTACCCTCTCCCCAGGTGAACGGGAAATAGTTTTTTCTCTAGCCCAATCTCACGCTGATAACTACTGGCTTCATGAGCCAGACCTCCAGGAAGGCAGTAGAGCAGTTCCCTGAGATCTCCAATACAACTATCAGGCCAATTCCCCAGGTATAGCTAGGTGAGGTTACATGGTTTCCTGTCTAGTTACAGGGCTTAAAAAGGCAGCTTACAAAGCTGTTAATTATGACAAACTTAAAGAAACTACCCAAGGTAAAGACGAAAACCCAGCCCAGTTCATGGTCCACTTAGCAGCAACCCTTAGACACTTTGCTACCCTAGACCCAGAGAGGCCAGAAGGCCACCTTATTCTTAATACGCATTTTATCACCCAGTCAGCTCCTGACATTAGAAAAAAAGCTTTACAAATTGGAATCCGGCCCTCAAACCCCACAACAGGAATTAATCAACCCCACCTTCAAGGTGTACAATAATAAAGAGGAGGTAGCCAGACAGCAACAAATTTCTGAGTTACAGCTACTTACCTCTGCTGTAAGACAACCCATAACCATATCTCCAGCATGCAAGAACTTCAGAATATCCAAGCTATAACTTCCGGGGGCTCCTTCAAAACATCCTCGTGGACCCTGCTTCAAATGCCAAAAGCCTGGCCAGTACTCCTCAGAATGCCTGCAGCCCGGCATTCCTCCTAAGCCATGCCCTGTCTGTGTGGGCCCCTGCTGGAGGTCGGACTGTCTGACTCACATCGCCGCTGCTCCTAAAGCCCCTGGAGCCCAAACCCAACGTTCCTTGGCCGACTCCTTCCCTGATCTCCTTGGCTTAGCAGCTGAAGACTGATGCAGCCTAATAGCCTCAGAAGCCTCCTGGACCACCATGGACGCCAAGCTTCGGGTAACTCTTACAGTGGAGGGTAAGTCCTTCCCCTGTTTAATCAATATGGGGGCTACCCACTCCACATTACCTTCTTTTCAAGGGCCTGTTTCCCTTGCCCCCGTAACTGTTGTGGGTATTGATGGTCAAGCTTCAAAACCCCTTAAAACTCCCCCACTCTGGTGCCTACTTGGACAACATTCTTTCATGCACTCATTTTTAGTTATCCTCGCCTGCCCAGTTCCCTTATTAGGCTGAGACATTTTAACCAAATTATCTGCTTTCCTGATTATTCCTGAACTACAGTCCCGTCTCATTGCCACCCTTCTTCCCAATCCAAAGCCTCCTTTGCGTCTTCCTCTTGTATCCCCCCACCTTAACCCACAAGTATGGGACACCTTCACTCCCTCCCTGGCAACCGATCACACGCCCATTACTATCCCATTAAAACCTTATCACCCTTACCCCACTCAATGCCAGTATCCCATCCCACAACAGGCTTTGAGGGGATTAAAGTCTGTTATCACTCGCCTGCTACAGCATGGGCTTCTAAAACCTATAAACTCTTCTTACAATTCTCCCATTTTACCTGTTCAAAAACCGGACAAGTCTTACAGGTTAGTTCAGCATCTGTGCCTTATCAACCAAATTGTTTTGCCTATCTACCCTGTGGTGCCCAACATGTACACTCTTTTGTCTTCAATACCTTCTTCCACAACTCACTATTCCATTTTTGATTTTAAAGATTTTTTTTCACTATTCCCCTACACCCCTTGTCCCAGCCTCTCTTTGCTTTTACCTGGACTGACCCTGACACCCATTAGTCCCAGCAGCTTACTCGGGCTGTGCTGCCCCAAGGCTTCAGGGACAGCCCTCATTACTTCAGCCAAGCTCTTTCTCATGATTTACTTTCTTTTCACCCCTCTGCTTCTCACCTTATTCAATATATTGATGACCTTCTACTTTGTAGCCCCTCCTTTGAATCTTCTCAACAAGACACCCTCCTGCTCATTCAACATTTATTCTCCAAGGGATATTGGGTATCCCTCTCCAAAGCTCAAATTTCTTCTCCATCCATTACCTACCTCAGCATAATTCTTCATAAAAACTCACGTGCTCTCCCTGCCAATCGTGTCCGACTGATCTCTCAAACCCCAACCCCGTCTACAAAACAACAACTTCTTTCCTTCCTAGGCATGGTTGGATACTTTCGCCTTTGGATACCTGGTTTTGCCATCCTAACAAAACCATTATATAAACTCACAACAGGAAACCTAGCTGACCCCATAGATCCTAAATCTTTTCCCCACTCCTCTTTCGGTTCCTTGAAGACAGCGTAAGAGACTGCTCCCGCACTAGCTCTCCCTGACTCATCCCAACCCTTTTCATTACACACAGCCGAAGTGCAGGGCTGTGCAGTCAGAATTCTTACACAAGGACTGGGACTGCACCCTGTAGCCTTTTTGTCCAAACAACTTGACCTTACTGTTTCAGGCTGGCCATCATGTCTCTGTGTGGCAACCGCCACCACCCTAATACTTTTAGAGGCCCTCAAAATCCCAAATTATGCTCAACTCACTCTCTACAGTTCTCATAACTCCCTAAATCTATTTTCTTCCTCACACCTGACACATACTTTCTGCTCCCCAGCTCCTTCAGCTGTACTCACTCTTTGTTGAGTCTCCCACGGTTACCATTCTTCCTGGCCCAGACTTCAGTGTGGCCTCCTACATTATTCCTGATACCATACCTGACCCCCAAGACTGTATCTCTCTGATCCACCTGACATTCACTCCATTTCCCCATATTTCCTTCTTTCCTGTTCCTCACCCTGATCACACCTGATTTATTGATGGCAGTTCCACCAGGCCTAATTACCACACACCGGCAAAGGCAGGCTATGCTATAGTATCTTCCACATCTGTCATTGAGGCTACTGCTCTGCCCCCTTCCACTACCTCTCAGCAAGCCAAACTCATTGCCTTAACTCAAGCCCTCACTCTTGCAAAGGAACTACGCGTCAATATTTATACTGACTCTAAATATGCCTTCCATATCTTGCACCACCATGCTGTTATATGGGATGAAAGAGGTTTCCTCACTATGCAAGGGTCCTCTATCATTGTTGCCTCTTTAATAAAAACCCTTCTCAAGGCCGCTTTACTTCCAAAGGAAGCTGGAATCATACACTGCAAGGGCCACCAAAAGGCATCAGATCCCATTGCTCAGGGCAATGCTTATGCTGATAAGGTAGCTAAAGAAGCAGCTAGCATTCCAACTTCTGTGCCTCACTGCCAGTTTTTCTCCTCCTCATGGGTCATTCCCATCTACTCTCCCACTGAAACTTCCACCTATCCACACAAGGCAAATGGTTCTTGGACCAAGGAAAATATCTCCTTCCAGCCTCACAGGCCCATTCTATTGTGTCGTCATTTCATAACCTCTTCCATGTAGGTTACAAGCCACTAGCCCGACTCTTAGAACCTCTCATTTCCTTTCCATCGTGGAAATCTATCCTCAAGGAAATCATTTCTCAGTGTTCCATCTGCTATTCTACTCCTCCTCAGGGATTGTTCAGGCCCCCTCCCTTCCCTACGCATCCAGCTCGGGGATTTGCCCCTGCCCAGGACTGGCAAATTGACTTTACTCATATGCCCCGAGTCAGGAAACTAAAATACCTCGTGGTCTAGGTAGACACTTTCACTGGATGGGTAGAGGCCTTTCCCACGGGGTCTGAGAAGGCCACCATGGTCATTTCTTCCCTTCTGTCAGACATAATTCCTTGGTTTGGCCTTCCCATCTCTATACAGTCTGATAACGGACCAGCCTTTATTAGTCAAATCACCCAAGCAGTTTCTTAGGCTCTTGATATTCAGTAGAATCTTCATACCCCTTACCATCCTCAATCTTCAGGAGAGGTAGAACAGACTAATGGTCTTTTAAAAACACACCTCACCAAGCTCAGCCTCCAACTTGAAAAGGAGGACTCTGTCAAGCATACAGCCCAAAAACTCACCAACCAAGCAAGTAATTACGCTGAACCGCCTTGGGCACTCTCTAATTGGATGTCCTGGGTCCTCCCAATTCTTAGTCCTTTAATACCTATTTTTCTCCTTTTATTCAGACCTTGTATGTTTCGCTCAGTTTCTCAATTCATACAGAACCGCATCCAGGCCATCACCAATAATTCTATACGACAAATGCTCCTTCTAACAACCCCATAATATCACCCCTTACCAGAAAAATCTTTTGTCAGTTGAATCTCTCCCACTGTAGGTTCCCATGCCGCCCCAATCCCACTTGAAGCAGCCCTGAGAAACATTGCCCGTTATCTCTCCATAGCACCCCCAATATTTTTTGCTGCTCCAACTTCACCACTATTTTGTTTTGCTTTTCTTATTAATATAAGAAGACAGGAATGTCAGGCCTCTGAGCCCAAGCTAAGGCATCCTATCCCCTGTGACCTGCACGTGTACACTCAGATGGCCTGAAGCAACGGAAGAGCCACAAAAGAAGTGAAAATCGCCTTCACTGAGGACCTTCCACCATTGGGATTTGTTTCTGCCCCACCCTAACTGGTCAATGTACTTTGTAATCTCCCCCACCCTTAAGAAGGTTCTTTGTAATCTCCCCACCCTTAAGAAGGTTCTTTGTAATTCTCCCCACCCTTGAGAATGTACTTTGTGAGATCCACCCCCTGCCCGCAAAACATTGCCCCTAACTCCACCGCCTATCCCCAAAACCTGTAAGAACTAATGATAATCACATCACCCTTTGCTGACTCTCTTTTTGGACTCAGAGCCTGCCTGCACCTTGGTGAAATAAACAGCCTTGTTGCTCACACAAAGCCTGTTTGGTGGTCTCTTCACACAGACGCGCGTGACGTTTTGATTGTTTGGAAAATTGAGTCTCCTGTCTGTGAAAGAGTAAAGCTTTGCTTTTTGAAATATTTGAATCATCACTTTGGCTAGACGAATGACTATAATTTTAAACTCACTTGGCCAACACACTGAGATTGGCAGAGTGCAAAGATGGCAAGAGCCTAGGTCCATGGTGACACTGTTAGGGAAACAGGAGCATAACAGAGTCAGGGTGACGCCATTTTAAAATCAACTGTGGCTGTGCGTGGTGGCTCACGCCTGTAATCCCAGCACTTTGGGAGGCCAAGGCAGGCGGATCATCTGAGGTCAGGAGTTCAAAGTCAGCCTGGCCAACATGGAGAAACCCTGTCTCTATTAAAAATACAACCATTAGTTGGGCGTGATGTTGGGCACTTTGTAATCCCAGCTACGTGGGAGGCTGAGGCAGGAGAAGCACTTGAGCCCGGGAGGCAGAGTTTGCAGTGAGCTGAGATTTTGTCGCTACACTCCAGCTTGGGTGACAGTGTGACACTCTGGCTCAAAAAATAAAATAATAAAATAATAAAACCAACTGCATCTTCAAACTAGCAAGGCACAGTCCTTGGCAGTCACAACTCCTGCACATGAGATGTTTCGGGCGAAGGAAGCGATTTAGTAACGCCTGCAAGGGCAAACTCCTATGATGGCAGGGTGTCCAGATATCCTGATAGCACATAACAATATCTGATTTTGAGATAGTTAAAGTCATGCTTTGATGTATTTCCTCAGTAAAATACCAAGGATAATGTTATTTAAATCAACAAAGCACTAAATTTTCTTTAAAAAACTTATTGTATTTATGGCTGGGCACTGTGGCTCATGCCTGTAATTTTAGCACTTTGGGAGACTGAGGCAGGAGGATCACTTGAGGCCAGGAGTTTGAAACCAGCCTGGGCAACATGGCGAAATCCCATCTCCAATAAAAATACAAAAAAATTAGCTGAGCATGGTGGCGCATGCCTGAAGTCCCAGCTAGTTGGGAGGCTGAGGTGGGAGAATCACTTGAACCCGGGAGGCAGAGGTTGCAGTGAGCCAAGATCATGCCACTACTCTCCAGCCTGCACAACAGCCTCCATCTCCAAAAAAAAAAAAAAAAAAAAAAAAGTATTTATTTATTTTTCATTTATTCCAGGTAGAAGAAACAGCAAATGCATAGGTCCTGAGGCAGGCATGCATTTGGCATGTTGGAGAACCATCTAGAAGGCCTATGTGGCTGGAACAGAATGAAGGAGAAAAATGTAGAAGATGAGTTGAGGCATGGGCACTGGTCAGACCACACAAGGCCTTGGAGAACATGAAGAGGAGTCCAGCTTTTGCTCCAGTTGCCACAGAAGTCACTGGGAGAGGCCTTCTCTGAGATAAGACACTAAGAAAGCAGTGTCAGGCCAGTTAGACAGGTCTGGACTTGTCTTCTGGAGTCAAATGCAGGCGGCAGACAGTTAAATGGCCAGTCACAGAGAGGGTGACTGGGGCCATGATGGGTGACCCACAGAGCCGTGAGACCACAGAGGAGGGACCCTGCCCCATCCTGAGGGCCCAAGGGTCCTTCCCAGGGGAAAAGAGAGCTCAGCTGAGACCTGAAGGCTGCAGCAGAGTTAGCCAGCTTGAAAGAGAATGACAAGGGATGGGATGGGAGGTGGATTCCAGGCAGAGGAAGCAGCAACTGCAAAGGCCTGAGAAGAGTAAGCCTGGAGCATTTGGGGGGCCAGAAGAGGGTTAATATGGCTTGACTGTAGATGCAAGCAGGGCTTGGCCTGGGTGGCAGGGGCCAGCAGCTAGGAGGGGTCTGCTTTTCTCACTTGACATATTGTGAACATTTTTCTGTGTCAGTAAGTATCCTTCTGCTATAGGATTTTCAAGGGCTGCACATTCCGTCGTGGAATAACCAGTCCTCCAGTGTTGCACATTTAGGTTCTTTCTAGTTTTTCCCTCTTAGAAACAATGCTATGTTGAACATCTTTGTCTGTCCATCTTTGCACACATGCATTATTATTTCTGTGCAGTAAAGTTGGGAAGTCTTGGAGACTACTTGGTGGACAGGATTGACAGCTGCCTTGGAGAGACCTGAGTCAGATGTGTTTGTCAGATCAGTCCCTCCACTGGGTTTCTACTGGAGGGGCCATACACAGGGAGATGCAGGGAGAAGGCCTGAGGGAGAGATAGAGAGCCCTGATGGTGAGCTCTGGCTGTCCAGGCCAGATAATGGCAGGGGAGAGAGGAGGCCCCAATCCTGGGCCCCTGTCTGTCCTGTCGGCCTGGTGCGTTAGCTCCTGGTGCCTTCTAAGGAGGCAACAAAAGTACTTCAAATTGAGCATGAGCTTGGGTTCAAATCACACCTCTACCACTAAAAAACTAAGTGCCGTTGGGCCAGTTACTTAGTCATTCTGAATCTCAGCGCCCTCATCTGTAAAATGGGGAAAATTAGCCAATAGGGTTATTGTGAAAGATACATGAGATTAATGAGTCCTGGCAATAGTCCCTGCTCCCAGTAAATGATGGCGTGTATTTTTATTGTCTTCTCGGGTCCCTATCCTTTTTTAAAAAATACTTTATTATAACAGCTTTATTGAGATAAAATTCACATGTCATACAATTCACCCATTTAAAGTGTACAATTCAGGCTGGGCGCGGTGACTCATGCCTGTAATCCCAGCACTTTGGGAGGCCGATGTGGGCAGATCACTTGAGGTCAGGAGTTCGAGACCAGCCTGGCCAACATGGGGAAACCCCATCTCTACAAAAAATACACAAATTACCTGGGCATGGTGGTGGGCACCTGTAATCCCAGCTACTTGGGAGGCTGAGGCAGGAGGATCGCTTAAACCCAGGAGACAGAGGCTGTAGTGAGCCAAGGTCATGCCACTATACTCCAGCCTAGGCAACAGAGCAAGACTCTGTCTCAAAAACAACAACAACAAAAACAAAAACAAAGTGTACAATTCAATAGTTTTTCATATATTTATATTAATATATTTAATACATGTATTTCATATTTATATTTTTCATATATTTCATATTTATACTTCATATATTTATATTTTCATATATTGATGTGATAAATCACAATCAACTTGGCACTTTTTCATTATCCCCCACAAAAACCCTGTTCCTATCAGCAATCATTCCTGCCGCTGAGCCCCCTCTGGCCCTAGGCAACTGCCAATTACTTTCTGTCTCTATGGATTTGCTTATTCTGGATGTTTCATATAAAAGAGTCATGTAATCTGGGGTCTCTTTTTTTCTTTTGAGACAGGGTCTCGCTTTCTTGTCCAGGCTGGAGTGCAACAGTGCAATCACAGCTCACTGCAGGCTCGAACTCCAGGGCTCACATGACCCTCCCTGCTCAGCCTCCCCAGTAGCTGGGACCACAGCACACGACCATGCCCAGCAAATTAAAAAAAAAATTATTTGTAGAGTTCTCCCTATGTTGTCCAGGCTAGTCTAGATCTCCTGGGCTCAAGTGATCCTCCCACCTTGGCCTCCCAAAGTGCTGGGATTACAGGCATGAGCCAGTGCGCCCAGGCCTGTCATCTTTTATGACTGGCTTTTTTCACTTTTTTCATCCCTGTCAGCAATGTATGAGAATTCTGATTTCTCTGATTCCTTACCAACACTTGTTATTATTATTATTTTTTATTGTATCCACCCTCGTGGGGGTGTGTAATGGGATCGCATTGTGGCTTTGATTTGCATTTCCTTGATGGTTAATGTTTCTGTTTTTTTTTTTTTTTTCCAATGGAATCCCTTTCATAACCAAGGGGCAGATAAATCCTGGGACACCCTATTCCCAATGTGGAAACGCTAACCTGTCCCAAAGGAAGAAAAAAAAAATCCTAGATGGAAAAAGATGTTCATTACTGCTACATAATATTTCTTTTTTTTTTTTGAGACGGAGTCTCGCTGTGTCGCCCAGGCTGGAGTGCAGTGGGCAGTGGCGCCATCTCAGCTCACTGCAAGCTCCGCCTCCCGGGTTCACGCCATTCTCCCACCTCAGCCTCTGAGTAGCTGGGACTACAGGCGCCCGCCACCACGCCCGGCTAGTTTTTTGTATTTTTAGTAGAGATGGGGTTTCACCATGTTAGCCAGGATGGTCTCGATCTCCTGACCTCGTGATCCACCCGCCTTGGCCTCCCAAAGTGCTGGGATTACAGGCTTGAGCCACCGTGCCCGGCCTACATAACATTTCTTAATACAAGTGGTTCTTAATACAAGTGAACTATTTCCTTGTTTTGAGGAATTAGGTAGTTCCTAATTTTCTTTTATTATCTTTTTTGTTTTTTTGAGATAGAGTCTTACTTTGTCCCCAGGCTGGAGTGCTGTGGCACGATCTCAGCTCACTGCAACCTCCGCCTCCCGGGTTCAAGTGATTCTCCTCCCTCAGCCTCCCAAGTAGCTGGGACTACAGGAACACACCACCACTCTTGGCTAATTTTTATATTTTTAATAGAGATGGGGTATCACAATGTGGAAACACTAGGCCACATTGTGAAATGTGGCCAGGATGGTCTCCATCTCCTGACCTCATGATCTGCCCACCTTGGCCTCCCAAAGTGCTGGGATTACAGGTATGAGCCACCACGCCTGGCCTATTATCTTTAATAATTACAGAGACTGGGCTGGGCGTGGTGGCTAATGCCTGTAATCTCAGCACTTTGGGAAGCCAAGGTGGGTGGGTCACTTGAGGGCAGAAGTTTGAGATGAACCTGGCCAACATGGTGAAACCTCATCTCTACGAAAAATATAAAAATTAGCCTGTCTTGGTGGTACGTGCCTGTAATCCCAGCTACTCAGAAGGCTGAGGCAGGAAAATGACTTAAACCTGGGAGGCGGAGTTTGCAGTGAGATGAGATAGAGCTACTGCACTCTGGCCAGGGGACAGAGCTGTCTCAAAATAATAATATAATAATAATGATAATAATAACAACAACAACAACAACAACAACAACTATAAACACCAGCTATCATATGGAAAACGACCATGATATGTGAACAAACGCAGGATGGAAAAATACTCAGTGTAGTCATTTTAGCTAATGTATATTTGTTAAAGCATCCAAATTTTTTTTTTGAACCTGGCGCTGTGTGCCAAGCCCCGTGCTGGCTCATGGACAAAGTCAGGAAAAGAACAAGCAAAAATGAAATTCCTTCTTGTGTTGGGAGTGGTGGGGTTCTGGGGGACAGGTATCCCCCCTTCCCCATATCTTTCTCCCAAACTTCCTCTACTGTTGTTATATTACCTTTGCAGTGATAAAACCAAGAGAACAGAAGAAACACTTCTGGACCTAAGAATGAAAGAATGATTGGAGAAACATTTCTTGAGCTAGTCCCTTTCAGTGTTCTTATTTTGTGGAATCCGCACACATTCCTGGGGAGCTTAATAAAAAGGGGTACTATCATGGCACTTACTGTGTGCCTGGCTGGTTCCACCTGTTAGGTGCCATTGTTGTCCCCATTTTACAGATGAGGAAACTGAGGTGGGGCAAGGAGATGCCCTACTGCTTGGTGGTCCATCCTTCGGCATTACGCACACACATGCAGAGCTACACAAAAGCTCATGTTCACACTCAGATTCACATCTGCACCCACGGGCACATGGAGGATCGCACAAGCCACACTCAGACACACACGTGTGCTCGCACACGGGGCTGCCCGTGTCCACAGGTATGTGCATGGAGATACGCGTGTATACATGTGCATATTCCCATATGCACACAGCACAGGTTACTTTTGGACACACATCTGCCTGAGAGTGGGAAAAGGGGTGCAGATAAAGGGGCAAAGTCCGGCTTTTGCCTCCTCCCTGCACCTGCTACCAGGTGTGTGCAGGACTGGGTGGGGCAGAAACAGGTGGCTCTGAGCTCAGAGGGCAGAGGTGGCCTTGCACTAGAAACCCACCTGCCAAACTTCAAAATGGGCTACAGCGACTAAGGGGCCTCGCCTGCTGGGCAAACCCCCCAGCTGGAGGGCGTGCTCCAGATCCTCCAGGGGCCCCCAGGGGGTTGAGAAGACGAGGGGCACACCAGCAGCCTCTCAGGGAGGAAGCGTGGCCATACTCTTCCTGCAGGCCGCCTGATCAGATGCCTGTAAAAAGAAGACAGCTTTACAAAGCGGATGTGGGAATGTGAGGAGGGGGAGGGACAGGTATGAGTAGAAAGACCTTCCTCAGGACCTAAAGTCCGATGATCCTGGTCCTGCGTCCCACTAGCTAGGTGATATTGAGCAAGTCACATAACTTCTTTGAATCACAATTTCCTCATTTGTAAACTTCGCACAAATCATTTCTTTGACCGCTAAACGAGTATGTTTTCAGCACCTACAACATGCCAGGTACGGTGCTGGGCACTGGGAAAATAGTGGCGAGCAACACAGACATGGCTTTGCCTGTGTGGAGCCTGCAGAATTAGGGAAAGGATGAATGGAAATATCTTGCACATGGTAAGTGTTCAGTCAGCATTCCTCCTGGTCTCCCTTTTCTACCATTGTAAAGGTGATGTAACAACATTATAGAAAGCTTGGAGAATGGGGTGGGGTTGCTGAGGTAGAGAATTCTGTCATCCAGAATCCCACCACCCCAACACAACAACTAGCTTCATTTTTGCCAATTTCATCAGCTCATATAGGGGTTGGCCTGCTGTAGGGCACTCAAAATATTCAAACCAATTACTGCATTGCATTTGTGATCAGAAGAAAAAAGCTAATTACAATGTAACAGATTTACTTGATGCAAAGCAACACAAGCACGGCCATCCCTCTGCGTATATGGAAGTTTCTCCTTTTGGGGGAAAAAGCAATATTTCCATTTTATGGAAAAAAAATGGAGGCACAGAGAGGTCAAGTCACTTACCCAAGGTCACACAGACAGAAATGCGAAGAGCAGCTCCAGAGGTCAGAACTCCTGCCCACCCTGTCCAGGACTGTGGGGTACATCCAGGGATAGACACTGGGGTTGTAGGCTGGATGACCTGGCTGCCTTTCCATTGATTGGAGCTGTTTAGGGAGCCTACCCCAGCCACTAGCATCCAGTCCTAGAGACACAGAAAATGAACAAGGCTCTTCACTGGCCAGCCTCACTTTTGAGCCCAGAAACCCCTTACCCTTCCTCCTGCCACTTGGGAAGCCTGTTTTAGGTGTTAGCAGGAATGCAAAGCTCTGGAAGGCCGGTTTCTGCTTTCTGCTGCCCTCCAGTGGGCAAAGAAAGCAAACCTCTGGATCCATCGGGAAGCGGGTAGCGGCGTTGCCCAAGTCAGCTGCCGCTAATGGTAACAATAATAATAGCTGCCCCTCAATGAGCACTTACCACGTGCAGCGTTTTTACACCTAATCTAATGTAACCCCTTTAAACAATTTAATTAACATTTAAGTCCTCTATTAAGGTAGGAATCACTTCCTATATATATCACTTTACATACATAATCTGAGACTTGGAAAAATGATTTTCTAAAGTCACAAAGCTGGTTGGTGGCAGAGCCGAGAGTGAAAGTCCTTGGAGATCAGAGGAGGAAGAGGCTATGATCCTGGACCAGGAGACAGCCCTGCCTAGTTGGGCACAGAGGTGAATTTACTGTGAGGCCGGTAACACACCAAGGATCCTCTCTTGCATGTCCTCTCCCAGGGCCGTGGAGGAACTTTCCAACGCATTCGCACAGGCGTATGTTTCACAACATTTGCAAAACGAACACATTTTAGTTGCAATTGGCTAAGACCACTGTCTCTCTCCACTACCTAGAATAATGTCTTCACAGAGTAGGTAATAAAAATGTGTTAATAAATACATTTTGTGTTTAATAAATCATGTTGAGTGAAAGGGTAGAGAAATGAAGGAAGGAAGGAAGTGGCATTTAGTTCCATCTTGAAGGAAGGGCAGGATTTGAGAAAGTGTTTCTCATGTAGCCTAGTGGGCCGCTCCACACACAGACCATCCAAGGCCATGAGTGGCCTTGAATGCCAGGGTGAGGAATCTGGGCTTACATGGCAGGCATTGGAGAGCCATGGAAGGTTGCAGAGCAGAGGAAGGATGTGAGTGTAATGGTCAATTAGGTAAGAGTTGAATGTCAGATAAGAGGACAGGGCCCTACAGCGGGGGCCAGAGTGGCTCAGATAAAACTCCCCTCATCCAGCACCACACAGAGAGCTGGTGCTCAGCCAGTGTGATCACGGAGGCTTCTGCTGGGGTGTCTATAAGCTCCCTGGAAGAAGATACTCAAATGCTTTGTGTGTGTGGTTTTGTGTGTGTGTGTGTGGCTTTGTGTGTGTGTGTGTGGCTTTGTGTGTGTGTGTGTGCGTGGCGGGGGGGTGGGGGTTGCTGAGTGTGGATTTGCTCGACACTCTAGTGCACCCAGCCCAATGTGGGGGAAAGGTCAAGACCCTGTTTGGCTTAGGCAAGGAGTTCTCAGCATTGCAGTATGACTGAGCCTCTGGCCGGAAAGTGAGGGAGCCAAGAGAAAACAGGTTTCGAAGTTGGCTAGGCAGGGGCTGGGCGCGGTGGCTCAAGCCTGTAATCCCAGCACTTTGGGAGGCCGAGACAGGCGGATCACGAGGTCAGGAGATCGAGACCATCCTGGCTAATACGGTGAAACCCTGTCTCTACTTAAAAATACAAAAAACTAGCCGGGCGATGAGGCGGGCGCCTGTAGTCCCAGCTATTCGGGAGGCTGAGGCAGGAGAATGGCATAAACCCGGGAGGTGGAGCTTGCAGTGAGCTGAGATCCGGCCACTGCACTCCAGCCTGGGTGGCAGAGCAAGACTCCGTCTCAAAAAAAAAAAAAAAAAAAAAGAAGTTGGCCACAGAAGTGAACCTATGAAATTCCAGCTGCACCAGCTGCTTCTTTTGCTAAGCTCCCGTCATCCTTTCTGTCTCCCCGCTGGGTCTTTCTGAATGTCAAGAATTCCAGCTACTGTTTATTTAGCACTTGTTTTGTGCCACACACTCTGTGAAGCACCTTCAGGCCTTATCACCAGATTATTCCTCCAACAACCCAGAGAGTGAGACGAATGGCTATTATTTCGATTTTATAGGTGAGGAAGTGGAAAGCCCAGAGAGGTGAAGTTGCTTACCCGAGGTCACATCGCACTCAACGGTGGACGTGAGATCAAACCCAGACTCCAGAGGCGCCCCCTCAGTCCCCAGCCATCCTACCTCCTCTCCTGGTCCAAGCTGCGGAGGAAAACCCCATCTTGGCCAACAGGGGACGTTGTGACCTCAAAGATAAGCCCTGCTTCCCAGCACTCAGGCCAGCAGAATTTGCCCTGCATGACAACAGCACGATTCTGAAATATCTGGGTTTGAGCCCTCATTTAGTCCCAGCTCTGGTGGGGCCTGGAGAACGGGGAGAGGGGTGAGAGAAGTATAAAACAGCCCTCAAATTGGTGAGCCAATGGTTCACAGAAAGGAAAGTGCAGTGGCTTTTTAACATATAAAAAGATCCTCATTTTCACTCCTAGGAAGAGAAACGTGTTAAATCCACACCACCTGAGCAGGCACTGTTTTGCTATCAAATTGGCAAAGTTATGCAGGTGGGGATATGGAGACACACTCCTTCAACATTGTTGGTGGAATTAAAACTTGGTTTTGGCCAGGCGCGATAGCTCACACCTGTAATCTCAGCACTTTGGGAGGCGAGGAGGGCAGATCACCTGAGGTGGGGAGTTTGAGACCAGCCTGGCCAACATGGTGAAACCCTGTCTCTACTAAAAACACAAACATTAGTTAGGCGTGGTGGCATACGCCAGTAGTCCCAGCTACTCAGGAGGCTGAGGCAGGAGAATCACTTGAACCTGGGAGGTGGAGGTTGCAGTGAGGTGAGATCATGCCATTGCACTCCGGCCTGGGTGACAGAGTGAGACTCCATCTCCAAACAAACAAACAAACAAACAGACAAAAAAAAAAAAAAAAAAAAAGAAAGAAAGAAAGGAAAATAAAACTTGGTTTAACATTTATAGAAGCTAATCTGGTAATATCTATGAAAATTAAAAATTCACATGCATCTAACAGGTATGCATGATACATTCATCAAACGACTTGAACTAGACCTGCATGATCTAACGTGGAGCCACCCACCACATGTGGCTGCTGAGTCCTTGAAATATGTTTGGTCCAAGCCTGGCTGACATGACAAAACCCTGTCTCTACTAAAAATACAAAAATTAGCGAGGTGTGGTGGCACGTACCTGTAGTCCCAGTTACTAGGGAGGCTGAGGCACAACAATTGCTTGAACCGGGGGACGGAGGCTGCAGTGAGCCGAGATGGTGCTACTGCACTCCAGCCTGAGCAACACAGCAAGACAGTCTCAGAAAAAAGAAAGAAATATGGCTGGTCAAATTGAGATGTGCTGCAAGCGTGAAATATATATGGGATTTTGTATACTAACAAAAAAAATAAAAGAACTCCTTAATAACTTGCTAATATTGATGATGTGTTGCAATAATATTTTGGATAGATTGGATTGATTTTTATTTTTATTTATTTTTATTTTTTTGAGATGGAGTCTCACTCTGTTGCCCAGGCTGGAGTGCAGTGGCATGATCTCAGCTCACTGCAACCTCTGCCTCCCGGATTCAAGTGATTCTCCTGCCTCAGCCTCCTGAGTAGCTGGGATTACAGGCGCCTGCTACCATGCCTAGTTAATTTTTTTTGTATGTTTAGTAGAGATGGGGTTTCACCATGTTGGCCAGGCTGGTCTCAAATTCTTGACCTCAAGTGATCTGCCCACCTCAGCCTCCCAAAGTGCTAGGATTATAAGTGTGAGCCACTGCACCTGGCCTGGGTTAAGTAATTTTTAAAATTATTTTTACCTTTTTCTTGTTCTTTTTTGAATGTGGCTGCTAGGAATATACATGACTTGCATTGTGGATCATATTATATATTTTTACCTTTTTATTGTGGTAAGATATACATAACATTTACCATTTGGACCATTTTTAAGGGTCCAAAGTTCAGCCATGTTAAGTTCATTCCCATTGCTGCACAACCATCACCACCATCTACCCCCCAGAGCGTTTTCATCTTCCCAAACTGACACTCCGCATCTATAAAACAACAACTCCGCTTTCTCCTCTTCTCCCAGCCCCTGGCAATCACTATTCTACTTTCTCTCTCTGTGAATTGGACTATTCTAGGTTACCTCATATGAGATAAATCATACACAATTTGTCCTTGGTTGCCTGGCTTATTTCACTTGGTGTAGTGTCTTCAAGGTTCATCCATGTTGTAGCATATGTCAGAACTTCCTTCCTTTTTTAAGACTGAATAATATTCCATTGTATGGATATACCACATTTTGTTCATCCATTCATTCATCGATGGGCATTTGGGTTGTTTCCACCTTTTGGCTATGGTGAATAGAGCTGCTGTGAACATTTTTGTACAAATATCTGTTTGACTCATATTTTTAGTTCTTCTGTGTCTGCCATATTTTATTGAACAGGACTCTGCTAGTGATCTCCATAGCCACACGATTTGAAATATCCCTAAACCAGGAACTACTCAAATGCTCATCAACAGCAGAATGGATAAATTGTGGTATCTTCATACAATACAATACTCCAGTGAGAATAAAAATGAATGAACAACTACACGCAGCAGTGTGGATGGAACTCGCAAACATGTATGTGGAGCAAAAGAAGCCACACACAAAATAATACATATTGTATGATTCCACTCACATAAAGTTCAAAAGAGGCAAAACTAACTTATGATGTTAGAAGTCAGGATGATGGCTGGTCTTTGGGGGCCATCTGGGGGCTTCTCTGGGGCTGACAATGTTCTGGACACCGCCTTCAGGAGTGTGGCCACTCTGTGAAAATTCATCAAGTTAAGCACTTGGGATTTGTGTGCAGTTTTGTGTATAAGTTAGACTTCCATAAGAAATTCCAAAAGATGCTTTGATCCAGCAATTCCATTCTCAGGAGTTAAACGACAGATATATTTTCATATGTGTGAAATGAGGTGTGTACAAGATTATCCACTGCAGTTTTTATCATAGCAAAAAATTGGAAATGTGCCATCTCACACCCATTAAGATGGCTACTATTTTTAAAAAATGAAAATAAGTGTTGGTGAGGATGTGAAGGAATTGGAACCATTGTGCTCTGTCGGTAGGAATGTAAAATGGTACAACACCTACAGAAAACTGTATAGCAGTTCCTTGAAAAATGTAAAATAAAATTACCTTATGATCCAGTCATTCCACTTGTGGGTATGTGCCCAAAAGAACTGAAAAGCAGGGTCTTGAACAGATACGTGTACACCCGTGATTGTAGCAGCACTACCCGCAATAGTCAAGTATGGAAACAATCCAAGTGTCCATCAATGGACAAATGAATAAACACAGTGTGGTCTTTATGTAAATGGAATATTATTCAGCCTTAAGGAGGAAGGAAATTCTGACAGATGCTACAGCGTGGATGACCCTTGAGGACACTATGCTAAATGAGATGAGCCAGACACGAAGGCCCCAGGACTGTATTATTCCACTAAGATGAAATATCTGTCTAAAGTAGGTCAGGTGTGGTGGCTCACGCCTGTAATCCCAGCACTTTGAGAGGCCAAGGTGGGCAGACCACCTGAGGTCAGGAGTTCCAGACCAGCCTGGCCAACATGGTGAAACCCCATCTCAACTAAAAATACGAAAGTCAGCCAGGCATGGTGGTGTGTGCCTATAATTCCAGCTACTTGGGAGGGTGAGGCAGGAGAATCGCTTGAACCCAGGAGGTGGAGGTTGCAGTGAGCCAAGTTTGCGCCACTGCACTCCAGCCTGGGCGGCAGAGTAAGATCCGTCTCCAAAAAAAAAAAAAAAAAGAAAAAGAAAAAGAAAAGTAACCCAATTCATAGGGACAGAAAGTAGAATGGCAGTTCCAGGAGCTGGGAGGAGGGGGAATAGGATGTTAGTATTTTATGAGCACAGAGTTTCAGTTTTGCAAGATCACATATTGGAGAGGTTTGGTGGTGATGGTTGCACAACAATGTAACTATATTTAATGTCACAAAACTGTACACTTCAAACAATTAAATAGCTAAATTTTATGTTATGTATATTTTGCTGCAATTAAAATTTTTTAAAGTGAGGTATCCATAAAGAAAGGTGAGAAAATATTCAAGATATAAAGACAACAAAATCCAGAGCAAGTATATAAGGCCTGTTTCCTTCTGTTGAAATATATCAAAATGTTCAACAGAAGATCCCAGGATAGGAAAGACGTGAAATTCTAGACTGAATCATCAGGTCCAACGGATTTACAGAGAAGGTGGCCGAGGATCTGTCTCCCCAGCCTTCACCCCTCACTGACTGTGGGAAAATAAAGGGCTTGGGGCTTGGGAAGGAGCTGTTGCAGGAGGAGCGGCAGCTCCAGCTATGAGACCTTACCCAGAGGGGGCCACTCCTGCACCTCCACATACCAGGCAGGGGACCTGGAAGGGTTTGGGAATCAGATGTGGGCTGGGGTGGGGGTAGCTTGCAGTGGTCAGCTTGGGTCTTGTCCCCTAGGGCCTCCTGGAGGATGGAGTGGTCTTAGCAGTAAGAAGCTGGAGTTGGATGTTGGATTCCTGACGGCCAAGGAAGGACTTGCAAGGGACCTCTAGAAGGAGAGGTGCATCCCCCACAGGGTCAAGAGTGAGGGAGCCCTGCAGCCATGGCCATCTGTGGGACATCTGTGACACGGTCAGCTGGAAGCCAGCAGGACGGCGGCAGCTCAGGTAAGACCCTGCCCCTCCCCTTACTATCTCCACAGCCCCCACCTGTGGGGTGAGGAGGTCTAGAGAAGGAGTCCCCCAAACTGCCTCCCCAGAACAGCACGAGCTGGGTAAGGGGAGAAGGTTTAAACCCAGATCCAACTGGCAGTTTGGATTAATAGCTTGACTCGACATTTTAAATTTGAGTTGAGACCATGTTTGTGACTTAAAGTGATGGTAGAACTGTCTTCTGTAAGAATTGGGGTCAGGCACATTTTGGGAGGCCGAGGCAAGTGGATCACTTGAGGTCAGGAGTTTGAGACCAGCCTGGCCAACATGGCAAAACCCGCCTCTACTGAAAATACAAAAATTATCCAGGCATGGTGGCGTGCGCCTGTAGTCCCAGCTACTTGGGAGGCTGGGGCAGGAGAATCGCTTGAACCCAGGAGGCAGAGGTTGCAACGAGCAGAGATTGCCCCACTGTACTCCAGCCTGGATGACAAAGTGAGTGAGACTTCGTTTCAAAAAAAAGAGTTGATCCCACTCGATGTGCTCTCCCATTCTCCAGTGGGCTGGGCTGGGCTTGTCTCATGGTGGAAGAGGCCGGCAGGTGGTGGGTCAGGTTCAGGGGGATGGGGGAAGGTGGGGAGCAGAAGGTGGGAAAGAGAGAGAGAGACTGCAAAGACTGCATTATTCTTGAGGCTCAGGCTCAGAACTAGCACAAGGTCACTTCCACCACATTCAATGGACCAAAGAGAGTTCCAAGGCCAACCCACACTGGCGAGAATGAAGGCAAAGTCACATTGCAAAGGGGTGTGGAAACAGATAGTGGTGCAGAATCTGGCCCACTTTCATAATCAGTCCACTGGAAGACTTTGTTTTCCTCGCAAGGAAGGCTGGAGATGAAGACTCACTGCTTGTCCAGGCAGAAGAGGAAATGAGTTCAGGGAAGAGCTTGCCAGTCCCCAGTCTTTGCCCAGCCCCCTACTCATGCACAGTTAGGCACACACCTACTATGTGCTTAGCCCAGCAGGGTAGATTAGAAAGAGAGAGGGCATCGGAATAGAGGTTCTGATTCCCCAACTGGGTGACTACCACTTCCAGTCTCATGACCTCCAAGTTCTCATGTGTAAAATGGGGGTAAACATCCTCATCATCTCTCCTGCCATTGGTATGGTGGTGATAAAAACACTTTACCAATTCATGAAAGTCATCAGGCAAAGTGGATGATGCTGTGCCTGCCCTCCAAGGCGTTAAATAAAGAAGATGAGAATTCAAGACATGTCTCCAGATCTGGTGAGACTAGGGGTTGTGTTAACAAGGGAGGGAAGAGAGATCAGAGAGCCGTTGGCAGGGGAGAGCCCTGTGGCCAAGCCTTGACAGATGGTGAACAGAATCTGGAAAGACAGAGGGGATGGGGCATGGCAGCACACGCAAAGGTGTGGAGGCTGGACACACATGATATAAGGTGGGGTCCCCTACTCCATGATTCAAAGCAGAAATTCTCAGACTTTGATGTAGGCTGGGCTGGGAGCTGACCACACTTGCATGCCTGATGCTTGGCAGGATGGATTTCAAAACAGAAAAAAATATAATAATGAAAGATTAAAAACAGATTATTGGGGAGAAAAGTATCTCAGGCACTAGACGGCTGTCTCTGCAGCCTCTGGCTCCTGTCCCACCCATTCCCTAGCCCTGACGCAAGGCTGGCTGGAAGAAGGTGTTCTCGAGATTGTTCAGGCTGAGGGCCTGACTGGCAGGAAACTGAAGCCTACCCCATTCTCGCCTGGGTGCCAAGCTCTGCATGAGATTTAAATATACCCACAGCCTGACACTATGCCCTAGACCAAGTTAAATGTTTCCATACTCCTTGAATTCTCTTCTCAAGGTTCATTTATTGTCCCCATTTTTCAGATGAGTAAGCTGAGGCCCAGAGAGGTTAACTGGTTTGCCCACAGCCACACAGCCAGACAAGGTTGAGTATGTCTGATTCTATTGCCTTATTCTGGGTTTAGGGTACAGGCAGAGTAGGGAGAGGTTTAGAATGGCAAGGAAGAATGTTCCAGGAGGAACAGAGTTAGTTTAAGGGCAGTCTAATCTAAAGTCAGAATTTGGAGCTGTTTGTTACAACAGCTGACCTAGCCTATCCCGACTGATACAAATCATGATAAACTAATTTGTATGTCCTGAAAAATATTAGAACTTAGCATCTACCTCTTAGGAGAGTTTTTTTTTTTTTTTAAACGTTTACATTTTGGCAAAACACATGGAATATAAAATTTACCATCTAAGCAATTTTGAATGTACAATGCATGGCTTTAAGTACATTTACATTATTGTGTTTCTATCACCATCCTTCCACAGAACTCTTCATCTTGCAAAACTGAAATTCTAAATCCATTAAGCAAACTTCTCATTTTCTCCTCCTCAGCCCCTGGCAATTCCACTTTCTGTCTCTACGAATTGGACTACTTTTGACAGAAACCTCCTATAATTGGAATCACACAGTATTCGTCTTTCTGTGACTGATTTATTTCACTTAGCATAATGTCCTCAAGCTTCATCCCTGTTGTAGCATGTATCAGAATTGCCCTCCTTTTTTAAGGCTGAAAATCTTCCATTATGTGGATACACTATATTTTGCTTATCCACTAATCTATCAACGGACTCTTGAGTGGCTTTCCCTTTTGGCTATTGTGAATAATCTGCTGTCAACATGGACACACAAATATCAGAGGTAGCCTTTTCAAGCAAAGTGTTTTTGGGGAAAAAGCCACAGTCCAGGCAGGATTCTAGGCTTGGCCACTAACTTGCTGTGTAGCTGTGGGCACATTGCTTCCTGCATCGTGTATGGCGATTCTAACTCTCTCCACCTTCACTGCCTACTCACAGCCGTGTGCTGGGGACCAGATGAGACCGTGGACTATGATACTCTCAGCAAAGAAAAAGCCATTAGGGGCTGTTATTGTTATTACTCAGTGGGGTCAGGGCAGTGGCTTCCCAAAGGCATGAGTCACTCATGGTGGAATTCCAGACATCAGGAGGGCCGTTCTGGACAGCAGAGCCCAGATTCCACACAGAGAAGTGACCCTGACCCTGAGCCCCTAGGGGAGCCACACCCTTTCTCTTTGGCCACTAGCTGCTGTGAGGAAGGAGTCAGTGAATGTCATAATCATATGGGCGCTTAGGGTGAGAGCCTCCGGTCCCACTGCCTCACGTAACTGTTTAAGGAGGCTCAGAAAGGGTCATGCACTTGCCCAGAGTCACATAGCTACAGAGTGGTGGAAGCTGGCCTGGGTCAGATTTGGAGATCTACAGAAGCCCTTCTCCTCCCTGTTCGCACCCCTCTTAGCCCCAGCATGTGAGGAAGGCAGCTGTCTCCCTAAGCTCCATCCTTCTATGCCTTGGGTTTAGCTAAAGCCTAAACTCCAACGTCCCTCCCCTTCTTGCCTTCATGCTTCTCTACAAGGATTGGGCAATGTACTCAAGGAAGAAATCATTTCCCATACTCAGGGGCTAAACCATTCAAAGCTCTCTGGTGCCCTGGCTAGTATGTATGGGCAAGGTTAAACCATGTTGACTACTGTAACAAATAACTCCAAAACCTCAGTGGCTTTGCATCATAAATGCTTGGTTCTTTCTCACATCAAACTGTAATAAGTCTTGACAGGAGGGCTCTGTTTTCTACAGGTCATGTAGGGATTGAGACTTTTCCTATTTTGTGGCTTTCCTCATTCTCAGAGTCCTCTCCATTCAGCAGGCAGATGGTAGAAAGAGCAAGGATTGTGGGTAGGAGATTTTTATAAGCCAGACTTGAAATCAGTACAGTTATTTTTGCTCACATCCCATTGGCCAGACCTCAGTCACATAACCACATCTAACTGCAAAGAAGGCTGGGAAATGTATCCCACACATGTGCCCAGGAAGAAGAAGATGGCTATTGGTGAGCCCTGGTAGTCTTCCACAAGAATATGACCCAGTTCTGGCCAATAAAACATAAAGAAAGTCTGCTGGGGCAGGAGGTTTGAGAAGGGCTGGCCTCAATTATTATATATAAAAAGGGGTATGGGGAAGGTCCCCTATTCTTTCCCTTTAAGTGATTGCATGAGGATGTGATGTCTGGAACTTTGGCAGCCATGTTGAGAGCATGACGGGTGATGCCTGAGGGCTACAGCCAATATACTGAGGGTGCTGAAGCCAAAATGTGGGTCCTAGATGACGTCATTCAACCTCTGAATGAACCAAACCTGGAGCCACCTAACCTCCAGATTTCTTGACTGCAAAGGCACCTATTGTTGAATTCAGGAGTAATAGGGTATTCTATTACTTGCAGCCTAAAACTTCCTAACTGATTGACACTCAGGTGTAAATCCTGAAAACAGCTAAGAGGGCAAGGTTAAGTCATGCCAGCTGCTACAAAAAATAACTCCAAAACCTCAGTGACTTTGCACTACAAGTGCTTGGTTCCCTTGAAACCCCTCCTCTGCTTGAAGTTAGGTAGAGCCAAGTAACATAGCTTTGGCCTACCCTGGATGTTGTGCTTTTTTGGGGCAGTGGGGGACACAGCAGCAGTTCAACCACAAAATGAGCAGCTGCTTTGTGCCAGGTCCTTTATATACATAGTGTATATATGGGAGCAAAATGCCTGGACTCAAATCTTGAGTCTGCCACCTCACCAGCCATGTGACCATGGGCAAAGTCAATCAACCTCACTGAGCTCTAGTTTCCCCACTGAAAACATTGGGGTGATTATAAATGTTCTACCCACAGAGTAAAGGATTAAATGTCCAATTCAGATAAAGAACTTGGCACATTATCTGTAAATAAGCACTTAAAAAATTCTGACCAGAACCTGGTGGGATGTGAGTAATATCAACCCCACCTTAGAGATGGGGAGTCTAGAGTTCAAGGAAATGAAGTCCAAGGACGTATAAATAATAAGAGACAGAGCCTGGATTTTAATACAGACCTAATTGAACACCTGTTATATGCCAGGCATTGTGTGAGGTGTTTAGATATATTATCCCATTGAACATACCAGCAATCCGGCATGGGAGGTATTATTACTACCATTATTGTTATTCCTATTGGGCAACTGAGAAAGCCAAAGCTCAGAGAAGTGATGAGACTTGCCTACAGGCCAAGTCAAGATGCAGGATTTGAACCTAGGCTGATTTCAAGCCTTTACTCTTTCCATCATGTATAAGCCTCCCTAACAGAAACCCACCAGACTATTATAGTGGAATTTTAGGCATTAGAGGAGTAATATGTTTGGCTCCCATGGCTATTCAGGGTTCCCTGAAGTCATCCCCAAAAGCTGGCTGCCAGTCCAGCCTGTCGTCAGGGTTGTCCTGGTGATGGCTTTACCCTTGCTCCTCCAGTAGAATAACTGGGCCCTGGAGTGGAAGGTCCTGAGGGAGGAAGTTTGGCTCACTTGATAAAGCAGAACTTTCAAACACTTTGAGCTCATCCATGATGGAATAGGCTGCCTTGGGATGTGGTGAACTCCGTGGTCCTGGGAGGAGACAAGCAGAGAAAGTGTGGTGGCCACCTGCAAAGAAAGATTGTTAAGGCGGTTACTGCATAGAAAGTGATATTAGATTCAAAGACCTTTCAGGTTTGAAATCTGTGGTTGCAAGATTCTCAGATCCCATTTTCTCAGATTCCAGTCTAAGATTACATGATACTCAAAATCCAGGAATCTAAGGCTGCATGAGTTTTCTCCTTGGATTTTTTTGTTCCCTATTTAGGCAGTTAGACTGCAGAACATCTACTGACTCAGGAAACAGATGTTTTAGTAAAAGCAGAGAATACATTTCTGGGTTTCAAAAACACCCCTTCCTCCCAGGAAAGAACATTCCTAAGGGACTTGGGCATCTTGAACACCTAATGAATCTGAAAGAGGCTCTCACTTCCTGGGACTGTCTTTAGGGACTGTCCACAAATACTCTGTTTCTTTTCCTTTGAGGGTGTCTTAGTCTGTTCAGGCTGCTATAACAAAACACCTTAGACTGGGTAATTTATAAACAATAGAAATTCGTTGCTCATGGTTCTGGAAGTTGGGAAATTCAAGATCAAGGCTCCAGCAGATTCAGTGTCTGGTGGGAGCCTGTTTCTCATAGATGGTGACTTCTGTGTGTCCTCACATAGCAGAAGGGACAGATGGGCTCCCTCAAGCCTCTTTTACAAGAACACTTATCCCATTCATGGGTGGAGCCCTCCTGACCTAATCAACTTCCAAAGGCCCCACCTCTTAAGACCATCACTGTGGGGATTAGGTCTCAACATTTGAACTTTGGGGGACACATTCAGACCACAGCACAGGCCCGTAGTAGGATTTCCATTTGAACTCCCTCCTCTGCTTGAAGTTAGGTAGAGCCAAGTAACAAGCTTTGGCCAATGAAATGTGCACAGAAGCGAAGTGTGCCACTTCCTGGGGGAGACTGTAGGAGCCAGTCTGTGGCTCGATGCTTTCTCTTGCCTCTGCTGTGCAACAGTTGAAATGGTGGTTGTTCCATCAGCTGGGATCCAGGAGCAAGGCAGGGCAGCAGCTGCCCAGCAGGGGATGTGCATCAGGAGCCACTGAGAAGCAGGACTTGAGCATTGCTGTTACTGTAGCAGAACCCACCCTACCCTGACTGACCCACACCTCTCCCCACCTCCCTCCTTCCTCCCATCTAAGAAGGCAGGGAAGGAGGTCAGAGAAAAAGCTATGAGTGAGCGTATTTTGGATTTTGTTGGTCAGTGGGCCCCAGAGAGCTTTGAAGAATTCAGAAGCAGAGAGCAGGGAGGACCTCAAGAGATAAAATGGCCAAGAGGGCCTGAGACAACCTCACATCTAGACACAATCGGGGGAAAAATGAATGGAGCTGGGAAAGTGAAGGGGTTGGGGAAAAAAAATCCCAATCCAATAAGATGAATTTTCTGCCCACACATGGAATGGAGCATTGAAATGAGAATGAATTTAAAATAGAATACATTTCCAGCCCATCTGAATTTCAGACTGAGACTGTCTGCTGCACATAATTCAGGATTCCACAATCTCAAAAGTCTTGGCTCCTGGGCTTTGACAACGACTCTTTCCCTGGGCAGAAGGTTGTACATGGACACTTGGGAGCGCCTAGGCCTGGAAGCTGGGAGAACTAGGCTCTCCTGTCTGATGTCACTTTCCCTGGGAGGCCTTCCCTGACTCCCTGATTTAAAAGGAACTTCCTCCACCACCCTGGCCATTCTCTATTCCTCTTCTTAACATCAACTGACACACCACATGGTTTCCTTTTTTTTTTTTTTCTTGAGACAGAGTCTCGCTCTGTCACCCAGCCTGGAGTGCAGTGGCACGATCTTCGCTCACTGCAACCTCCACCATGTTCAAGCGATTCCCCTGCCTCAGCCTCCCGAATAGCTGGGACTATGGGTGCATGCCACCACGCCCAGCTATACTTACGTTTTTATCGTCTGTTTCCCCCCACTTGATTGTAAGTTTCAAAATGGCAGATATTCCTCTCTCTCTCTCTCTCCCTCTGTTTTCTTTTCCCTTTTATTTATAAAAAACTTCAAACATACAGAAACCTATCATGAAGACCCATTTACTGCTTACCCATCATCTAGATTTCCAACTGTTAACATTTTACTATACTTGTGCCATGTTTTTTGGTGCTGGCATTTTCTGAAGTAAATAATATTCATCAGGATATTTTCTTTTAAAAAATTGAAGGTAAGGAGTTGTGTCTATTGTATTCACTGCCATATTACTCACTGCCTGGAAGTTAGTAGGCCTTCAGTAAATAGTTGTTGAGTGAGTAGATGGCATTAAATCCTCATGACAACCCTGTGCAGTAGATGTTATTATCCCCCACTTTACAGAAGAGGAAACTAAGGCACAGGGAGGAAAAGTAACTTCCCCAAGGCCACATGGATAGGAGGTGATGAAAGGGGGATTTGAGCTCAGGTAGGCTGAGTCCAGAGCCCATGCATTTAGTGCACGACTGCTCTCTGCGGGGAATATTCACTCATCTCCGACTGGGATGCTTATTCATCCTCTCTAGATATCATCTACGGAGGAGACCCAGAGGAGGAAGAGGGGCTCACAGGCTGACCAAAAGCAGGTGATCTGCCTTTGGGGATCCTGTGCTGTCACAAAGACTGGGGCCTTCTGTCCTGCCCTGGAGTGGAGACAACACTCTTTCCCAGACGAGTGACCTTTAGGGTTTGTTATGAATAGAGATTCCTTTTGGGGAACGTGGTGACTGATGCTGGGAACCCAGGTCCACAGATCTAACCCCCAGGAATGTGGAGAGGAATCTCGAGACCTCCACCAGGGAGGCCAGCTCTCCCAGCCACCCAGACCAGCCAGGGGAGGGTGGTTCTAGGCAGTTCTTCCAGTTATGGGACCACTGGGAGGTGGACTGGAACCTTCCATCTCCAGGCTGGGAGGCAGCTCCTCAGAGTAAAAATAACTCTAGGCTTCAAAATCCTGGGGTCTGCCTCTTCCTCCCCAGCTATGTGACATTGGACAGGCGCCTCATGTGGGGAAACTTTGGTTTTCACATCTATCAAATGGGACTAATTATTATTCAACCTCTCAGCAGGGGTGGGACTAGGGTGAAGCCAGCCAGGTGCTCAAGGCATAACATTTAAGAAGGTGCTTGTTCTGAGGCGCCTACCCTGCACTTGTGCAGGCCCCAGGGTGAGCGCCTCAGTAGATTTGCACCCTGGTCACCTTGCTGCCTCATCCTGGCCCCAGCCCTGACTCCCAGGGTTGTCATGGGAAGGAAATGAGATATTTTATACAAAGCATGTTAGCACAGCACCTAGCATGCCCTTAGTGCTTACTCGTGGGGAAAATGCTGTTACCGTTCTTTTTTTTTTTTTTTTTTTTGGTGAGACAGAGTCTCGCTCTGTGTCCCAGGCTGGAGTGCACGATCTTGGCTCACCGCAACTTCCGCCTTCCAGGTTCAAGTGATTCCCCTGCCTCAGCCTCCCGAGTAGCTGGATTGCAGGTGCGTGCTACCATGCCTGGCTAATTTTTGTATTATTTTATTTATTTATTTATTTTGAGACAGAGTCTTTCTCTGTTGCCCAGACTGGAGTGCAGTGGCGCGATCTCAGCTCACTGCAAGCTCCGCCTCCCGGGTTTACGCCATTCTCCTGCCTCAGTCTCCTGAGTCGCTGGGACTGCAGGCGCCCGCCCCCACACCCGGCTAATTTTTTTGTATTTGTAGTAGAGATGGGGTTTCACCGTGTTAGCCAGGATGGTCTCGATCTCCTGACCTTGTGATCCGGCCGCCTCGGCCTCCCAAAGTGCTGGGATTACAGGCGTGAGCCACCGCGCCTGGTCAATTTTTGTATTTTTAGTAGAGATGGGGTTTCGCCCTGTTGGCCAGGCTGGTCTAGAACTCCTGATTTCAAGTGATCCACCCGCCTCAGCCTCCCAAAGTGCTGGGCTGGGATTGCAGGCGTGAGCCGCTGCACCTGGCCTGTTCCTATTGTTTTTATTGATTGCCTTTCTGAGGTTGACTGGGCCTGTTTCCCAGCAATGGCCCTGCCTTGGACCTCTCACCGTGGCCTCCACTTGTATATATTACACCCTTTTTATAATTTATTCCCTGGTAGCATGGTTTAATTCCCAGTATTTACTGTTTCCTTGTCCCGTATCTCCTGCTCTGTGTGGATGGCCTGGAAACAATGATAGCTAATATTTACCAAGTGCTCACCATGTGCCAGGCCCTGGGCTAAGCATTTACATGTCGGATCTCATCTAATCTTTACAATGATCCTATGAGGTAGGGACTATGATTATCCCCATTTTTCAAATGAGCAAATGGAGGCACTTAAAAATTGAGTAACTTGTCCACTGTTAGAAAAGGATGGAACTGAGGGTAGAATCAAGATGGCTTAATCCCCAAAACCCACGAGATGGAACCCAGAACACTGCCTCTTCCACTCTTTGCCAGCTTCTGCCCTGCAGGGTACACACAGATGGCTCCAAGCAGCGGCCTCAATGCTCACTGTGGGAAACTGGCCTCCCTGAGCTAAGTCAGGCCCTGGGCTCCTGAGAACAGGCAGAGGGACCAGATGCTCTCTGTGCATCTCTAGGCCACAGCAGGGTGTTTCCAAGTCCTTCCCAGACCAGACGGTGGCTTCTGCCGTAGGCTATGGTAATAATAGCATCGAGCGCTCACACTGTACCACAGCACGGGTGGCGCTGCGCTGCATCCTGCCGCCCAGGGTCTCCGCAGTCCTCATGCTGCCCTCACATTTACTATTGTCTTTATGTGACTAGTGTGATAGCTCAGGTGTCAAGACCTCAAGGCACCTGGCCAGGGTCGCAGCTCACGCCTATGGCAGATCCAAGATCTGAACTTGGACTTGTCTGAATCCTGGATGAGCCGGGGGGTAAGGCTGGCTGCTGAGGACCCTGTGTGCCCCTCAGCCCTGTTCCCACCACCTCTGTGCCTCCTCCCTGCTGGCAGCCACTGTGGCCACAATGGGGTTAACCCCAGAGGAAGGCATTGAAGGCCCTGGGGTTGGGGTGGGGAGGAAGGCACATTTTGGAGCTCCGAAGACTTGAAGCCTGGCTGCTTCGTGCCCAGGCTCTGGACCCCTAATACATGCACACATTGCTTTAGATGAAGTGGAACTCCAGGCGGGCAAGTTTTGATTTAGGGGAGACAGCTCCTCCATGGTAATGATGCTGAGGCTTGTGATTTGGGCAAATAGGTTTTCTCCCAGGCTCCTACTCCTTTCTTTGTAATTCATCTTCCATCCTGGCCACATGCAGGCCCTGCTTGGAACTCTCTGAGGACTCCTACCCCACAGGATAGTCTAAAACCCTGTCCCGACATTCAAGGCTGTTTGCAGATGTCCCTCAACCCCACCACCCGTTGCTCCCAAAATTCACACACCCCAGCCCTGCACACCACAGTTGTTGCTATTCCACACGCAGGTCTCTGGGAACAGCACAGGGCCCAGCCCTACCTTTCTGCAGGTGGATCCTTCTGCCTGGAAAGTCCTCCCTCCCCTCCTCTGGATCCTCTTGGTTCAGGCTGGGTGCTCCTCTGAACTCCCAGGCTGAGGGTTGCTGTGTAATCTGATACTACACTGACATTGCAGGAAGATCATATATGGCTGAGTAGCTAAAAATGCAGGCTTTGAACTGAGATGTGGGTTCAGCCTCAGCTGTGTCTCCTGCCGGCTGTGGGACATTGGGCTGGCGTCTCTGAGCCTCCGTTTGCTTCTCTGAGCATAGAACGATACACCCTATTCCATTATGGTGCTGAGGGTGAAGGAAGCCACCGGCTCAGTGTGGGCAGCTTGGCCACGGCTCCAAGTGCATCGGGTGTTCATGTAGTCCTAGTGCCAGGCGGTCATTAGCAACTTGGTGCCAGGCTCTGAGCTGGTATCCAGGACGGAGCAGTGGAGGGACCATGCAGTCCCTGCTCCCACAAACACAAAGACTGGACAGCCAATTAGTTACCCCAGTTCATTACCATGGAGACTATAATTAGGGATGTCACCCTGCCCAACCGCACAGGCCTCACCTCCCATCATTGCCTTAGCTTTGAAGCTCCCTGGAGCAGGATCTAAACTAGATTTGTCTCTGTAACCTCAGTTCCTCATTATTCACGGTAGGAATGCTCAGCAAATGTTTAAGTGGAAGAGATTTCCATAACAAACACTCGGGAGTTCAGAGGAGCACTCGTCTGACCTGAGCAGAGCAGGAGGATCTCAGAGGAGGGAGGACACTCTAGGCAGAATGCGGTGGCACTAATGGTGGCATTTAGTTTGTGCCAAGGACTATTCTAAGCACATCACTTAGATCATCTATTAAATGATCACTTATTTATTCATTTATTTTTAAATTTTGTTTGTTTATTTATTTATTTATTTTGAGATGGAGTCTCGCTCTCTTGCCCAGGCTGGAGTACAAAGACACAATGTTGGTTCACTGCAGCCTCTTCCTCCCCGGTTCAAGCGATTCTCCTGCCTCAGCCTCCCAAGTAGCTGGGATTACAGGCATGCACCACCATGCCCGGCTAATTTTTGTATTAAGAGATGAGGTTTCGCCATGTTCACCAGGCTGATCTCGAACTCCTGACCTCAAGTGATCTGCCCGTCTTGGCCTCCCAAAGTGCTAGGATTACAGGCATGAGCCAATGCGCCTGGCCAATGATCACTTTTTTAAATCACTTACTAAAATCATTTAATTATGTCAACACCCCTGTGAAGTATGTACTCTTATCACCATTCCCATTTCACAGATGGGGAAACTGAGACACAGAAAAGCTAAGTAAACTGCTCAGAGTTAAGAGCCTGCGAGGGCCACAGCCAGAATTCAAACCCAGGCCATCTGCCTCCACAGTCCACTTTCTATGTCCCTCTCCCGAGATGATGTCCCTTTCCCAGGGGTGTCTGGAAAGGGCCTGGCCCCTGGTCCCAGCTCAGGCAGCTGTGCAGGGAGGCCTGAAGACCTGGCCCATCTCCACTGCTCACCGGGCTTCTCTGTGTTCCACTTCCCAGGTGGACCGTGGAGGCAAACAAGGCCCCAGCTGCAGCCTCTGAAGGCTCCTGCCAAGCTGGCACTTTGAGGCCTGGGGGTGTCCCAGGGGATCCCAGCCCAGCAGCTGGGCCGACCTCAGGGCCAGCGTTTCCGTAAACACCCGGAGAGCCAGCCCCACGTGGTTGGTCTGTGGGTTGCTGGCCAAGAGGGGCTGAGGTTTGGCTGACCTTGTGCGGTTTCCTTCAACAAGGCCACTTCCACCCCCTCTGCCTGGCTGGACTTCCAGTAATGAAGTGTTTTCTCTGGGGCTAGGAGAGCTGATGGGGCTGGCGGGGTGGGGCACTGAGGTCTTCCTGTCCCACGTGCCCCCAACCCCGGGTTTCTGGAAGCTGGTCTAGATGCCCCTCACTGCCGCCTGGGCAGCCCATATGCCCATGCCGGTCCCTGAGGGTGAACTGGCCTCGAAGAGGACCAGATCTTGGGCTCTGAGCATGGAGCAGGGGCTGCGCCCAAGAGACAGGGTGTGGCTAGACTTTCTCCTGCTTGTCCTTTCCGGGGATCTGAGGGGAAACTCCTCCTGGGGACACACCCAGGTAGCTCAGAGACGGAAGAGAAGGTCTCCACTGCAGCTGCCACCTCTTCCCCACCCAAAGAAAGTGTTTGCAGGGGGCCGTAGGGCAAGGGTGGGCACTGAAGGAATACTAACCACGATCACTGCTACCATCTCCTGAATGCCACTGCCCCAGCCCTTGCATTTTCACAACAAACCTGCTTGGAAACTGAGGCTCAGAGAGAGGAAGTGTCTGGCCCAAGGTCACACAGTGAGTAAATGCCCAGAGCTTCTCCCTCTTTCCCTTGAATCACATCTATCTTACTGTCCAAATGCCAGGCAGCAGGAACTAGCAGGTGCTTTGGGGTCATCTGTTAAGAGGCAATATAGCACAATGAGTGAGAGCAGGGACTTAAGGGCCAGACCCCTGGGTTCACATCCCAGTTCTGCTTCCTACTGGCTATGTGACCTTGGGCAAGTCACTCAACTTCTTGGTGCCTCAGTTTCCCCATGGGTATAATGAGGATAATAATGATGCCTCCTTTAGGGGGTTTCTGTGAGGATTGCATATACACATGACACATATTAAGCCCTGCGCCATGCTAGTTATCCCAGCCTCTCACTCTTCGCATTGAAAAGGTGTAGACACAGACCCAGAGATGGAGACAAATTCTGCAGGGGTCACGCCCAGGGCAGAGCATGGTTCAGCTATGTTTCCTATGGTACCACCACCAAGGAGCCACCATGTACTTGAGCTGAGAGGAGGCGCCACTGGACACACGACCTCCTGGAGGGAAGGGAAGCTCTGCAGAGAGCAGGGGATGGTGCAGGAGCCTGGCTCTACCTTCCATCCTCCAGGAAGGGGGAAGGGCAGCGTCAGAGCCCAGGAGAGGAGAGCAGCGAATGAACGTGCTGCGTGAGCTCCGGTCAGTCCCTACTGACTCTGGGTCTGTCACTCCTGCAGAGGGATTTGGGTGTTTGGACTCTTAGACTTGGAGGGGTTCCTCAGTGGGGCCTTGGGACTGCTGTGGGTGAGGGCTCTCACCATTTGCTTCAACCCAAACTACTGTCCTTGGGCCTGTTTTAAATATTGGAATGTGGCATGGGGGTTTGCTCTAACAAAGGGTCAGCCGTCTTGAGAAGGAGGCTCTGTGATGAGCAGGGAATGGGGCTCCCCTGCCCCCACCCGGGGACCCCGTGGCCCAAGCTTATGATTGACCAGTGACTCACTCCCTTCTCAGGACATCCTGTCATCCCATGACTGGGAGCCCCTCGGGGGTGGCTCCTAACCAAGGTTCCCCTAACCAAAGCCCCCCACGCCCTCCCCTAACACACATAGAGACTGGGAACAATTAACTCCCTCCTAAGGCCAGACCAGATGTTCACATGGGCATTGGTTTTGCTGACCACATGTGACTCAGGAGCTCACTCAGAGCTAGAAGAGTTCCAAGAGGCTAAAAGGGCAACCTGTCATGTCACAGCAGGGAAACTGAGGCCCAGAGAGGCCAGGTGAGCTGCCTAATGTCCCTTAGGGGTAGAAGGGAGGAAGGAACCTGGAGTTCCCATGCCTGACCCAGAGCCTTTCTACCTCTCCAGATAGTTCTTGGATGTGCCCAAGGCCTCGGTCCCCATTCCCACCTCAAGTTGCAAATATCCTCCCCAACTACACACAGCCTCTCAGCTTCATCTCACCCCACCTCCAACTGGCTCTCATGGTTTCATCCAGGTTCAGCCACTCGCAGCTCCCCAAACAGCTCCTGCTCTCAGGCCACCTCTAGACCTTCGTACTTTCCTGCTGCTCTGTTTTATTTTCCTCTTCACCTGGACAACTCCTAATCATGCTCCAAGACTCAGCTCAGATGTCACCTCCTCCAGGAAGCCTTTCAAAGGCTTCACCTCCCAGGCTGCGTTAGGTCCTCCATCTCTTCACCCTCAGTACCTAGTACCTCCCACTTACTGTGCTGGAATCATCTCTTTGCTTGTCTCTATATCGCCCTCTAGTCTGTGAGCTCATGGTGGACAGAGACCTTAGTTTTTATTCTTAATAGTAGGGAATGACCCATTACATTCAGTGTTTGCTGAATGCATGCATAAATGGGTGGATGGATGAATGAATGAATGGTTGGATGGAAGAATAGATACATGGATGGATGGATGGATTGATGGATGGATGGAATGAGTGACCAAATGGTAGATGAATGGACAAATGGACTGACAAACGTGGAAGGATGGATGGATGGATGGATGGAAGAATAGATACATGGATGGATGGATGGATGGATGGATGGATGGATGGATGACCAAATGGTAGATGAATGGACAAATAGACCGACAAACATGGATGGATGGATGGATGGATGGATGGATAGGTGGGTTGATAGACAGGTGGATTGATGGACAGTTGGGTTGATGGACAGGTGGATGAATAAATCAGGCTGATAATGGCATCTGTAGGGACTCAGACAGTGAGGGGTAAGTCCCTGGAGCCTGGATATCCTGACTGATGAAGGGGCTCTTGGATGGGAAGGGAATAACTAACCTGTTGTCTGCCTTCTCCAAGAGATATTTGGTCAAGAACAAAGCCACTCCTGCCCTGGTGCCTGCTCCCTTCTGACCAACTGGTTCCAACTCAGTGGGGTCTCCTGAACTCTGGTAATTCGTCTGACACCAGAGCCTATAGGAATCACCCTGCCTCTGACATTCAGGGACTCTGCAATCTTGAGGCCCTCCCTCCCTGCCTCTCTTCAGGTCAGAGCTGCCACCCCATAAATGCTTTCAAGCATAGAAACATACACCCCTAGAGCCAGGAAAGTGTAAAAAAGATGGGATTCACTCCTCTACCATTTTTACAGATGAGGAAACTGAGGCCAAGCAAGGCCAAGAAACTTGCTTAAGGACGCACAGCAATAGAGCTGGGATTAGAGCTTGGGTCTTTCAATTCATTTATTCGTTCATACATAGCAAGTATGTACCTAGAGCCTAAAGTGCCAGGCTCAGTGCCTTTTCCCGGGCATGCTAGGCCTGTACATAAACTTTTATGTTAATTTAAAAGCTATTTCCATCCTCCATATGACCTCTAGCTCCCCAGCAGGCTGGTCTATGCCTCACTAGCTGCATGCCTGGCACGACCCCTGGGACAACACCCTCTCCCAGCAGATGAGGACGACTTCATTGTCAGGAAGCCTGGATGGGACTGGTGTGTGCTGCCGTGCGCAGAGGAGGCAGTCACATGGGTGTGCTGTGAGCTGCACATTCCATCCCAGCCTTAGTGAGGACCGGGTTAGTCCCTGCACGCTCATCCTTGCCAGCTCAGACTGGAGCCAAGCATTAAACTGTTCAAGCCCCACAGCTGCCCCAGGGGAGCCATTGCATGGCACCTGGGAGCTCAGGGCCAGGAGCAGACCTCTGAATTCCTGCCCAAACCAGGGAATATGTGGTGAGAGGAGGTCATAGGGAGGTGCCTGGGGGCTGGACATTTACAAGCCAGCTGAGCAGGCAGCACTCAGCACTTTCCTCTTCACCCGTCCCACCATGGCCAAGGCAGGGGCAGTGTGGGGTAGCCAGCTTTGGAGAGATGGAGCCTCATGTCTGGAGTCAGAATCCTGGCCCCAGGCAGGCCAGGGCTATTTGCTGGGCCTTCTATGAGTCTTCCATGAAGTATGTAACCTCACTGAAGACATGGAACTACTCAGAGTCATTAAGAGCCAAAGAAAGGCTCAGCTGCATTTAACAGAAAAGCTTCTGGGAACAAATCAATGAATACAAGAACAAGGGAAAACTGCAGAAGATGAACAGAACCAGAAGCCATGTCTAGGATGAAATTAACATGAGGTAGAGACTCCTGATGACATTGATCAGGATGAAAGAAGTATGAGGCAAGGGAGTAAAATCAAATGCCGAGTAAAAAGGGGGAACAACATTGACTAAGGAATTTGAAGTAATTTAAGAGCTGTTATGAACAATACAAAAAAGAAAATTATAGGCCCATTTCACTTATGAATATTTAGATAGAAAAACACTAAACAAAATGTTTGCTGACTGGATTCAGTAGAGTTAAAATAATGACACCACATCACCATCAGGAAGGGTTTATCCCGGAAAAACATTCCAGAAAATCCACCAGTGTAATTCACTACATCATTAGATCCAAAGGAAAATCTATGATGTCAATTGATGTGGAAAAATTTTTTGATAAGGTCCTTTTGTATTTATGATGCTTATAAATTTGAAAATTCTAGGAAAATGAAGAATTTCCTAGAAAGGTATATAACATGTCAAAAGATTGGCCCAAGAAGAAGTAGAGAATTTCAATAGGTCAATCAGTATTACATAAATTGTAATGGTGTCAAAGCCCTCCCACTCCCCCCAAAATCAGCCCAGATGTTCTCATGGGTAAGTACTGCTGAACCTTTATTTTACTTATTTATTTATTTATTTATTTATTTATTTATTTATTTATTTATTTATTTTTTGAGACAAGGTCTCATTCTGTCACCCAGGCTGGGGTGCAGTAGCCCAATCCTGGTTCTCTGTGACCTCCGCTTCCCAAGGCTCAGGTATCCTCCTGCCTCAGCCCCTCAGGTAGCTGGAACTACAGGCATGCAGCACCACAGCCAGCTAATTTTTGTGTTTTTAGTAGAGATGGGGTTTTGCTATGTTGCCCAGGCTGGTCTTAAACACCTGGACTCACACGATCCACCCATCTCGGCCTCCCAAAGTGCTGGGATTACAGGTGTGAGCCACCGCGCCCGGCCTGCAGAAAGTTTTTAGAAACAATTCCTATCGTATGCAAGTTGCTTAAAAAGAAAACACAAGAAAAAAAGAAACCAACGTAGCTTATTTTAGAAGTGTTGTCTTCATTATGAAAGCCAGATAAGACAATACCGAAAAGGAAAGTGTAGGTCCGTTTCACTTATGAACATGGATAGAAAAACACTAAATAAAATCTTTCCTGACTGAGTCCAGCAGAGTTAAAATAATGATACTATATCACCATCAGGAAGCGTTTATCCCAGAAAAGCATCCACATCTGAAAATCCACCAGGATAACTCACTACATCATTCAATCAAAAGGAAAAATCCAATGATGTCAGCTGATGAAGAAAAAGGTTTTACTTATAAATACATAAAGCTTAAATCATAAATACATAAAGCTTATGTATTTATGATTTTAAAAAATTCTTAGCAACCTAGGAGCATGAGAGAAGTTCCTTAATTTAGTAGGGATTTTTAATACCAAAAACCTACAGAAAATATTCCTAGTGGAGAAACTTTTTATGTAATACATGTCTTTTAAGATGAGGAACAAGGCAAGAATGCTAGTTATTACTGCTACTGTTTAATGCATAGAGCTGGAGAGCTGGGCTAGAGCTATAAGGAAAGAAAATAAGAGGTGTAATTACTGGAAGGGAAGAGATAAAACTGTCATTGTTTGTACATGGTGTGATCATCTACCTTGAAAAACTAACCCAATAAACTGACAAAATATTAGAAAAAATAAGAGAGTTCAGCAAGGTTGCCAGATACACAGTCAGCAACAAAAATCAATGACACTTTTACATCAGCAATAACTAACCAGAAAAACACAACATAATTTTGACTTAAATAGAAAGTTTTTAAAAATACATAATATATACATATAAATATACATTATATATAAAATGTATACATATATATACACACACACACATTTAAAAAGCACAGCTGGGCATGGTGGCTCATGCCTGTAATTCCAGCACTTTGGGAGGCTGAGGCAGGAGGATTGCTTGAGCTCAGGAGTTCAAGACCAGCCTGGGCAACATATTGCCAATTTTTTTTTTAAAGCATTTAGTCAGGCGTGGTGGCACATGCCTGTAGTCCCAGCTACTGAGGAGGCTAAGGTGGGAGGATTGCTTGATTCCAGGAGGTGGAGGCTGCGGCGAGCTATAATTGTGCCACTGCACTTGAGCGTAGGCAACAGAGCGAGAGTCTGTCTCAAAAAAATAAATAAATAAAGATATATATACACATAAGTATAAACATAGTGTATATATAACATAATGTCTCTCTCTCCACACACACACACACACACACACACACACACACACTCACAAACAATTATTATGTTTCTAACCACATGAATGAAATCTACACGTAGAGTCCAGGGTGCGTTTGGCAGCTCTGGGTGTCATCAGGGATCTGAGTTCCTTTATTTCTCCTTCACCCTCTTCTGCACACGAAGTCCATCCTCAGGGTACCCTCATGATCCAAAGATGGCTGCAGAACTCCACCATCATGTCCCTATTACTGATTGGAAGCAGGAGGGAGCAATGAGCGGTGCTGGAGTCACCAAAGGGAAGCCCTTCCTTTTAAGGAGCCTTTCCAGAATCGGCACACAGCACTTCGGCTTGTATCTCAGTGCTGGAACCTATCCCGGGGCCCTGCCTCCTGCAAAGCTGAATGCATTGCCACCCCAAACAAAAAATCAGCGTTTGCTGACTGAAGGAGGAGGGAAAAAGGATATTGGAATGGGCATTGGTCAGGCTCTGCCACAGATCCCAGTCTCCAAAACAGGAAACTGAGGCACTGAGGTCCAGAGAAGTGAGGGAATTTACACACAGCCATGAAGCAAATTAGCAGCACGGTTGGGGTTTTCACCTGATTGCTGACCTTGCCACAGTACAGGTGTCCGCCCACACCCTGGTACATCCAGCCACTGGAGCACTGCCCCTCCTCAATTCCAGCCCTGCTGGGGTCAGGATCTGTTTTGGATTTCTCTGTTCCCACTACCTAATGTCACACCTGTGAGCTCCACCTCCCCAGTGTCAGCTTGGGACTTGGCATGGGGTAGAGGCTGTAAGCGGGAAGGCAGGCACACCTTGGGAGCTGGCAAACTGCAAAGGGCTGAGACTGGCTTCACCCTTTCAACTGTAGATATTTACTTGTGGCCTCCATATGCTGTGCCTTGATGGTGATGTTTCATAAGTTTCACTTTTCAGGTGCATTTTTTCTTTTTTTTTTTTTGAGATGGAGTCTTGCTCCGTGGCCCAGGCTGGAGTGCAATGGCGCGATCTCGGCTCACTGCATTCTCCGCCACCCGGTTTCAAGCAATTCTCCTGCCTCAGCCTCCTGAGTAGCTGAAATTACAGACACAGGCCACCACGCCCAGCTAATTTTTGTATTTGTAGTAGAGACGGGGTTTTGTCATGTTGGCCAGGCTGGGCACGAACTCCTGACCTCAAGTGATCCGCCTGCCTGGCCTCCCAAAGTGCTAGGATGACAGGTGTGAGCCACCGTGCCCGGCCAGATGCATTTCTTAGCCGCTAAAAATGTTCATTCTGGCCCAGGCCTGGAAGAACATGTAGGCCACTTTTATTTTTACTTTTTTTAACAGATGGAGAAACTGAGACCCAGAGAAGCAAAAGTGTGTGTCCCAGATGCCAAGGTACCTGCGGCAAAGAATATTACCTAGCTGTCCCTCGCTCTGGTTCTCCTTCATAGATACACACAGGATGATGGTATTTCCCCGCCTCCCTTGCAGTTAAGTTGGGGCTATGTGGCTAGCTCTGGCTAATGAGATGTGAGTAGAACTGATGTTGTGGCTTCTCCATCCCTCTTTTTCCCTGCCAAGGTGACCTTGGAGGCCACTGGTCTAGAACAGGGATTCACAAACTGTAATGTGCATGCAAATCACCTGGGGGTCTTATTAAAATGAAGATTCTGATAGTGGGGCCTGGGAGTCTGCATTCCAACATGCAACCAGCTGATGCTGATGCCATCGGTCCTCGGACCACACGCTTGAGTAGGGAGGAGCTACAGGATGTGCCTGGCCCACTTTGGACTATTCATGAGCAAGAAATAAGCTTCACTGGGTTAAGCCACTGAGATGTGGGCATTAGTTTGTGATCTCAATACAGTCTTACGGAAATCACCATTTAGCCATCAACCAACATTGACGGAGTTCTTACTATGAACTCCTGTGTGACCTGGGTGCCTCACTCTGAGCGAGGCGCTCACTCTTGGGGTTGTGGAAGTGCAAGGTCAACTACTGAGAATGAGAGCCTCCCTAAATGTTGCACCTGACATGCCTCTGTCACCTCACCCTGGTCCCAGCCCTGTAAGTCGATGTGGGGAGAAGGGATTTGAAGCTCAAACCTGTTGACTTCTGAGCTTGTGTTTCCTCCTGGGAAAGCAAAGGGCAGCCACACTCACCCTGGGCCCTTGTGTAGGGGCTGCGGCTGCAGCCAAAAGACTCCTGGGTTCCCTGGACGCCCATATCCCTCTGGTGCCAAAACTGGACAGTTTGGAGGGAGGGCTGAACTGCAGCAAACCAATCAGCAAAGTGGCAGCTCCCACCGCTCCTGCCACACCCACCGCTCCTGCCACACCCACCGCTCCTGCCACACCCACCGCTCCTGCCACACCCACCGCTCCTGCCACACCCACTCATGCTGAACTGTGTGTGCAAGCTCCATCCCTCACACTTCATCACCAAACACCCTTGACAATGACGCCTGCTTTCTGATCTGGCCATGGCTCAGGGCCCCTACTGCCCACACTTTCCTATCCTCAGTTATCAGAGAGAAAAAGTTCCAAGAAAAATCCATGCTCTGACTCAGAGGGCTCTAGGTGGGCATAGCATTCTGCCCCGTTCTTGCCACCTCCCTGCCCCATGTAGCCCTGCCTTTTTCACCATCCGCGACACCCATGCCCTGCCTCACCTCCTCATCATCAGAGTCTCCTTCCTCTGCTATGGACATGTCAGACCAGCGTGTCTCCCTCCAACTCTCTTCCCCACACCTCCTCATTTCTCCCGTCTTCCTTCTTGCCTCAGAGATAGAGGTGGCTTAAAACTGTTCCTCTCAGGAACAACTAATCTGTGGCCACAGAGGTCAGAATAGTGGGTACTTGGGGAACAGAAGGTAGAGTCTTGGAAGGGGCATAAGGAACCTTCTGGAAGTGTAGCTTGACCTGGGTGATGATCACATGGGTATATACATAGTCATGTACATAGATATGTCAACAGTCAAAATTAGCCAGACATGCTGCCTCGTGCCACCAGCTACTCAGAAGTTTGAAGAGGGAGGATCCCTTGAACCCAGGAGGCTGAGGCTGCGGTGAGCTATGTTCATACCATTGCGCTCTAGCCTGGGAGACAGAGCCAGATTCTGTCTCAAAAAAAAAAAAAAAAAAAAAGAGTTGTCAAGTTCTACACTTAATATTAGTGCACTTTAAGCACTTTTCTGCATATACATTACCCCTCAACTTAAAAAACATATCATAGAGAGCTCTATGGGCAGTAGCAGAAATAAACAACAGCAGCAAAAACCGAAACTTAGGCATTGGAGTCATGTGGACCTGCACTGAAAACCTGGCTCTGTTTTCTAGCTGTGTAGCTTTAGGCAAGTTATTTAACCTCTCTGAATCTCACTTTTTTTCATTGAGATGTGGATTGTGAGGATTAGAAATGCTGCTTTTTATAAACAGTACTTAGCACAAGGGCTGGATCTTGCTGGCTGCTATGCACAATCGCTTTTATTGTTATTAATATCAGTGGCCTAGGGAGGACAGGAAGGTGGGAGTGACCTTCTCTGGGTGCAGGCAATAAGGGGTGGGGGGCCTACAGAATTTACAGATAAAATAAAACTGATGAGAAGTCAGTCTGCTTTTATGATCTCTGTGCAATGGCAGGTCTAAATAATTTCAGTGGTAAAATACTTTGTCCTGAAAATATCCTTTATTGATCTAAGTTCTAACAATTGGTGCAGTAACTGTTAGAGTTTAATAATGCATATGTAAGCTTCAAATCAGCACATTTTCATTCTTATCCTTTAATAATTCTACATAGAAGTCAACTTGGAGAACTTTAAGAAATGTAGTTGCCCCCAGCACATGTGGTCTCAGGAACACACATGAGTTGAGAGTAAGCTCCTCGCAACTCTGGAATCTTCCAAACTTGCTTTGAATGCATTCCTGTCTCCACTGTCCAGCACTGATATTTCTGCATTTGTTTTTATTATTATTTTGTGTGTGTGACACTCTCTCTGTCGCCCAGGCTGGAGTGCAGTGGCAAGATGTCAGTTCACTGCCACCTCCACCTCCTGGGTTCAAGCAATTCTCCTGCCTCAGCCTCCCGAGTACCTGGGACTATAGGTGTGCACCCACCACATCTGACTAATTTTTGTATTTTTTTAGTAGGGATGGGTTTCACCATGTTGGCCAGGCTGGTCTTGAACTCCTGACCTCAGGTGATTCTTTCACTTTGGCCTCCCAAATTACAGACGTGAGCCACCGGCCCGGCTGTATTTTTGCATTTAAATAGTAGAGTGAAATCAACAATGAGCGCGGAGTGATGGTAAAGATGACAATAAGAGTATTTCAATTTTGTCATTTTACGAAACTACTTGGAGTTTTGATTTGTATTTACAGTTTTTAAAAGAGTAAAACAGTGTGAACAGTGAATGGTAATTATTTTGTTTGGTAAGTGCAAATTTTAATTCATACATGAAAAATATTTGTTTCATTTCATGATTATTACTGAAAACAATTTTGTAGTATGAAGGAAGAGGGGTGTTAAAAACGATCCACTGTGGATGTAAAGTACTCTAGGCATGCTTCTGACTGAAACATCGGCATTTCCACAAGAATCCCAAAATAAAACAAAATAAAAAAGACCTCTTCTGTTTCTTTTCCTCCAAGTTTCTGGACCCCCATCTCCACCCTGGCCACCTCTTCCTGCCATAAATAATCAAATCCCACATTTTCATCTTCAACTTCCGTTTCCATTGCCTCTTCTAATAGGACAGCAGCCGTGGGGGAATCTCCTCCACGCTCACAATCCCCGTCTTGCCATTATATCAAGTCACACTTCTTCCTCACCGATCACCCATTCTGGAACCTCTGCTGTCCAGCTAGATCACTTTGAGGTTTGGACTACTACTGGTGGAGGTAACTGCGGCCCAGACAGCCCTTGACATCACCTCTTTTATCTTTGCCAAACTCTACAAACAAAGCCCATGTCTTTTCATCCCCTGCCCTCATGGCTGGGACATCGTTGATGTCCCCAAATCTTGGTGGTGTGAACTTGTGTGTCTCACCCTTCACAGACATCACCATTTCCCATTGCATAGAAGGCGCTGCTCATACCAGGCACTTTGGCTCCCAGAATAAGCAGGCTATCATGCTATGTCCGACATCTAGGCGTTGGTACGTGCTGTTCCCTTGTCTGGAACATTCTGCCCTCTCTCACCCTCTCTTTTCTTGGCTTTCTGAAATGGCACCTCCGTCAGAAAGTGTCCCTCACTCTTGGTCTGAGCAAGGGACATTGCCTGGTATTCCTGAACTTCCACTTGCTTTCCCTCTGTTTTCTCCCTCTCTGGGCCTTGTCCTCAGGTCAGCGTTGTGCCTTCAGCTCCTGCAGAGGTGACTTCAGAGGCGGCTGAATGAAACTAAATGGATTTGGCTCGACCCCATCATCTAGCAGTGCCCAGCAAGCACCGGCACACAGTAGGTCCAGCCTGCCCGGACTCGCCCACCACGGGCCCCCTTCCAGAGCTGGGAGGCAGGCCAAGGGAGGTCCCTCATTGCCAAGAGCAAACAGGCCGCCCAGGGAAGTTTTGCTCTGGGTCACACCCGCCTCTGGGTGGCTGCCAATCTGCCTGCCAGAAACCGCAGGCTGGGCCGCGGCTACCCAGAGTCAGGGCCACAGAGCTTAGGAGACCTTGGGTCAGCTCTGCAAAGGGGGTGTTTACTGGATGCTTCCGGTATCTGCAGCACCACTGGGGTTCAGACAGGGGGTCTGGGATAGGGCTTTGCAACTACAGCAGGGCTAGGACCCTCTTGGGCTGGGAGGAGATAGGGAGGCTCCTGCAAGCTGTCACAGACTCTTGGTGCTGGCACTGGCTCGGGCTTTCACATGCGCGCGCACACACACACACACACACACACACGGACAGGCACCCCCTTGGTGGCCTTCACAGTTTCACCTTCAGGTAAATGGGCTCATCCTTTGGGCCATGAGGATGGGAAGCGAAGCAAGGAATGAAAAAGCTACTCTGTGTGTGTGTGTGTGCGTGCGTGTGCCTGTGTGTGCCTGGGAGTGACCTCACAGCTGCCGGAACATAAAGACTCACAGGTCCGCCTCCCAGGCTCAAAGCTGGCTCTGCAGGGGACATGAGAAGCACACTGAAGTCCCCCCTTCTGGCCTTCTCCCTCCTCTGCCTCCTCTCAAAGGTAAGGAGGCCCGGGCCCTTGAATGCACTGCTGATTACTTGGGTGTGGAAGGGGTGGGGATGTAAAAATCACAGCCAAGGACCCCCGTGGTAGAATTCCTCCAGGGCCCCACAGTGGGCACAGTCTGGCCACCATGCCTAAGCAGGGCTTCTCTCCTTGGCACTCAGAGCTGCCTCCGGCCAGCCCTGCTCTGTGACCTCAGACACGTGCCTTGCCTTCTCTGGGCCTCAGCATCTTCCCAGGTGAAGGGTATACAGTTTGTGAGGCCTCTGTGAAGGTCATTCATGATCATTCATCAAACTTACCAGGCAAATTAAAGAGGACTTTAATGTACCCTCATTATGAATGGGGGTACTGAAGACATGACATGCTTGGCCTAACTCTGAGCCAGCATTTGGATGGATACCTAGCTGATTGGAAGGTTTATTCTGCAAGGGCATCAATGCCGTTGGACTCTTAGGCAGTGAGTGACCCGCCCGCCCTAGCTAGAGGGGGACAGGAGACACCTCTGTGGAGTAATGGCCTTCTCCCCGAGTGCTGCATGGGACATTCACCAAAGGGCTTGTGGGACATCTACCTCGTCTAACATGCACAACAACCCCATAAGGAATTTTCAGTTAAGTGAGGCTCAGAAAGGGTAAGCAACTTGCAACCCCAGTTTTCAGTCAAGTGAGGCTCAGAAAGGGTAAGCAACTTGCTTAAAGTCACACAGCAAAGAAAGGTCAGAGCAATAGAGGAGGGCCATGGCGGAGCCCAGAACAGACATGGATGTAGGGGGAGAGGCACTCCAGTCTGTGCCTCCCCAAGCCCAAACTGGACCAAGGCAACAGCTTCTAAGCCTTATCATCCCCTCGGCAAATGCTGAGTTCCCAGAACCATGGAATCGGCCCCACCACAAGCCACGATCTCACTGTATTTTCACGCTCCTTTGAGAAGCACGGGCAGGAGCTTCTCTCCCTCAGGCCCCAAGTCTTGGTGCCCGGGAAGGCTGAGAACCACACTGGCATCCTGCCCTGCTGTTTGCTCTTCCAAAGGGGATGGGTAGGACATGATGCCAATGTGGGTGGCTTGGGTAGTTGGAATAGGGGACTTGGGGCTCTAGGAGGGAGAAGGGGTCCAGGATTATGAGAGAACAAAGTAAAGCTGTCCTAGACGTGCCATTAGGGTGAGACTTACAGGGCCATTCTTCCCTGGTCCTAGCAAGCAGGGACTGCACAGAAACACAGGGACTTAGTCACCACGACATGGAAAGCCACAGCAACCCTCACAGGGAGAACTCTGAGTCTTCCAGGCTGGCCGTTGGCTCCGGGGCTCCCGGCTGTGGACCGGGACAGGAGGCAGACACCTGGACACAAGCAAAACCACATCGATCAAGGACTGGCCAGGACCTCATTTAATCTCCACCATCACTCAGAAACAGGTGGTCTCTGCTCCACTTTACAGAGGAGAAAACTGAGCTTCACCTCCACCTTCCAAAGCCGTTCATCCACGTGTTCAGTCACGTAGCAAGTCAGTGGCAGAACCTGAATCTCAACTCTTGCCCAAAATACTCCATGCCCAGTGCTCCTGCCCCAGATATCATAAGCCTTGCCCCCTCCCCAACCCCCAGATATCACAGCAAGGCCCTGGGGAAACTGAGGCACAATGGGACAACTTGAGTTTGGGCCTTGGATGTCAACCTGAACTTGGATGTCAATCCTAATTCTGTCTCTTACTGGCTGTGTTACTACACGCTTTGAGCTCCAGTTTTCTCATCTTTAAAATGGGCGTAACGATGGCACCTCACATTGGAGGGGTAAATGAGAAAATGGCACTTGGCCATGACATACATATGGTATCACATGGGATAATTGTACACTAGAATAGTTGATGTCATTAATAGCCTCTCCTGGGTATCGGGGCCTACAGAGTCCTGCCCCCTGACAAACATGGCCAGTAGAGGGGTCCACAGTGGGAGCCTGGGTGCACAGCTGCTGGTCTATTTCCTGGCATTCCTGTTTTCAGGTGGGAGGGACCTGAGAGTCACTCCTGATGGTCCTCCCTCCATTGCCCACAAGCCAAGGCAGCTGAACCTCTGACTTAGAAGGGAACCCAAAAGCCCAGACTGTTTCTATGTGAATCACGTGTGGATTTATGAAAATGCAGATTCAGGCTGGGCACGGTGGCTCATGCCTGTAATCCCAGCACTTTGGGAGGCCAAGGTGGGCGGATCACGAGGTCAGGAGTTTGAGACCAGCCTGGCCAGCATGGTGAAACCCCGTGTGTACTAAAAATACAAACAATTAGCCGGGCGTGGTGGTACGCACCTGTAATCCCAGCTACTCGGGAGGCTGAGGCAGAAGAATTGCTTGAACCTGGGAGGCGAAGGTTGCAGTGAGCCAAGATCGTGCCACTGCACTCCAGCCTGGGTGACAGAGCAAGACTCCATCTCAAAAAAAAAAAAAAAAAAAAAAAAAGGAAAAGAAAAAAAAGAAAATGCAGATTTGGATTTGTATATAAAAATCCAGCTTTGGATTTATAGAGGGGTTCCAGATGCTGCCTAACAAGCTCCCAGGTGACGCTGCTGCTGCTAGTTCAGACCACACCTTGAGGGGCGAGGTCAGGCCATCGTCTCTAGAATCTGAGCAGCCTACAGTGATGGGACCCGCTCCCTTGTGAGGCAGCCAGACACCTGGTTCCGTTCGTTCATCTGCTACTCAGTGCTGTCTTAGTGTGGTGGTGATCGCCTCCTACTTTGCGGCCCCCACCAGAGGCTGGTCAGCCAGTTTGTAATGGGTCCCAGTGGCCAGTGTGGGAGTTGCTGGGAACTGAAAGCAGGTTTGCAGGATTGTGGGTAGGGGTGCACTGGGCGGGGCAGGGGGTGAGGCAGGGCAAAGGGGTCATTGTCTGCTTTGGGGCTGCCCAGGAGATATAAGGTCATTAGTCCCCTCAATGTAAACTGCAAGTCTCCCTTCCTCTAGATAAAACCCTCATCCCCTAAGGATCCTACTAAACTCAAACTTGGCCCCCCACAGATGGGGCCACTGGAAGCATCTTGAATTATGCTTCCTTCTTGGTTCCCACCTTCAAATGGGCGGACAGGGAGCCCACGGCACCTGCTGTATGTTGTGGTTGTTTCTCTGATGTGGGTGGCGAGGGGCAGGCAGGTCACATGGGCTGATACCCTGACCCTGTCACTGGGGAGTGGGTGCCTGGCTTACGGACACAGTCTACCCCCACCCCATGACCCTGAGTCCTCACTTGGGAAGCAGGACCTGGGATGCTCCCAGCCCTGAATTGAACACGCTGACTTGTGGCAAGTCCCTGTCCCTCTCTGGAGCTCAGTTTCCCCATCTGTACCTGGCAGGGGGAGGAGGTTAGACTGGAGCAGAGGTGCTGAAAACCTAGCTGAGCTTCAGAAGCTACTGGATAGCTTGTTAAAAATAAAGATGCCAGGTCCCAGAGTCAAGGACTTCTGATTTTGTAAACCCCAGAGTGGGTTGGGGGGTCTGTATTTTCCCAAGTCTCCTGGCTGATGTGGTGCACATCCAGAGCTGGGAAGCTGAATGAATCCAAAGGCCAAAAACATCCATGATACGGTTCGATTTGTTCGTCCTAAGGTAAGTAGCCATAGCTGGAAAGTGGACCAGCCCCTGCTGTTTTCATCCTTGGCTTGTTGCTTTTACCTTTCTGTAAGCTCCCAGAGGGAGGGGCTGAGCCCTCTGCCATCATTAACAACAATGATCATCAAAGCTAAGTGCACTGAGCGCCTCCTGCATGCCAGGCCCTGTGCTGAGGGTTTGCTGTGCAACATTTCATGTACTCCTCAGAGTAATCCTCTGAGTTAGATACTTCAAGGAAACTGAGGCTCAGAGAGCTTAAGTAACTTCCTCGAGGTCACTCAGCTAATAAGGGGCAGAATTAGAACTGGAAGTCTAGCCAGGTGCAGTGGCTCATGCCTGTAATCCCAGCACTTTGGGAGGCTGAGGCAGGTGGATTGCCCGAGCTCAGGATTTCAAGATTAGCCTGGGTAATATGGTGAAACCCGATCTCTACTACAAATACAAGAATTGCTGGGCGTGGTGGTGGGTGCCTGTAGCCCCAGCTACTCGAGAGGCTGAGGCATGAGAGTCGCTTGAACCCAGGAGATGGAGGTTGCAATGAGGCTGGGATTGTGCCACTGTACTCCATGGAGCCTGGGCAACAGAGCAAGACTCTTGACTCCAAAAATAAAAATAAAAAGTAAAGAACTGGAACTCTAGTGCAGAGTCCTTGCCCGTAACCACATGCCATACTGCCTCTTAGGGCATGTTGTGGGACTACCAGCCTTCGAGGCCAGGTATGCATGGCTCTGAGGCTAAGGTGTGGACCCCACACTGCCCAGTCTGGCAGAGAGGTGGCCGGTTGTGAGGGTCTCACTGCCCACCTTGAAAGCCCATGGCTGAGTGAGGTCTCTGTCTCTTCAGGTGTGTACCCAGCTGTGCTCGACACCATGTACCTGCCCCTGGCCACCTCCCCGATGCCCACTGGGAGTAGCCCTGGTGCTGGATGGCTGTGGCTGCTGCCGGGTATGTGCACGGCGGCTGGGGGAGCCCTGCGACCAACTCCACGTCTGCGACGCCAGCCAGGGCCTGGTCTGCCAGCCCGGGGCAGGACCCGGTGGCCGGGGGGCCCTGTGCCTCTGTAAGCAGGTTTGCAGGACTGAGGGGGGTAGTGTGTGAGCGGGAGGTCAAGGCCGTGGTGTCCTGAATCAAAGTGCAGTCCTCCTCTGTCTCCTTGGATGCTCACTTCAGGTACCCCATCCATTCCAGCTGAACTTGGTGGCCCAAAGCCCAATCCATACTCCCTCCTCTCCCTTCTTGGCCTCTGCTTAAATCATCTTACTACCCCAGTAACCTTCCCCCATCCCTACCTGTCCAAATCATTGCCAACTTTCAAAGTCAGGTTTAAACAGCTTCTCCCCTGAGAAGCCCTCCCAGATTCTTCAAACTGGATGCCATCATTTCCTTCTCAGGATCCTTACAACACTTTGAGGAAAATAAAAGTGCAACCTCTTATTTAGGGCATAATATGTGTCCAGATCTGTGCTAAGCACTTACTACACATGTCACATCATCCTCACAATAACCTTACGATGGGAAGTACTTTCAGACCCATTTTATGAATGAGGAAACTGAGGTTCACCAGCATTAAGGGACATGCTTCATGTCACACGGCATGGGACCGGATCCAACAGGCTCTAAGGAACATTTCATTCTGTCTTCTCTCAGAGTGGGGGCCCTGGGAGCACTGCTGGAATCCTGGGTTTGCTAAGTATTCACTAGCCACCCGAGCATGTGACTTTCCTCACCACTCTTCGAGGCCTTGGTATTCTCTGATGCTTTGGGGCAGGCTTTACAAGCTGGCTCTAGTGACTTGGTGCCAGAGAATTCGTTGTCTTGGGAGGGCTGTCCTGTGCATGGTAAGACTTCTAGCAGCATCCCTGAACTCCACCCACTGTATACTCGGAGCACTCCCCGTCCCCCACGTCATGACAGTCTGTCTTCAGACAGTGCCAAATTTCCCCAGGGGGCAAAATCTCCAGTCAGGAGCCACCACTTTAGAGAAATGCAAAGAGGCAAGAGATTGTTCTTCTTTCTTTTTAAATAATAAGCCTTGTGGAACAATTTATCTTTCATTCATGTGCATGTCACACTTTTATAAAAATAAGAACGAGAGAGAGAGAGAAGCTCATGAATTATTGACAATTAATCTATCTATAGGAAAAGCCTTGTTAAAAAACAACAGGCCAGGCACAGTGGCTCATGCCTATAATCCTATCACTTTGGGAGACTGAGGCGGGAGGACTACTTGAGCCCAGGAGTTCTAGGCCAGCCTTGGCAACATACTGAGATCCTATCTCTGAAAAAAAAAAAAAAAAAAAAAAAAAAAAAAAAAAAAATTAGCCAGGTGTGGTGGCACGTGCCTGTAGTCCTAGCTACTTGAGAGGCTGAGGCAAGAGGCTCGCTTGAGCCTGAGCAACAGACCAAACCCTATCTCAACAACAACAAAAAAAGTAATAACTCTACGTGAAATGCTTTATTTACAAGTATTGTAAGGATAAGGAGGGTGATTTGTTACACAGACTGAGGGATGATTGCTTGTGAAAGTGTATCTGAAGAACAATTGAGATAAGTAACACTTTGCTTACAAAGCTGTTATTTACATTTGCCATGACAGGTGTAAACAGTACCCACAGAGTTTATTTTACACTTGCACAAGCCCTTACCATGTGTAAGACACTGAAGGTTTCGCAAATATAAACTCATTTAATCTCACAACCACATGATGTAGGTACTAATGTCACCCTTCTCTTTTTTTTTTTTTTTTTTTTCTGAGATGGGGTTTCGCTCTTGTTGCCCAGGCTGGAGTGCTGTGGCAAGATCTCGGCTCACTGCAACCTCCACCTCCCAGGTTCAAGCGATTCTCCTGCCTCAGCCTCCCTAGTAGCTGGGATTGCAGGCATGTGCCACCATGCCCGGCTAATTTTGTATTTTTAGTAGAGATGGGGTTTTTCCATGTTGGTCAGGCTGGTCTCAAACTCCTGACCTCAGGTGATCCACCCGCCTCAGCCTCCCAAAGTGCTGGGATTATAGGCGTGAGCCACCGCGCCTGGCCCACCCTTCTGTTATAAATGGAAAAAAGGGGTATAGAGAGGCTAGGCAACTTGCCCAAGGTCACAAAGCTCATAAGTGGCAGAGCTGAGATTTGAACTCAGGGAGCTGGCTCCACAAACTGCATTGCTCAACTGCCTGACATGCAGCTGTTGAATAGTACATAGGCTGTGATTGTCGATAACTATGTTAAGGGATTTTTCGTATTCCATCTTAATTCAGACTTCAAACAGCGCAGGCCAAAGTGTACTTGGGTCCCTGGTCCTTCCTGCAACTCCCCACCTTAGTCTGTCAACATGGTGGTTGCTCATGAGTGCTTAATGATTTAAACTGAATTTAGAGGCCGGGAACTGGTGAACCCCAAAGAGTCCAGCTAACACATCTCAAAGGCTCAGTATGGGGCTTCGCAGGGAACACGCCGCCAAAAACCTCTCCTATCACTCATTGAACGCCCTTCTGTAAGGGCCAACTCTGAGCCGCGAGATGTGCTACAGATTCACCATCGTGTAACAGCACATCCACTGATGGGATCCTCATCTCCTGCCCCCCAGGTCGGTCTCCCCCGTCTGTTGAGAGCATCTCCATCCTTCTCATGGCTGAGGCTCAAGACCTTGGAGTCATTCTAGACATCTCTCTCTCTTTTTTTCTGAGATGGAGTCTCACTCCTTCACCCAGTATGCAGTGGCATGATCTTGGCTCACTGTAACCCCCACCTCTTACATTCAAGCAGTTCTCATGCCTCAGCCTCCCAAGTAGCTGAGATTACAGACTCCTGCCACCATGCCCAGCTGATTTTTGTATTTTTAGTAGAGATGGGTTTTTGCCACATTGGCCAGGCTGGTCTGGAACTCCTGACCTCAAGTGATTCACCCACCTCGGCCTCCCTAAGTGCCGGGAGTACAGGCGTGAACCACCACAGCTGGCCTAGATGTCTCTCTTTTCTCACCTCCCACATACCATCCACCAGCAAATTCATCATGGTATTTCCAGTATCCGACACTCCCGTCCCTTCTGTGGCTGCCACCCTGGTCTGAGCCCCGTCATCACTGGCCTGGATTTTGCAGTAGCCGCATAATCATCTCCCTCCTTCTCTCCTTGTCCCTGGTCTATTCACAACACAGCAGAGAGCTCCTGGGAAGTCATAAGCCAGATCACCTCCCTCCTCTGCCCCAAGCCTTCTGGTAGCTTCCCATCTCAGAGGAAAAGCCAAAGTCCCCACAGTGGCCTACAAGGCCCCACAGGATCTTGCTCCTGCTTCCTCTCTGACCTCATCTCCTCCTGCTGTCTGCTGCAGTCACACTGGCCCCTTGCTCTTCCTTAAGTACCCTGGGCACACTCCTGCCTCAGGGCCTTTGCACTGGCTGTTCCCTCTACCAGCATTATTTCTCAGTGAGGCCTTTCCTGCTGGAGGATTAGATGAGCCAGGGGACTTACAGCATTTTGCCCCAAGCCTGGCACGTAACAGATGCTATGTGGAAGCATAACCCACTCCCATTTATTGAGCATCTGCTATGTGCCAGGCTTGGGGCAAAATGCTGTAAGTCCTCTAACTCATCTAATCCCCCAGCAGCCCTGTGAGCCAGGTACCAAGGCTCAGAGAGGCAAAATAATTTCCCCCAGGCCCCACAAGTGGGAGCCAGAGTTGGAACCTGAGTATGTGTGGTTCTGAAACCCCTGTGTGTGTCTAGACCTACTGGAAGGTTTTCTCAGAAGATCTGGGAGAACCTGTTTGCTGATGAGTCCTTTCCCCAGACGTAGCTCAGTGGTCACCCAGGTCTCACACACATGCTGTTCCCTATCTGCGCTTCCTGAGCGGCTCACATGCCTCTCCAGCGCTCTTACTTCATTCTATCTTGGAGATGATGCCCTCACACCTGTCCCCCCTCCCCAGGCTCGTAAGTCCCTTGAAGCAGGAACTGTCCTCTTTCTGTCTAGGAGCACAGTGGTTGGCACACAGGAGGGAAACAGTAAATACCTCTGGAATGATAAGGAGTAGGGCTATTTTATCAGTGTCTCTCATGTGCCAAGCCTTATGCCAGCTATTCATTCAAGGGGCATTTCCTGCAGTGCTGTGTCACACCTAGACTCTGAGCCCATCAGAGGGATGCAGAGATGCACACTGGCAACCCCAGCCCTCAAGGAGTTCATGTCCAGTGGAGGAAGTGGCAATAACGCCCATATCTTGAGGGCTTCATTGCAAGAGTGTTCCCTGAGCACTTAGGCCATGCCTAGCACTGTGTGCTAGAGGGTATGGACATGTCATCCCACGGAACCTGGAGGTACAATTACCGAGCTCATCATTGCTGTTGTTCAGGCCACTCAGAGAAGTTAAGTAACTTACTCAAAGACACACAGCTGGCAAGTTAAGCCCTGACATGACAGTGATGACTACAACACAAGTGGACAATGACTTTGTTGCATGAAATCTCAGTGTGCATAGAATACTTAAACGTTATTAATATATAGTAACTATACTAATGATAATAAGCAAGGACCTATGGAAGGTCTCCTTTATGTTGTGATCATTACACCTGTCGTTCCAAGTAGTCTCTACCACCCTGGAAAATAAGTACCATTATATCCCACCTTGCAAATGAGGACACTGAGGCAAGAAGTGAAATCACTTGGCCCAGGTCCACAGCTAAGAAAGGGCAGAACTTGGGGGTCAGTCCAGTCCCGTCTTCTTGCAATCCCTGTGCCAGGATGCAGGGTGCCCCAGCAGGCTGGTGGAGGGCTGGGGAGAGGTGCATATCCTGGGCTGGAGCCCTTGGCAGGGCTCAGCTACTGTGAGACCACTGCCTCCTGCAGCGGGATCTGGGCAGCTCTGCAGAGAGGGCTGTGCCGCTTTGCGGGTCACCGATGGGGGTGCGGTTTCTCCTCCGCAGTGGCAGAGGACGATGGCAGCTGTGAGGTGAACGGTCGCCTGTATCGGGAGGGGGAGACCTTCCAGCCCCACTGCAGCATCCGCTGCCGCTGCGAGGACGGCGGCTTCACCTGCGTGCCGCTGTGCAGCGAGGACGTGCGGCTGCCCAGCTGGGACTGCCCCCACCCCAGGAGGGTCGAGGTCCTTGGCAAGTGCTGCCCAGAGTGGGTGTGCGGCCAAGGAGGGGGACTGGGGGCCCAGCCCCTTCCAGCCCAAGGTGAGCGCAGCGCTGGTCCAGGTCAGGGGCAGGACTGCCTGGGGGCGCCAAGGGCCACCTGGGGGGTGGGGTGGGGCGGGGCTTCCTGGGTACCAGGACCCAGGGACACATCAGAAGCTGGGAGGGGCGGAAGCTGAGGAGGGAGATAAGAAAGAGGAGGGGAGGGCCGGGCGCGGTGTTTCGCCCCTATAATCCCAGCACCTTGGGAGGCCGAGGTGGGAGGATTACGTGAGGTTAGGAGTTCGAAACCAGCCTGGCTAACATGGGGAAACCCCGTCTCTACTAAAAATTCAAAAATTAGCCGAGCATGGTGGCGGGCATCTGTAGTCCCAGCTACTTGGGAGGCTGAGGCAGGAGAATCGCTTGAACCCAGGAGGCAGAGGTTACAGTGAGCCCAGATCACGGCACTGCACTCCAGCCTGGCCGACAAGCATGAAACTTCGTCTCAAAAAGAAGAAGAAAAGAAAGAGGAGTGGAGGGTCACCAGGACTCCCTCTTTAAAACCGATAAACAAAAAGCCACCGCCTTTGAGATGTGTAATTTAAGACCATAAATAATTAAAAATAAAAACTGGGTGACAGAGTGGAGAGAGGAAAGATAGGTTAGGGTACATGAACCAAATTCTCACATTTCAGAGATATAATAGAGCTAAGCTCTTAGAATATATAATATTACTGTATTTATAATATATTGATACATATTAATAAAATATTATTAATTTATTGTTATTTGGGCTTATTAAAAAAGGAACTCAAAACTGAACCAGGCAAGGTGGCTGCTCTGGAATGTGGGCCGAGGGTGGGCTAGAGATGGAGAATAGACAGTTACCTCCCACCGTCCCACTATAAATCTTCAATTTTAGAGATTTTTGTTGTTGCTGTGTTGCTTTTTGAAAATTATTATCACATGAATGTGACTTTTTTAAAAAGGCAACTGAAAAGAGGAGGATTGGTTTCATAAATGCTGCCGCCACCCACAAGAGGTAGTCGAGTGTTTTGGGTCAGGTGCACGGTGTCTGCACCAGCCCCACCACTCCCTTTTTGCTGTGTGACTCTGAGAAAGTTGCTTAAGTTCTCTGTGTCTCAGTTTCTCCAGCTGTCCAATGGGGACAATAAGAGCATCCACTTCATAGCGTTGTAAGAACTACTTGAGTTTGTTCAAGTCAAGCAGCTGTAGCAGTGCCTGGCACATGGTACTGTATCAGAGGTAGCCGTTATTATCCCTATGATGGAATATGATATATCCATTTAAATACATAGGAAAACACCAGTGAGTTTGCCTTATGAATAAAAGCAGGATAAGAAGGTGCATTTCCAACTCAATCTCAACTAATTGTGTCCCTATGCATGTATACAGGTATATCTACACGTACACATGCATACACAGCCCACACATATGGGTAGAAGTCAGGGTTTCTTAACCTCACCACTAGTGACAATCGGGGCAAGTAATTATTTGTTGGGGGGGCTTTCCCGTGCACTGCAGGGTGCTTAGCAGCATCCCTGGCTTCTACTCACCAGATACCAGTAGCATTCCCCCAAATGTGATGACCAAAACTGTCTCCAGATATTGCCGAACCTTTCCTGGGAGGCAAAATTACCCTAGTTGAGGACTACTGGTGTAAGACTAGAAGGAAGGACACCAAAATATTCACAGAGGGAGACTTGGAGCAGAGAAAAAGCTAGATCGTGGTAAACCTGCCATCTTGTTCCTGGCACAAGAATCCTGAAATCTTTAGCATCCTTGCCACCGGGTTAAAGCACTACTCCACACAGGCTGGGCACCCTCTGCCTGTAAAATGCTGTTTATCCAAAGAGATGAGAAAGCTGTAGTTGACTGAGGGGCCATCGTGACCAGAAAACTCTGGTTGCCAAATAACTAATATTTATGGAAATCTTACAAGTAGCAGGCACTGTGCTAGGCACTTCATGCCCATTATTTTATTCGATGCCATCCACTGTTAGGAAATTTACATAAGAAGAAACTGAGATGCAGAAAGACTGAGCCATTTGACCAAGATTGCCATGGCCACTGGTGGGTGGGTTGATTGAGCTGCTGAGCCCTGGCTACTCAGTGCTAACTCTTGTTCTTTCTCCCCTAGGACCCCAGTTTTCTGGCCTTGTCTCTTCCCTGCCACCTGGTGTCCCCTGCCCAGAATGGAGCACGGCCTGGGGACCCTGCTCGACCACCTGTGGGCTGGGCATGGCCACCCGGGTGACCAACCAGAACCGCTTCTGCCGACTGGAGACCCAGCGCCGCCTGTGCCTGTCCAGGCCCTGCCCGCCCTCCAGGGGTGGCAGTCCACAGAACAGTGCCTTCTAGAGGAGGGCTGGGAATGGGGACATGGTGTCCACCATCCCCAGCAGGTGGCCCTGTGCCTGGGCCCTGGGCTGATGGAAGATGGCCCCTGCCCAGGCCTTTGGCTGCAGGCAACACTTTAGCTTGGGTCCACCATGCAGGACACGAATATTAACACCCTGCCTGGTCTGCCTGGACCCTGAGGTACAGTGGAGGCGCAAGACCTAGTCCCCTTTCCTCTAACTCACTGCCTAGGAGGCTGGCCAAGGTGTCCAGGGTCCTCTAGCCCATTCCCTGCCTACACACACAGCTTATATCAAACATGCACACAGGCGAGCTCTCTCTCCAACTTCCCCTGGGCAAGAGATGGGACAAGCGTTCCCTTAATATTGAGGCTGCAGCAGGTGCTGGGCTAGACTGGCCATTTTTCTGGGGGTAGGATGAAGGAAGGCACACAGAGATTCTGGATCTCCTGCTGCCTTTTCTGGAGTTTTGTAAACTCGTTCCTGAATACAAGCCTATGCATGATCTTGTGTGTCAGGCCTGTGTTTTCTGAGAAAGCCCTCCCATTATCTGGGGCAGAATTCAGGGGCGGAGTTCTCTGTGAACCTCACAAGGTGAAATCACATCGTCTTAAAGAAAGCCAGAAGACAGGCCTTCAAGTGATCCATGAAGCCCAATTCATATTAATAATAATTAACATTTTTTTTTTTTTTGAGACGGAGTTTTGTTCTTGTTGCCCAGACTGGAGCTGGAGTACAATAGCACGATCTCGACTCACTGCAGCCTCCCGGGTTCAAGCGATTCTCCTGCCTCAAGACTCCTGAGTAGCTGGGGTTACAGGCGCGTGCCACCATGCTCGGCTTTTTTATTTGTTTGTTTGTTTTTTGTATTTTTAGTAGAGAGGGGGCTTGCCATGTTGGTCAGGCTGGTCTCGAACTCCTGACCTCAAGTGATCCGCCCGCCTTGGTCTCCCAAAGTGCTGGGATTACAGGTGTGAGCTACTGCGCCCAACCAATAATTAACATTTCTTGAGCACCTACCATGTGCTAGGCACTAGCACTTTATACAGACCAGTGCTTCCCAGTGTTTTCGACCAGAGAAGAGCAGGGAGAATGGAGGCTGCCTCCCAGGGACTGGGGAGCATAGCCTGAAATCAACTAACCCAAGGGTGAAATTGTTTGAAGTCTCATGTTTTATTGTTTACAAACAACAACAACAAAAAAAGAAAAACAAAAACACTCAACACCAAATACATAAATTTTACATCTTCCTCCATGGTCTACCTGTGTTTGTTTAAAAAGTAAAACTGTATTTCCATTAGGATCCAAGCAGGAAATTAGAAAGCACTCTTGGTATTTAAACAGGGATTTCTTCTTATTGAACTAATTTTATTAAGGTATAATTTACGCACAGTTAAATATACAGGTTTTAAGCGTATGGTTTAACGAGTCTTCATAATCATACACGCTCATGTAACCAGCTCCTCAATTAAGGTATAAAACATTTGCATCATCTCAGGGAGTTCCCTCTGGCTCCTTCCCAGTTATCTCTCTGCTCCCCAAGGCAATGACTGTTCTGATTTCTATCACCATAGATGAGCTTTCCTGTTCTTGAACTTTGCATTAATACAACCATAGAGTAGGTACTCTATAATGAATGACATCTTTCACTCAACATAATAAAATAAAAGGAATTTAATGAGAAGACTTAGTTACCCACCTGAGAGGCCAAGTAGGGGACCGTGTGATGCAAGAGGAGAAACTCAACACCAGCCCTCGGTAGTGGAGGGGCAGAGGGAGGGCAGAGCCCAGAGCTGGCACCAGCAGGCAGAGGATGGGGACCCGGCAAGGCTGTCTGCTGGGAGCTGCAGCCGCTAAGGAGACACAGCCTTGTAGACCTAACAAAAAGTAGACAGAGGTGGAGAGATGTGCCCCCGCTTCTGCCTGCTGCTATCCCCCTGTTTCCAGTTATACCTCCCATGAGTCAAACCTGCTGGGAAGGTGGAAGAAAGGGGGAGCCTTGGAGATGCAGGACAATTAAGGGTAGGGAGGCTTCTGAGAATGAGGGCAATTCCCAGACACAGTGTTTGTCAATTACCCACCCCAGGTAGAGTTGCTGGTCACAGAGGCCTGTGCTGCCCAGCCCCCAACACTCATCTCAGGTATCAGCCACTCCAGAAACCTTAGTTTGAGAATCACAGGCTGAGTCTGAGCCATGTAACCTTCACAGAGCCCCTACATGGCAAATCTAACTAACTCCAGCTCAGGGATGAGGAAACACCTGGGAAAGTGAGCTGTCTAAAAGCTGGTCTACAGCTGGTGTGGGATTTTAGTCCAACCTGAGTTTATCTGACTCTCCAGAATGGCTGTTGGGGTCTCTCATAGACTGAGAATTTCCATGGGTCTGGTTCTGCAAGGGTAAACCCTAAACACATTTCCAGGCAAAATTCTGATAACGTCCCCCCAAACAGGGAGAACACGGACGAGAACGAGGAGTGTGCACTGAGGGGCTCCCACACGTAAGGTTGTCTCTGCCAAGCCTCTGTCCACACCGTTGCACGTCATCCTTGGGACATTCCTAAAGGAAAGTGCCACTAATACTCCCTGGTTAGAGATGAGTAAACTGAGACCCAGAGTGATTAACAAGCTGTCCTGGAGTTGTGGCGCTGGGACTCAGGCCCATGACCTCACAGCTGAGCCGTTGCTGTGCAGTGGGGGAGTGAGTGGGCTCGGCCAACCTGCCCAGGTGTGCATCCTGGCTCTGCTATTTCCTAGCGCTGTCATCTTAGGCAAAGTACTTAACCGCCTTGTGCCTCAGTTTCCCCTTCTTTAAAATGGGGATAATGGCAATACTCAACACAGAGGATTGTTGAGAGTGTTACGTGATTTACAAAAAAAATTTAGGGCCGGGTACGATGACTCACACCTGTAATCCCAGCAATTTGGGAGGGCAAGGCGGGCAAATCACTTGAGGTCAGGAGTTCAAGACCAGCCTGGCCAACACATGAAAACCCCATCTCTACTAAAAATACGCAAATTAACTGGGTGTGATGGCACACACCTGTAATCCCAGCTACTCAGGAGGCTGAGGCATGAGAATTGCTTGAACCCGGGAGACAGAGGTTGTAGTAAGCCAAGATCGTACCACTTGCACTCTAGCCTGGGGGTACAGAGGCCGAAAGATTGAGGGTCATGATCAACTCAGTATACCACTGGAAGCTATATGAGTAAGCAGCAAACTATTTCTCATAAATGCAGAATGTTGGCAAACTGACAAACTGTTTCTGCCACCCAGAAGGAATGCTGAGGGCTGTCACGCCCCAAGCATAGTGTTTCTTGTGATTAGGCATAACTGAAGCCTGTTAGTAACAATATGAACCTGTGATCAATCAAGCAGCTGACCAGTCGTTGCCTCCTCCTCCCTGCTCATTTTACCTAATAAATAGGAGGGGCTGTGTTCCTTTAAAACAGTTTCTTTTGTCTTAAGTTTTCATTTCTACGTTCATCCGTTCGTCCCTTTGTTCAGTCCTGTAATGAAGTCTCAGGCAGTAACAGTAGTAGCTGCTGTAATGACGGTCTCAAGTAGTAACAGTAATAACTGTTGTAGTGACAGCCTCAAGTAGTAATTGTGGTAGTCTGCAACAAAACAAAATAAAATAAAATAAATTTTAGCAACCATTATCCTAACTCTTGGTGCTTTAGTTTTTTGATCTGTAAAATGTGAATAAATAGTAGTGCCCACCCCATAGGACGGCTGTATAAAGTACCCGGCTAGGTGCAGTAGCAAGCACGCCTGTAATCCCAGCACTTTAGGAGGCTGAGGCGGGCAGATCACCTAAGGTCAGGAGTTCGAGACCAACCTGGCCAACATGGTGAAACCCCCATCTCTACTAAAAATACAAAAATTAGCCAGGCATGGTGGCGCACGCCTGTAATCCCAGTTACTTGGGAGGCTGAGGCATGAGAATCACTTGAACCCAGGAGGTGGAGGTTGTAGCAAGCCAAGATCATGCCGCTGCACTCCAGCCTGGGCAAGAGAGCGAGACTCTGCCTAAAAAAAAAAAAAAAAAAAAAAAAAAGTGAGTATCCACTCCGCAGGGGTATTGCATTAGGAAGGTAATTCCTTCATGTTCTTCAACTGAAGCTATTCTCCTCCTGCCTGCAATTCTTGGCAAATGTGAAGGCAAGGACTGGGAATCCTCTTGTTTGTGGAGAAGAAGAAACGTGTCAGGGGCAAAGGTCACAGGGGCAAACCAAGTTAACCCTCTCTGAAGCTCTCACGGCCAGAGGTTTCCAGGCCTGGCCATTTCCCCATGGGACGCTTCTGCACTCACTTCCTCAGTGCTGGCCTGGGTCCGCAGGGAAAGCTGAGTGTCCCGGGGCAGAATGCTTTCTGGAGAGGCCTCTGCCACCAGCTGTGGCCGAAAGACCTGGCATAGGGCCTGTTCCTGGGGCCCTTGGCACACCATCCTCCTCCAGCCAAGAGCCGTAAGAAAGAAGGGACTGAACGAAGGGACAAATGCAGAAATGGAAATTTAAGACAAAAGAAACTGTTTTAAAGGAAGGGGCCAGGGGAAGAAGAGAACTCCCTGCTTCTAGTGAGCAAGGCAGCCCCTGAGCTTCCACAGCCCTTCCTAGTGAAAGGCATCAACAGACCCCAGGAAGTCCTCCTGGCTGCCGGGACACCCGCGGTCCTCCCCATTCTAACTAGTTACAGTTAAAATGAATGTAGCAAACACAGAGAGCGAGGCCCTCCCAAGCCCTGCCCTGGGATCCAGGGACAAACACAGCGCCCAGGGGAGCCCACACACTTAGGGGGAGCAGTTTACTGTCTCACTGTTTATTGAGCAGCTACTGTGTTCCTGGTGCTTTTGTAAACCAGAAAGTGTCTGAGACAGATCTCAGTTTAGACATTTATTTTTCCAAGGTTAAGGACATGCCCAGTAGAGAGGTCTGTGCCTTTCTCTAAAGATGACTTTGAGGGCTTCAGTATTTAAAGGGGAAAGCAGGCTGGAGGGGAAAGAAGGAGGGTCCGGAAATCCACATATTGCAAGAGAAAAAGAGCAGGTAGGGAAATTATGTATTCAATTACGTATTCATCTCACGCTCTGTAACCTTACATAAGATAAGGTGAACACAGAGTAGCTACCCGTGGAGATACCTGGCCTTTTATCTGTGGCTCTCTGCCTAGGAACAAAGGAAAGGCAACTTCTTGTATGACTCAAGTTTCAGCTTGTTTCCTTTTGGCAGAGTGAATTGGGGTTTTCATTTTCCTTTCACACTTTCTATACCTTCTCTTATTGAAAGTGAGGTGGTTGCTGTGATCCGCATTTTACAGATGAGAAGCTTAGGCTTAAAGAACAGAATCACCACTCACCATCCAGGATGGGAAGTCAGAACCAGCTGAACCAGCAGCTGGCTCAGCCTCTCTCTCTCTCTATCTGTCTGTTTCTCTCTCTCCTGTCTCTTTCTCTCTCTGTCTCTCTCTCTCTCCATTTCTCTCTTCTGTCTCTTTCATCCTCTCTCCTCCTCTCCTTCCATTTTTGTTTCTCTTTCCCTTGCCTTTCCTTTTCCTCTTTCTTGAATTTTTAATGAAGTATAAAAAGTATACAAGACCAGGCGTGGTGGCTCATGCCTGTAATCCCAGTACTTTGGGAGGCTGAGGTGGGTGGATTGCATGAGCTCAGGAGTTTGAGACCACCCTGGGTAACGTAGTGAAACCCCCTCTACAAATAATACAAAAATCAGCCGGGCATGGTGGCACATGCCTATAGTCCCAGCTACACAGGAGGCTGAGGTGGGAGGATGGCTTGAGCCCAGGAGGTAGAGGTTGCAGTGGGCCGAGATTGCATTACTGCACTCTAGCCTGGGTGACAAGAGTGAGACCCTGTCTCAAATTAAAAAAAAAAAAAGTACACAAATAATAAGTGTTCAGTTAGTCCAGTTTTCACAAATGAGTCAATCAGTACGCGGGTCAACAGCACGACCATGCATTGCCTGCACCTCCCAAATCCACCTTGGACTTCCTCTCTTAACTATCCACAAGATAATCACTATCCTGACTTCTAACAGATAGATCCATTGTACCTGACCAGAAGCAGCAGCCATCAGCTGGAGACTTGTTAGAAGTGCCCCGTCCCAGACCTACAGATGCTCTGGGAGTAGGGCCCAGAAATCTGTTTTAACAAACCTCCCATCTCATTGAAATCAGACACAGCGCGAGGCTCGGGGGAGGACAGCAGTGATGTGCTGCTGCCCCCTTGTGGCATTTCCATGCATGAACAGCCGAGAGGCCACCTGCCGGGAGGAGGGTCTTCAAGGGGCAACTCCAACAGCCTCTCTGGTAGGTATCCCCCCACCTTCTGCCTAGGAAAAGGGAGGCGACCAATGGCCACCATGTATCATGTGCTAACAAAAAGGCCTCCTGCTTCTTCATGGCTAAAATGTGGTCTAGGGTCTGAGGTGCATTCTCAGCCATCTGATTTTCAAGAATTCATCTTTTTTCACTTCCACTGAAATGAATTATGACATCAGGGAGAACCCAAGGGCAGAAGCAGGGGTCAAGTCCTCTTTGTCATCTCCAGGTTGGCTGACAAACTTGGTTGCAAGTGGCCGCATCACACTGGCTTGGTCTTTATCCATGGCCCCTTTGTTAGAGATGTTAGAACCAGAGCAACTCCATTTTGAGCAGGGGCTGGGTAAAATAAGGCTGAGACCTACTGGGCTGCATTCCCAGACGACTAGGCATTCTAAGGCACACGATGAGCTAGGAGGTCGGCACAAGATACAGGTCATAAAGACCTTGCTGATAAAACAGGCTGCAGAAGATGGCCAAAACCCACCAAAACCAAGATGGCGACGAGAGTGACCTCTGGTTGTCCTCACTGCCACACTCCCACCAGCGCCATGACAGTTTACAAATGCCATGGCAACATCAGGAAGTTACGCTATATGGTCTAAAAGGGGACACATGAATAATCCACCTCTTGTTTAGCATGTCATCAAGAAATAACCATAAAAATGGGCTACCAGCGGCCCTGAGGGCTGTTCCGTCTATGGAGTAGCTATTCTTTATTCCTTTACTTTCTTAATAAACTTGCTTTCACTTTGTGGACTCGCCTCAAATTCTTTCTTGCAGGACATCCAAGAACTCTATCTTGGGGTCTGGATCAGGGCCCCTTTCTGGTCACACCTCCACTGCCCAATGCCTCCTCACCACTGGCTTTCATGAAAAAGGCTTTAATGTCTTCACCGGGCCAGGTCTTTTCATCCAGTCTCTGTTGGATGGCCAGTAACCTAACATGAACCTCTTCAGCAGCTTCTCCCCTGCCCTGAAGCCAGCAGGGGTGGGACACAGGTGACTGACTTGACTCCCTCTACCCTCTCAACCACCTCCCTGCCACTCACCTCAAGGACACGACCTCCAGGTCCACCAACCCTCCTGCCTCTCTCAGTCTCTGAGACATCTCGCTGCAGTCCCACTCTCCTGCCTTGCCTTCCTCTCTTGACCCCTGCTCTGTGGCCACCTGACTAAAATCCAAAGTTTGAGAACCTGGTGGTATCGCCGCTTACTCCATTTGGCTGACGATCTTTATGTTCTGGATCGGGTCCCAATCCAGACCCCAAGAGAGGGTTCTTGGAGCTTGCACAAGAAATAACTCAGGGAGAGTCCATGAAGTGAAAGTGAGTTTATTAAGAAAGTAAAGGAATAAAGAACGGCTGCTCTAAGTCACAGGATTCTAAGTCACAGGATGAGATAGGAGGTCAGCGCAAGATACACATCACAAAGACTTTACTGGTAAGACAGGTTGCAATAAAGAAGCCGGCTAAATCAGAACCTGGTGGCAGAACCTGGTGCCACGCTGCTTACTCCAGATGGCTGATGTGGCATCTGTGGAATGCAAAGTCTCCCTAAGTCTTTTCCCCACGTCAGGCAGATTGCTTAAGTATCAGACTGCAGTCGCCAGAAGAAATCTAAATTTATTTTAAATGTTCATGTCAACAGTCATATTTGTAATGTTTTTCTCCTTAAAAAACATGGTGTACATACGGATGTTCGTCATTGCTATTTATACCTTTATGCCTGTCTTTATTAGCTAGGGTAAACCAGATCCCAGTAATAAATAAACCCCAAATTCAGTGGCATACCAAGGGACAAGGGGAGGTGGTGGTGTTACAGGAAGGGGGTCCCAATTCAGACCCCAAGAGAGGGTTCTTGGAACTCGCATAAGAAAGAACTCAGGGCGAGTCCATAAAGTAGAAGTGAATTTATTAAGAAAGTAAAGGGATAATGATCCATAGAGCAGCCCCGATAATGGTTACCTATTTTTATGGTTATTTCCTGATTATATGCCAAACAAGGAGTGGATTATTCATGCCTCCCCTTTTTAGACCATATAGGGTAACTTCCTGAGGTTGCCATGGCATTTGTAAACTGTCATGGCCCTGGTGAGAGTGTAGCAGTGAGGACGACCAGCGGTCACTCTCGAGGCCATCTTGGTTTTGGCGGGTTTTAGCCGGCTTCTTTATTGCAGCCTGTTTTATCAGCAAGGTCTTTATGACCTGTATCTTATGCCAACCTCCTATCTCATCCTGTGACTTAGAATGCCTTAATCATCCGGAAATGAAGCCCAGCAGGTCTCAGCCTCATTTTACCCAGCCCCTATTCAAGATGGAATCGCTCTGGTTCAAACGCCTCTGACAGTGGGAGTTTTCTCCCTGGTAAGAAGGAATATTTTAATACTGGCAATGTTTAGAATTGCTGGCATGTGGTGACAATAAAAAGCAGATTGACTTTTAGACCTTTTCATTACTGTTTTAAAATTCTCTACAGACAGTGTACCCCTTTATCACCTGCATCCACTTCCACTACCACTAGTGTCATTGGAACATCACTGCCAAAGTGCTTACTAGCCAAAGCACAAAGTCTAATTGTGTTACATAACATTCCCAGTGGGTGCTTCTGCTTGGTGGGCTCCCCCACATGATGATCCAGGAATTCAGGCTCCTTCGTCTAGGACTCTTCCTTCCTCTCCCCTTCTCCCAATCATCTGCATCCAGTAAGGCCTGAATAGGTCAGGGAGGAAGCCCAGACAATTAATTCATGGAAAGTCGGAGCCAGGAAGTTGCACACAGAACTTCTGCTCTTGTCTCTTTGGTTAGAACTCAGTCACATGGTCACACCCAACTGCAAGGGAGGCTGGGAAATGTAGTCTATCTACATTTCATGTGCTATCACAAACATCTATCAGTCTTTGCCACAATGTCTTAAATATTTCACAATAAAGAAATGTTAAATGTCTGTGTTAGACAAGAATGTGGATAAACTACCTTTATGAGTCTTCTCTCTAGTATAGGAATTTTACCATGGGACAGATAGTCATGGTTCAAAGTCATGAGACAAATGATGTCAAATTTTATACTGTCCCAGTGACCAAAATGCTAAGTTCACAGAGCTTTCCACTGCCTCTTTCTCCTACTCAGATGCTTTCCCTTCTGTCTGAGTACATGCCTAGACTACATTTCCCAGTCTCCTTTGCAGCTAGGTATGGCCATATGACTCAATCCTTACCAATAAAACATGAAGGGAAGTGACATGTGCCACTTCCTAACCTGAGTCTTACAAGTTTCTGTGCCTGCTTCATGAGTTCTTTCCCCTTCCCATTGGCTGCAACCCTCTGTGCCCCAGCTTCCACTGTGCAGATAGGAATAGTATCCTAGGGCAGTGCAGGGATTCTCAAACTTGCAGAATCACTCAGAGGGCCTGTAAGGACACAGATGGCTGGGCCCCACACATAAAGTTCCTGATTCACTAGGCCCAGGATAGGGCTGGAGAATTGACATTTCTAACAAGTTCCCAGGTGCTGCTGATGCTGCCAGTCCGGGGACCACCCTGGAAACCGCTGTCCTAAGGAATGATGGCATGCACTATGAAGAAACCTGGGTCTCTGAGTGGTCCCCTGGATCACAGCTGCCTTGACAACTTGGCAGCTCAGTTGAAAAAGAAGTAAACTTTTGTCTTCTTTAAGTCACTGCACTGCTGGGCATCTTTGTTAGAGCACCTTAACCTTTTACCCACACTAACAGAGTTGGGATTCTGTCACTTGCAACCAAGAGTCCTGATCAATACAGACTCAAAGCTTAACTTCAGTAAGTTCCACCACCAAGAGAGTTTGCTTCTTTTTTCCTGCTTATCCCAAACCCCCAGTTTTTTTATCCTACCTTAGTATTGACCAGGATTCTGGAAGGAGATATGCATATGCACCAAGCCCTAGGAAGGAGCTGGAAAGTGGAGAATATTCCACTCTGTTACAATCTTTTCAAACATTAACATTATTATTATTATCTCAACTACTTGCCTGAGTCCCTTGAACACAGGCCTGGCTCTGAAATGTAGTTGCCATGGGGTCTGGAAACAGCCCAGACACCCACTCCTCATTGGTGGGTACCTCTTGTGCTGTTTTCCTGGGTCTAGGTGAACACTCACACTGTGCAGGTAAAGGAGGGTGCAAATGCAGGATATGGGGACTCGTGTGGCTCAAGCTCTACCTTGGAATGTGTGGCTTAAAGCCCTGGAGATCAAGCTTGGCAGCGGGAGAGGAGGTGGGAGGAAGGTTCCATGACCCTGTGAGAAGAGAACTCACAAAGTCTTCAGGGCTCTGTTTCCTGAGGTTAATGGGCCCTCAGCAAGGCACTTTAGAGGGTGTTTCTGTATTTCTCTTGCCTACTCCTTTACCATGTATAGGTGGGCCACAAAGGGGTCTATGTAGAACAGTGTTTTTTCCTGTGGTCATTTAGCAAGTCTGGGACAGAGTCCATTTGAGAACCAGGCCTCCTATCTCCCAGCCCAAGGATTTAAACAATTATCCCATCCTCGTTTGGAAAGCAGCCATGTCCCCAATTGTAATATGGGCTCTGGCCTTTGGAGGACCAGAGAGAGCCTAGCAATGACCTCTTCCTTTCTGGACTAGACTCAAACTTTCCCCAGCCTCCTGGAACATGCCACAGAGCCCCACTCCAGCCCCATGTGGTCTTGGTCAAGATTCATACTCTTCCACCCCCAGTCTCTGAATTTCATAGGGTGCTTCATAGCAAATAACAGGAAACCCCACCCAAACTAGTTTGAACAGTAGGAGATGAACTGCCTACAATGTTTTGTTATGTTTTGAGGGTTAAAAAGTTACCTATTGGGTACAATGGCCTACAATGTTAATGGAGTCCAGCAGTAGCATAAACTTCAGGTATGGTTTGATCAGGGGTATTTCTCTGCAATTCTTTCAGCTCTTTCCTCCTCTGTGTGTTAGCAATAATTTCAGGCTGGCTTCTGTGTTGTGCAGAGTTCCAGCCTCAGCTCTTCACACCATAGCCTCCAGAAGGATCAGGAGACAAAGGATTCCCAAATTCCTAGCTCAGATCCTAAGCCTCCTGCTTAAACCAGTCCCTTGGGGCCAGGGGTTTGACAAGTACTGACCGGTTTGGGCCTGGCTTTCCTGACCCAATTATTATGGCCAGTGAGGGGAGGGTGCTCTCAGTGAGAAGTGTTTTCCAACACTGGTGTGACTGGCATCTTGGGTGAGACAATTTTTTATTTTGCCAAATTATCTTGTACATCCCAGAACATTACAATCCCTGGTCACCCCACCCCCAACTAAGTACCAATAGCCCCCTCCAGGCACCTTTATAATAGGCTTGCCTTCACTCTACTACAAATGCTGTCCAACCCACCCCCAGCAGGGGGTTGGGAGTGGGTAGTACTACTTCCGAAGAGAATCTCTAGGATCAGTTAGTCCCAGCCCTGGAGCTGGGGGTAGGGCTAATCTCACTGAAATCCAGAACTACTAAGCAAGATGGACAGGTAAAAGGAATTTGGGGGCTGGGTGCAGTGGCTTACGCCTGTAATCCCAACACTTTGGGAGGCTGAGATGGGAAGATCACAAGGTCAGGAGATTGAGACAATCTTGGCTAACATGGTGAAACCCCATCTCTACCAAAAATACAAAAAATTATCTGGGAGTGGTGGCACATGCCCATATTCCCAGCTATTTGGGAGGTGGAGGCAGGAGAATCACTTGAACCCGGGAGGCAGAGGTTGCAGTGAGCTGAGATCGTGCCACTGCACTCCAGCCTGGGCTACAGTGCGAGACTCCATCTCAAAAAAAAAAAAAAAAAAAAAAAAGGAATTTTGGGGAGATAACCCCTGATTCTGCAACCATCTTCTACTCTGAATAAAGAGGGGATCCATCCTTGCCAGTCCTCCCCATCTCTGCTTCTAGGTCTGGATTGTCTTGGTGATTTCTGGTGACCTTATGCTATTGTTTTTTTTCAGGCTTAGAAGCCCTAATTCATTACTCTATGAATCATACCTGTTCTCATGTGACAAGTGGCTCTGTGACTGGGCCACCACTTCTGAGAGGATCTCAGCCTCATCCCTGGGTTTGTCTGCTATCCTGCTACTTCCAGTTGACCAGACACAAGCAGCCCATCCTGGGTTTACCAATCATAAATACAGACCCAGCCTCTCCATCTGAGTCTGCAGGGCAAGGCACAGACACATTCCCATCCTCACGGAAGCTGAGGACTTCATGGAGTTCTCATTCCCTTCCTGCTATTGTCATAAATGGGCAAAGTGAGACCAGAAGAGAGAGCAGACTTACTTAAGGATACATGACTAGGGACAGAAAGGTAGAAGTGGGAGATGATCAGGGAGGAGGCAGTGGAGAAAGTAATGGATGGGAAGTCAGCAGACTTTCTACAGGACGGCTCCACCTGGATATCCACCAGAGTCTCAAACTCAACCTGCTGAAACACAGATTCCATGGGGGCAGGAGCTGCAGCTGTCCTGTTTACCACTGCGTCACCAGCTTCCAGCATTCTGCTTGACATAGAAAGGTACACAATAGATACTCATGGAATGAATGAATGAATGAGCCAACTTCCCCTTCTTTGTTCTCCCAGCACTTGCCCAACCCTCTATCTCCATTACACTCTACATCCAGATGGTCATCAAGATCTGGTTATTTTTCCTTAAAAAGCTCTTGAATATTGCCTCCCGTATCACACACTTTATTCCTGTAAACATACCCTGTATGAGTTATTTATTACTGCATACAAAACAAACCACCTCAAAACTTAGTGGATTAAAACAATTACTTATTTAGCTCACAATTCTGAAGTTGGCAATTTGGTATGGGCTCAGCAGGGTGGTTCTTCTGGTTTCAGCTGGGCGGTCTCATACATCTGCAGCCAGCTGTTGGCTGGGTAGCAGCCTTACTTTTCTTAGTTGGGCTTGCTCACATCACAGGGACTTAGGTGGGATGGCCCAGATCTGCTCCATGTGTCTCTTACCATCCAGCAGAATGGCACTGGCTCGTTTGGCTGGGCAGGGTGGCTGGGTAAAGTTCCAGAAGACAGAGGGAAAGTCTGCAAGGTCTCTTTTGAGGCCCAGGCCTGGAACTGGCCTAAGAAAATTATAAGGCCTGCCCAGATTCAAGGAGCAGAGAGACAGATTTCCCTTTGTGATGGGGTGTGAATATAAGGAATAAATAATGACAGCCATTTTTGCAATTTAGCATCAACCTATTCCAGACCACCCCAGTGTTTTATCAGTTGGCTTTCTAACTGGTCTTGCAATATCACTATAGTCCCTCCCATCCCACCTGTCATCTATATGCAGTTTCCCAAGTGTTATGGTCTCTTCACTACTAGGTCTTTATACATGCGATGTTCCCTGTGCCTGGTGCTCTCTCCTGCCTTACCTTCCCCAACTTCCAGCCTGGATTACCTTCTCCCTCTGCTCCCATAGCAGCCAGTACTATCACCACCATTGCCATAAGGGGCCTCTGTTGGTTTTGCCTTCCCAGCATATTTTCCCTTTTCTTTGAGGGACAGTCCCCCAATTTTCCTTTGGGAGGCCTTCCACATCAGTCCCCATGGTTCAAAGGAGGCTGATTAAAGCACCCCAGTTGCAGATGCCAATATGTGACTAGGTCTGCTCAATCAAAATTATAGTGATTGGTTCAGGGATAGTCATGTGACCCCATTCCAGCCAATGAGAGTCAACCTCAAGACTGTTTCTGGAACAATTGGGAAAGAGGTACCATCTTTTGACTCAAGTTGCCAGACTAGTAGAGGATAAGCCTGGAATCTCTGTGGGCTATCTTTATCACCATGAGATGAGACCCTGTCTGAAAAATAAACCCACACACACTCCAGAGAATAAGAGAAGCAAATTTCAGGGAATATGGTTTGTGAAGCTGGATCTAGCCATGCCTAAAGCCTTACATTTCTGAAATTTTTATTATGTGAACCAATAAATTCCTCTTATTAAACTAATTTGAGTTGGATTCCTATCTCTTCAATTAAGAGTCTTGACAAATATAATTATATGTGGTAATATAATTACCTATCAATTCTTGGCTTTTCTATTGGGCATTCTCCCTAGAAGCTGAGTGGATTTCTGGTTCATCTCTGTATCCCTGGACCCCAGCACAGAACCTAGGACATAGTAGGTATTTAATACATGCCTGTTGAATGGTGATTGAGACCACTGTAGCCCTGATTCTGCCTCTAGTTTGTGAACCTGAGCATCCATTTCTCCTTTCTGAGTTTAGTTTTCAACTCTGAATATGGGAATGATCCTTCTTGCCCTGTCTTGTTGAGGGCTGTAATGAGGACCAGATGAGCCCAGGCTTATGAAAGTACTTGACAAACTCTAAAGCTCTGTATACATGCAAGCTATAATTCTATTTTCAATGATGTACATTTTGTCCTAATTTCACCAGCCCCCAATAAATTATAAGTTCTTGGGGACACAAAACAGCCAGTACATTGGAAGAGCAAAAGGAAAATCTGAGAAACTCAATCTCAACCATCCTTAGAACTGTCTCCATGCAATACAGACTTGTTGCACATGCAAATAAAATAAGGAAGATTGGCACCTGGTGCCCAGTACCTCCCTCCCTCCTACTACCTGCACAAATCAGAGGATGCTGGACAAGAGGTCCCAGCGTCTCTTTAATTTGAGTCATTGCAAGTGACATAATGGGGCAGAGTCTGGCTTGCTATTCTCTGAACTATCTCCTCTTTCCTCCTGAGCACCCAGAAAGGTGACTGAGGTCTCCCAGCCAGGTGACTGAGGTCTGGCCATGGGATGTGATTCCAGACCTGGATCCTTACAATCTTCCAGACTCCATCTCTGTTTTAATCTTCTGGGCACATGCAGAGAATCCGGTAGAGGTCTCCAAGGCTCTAGAACATGATTCCTAACCTTTCTTTATGAACCTAGGGCCCCTGGAGCAGCTGGTAGAGTCTATTGTATCCTTCTCAGTTAATACCTTTAAATGCATAAAATAAAATACATGGAATTACAAAGGCAACAAGTTATTAAAATGTAGTAACCAAAATGTAAAAAGTATGTGATATAGTGATTCCTTATTAACACATGAAACAATAAGATCTAGTCTAATTACCGTAATTTCAATGTCATGATAGTATAAACAGTATTTAAAGTTATCTGTAATAACATCAATATAATATGAAAATATCTGTGATTTCTATTGGCAACAAATAGGTACTGCTAATACCACTTTGTTATCTATATTCATAATGGAAAGAAATGTTAAATGTCAGAGGTTAGTGTAAATAAAGATGCAATTATTTTCTCTTTCAAGTTCATGAATTCCTGAATTCCATCCATAGATCCCTTGGGGGCCTGTTGTCTCCAGGAGAGGAATTTCAGCTTTAGGACATGGAAGATCACAAGAAAGGAGCCTGGATCCTCGGATGACCATGTGGAACAGAGATCCCTCCAACACATAATTACCCTGGATGAAAAGACTATTTTTTCCCAGAGCATTGAGACCCTGGGACCAGGCCTGAACCCAGCTGGGTGACCCTGAGCAAGTCACCTAATCTTTGGAAACTCCATATCCTCATAGACTACGTTCCCTGCTGTGGTCTGAATGTTTGTGTCCCCCCAAAATTCATATGTTGAAACATAATCTGGTATTAAAAGATGGGGCCTTTGGGGGTTGAATGAGATTAGTGCCCTTATAAAAAAGGCTTGAGGGAGCTTGTTAGCCCTTTGCCCTTCCCCCATGTGAGAACACATAGAAGTTGCCATCATCCAGGAGAAACAGGCCCTCACCAAACACTGAATCTGCTGGAACCTTGATCTTGGACTTCCCAGCCTCCAGAACTGTAAGAAATAAATTTCTGTTGCTTATCAATTACCTAGCATAAGGTATTTTTGTTAGAGCAGCCTGAATAGACTACGACAATCCCACTTTTGTAGGACCATCATGAGGGATAACAGCTCTGAGTGCTTATATACTTTGTGGTAATTTATACCTGGAGTCTCCAAACATGGGCCAGTAAACTGTACTAAAAATAAGGGCAACCTAGTGAATTCTCTTCAGTTAAATGGATTCCATCAGAAGGACTGTCCTTTACTCTGAGATTATGACCTTCCTAATTTCAGGGGTTATGAAATTAATTCTTTTATAAAATGAAGGTGATTATAAACAGCACTTGCAGATTTTTTCCCATTGTTCTCACTTTGCAAATGGAGTTGCCATTCTTATTTGGATTCATAAATATTTTGAAGTATTGGCCAGGCATGGTGGCTCACGCCTATAATCCCAACACTTTGGGAGGCTGAGGTGGGTGGAACACTTTAGGCCAGGAGTTCAAGACCAGCCTGGTCAACATGGCAAAACCCCATCTCTACTAAAAATACAAAAAAAATTAGCTGGGTGTGGTGGCGGGCACCTGTAATCCCAGCTCCTCAGGAGGCTGAGGCATGAGATTGCTTGAACCTGGGAGGTGAAGGTTACAGTGAGCTGAGATTGTGCCGCTGCACTCCAGCCTGGGTGACAGAGTGAGATCTTGTCTCAAAAAAATAAATAAATAAATAAGAATAAATTTTAAAAAAATTGAAGTATTATGAAAACCCAGAAGTATGTGGATCATTGCTTTCTATCACCCCAAAAGTATTCATTTGTATTATCACTCAAAAGTAATAAAGCTTAGAGAATATTTCGTTCCTGACCTGGCACAAGTTTGAATAATAATAGTTAAGATGTATTGAGTTAAGATGTATTGAGGCTTTCAGTGTGCCCCAAGCTGATCTATATATTTCATGTGTCTAACTGGCTTATTGAATAATCTGAACATGATGAGGGATACACATAAATGAATTTAGCTTTTCTTCAACCATTGCCTTTCCAATACATTCAATGAAATCTCTCCTTTTTGCCCATGCCTTTCTGTCCAGTTTCAACATCCAATCATATCATATTTTACACTTTCCCTGAATCAAACTTGGCCCTTCACCTCAAGAATGTTATTTAACAGTCAAGTAGTCTAACTATGTGCACCTTACAAGGCTATGAGGTAGGTACTATTACTAATGGCATCTTACATCCACTAAGGTCCAGAGAGGTGAGGTAGCTTTTCCCAGATCACACAGCTAGTAAGTTTTAGGCACAGGATTCAAATACAGGCTGTCTGGTTCCAGAAACTTGCCCTTAACATTTATTCATAATCTTCTGCTTTATGTAGGCTGAGGGGGCTTTTCAGAGAAGGAAAGCTTTCTTCCACGTTCTGAAGAAAGTCCTGCAGGGGGTGGGCACAGTGACTCATGCCTGTAATTCCAGCACTTTGGGAGGCTGAGGCAGTGGACTGCTTGAGCTTAGGAGTTCGAGACCAGCCTGGGCAACATGGTGAAACCCCATCTCTACAAAAAAATACAAAAATTAGCCAGGCGTGGTGGCTTGTGCCTATAGTCCCACCTACTTGGGGGGCTGAGGTGGGAGGATAGCTTGAGCCCAGGAGGCAGAGGTTGCAGAGCCAAGATCGCACCACTGTACTCCAGCCTGGGTGACAGAGTGAGACCCCTATCTCCAAAAAAAAGTCCTGCAGGCATGATATGGTGGTATTTGACACCTCTTGTCCGTCCTTGACTTTGGGGCTTTAGCTGTAAATCTGAGACAATAGGAAAAGTCCCATTTAAGAGTCTCTTACATGTGTGTCATTTAACTTAATCCTCATGACAGCCCTATATGGGAAGTGTATTAAACAGGGTAATGCTAGTTGCTATAGCAAACAGCCCCCAAGATCTAGTGGCTTAACACAATAGCAGTTTATCTCTTACCTAATATTGCAAGGCAGGTGTTTGTTCCTGGTTGGAGAGTAGATTTCCTTTACGTGGTGATCCGGGTGACTTCCATGTTGCAGCTTTGCCATCCTGCAGGGCTTTAGGGTTCTCTGTATCTAGACAGACAGGGATGGAGAAGCTCACCTGCTTCCTCAAGGCCCTGCCTGGAAGTGACACGCACCACTCCTGTTCACATTCCATTGGTGGAGACTAGTCACATGGTCATACCTAGATGCCAGGGATGCTGGGAAATGTAGTCTCCAGTGGGGGCACATGTCTTCCGGAGACAATTCCACACTATGGAGTCTTTTCCAGAGTTAGTGCACAAAGTCCTTTTACCAATCTGTTCAACCAGCTTGCCAGGCTAACCAGTGCTCTCCATGCTGTCTGAATGCAATGCTACTGCCTCAGGCACATTGAATGCTTATGACTAGTAAGCCATTCTCTAGGCCCCGGTCCCCTTTGGCTCTTGGCTGTAGAAGGGCATGCTTGCCAACAGTCCACTGGGTCTGTTCCCAAATCAGTTTGCACAAGGCACACTTAATATTGTAACAATGTAACTGAATTAGATATTCCATAAACTGATGAAATATGAGTGCAAAAGGAAGAGATTTGTTTTTCTGAAAACTCAGTGAACACTCGTTGCTAAAAAGAATACTGTCAAATTAGGTGTAGAAGAACCAACTACAAAACATCTGGAAAAAAAATAACCACGAGAATCTAGAGGGATTCTGCACTCCAGTTGCTATACAAATGTCTGCCGGTCCTTGCCCCACTTTAAAGAAACCAGAATTGACCGGGGACAGTGGCTCATGCCTGTAATCCCAGCACTTTGAGAGGAATTACAGGTATGAGCCACTGTGCCCAGCGTCTGCAGGACTTTCTTCAGGACGTTATACCAGCTTTCCTTCCCTCAAAAGCCTCCTTAGCCTATATAAAGCAAAGATTATGAATAAATGTTAAGGGCAGGTTTCCGGAACCAGACAGCCTGTATTTGAATCAAGCAATCCTCCTGCCTCGGACTCTCAAGTATCTGGGAAAATAGGCTCACACCATGGCACCTGGCTTGAAATTTCAGCTTAATTCAATTTTAATTAATTTAACTATAAATGGCCACATATGGTTACTGGCTGAGGCATTGGATAGGGAAGCTCTGTGTTACACTAACATTAGCACATGTATTTCTTCACGTCTCAGGCTCTTTATCTCTTTGCCTTGACTCTTTCTAGCCCATGATGTCTTCTGCAATGCAAGTCCTGCCCCCTTTAATTCAGACAGACAGCTCTTGATTCTACAATATTATGCTGACTGGGAAAGGGAGGGGTGGTCCTTGGCAGGAGGAAAAGGGACAGGCCTCTGTCTGTAGCAGCTAGGCTCAAATTGCCATATGGCAGCAACTGCCACCTGTAACAGCACCGTGCTAAGCTCCTCACTGGCAGGGAGGGGCCGCCGTCAAGAGCAAGAGCTCAGCAGCTGGCTTGCCCTCTCTTTGCAATTGTGACTTTGAAAAAAATCTCTGCATCCTTCTGAGCCTCAATTTCCTCATCTATAGGGTGGAATTAACAATGCCTACTGTTGTTCTGAGGATTAAACGAAGTGAGGCCTGCTTTGTGCTTGGATCATACTAACTACTCAATCAATGTTCTTATTTACTCTAACTCTCAGAGTCACCTCCTACTCAGACCAAATAAACAGCAGGGGAAAAAATAGGGTGGGATGGACAGAGAGAAAGATTCTTTTAAAAAGTGTTTTATTGGCCGGGTGCAGTGGCTCACACCTGTAATCCCAGCAGTTTCGGAGGCCGAGGAGGGTGGATCACCTGAGGTCAGGTGTTTGAGATCAGCCTGGCCAACATGGCGAAACCCCATCTCTACTAACACCACAAAAAAAAATTAGCCGTGCGTGGTAGCGTGTGCCTGTAGTCCCAGCTACTTGGGAGGCTGAGGCAGGAGAATTGCTTGAATCCAGGAGGCGGGGGTTGCAGTGAGCCGAGATTGTGCCATTGCACTCCAGCCTGGGCAACAAGAACAAAACTCCATCTCAAAAAAAAAAAAAAAAAAAAAAAGTGTTTTATTGTGAAAATTCTCAAATATACATGAAAGTAGAGAGAATGGTTTAGCAAATCTCTATACTCCTCTCACTTAGATTTTCAAATCTAAAACCACAGCAAAGTTTGTTTTGTTTTTGTTTTTTGAGGCAGGGTCTCACTCTGTCACCCAGGCTGAAGTGCAGTGGCTGATGGACCAAACTCCCCAGGCTCAAGTGATGTGATCACGGCTCACTGCAGCCTCCACCTCCCAGGCTCAAGTGATGTGATCATGGCTCACTGCAGCCTCGACCTCCCAGGCTCAAGTGATCCTCCCACCTCAGCTTCCTGAGTAGCTGGGACTACAGGTGTGCACCACCATGCCCAGTTAATTTTTTTTTTTCGTATTTTTTGTAGAGACAAGGTTTCGTTGTGTGACCCAGGCTGGTCTTGAACTCCTGGGTTCAAGTGATCTACCCACCTCAGCCTCCCAAAATGCTGGGATTACAGGCATGAGCCACCGCACCCGGCCCAGAGTAAGGGTTTTAATAACTCCATTAACTCAAAGATATGGATCCTCATGAGGCTGAAGAACAAACTGTCAATGGCTCCAACTAAATGGTCACAAACACGTTAGGACTTCTCTGAGCAGCCCTGCCTAAAACCCATCAGAGAGAGACTCTCGTTCAGACAGTTGTCATTTGTTCCCCAAATAATATCCTCATTGGCCTGGGAGCAATGGCTCCCCCTGCTGGGTTTGGCTATGGTGTTTTCTGGTGATACTCAAGGTTCCATCTCTCTGGATCCCCCAAACCATATGTTTTGTCTTTCAGTACCCAGAAAATTATGAGAGACCCCAAATTCCTACCAGCAACGTTGCTTAAATCAGCAAGAGACGGCTTTTAATTTCTGGTAATCTAGGTCCCTAAATGATAATCAGGCTACAGAAAGACCACAGCTGCCACCTCTAAGGAGCTGGCACCTACTGTCCCCTGAGGTTAAAATAATCAATTCTTTCAGGAGAGAGACAAGAGAGAGAACTTATTAGGGAATGTGCCAGGTCTTCTGGCTTCCTGGAAAATTACTGGGCTATAGTCTAATTATAAAAAATCAATCCGTTAAGATCCCAGTAGCCCTGGGGAATAGGTAGTGTGGAAAAGGGCAAAGAAGAAATGAATTGGGTGGAGGGCAGTACTAACTTTTGCTGGGCATATTCTGTGCTGAGCAGTTCTTCACACACTCCATTTAATGCTCATGGGAACACTGTCAGGCAGACATTCCTAGCCCCAGGTCACAGACAAGGAAACTGAGGCTCAGAGAGGTGAAGTTACTTGCCCAAGACAGAACCAAGGTCTGGCTAACTCTGACACCTATGTTCTTCCTTGCCACTGCCGTACCCTGTGTGGCCTTAGGTGGGTCTCTCTCTCTCCTTCTGAGCCTCAGTTTCCTCTCCCTGAGATGGGAATGGCCTGCCTGACTCACAAAGGCCTCAGAAGGATCTAGACTCCTAAGTGCTTCAAAGCATGCTTAGCGCCCAGCCTGCGACTGGGATTGCCTTTTTTGTCGTCCTCAAAGCTGACAACCTTGGAGCTCTGAAAGAAGAAAATCCAAGGCCCCATTGAGGGATGCAGGTGTGCCTCTGGTGCGATGCGACAGAGGAAAATCACGGGGTTCCCTTAGGTCTTCAAAGGAGGAAGGAGGGGAGGAGGCAGAGAGGTAAGCTGAAGACGGAGATGTCTCAGGTGTTGCTGTTTTTGATGACTGCTCAGCTGACAGCTTTCCAACCTGAGAAACACACATACTCGAAGTCTAACCTCCTCTGGCTTAAAATAGAGCCACTGAACCAAAAATGCCAAGTACAGGGCACAGTCACCTGCCTGACGGGGCCAGACACATCCCCCATGGCCCCAGTAACACCCACCCCCAGCGGGCACACCTAAGCGCCTCTCAGCTGTGCATCATGGGACGCTCAGAACAGTGGGGGAGCACAGACAGCCACAGATCCTCGGCCCCATCCCGGAGACAAGGAAAGTGAGAACTATAGAGGCAATGGGAGGGGGATAAAGCTAGCAGCATCTGGCCTGACAAGGATCATGACCTGGGTAGCCAGACAGCCCTGAGTTCAATCCTGGTTCAGCCACAGCCTGGCTGGGAGGACTTGGCAGGTTAAGTATCTCTTGGCAGGTTAAGTGTCTCTGTGTCCTGGGCTGTAAGGTGAGAGTCCCGTGAGTGATGTCTGTGACTATGCCTAGCACAGGCAGAGTGTTTGGCCCTGCCCCTGCTTATGGAAAAAGAATTTTCGACACCTACACACAGACAGTTGTGAAAAAGGAGGAGAAGCAGCTACTGGCTAAGGGGCACCTGGAGAGTGGCACAAAACAGCTTCTATAATCCTCAACATGGTCCTATGGGGTGAGCGTCATTACTACCCTGTTTCTCAGATGGGAAAACCAAGGCACAGGGAGTACAAGTGTTCTGTTTATGGACACCCAGTGGTATGGTTTAGCTCTGTGTTCCCACCCAAATTGCATCTCCAATTATAATCCCCGCGTGTTGAAGGAAGGACTTGGTGGGAAGTGATTGAATCATGGAGGCAGTTTTCCCCATGCTATTCTCGTGATAGTGAGTGAGTTCTCACGAGATCTGATGGTTTAAAAGTGTTTGGCAGTCCCTGCCTCCTCTCTCTCTCCCACTGCTGTGTAAGACATAGCTTGCTTCCCTTTTGTCTCTGCCATGATTGTAAGTTTCCTGAGGCATCCCCAGGCATGCAGAACTGTGAGTCAACGAAACCTCTTTCCTTTATAAATTACCCAGCCTCAGGTAGTTCTTCACGGCAGTGTAACAACGGACTAATACACCCAGCTAGGAGTGGAGGAATTCAAACTCAGGTCTTACTGACTCCAGTTGTGTCCACAACCAGGCCCTCATTAACTCTCCCCTGAGTGGGCCCTGCCCTTCCCCCAAGATCAGGCCATTCCCCGGATCCCACTGTCTCCACAAACTCTTTTTGGGCTCTTGTTGAGCTGTGGGTCCTTGGAGCCCCACTCACTCCGACTCTGAGACTTTAGCCCAGGTTTCTGCTCCTCTGAAGTCTGAGCAGAAATTGGAATGTTAAACTTGCTGATGCTGTTGCTAAAAATCAGGCTGAGGTAGTGGCACCAGCACCCTGTTTCCGGCCCACTGAGCTTCATCCTGCTTCTCGGGAGAGAAGGGATCCAAGGCCCTCTCTACCAGGTACTGGGGCCCAATTCTGCCTGGGAACTGAGTCCGACAGGCACCAGGTTGGACATCCCTACAGGCCCCAGGCATCTGATCACTTGTGATATCTGTAACGGTGACTCACACTTCTAAACAAATCCTCAGGGCCAAGCTCAGCTCTCCAGCTCCACATCTACTGGTTCATTTAATCCTCACACCCACTGTATTAGCTTCCTGTTGCCGCTGCAATAAGTTATTACAAACTTGGTGGCTTAACACAAATGTATTATTGTCTAGTTCTGTAGGGTGGAGGGCTACACAGGTCTCACTGGGCTCAAATCGAGGCGTTGGCAGGACTGAGTTCCTTTCTAGAGGCTTCCATATGGAAATATAGCCTCCTCTGGGACCTGGAGGGCCTAGGCTGCAGGCTGGGCCTCAGGGGCTTAACATATGTCAGCGACTTAATACAACAGGACAGAAGCTCAAAACCCGGGCTCCTGATTGGGGGTTGGGGGACGACCTTGCAATGTATCATTCAGCCCCACGGTTTTCCCGTCTTGTGGGCTCCCTCTCGTCTAAAGACTAGGTCTCTGCATTCAGCCTTCCGGTGGGGAAAAGAGATAGAGCACGTGTGGGGCAGGGTTTTATGGGCCAGGCCTGGAAGTGGCATACGTCACTTCTGCCCATGTTCCATGAGCTAAGTCTTGGTTGCATAGACCCTGCTAAGTGCAAGAAAGGCTGGGCAATGTGGTCAGCTGCGTGCCCAACTCCACCTCCCCAGTGCATCCCTCCATTTCTCTCCATCTTCACACATTTGGACCACACTAGCCTTCGAATTGGCCTCCACTCCTAGCCACCATCCCTTTTCCCCATGACAGCCAGAGGCTCTTTAAAAAATATAAATCAGATCATTGTGGTGTTGTTGCGTGTGTGTGTGTGTTTGTGTGCCTGTGTTTGTAATACAGCCTTTCCATGGCTTTCAATAAACCCACATAAGGGCTTGTAAGACCCTGTGTGAAGTTGCCTCTTTGTCTTCCTTCTGCTCCGCCAAAGTATCTGCACCCCAATTCTCTAGCTCCAGCGACACTGGCTTCCCTGCAGTTCTGGCTGTCAAGCCATGCTCAGTTCTGTTTTTAAGCACCACCTTAGGTCGTGGGGTTCACCTTCCCCAAGAAACTATCCCCTTTCCTTCTTTATCACTCTTGTCTTAAATTAGTTTTTTGTTTGTTTGATTGTTAGCTGGCCCTCCTTACTAGGACTTCACCTTTACTTACAACAGGAATGTTGTTTGCACCAGTAGGTGCTTGGTAAATATTTGTCTGAGGATTGATTGACTGAATGAAAGAAGGAAGGAAGGAAGGCGGGAAGGAAGGAAGGAAGGAGAGAAGAATGGGAGGAAGGAATGAAAGGAAGGAAGGAATGAAAGGAAGGGAGGAAGGAAGGGAGGGAAGGGAGGGAGGAATGAAAGGAAGGGGGGAAGGAGGCGAGGGAGGGAGGAATGAACGAAAGTAAGAGAGGAAGGAAAGAAAGAAGGGATGAAGGAAGGAATGGAAGGAAGGGAGGAAGGGAGGGAGGAAGGAAGGAAGGAAGGAAGGAAGGAAGGAAGGAAGGAAGGAAGGAAGGAAGGAAGGAAGAAAGGAAGGAAGGAAGGAAGGAAGACTGGCACAAGGTCACAACATGAGTTAGCGGCAGGAACAGGATTTCTGCAGGCCCGGGGATTTGGGCCTTGGCTTCAGATCTCACTATTCGCAGACACATGAACCCCGGGCAGGCGCGTGGGAGGCGGACAGGGGAGCGGCTCTTCGGTCCCGGACACATGGCGATCCCAGCCTCCAGGTGCCCAGCAGCCGCCCCGCTCCGCCCCGCCCGTCACAACCCTGCTGTGTGGGGCCGTGGCTGGAGGGGGTGGAGCGTGCGGTCCGGGCACATGGAGCAGGTTGGGACCGGGGCGGGTACCGGGCCGGGGCGTCATGCAGAGGCCGAGCGTGCGCGCGGCGGGGCTGGTCCTGTGTACCTTCTGCTACCTGCTGGTGGGCGCCGCTGTCTTCGATGCGCTCGAGTCCGAGGCGGAGAGTGGCCGCCAGCGACTGCTGGTTCAGAAGCGGGGCGCGCTCCGAAGGAAGTTCGGCTTCTCCCCCGAGGACTACAGCGAGCTGGAGCGCCTGGAGCGCCAGGCTGAGCCCCACCGCGCTGGCCGCCAGTGGAAGTTCGCCGGCTCCTTCTACTTCGCCATCACCGTCATCACTACCATCGGTGAGCCGCCTGGAGCCTCCCTCTGCGCCCGCTCCAGCCCCAGCCGTCCCGCGGCGCCTTTGGGTTTCGGTCCCACCTCTGCCCCCGCCCAGCTGAGCTACTTCAGACGGGTCATTTCGGCTCACCGAGCCTCCCTCGCCTCCCTCGCCTCCCTCGCCTCCCTCGCCTCCCTCGCCTCCCTCGCCTCCCTCGCCTCCCTCGCCTCCCTCTGCTGAATGGAGCTGTCAGCCCACGCAGGCAGGGACGGGAGGAATCAGTAAATCGAGTTTGCCAAGAGGCTGGGTGACCCGGAAGTGCTCAGAAAACGTCCAAGGGGCTTGGATATAGATGAAGCGGGGCTCTGAGACCAAGAGGCTGGAGCTGCTTTTCTTTGCCTAGTTGCATCACATTTGCTGTGTGACCTTAGACAAGTTGCTCAACCTCTCTGAGCCAGAGTTTTCTCTTCTGTAAAATAGTGTCGCTAATTGGCCTTATCTCAGGGCTGTGGTGAGAGTTATTATCCAGGAGACAGACTATGCACAGACAGGGCCTGTGCTGAAATGGCACATACAGAGCACTACAAAGAAAACATAGATTTTTGATTATTGCAATTGTTGTTGTTACCCCATAAGAATGGGGACCTAGTCTGTCTTAGGGACTGCTCTATGACCAGTGCCTAGCGTGCAGTAGATGATCAATAAATACTTGTTAAAGGAATGACTGATAACCACAGGCTCTGGACCTTGCCCTCGCGGATGCAGAGCAGTTCCTTTGGAGCATCTGGACCACCAGCTGTTGCCATGACTACCATCTGGTTGGTATCTGCTGAACCTAAGCCTGGGGGAACAAGGAGGAGAGAAGTGAGCTCTGTAGGGTTCCAGGCTTGGTGCTGGCCACTCCCCAGGCTCCACTGTGAGTGTCCAGGCACCCCCGTGGGGCTTGGATCACCAGCCTGAAAGCCAGTGCCTTGGGGAAAGTTTCTCCATAACGCTCTTGCAAGTGAATGTGAGCTGTGGCTTTTGCAGTGGAGTTAAAAGCATGAGTTCTGGAATCACAGAGACTGGATTTCTGTTCTCATCTCTGTTGCCATGTGCCTTCTCTGGCAATTGATTCTACCTGTCCAAGCCCTGGTTTCCCCAAAGGCAAAATGCAACTGTTCCTACCTCACTGGGTGGTTGTCTGGTTTCAGGAAGGTCAAGCATGTAACATGCTTGACATAGTGCCTGAGGCCAAGGAGGCACTATTCATTAGTAATAATTCGTTATTTGCCAACATGGCCCCAGCTTTTATTCAGCTCTTTTGCCCCCTCCTGTCCACATGGGCACCCCTGCTTCCTATCTTGGTACAGCCTGAGACCCTCCTGGTTACCGTGCCCACTGCTTTGGGATGCCATCAACCTGTTCTCTCTGCCTTGTCCATATTCTTTGGAGGCTTGCCAGGGGGTTTTGGCCTCTTATCCTGGTTCTTTACCTCTGAGGTACATCTGGGAGGCTGATATAAGAGACTCAAGTGGAAACAGGAGGAATTTTGCCTTTTCTGGCCACTTGGGGGCACCACCACCCTCTGTGGTCCAGTCGGCTTAAGCTAGCCTTGCAGAGAGCCACGTGCCAGGCCCCAGGAATTTGGGCTTTGCTTGGATGGGAGAGAGGCACTGAAGCAATGGAGGATGTTTTTTAATAGCTCAGGCCCATGGAGGGTGCTGGTTAATAGCTCTGGCCCGTGGAGGGGGCTGGGTAATAGCTCAGGCCTGTGAGGGTGCTGGTTAATAGCTCAGGCCCGTGGAGGGTGCTGGGTAATAACTCAGGCCCGTGGAGGGTGCTGGGTAATAGCTCAGGCCCGTGGAGGGTGCTGGGTAATAGCTCAGGTCCGTGGAGGGTGCTGGTTAATAGCTCTGGCCCGGGGAGGGTACTGGTTAATAGCTCAGGCCCCTGGAGGGTGCTGGGTAATAGCTCAGGTCTGTGGAGGGTGCTGGTTAATAACTCTGGCCCGTGGAGGGTACTGGTTAATAGCTCTGGCCCGTGGAGGGTGCTGGGTAATAGCTCAGGTCCATGGAGGGTGCTGGTTAATAGCTCAGGCCCCTGGAGGGTGCTGAGTAATAGCTCAGGCCCATGGAGGGTGCTGGTTAATAGCTCTGGCCCATGGAGGGTGCTGTTTAATAGCTCAGGCCCATGGAGGATGCTGGGTAATAGCTCAGGTCCATGGAGGGTGCTGGTTAATAGCTCGGGCCCCTGGAGGGTGCTGGGTAATAGCTCAGGCCCGTGGAGGGTAGTGGTTAATAGCTCAGGCCCGTGGAGGGTAGTGGTTAATAGCTCAGGCCCGTGGCCTTTGGGCAGTTTTGTCCCTCTGAACCTAGTTTTCTTATCTATAAAATGGGAATAAAAACATGTCATATAGTCATTGGGAGGGTTAAATCTGATAATGCATGCAGAATACGTGGATTAGTTACTGTCATTATTAGTTATTATCTTTATTCATTTCACTCTCTGCCAAAACCTGGCACAGTCCCAAACAGCTGGAAGCCTCTTATTCCTAAAGAGACTCCTCTGTTTCTCACTAGCACCCCCTTCAATTTGGTTGAGCTTCAACTTTCATTGAGCATCTAGTCTATCTCAAGCTCTGTGCAGGACCCTGGTGATGGGGACTACAGAGAGGTGACCACCTTCATCCCTGCCCTCAAAGAGCTCAGTCTGGTGACGAGCAGGTCCTGTTTCTCCACAAAATAACAGAGAGGCAAAGTGATAGGGTTATGCAACAGAAATGTGGAAGTGGAGCCACAGGCCTTTAAATGTATGTAGTGCTGATATTTTGAATAAGTTATATATGCATACAGTACACACTTCACAGAGCACAAAAGGGTATGGAATGAAAAGGAATTTTCCCTCCCACCCTGTCTCTCAGCCCATAAATTCCCCTTCCTGGGTCAAATACAGTTACCAGTTTCTTGTGTGTCCTTCTAGATATATTCTCTGCCTATATATTCCTTTAAAACACATACACATACATTATATAGACATTATACACACAGTTTGTCTCTTGCTTTTTTCACTTAATATATGTTGGCGATGTTTTTATGTCAGTCTCTAAAGAGCTGCATCTTCTTGTTTGTAGGGTTTCTCAGCCTTGGAACTACTGACATTTGGGGCTGTGGGGACTGTCCTGTGCATTGCAAGATGTTTAGCAGTGTCCCTGGCCTCTACTCTCTAGATGCCAGTAGCACACAGACATCCCACTCCTCCCCCCCATTTGTGACAACCGGAATGTCTCCAGATGTTGCCAAGTGTCCCCTCAAGGGCAAAACCACTCTCGATTGAGAACTGCTACTGCGTAGTGTCCCATGGTTTGGATGGCACTATAATTTATTTAACCAGGCCCCTTTGGATGAACACTTACATTGTTTCTCATTTTCACTATGACTGACAGTGCTGCAATTATGACCCAAGTGCACACATATTTTTGCTCACGTGTGTATATTGAAGGGCTAACTTCCTAACTGTGGAACTACCTTGGTCAAAGGATTTGTATTTTTTGCTTTTTGGCAGGTAGGGCCAATCTGTTACAGGAGGCACATTCTTTTTGGGAAGATCCACCTGACTGTTCCTGGGGTACAGGCTCCTTTGAGAATACCATGAAAGCGACTGCTCCTCTTTCCAGGAAAAGATACACAATGAGATACCCATTCATTCCCCTGCAATGGCACGGTGTTCCAGGACTGAAGGTTGCCCAGTCGTGTTTAGATTCCCTATAGTAGTTGAAGGGACCCAGTAAGAATCCCCACGCCAGACAATCAGAACCAAAAGGTGTTTAGTGTGGGCAGGCTGAGCAGTGGAGGGGGAGGTAGTCAGGGGAAAAGGCATGTGGAGAGGACATGCTAGCTGGGGAAGCAGCTCGGCGTATAGCTGGAAAGTGGGGCAAGTTTTGCTTTTTTTTTTTTTTCATTAAAGCATAATTTACATACAGTAGAACTCACCATTTTCCTGTGTACGCGCCTGACAAATGAATACCTGTCAGGTAACTACAGCCGCGATCAAGACAGAACATTGCCATCAACCCCCAGAATTCCACCACGACTTCTGTAGTTAAGCCTGTCCCTAACCCCAGCTACTGGCAACCAACCATAGATCTGTTCTCTGTCGCCACAGTTTTGCCATTTCCAGAATGTCATTTACATGGAACCATGCGGTCTGTAGGCTTTGGAGCTTGTCTTCCCCCACGCAGCTGGAGACAGTTGAGATCCATCCTTCGTTGCCGCAAGTTACAGGAGTTCATTCAGTTGCTGAGAAGAATTGCAGTGTTTGGATGTCCCACGCGTTGTTTACTCATTCTCCAGTCGAGGGACACTTGGGTTGTCTGCAGTTTGGGGTGATGAATGACCTAGTTAGGACTAGTATTTGGAGATGCCCTTCTAGCCCCGGGGCCGGGGAGGGACGCCGGGCAGGCAGGCTGCGGGCGGGACTGTAGTCAACTGGAGCTGGGCGCTCACAGCCCTCCCCTCCGTTCTCCCTGCATAGGGTACGGCCACGCCGCGCCGGGTACGGACTCCAGCAAGGTCTTCTGCCTGTTCTACGCGCTCCTGGGCATCCCGCTGACTCTGGTCACTTTCCAGAGCCTGGGCGAACGGCTGAACGCGCTGGTGCGGCGCCTCCTGTTGGCGGCCAAGCGCTGCCTGGGCCTGCGGCGGCCTCGCGTGTCCACGGAGAACCTGGTGGTGGCCGGGCTGCTGGCATGCGCCGCCACCCTGGCCCTCGGGGCCTTTGCCTTCGCGCACTTCGAGGGCTAGACCTTCTTCCACGTCTACTACTACTGTTTCATCACCCTCACCACCATCGGCTTCGGCGACTTCGTGGCGCTGCACAGCGGCGAAGCGCTGCAGAGGAAGCCCCCCTACGTGGCCTTCAGCTTCGTCTACATCCTCCTGGGGCTCACGGTCATTAGCGCCTTCCTCAACCTCGTTGTCCTGCGCTTCCTGGCTGCCAGCGCCGACTGGCCTGAGCGCGCTGCCCGCCGCCCCAGTCAGCGCCGCCCGGGGGCGCCCGAGAGCCGCGGCCCCTGCCTGCCCCGCCGCCCGGCCAGCTCCCGGGGCTCCGCCTCGGTCTCCTGCCACGTACACCAGCTGGAGAGACGCGCCCGCGACAACCTGGGCTTCTCGCCCCCCTCGAGCCCGGGGGTCATGAGTGGTGGAGGGACCCAGGCTCGGGGCCCGGCGGAAGTCCATCTGACAACCCCACCCAGGTCAGGGTCGAATCTGGAACGGGAGGATCAGGCTTCAGCTATTAGGGCACCCCCCCCCCCAGGGTTTGGAGACGGGTGAGGGGCCTCTAGGAGGTCTTCTGCCACGAGCAGTTTCTCATTACCGTCTGTGGCTAAGTCCCCTCCCTCCTCTCCAAAAATATATTACAGTCACATCATAAGCACAAAGCAGGCTCTAGGGTCACCCTGTAGAAGCAAATTCCTTGTAGTCCAAATTGTATGAGGGCGTGGCCACATCAGCACCCAGGAGAGGCTCTGCACAGGTCCACGTCAGAGCTGACCCTCCAGAGCAACTTTTCTGTTGTGAAGAGGCTGGTTTTCTGAGTAACGGTTGAAACGTGCAACTTTCAACACTGGAATCCTCGCTGGAATTAGTGAGGTCAGACGCTCACATTACAAGAAGCATGGGGAACAAAGGTGGACCAAATGGGACCGTGTACAGTCCAGTGTGGACAAGTGGGTCAATCTCAGCGCTAAATGATCTCATTCTCTGCGCGGTGTGTAGAGTGGAGTCAACCCACGTGTGAACGGCGGCCTCTCTTCCCCAGACGGCTGATGCTCTGTCCCTGGCCAGCCACCCTTCAAGATGAGGCCTTGCTGTCACCCACCTGCCACGTACTGGGACCACTTGGACGCAGCAGAATGCCATGGGACAAGCTGTGTTCCGGGTCCCATCAATCACCAATGTGACCTTGGAGAATCTCATCCTCTCCCAGGGCCTCAGTTTCCACATCTGTAGAATGACTGGGTTCATCCAGAACCCTGCTCCCTCTTATGCATCTCTGGCGGGACTTTCTGGAACAGGCCCCTTCACCATAAGGGGGCAGAGACAAAGCCCGAGGTGTGGCATCCTGGCACCCCGTGGCACTCAAAGCCTCCACTCACTCACTTTCCTTGTCTTCCCAGATAGGGCTGTCTCAACACAAAGCATGAACGAGCCAGGTTAGAAAAGCCAAAAACTTTAATTTCAACATGAGCTACATGGTCATGAACACAATGCAACGTGACCCCACTCCAACCCAGGGGCCCCAGAAACCCTCCCTCCCTAAAGGCCTGGGCGGCTCCTGCTCCAAGAGAGGGAAATGAGGGAAAGGTGGGTGGATGGAGAGAGGCCCCCAGCCTAAGGACCCGGGCTCCTGCCTTCCCGCCACCTGCCCAGGAAGCAGTCATAGAGTGAAAGGGCTCCAGAGGTGATGCCCACAGCCCTGGGTTTGGCTCCACTCTGACCTCACTGAAGCACTGGGTTCAGTGGGCACCATTGGCCCACCTCACAGGCTCGGCGTCGGGTGAGCTCGTGGACGCTAATGCTTTCCGTCCACTCTGAGGTGCTGCTCCAGACGTGAGGCCCTCCCAGAGGGCCTCGGAGACACCATGGGGGAACAGGGAGTGGGGCTGGGTCCCTGGGCCTGATACAGCGCTGCTGCTCAATAAATAAACGCAGGTAGCCTTGCCTGACGCAACAGCTGTGCCTCCAGAGGGGCTGGGACTTGGTGCTGTTTCTGACACGGAAATGCACCCAGGAGCTCCTGGCTGAAGGGAATTGGCTTGTGAAGTGCATAACCACCCCCTAAGCCATCTGCTCCACCTCTGGGTGTAAAAGAGTGAGCTCTGGGCTATTGGAAAACCGAGTTCCAGTCCTGCCCACCCATTAATACAGTGGGACCTTAGGACGTTCCCCTCCCAAGACCTCAGCTCCCTGCTTTGAAATGGGGATGACAGCACAGGCCACCACCTCCTCCCAGGGGCTCCTGTGAGGGCAGAAGGGCACACTCGAGGTAAAAGCATTCGGAAAACGAAGTCTGAAAAGCACAATAGGAAGGCCAGGTCTCACTGCATGTGAAGGTTTGCTGACGACTTCCCTGAAATGAGGCGCCCACAGCTGCTCCCATTCCCTCACTGCCCCAGGCAGGAGCTGGTATTTCCTAACTCACCCACCAGTTGGTCCTGAAGATGCGATGGCCCCTTACTGGGGGCCTCCACCCAGGCCTCGAGGTCTAGACCCAATCCTGTGTACCCTCAGTCAGCTGGGCCAGCCCCCCAGGAGAGCTAAGTCTCCCTGGCAACCCTCTCCCCCAGACCCAGGCCCAGAGAAGTCACTGGCTTATAGAGATGGAGCCCAGCAGGGCTATGCAGCCCAGGACTTAGAGACTAGGAATCCTTGTTCCAGCAGACATGCACTGGAGCAACGGTCTCCTGTTGCCTGAAGAACAGTGGCGCCCCTAGTTCTTCCCCCTTTGTGCCCTTGCTGAGGGGTCTTGTGTGAGTCACTTCCTGTTTCTGGGCCTCAGTTTCCCAACCTCTCAGATGGGCTACAGATTGTCCTGCCCATCTTTTGGGGGCCATTAGGCTTCAAAGAAAGAAGGGAGGAGAAGGTATGGGCAGTGGCAGCCCTACCTCATACTGCCCTGGCTCCAGCTCAGCCTCTATTGGGAGGAGGGGACCCAGGTTGGGGGTGTCACTGAACACACAGGTGACTCCAGGGGTGGCTTTTCCCCCCAAGCTAGGTCTTGATTTCCTTGTCTGTAAAATGGAAATGGACTAATGGTCCCAAAGGCCCTTCCCCTCTACTATGCAAAGGGGGTTCTGGAGAAGGAGAGTGGAGATGGCTCCTTCCTTTCCATGGTATCCTGCATGTGATCTTGGCCCAGAGATTGAAAATAGTCACCCCCTGGAGACCCCAGCCCCCCTGTGGCCCCCAGTGCCACCCTCTCTGCTCCTCTTCAAACAGTGCAGCCTGAGTCAGCAAGGGGCCAGGCAGTAGTGGGGACAGGATGGGCTTGAAGTTCTCCAAAGCGAATGATGAAAATGTCACTCTCCTCCCCAAACCCCCATCCCTTGGTGAGGACAGACTGTAGTTCCCACTCCCAATGGTCACAGCCCCTGGGAAGGGGGCACATGCTCACGATGATACAAAGAAACAGGGCTCCAGCCCCCAGCTGCTCCACCCCTCCAGGAGGTGAGCGGGATTTCACAGAACAAACAAGAAAATCATTGAGGGGGCCCTCACTGACCACCCCCAGGTGTTGTTATTGCTTCGGAGCTCTCTCTCTCTCTTTATAAAGGCTGTGCAGACACCAGGGGAAGGGCTCAGGCTGTCAGGGCCAAGCCCCTGCTCCCTCTGGTTGGGACAGCCAGGCTCTGCCCTGTTTTTGAAAAGCTACCCCTGAACAACCACAGCGGTGATGGCTGGAGAGAGAAGGCGCTCTCCTGGCTCAAAATATTCCAATGGTGAGTAATAAACGAACAGCAGAGAAATTACACTGGTTAGAAAAACAAACAGGCAAGGGGCCAATTCTGTGCCTCGAATGCGAGTCCCTCCAGAGCCCTGCTCCTTCTGCCCCTAGCCTTGGGATTCCACCCACCATGGTCCCAGGAAGCTCTGAAGACTTCCTGGGTAAAGGGGGCATCTCCAACTCCCCTTCCCAGTGCAGGGTAAGCAGCTCTGTGGAGGTGATATACATCGACCAGAACTTTAAAGGATACCCAGGGCTTACACAGGCTAAGGGAAGGGAAGGATTTCCAGATGGAAGGAGTTGCCTGGTGGGACTGGGACTAGGACCGGGACTGGGAACAGGGTGGGACCAAAGGCAGCCTGGGTGTCCTCAGGGGAAAACAACACCCTCTAATGGAGGCCAGGCCCCCTCTGCCAAGGTCCTACAACCCTTAGGAGTGCCTCATAAAGAAAGTCAGTACCAAGAATAATAAATCAGAACAGCCGAGTCTAACAGGCAGCTCCAGCTATAACCCTACAGGGGACAGGGGAAGGAAGGGGGCGGAGGAGGAGGGGCTGGCCTCCTGTGAGCCAGGCTGCCCCATCTAGGCCCAGGCCAGCAAGGAGACAGTGGTCTCCTGGAATGTACTTGAGTCTCCTCTCCACCCCCAGTCCTGGGACTCTGTAAGGACTATGCATGAGCTAAGAACAGGCCCCAGGGCTTGGAGCACTAACTACCTAGCTGGCCTGGACTATGCCCTACACAGCAGGGACTAGGTCAAGAGTGGCAGGCTTCTGGGTGCCTCCCAGGGGAGGTGGCAGAAATGTGCTTCTATAAAGAGGGGCCAGCCTCCAGCCTCCCTTGCATGCAAAAGGGCTCCCGCAGGCCCCAGGGAGGGCTGGGCTGGGAAGGCAGCTACCCAGGCCTGCCGGAAAAGGGATCTCCCAGTTCTAACACTCACACATCTTCACTCTTCTTTCGTACCATCATCTTTCCTTCCGCCAAGGTAACTGAGGCCGGGGCAGTGGGTTCTGCCCTTAGTATAGGATGGTTTGTTTAAAAAGACTAAAATAGGGGGGCTCTATTTGCCTCCCCAGCCCCCTGGCCTGGAGGCAGGGGGGGTAGACAAGATGACCTTCGACCTCATGCAACAAGGAGGGGTTCTCCAATTTGAGAAACCCTTATCTTGGCACCACCAATCCCAATCCCAACTTTCTTTAGCCTCCCCCTCCAATACAGCACCCCCCAAATGCTCTCTAGGGTTGGGGTTCTGGAAACTCAGGTTCCACAGCTCCTCCACCAGAATACAGACGACAACATTCTTTCCAGTCCGCCAGCGGTTCCTAAACTAGCTGGTTGCAATCCCATGGAGCGAGGCACCTGGGGGTCTGTACCAGGCCCCCGGCACCTCCTCCTTTCCTTTGGTCCCTGCTGAACCCCAATTCCTAGAGCCACCAGAAGAGGGGCAGGCAGGAGGGGATGGACAGATGGACTCGGACAGGCTGCGGCAAAGCTCCTTCCACGGGCAGGCAGAGGGAAGCCCAAGCTCCGCTTCAAGTGGGGGCTCTGGGCCCCTGGGAGCTGGCTCCGGATCCTTGCAAAGCTGCCCCTTCATCTCTGGGGCAGGAGTAGCTGCCTGAACCCGGTGCCGCAGGAAAGACACTTGCTGGTAATTGGCACCATGGAAATGGCCGGCTGGGTTCTGGACTTGGCTCTGGGCAGCGAGCTTCCGAGGAGGCAAAAAGGGGGAGAAGTTGGACAGAGTTTGGGAAGGGAGAGTGGTCTGCTCTGCCACCTCAATCTTTCCTTTCTCCGGACTGCAGCCACATCCACCAGGTCAAGAACCGGCCAAGTCAAAAGTGTAGCCAATCCCGTTGGGAGAGGGAAGGTCTCAGGGGGTAGGAGGCAAAGAAGGGGTGAGGAGGGGCCCAAGGGGGGCAGGTCTCCCCATTCTGCTTCCCCACTATGGGGGAGAGCCCCGTCCTCCTGTTCAATGTGCCCCTGGGCCTGGGGTCCCAGGTCAGGGCTGGGTGGTCTCCAGGCCATCTTGGGGAGCCCCTCCCCATCCCAGCACTAAGAGCGCTCTCCGCAGGGCCCCACGGTGCTCTCAAGGGACAACTGGGATGCCTGCCGGAGCAGGGGGCCTGTGGCTGGGTCCACCATGGAGGAGGTGGGGAAGAGCTTGTACCAGCCCACGGCCAGGGTGGTCAAGTCCAGCTCCTCCAGCAGCACGCGAGCCACACCCATGAACTGCTTCCGCTCCATCCGCCCGTAGTTCCCCCACACGATCACCTGCGGGGCAAGAGACACAGTGGTTCAAATCCTGCCAGTGCCACTCACAGGCCGAGAAGCAGAACCTGGGTCGCCCCCATGCCCAATCCATCTCAGTCCTGTGATTTCTACCTCCTTAAAATTGCAATTCCTCAATAGGCCCTTCTTATCACAGGCACCATGCCAAGCCCCTGCCTCCAGAGGCTGGTGACGGTGATGGTGACGGTGTTGATGGCAATGGGTAGAACACTTGCTGTAGGCAAAACTGCAAATACTTTTCCTGCACACAGCACACATTCCACTGGCACCAGAATGTTATCAGGTAGGTACCGTTAGGGTCCCCACTTTATGGATGAAGAAACTGAGAGTCAGAAGGGAACTTGTTCAAAGTTGCACAGCAAGTTGTGGAGCTCAGTTCAGCCACAGTGAACTGAGGGCCTCACCTATTTCCTCCAGGCGAGGCCCTCCAGAGACACCCCCCGCCAGGGGTGCCCTCCTGTCATTCTGGTCCTGTGCATGTGTGCTCGTGCACATACATGTGAGCGTACTAATGCCCCTCACCTGGAGGACTTTGCCCTGGGGACTCTCGGGAAACAGCAGCACCTGGTTATACAGTGGGTCCAGCGACTTGCGAGCGACTTTGGTCTTCTTCTTGGCAATGCAGACACCATTCTCTAGCAGGTAGGCCTTGATATAGGCCGCTGGGGACAGAGGCCAGCAGGGGTGAGTTCTAGTTTGGCCCTCAAATGGTGGGCAACGGGTGCAACAGAGGGAGGCTGCCCACCCTCTGCTGGAGATAGGTATGCCCCCATGGGGTCTGGGGAGGACGCACCAGGACACATGGGGGGGTGGGCATTTGGGGGCAGCAGGTACAGCGGGGCTTGGGTGCAGCCTGCCCCACCTTCTCTGGTGGTCCTCACTGTCTCCCCTTCCTTTGCTCACTCGCTCACCTGTTTCCTCCCTCAGTCTGTGATGTGCCCACCCTCTCCCTGGCTTATGCGTCCATCTGTGGACCCACTCACTCACCAAGCCTGAGCACCTACTGCAGGCCAAAAACTCTGCTAAGCACTGGGGTATAACGATAAGCAGGAAAGATGGTTCCTGCCTTCCAGCTCTTACCACTGGGCACCATGTGTCCAGTGGAGGAGAGGAACAAGGTCAACAGACAATCTCAACTGGCTCCCCAAACAAACCCTAAACTACCAGTTCCACATAAGACATTACAGTTGGGACGGGGGTCCCCACAGTTGGGCCCAGTTTTCTCTCTTCAAGGCCCTCAGTACCCATCAGGATATCCTCCCTGACCTCCACCCCAACCCTGCAGGGGAGGGTAGGCCCCAGACCTGGCAGTGTCTTGGAGCCTGGCTTGGCTGTCAGTCCCCGGGCCTGGATAATGTCCACTTCCAGCTGACCGTTCCGCTCCTGCAAGCCAATCTCCACATCCCCTGCAAGAGGCACCAAGAGATGAGACTGGGAAATGACTCAGAAGCTCAAGCTGGGACTCAGCTCTTCCCCTCTACTTAGAGCTGAAACCCCCTTCCCCTGCTCCCAGCCCAGGATAAGACCAGAACCAACTCCCACCAAGTGCCTAGGCTCTGCTGAGGGCTGGCGAGTGTGCCCTGGGCTCTAGGTGGCATGCGCAGAGGATGGATCAACAGGCAGAGGGGAAGGAGGGAGAGATGCTGGGCTTCTGGTGTGATCCCTCACCTCCCCTAGTCCATTTGAAACCAGCCTTGGGGCACTCACCCATGGGTGTGGTGGCCAGCGTCTGGCGGCCCACAAACTGTGCTGGCCCCATGCTTCCCAGGAAGTCACTGAACTGGGCATCTGATGCCAGGCAAACTCCTCCATAGTTAAGGCTGCGAGAGGAAAAGATGAGACAAAGCACATGTTCCCAGTGGTTCCCAGTGGCTGACTGACAACTCTGGACTCAGGCAGTCAACCTCCATGAAATGGATATGCTGAGACTTCCCTCTTGGGATGGAGATAAGGTTTACCCAGTATCTGGCTCATGTGGTTTAGTGCCTTGATACTCCAAATGTGGTTCAGAGACCAACAGCATCAGCATCACCTGGGAACTAATTAGATACATCGAACTGCAGCCCACTCCACCCCCAGCTGCTGAATCAGAATCTGAATTTTAACGCGAGCCACAGATGATGCCCTTGCATGTGAAAGTGTGAGCTCTACTGCAAGGGGCTCTGGACTTGGAGGGGTGCATTTCTTGCTGCTGCTTGGCCACCTAATATTCACTTCCCCTTCCTCTGGTAACAGGATCTCAAATTTTCTTTGTGGAGCCCCCTCCCCATGGCACATGATCACAGTGGGGTGGAGGGAACAGCTCCTGAGACTGGGCCTCCAGCTCAGCCTGGTCAATCAGGGCATCCCTTCCCCTTGGCCAGTGATCGGCTCAGAGACAGGCATGTGGCCCAGTTCAACCAACAAGAATCAGGCCTAGAAGCTTTGTTTGAACTATGGTGAGTGAGACGCTCTCTTTCCCACCAGATTTGAGCCTGAGATGCAGGACTGGAGCTTCTGGTGCTATGTGGCTACCATCTGGATCCTGAGAACAAAACCATCAAAATGACAGCATTGTGTGAGCTCCTGGATCAAGCTCTGCCTGAAGCAAGCTACTTCATCTTTTGGTTACATTAAGTCAATATCAACAGCAACAACAAAGATAATTTTATTATTTTGCTTAAGACAGGTTGAGTAAGTTCTCCCCACTCCCTTCACTTCTCTAAGTGTCTCTTTCTCATCTGTGAAATGTGAATAATAATGTTCCCGTCTCTTAGGTCTGTTGTATTAAGTGCGATGAGGCACTAAGTACCATGCCTGATGTGCCCCTGTTATCCTGAGGACCAAAGCACTTGCAACCCATTTTCTCATCTGATCCTCACCACAACCACAGGAGGTTTTTTTTTTTTTTTTGAGACAGAGTCTCACTCTGTTGCCCAGTCTGGAGTGCAGTGGCACAGTCTTGGCTCACTGCAGCTTTGAACTCCTGGGTTTAAGCAATTCTCACGCTTCAGCCTCCCAAGTAGCTGGGAATACAGATGTGTATCACCACATCCAGCAAATTGTTGTGTTTTTAGTAGAGACAGAGTTTCATCACATTGGCCAGGCTGGTCTCGAACCCCTGGTCTCACGTGATCCACCCACCTCAACCTCCCAAAGTGCTGGGATTACAGGGGTGAGCCACCACACCTAGCCCAAGAGGTTGGCTTTTGATCTTTATCACCATCATTGAGATAAGAAACACATCTGCCGAGCAAAATGGTGACACTATTCCCTGGCCAGAGCTGATGCATACGGAGTTAGATGCTTAACCCAAGTCAAGCCAATCAAAACCTCTCTCTGGGAAATAAAAAACAGAATCCTGGAGACTAAAAGTCACAAGAATGGCCTGCCCTCATGCAAAACCCATAAACTCTACTCGCTACCCAGTCCTGGCTGCCCAATTCTTCCCTGAGCCATGTGAGGTCCCCCAGTGTTCTGTTTTTATTTAAGCTATCTGCAGAGCTAATGGCAGAATATTCAGCCTGAGTGCTTTTCCTTTTCCTGATTTCCTAATACCCCTGGCTGCTTTCCCCATTCAGACAGTAGCCAGGGTGTCCTATGTTTGCTGCCTCAGAGAAGGAATGACCCAGCAGGAGGTACAGAGCAAGAGACTTGGGCTCCTGACTTTTCAGTTCCAAATCTAAGGAACAGACTTGAAAGAATAAGTACAAAACTAGGCTATCCTGCCCCGAAACAGACATATCCTCAGCCTGGGAGAGCAGAGGAAGTCAGGCAAGGAGGGAAGATTGCTGAGATGCTGCAGGATCCTTGAGGAAGGTCTGCAGTCCCCAGCTGGTGAGTGCTGGGGGAGACAGAAAACTCCAGATAGGCTGGGGGCATCTGAAAGCAGAGGACACCTGCACCCACCCTGCTTATTGGGTGGAGCTAAGAAAAGGGCAGAACACTCTAGAGAAATGGCTGCTTGGGCATCTTGTCAAGTGACCCCCTGGGAGATCTCGGAGGCTCACTGTATGTCCCTCCACACCCTCAAGAGGAAAATATGATCCAGGTGCACTGGATGGAAGGGCAGATTCATAGAGTCCTGGTGGTCTGGGCATAGAGAAGTGGCTGAGACCAATGGGAAACAGTGACCAGGAGCAGACAGTCAGATCATGTTCCAGGAGACAGCAGAATGACGGACGATGATTGAGGAACACATACTCTGTGCCCAGTGTCTGAGCACCACAATAATAGCAGCCCATGCTACTGGACGCGAGCCCTCACTGACATCCAGCTGGTACACCAGGTGTTATGGCCAGCATCCATATGATCCATTCATTCATCCAACAAATGTTTACTGAGCACATACTATGCACTCTATTGTGTCCAGGCACTATTCTGGACACTTGGAACATGTCAGTGAACAGTGATTCCTGCCCTTGAGGTGCTTAGATTCTAGTAACATATTATACACAATTAATATCATAAACATTACAGTATGTTAGAAGGTGGTAAATGATAGAAATCTTAGGAATAAATAAATAGAAAATTCATGTGGGCCGGCGGGTGGGGCGGGGGGGGGATGTGGGTTGCAATACGAAATAGTGTGATCAGTAGCTGTGACCTGTGCTTCCGATTAAATACTTTGACTGTTACCCTGGGCCTGTTCTAGAAATTTACATGGCTTCTTTCTACATAAACTTCCCCAGGACACAGGCATAACCTTTGGGAAAATCCTGAACTAAGTGAGTCTAAGTTTTCAGCAAACAGAGGACACAGGGGGACTTGATACACAGATTAGCAACAGTGAACTCCCAGTGCTCACTAAATGCCACAAATGTCAAAGTGCTCTATACTTATTAATTCATTTCAGCCTCACAACAACCCTATGAGGTCAATACTATTACTGGGTCCATTTTATAGATGAGCTGGAGAGTTAAGAAACCTGCCCAAATCACACAGGTACTGCACGGCCCCACCCTACCCCTTGGCACTCACTTCTATACTTGGAGGCTACCTGCTCTTATACCTGCCACTAGGTCTCAGGGCTTATTTTCTGGCTGTGAGAATTCTGAATTTTGCTGGGGGAGAAAATTCAGCCTGTGGCACAGGGCAGGCTGGAAGCACCTGAGGGTTCATGGCCCAGAAGCAGCCCCCACCCAGTGACAAACTGGGAGTCTGCAGTGGGGATAATGCAGGTGAATGTTCACCTAGCCTCCCAAGGCTCCCCAGTGGGCCTGAGCTCCAGCTGCCCTTAGTGGTAGCAGGCTTGATGATGCATCCGTTATTAGCTCCCCTCCCTTCCCATCCCATTCCTTGCAGCTCCCACACTGGGGATTCCTGGGATGGCCTGCCAAATATCCAATTTCCACTTGAATCTTTGAGTCAGGGTCTGCTCTGGAAGAAGCCAAACCAAGACAGAAGCTGAGTGGTATCTGAACCCAGAGAGTCAGGCTTCCAAGTCTATTATCTTAACAATTAGGCAACAATGGTTTTTTATAGAGAGGAAGTGTGAAAAAAATAAAGTCACTTAAGTGTCTGGGGACTGAAATGTGCACCCACTATTCTTGCAAAACCAAAGACCCTCAATTAACAGCACAGAAGCCATGGTCTAGACCAGGGGTCCCTAACCTTTTCAGCACCAGGGACCAGTTTTGTGGAAGACAATTTTTCCATGGACTGGGGCAGGGAGTAGGGGATGGTTTTGGGATGCAACTGCTCCACCTCAGATCATCAGGCATTAGTTAGATTCTCATAAGAAGCCCGCAACCTAGATCCCTCTCATGCACAGTTCACGGTAGGGTTCACGCTCCTATGAGAATCTAATGCCGTCAGTGATCTGACAGGAGGCAGAGCTCAGGCGGTAATGCTCGCTAGCCCACTGCTCATCTGCTCTGCGGCCTGGTTCCTAAGAGGCCAGGGGCCAGTAACCCTGGGGGGACCCTGGGGTTGGGGACCCCTGGCCTCTTTCACACTGGTGACGTGGCCGGGTGCGGTGGCTCACGCCTGTAATCCCAGCACTTTGGGAGGCCGAGACAGGCGGATCACAAGGTCAGGAGATCGAGACCACGGTGAAACCCCGTCTCTACTAAAAAAACACACTGGTGACGTGGCCTTTCCTCCATGCCCCTGCGTCTCTTTTCCACCCTACCCTCCCAGCCATCTGGGGGGTCAGGCTCCATTTTGTAAGGAGTGTCTGGGCTCCAAAAGCCTGAGAAATGGTGGGGGTCTCACAGATTCCAGGCATGGAAGGAGTGCAGCCTCCCAGGCAGAGGGAGGCCCTCTGCAGCCTGAAATTGAAAGTTTCCTCCAACATCATCATTGTCTGCTCCTCAGTTCCTGGTGGGATTGTGAGCAGACAATGGGGAACTGGCAGGCCTGGTAATTAGCGGTAATTGTTTATAATATCTGGGCGGCTGCCTGATTTCCTATCCCAGGGAGCCTTGCTAGCTGCCAAGGAACCCGGCTGACGCCCCAGAAACCCTGAATAGGTTATCACGTCCTCCTGGGGGCTGGAGGAAGGTGGAATAAAGTGGTGGCCAGGCCCTACTAGCCAGAAATCCAACTGCATCAGAGACCTGACTCCCCCTTGGGGTCTTTCCTGGAGCACGAAAAGAAGGCAGAGGTCACAAAATCAAATCTGCCTCTACTCCTCACTAGCCAACCGCTTGCTGTGTGACCTCTGACAAGTTGTTACTGCCTCTGCAATTTCAGTGTTCTTAACTGCAAACGAAATCACACTGCCTCATGGACAGTGTCTGGTCTTTTCGTTGGCCAGTGCCTGTGCTGTCTCAGTTTCAAACGTTTTTCTGCTTACGGCATCCATGAGCACAGGGGTATAAAAGAGCTTACTGAATTAAGTACTGCATATGTGCTACAACTTTGACAAGTCCTTGTATGCAACAGGAGCTCAATAAATGTTCACTGCCAAGCCCTACAGCAGGACTCACACTGGGAAAATAAAGGATGGGTTGAAGACTGGATTTGGTGTAACATAGACCCTGGATTCCAGTATTATACAACCTGTGGGAAGTGTCTTAATCTCTCTGAGCTGCAGTTTCCTCATGTGGAAAATGGGAATAAATAGTAATCATCTTGCTGAGTTGTTGGGGAGGGTCAGAGAGCTAGTGCAGGCAAGGTGCTTAGCACTGAGGACCTGCTGAGTGAATCAAAGGGTGAGATACCGTGGCCTGCTGGGCCTGCTGCCTGGCCTGGGAGAGCCTCCTTGCTACATTCTTGGCATTTTCATGGCATTTCAGATTCTAGACCTGTTAGTAAGTGCAGCATCTGGATGCCTGAGAACAAGCCCAAGCCATTTTGGGGAGGACTGCAGCAGCGGATCCCTTCCAGGGACATGTGCCACTTGGACAGGCGCAAAGCCCTGAAACAGGATTACAACCTGTGTTCTGCTGGCCTTTTATTTTGTGTTAATGGTGAAATGAGATTTCTTGCATTTCAAATCCTATTACTCTTGTTTGCAGAGCTGAAACCCACTGGTCTTTTATTATTAACCTCTGAGCTTGGTTTGACCCCTGGATTTTCTGTGTTCTTGATGGTGAAAGAAGTAACTAGGTCACGCAGGGGTTTCACTCCATTCTCTTTTCCAGATGGATCACTCGTTTCAACAGCATCAGAAATTAAAAGGTTGCACAGCCCTTATGGTGATTATGGGTTATGTGGTTCTCAAAGGTTTAGGAATTTATGGGTTCCCTATCCATCCATTCACTACATGCCCGCCCATCCATCCATCCATGTATCCATCCCTCCATCCATTTATCCATCCATCCATCCATCCATCCATCCATCCATCCATCCATCCATCCATTTATCCATCCATCCATTCATCCATCCATCCATTTATCCATCCATCCATCCATCCATTTATCCATCCATCCATTTATCCATCCATCCATCCATCCATCCATCCATCCATCCATTTATCCATCCATCCATCCATCCATCCATCCATCCATCCATCCATCCATCCTCCCACAAACTCACCAAACCTACAATATAGTCAATTCTGCTGTAACATGAAATATACATTTCTAAAAATTACTGTGCAATGCAAAATCCTGCTATAAAAATCACAGAGCTTATGGGAAAATGGGGTCAGTGTCACATCAAAAAAAGAAAAAGGCAGGAATGCAGTAAAAATGACAGCATGGTTTTATATATGTTAAATGCTTTAGAAATGCATAAATACTACAATAAAAATGGCACATGACCTTGAAAACAACCTGCAGTTTGCTTGTGGAAGGGGGTGTCAGAAGAGGTGCAGCCTGTGAGTGATTTTGAGGCAGTGAGGGAAAAACTGAAGTCAATGGAAAGTTGTACCACCAAGTGTGGACGGGTGTGGCTTATAATAGTAAACTGAGGGTGCCGTGGATGTCTGAGCCACATGCGTTTTGTGTATTCTTATGTGGGTGCAGTTTTCTTCATTCACCCAGTGTTCCTCGTGGATGAAATTGCACCTGAACAAATGCAAAATTTATGTTATGCTCAAATTGTTCCCTAATACTTGAATCATGTTGGAACAAATTCTCGTTTTCAAAACAAGCACTGTAGCAGAATTGCCCTGTGCCAGGATATACCATATCACACAATGCTGACTCCGACTTCTCAAGAATTCAAGATATTTCCAAGCCTGACCACCTCTATGAGACAGTGTGTGGCTCATGGGTGCAAAGCCAAGGATTTTTTTATTTGTCAAAAATTTGTCATGAGTCAAGCACTGATAGTACTATTTATCAGTGTTGATCCATTTAATCCTCTTAACAACTCTATAAAAGCTAGGTACTTGTAATTAATACCCATTTTACAAAAAGGGAAACTGAGGCACAGAATTGTTAAGTAATTGAACCAGAATCACTCTGCTAGGAGTGGAAGACCTAGGACCTAAACCTGGAGAGTCTGGCTCCAGAATTCACCCTCTTAAGCACTACATTATACTGTCTCTATTTGTCTTGAGGGGACCTCAGCCTTGCCCAGAGCAGAGCACAGGGATTTGCAGGCCAAGCTATGGGGTCAGGCAGGCCTGGAACTGAATCCTGACTCCACCACTCACTAGTCGTGGAGGCACATTCTTCACTTCTCAGAGCCTTGGTTTCCTTCCCAGTAAAACAGGAATAAAGAACAATAGGATAATCCCAGTGCTATTGTAAGTATTAAATGAGATAAACGCCTTAGAACAGAGTCTGGCACAGTCAAGTGCTCAAGAAATACTAGCGCTTATAAAACAAAACAAAACAAATCCCTGTCTCCTAGCCACAGCTGCATCCAGTTCTGCTTTGTCCTTTGGGCATGGGGATGCTGCTAAATAGTAGAAGTGGGAAAGAAAAGGGGTTCTGACCACCCACCCAGACTCTTGAGCCTTTGGTGATCAGGAAACAGCCTTGACAGGACCATGACCCTGAGCCCGGGGGCAGTGGCCCTGCCATCGGCTCATACTCTGCTTCCCTGGGCTGTGGACACAGTGACCCAGACACTCAGAGACCCGGATGCTGATGACCCAGACATCTCAGGACAACAAAGAGCAGAAGGAAGAAGCAGGTGGGCGCTGGGAGCCAGCCTGGAGTGCTTCTGGGTCAACAGAGAGGATGCCAAGGCCCTGGATTCTGTGTGCTGAAGGGGTGGGAAGGAGTGGAATGTATGCATGCTTCTGCTCACACACACCCACCCACTGTTCATCAGAATGTGCAGAGCACCGACTGGGCCAGCTAGACAGGCACTGAACTCAGCGTCTAGTGGGACAGACAGACACACATGTGACAATTAAGATAGAGAGTGTAGGGCACTGTGGTGGGGGAGGGACAGGGGACTGTGAGGGCTGCTGATACAGGCAGAAGAAAGGTAGGCCCTACCCGTTCCATTCCACTTCTGCCCACGCCCAGGACAGACATTGCTAATCAACCTCAGCTCTCCTGCCAAGCCTGGACTTGGCTCCAGAATCCTTCTCAACACAGCACTCCAGGGAACCACTATCAATTGCTGGTGTTGGCACATGAGATACAGCCTTTGTGCCAGTTCTCAGCTGAGGTCTGGAGAAGGAATGAGTCAGAGGGTGAAGAGGGAGCAGGGGTAGAGAAGGAAGTGCCAGGTAGAAGGCGCAATGGATGCAAAGACCTGGAGGTGAGAAAAGTGAAGGGTAAAGGTTCAGGGTGGTGGAGTCCCCACATGGTTGGGGACTGAGAGAGGCTGGGAAAGGTCAGAAGAATAAGTGCTGGGTGACAAACTGTGATGTCCAGACAAAAAAGGAGACCTGCAGGTGTCCAGGCAAGAGCAATGTATGGCCTTGACCAGGAGATGGAGATGGGGAGGAATGGATGGATTCAAGAGATCATTAAGAGTAAAATGGCACAGCATGATTATGGATTGGGAATGGATTATGGATTGGAGAGAGAGAGCTGTCTGCGAGAACCCCAGATTTCTGGTTTGGGCAGCTGGTCAGATGGTAGCCCTATGCACCCACACAGTGTAGCAGGCTCTGCTTGGCCATGTCCTCACCCCTTATTATGTCAGTGCTTGCTGACTTCTAACCACCAGCATCTGCATGTCTTTGCCTAGGCTTCTCTGGCCCCTGAAGAGCCTCTCTAGCCTCTAGAGCCTATTTTACCACAGGAAGAGCCAGAGAGTTAACAGGGAGCAGCCGCTGCTCAGTAACTGGTTAAGAGCTGGAATGTAGGCCGGGCGCGGTGGCTCAAGCCTGTAATCCCAGCACTTTGGGAGGCCGAGACGGGCGGATCACGAGGTCAGGAGATCGAGACCATCCTGGCTAATACAGTTAAACCCCGTCTCTACTAACAAATACAAAAAACTAGCCGGGCGACGAGGCGGGCGCCTATAGTCCCAGCTACTCGGGAGGCTGAGACAGGAGAATGGCGTGAACCCGGGAGGCGGAGCTTGCAGTGAGCTGAGAGCCGGCCACTGCACTCCAGCCTGGGCGGCAGAGCAAGACTCCATCTCAAAAAAAAAAAAAAAAAAAAAAAAAAAAGAGCTGGAATGTAAATACCTCAGCTCCCTCGCCTCTTGAGGAGATAGCTCCCAGATGCATGTTCCACACGGGTTCCCAGAGTTCCCCATCAGGATTGGCTCTGGTTGCCCCCTGGGAAAGCTGGCTTCTTATGCTTTATTGGGTGCATCACCTCTCTCCCACATGCTTCTCTGCTCTTATTTTCTAGAATCACCTCCCAGGTGAATCACTTGCCCTTGAACCCATGTCTCAGGTCTGGTTCTGGGAAAACCCAAACTAGAACACACAGTCAACAGGGAGTATCTCAGGATTAGGGCAGGTGGGGAGTATGGTATGTCTGGAAGGTTTTGTTCTCATGGCCCCATCTCAGGGGGCTTGAGCTCCAGCTCCTGCCCTTTTCCTAGGTGAGATGGGCCTGGCATGGTGGCATGGCTGGTTGACTCTCCATCCTTAACCCACAAAGCTCCAATTTTTCATCAGGCAGAAAAAGGCTCAAAGAAAGAAAGCCCTTCCCCAGCCCCAGGGGATCAACCATGGCTGGCCCATCATAAGGCCCATAATGTGGAAAGAGAGAGGGGTTCTGGGTCCTTGATGGCATCCTTGAACTACCAAACCATCCTGGAAGCCTCTACTTCCAGAAACCTTGATAAATGCAACCATTAAATGAGAAAAAGAGTTGAGTGTAAACGTTAAGGGCAGATACCCAATGCTCGGATTTGAATCCTGGCTCAGCCACCGACTGGCTGTGTGACCTTGAGCAACTTATTTACCCTCTCTGAGTTTCCATTTCCTCATCTGTAAAATGGGAATATTAACAGTCCCATTGTCAGGTTGTTGTGAGAATTAAATGAGTCAATATAAGTAAAAGCACAGCACAGTATCCGCACTTAGCAAGTGTTCTCTGCAAGAGTTAGCTATGGCCATTATTACCATTAAGCCAGGGCTTCTCTACCTTAATGTGCATACAAACCACCTGGGGGTCTCATTAAAATACAGATTCGGATTCAGTGGGTCTGGGGTAGAGCCTGAGATTCTGCATATTTAACAAGCTCCCATGCCAGTGTTGCTGGGCTGTGGACCACACTTTGAATAGCAAGGGCTGAAGCCACTGTCCATTGGTGTTACATAACCCGAGACTCAGGGCATCCTCACTGGCAGAGTGGCCCAACCCACAGGCACCCCTTCCCCATCCCTGACACCTGGGAACACAGCATTTCCCAAGTTTTCTATACCTGTCCTTTGCAGCTCTCCTCACACTGCTAGTTGCTTAGTCAGTGCCCAAGAGTGGAAGCTCATGGAGGACAGGGTGTCTGAGGTGCCCGACCCAACTGCCTGGCACATTCTAAGTGCTCAATCACATCTGCTGAAATGAAAATCCATGTGGGAGCACTCCTGTGCCCACCTGCAGGAATACATATGCCTGGCGAGCCAGCGCAGTCAGACAGACCCAGTGGTGCCAGGGGCTGCAGCCTTGCAGGGGCTGCTCAAGTGAGGCTGGCTCCCTGTAAGCCTCAGCTGGGCTGGCAGAAGCCCAAGGGGTGGGGAGAGGGGAGAACAATCCCTTCCTGTTTCAGAGCCTGGCATTTGGGCCCAACCAGTGCCCCAAATGCCTGCAGAACAAGGAGGCTGACTACAGCTCAATGTCCTCACCCATTCCTTCTGTGTCCCTACCTTGCCCAGGTGTTGGGCAGGTCGCAGCGCTGGGCCTGGCTGGGATCCACCAACACTCAGCCCCTCTCAGGAGGCCGAGACTGTCCCCTGCTGCTGGACCCGTCACCCTCCAACCCACCTGATACCTCCACAGTTGGGCTCAGAACACCCACCTCAACCCTTTTAGTTACCGTAATCATCACAGTCAACACTTAACTCAGTGCTTACTCTGTGCTAAGCACTTTATAGACACAATTGTATTTGGGGTGGCTCACTATATCTGTTACAACGCAACTGACCAAAATAGCAATATAGCCAACAAACAGTGGCTTAATTAACAACCAACAATAATAGTTAACAATTACAGTGCCGGTCACTGTGCTAAGTTCTTTTACATGTATTAACATATTGAACCCTCACAACTCTGTAAGTATCTGCACTGTTACTGTCCCCTTTCTATAGATGAAGAAACTAGGCTCAGAGAGGTGAAGTAACTTCCCCCAAAGCCACACAGCTACTAAGAAGCTGAAATGAACCACACACCAGGGCAGTCTCATTCTTGAGTCCTAGCTTTGAACCTGTCTGTCATGTAATTAGACTCTCTGGTCCCTTAAAGCCCATTACAGCAAATGGTAACAAGAGCCATGTTCCAAACACCTGTCACCTGCAGGCATCACCTCGTTTCTTCCTCACAACACACTCTTAATGCTCCCCTTGGTCATGTGGCCTTTCTGAACCTTCACCTCCTCTTCTATAAAATGGAAATGCAGGTTTGACTTCTCTGCTGCTGCTCACTGCAGCACGCTGCCCTTCCCATAATCTAGGCGTCCAGACCTGCCTGTGAGGCTGACAGATGTTTACTGGCCTCCTCAAACATTAGGGAGGCCCACTGATGTGCCCAAGCCCACCCAGGGGCATGAGTGGCAGAGCCAGGATGAGAACCTGAGCTTCCTGACTCCCTGCGACTCACACCTGTCAGCAGGGCCCCACTGCTCCCCAGATGCTGAGAATATCTTCCTCCAAGTTCTGCTGCCTTGCCATGTTTCTCAGGTTAAAGAAAACACTGGCTCCCTTCCTCCTCCTCCTCCTCTCCCTTCCGCTGTCCTCCTCCTGTTCTCACCCACGGGAAAGTCTCGCTAGGAGGTGGGTGGAACAGCAGCATCTGCTAAGGCAAGGCCATTCACGAGGCTGGAGATGCCCAGTTTAGGAGGGGTTGGGGGTGGGTGGGGAAGGCTTTTAGCCAGCAGGAGCCCCCAGCTGAGGGGCAGGGCCAGAATGAAGGGAAGCAAAAGGTGGAGGCCCACCTCTCAGTGGCCATGTGTCTGTCCTTGCACAAGTCACTTAGCTGGTACTGTTCAAAATAATTTTCTATGTATGATGATGGAAATGTTCTATTTTCTACACCACCCAATATGGTTGTCACTAGCCACAAGTTGCTAGCAAGCACTTGAAATATGGCTAGTGCAATAGAAGAACAGAAAGTTTCATCTTATTTAATTAGCCACATGCGTCTAGTGGCTACTTTTCTGGACAGTTGTGGCATTTAATTTTTCTAAGCCTCAGTCTTCCCATGTGCACAAGAATCATGATATCCCACCCCACTTCCCTGACTTTAGAGGATAGCTAGGACCATGAAGCGATGCAGTGCTGGGAAATAACCCCTGGCTGGGAGTCAAGACTCCTGGGTTCCAGGCCTGGTAACATAATTCGTGATGCAGAGTGAGCTCCTTAACCTCTCTGAGTGCCCTGGCCATCTATATGATAAGGAAGTCACTTTGGATCAAAGTTTCTTTGACCTAGGGATCCACGGATGGTTTTAGGGAACTCTGATAACCCCTGTAGTTATGAGAAAAGCATGTTTGCAGGACTGTGTGTGGGAGAATGAGTGTGTACATGCACTGGGGGCTGTGTGTATTGGGGGAAACAGGGCCCAGTGCTTTCCTGAAATTCTTAAAGGGTTCTGTGAAAATGAGAAACCCTGAGTCCAGGTGAGTTCCTCTGGGATAAAAGCTTTTTAACAGTGGCGTTCTCAGGCCACATTCCCAGAGACTAATTCAGCAGCTCGGACGTGGGGCCCTGTGAGCTGCGTTGGTAACGTGTTCCCGTGATTCTGACGTGAAGCCCATGGAGGGAAACGCTGGCAAGGAGCTAGCCGCACTACTGTCTAGTGAGCTGATGCTCAAGAAATGCTTTTATAAAGCAGTAGTGTATATTTTTCAAAACCAACAGGATTTAGGAAACTAAAAAAGTAAAGAGGAACTAATGATGATAATAAAACCCCTCTCTACCCCCTCCTTTATTTCTTAAGCAGCACGAATATAAAGCACTTAGTGCCAAACACTGCCTTATGCTGTGTATAAATATTACCCCTGCATTATATGGATTATAAACGTCTAATCCTCATGACACCCCTATGAAGCTGATGCCGTTAATCCCATTTTACAGATGAGGAAAGTGTGGCACAGAGACCTTGCCCAAGGTCACACAGCAGGAAAGGGGTGGAGCCAGGATTCAAATCCAAGCAGTGGGGCTCACTCTCCCTCGGGACTTTGCTGTTACACTGTCTCCCTTCTGAAGATGGGGGATGAACCTGGAGCCCTGAGCTGGTGTCTCCACGGCCTGGAGCTGCCCCAGGGCTCCCAGAGGGGTTGCTCAGTCCCTCCTGTGCCCCACCACAAAAGAATGCAAGAGCCAGAAGGGCTGGTGGCCCCACACTTACTTGCCCTCCGAGCCATAGCTGTTCATGCTGTCCTCAATGGACTCGTGGCTGGCCTGGCGCAGCGTCCGGCTGGGCATCTCCACTGCCAGGCCCGTCTCTGTGCTCCTCTGGATGGCCCCCTTCAGCCTCCGGCTGTCTCCTGGGCAAAGCGGCCAAGAGAGATGGGGAGAGAGACACAGGTGGGAGGGCGACAGAGAGAAGAGTCATCTGGTTAGCAGTGTTGCAGCAGTTGGGGGCTATCCAGCTTCAGCCTCCATCCCCAGTCCATCAACCTCCATGGATCCCTGGCCTCACCAGTAACCACCCCACCAACAAACAGTATTGCATGAGTTTTGTTAAATGATGGATTCATTTACATGTGCTTTTTCTCCCCCTTGAATTCATTTCTCCCCTGAAACCTTCTCCAAATCATTTCTCTTCCTCCTCTTCAGCTACTATTTATTGAGCACCTACTACATGTCCTACTGTGTCAAGTGCTTTGCATGGATTTTGACCAGGGTTTCTTATCCTCAGCACACTGGCTCTGTGGATGGCATACTGCTTTGCAGTAGGGGCTGCCCTGTGCATCACAGAATGTCTAACGGTATCCCTGGCCTTTGCCCACTAGATACTAGTACCACCCAAACCCCACCCCGCTGCAGTCCAGTTGCAGCAATCAAAAATATCTCCAGACATTGCCAAATAGCCCCTAGGCAGCAAAAATCACCCTTGACTGAGGACTACTCGTTCTGAAATCAGATGGCATGAGTTCAAATCCTGGATATCTATCTCAGTGGCTGGGAGACTTTAGGCAAATTACTCAGCCTCTTTGTGCCTCTATTTGCACAACTGTCAAGTGGGAGAATAACAGGCTTTTATGAGGCTAAATGGCCCCCATCAGCAGCCCACTCCTTCCATTCTGTGGTCAAACATCATCTCATCTGAGATCTTTCTTGACCACTCCTGGCCCCTCCAAAATAGCAGCCTTCTCCCACCCCCTGCCCCTCTCTGCCCTGACTCCTGCTTTGGTTTTGCTAACATTTATCACCCAAATGCATTAAACAATATTGGTGTTTTGGCCGCTTCCTCTGTGAAGACCATAATCTCCATGAGGACAGGGAACTTTGTTCACTCTTGAAGCCTCAGCACCAAGAACAGGGTCTAGACCATTGTAGAGCTCAACTAATAGCTGTGGGATGGACCAGTGTCTGCCTTGAGAGCAGCCTTAATCCTCACAACCAACCATAAGGTGGATGCTGCTGTTCATCCCCATCCAGTGCCCAAAACCGGAGGTACAGAGAGGTCAGGACTTGTCCACGTCTGTAGAGCTAGTAAGGCGGGGAGCCAGGACACAGCCCCAGGAGGGTCTCTGCTCCCTGCTCCATGGCCTAGTGATTCAAGGGACTGTGGGCTTGTTAGAGGTGGGGTAGATCATTAGTGGGATCTTTTTCATGGTCCCACAGAGTCCAGATGTGGGCTTATACCCAAGGGGATCCTTCAATGCTTGCTGATTAACCCACTGGGGAAAAGCAGCCCCAATCACACTCAGTCATCCTGCTCCTACCAGAGGACAGGAGAGCTAGGCCTGCATACCAGGAGCAGGGCAAGGCCAGGACACCTCTCGCCAGTCTTCTCCTGGCCTCCCTCCTCCTCCCAGCTCCAGGATGGTCTCTCCTTCCTCCCTGACTCTAAGAATCACACGCACATGTACACACACACATGCATGCGTAGATACAAACACTGTGTTTCTCAGAACGTGTAGCCTCATATTTCTGTCTCCCACACGTGTCTGTGTTATTGAGACACACAGACACCCATATTCAGAAAAGCACACAGCAATACACACACACACACACAGGAAGATGCATGCAAAGACAGTGTGTTAATGCAGGTCTGAGTGTGTTCCCAGCGGTCTCCACATGCCTGTCACTCTGTGTGTTTGAGGCTAAGTGGGTAGGTATATACACATCCTCCCTGGGTGTTTCTGAACACGTGGGAGAGCGTGTGTGCCCTTATATCGGTGTTTCTACTCCATTCCATCATCTGTTCTTTCCCTAGCTTGCATCTGCAGCCTCCCTCCATCCTCCATCTCCACTGTTTCTGTATTTTTCTGTGTATAGCAGGTACAGTGACACAGAGAAAGACAGAACCACTCACATGCACATTCAGAAACACAGACTCAGGCAGAGACATCCCTGTACACACACACACACACACACACACACACACACACACACAGCACTGTACATATGTCCCTGTCAGATGTGCAGGAACAAACACCCCCAGCCCCACACTAGGGATACAGACCCATGACTGGGCACCCTGCAGGCAGGCAGCACACACTTGCCCCGGCTCCCTCCCTCTGCTGACCCCTGTTCGGGTCCCCCCACCCTGGTTCCATCTCCACCTACCTGGGTCTGACACATTTCTCCCTGAAGAGGGAGGAAAAGAGCATGACAAACAACTCAATCCCCCAGAGCTGTGCCTTGCTTCTGCGTGGCACCCTACAGCCCTGAAAGCAGTTCCCAACTAGGCCCCTAGGATCTGCCTCACAGCAGCCCTGGCTCCCCACACAGGTGAGCATGGTTTTGCAGTCAGAAGGCCCAGGTATGGAGACCTGGGGCAAGTTGGACGGCATCTTCCCCACGGAGCTGTTGAGAGGGTTACATGACAGACGTTTCCCACAGTGTCGGGCACAAAGTAGGCCCCGAACATAAAAAGCCCAACCACTGCAGAGGAAGAAAGACCTTCCAATGTCCCCACACCTGCCCTTGCCAACTGTCTTACTGATGCCCTTGTAAATGTATTTTTCCCTTGACACACCACCTTCCCCAAACTGGAGACCATGACTGGACCCAACCACAGCAATGTCCACTGTCCAACCTCCGCCACCTACCCCTTCTGTGGGTCCTCTCTTGCTAACTGGGCCATGGTCCCCAAAGTGACTGTTCCAATGCTTTCCCAACTACCCCCACCAAGATCCATCCATCTCAGGTGGCTGAGATGTGTTCCCTTTGTTCTGCTCTTCCTCACTTCCAAATGTCACTGTGATCGTTAATAGTGAGTGTCAACTTGATTGGGTTGAAGGATACAAAGTATCATTCCTGGGTGGGTCTGTGAAGATGGTGCCAAATGAGATTAACATTTGAGTCAGTGGACTAGGAAAGGCAGACCTGCCCTCAATCTGGGTGGCCATCATCTAATCAGCTGCCAGCATGGCCAGAATAAAAGCAGGCAGAACGTGGATCTCATCTCAGGGTCTGGTTTGGGGACACCTGACCTTAGACAGGCTGGCACCCTAAGCCAGTCAAAGTTCAAAAATCTTCACATAGGTGGGCTCCCGCATCATAACTGTACCTGTACCCATTTACACCCAACCAGAACATTGGGAAGGAAATTTATTTCTCTTTTGTATGCTTCTATGTCATTTGAATTTTTATAATTAATGTATTAATTCTATAATGCAAATGAAGGTAAATACAAACAAATTCATAAATAAATCACAGTTTCAATCATGCCACCATCTTATTTAAAACCTTAGCCAGGCACGGTGGCTCATGCCTGTAATCCCAGCACTTTGGGAGACCCAGGCAGGTGGATCACTTGAGCCCAGGCGTTTCAGACCAGTCTGGACAACATAGTGAAACTCCACCTCTACAAAAAAAACCACAAAAATTAGCCGGGCATGGTGGTGGGCACCTGTAGCAGAGGTAGGAGGATTGCTTGAGCTTGGGAGGTTGAGGCTGGTTGCACTCCAGCCTGGGTGACAGAGTGAAATCCTATCTCAAAAAAAAAAAAAAAAAAAAAAAACCAAAAACCAAAACCAAAAAAAATACCTTAGAATGTTTCTTCACTGCCTGCTGAATTAGGTTCAGTTTTTGCACCCAGGCACCCAAGAATCTCCATTTTCTGACTCCCTCTCCATCAGCTACTGGTCTCCCTCCCAGTCTCTATATCCTAGCCCAGCCAGATACTTCAGTGCTCCATCCTGAGAAATACTGTACATCCTCAATAACTTCCCCATCCTGGTTCTCACTCCTTTCTTTTCCTCCCTTCCTCATCTTCCTATCAAATTTCTAACCATCCTCCATAGTTTAGCTTTAAATAACACCTACAATTTATCAGGCACTCTGTACTTCAGTTTCTTCATCATATAATAGGGATAAAAGCACCAGATTCTCAGAGCTATGTGAGCACTAAATGTTAACAAGCAAGCAATGTAAAAATGTAATAACATTTAACCTAACATTTAACCCTCAGGATGGCCTAGGTAGGCTGGGATACATGGTCAGCCCTCAATAAAGTTGACTATTGTTAATATGGTTATTACCATTTTGCTAGATGCCATGCCAAGTGTTTCACAAAGGTATCATCCCACTTAATTCTCACAATAAACCATGAGATAGCTACTGTCCCCCTCTACAGAGAAAGAAAATGAGGATCGAGAAGGTTAAGTAACTTTCCAAAGGACATGCACGAGTACTAATGGTGGAGCTAGACTTCAACTCCAGGCTATTCTGGCCCCAAAGCCATGTTTCAACTGCACCCTAAAGTAAACTCACCAAGCTCCACACCAGAACTCTTAAGCCATGTCTTCCACAAAGACGTCTCTCATCAGACTCCTTGAGTCCTAGGGGCATTTCAGTCTTCACTTCTCTTGGGGTAACTATTCCACGGCACCTTGAAACACAGTTCTCATCCATCTAGTCAATGTCTGTGTTTACAGCATGAGCTCATTCGTCATTTACTTCCATTCAGCACCAGGGACAGCGCCCACACTGCCCATCCCCACTGAAAGTGTGTTAAATTGAATTGGCTTTAGGATGTGTCCCCAAGAAAAATGTAAATTCTCTCTGGTAAAGAAAACAAGTAGATCTCACTCTGCTGTTTATACTTGAATATGAATGTGTCTAATGTACGTTCTCCCAAAAGTAAGGATTCATAAGGAACAGGATAATAAAACGATGATAAATTATGAAAACAGATTCTATTGTTTTTAGCATTTACCCTGTACCGTGTACAAATTATATATACATATATAATTTAACCCCACCATAACTCTGAAAGACAAGTATTATTATCCTAATTTTACAACAAGGAAACAGGCTCAGAGCAGTTCAGCAACTTGTCCAAGGTTACACCAGGTAAGACAGAGCTAGGCTCGAAACCAGGTCTGTGTGAAAACAGCTCATCATATATTCTTAACCATGAGACCTCAGGGATGTGGTGGGGGGAGGGAGAAGGAGAGAACTCAACCAGTCCCCACTCTGACATTTTATTGAAGATGGACATTATCAGCTTTGACTTCCAGATGAGAAGCCCCAAGCCGAGAGAGGCTCCATGACCTGTTCTAGGTTCCCAGGCTCTAAAATCACTAACCACATCCTGGTCAGTGTGTGTCCACTCCGAGTCCATAGAGCAGCCTGTGAAGTTCCCCCAGACACAAGAGCTCTCGGTGACTGGGCTATTTTAAACCAGGATGCAAAAGGCACCAAGGCCCTTGGCTCACTCCTTCCCCTTCCCACAGCAACTACTCTTTCTGTCTCTCTGAGATAAATACCCTGGAGGCTGCTGCCTCTTCTTCCTCCATGGTCAACCTCTCCCTGGCCTAGTTATTCCCAGTGACTTGGGCCTCATATGCCTCCCTTGTCCAGGTCTTGAAGTCCATCTGAAAATCAAGGGCTGAGAACCATCTGCAGGTACCCAGGCCTCCACGGCACTGATGTTGCCTCTGGTTGTGTCTCCAAGGATGGGAGGAGGAAGCACAACCCTGATTACTTCTGTGAGGGCCCTAACCTTCCCCTTCTTCTCCCTGGAGCTATAGGAAGCTGCCCTCCCTTAAAATAAGAGACGGTTTCATCTGGAGGGAACTTAGGGATCACCCAGATCAATACCTTTATTGTACAGAGGGCAACTGAGGCTCAAAGAAGGACAGAAGTCAAAGGCCATGTTGATATTAGAATTCAGGCTGGGGACAGTGGTTCATGGTTGTAGTCCCAACATTTTGAGAGGTCAAGATGGGAGGATTGCTTGATCCCGAGTTCAAGACCAGCCTGGGCAATATAGTGAGACCCTGCCTGTGGAAAAAATTTAAAAATTACTAGCCGACACTGTAGTCCCAGCTACTCAGGAGGCTGTGGTGGGAGGATTGCTTGAGCCCAGGAGTTTGAGGCTGCAATGAGCTATGATCACGTTGCTGCACTCCAGCCTGGGTGACAGAGACCCTGTTTCAGGAAAAAAAATTCAGGTCTTCTAACTGCTAATCTCCCTGCTCCTTTCCAGTTGACAGCCTTTCACTATTTCTAGAGCATCTTCAGGAGGCAGCATGGCCTAATGGTTAAAAGCATAGACAATGGAGCCTGAATGCTTGGGTTGTAAACCTGGACCCAGTCACTCTACTAGTTGTGTGATCTTGTAAAGTTACTCAACCTCTCTGTGGCTCAGTTTCCTCCTCTATGCTAACTGGTGTCCACACCACCAGAGTGTCCTCTTTGGCCAGTTTCTTCTCTACTCAGCAGCCCATCTGAGCTTCCCAAACCTCAATTGTGAACACACCATCCCTGTGATTAAAATCCTTCAATGACACCCCATTGCCTGCAGAATAAATTCCAATTTAACACACACTGTCTTTCTGACATGGTCCCAATTTACATTTCCAGCCTCAATTTTTCCCTTTTCCCTAGTGTTCTCTACATTCTATTCACGATGAATAATTCCAAATCTTCCATGTGACCAGCTGCCCCTCTAATTTCTTATCCATCATCCTGCATACAAAAGTCTCAGCAATCTCTTCTCTTCTGGAGAAAGGTGCTTTTTAAAACAACTGTTTGTTGCAGGATAATACACATAAAGAAAACTGCACAATTATATATCACACAGTTTTAAGTGTATACCCTGATGACCATTACCAAGTTCTATGGAACCAGCACCCAGATCAAGAAGCAAAACACTACCAGTGCCCTACAGAAGGCCCACATGCCACTTCCAGTTACTTTCCACCAAAAGTAGCATTATCCTAACTTCTAACAGCACAGACTGGTTTTGTCTATTTTGCAGTTTTCACTACATAAAATCACCTAGTGTATATTCTTTAGCATCTGGCTTCTTTTACCCAAAACGACATTTGTGGGGTTCATCCATGTTGATTGTTTCATTGTAGTTCATTCATTCTCATGACTTATTGTAGTACATTGTGTGAATATATCAAAATGATTTTCATTCATTCTATTGCTGATGAGCATCTGGGTGGGTAACCTCCAGTAGTGGGATATTACAAATAGCTCTGCCAAAACATTCTTGTATGTGTCTTTTGGTGACGATTTCTGTGCAGTTCTTCAGGGCACATACCTAGGAGTGCAACTGCTGGGTTACAGGATATGCATTTGAAATGCGTTTTAGGTGGGTTAACCACGGTGTGGACTGGAAAGGTTAACACGTTAGACTATCATTCAGCAGGAAGCAATGTTCTGAAGAAATGAGGCTAAAAATTGGAATGTTTTGAGGAAAACGATGGTGGAAAGACTGTTGATTTACTGTATATCTGGCTCACATTTATATTCCCCAAATGTAATCTTTGTTAAGAGAATATGTATAAAGGGCAAACAGCACCCAGAACAGGAGAGGAAGGAGGGGGAAAGGCCTGGAATACAGCTGGCATTCAATAAATGCTGGCTATTATTATTAACCTCTCTAAAGGTCAGTGGTCAACTGCTCACTGATACCACCTCTAGTAAACTCGTTATTTCATCGATTCTAAGACAAGCATTTTTTCAAGATGTGAATGGCAACCAATGGCATGTCAGAGTTAAATTCTGACATGTTTTAGCTTCCTTGGTGGTATATAAAGTTGTGACTTGCAACTGAAGGCCTCTAAAATGCAATGAAGTCCACAGCAAAGAACGGGTGCGTGCAGGAACTGTCCGTGGTGCTGACTGAACAGAGAGGACTGGGCCTGCCTAGGGCGAAGGTGGGGTTCACAAGGGAGATTTTAGAACTACGAAGCATCCCTATCCTGTGGTTGTTTTTAAACTACAATTCCTTCCCACTGGCTTGCTGATGCCTGAAATCCCACCCTCAAAGAATCACCTTTCCACATAAAGACAGGAACTTCCATTTATCAAGTTGAATCAGAGCCTATGAGAGGTGCTTACCATTCATCATTTCATGTAATCTTCACAACCAGCAGTGAAGTAAGTATTGTGTTCATTTTCAGAAGGGAAAGCTGAAGCTCAGGGGTTAATGAACCCGCCCATAATTACAAAGCTGGCACGTGGGATGTGATCCTGGTTCAACGCAGACCAGAGTGCAATTTTTGCCCTTTAGGCTGCTCTACACTGGAGGGAGGGATGAGTGCCTCAGACCTTTTCCCAAGAGGATTTGAAGAGGAAAGAGGGAGAGATCATAAAGACACAGAGATGAAATGAGTGAAAGCAAGAGAGGCAAAAGGCACATGATAAGGATTTGAGAACCCGAGAGAGGGAGAAGAAAGATTTTGTGAGAATCAGCTGGGTAATAAATACAGAATGTGCTTTGTAACTCTAAAGAGTTATGCCCCTGGAAGGAAACGTTACTCTCACTTATCCAACAAAATATACATTTATTGAGCTCATTTCCTATGCCATGCTGTTCTTGGCTCTGGGGATTTGAATAAGATACAGTATTTGACCTTAAGGAACTTACAGTGGGGAGGGGACATGAAACAGATAAGTAATTATCATTCAACAAACTCTTTACTAATTGCCTATTCAGGGCCAGATCCTGTGCTGTAGACTTATAGATGAATTAAACCCAGACCTTGCTGAAACTCCCAGTCTACCAGAAGAGATAGGCAAGAAAAGGGGAAATTGTGCAATAATTACAAGGCAGCATAATGTAAGGGCAGAGATATACACAGAATATTATGGGAGCTGAGGAGAAGGGTAATTAATGCAGCACTGGAGTTAGAGCCACGGTGTGGGTTGTAAGCAGAATTGACTCAATGCTGAATTATACTTGATTGCAAATAAAATCAGAAGATTTCATTGTACATGGAAGCAATACTTTTCAGTACAACTGAAGGTTATATTGACAAATAAAAACATGTAGACAGAGTGAAGGGGAAAATGTGGAACCAAATGAAAACTGAAGACAAGAAGTCCCGGAAGCAGAGGAAATGCATTTGGGGTGGGGGAGTCCTGTGCTGAGCAGGGGTGGTCAGGGGAAAGTCATTTACTCTCCTCAAGCCAACGTGGAAAGACTTTCTAAAGAAGAGGCATTTCCGCGATCCTCGGAAGGAAGACAACTCATAGCCCCACAAAAAGCTGTTTTTCCTCAGGAAGCTATTTCCATCAGCATTTGGGACAAGCTAAACAAGCCTTGGAAGGAACTGGGTTGTGGGCAAAAGGTAGAGTCTATGGCCCCATATGGCACTGGGAAACTACACAATCCACAGAGCATTCAAGACTTCCAGGATTTGCCCCAAACCTATACTACAAGTCTGCCATGATGCACATACCAGGTGTTCTATCCACACGGAATTACTCATCATTCACCAAATACAGCCCACGTACTTCCGTCTTCTTAGGAGAACAGGCTCTGGAGCCAGAAAAACTGAGTTTGGGACTTGAAGCGTGCCTCTGCCACTTTCTGAGTAAACTAAAGAAAGTTACTGAACCAATCTGAGCCTAAGTTCCCCTGCAAAACAGGAAAAATAATAGAACCCACTCCACCTATTGTAAGGATTAAATGCATTAGTAAGCTCTTACTAGGTTATGCTGCAGTAACAAGTTACCCCCAAATTTCAGTGGTTTACAGAACAAAGTTCTTGTTCATACTTAACATACTTTTTTTCTTTTTGGAGATGGACTTTTGCTCTGTGGCATGTACTGGAGTACAGTGGTGCAACCTTGGCTCACTGCAACCTCTGTCTACCAGGTTCAAGTGATTCTCCTGCCTCAACCTCCCAAGTAGCTGGGGTTACATGCATGCACCACCATGCCTGGCTAATTTATTTTCCCTTTTTGTACTTTTAGTAGAGATGGGGTTTCACCATATCGGCCAGGTTGGTCTCAAACTCCTAACTTCAAATGATCTGCCTGCCTCAGCCTCCCAAAGTGCTGGGATTACAGGCATGAGCCACTACGCCCAGCCATACTTAACATACTTTATGAGTTAGCTATGGCTCTATCCCACAAACTCTTCTGGGACCCAGGGTGAAGGGGCCAGCCCTACCTGGGACAAGCTGGTCTCATGGTAGAACAATGATGGAACCATAAGGGAGTTCTTCCAGCTGCTGCACGTTTCTCTATGTGTATTTCAAAACTTTTAAAAGAAAAGGAAGGGAAAGAAATATGGCCTCTAACAGAGAGACAATGCCAAACGTGTAGGGGAGGCAGGGAAGCTCCCTCCTCCCCACACACACTGGAAAGAAAACTCCTCAAGGCACCAAATGGTTTGTTCCAACAAGGTAGCATGTTAGCCCATGATAGCACAGATCCATGTTAATTGTGAAATAAATCTCTCATACCCCTTGTGGGACTGAACTCAATGACATACCATATGCACAATGACTGTCACAGTAAGATACATGCACTCAGTAAATTGCAGCTACTATTATAAATAATACTCTGAGATAGAGAGTAGTGTCCCTGATTCTCAGAAACTCTCAGAAAACTGAGGCTCTGAGAACTGAAGCATTTTGCCCAAGGTCCCACAGCAAGTAAAGGCTGGAGAGGAGGAATGCAAAACAAATCCGCTCCGTCCAAACAAAGCTGAACACAAGTGTTCACAGTAGCATTAACTGTGACAGTCAAAAAGTGGACACAGCCTGAATGTCCATCCATGGATGAATGAACAAATTGTGGTATATCCATGCAATAAAGTATTATTCACCCATAAAAAGCATGCAGTACTGGGCCGGGCATGGTGGCTCACGCCAGTAATCCCAGCACTTTGAGACGCCAAGATGGAAAGATCACCTGAAGTCGGGAGTTTGAGACCAGCCTGACCAATATGGTAAAATGTTGTCTCTACTAAAAATACAAAAATTATCTGGGCTGTGGTAGTGTGTGTCTGTAATCCTAGCTACTCAGGAGGCTGAGGCAGGAGAATCACTTGAACCCAAGAGGCTGAGGTTGCAGTGAGCTGAGATGGCGCCACTGCATTTTGAGACAGAGTCTCCCTGTCACAAAAAAAAAAAAAAAAAAAAAAAAAAAGAATGCATTATCTATACATGCTTCAACATATATGAACCTTGACATTATGCAAGCAAGAGAAGCTGGTCATAAAAGACCATCTCTTCTATGACTCTACTTATTTGAAATGTCCAAGATAGGTAAGTCCATAGATCTAGAAAGCAGACTAGTGGTTGCCAAGGACCAGAGGGAGGGGCAAATGGGATATGACTGCTCACGGGTACAGGGGTGACAATAATATTCTACAATTGACTGTGGTGATGGTTGCACAACTCTGTGAATATATTAAACATTAAAACGCATTGTTCACTTTAAACTAGTAAACTGTATGGTATGTGAATTATATCTCAACAAAGTTTATATACATTTCCTTCCAATTCATCTCATCTCCCAGGCTAGGCTGTTAACCCCTATTCTACACTGACCCCAAGAGGGTCAAGGAGCCCATAGTATGGCAAGGAGGCTCCCCCTGAGCCAGAAGCAGTGTGGAAAACCTGCTGCAAAGGCCAGAGAAGGCCAAGCCATACAGTCTGGCCCCTCAGATGTCATCTTCAGATAACACATGTGAACATGTATCCCCACAAAGGCCCACAGATGAAAACATACAGTGGATACATGGGGAGCAGGGATGTAGGGGATGGGTTGGGGTTGGAAATGAGGGAATTCCTTCCTCCCAGTCCCACCAGGGCAAGCCTCAGGCTCCCCACCACCACCTTCCTCAATCAACACATGGCCAGCTTCCTCCAGAACCTGCAAGACCTAGAGCTAGCAAGGCTCAATTAAGACCACCTGAAACCACCTGGCACCAGCACTCACCACAGCAAACCCACCTTGGACTAGCTGTTCTCAGTACCGAGGCTGTGGTGATGTTGGGCTTAGGCAGCACATCCCCTGTTGCTCCAGCTTGGCTCATCCACGTTCCACAACTACTTAAAATCCATCTCTCTCCAGGATAGCAGCTAACCTGGTGTCCACTAAGGTTTCCCAAGAACCTCCCACATACGTGCTTAATGCACGCTGGGTCTCCTACTCCTTGGATGAGCAGCGCTACCCTTTATCTTGAAGCAGTTTAAACAAACTCTTCCTTGATTTGGCCTCAGCAGAGTTGCACAGCAGCTGGGCCCCACGTTGGCTAAGGCACCTCCGTTGGTTGCTTTTCTCTCTCTCAAATGAGGGCAGGGACACTGGCTGGCACAAAGCAGGTCCTCCACACAGACACCAAAGTCTGAAGGAATTCCAGCTCATGGCTTCTCAACTTCAATGTGCAAATGGATCACACAGGAATCTTGTTAAAATGCAGATTCTAATTCAGCAGGTGTCAGGTGAGGCCTGAGATTCAGCATTTCTCACAACTCTTAGGTGAGGTCAATGCTGCTGGTCTTTGGCCCACACATTGAGTAGCAAGATTCTAGCCCATTCCATCACTCTTTTCTGATTTCTTTGCCTTCTTCATTGTTCAAGGAGCCTCTTGAAAATGGATAAAAGTTGCTCTCTCTTAGAAAAGGACCTGCCAGCACATACACACAGTATGTTGCATAAAGTTTGGGAGCCTGCAGTCCCTGGGTTAAAAGCCATTCTTCTTCATCTTTTTTTCTTTTTCCTTTTTGAAGAGACAGGCTGTTACCCAGGCTGGAGTGCAGTGGCACAATCACAGCTCACTGCAGCCTTGCCTTCCCAGGCTCAAGTGATCCTCCCACCTCAGCCGGTACTACAGGTGTACACCACAATGCCTGGCTAATGATTTTTTGTAGAGACAGGGTCTCGCCACATTGCCCAAGCTTGTCTCCAACTCCTGGGCTCAAGGGATCCTCCTGCCCTGGCCTTCCAAAAAGCTCAGATTACAAGCATGAACTACCTACCATGCCTAGCCTAAAAGCCATTCTTTTGCATACACAAACCTGCAAACCTTAGTTCCTGTGGAAAAGAGGATGCAACAGGGGATAGAAAAAGAAAAAGCCTTGGCAGGGAGTCAGAACTCCTAGATCTTGTCCCAGCTCCACTACTGACTTCCGGTGTGACATCAGACAACTTTCTGCTCCTCTCTTGAGCTTCAGTTTTCCCACCATGAGAGGAGTGGACTAGAATGGGGATGATAAATAGGTTTTCTTTTTTTTTCTTTTCTTTTTTTTTTTTTTTTTTTTTTTTTTTTGCCAACTCTGCTAGCTGTTGCCTGAAATACCCTGTGCTAAGAATTCTTAGACTGTGCCTGGACTTGGCAGAAAAGGATGCCATGATTGATTGGTGATGCCTGCCATGGTCCCAGGAAAGGGGGCCTTGATTGATTGGTGTTGTCTGCCAAGATCCCAGGCCTGGAGGGTGACGGGCTTCCTGCCAGATGTCCGCCTACCCCAGAAAGCCCTTCCAGCTGTGACATTCCACACAGCTCATTCACAGTCATGCCAGACTGGGGAAAGAGAAGTCTGTGCCTGTCCTCAAGGGGGCAGGAAGGGATAATTCTTTAAGCTTCTGGCTTCTCAAACCTGCCGCCCTACAGCCCCCTTTGAGAAGAGGTAGCAGAATCCCTGCTCAGTGGTAGAGGACAGCATGTCCTTGTGCTCCCATCCTTCCCTATTTTTAACTCCAAGGACAGCAGCTCAGGCAGAAGCTGAAGTATGGAAGGGCCACCCAGCCTCTGAGGGAGGGAACCACACCCCACCCTCATTCCCAAACTGCTCCATGGTTGGCCAAGTGAGAGCCGAGGCAAGGGACAGAAGGTTCCTCACCTCCCGTGTGAATCTCTCACAGCCCCATTCTATCCTTCCCCAGACAGGGCCAGTCACCCTTCCTTGGTACACCCACAGACCTCTCTGCTAGTCCCTATCCTGCTGCACCCTGTATTTGTTCATTCATACACCCCATTTACATATATGTGCCAGCCTTCATACTAGTGCCGAGAACGCAGCATTGAACAAGACCGAATGGGGGTCCTCACCCACTGAGCTCTTCTAGTCTAGGGTGGAAGACAGACAGCAAACAGGAAGGCAGCATAATTCTGTAGTTACAACTATAGTCTAAGTGCTTAGAAGAGAACTGTACCATGGTCACCCCACGTGCCTGTGCACGCCTCAAGAACTGGATGTTCTCACTCATCTTTCTATCCCTGGAACCTAAGGCCTAACTTGGCAGAAAGGAGGGTTCAGAGATTATTTGTTGATTGAAAATATTACACAAGAGACATCATGTGAAGCTTGAGAGCCCTACAGAAGCCTGTCTCAGACTAGATGAGATTCATTCATTCATTCACTCACAAAGTAATTTTTTGAGCACTTTCTACATATCCAGCACTGTTCTAGGCACTGGACCTAGAGCAGGAAACAAAATAAGGAAAAACGAACTGTCCTCCTGAATCTCCATGCTAGGAGAGGCAAGCAAACATCAAGCCAGACAAATACAGAAAGATAGAGAGGATACTAGAAGGCAATGAGGGCGGGGATGAGTGTTTCTCTCTGAAACAGAGTGATCACAGAAAGCATTCCCAAAACAGGGAACAGAAACATAAAGGCCCATGGCAGGCATGTCTGGTATGTTCGAAGGAGACAACAGTGGCTCTAGCAGACAGAGCAAGGTAGAGTGGTGTGAGATGAGGTTTGAGATGATAGGGCAGGAGGAGAGGGCAGACTGAAAAACTGACACTCCTCACACCAAGCTGGCATATAATGGATGGAAGAGATGGTGGTGATGATGATAATGACAATGACGATGTGATGATAAAAGCAGCCAGCATCCATTGGGCACGGGTGACAGGTGCCATGCTACTCAATTAACATGGATTTCTTTACCTAATCCCCACAACAATCTGTGAAATATGTCCTGTATCATACCCATTTTACAGATAGGGAAGCTGAGGTTCAACAAAGTTTACGCAGCCTGGAGGTGGCAGGGCTGGGACAGGAACACTGGCCGTCTGGAGCCAAAGTCCACTGGTTCGCTAATCACACTCTGTCCTGTTCCACATGCACCATGAATACCAGTTTCCTCCCTCCCAGAGTTCCTAAATCTTTTGGAGTCCTTTGAAAATCTGCTGGGAGCTGCTTTTCCCCAGAGAAAAGTTTTGATTTTCTCCAGGAAAAAAAAGAGATGCACAATGATATAACTTGAACATAATTTCAAGAGGTTCAAGGTTATAAACTCCAGCCCTAAAAGTAAACATTTTGTAAGCATTTATAGCAAAAACAAGAATTTTCAGAATTTTCCAAAGATGCAATAGGGGAACACGAGTGTCTGCAATACCAGCTAAAACCACTTCTATACAATTTGTCAAGAGCCTATCAGGAATAAGGCACTTGTAGAATCATATCTCATTTAAACCTCGTTTTAGTTCTGTGAGGTGATTATAATCAGGATCCCTTTACAAACTAGGAAACTGAGACACAGAAAGTTTAAGTAACTTGCCCAGGGTCACAGAGGTGGTATCTGGCAGAACTGAAATTAACCACATATCTAGCTGGCTCCAGACCTCAGTCTCTATTCCAGACATTCTCTTCTGGCTTCTCCAATGGCATTTCTTCATCTTCCCAGACAAGGGAAGAAACTTGCTCAAGGTCTCACAGCTCAGCACATCTGGAGTAGCCATTAGCCACATGTGAACACTTAAACTTTAAACTTTAAAAAAAAAATTAAGAATTCAGTCCTCAGTTGAACAGATCACACTTCAAGTGCTGAGTAGCCACCTGTGACTAGCGGCTACAGTATTGCACAGCGCAGGCACAGAACATTTTTATCATTGCAGAAATGTCCATTGGGCAGCGCTGGGTTAGAACTTGGTCTCTTGACTCCCAGCTTCAGTTTTTCCACTGTCAGAGGCTATTAGACATTAGATTTGCTTGATAAATGAAGTTGAGCTCAAAGAGGAGACAGGAGGTGGGTACAGTGGTCCATACCTATAATCCCAGCGGTTTGGGAGGCCAAAGCAGAGGATCATTTCAGCCCAGGAGTTTGAGACCAGCCTGGGCAACATAATGAGACCCTGTCTCTAAAAAAAATTTGAAAATTAGTCAGTCGAGGTGGCTTGTGCCTGACTACTTGGGAGTAGTCAAGCTACTTGGGAGGCTGAGGTTTGAGCCCAGGAATTCAAGGCTGCAGTGAGCTATGATCACACCACTGCACTGTAGTCTGGGTGACAGAGAAAGACCCTGACTCTAAAAATAATTTTTTAAGTGGGTGATTTTACTACCCACTTAAAAAAAATGATACTGATGATGCTGATAACAATGACTGCCATTTAGTAATAACTTTTTCACAATGTACCCCATCAACTGGAGCAGGGCTGGGCATGTATTAAGCACTCAATAAAACTGTCTTTGATGTTGAATTTACCATGCAAATGTCTTACAGAGCAGTAATAATAATAAATTTCTATGAAGTGAATGCCTTACGGCTGCACTGCGCCCAACCACACCTAATGTCATAAGCGTGACACGTCACGCAATCCTTCCAATAACCTGAGGGGTAAGCACTGTTATTATCTCTATTTACAAATGAGGACACCGAGACACAGCGAGGTTATGTCATTTGTTTAAAGACACAGCTGATAAGGTAGAAGAAAAAAAGGGAGAGGGTGGTTTAAACCCAGGTCTCTCTGAATTTAAAATCTATATATTTTTTGCCTCCCAAATCAACAGAGTATTTTGTGTACAACAAAGGCCTGTACAAATGTTACTTACCAGTATCATCACAATATGATAATGTCTCTTTTTTTTTTTTTTTTTTTTTTTTTTTTTTTGAGACAGAGTGTCGCTCTGTCGCCCAGGCTGGAGTGCAGTGGCATGATCTTGGCTCACTGCAAGCTCCGCCTCTCGGGTTCACACCATTCTCCTGCCTCGACCTCCCGAGTAGCTGGGACCACAGGCGCCTGCCACCAAGCCTGGCTAATTTTTTGTATTTTCAGTAGAGACAGTGTTTTACCATGTTAGCTAGGATGGTCTCGATCTCCTGACCTCATGATCCGCCCGTCATCACAGTATGAGAACTTATTTTTTTTAGAGATTGGGCTTTGCTGTTGTCCAGGTTGGAGTACTATGACACAATTGCAGCTCACTGTAACCTTAAACTCCTGGGCTCAGCATTCCTTATACCTCAGCTTCCTGAGCAGCTAGGACTACAAGTACACACCACCACATCTGGCTGATTTTTATTTATTACAGAGATGGGGGTCTTGCTATGTTACTCAGCCTGGGCTGGAACTCCTGGCCTCAAGCAATCCTCCTGCCACCTCAGCTTCCCAAAGTGCTGGGATTACAGGCATGAGATAAGCCACTGTGCCCAGCTCAACATGTGAAGATTAATGGGCCCAGGGGGAAGAAGGATTTTCCACATTCGAGCTGCCTGTCAACGGAATGGGGAGCCCCTGGGAGATTGTGAGCTCTCTTTCCTGTTGCTAGAGGCACCCAAGGGAGAATAAACTCCTACCCAGCAGGCAGACTGGGATGGGAACTGGGCTGTGGTCCCCAGATGGGACACTGGATCAGCACAGAGAATCCCAAATGTGGTTGAATATCAGAATCGCCTGGGAGCTTGTGAAACAACAGAGTCCAGGCTGCATGCCCGATTTTTAATTGAGTGGTCTGGGTTGGGGATCAGGATCCTGGCTGCTGACAAAAGGCACATGCAGAGCAGGTTGAGAGTCACAGACGAACAAAATGCTGAGTGTCCTTCGTACCCAAGATCACTGGATTGCAGAAGCCACTAAAGGAACTCAGGACACACTCTTAAAAAACACAGGATTTGCCTAATAATAATGAAGGCATGCTCTGGCCAGTTACTGTGCCAAGCATGATACCCGTGTCCCCATAGACCCCTCCTCCCCAGGCTCCTCTACCCTCCTTCCACTTTTCAACTCCAGCATCCTCTCTTCCAGGAAGCCTCCCCTGATTCCCAGAGCTGGGGACCCCTCTTTGGAGTCCCACACAGAAAAGATTCTCACTTGTGAATGTCTGTGTCTATGTTTACCCGCTGCCACTCCAGGCTGTGACAATGCCAGTGTCTCACTCAAGTCCCTGCGCCCAGCACCTAGGGCCTGACCCAGTGGAGGTGCTCACTAAACATCTACAGAGAGGACTTGCTCTGCTCCTTGAAGGATGGACAGAGGAGGCAGCGAATAAAGCAGCCGCTGCAGGGAGGAAGTAATCCAGGTCACCAGGTTGGAAGGAGACAGAACCTACAAATTTTCCCCGCCACTGTTCAGAAGAGGCCTGGGCTATTTATAGCTCACAAGCCTTCTGCTTCTTGCATTTAAAAGCAGGGCCAGGCATAGAATAAAATCCTGGGGAGGTCTGTCAGTTTTCAAATTTATTTATTTATTTTCTATAAGAACGGGGGCAGAAAGCAGGGACAAAAATGAACCATGGCTATTAGGGTGAGCTGCCTCGTGCTGTCCCTAGGCCTGCCTTGCCAAGTCTGTTGACAGAAGAGTGGCAAGCAGTTCTAGACCTGATCTTAGAAATCAGAGTGTCCCTGTGGAGAACGGCCTGTGAAGGTCCTTTTAAGGTGATTTTCAAATGGTAGCTTCAGCTTACAAACTAGTATTACAGCATGACCCTGCGTTGGTTTAAATATGTGTTCTTGTGTGTGCGTGCACGCGCACGCGCACACACCCCTAGAGAGAAATAGCCCTAGTGGTGAAGCATTCTACTTTTGGATTACAGAATTTGAGACATTTTAATTTTCTTTTTGTGTGCTTTCTCTGCATTTTCCCAAAATTGCCACCATGGGTGCACATAGCATATACAGTTTTACGAGGATGTTAGACTCAAGGAAACCAGCTCTGCCACTTGCTAGCTGTCTAACCTTGGGAGAATTACCCAATTTCTTCATCCGTAAAGTGGGAACAGTGACAGAACCTTTCTTAGAGGTTTGCTCCAAGGATTGTATAAGGTAACATATGTGAAATCCTAGCACAGCATCTGGAATGTGGCATGTGCTCAGGAAATGCCAGCTAGTATAACTGGACAAGCATTTGTAACTCGTGAAAGCATGATACCGTTTTTAAAAATTAAAACCATAAATGGCGACTCTCCCACTCCTGGGTGTGGAAGGAGCCCTGAGAAGGGATTGGATCGTGGCTGACTGAGGAGGGCTCAGGGGCCTGAGTTCCAACTTGACCTGCCTGAAAATGTACAAATGACTCCTCCTCTTGATCAGTTTTCTGACTTTGAAAAGGTTGGTGGAAGGGGGTGGATGTTAAGTCCTGCTCCTCTAAGCAGAGGCCCCAGAGGACTGACGATGATGCTGTAACTCGGATCTCCAAGAAGGAGCTGATCCTGGTCCCACCCGGCCCCTTTCCTAGCTCCATTTCTTCCCTGTGTCCACTTCCTAATGCACCTGCTTTGTCCCCCTGAGACACAAATAAACCCCAGGAAGCTTCTTCCTAACCACACAGGACCCCAGTGGTCTGGGGCACCTTCCCCACATCCAGCCTGGTAGTCAGCCTCTCGCCCTTCAAGGTGGGACTCAGCACTCTCTGCTCAATGGAGTCACCATTATCTGCTCTGCTTGTCTTTTCCCCTGGGCTGAGAAAGTCCTGGTCCTATTTAGCACCATAACTCCAGTGCCCAGCACACTGGAGTGGGCCAGTGAATATTTGTTGACTGCAAAAAGAATGCTATAAAATATGATCCAGGGCAGTGCCAAGCAGCAGGCAGGCTCACAGACTTGAGTGTCAGGCAGGTCTGTGTTTGAACTTATTATTATACATATATTTTGAGATGGAGTTTCGCTCTTGTTGCCCAGGTTGCAGTACAGTGGCGTGACCTTGGCTCACTGCAACCTCCACCTCCTGGATTCAAGTGATTCTCCTGCCTCAGCCTCCTGAGTAGCTGGGACTACAGGCATGCGCCACCATGCCCTGCTAATTTTGTATTTTTAGTAGAGACGGGGTTTCTCCATGTTGGTCAGGCTGGTCTCGAACTCTTGACCTTAGATGATCCACCCACCTCGGCCTCCCAAAGTGCTGGGATTAGGGGTGTGAGCCACTGTGCCTGGCCTGAACTTATTATTGAACAGCCCTGGGCCAAAGATGGGCCTGTCCTTTCTGAGCTTTAGTTTCCTCATCTGCACATGGGGTATGACAATGGTATACCCCTCATAGTCTGATGTTTCAATAAGATAATCCAGGTAAAGTGTTCAGAATGCTTGGCATATATGAAACAATAAATATTACTATCATAGTGAGAATGATCATTAACAATGTAAAATGACTTGGTGACTACCTCCGGAAACCAGTCTCAGCACTTTCCCTTCAGGTCTGGTTCGGGTCTGTGGGGTCAGGTGCACTCCCGGACAGAGTGCTCCCTGCACAAAAATGCCCGACTGAGAAGGGGCACAAGCAGAGGTACAGCCTGTTTTCCCTTGTCCAGCCGTGTACTCTGCTGGCACTGGAGAAAGGGGAACATTGTTCTGATTCATCCTCCTAGAGGAGGCAGCACTTTTAAAATTCTACCACCAGGATGCGGGGAGGGAGAGAATTGCCTTCCTCTAACTTGTATAAGGATGCTATCTAAGTGCTGCGTCTGGACCAGGGCCCTTGTTATGGGACCATGAGGGGAAGGGCCACCCTGGGCTGCGCTCACTGTCAGTTCTAAGGATGACACAAAGGCCCCTCCAAGATTATGGGGCCCATGGCAGGAGTACAAATGGAGGACCTCATACTTATTCTAAATATGTAAAAGTTATAAATCAGGCTATTAAATAAAATATGTTCTATCCTTTCATTCTGACAAATATGTCTTCATAATGACCTTCAAGGCCAGAACAGTTCAAATTTAGAATCCTCCAAGTGCCGCAGATAAATGTGGAGTGGGGAGGGAGCCAGCCCTAGGCCATGGCCCACCCTTTCTCCTTCTGCTCCCATACCCAGAGGGCTCACTCTGCACCTCTGTGCTGGCTGTCACCTCCACAAACAGCACCTTCAAGGCCACACTCAGGATACTACCGATGGATGCATCCACCCTCAGGAGAATGAAGCCAGGGAAGGGGTCGAGACAGACCCTGAAAGCTGACTCAGGGCCATTTGGGCAGGGAATCTCAGGGTCCCCATGTCTAGAACAGGCCTAGAAGGAAGAGTCCCGGTGGGTAATATTCCCTTCACTCAACAAGAGTGAAGCCAGAGGCCTGACTGGAGGAGGGTCAGAGAACATTCCAGTAATGCTGGTGACCCCAGATCAGGGCCCTCCTTGCCCAGGTTTAAAGGTAGAAACAAGGGGTGGGCATGGTGGCTCATGCTTGTAATCCCAGTGTATTGGGAGGCCAAGGTGAGAGGATTGCTTCAGCCCAAGAGTTCAAGACTAGCCTGGGCAACATAGCAAGATCCTGTCTCTACAAAAAAATAAAATTAGCTGGGCAGGCTGGCATGTACCTGTAGTCCTAGCTTTTTGGGAGGCTGTGGCAGGAGGATTACTTGAGCCCAAGAGTTTGAGGCTTCAGTGAGCCATGACTGAGCCAGTGCACTCGAAGCCTGGGTGACAGAGTGAGACCCTGTCTCTAAAAATAAAGGCAGGAACAAGACAGCACCCAATTCTACCACCAGCCAGGTCTGATATTCACCAAATGGGTCATGAGAAAACTCACAAGAGGTTTATATGGGGTGATTCCTTTGGGGATTGTGGTCTCCAATTTTTGCCAAACCCTTTTCCAAATCAACAGAGGTACCAACCACTTGGGGGTGAGGTACGCATGAAGCTTCTCTTACTTTCTTCCCCGGCAAGGCTCAGATTGAGGAGGCACATCTGTAGACCCTGTCCCAGCCTGGGCCTTTTCTGGGGCTGGAGACATTCGGACCCCACTCCCAATTCCTGGCCAGGGCTGAGGTCGCCAACCGTTCAAACTTAGCCTTAACAAAAGAGTGGTTTTCCTTTATTTTTTTATTTTAATTTTTTAAAGACCTAGACATTTACCTCTGGAGAGAAATTATGGGCTTCAAGAGTTCTTGACAAAGAGCTTCGTTCCAGAAATGTAAAGCCGGCATTTTAAATTTGGTTCTTATTCACTGCTGGAAAGTATTAGAATGAAGATTACAAATTTAATAATGTAACACGGCAGGAACTGGCCCGGCCTTGTCTCCAGGAGAGTAATTTGTTCCTGCCTTCAAACCGGCACTTCCCAGCCTCCCAGCATCACCAGACCAGCCTGGTGACACACAGCTGACTTTTTTTGTCTCTTGCGCACTGGCCCACGTGGCCAGCCCAGACACCAGGAGGTATCACTACCCTGGCCTGATAACTAGGGGTAGATGGTCAGATCTGTCTGGGGAGAGCCACTATAACCAAAGGGAGCCATCTCTGGGTCTCTTGGCTTCACTCCTTGCCTGCGGCCAGAGAGGTATTTAAAGACTGGCAAACCCCAAGTTTGAGTTTGTCCCATCCTTAAAAACCCAAGAGGGGTTCCAACTGACCTTAAGCTCAAGCCCAAGAGCCTCACCTTTAAAGGCCTAGTATCATCCAGTTCTGCCACCTCACCAACCACATACCCCTTTCCCTATGTGGTACATAGCTTTCAAAAGACCATGGCCCATTCCTGCCTCAGGGACCCTGCACAACTGCTAATACTAACAAGAACTAACATGTACTGAGCACTAACTATGTACCACACACTGTGCTAAGGGCTTCACAGGTGTCCTCTCACCCCTACCCGGTGAGGCAGGCAATGGAGCCAAGTGGTGAAGCTCCAGGGACCAAAGAGCTGGACTTGAATCCTGCCTTGGACGCTGTGTGATCTTGGGCAACTTACCTAATGTCTCTGTGCCTCAGTTTCCTCATCTATAAAATAGGGATAGTCGGCCAGGCGCGGTGGCTCACGCCTGTAATCCCAGCACTTTGGGGGGCTGAGGCAGGTGGATCACGAGGTCAGAAGATCAAGACAATCCTGGCTAACACAGTGAAACCCCATCTCTACCAAAAATACAAAAAATTAGCCAGGCGTGGTGGTGGGCGCCTGTAGTCCCAGCTACTCGGGAGGCTGAGGCAGGAGGATGGCGTGAACCCAGGAGGTGGAGGTTGCAGCAAGCCAAGATCACACCACTGCACTCCAGCCTGGGCAACACAGCAAGACTCCGTCTCCAAAAAAAAAAAAAAAAAAATAGGGACAGCCCCCAAAACAACCCCACAGAGTAGTTTGGAGGCTTGAATGAGTGAATGGAAGTGAAGTGTCAGAATGCAAGGGGTGCCATGTAAGCCATGTTAATTATCTTTATCGGCCTTTTACAGAGAAAGAAACAGAAGCATCACCAAGTGAAAAATAACGTGGAATAGGTCACGCAGCAGCTAAGGAGAGTGTGGTCTCCAGTCTCTGAAGCCCTTAATTTTTACCATGATATGCCCATTGTAGAAAATCTGGAAAATACAAAAAAAGCACAAACTAGAAAGCAAAAACTATCCATAATTCTGTCATGCAGAAGCAATTATAGTTATTTCCATCTGTGGGGAGAGGGGAGCGGGAGGGGGAGAGACAGCCACACAGAGAGTCCAGGATTCCATCCCCCTTCCCATCACTATCGAGTCTGTGTTCACAGCATCCTGTCTCACCCCCTCCCCTCCCCTGCCCTGCCTTCACTTGGCCAACACCACTCAAACCTCAGGTCTCTACTGAGCTGTCCCCCTCCCTGTGCCCCCTACCCAACACGTCAGTTCTCCCTGCTATGGCCTTTCCCGGCACCCTGTGCTTGTCTTATATGACTGTTTATCACAGGCATGATTGGATTATTAGTTGCTCCTTCAAGCTGTGTAATGTCCAACACCTCCCCTCACCCCAGAAACCAGAATGTAATTCCATGACGACGAAGACTGGACTTGCCTTAGGTCACCAGAACAGGGCTTGGCCATGAGCAACTACTAGAGAAGAAAGAAGGAAATAGAGTGGGGAGGAAGGAGAGGAGAGAAAAGGGGAGGAAAAGAGGGATTTGGGATTCAACTCTGCCTCTCCCAAATCAGTGCCCCCTTGGTGGGATGCAGATGGGAATCACACAGTCCCTGCCCTGCAGGGGCTCACAGTGTGACAGTGAAAAAGTGAAAAGCCAGACTGTGCAAGCACTGGAGACGGAGAAAAGCAAAACACCACGGGAGCTCCCAGGAATGGTCACCTCCACCCTAGAGAAGAGGCGTGTGCTTCCTGGAGGAGGTGATCCTGGAGCCCTGCAGAAGCAGACATCAGGCGTCCCAGTTGAGGAAATGGCCCAAGTAGAGGCATAGAGGGAGAAAACTCAAACAAGACTGTTAAATATGAAGAAGCTGGATTTTGCCTGGAAGGAACAAATGCTTGGAAGAGCTGGAAATATGAAGTCAACTAATCTGGCTCTATACAACTAACTTGTTTTCCGTGTTCATCCTGTGCCTTTCTAGTACATTCTCCAAATAGTCAAACAAGCCATGCCCCTGAGCTGGAGTGAGCAATGCTGTCAATCCTCACCTCCTAAACCCTTATCCTGGCCCTGTCTCCTATTGCCAGCACCTGCATTTCTCTGCCTGAGCGCTACCACCCATGGCAGGCTGGAAAAACACAGGCAATAGCCAACTCTCTGATCTGCCCTAGCAGCTCTTAACCAATGACTGATGGGAACTGCTATATTTTGGGTGGGATAACTAAAGTGCATGTTTTACCCCAGGAGTCCGCAAACTATGGGCCTCGGACTAAATCCATCTTGCTGCCTAATTTTGCAAATAAAGTTTTATTAGAACACAGCTCACCCATTCATTTACATATTGTCTGGGGCTGCTTTCTCACTGCAACTTCATGATTGAACAGTTGCAACAGAGACTGTATTCCTGCAAAGACTAAAATATCTACTGTCTGGCCCTTTACAGAAGCAGCTTGCTGAGTTCTGTGCTACACTGTCTCCCCAGAAGTCCCCAGCAAGATTAAACTCCAGTTGCCCTCGCTCGAGGTAACCTGCCTGATAACACACAGTCTCCTGACTTCTTTCTCTGCTTCACTTCCTCATCCATCACCTTTGTGAACCATATGAAGCATACAAAATTCCATTAGACTGCTTCCACTAATAAAAATGGCAGTTTCAGGCAGTTTGCCCTAATACTTGTACTTGACTCCTTGTGTCAGACTCTGTTCTGGGAAAACCTAAACTAGGAGAGCAGGGCAAGTGTCATCATGCCCATTTATGCCCATTTTACAGACAAGCCCTAATTTAAAGCTGTTCTCTGCACACACATTGTCTCCTCAGCAAAGGCAGAGGTCAGCCTTGGTTTGAGACCCTTCCCGCATTCCCCAGTCAGAGCCTTGTCATGTGTCTTTGATATCCGCAGTATTATTAAAACACCTGTAGGTTACCTCCTGCTTACAGCTGTGAACCTGTTCATCTAATGAGGAAATCAAAGTTCAAAGAGGGGAATGACTTGCCCAGGATCAGTTGGCAAACTGGCAGAAATGAGATCTCAAATCCAGGTTTCTTTATGACAAATCCAGGGCTCCCATGACAAATCAACTACCCCTTCTGCTTTCACCTCAGGCCACCTATCAGGGCTTCTGCCCACCTCTCTGGATACATGGCCAACTTTCCATGAGGATCAGGCAGGTTCAAATATATTAAAATCCTTTGTCAGACACAAAGGATTTCATGTTTGCAAGATGCAAAGTAGAAAGTCAGGACAGACACCCTCCAAAGAGGGACTTGGAAAGAGGTCCAGAAAGAAGCACCAGATACAGGTATATATTCATGAAAAACATTAAATATAGTACAGAATGCTGGAAAGAACACAAGTGTTAGCATAGGCCTGGGTTTGAAGCCCTGTTCTGCCCCTCACTAGCTGTGTGACCTTGGCCAAGTCAGAAGTCCATCTAGATGCTCAATTTCCATATGGTCGAATGTAATGACTATGCCCACCTTGTGGAGGGTGACCTGAAATGAGGGTTGGACATTGCTCAGCACAGAGCTGAGCACACCCACTCTACCCGCTCTGTAGTCAGGGGTTCCCAGAGAGTGGGTGAGTGGACCCCACTGGTGCCCCGGCCAGATCCCCCATGCCAAGCAGGTCCCCCATCACTCAGCTGCCATGAGTATCTGTTGGTGCCGGCTCACAGCTGCCCCATCTTTGGACAACTGCCCTTAGCTCATAGGAGCTGCCTTGCCCCAACAGTTATGCCCTCAGGGGACTATCCTGCTATAGGAGTACCGAAGGCTAGTCAACCCTGCCATGCCATCCATTCTCCAGAGCTCCCCAGGATCTGGCTGAGGTTAGCCTGCAGCCAAGTGCCCATGTCTGGCTGCTTCTTCTCCTGCCCCTTGCTGTGTCTCCCTCTCCCTCTCTTGCAGGTTTCACCTGCGAGCACTCCCGCAGTCTATTACTTGCACAAAAATCCATGTCTCAGGCTAAGACGGTGGAAACCATGAAGAGTTCTCCTGTTTTTCTGGATTCTTTATAAAATCAAGCGACTTCTGCGGAGAGTCCAGAGAAGAAGGTACATGTTAAATTCTCCCTTGAGCCGGGCGTGGTGGCTCATGCCTGTAATCCCAGCCCTTTGGGAGGCTGAGGTGGGCAGATCACCTGAGGTCAGGTGTTTGAGACCAACCTGGCCAACATGGTGAAACTTCATCTCTACTAAAAATATCAAAATTAGCTGGGCGTGGTGGCACACGCCTGTAGTCCCAGCCACTCAAGAGGCTGAGGCAGGAGAATCATATGAACCCAGCGGGCAGAGGTTACAGTGACCTGAGATCATGCCACTGCACTCTAGCCTGGGCGACAGAGCAAGACTCCATCTCAGAAAAAAAAAAAAAATTCTCCCTTGCTGGAGCCACACACCTGACTCCCCTCAGGGCCCAGCTGCCCAGTTTGGGGGTCCCTCTGTTAGGACGAAGCATGCCCAGTAGAAGCTGGGCACAAATGGTAGCTTCGTGAGGCCAGATGGCTCGGGGGTGGCTCGGCCGGGGCTTGGGTGGGCCCCAGAGGCACCTGGTCCAGTCTTGGTGTTGGACCCAGGCTGATGAACGATGCTGCTCAAGACATTTGCGAGGAACTAAATTTCATTAGAGGACCCAATTAGTGACATATCTTTCCACCCACTCTCAGGTGATTCCAGGTGGCATTTACTAGGAACACTGAGTGCTGGAGATGAAGGGAGCAGACTTGAGGCCTCAGGTGCTACAGGGTCCATGATGGCTTCTTGGGGTGCCTCGGGGGACGGGGAGAGACCCTGAGCTGTGTATCCAGAAACATCAGTGCCATAGACCTCCTGCGAGGCTTCGGGCGAATTGAGATTGCTCTCTGGGCCTCAATTAAGATAGCCACAGTAGATGACCTCAGAGGAACTTCCAACTAAAATAATGACAGCTAACACTCTTAAGACACTTCTACTGCGTACCAGGCTCTCTACCAATATTTATTCATCTAATCCTCTTGACACCTTCGAGGCAGGAAGGGGCTATTATAAGCCCATTTTAAAGATGAGGAAACAGGCTCAGGGAGGTTAAGTGACTTGCTCAGAGTCACACAGCCAGTAAGTGGTAGAGCCAAGATTCAAATCCAGGTTATCTGGCTGTGGAGCTCATTACTTCCACCATGCTATACTGCCTGGTGCAACCCAGCTTCTCTGGAACTCTCACAGTGCCTGGCACAGCAATGGGCACCGCCATCAGTGCTTAATAAGAATTCGAAAACAGGAAAATAAGAAAAAACTGGTAGCCTGAAAGAGTGTGATGGCGGCTTGTGGGAGTGGGACTGGATAGCTGAGCAGGAGGGAGATGCCACTTCCTTGGATGTCCTCTGGTGCTGTATGGCTTTTTTACTATGTATCTATGGTATCAGCACTAATAACAGCATAAAGCATTACGAAAGCTGACAACAGTGCTTGTACCAGGGATGGGACAGGAGGATCAGAAGACGGGGGTGCCCAGGACACTTCCACTGGATATTTTTTATGTGTTTAAAATGTTGTAGCATCTGCATATATTACCTAATCCAAAAAAAAAATACTTACTTTAAAAATTATCCAAGGACCAATCAAGCAAAGATCAGAGAGAAACTGGCAGGAGGGGGAGCTCTGGGGATGAAAAATAACCATCTAGGGGTTACTGCAGAGTCGGGGGAGACAAAGGAGGAAATGGAGGGGCCTGTACAAGTGTCCTTCCTTCGCTGGCAGACTCCTCGTATATCTATATCAAGCCCACCAGACTCTCACTCTGCAGGCAGGGACACTGAGGCCCAAAGAGTCAAAGAAAAGTGGGTGTAGGAGACACTGAGACTCAGCGATGAACAAAGTCCTTCTCTCTTTACTCCTAACACAGCCTTTTAGGCTCCACTGTGCACACAGTAAACACCACATACCTAGAACAGAGCAAGGAGGCCTGACGCCAGCTGTGTGCTGCTCCATCCCATCCTTCCTCCACCCAGATGTGCACATCACATCATTTTTACAAAGTCTACAGGAAGAGGAAAGGCAGCAGCTTCCACCGCTTGGATGTCTTCTATGTGTTGTACACACATTCTCCCGAATTCTCACAAGGTATCTCTAACTCCATTTTGCAAAGGACAGGCTGAGGCCTAGATCAGTTACATACCACGGTCAAGATGCGCAGCTAGAAAGGGCCAGAGATGCAAACCCAGGTCTTTGGGGCTCCCAAGTCCGCTCATTTTTACTGTCTCAAGCCACCCCTCACAGATGGCATTTCCCATCAGTTTAGGACAAGTCTCACCTGGAAACTATTTGTAAGTGCCTTTGTCTTCAGATTCTGAGTTGTATGGGGCTGGGTGAGAATCTCACACCATAAGGTTGGGCCCCTGCCTCCAACCTCAGCTAGACCCCAGTCTTCCCTAGAAAATTACCAGCGACCCCTTTCTTAGAAACATCTGAATAAATGGACTCAGTAAATTCCCTCGGTAGCATTTCCCAACACTTTGCCCCCTTTACATCGATGATTCCTTTAATTTACTTCTTCCCAGTAGAGGCTTATCCTCAAATAAACTTCCTGGTTTTAACACATAGCCCTCCCTTTTCCCAATGCAGAAAAGGGACCATGTCCTGTTCTCTCTGGACAAAAACGGAGCTAGACCTGAATCCTCAGAATTCCCAGAGCTGTCTGGGTCCAATATCCCATGCAATGATATCATGGCCTGATGCATTGCTCATTTTGACTCATTTATCATTTGTACAAATGACTTCCTGGAGGCTTTATGAGGGCCTATGTGTTAAACCCGGCGCAACGCAGGCAGCAGCTGAGACTCATCTGGATCACAGACTCTGTGACGGAAACAAGAGGGCCTGAAGACCGTACCCAGGACTGAATTTGGTACCCAATGTCCCAGCATCTAAGACATCAGGAGCCAGGAGACATCCCATGTTGGCAAGACCCCTTCAGCTCTCTCCAGCCTTTTCCTCCAACCCACTGATTCTCGAGGTAGGGTCCCTGGATCAGCAGCATCCATATCTGCATCACCTGGGAACTTGTTGGCAATGAAATCCTCAAGTCCCCCCTGCCCCAAAACTAAATAAGAGACTCTGGGTGGGTCCAGCAGTCTGTGTTCAGAAGCCCTCCAGAGGATTCTGAGGCTCACTCAAGTTTGGCGGCCCTGCTCTAACCCATTTAAACTGACAACAGCCACTGTGACAACTGCAGCTGCTACCAATGACTGGGAACCTACTATGTGCATAGGGTTAAACACGCACTCTCATCCATTAATCCTCATAGGAAAGGACACCTTATTCCACGTGTCCAGCTCTGGGCTAGGTGCGTTGTGTGCATGATGTCATTTACTCCTCACTATAACCCTCTTTAGTATTATTATGCCCCATTTTACAGATGAGGACATTGAACCCCACAGGGTTGAAGCAACTTGCCCACAGTCATACAATTCAGAAGTGGCAGTTAAGATGAAAATTCAGATCTGTTGGATTCTAAAGCCATGTGCTTTCTGTCCATTCATGGAAGTTCCCCAGGGTCTCTCACACCTACATCAGTCTGGGTCAGGTGAGATTCGAAGAGGGGCGGAGGCAGGCAAGGTGAGCAGAAAGAACCCAGCCTCGACTCCACAGTGCCTTCCAGCTACAATGTGAAAGGAAGCCGCATTATGCATTTAAAGGCACAGCCATCTGTGCCTAAGGAACATAAAAAACAGGGATTCAGGAGGCATCAGTTCTTGGCCTCTCTATAACTTCACCCAGCTGGGGGCCTTTTCTTTTCCTTCTTTAGACCTCAGTTCCTGCACCAGATAATCTTCATCCTCTGCAAGGCTGAGATAATTTGCCCCCTTCTCTGATCTCATCTCTCTAACCACACTGGTCTGCTTTCTATTCCCTAAAACTCAAACTCACACTCAACTCTGAGCCTTTGCACAGCTATTCCCTCTACCTGGAACACTCTTCCTCTTCATATTCCCATTGCTGGCTCTTTGTCATTTAGGCTTTATCTCAAATATCATCTCCTTAGCCTTCCCTGACTACCTTACTTAACATTATCTCCTAGCCCATCATCGTTCCATTTTCATTCCGCTTAACAGAACCTGAAATTCTTTAATTGGTTACCTATTAATTGTCTGTTTCCCCCACCCCAGAATATAATTCCCTGAGAGCAGAAACCATGTATGACTTGTTCCCCAATATATCCCTAGCACTCTAGCACCTAGAACATTGTTTAACACTGAGCAGCTCATTAAATACCAGCTGAATGAATAAACACCAGAAAAGAAAACCTGGACTCAGAGGTCAAAGCTCTGGATCCTTAATGTGTGACCTTGGCAAGATCAAAGCTCTGGATCCTTGATGTGTGACCTTGGCAAGGCACTTCGCCTTTTGAACCTGTTTCCCTACTTGCTTCATGAGGAAATGGGCTAGATGCTCTCCAAGGGTCCTTCCAAGACTGGAAGTCTTGGAAAGCCAGACCTGGAAGCAGCCCAGCTGGTCCATCCGGAGAAGGCAGCTGGCCAGGGTCCCGGCAGCAGCTGCCCTCTCCCCACCCCCATCCACATCCCTGCCCAGCCACGCCATCGTCTCACTCCCCCATCGCAGAAACTGTTAATGAAGTGCGCACTGCTAAATGCAGTTACAATTACGGGGGCTAAGAATAAGGCGCTGACATCAGCCTCCTCAGTTTCCGAGTGAATCAGAAGGGGAGGGGGGAGGAAGGAGAAAAGGGGAGGGGGGGATGGCGCTCTGGAGCTGTCAAGTGGAAATAGCACAGCGTTAAATATAATCCAGCATTGGCCTACATCAGTCTGGAGAGGTAGGTGATGGCTTGGCCCCCAGGGCCAGGGCAGACAACTGGATTCTTCAAGGAGGCCAGGCAGCCACGGCAGCTGAGGGCCAACTGTGACAGGGATCATCCAGGAACCAATGGCCAGGAAGGCCCTTCAGCGGGTGGGTGGATTGTAGCAGGGTGGTGGACCCTGGTGGGGTACATCACACCCAGGCCTTTGCCACCTGCTGTTCTGACAGCACAAGCATAGCCCCAGGAGCTTACACAGTCCTGTCTCACCCAGGATCTCATTTCATGCCCAGAAGCAGAAGATGGCCTAGAGTCAAACACACTTAGATTTGAATTGCCACCCTACAACCTGAGAAAGTCATGAATTCAACTGCTCTGAGCTGCCTGGCTTTCCTCATCTGCAAAATGGGTACATCTGCAACAGCAGCTACCCCTTCAGGTTGCCATAGGATTCAGTGCAATCACAGAAAGCACTGAACACAGCCAAGCAAGCCCATCAATCATTTTATTTTTATAATCCTGAGAGATGCTTGAACAAAAATAATTAACCTTTTTTTTTTTCCAGATGAGGCTCAGGAAGGTTAAGAGACTTGCTTGAGGTCAGAGCCAGAGCGGATTCAAATCCAAGCCCAGTTATTTTTCTAATACAAAAAGGCAGTGGAACTGACGAGGAGCGCGGAATGGGGGAAGGTTTATAGTGGGGGAGATACTGCACCCTTTTGGGCTCATTCACCGAAAGTAGCACCTTTCCAGCAATTTTTAAAAGACACGATGAAATGATCGTTGTTACGGCCATAGTGAAAAGACACAGAGGAGGCAAAGCAGAAGAAAGTCCCTGGGACAGGTGAGAGGGTCGGCAGAGGGTGAAGGCTTCCTTCCATTCTCACTCTCCTCCGCACCTCTGCCTGCACCCCCACTCAGCCTTCAGTTGGAATTGGCTCTGCCTCTGGTTCTAGCGGGGAGTGGGGAGGGACACAGAGCCGCATCCCGAAAGGGAAACAAGGTAGATGGACCTCTGTCTCCCTCCCCACCAAACAGAACCAGGTGGGCCTATGGCAGCTGCAAACCGAGGAAGCTGGAGCCAGGAGTCTGGGGGCTTGGGGATGGGGAAGGGGGTGCCTAAGGGAAAGAGAAGAGAAGGAAAGAGCTCTGATAGCACCAGAGCAGACTTGCAGACCAGTGATCTGTACAATGGGGTAAGGGGTGAATCCTCATGCACCTGATTTTTCTAAGATCATTCTTTCAGAATAATTTGATTAAAATAAAGTGGTTTGGGCTGGGCATGGTGGCTCATGCCTGTAATCCTAGTACTTTGGGAGGCTGAGATGGGAGGATCATTGAGTTCAGGAGTTTGAGACCAGCCTGGTGACATAGTGAAACCCCATCTCTACAAAAAAAAAAAAAAAAAAAAAAAATTAGCCAGGGGTGGTGGTGCATGCCTGTAGTCCCAGCTACTTGGGAGGCTGAAGTGAGAGGATCATTTGAGCCTGGGAGGCAAGGATTGCAGCAAGCTGAGATCGCACCACTGTACCCCGCCCTGGAAGACAGAGTGAGACCCTGCCTCAAAGTAAATAAATAAATAAAGTGGTTTGTGTCCATACTCTCACCCCACCCCTCAAATTGAACTATGGGAACAACTGATTCAATTTTCCATCATGCTTCAGTTATCCAAATCTAGAAGAGTTCTGCTCAGCTCTGAAAACAATAAGAAAATGGGAAGGGGGGTGTGGTCAGGAAGAAGGGAGATAGGAAATGTCCTGCCCTGGAGGGTGAGGTTGGGAGTAGAGGTTTCAAAGTCGCAACCTCATGCCTCCATGTGGTCCTGATCATGAAGGATATTTTAAGGCCTCCTCCCTCATCCACCCAGCCAGCCTCCTTCTAGGGCTGAAGGATTCATTCCCACCATCTTAGAGGGAAGGGGTGAGACAGCAGGACATTTTGTTTCCCAGAAAAAGCTCAGGTCAAATTTCAAGGACAAAAGTTAGCACTTGGTCTGGGAAAGAAAACTGCCAAACGGCATAAAGCGGGAGGGGGAGCACTCCAGTGGGGTCATTCCAGGTGCCTGGGGGTGTGGGGAGAAATTGGAACTCTCATTCTCCCTGCCAGGATCTGTCTGGCAGGATATGGGTATCGCCGCCTCATCACCCAGAAGTACTCAGACCACCCCCTACATTTCCCCTCTGTCCAAAAATGGGGAGCGGGGTGCTGTGGTACTAGTTTTTGGATCCCATTCACTATCCCACCCTGCCCCCAGCCCAACAGATTTGGTCTGAGCGGAAGAGGGTGGTGCCGGGAAGGGCTTTCCAGCCCAGAGATGTGGCCCAAACCGCTAGAAGAGGGACCGGTAAGTAGCTGGCTGGTGTTGCCATGGCAACTTCCTCCCTGCGCTGGATGGAAGCTTCCATCCTATGGGCAAATCAGAGCTGGCTGCTCCAGCTTCTCCGCCCTTCTCCCGGGTGGGAGGGGGAGAACTGGACGCTGAAACCACTTGGTCAGGCTCAGGAACACCATGCTCAATTCCAGACCCTGATGTAACAACCCCCTTTGGCATCTGTTGGAAACTAGAGACACCCCAGCTCCCCAGCTAGGCCCCAAGGCAGAGTGTCAGGGCTGGGGCTGTAGATGTGATTGGTGCAAATGAAGTGGTCAGGAAGAGCAGGGAACCAGTGGCTGGAATTCTCCCCACCCTCTTGACTGGCAGGCGAGTTCCCCAAATCCCTATGTTTAAGCCACTTCAAAGAAGGAGGGCCCAGCTCTACCTTAATAACTACAACGCTGCAATAAAAATTATTGCAATTATATTAAAATTATAAAGCTAGCATTTTGAGAATCAGCCTTCTCCCCTCCCCAAACCCACAGATTCTTTTCTATGGTCATGTTCAGAAACAGCTCTTTCTCAGTAACAAGACACATAACAGCTAACATGTATTGAGAGCCTACCTCATGCCAGGTACTGTACTAAGATCTCTGCACAGCACAAACAGCATAATAGTTCATTAAAAGCACAGATGCTTGGGTCAGATTGCCCAAGTTCAAGGCTTCATTCCCTCACTTCCTGGCTGAGTGACCTTGAAGGAATTAATACGTCTGTGCCTCTGTTTTCTCATCTGAAAATGGGGATGTTAACAGGATGGCAGTTTCATAGGCTTGCTAGAAAATGGGGATGTTAACAGGATGGCAGTTTCATAGGCTTGCTATGAGGAATGAGTTAACATATTTAAAATGCCTGGGAATATGTCTCACACAAAGGTAATCATTTGTAAAATGTTAACCCTATGCAGTCCATGTTATTATTTTTCTTCTTCCTTACAGATACGAAACTGAGGCCACGTGTCTAACTCCTCCCCAATTACAAACCCAGTGCCAACAAGGCTGGGCAACAAAACACACACACAAAAACACCCCCAAGTACATGTTTCCCTAAAGCCCCAGCATCCTTGTGAGAGAGGGCAAAAGGAGCATCTCATGAAATAAGTTCAAAGTGCACGAGGGAAGATGCCCCTTGAGAGGAATTCTAGGAACCAGTAATGACCAGCATCCTGGGCCCACAGGGGGCTGGAAAGAGGTGTGAGGAAGGCTCAGCTTCCTGTGCCCACCCCAGTGGCCAAGGATCTCAAGTCCAAATCAGGAATGAGCTCTGCCCCAGTTAAGGCTAATGAGAAAAAGGCTCCTTCTCACACCTTTTCTCAGGAAACTAGCAAAAGGATGGCAACTAAACCCTGAAGATGGCTCTGGCTCAGTCTGGTTGGAAAAAGATGCATTCGACATGAGTTGGAAGCAGCAACAAAGGGGAGGCTCCGAGATGAGCCAGAGGCCTGTCAGGGACACATTTCTGAGACGGAGCCAGCAGAGACAGACAGGAATTAAGAGGACCAAGGGAGGGAGGGGAGAAGAGGCAGGTGGAGCCACGCCTGTGTCCAGTATGGGAGAGACCATTCCATTGCTTTTAGAAATCAGTTCAGCGCAGTGCTGTTCTAAAAGAATAAATCCAAAAGGCTTCTTTTAGGAGAAAATTAATGACTTTAAGGAGAACGAGAGAAATTAAGCACCAACACAATGCTGCCTACTTCCGACTTTCACCAGATATTCATTATTCTTCCGGAAATGAAAGTTGACTTTCTCCCTCCCCCTCCCAAATTTGAAGCATCCCTCAAGAACAGACAGTGAGCACAAGATGCCCAAATCAAACTCTTGGTCGCCAGCCGCGCCCCCAGGCCTCCTCACCTGGGAAATATTTTCTACAAAGTGAGGTCTGGATTTCTTAAAAATCCTCTTTCAGAGGGAGGGCTACTGGTTTAATGGAAAGAGAACCATAAACCTGATTTTAGTCTCAGCTCTGTGGCTGCCTCACTAGATGACCTTGGGATATATTACACACACACACACCCCCCCATTCCAGGGCTTCAGTCACACATATACAAACACTCACACAAATACACACACACACACCCATCCATTTGCGGGCAAAAGGGGGATAGACAAGATCATTTCTAGGTCTCTTCCAAGTGAAACACTAAAGAATTTCAAGAAGCCTGCTGGAAAAAACAAACGTGAGTGGACCTTTAAAAATATCATTAATACTACATGAAGTTATCTGTTCTGACTTAAGTGAAACCAGAGCAAGTTGCCTGCAGCCTGCAATAACCAAGGTGTTTGACCCATGACACAGGTTTGAAGAAAAACCAAACCATTCCTGCCTCTGATGCTCCTACAAACCCACGCTCCTGCCCAGACTGGCTCTTGAGATCCAAGTGGCCTGCTGACCACTCTACTGTGTTGGGGAGGCCCCTACTTCTTCCCTCCTTGCCTTGTCCAGAATAATAATCCAACCTCCCTCAGCTACATCAAGGCAGAAGTTAAACCTCTGAGCCTCAGTTGTTTTTTTCTGTAAAATGGTGCTTGTAAAAATGGTAAAATGTCTCTGCAGTAACCATCTTTACCCTTACCCCCATCCCCACCTCCAGGTCAATAGAAAGACAGGTCTACTGGGGATCTGCCTCACCCATCATTCACCAGTCAACAAATTCTTCTGAAGAACAGGCAGGAAGACATGACCACCACTTCATCCCATGATAGAACCTTGGTTGCCAGGTTGATCAGACAAGGGTCCCCAAAGACTAAGTCTAAACCTGGGCCCAGGAACTTCCTAAAACCGTAGGCTACCTTTTGTGGATGGTGCATACATGCACTTCGGGAGAGACAGTCCATGGTTTCCTCAGAGACTTGAAAGTGCCCATGAAACCATTTTGCTCCTCCAGCACATACGCTCCTCTGTTTTGTGCCCCCATTGAATTCAAATACTCTTGGATTTTCAGCTCACAAAACACTGAACTCCACCCTCACACCATACAGAGCCTTGCATCGATACGATGATCTCCATTTCAGAGACGAGGAAATTCAGGCTCAGGGGTGGCATGACTTGCCCAAGGTCACAGCTAATAAGTAGAGAATGAAGACTGGAACCTGATTCCGATTCCCAATCTGGCATTCTTTGGGGAACTGTCACCCAAGCCCTCTAGCTACCCCACCTGTTGGTGGAATCTCTTCCTCACCCCAGAACCAAATCCGGAGCTCTCATGTTCCTTCTGCCGGGTCCCAGGGCCCTAAAGAGTAGGTTTCTCTACAGCTCCCCACCCCTCCCTCTGGCTGAGGTTGTGCGCAGGCCTGGGAGGAGGAGGTTCAAGCCGCTGGATGGTGGCCGGCTTCAGCCCACCAAGAAAGGCGACTCCAGGGACGAGAGCACCTGAGGTCAGGGGCACACACCAGCGCGCGGACAAGTGTAGAGTTGGCGCCGCCCTACACCTCTCTCTGGGAAGTGAGGGGAGGAAAGGCCGTCACCTGGCCGGTTCCCCTCCGTCTGCCCCAGGCATATAAGAAGCAGGAGTCTGGAGCCCCAGCCCCTGAGGAAAGGAGAGGAGAGACAATTGGGGGCGCTCAAGGCCTCGGGCGCCGGGCAGGGGTCTTGGGCAGGGATCCTCTGGATGCGGCCAAGACAAAGATGGAGAGGTAAGGTCTGCGCGCCACCTCCAATGGCGAGGGGCCCGTCGGAGCCCCAGGGTGGGACGACCAAAGCCCCGGGCTTGAAGAGTGGGCACATTCAGGAGACTCGGGGAGGGTGGCAGGTCGGATCCAGGGACGAGGCAAGGGGCCTCCAATAGGCGCAGGTGAGGAGGGAGAGCTGGGTCCTGGCGACCCAAAGGGCCCACCTGCGGGAAAGGTGAATGCAGACGATCTCGGGGTCCCTGGGGGACAAAGCCAGAAGACAGCGCATCCTGGAGACCCTGAGGTCCCGTGGGTGCGGAAGGAGACCCTGGGGGCGCCTTTCCAGGGCGTTGGGGGTGGGAAGGAGGGCGCACGGGTCGGAGAGGGGGCCTCCGGACCAGGATCCCGGGACACCCCGGGGGTTTGGGGACCGGCCGCGCGCTTACCTGCGTCCTCATCGTCGAAGGAGTTCATGCACGGGAAGTAGATGGCGAGAGCCTCGAAGGAGGCAGACAGACTGAGGCGGCTCTGCGAGCGCTCCATGCCCGCACCAGCGCCGGGCGCCTCGGCCGCGGCGGCGGCGGCGGCGGGCGGCTTGGGCAGCTTGGCCGCCCCATTCTTGACGCGGAGTACGGCGCGCGGCGTGGTGGCGGCGGCCCGGGGCCGGTCCGGGGCTCCGCTGCGGGGCTGGCGGGAGCGGCGGGGCCGGCGGGCGGGCCAGGAGCTGGCGGCGCGCAGAGCCCGAGGCGCACTGCGCTCCCGGCGGCGGCGGCTGTGGCGGCGGCGGCGGCGGCAGCAGTGGCGGTGGCGGCGCAGCGCGCTCTGGCCCGCGGCGCCCCCCGCCGGCCGCGTGGGGCGGGCTTGGAGCGGCGCCGCAGCCAATCCGTGCCGCCGGGGGAGGGGGCGCCGCTGCGGGGCGTGGGAGCCCAGAGGGAGCCTGCTGCGGCCCCTTCTAGCCGCCGCGGTCCCGGTAGTTGCGCTCTGGGAGGCAGGCGCGGAGCAAGGTTGTCTGGGCCCTGGTCCGAGGGCTATCCCCGACCCCGCCGCGGCCCCCACCCTCAGCCGGCCGACTTGCGGAGAGGCCGGCGTCCAGTCCCCCACCCAGACAGGCCCCTCCCAGAAACACTGGCGCTCTCGGAGGGGATGCGCTCAGAGGGTCCCGCCCAGACGGGTCCGCATTCGGCCTCCCACACAGAGACCCTCGGCTTCACACCTGCACCCACAGAGAAGCTCAAACAGGCACCCACACCTACACATTCACTCTGCAACATGCCCCGCAGACACCCGGACAGATACACCCACAGACCCACCCCCTCACAGATGTGGGGACAGAGACGTCCACGGACACACGCAGACTCACGCAGAGACCTGCAAACACACTCAGGGAGGTAGGCAGGCCACCCCTAGTGCCCGGCCTCCCACACGGGGAGACTCTCAGATGCCACAAAACCCCACGAAAGTTCAGGCAGGCATACACAGCCTCATGCATTCACACTTACCCACAGACACCCCAGAATCATACACACACTCATACACTCAGATGAACACACAAGTCCAGATCCAGCACATACTCTGTGTCGCCTACCCCCGTGACCATCTCAGCACTGTCAAACACTCAGACTGACACGGCCAGACGCACACCCCTTCACCCTTAGACACACTAGAGTAGCATACACACTCCAAGACACAGCCACACAGACTCCATCCCTCCCAGTATGGGTGCATCCTAATGAACGGACTGACACCCTCAGACTCAGGCACACTGAGACACACTTGGCAGGCCCACACTCACAGACTCTCCCATTATCACCCTTGGCGATCCGTAGTCCTCAGACACACACAGGCGCAGACGCTCGCAGCCCCAGGACAGAGAGGAGCAGAATCGGAAAGCCATGCTCCATTCCCTGCATGTGACCTGACACGTGAGGGTACCTGCCCACCTAATCAGGCCCCAGATGTCAAACAATCTTCCCAGTTGCTCACACACCTCTTTATGAAGCCATCTGGTGACATGGAAACAGTTTTAGCCTCAGAAAGAGACAGCCCGAAGTTTGAATCTCAGCTGTGGTGCCGTCTTTCTGGGTGGCCTATGGCAAAACTCTTTACCCCATGGGTCCTGTTCCTCATCTGTACAGTGGGGACAGGAATCTTCCATTTTGGATGGCTGTGAACTGCCTGTAAGATAACACAGGTGTTTGTTTTCTATTGCTGCATAACAAATGAAGCAGCTTAAAAACACCAATCTAGTGGTTTACAATCCTATAGATCAGAAGTCTGGGCAGCCTGAGCTGGGTTCTCTGCTTAGGGCCTCACAAAGTATTGGCCAGACTGGGCTCTTCTCTGCAGGCTCTGGAGAAGAATCCACTTCCAAGATCATTCAGGTTGTTTGCAGGACTCAGTTCCTTGTGGTTGCAGGACTGAGGTTCCTGTTTCTTTGCTGGCTGTCAGGAGTTGATCTCAGCTCCTAGAAGCTGCTTTCTGGTCCTTACACATGGCCCCCTCCACCTTCAAGGCCAGTCTCAGGATGTCAAGCCATTCTCATCCTTCAGTAAAATCTTTCGACCTTGACTTCTGCGTACTGGCCTGAGAGATTCTGCCTTTAAAGATCTCGTGTGATTAGATCAGGTCCACTCGCATGATGTCCCTTTGACATATAATGTAATATAATCACGGTAGCAATTTCTGATCATTGTCACAGTTTCCACCCACACTCACACAAGGGCGGGATCATACAAGGTATTATATAAGGGCAAGGATCACTGGAGTTATTCTGACACATCTGCCCATCACAGTGTGCAAAACACCTAGCACAGTGCTGGCCTTCGGCAGGTGCTCCTGAGCCCTAGCCCCTTCCCAGGGACCAGATCTAGACTTTGAGGCATCCTGGTGTCATGCTTAAGAGTGCTGGTATAATCATCCCCATCTTGGTCAATGGTAGCTCCATTTTTCCAGAAATCTTGTATACTGGAATCTTGGATACTTGGATACTGAATGTGGTGTCACACACACCACATTCAATCCATCAGCAACCCCTTTCATTTCTATACACAAAATGTAACCAGGAACTGACCACTTTTCTGCCCCAAACCCTCCCATCTCACAGTCAAAGTCCATGTTCTACAAGGTCCTAACTTCTTTGGCTCTGCCACCCCTATGTCCTCATACCCAGGACACCCTGGTGTCTCATACCCAGGAAACCCCGGTGGCTCACTCGGCTTCAGAACCCCTGTACTGCTGTTCCCTCTGCCTGAAGCCCTCTTGCAAAGGGCCGTGTAGCTCACTCACAGATCTCTGCTCAAATGTCACTTTCTCTCTGAAGTCTTCCCTCACCACTCTTTATGAAGTAGCAAAAACCCCTCCCTGAAATGCCAGATCCTCTTTACACTGCTTTATTTTTCTCTGTAGCCCTCATCACCATCTGACACGTTTCATATATATGTGGGAGGGGTACCTGTATATATACGGACACGTATATTTTTGTACACGTCTGTATGCGTGTATATATATGCAAACACACATAGATGTGTATATGCGTGTGTATGTATTTGCATATATATACGCACACATACACAACACACACATTTTTATTCTTGTTTATTTGTTTATTGTCTCTTTTTCCCCTTCCCCAGAGCCCAGAAGGATGCCTGGCAAAAAGTTCGTGTTCAGTAAATTGTTGTTGATTGAACACCAGCCTTAGGAAGGGCATAAGTATCCTTTGCATCCTCTCCCCATCTTACAAAGAACTGAGGCTTACGAAGGGGGTACTTACTCAAGGTCACAGTGAGTAGGCCTCTGGTCAAAAATGGTGGGTGGGGGCCGGGTGCAGTGGCTCATGCCAGTAATCCTAGCACTTTGGGAGGCCAGCACGGGTGGATCACCTGAGGTCAGGAGTTCGAGACCAGCCTGGCCAACATGCTGAAACCTCATCTCTACTAAAAATACAAAAATTAGCCGGGCATGGTGATGAGCACCTGTAATCCCAGCTACTTGGGAGGCTGAGGCAGCAGAATTGCTTGAACCCAGGAGGCAGAGGTTGCAGTGAGCCGAGACCTCACCACTCCATTCCATCCTGGGCAACAGAGCAAAAACTCCATCTCAAAAAACAAAACAAAACAGAAAAAAAGGTGGGTGGGAAATCTAACCCAGCATAAGGATATCGAAGAAAGGTTCCCTGAGGATGTGATGTTGAAGCTGAAAATAGCACCTCCTATGTGCCTGGACTTCTTGGTGTGATTTCTCCTTTCTTGGTTAGCTCATGCCTAAAATTCCATCCATAGGCTTGGGGCCTGTAAGCTTAAATCGTTTACCCTTTGTAAATACATAATGTTTCCCCATGGGAAATTGAAGTGGTCAGCCACTTACACCTGGGTATGAATAATGCATTCTAAGAACAAGTTTGGGGGGTGGAGAGGGATGCTTAAGAATATGAATGAGGGAAGTGGTGGATGTGGATCCAGAGAAGGAAGGGATGGGAAACCAGAGATGAACTTCCAGGTTGGAATTCACAGCCCAATGAGATGGAGGATGCCAAGAACCAGGCAGCTCAATGGAGTGGAATGGAAGAAGCATTGCCTAACTTGGGTTTAAACGCCTGTCCTTATTTTATTTATGTGATCCTGGGTGTGTTCCCTCAAGTTTCTCATCAAAAAATGAGAGTAGTAGGCCGGGCGTGGTGGCTCACGCCTGTAATCCCAATACTTTAGGAGGCTGAGGCAGGAGGATTACTTGAGGTCAGGAATTTGAGACCAGCCTGGCCAACATGGCAAAACCCTGTCTCTACTAAAAATTAAAAAAATTACCCGGGCATGGTGGCACACGCCTGTAACCCCAGCTATCTGGAAGCTGAAGCACGAGAATTGCTTGAACCTGGGAGGTAGAGGTTGCAGTGAGCAGAGAGCACGCCACTGCACTTTAGCCTGGGTAACAGAACAAGACTGTCTCCAAAAAAAAAAAAAATGGAGAGAGAATAATTAACACCTCTTTGCACAATCGTGGTGAAGGTTGGATGTATACAGAGTGCGCCACATGTAATAGTTACTTGATAGATGAATGTGTTGAATGTAAATTCCAAGTGCTCGCTATTGTACCCAGCTCTACAAATACAGGGATGAAAAAAGCAGATCTGGTGTCTGCCTTCACGGAGTTTATAGCTTGGTAATATTAGACAAAAAATTATGCCAATCATCATTAAAATTATTTAATTACTACCTTGTCTAATAGTTTGCATAATAATAATTTTAATTGCAATTGTGATAAGTGCCATAAAAGATATATATCTATATACTGTGTGTGTGTGTGTATGTGTGTATGTGCGTGTGTGCGTGTTTGAGTGAGATAGGGTGAGATGAGGTCTTGCTGTGTTGCCCAGGCTGGTCTGAAACTCCTAGCCTCAAGCAATCCTCCCGCCTTGGCCTCCCAAAGTGGGTAGGATGACAGGTGTGTGCCCCTGTGTCCAGCCCAGTGTGTATATACGTTGCTGTGCATGTGTGTACATATGTGTGCAGCTTCAAGTAGGTGGAGAATCTAACCCAGCATGAGGAGATGGAAGAAGGCTTCCCTGAGGATGTGATGTTGAAAATGGCACTTCCTATGCGCCTGGACTGTTCTTGGTCCTGTTCTTGGTCAAACTTGTTCTTAGAACACATTTTGCTTATTTATATCAAGTAAGTAAACCAAATCACTGTCCTCACATTTGCATTTTAAAATAACTCTGGGGCCAGGCGCAGTGGCTCACGCCTGTAATCCCAACACTTTGGGAGGCTGAGGCGGGCGGGTCACCTGAGGTCAGGAGTTTGAGACCAGCTTGGTCAACGTGGAAAACCCCTGTCTCTACTAAAATTATGAAAATTAGCTAGACATCGTGGCAGGTGCCTGTAATCCCAGCTCTCAGGGGAGCTGAGGCAGGAGAAGCACTTGAACCCAGGAGGCGGAAGTTGCAATGAACCGAGATTGCGCCACTGCACTCCAGCCTGAGGGATAGAGCAAGACTCTGTCTCCAAAAAAATAAAATAAAATAACTCTGGGGCTGCTCTGGGAGGGATGGATTTGAGTGAATTCAGGAGTGCCTCGCCCCTTCTCTTCAGGTAAGTCCTGATTTAAACCAAAAAGCCATTGCTTGTTTTTCTTTTTCTTTCTTTCTTTTTTTTTGCCTCCTAGCAGAGGAAGATGGGAAAGGATGTACCAGTGGAAAGGTGAAGTGGAGGAGGCTGAGCGCCCAAGGATCCTAAAGCCAGATAGGAGGCCATGGCTGTGGGAGGCTGAGGCATGGATGGGAAGTAAGAAGGCCTTGGCTAAGGAGAGGGCTGGGCCTAAAAGTTCCAGAGATCACTTGAGCAGGACTTGGTGACAGACTGGATGGGGTGAGGGTTGAGAAGGAAAAGGAGGAACAAAGACACTGCCAAGCTCTGAGCATTAAGAGAAACAGCACGTACAGATGGAGGCGTCGTCTTCAGGCACCTTTCCCTAAGCTGAAGCCTTCAGGGGCGTGCTCCTTAAATTTTACATATTTTGCAAGACCCAGCTGAGTGGCTTTCATCTAGAGAAGTGAAAAGTGGCTGAAATGTAGTTAGTTAGTTAAACCTCTAAGGGGTCCTAGTTGCAGTTTTGTCCGAGAGAGAAAGACTGATCTTGTCTGTGTTCTGCCTGCTGTGTGTGTGTATGTGTGTGTGTGTGTGTATGTGTGTGTGTGTGTGTGTGTAAAACTTCCCTGCTAATGTGCATATCTCTGATAAGAATTTCTGCACATCTGTGTCATTGTCTTTGAGGCAATAACCTTGTGTCTGAATATGTCCTTGCAAGGCGCATGTCCTTGTGTTAAATGTGTTCAGTCTAGTTGTGAGTGTGACATGTATTCTGGTCTTTGCCTGTACTGATAGGTGGGTATGTATGTGTGTGAAAGACACACACACACACACAAAGAGAAAGAGTGCCTGTCTCTGTGTGCACATGAGCCATGTGTTCTCATTTCCATGTGGTTCTGTGTCGTGTTTGTGTCTTCTGTAGATGCTGTGTCCTTCCCTGTGTTTGCCTTATCTCTAAGTGTATTCGTGTCTATGTGTAACTGAGTTGAGTTAGCCGTATTCGAGTGTCTGTGTAAGGTTTCTGTAATGCCTGTGCTTGTGTGTGTCTCCTTGCATCCTGGTCAGTGTGAATGCATCCCTGACTGTGTGTGAATGTTGTTTTGTGAACTTGTCCATGTTGACTGGTAGCTTGAGAGGGGACTCATGTTTTCTTGGATTAATCTCAGTCTTTAAGTGGCTAACACATACCTTAGAGCTAATAGGGATAGAGATATTAAAATCTGTTATAAACTCCAAATCCCCTAACTACTTACCTAACCATTAATTTATTCTTTCATCTATCCATCCATCCATCCATCCATCCATCCATCCAGCCATCCATCCATCTCTCCCTCCCTCTCTTTCTCCCTCCCTCTTTCCTGATTTCACTGGCATTTAGTAGCTATGTAGTTATTTCTCTTAGGCATGAGGTTTCTCATCTATTAAATGGAGATGATAAAGTAGCTACCTGATAGGGCTGGGGATATCGGGTAGAAATTTAAGTGGGATGGGATATATAAAATACTTAACGTGTTGCCTAACACATAGTAGGTGCTCACTATATTAACGATTATTGTCACATCACTGTGGTCACTATGATTCAGCAAATTCTCATCAGCACTTTGCTAAGGGCCACCCCTGAGCTAGAAGCTAGCGAGGTCTTATCCATAGCAGAGGTCATTAAATGCCTCTGCCATCACCTTCTTGTGTGACCTCGGACAAAGCCTATGCCCTGTCTGAACCCATAGAGTGAGTAGAGCACCCTTGCCCCACCTTCTTGCAGAGATTCTGGGGGCATCTACACTTCTGAACCTACAAGGAGCTGTGCAGTTATGTAGCAGGTCAGGGGACATTCCAAAGCCTTAAAATGGCAGAGGCCTGTCCTGGGTCATCAAGAGGGTCAGGCAGAGCTGGGACAAAGCCAGACCCCGTGGTACTTCAGGCCAAAGCCAGACCCCCTGGCACTGACAGGCCTTCCTGTCATTTCTGGTCCCTGATCTCCCTCTGGGGACGCACCTAGCGGGCAACCATGGGACAGAACTTCTTCACTTCTCCACCATTTGTCTCTCACTTACTATTTGGTGGGCCTGGCCTTATTTTTAAAAGAAAAAAGAGAATAAAGTGGGGGAGTGTGATTTCTGTCCCAATAAGTCACTACTGTGAACAAGAGACAGAGACAGAGAAAGAAGGAGAGAAAGGGTAGAAAGAGACAGAAACTAAGAAAGAGACATGGGACACTGTAACAGAGACACAAAGAGACAGGGAATGGAAGAGGCAGAGGCAGAAACAGGAGAGAGGGAGGGAGATGGTTGGAGACAGGAAGATATCAGAATGAAGTCGGGCTTTCTTGCAGACCTGATTTGGGCTGCCTCAGGTTACAAAGCTGTACGAGCCCTGTAGCAAGGACTGCCACTCTCCTCAGGCCACCTTCATCCAACACGCACGTGTACTCACACACTCACACACACATTCACACACTCTTAAACACTCATCCTCAAATGCTCATACACGCATGCTCACAAAATGGAGGAAGAGGCAGGGGCCTCAAGGTAGGGGTGGATTCTGGTCATCAGGAACCCCCGTGTGACATTATGCAATGCCAAGACACATCCCATTTGAGTCTCAGTTTCCTCATTTGGAAAATAAACTCATAGACCTCATTCAGTGGTTTCAAGGCTAAAGGAGATCATGGATGTAAAAAAGTTTTAGAAATAATGGAAAAGTTTGGGAAAGGACCTTTGGAACTAGGCAAGCTAATTATACAGCTCACATGGAAAATTGCTGGGAAAATGTGCAGTTGAAGAAAGTGGGGAAGGATAATGAGTGATCATGAGCCCTATCAAATCCCAAAACATTCTAAAACTACAGTAAGATTTTTTGTTTAGTTGGTTTTTTGTTGTTGTTGTTGTTGTTTTAGATGGAGTCTTGTTCTGTTGGCCAGACTGGAGTGCAGTGGCGCGATGTCGGCACACTGCAACCACCGCCTCCCTGGTTCAAGCGATTCTGTTGCCTCAGCCTCCCGAGTAGCTGGGACTACAGTTGCACGCCACCACACCCAGCTAATATTTGTATTTTTAGTAGAGACGGGGTTTTGCTATGTTGACCAGGATGGTCTCGATCTCTTGACCTTGTGATCCGCCAGCCTTGGCCTCCCAAAGTGCTGGGATTACAGGCGTGAGCCACTGTGACTAGCCCAGTAAGTTCTTTTAAAGGTCAAAAAAAAAAGTTGGATTCCCTTCATATATAAAGAGCACTTGCAAAACAGTACAAAAAAGGCCATCACTCCTGTGGGAAATGGAGAAACGCTCTTAACAGACAATTCACAGGAAAAAAAAAATACAAATGACATATAAACAGGAAAAAGTTATTCAGCATTTCTCACTATTAACAGAATGTCAATTAAAACAAATGCAAGCCACTGCACTCCAGCCTGGGCAACAGAGCGAAACTCCGTCTCAAAAAACAACAACAACAACAACAACAACAAACCAAATGCAAGCCATCATTACTTACCCATCAGTCTAACAAAGAAGTTGCTTGAAAATAAACTGTATGGGGAAAGGAGTGAAGAAATAGACACAGTCACACATTGTTAGTGGGAGTATATATTAATTGATGAAAACTTTGGAGATTAATTTGTTAGTATCTATCAAAATATTTAAATTCACAAACCATTTAACTTAGCAATTCACCATTTGAACAGAGCAATTCCACTTCTAGGAATTTATTCTACATTCTACATATATACTTGCACATATGCAGGAAGATAATGTATAAAGAATGTTTTGTAGCATTGTTTATAATCGCAAGAGATTGAAAATAAGCCAGGTACCCATAAAATAAACTATGATACATCCATATAGGGGAATTCTATAGTCACTAAAATGAACGAGGTGGATGGGTTTGGCACTGATAGCCTAGATATATAATGAAAGAAGAAAGCAATGTCTGAACAGTATGTATAGTGCACTCCCATCTGTGTCCGAAATACATATGTATGTAGGCATTTAAATATAAATCTTTGAATGGGCACACAGATTTCAGGAGCCATACACAGGAAGCTATTAATGGTGATTCCCTTAGGTACACAAGACTGAAAACTTCTGGATGGTAGTCCGTGTCTTTTGCTTTATGCCCTTCCCTAGGATATGAATTTTTTTTTTTTTTTTTTTTTTTTTTTTTACCATGAGCATGTATTGTTTGGAATAAGATAATTTTAAGTACATTTTTCACCTAAAAAAGGAGTTAGTATCCATAGTTAGTAAATAATTACAGCATAAATGTGTTACTTGGACCAGGGTTACCTACAAGCTTCCTGTTATCTGTGACTTCAGTAACATGGATTAGGCTCCGAATCCTCCCTGGGACCACCCTGAGGGTGGGAGTATGCTTTGCCGCCAGTCTCCTGGGAATGGGAAAGTAGGCTAGGCTGCCCAAAATAACCACCTGCCATTTCCCAAGCTGGTCACTTTCTCTCCTGAGCCAAGGGAGGCTCCGGCTGGGTGGAAAAGGTGGATTCGTCTTTCCAGGAACCACAGCCTTTTTCTACTGCACACCTCCTCCCCCTGACCAAGCAACCCTGACATCTAAACCTGTCCTTTGATGCCACCCAGCCCGGAAGAAGGAGATGACTGGAGTCTAGAAACCTAGTGCAAGATTAAAATCTGCTCTGCCACAGGTTTGTATTGTGATCTTGGGGAAGCCACTCTCTCCCTCTGGGCCTCAGCTTCCCCACATGTCAGAAGGGGGATGGGATAGGAGGATTGCTGAAAGCCCTCCCAGCTCTGACCCATTTAACTTAAGTTAGATAGCCATGGGTTCGAATCTGACCTCTGAAAGTCACTAGCTGTGTACCAATGGGCAAACCACTTCACCTCTCTGAGCTTTAATTTGGTCATCTATAAAATGGAGAAAATAATATACTTCATAGAGTAGTTGGGAGATAAAGTATATAAAGCATTAACATTGTACATAGCACATAGTAACAACTCAATAAATGGCAGCCATTATCATCATCCAGAGTCTTACTTGGACCTGGTCCCTCAGAAGTAACCCTAGTTTAAGGACCTTTCCCACTCATCCCCAACCTGTACCCAACACCTCTTCTGCCCTGGGAGGGCCATGTGCTCTGACCTAGGAATCAATAAGCATAAAACCTTATCCTTGCTACTGAATTCATATGGAATCTATGTGGGTGTGGTGGCTCACGCCTGTAATCTAGCACTTTGGGAGGTTGAGTGAAATTGAAAAATTGAAATCACCTTAATCATACCACCCAGAAATAACCACTTTTAAACCTGATGTGTTTTTGGACCATACATGATATACGAATATTTCTAATGGGATTATACTGTAAGTGCTTTTATGGCCTGTGTTTTGTTTATTTTTCCACTTAGCTTTCTATCATAAACATCTTCTCACAGCAATAAATATACCACCATCTCATCATTTTAAGTTTCTGAACAACAGGTGACATAATTTAACCAATTTCTAATGTTGGACATTTAAATTGTTACCAGTTTTTTGCTGTTATGTTAAAGTTTAAAGAAATACTTTTGCAATTAGATTACTAAACATATTCATGACTTCACTAGCAGGACAACTGCTGGGTCAAAATGTTGCATGGTTTGAAGGCTTTTAATAAGTTTTGGCAAATTTCCTCTAACGACATTGTACCAATCTTCACTCCAGGAGCATATGACATTCACTCTCCAGGAGCATATGACATTATTTCCCATCCTCATTCTCTAAAACTAGCAATTTTCTTTGTGATTCTGTTTTTCATGGTCTGCCATCAGCAATACCATACTTTTCTTTCTTTCTTTCCTTCCTTCCTTCCTTCCCTCCCTCCCTCCCTCCTCCTTTCCTCCCTCCCTCCCTCTTTCCTTCCTTCCTTTCCTCTTCCTTCTTTCCTTTCTCTCTCTCTCTTTCTTTCTTTCTTTCTTTCTTTCTTTCTTTCTTTCTTTCTTTCTTTCTTTCTTTCTTTCTTTCTTTCTTTCTTTCTTTCTTTCTTTCTTTCTTTCTTTCTTTCTTTCTTTTTTTGGAAATGGAGTTTTGCTCTTGTTGCCCAGGCTGGAGTGCGATAGCGCGATCTCATTGCAAACTCCACCTCCCGGATTCAAGCTATTCTCCTGCCTCAGCCTCCTGAGTAGCTGCGATTACAGGCATGTGCTACAATGCCTGACTAATTTTGTATTTTTAACAGAGATGGAGTTTCTCTATGTTGGTTAGGCTGGTCTCGAACTACCAACCTCAGATGATCAACCCCCGCCCGCCTTGGCCTCCCGAAGTGCTGGGATTACAGACATGAGTCACTGCACCTGGCCCAGCGATACCATAATTTTACACGTTCCATTTCTCACTACATTAGGCCATTCTTAAGTTGCTATAAAGGAATACTGGAGGCTGGATAATTTATAAAGAAAAGATGTTTAATTGGCTCACAGTTCTGCAAGCTGCACAAACATAGCACCAACGTCTGCCCAGCTTCTGGTGAGGCCTCAGGAAGCTTACAATCATGGCAGAAGGTGAAGCAGGCGTGTGCATGGTCACATGGCACTAGCATGTGCAAGACAGAGGGGAAAAGGTACCACACATTTTTTGTTTTTGTTTTGTTTTGTTGAGATAGGGTCTCACTCTGTTGCCCAGGCTAGAGAGCAGAGGTACAATATCAGCCCACTGCAGTCTCATCTTCCTAGATTCAAGCAATCCTCCCACCTCAGCCTCCTAAGTAGCTGGGACTACAGATGCATGCCACTGTGCCCAGCTAATTTTGCTTTTATTTTTTGTAGAGATGGGGTCCACTATGTTGCCCAGGCTGGTCAGAACTCCTGGGCTCAAGTGATTCTCCTATCTCAACCTCCCAAAGCGCTGAAATTACAAGCATGAGCCACTGTACCCAGCTGCCACAAACTTTTAAACAACCAGATCTCATGTGAGCTCATTCATCATCAAAGGGATGGCATTAAGTCATTCATGAGGGATCTGCCTCCAGGATCCAAACACCTCCAATAAGGCCCCACCTCTAACACTGGGATTTTGAGGGGACAATATCCAAACCATATCATTCTGCTCCTGGTCCCCCAAATCTCATGTCCTTCTCACATTGCAAAATACAATCATCTCTTCACAACCATTCCATAAAGTCTTAATTCATTTCAACATCAAGTCCGAAGTCCTAAGTCTTATCCGAGACTCATCTCCTTCCACCTATGAGTAAAACAAGTTATTTACTCCCAAGATAGAATTCCATTTCCCTTTCCCAAAGGGAGAAATCAGCCATAAGAAAGGGGTAATAGACCCCATGCAAGTCTGAAACCCAGTAAGGCAGGCATGAAATCTTAAAGCTCCAACATAATCCTTGACTCCATGTCCCACATCCTGGTTCAAGAGGTATATCCTGATGCAAGCCACCCCTGTGGCTTTGTGGATTGCAGCCTATGTGGCTGCTCTCACAGGAGTTGAGTGCTTGTGGCTTTTCCAGGTATAGGGTGTAAGCTGGTGGTGAATCTACCATTCTGGGGTCTGGTGGGTGTTGGTCCCCTTCCCATAGCTCCTCTAAGCAGTGCCCTGGTAAACACTCTCTGTGGGGGCTCCAACTCTGCAGCAGGCTTCTTCTGCCTGGGCACCCTGGCTTCTCCACATATCCTCTGAAATCTAGGGGGAAGCTGCCAAGCCTCCCTCACTCTTGCATTTCATGCACCCAAGGCTTAATATCATGTGAAAGCCACCACAGCTTATGGTGGCTTGTGCTTTCCAAGGCAGCAGCTGGTTCTATACCTGTGGTCCCTTGAACTGAGGCTAGAACTAGAGCAGTGAGGATGCAAGGAGCAACCTCCTGGGATAGTGCAGTGTGGCACAGGGCACAACCATTCTTTCCTCTTAGGCCTCTCGACCTGTCATAAGAGGGGCTGCCTCACAAAGCTCTGAAATGCCTTCAAGGCCTTTTCCCCTTTGTTTTGACTAGCAGGACCTAGCTCCCTTTTATTCATGCAAATCTCTCTGGCAAGTGGTTGCTCCACAGCCTGCTTGGATTCTTTCTCTGAAAATGGCCTTTTCTTTTCTACCACTTGGCTAGGCTGCAGATATTCCAAACTTTTACACTCTGCTTCCCTTTTAAATATAAGTTCCAACTTAAGTCATTTATTTGCTCCTACATCTGAGCATAGGTTGTTAGAAGCAGTCAGGCCATATCTTGAATGCTTTGCTGCTTAGAAATTTCTTCCACCAGATACCCTAAGTCATCATTCTTATGTTCCACAGATCCCTAGGACATGAACACAATACAGCCAAGTTTTTTGCTAGAGTGTAACCAAGATGACCTTTACTCCAGTCCCCAATACGTTCCTCATTTCCATCTGAGACCTAGTCAGTCTGGACTTTACCGTCCATATCACTATCAGTATTTTGGTCACAATCATTTAACCAGTCTCTAAGGAGTTCCAAGCATTCCCTCATCTTCCTGTCTTCTTTTGAGCCCTCCAAATTCCTCCACCCTCTGCACATTATCAAGTTCCAAAGGTGTGTCCACATTTCAGGTATCTTTATAGCAATGCTCCACTCCTCAGTACAAATTTTCTGTGTTAGGCTATTCTTGGGTTGCTATAAAGAAATACTCGCCAGGCATGGTAACTCATGCCTGTAATCCCAGCACTTTGGGAGGCCAAGGTGGGTGGATCACCTGAGGTCAGGAGTTTGAGACCAGCCTGACTAACATGGTGAAACCCTGTCTCTACTAAAAATACAAAAATTAGCTGGGCATGGTGGAGTGTGCCTGTAATCCAAGCTACTTGGGAGGCTGAGGCAGGAGAATTGCTTGAACCCAAGAATGAGCTGAGATTGTGCCATTGCACTCCAACCTGGACAAAAAGAGCAAAACAAACAAACAAACAAACAAAAAGCAGAGAAATATCTAAGGCTGAGTAATTTATAAATAAAAGAGGTTTAATTGGCTCACAGTTCTGCAGGCTGTACCAGGATGGTCCCAGTATCTGCTCAACTTCTGGGGAGGCCCTCAAGAAGCTTACAATCTATGGCAGAAGGTGAAGTGGGAGCAGGCACATCACATGACAAGAGTGGGAGCAGGAGAGAGAGGGGTGAAGTGACACACGCTTTTAAACAACCAGATCTTGCATGAACTCACTCATCAGCAAGGAGATGGTGCTAAATCATTCATGAGAGATCAGCTCCCACGATCCAAACACACCACACTTCCAACACTGAGGACTACAATTTAACATGAAATTTGGAGGGGACAAATATCAAAACCATATTACACGCCATTAATAGCCACCCACTCTGATGTATTAAATGTATGAACTTAGACAAGCCACCTTTAAAACCTTTCTTTACATATACACGTGTTCACAAACAATATATAATATTGTTTTGGAAGGGCATTTTAAAAACCCCGTGTAAATACTATCATACTGTATATTTTATTCTGTTGCCTCTTCTAGTTCGATCAAGACTGTTTTTGAGATTTGCGTTAAATTATTTAACTGTATTCATTTTAACTGCTGTTAAATTTTATCTTCATTTTTAAAATTTGTTTTCGGACTAATGTAACTTGTTGCTATCTTTTTGCTATTATAAACAATGAGGCGCGGTGGCTCACGCCTATAATCCCAGCACTTTGGGAGGCTGAGACGGGCGGATCACGAGGTCAGGAGATCGAGACCAGCCTGGCCAACATGGTGAAACCCCGTCTCTACTAAAAATATAAAAAAATTAGCTGGGCGTGGTGGCGGGTGTCTGTAGTCCCAGCTACTGGGGAGGCTGAGGCAAGAGAATGGTGTGAACCCAGGAGGCGGAGCTTGCAGTGAGCCGAGATCAAGCCACTGCACTCCAGCCTGGGCAACAGAGCAAGACTCCGTCTAAAAAAAAAAACAAACAATGAGGTAATGAACATCTTCGTCCCTGTATCTTTACTAGGGTTTCTGTGCTGGTTGGTAGGGTTAACATTGTTTTTCAAACTCTTTTTTATTGTGACCTATGATAATAAACACATTTTACATCACAGTCTCCACATACACAAGTAAAACAAAAGCTTCATGAAATAACCCTTATCTTTATTACTAGAAATGTATTCTGATGTGTTTTATTCTAGTTCATTCAACTTCCTTTTTAAAATGTTAATTACAACTCACAAATTGGTTTTACAGCATAGTGATGGGTCATGACCTACAATTTGAAAAATGATGGATTAAAATATATTTGGTTTCACTAAATGCTTTGAAATTACTCTTTAGGGTAGATACACTAATTTACAAGACACCTTATCATTGCCCTACACGCTAACCAACACCTGGTTTTATATTTTTTTCTTTTTGCCAGTCTGATGAGTATAAAGCAGCAAGTCATTGTTATTTTAATTTTTCTTTCTTTAATTACTAATACGTTGAGCTTCTCTTTATATGTTTATTCACTAATTGAGTTTCTCAGAGAGTGAGTTTGCCTATTTTTTGTATTGGGTTGCCAGGTTTTTTCTCGCTGATTTACTGCTGAGTTTCTTATGTAATTTAGATTTTAAGTCCTTTGATTGTTGTTGAAAATATACTGTAAATACCTTTCCTAGTCTGTTAATCATTTGTTAGCTTTGTCTGTGTTGTCATTTATAGAACAGAAAACCACCAATTTCTTTATGGTTTGGAGTTTTTGTCTCTTACTTAAGAAATGTTTCACTAACCCAGTGTCATAAAGATTTGCCTATAAACGTTTTAGCTTCTTAAACTAGCTGAAGTTTGTTTTACATGGTGTGAGATAGGATCTATTTTTATTTTTTCCATACGACCAGATATTTTCCCCAACACCATTAAAAGAATCCATCTTTTCCTCACTGATTTCTGTTGTCAATTCTATCACATACCAAATATCCACATACACGGTTCTGTTTCTGGACTCTTCTCTTTTGTCCCATTAGTCCACATCTGGTAGGGTGATCCTCTATCTCTGCTCTTATTTTTGAGAATAGTTCTTTTAGCTATTCATGGAACTTTATTCTTCCATGCAAACTTCATTATTTGCTTATTTAATTCCTCTCCCCTAAATATTTGGTAATAATTACATGAATTGACACCATTACACTGCTATTTCTTACCATCTACAAACAGTACATTTCTTCATTCACCCAGGTCTTCTTTTGTCTCCTTTGGTAGGTTTTCTCTGACATGTTTGGTTAATTCTAGATAATTCATTTTCCTAACCTTCTTTTTTTTCTCCTTTAAAAAATAATCTCCAATTTAGTAGAAGGAAATAGTATCTTCTTCCAAAACAGCCAAGTTTTATTAGTTTTTTGTTTGTCTGTTTGTTTTTTTAGTAGAGATGGGGGTTTCACCATGTTAACCAGGCTGGTCTCGAACTCCTGACCTCAAGTGATCTGCCTGCCTCAGCCTCCCAAAGTGCTGGAGTTATAGGCGTGAACCACCATGCCAAGCAAATTATTATTATTTTTTAGAAGTCAGGATCTTGCTCTGTTGCCCAAGCTGGAGTGCACTGGTGTGATCATAGCTCACTGCAGCCTTCAATTCCTGGATGACTCAAAGGACCCTCCCACCTCAGCCTCCCGAGTAGCTGGGACTACAGGCATGAGCCATCACTCCTGAAGAATTTACTTAATTTTTTTTTTTTTTAGAAAGAAGGTCTCATTATGTTACTGTGGCTGGTCTCGAACTCCTGGGTTCAAGTGATCCTCCTGCTTAAGCCTCCCAAAGTGCTGGAATTACAGATGTGAGCCACAGTGCCTGACTCTCAGCCAAGTTTTCAATACCCTTCCCTTCATGACACTGCCTCCTGGATCACCTCTTTAGCAAGAGATGACACCAGAAATCCAGACCATACACAAACCAAACGGAATCAGTAAGGCACTAGCCAGATGGGCACCTATAGAAGGTGCTAAAGCATCTCTGGGACTCTAAAAGAATTTTAGAAATAAAATGACATGGAGAAAACTGTATTAACCTGACTTATTCTCAAGGTTGTCACTATATGTATTTGAAGGTGATGTAGTTGACTGTTGTATTTTGTGGGGGTTAGGGGCGCCAACCCCCGTGCACTCAAAAACCTGAGGATAACTTAACCTCCCCTAAACTATTAACTACCAATAACCTGCTGCTGACCAAAAACCTTACTGAGAACGTAAACAGTCAATTAACACATATTTTGTATGTTATATGTATCACATACTATATTCTTATAGTAAGCTAGAGAAAAGACAATGAGCCGGGCACCAAGGCTCATGCCTGCAATCTCAACACTTTGGGAGGCTGAGGCAGGCCGATCCCTTGAGTCCAGGAGCTTGAGACCAGCCTGGGCAACATGACAAAACCCTGTCTCTACAAAAAATACAACAAATTAGCTGAGCATGGTGGCGGGAGCCCGTAGTTCCAGCTATGTAGGAGGCTGAGGTGGGAGGATCGCTTGAACCCAGGTAGGTCAAGGATGCAGTGAGCAGAGATCATGCCACTGCACTCCTGTCTAGACAACAGAGTAAAACCCTGATTCAAAAAAAAAAAAAAAAAAGAAAAAAAAGAAAACCATGAAAGACAAAATAGATCTACCATACTGTACTTATTGAAACCATAAGTTTATGTTATTGATTTACAAGATGAATTGTCTGCCTGAAAAAGGCAGGCAACCTAAGCTGCAGACCTCAACCTATCATACATATCAAGCAATTCCACTCTTTCTTATAATGTCACAATTTTTCTCCACTTCTTGGGAGTACTTCTTGCATCACTGGTAGCACTTGTTACGGGTCCCATGATGTCATTCAAGGTTTATGGCATTGCACTAAACACAGCGAAAAATACCTAAGAACTTTGTGAGACACTTTTTACTGCCACAGGCAATTTACTGGAGAGATGAACTGCTCGTGCAGAGATGATTAGCGGCACACAGCATCTTAAGTGGAAACTTGCAACCCTTGAGCTCACAGCAATAGCAATAGGAGGTGGCTATGAAATTATTACAGTAGTACAGTATGTACTACAGTTTTTTGTTTGTACTTTTTTTGAGACAGGGTCTTGCTCTGTTGCACAGGCTGGAGTGCAGTGGTGTGTTCATAGTTCACTGCAGCCTCGAATTCCTGGGCTCTAGTGATCCTCCCACCTCTGCCTCCTGAGTAACTAGGACTATAGTCATATGTCACTACACTTGGCTATTTTTTTAACTATAGCTAATTTTACGCAATTATGAGTTAATACTGCATCTTCACATTTGTTGACATTTCTCTTAACTGTGAATGGCGCCATGCACCATCTGTTTGTGTGTAAGTTTTGATGAATTTTAACTTTTTATAATAGATGTGTGTATATTTTATGGTAGCAAATGAAAACAATAGGTAAGTATTTGCATATTTTCATAGGTTGATGACATATGATATTTCCTTTTTCCTTTTCTTGATATTTCTAGGGTATGTTTCATCTGTGGGTTTTTTCAAATTGTCACAAATCTTCAAAAACATTTCAGTATATTTATTGAAAAAAATCTGCCCAGAAATAGACCTACACAGTTCAAACCTGTGTTGTTCAGGGGTTAAGTATACTTTTAAAATAAACACTTGGAGTGTTGGGAGAAGGGAGGATGATGTTAAACTGCCTTCTAGAAAGACAGCTATACTTAACTACAGGACTCTAATTTCTTTAAGCCAGTAATGCAAGTTTGGGGCCAGAGCTGAATTGCTTGTAATAGATGATGCAAAGTATTGTCACAAGAGGTCTTCCTTCCCAGTTGTTGCTTCATGCATGACCCAGCTTCTCTTCTAAACAAGTGTTGAGCAAACATTTATTTAAAGGAAAAAGTGACACTGATTTCTTAGTTGCTCTGGGCATCTGCTTATCTCAGGTTGGCAAGGGGTCTTGGCAAGAATGGAGCAGAAGCCCAAACCTAGATGAGCCATCAAATCAGGCAGACACCAAGGTGACAATTTGGGGCAGGGACCAAGGTCAGAGCCCTGTCACAGGAACTGTGGAACAGACTTCTTGAATTGGGTAGTGGTCCAGTTATTGAAAGACTAGCCCACATCCCAACAGAAAAAATAGTAAAAGATCTGACTAGGCAAATTTCCAAATGAAGAAAAACAAATGGCCAATATGAAAAAAGGAAGTGTTCAGCCTCATTAGAAAGTAAAACAACAAAGGGTATTTTTTTCCTTGTCTGATTGGCAAAGTTTCTTTTTTCTTTTCCTTCCTTCCTTCCTTCCTTCCTTCCCTCCCTCCCTCCCTCCTTCCCTTCCTTTCTTCCCTCCTTCCTTCCCTTTCTCCCTCCTTCCCTTCCTTCTCCTTCCTTCCTTCCTTCCTTCCTTCCTTCCTTCCTTCCTCTCCCTCCCTCCCTCCCTCCCTCCCTCTTTCTTTCCTTCCTTCCTTCCTTCCTTCCTTCCTTCCTTCCTTCCTTCCTTCCTTCCTTCCTTCCTTCCTTCCTTCCTTCCTTTCCTCCTTCCTTCTGATACTCATTGTTGAAGGAGTGGTGAAAGGATATTCTCAAGCACAGCTGGTAGTTGTGTGAGTTGACACAGCTTTTCTGGAGGGCAATTTGGCAGACTGTATTTAAAAATTCTAAAGACAAGCACTCTTTTTGATCCAGCAATTCTACTTCTAGGAATTTCTCCTAAGGAAATAATTAGAAGTGAACACAAAGATGAATAACAGCAGCTTAACATTTACAGGGTGTTCACTCTGTGCAGACAGTATGCTAAGCACTTACACTTAGCTCATTTAGCCCTTATAGCAACATGCAATGTGAGGAGTATTGTCAAGTCCATTTTTAGGTGGGGAAACTGAGTCCCAAGGAGGTGATGTAAGTTGATTAAGTTCAAGTAGCTGGTAAGTGACAGGATGCTGAAATCCTGATCTCTTTAACTCGAAAACTCATTCTCTGAACCACCTTGTTATCCTATTCTCTGGAACACTGGGTGTAAAAAAGATACTCTACACAGTCCTGTTTAAAATGGCAAAAATTCTGAAATAAGCTAAATGTGCAAGAATTGGGGAACATTAAATAAATCATGTAGGATCATATGATAAAATACATAGTCATTAAAATAAGTTCTGAAACAACAATGACACTGGGAAATGTTCATGATATATCAAATGGGGAAAATGATGTATGATAGTTATGTCCCATTTTAATTTTAAAAATGCATGTGTGCCATTTTTATGAAGTTTAAAAATAGGAAAGACCAGGGTGTAATGGTCAAGGTTGGAGGGGAAAGAGGTTGTCAGTTGGGAAGCCTGCTGGGTTGCATGGATATATACATACGCAAAAATTAGGCCAGTTGTACAGTTAAAATTTGTGTGTTTTATACAAGTTTATGTAAGTTATATCTCACTTTAAAAATACATAAATGAATAGAAAAAGCCCTGGCCAAAAAAAAAATATTAGCAGTGATTGTTGCTAAGTATAATTTTCATTTTATTCTTTATACTATTCTGTGTATGTATGGGCTTTTTAATTTTTTTATTTTGTAGTTTCTGGGGGTTTTCTTTAAAGATGGGGGCTTGCTATGTTACCTAGGCTGGACTCGAACTCTTGGGCTCAAGCAATCCTGCCTCAGCCTCCTGAGTACCTAGGATTACAGGCATGTACCACCATGCCTGGCCTTCTGTGCTTTCCTTCCCCTGCATTCCCCATCCCTTCAATGAGCCTGTATTATCTTATTCTCGGGGGCTGGGGGAAAACATGCACATGACAGCCAGGCTGTAGTCCAGACCTAGAACCCTGGAAGTGGCAGAGCTTTTCAAGGACTCCAGTGCTGGGCACCAACCTGAGTCTGGTCTCGCAGACACAACACCGTGGTTTCAAGGAAACAGAGAAAGGTGGAGAGAAGTTCAGTGGCCAGCCCTGTTTGGAGGTAAATGTGAGTGAGAGTCCCTGAGTAGCCTTAGATGAGCTAGAAGCAACACCCTTAAGATAAGTTCCTCCGACTTTAAAATTCAGCTGGGCAAAGGCTGCATGTAGCCATCCTGGCCACTGAGCCGTCCTGGTCACAGCAACAATTCATTGTTCAGCTGCCAGTTGGATGCTTTGTTGCTCACTGGTGATGACATCAGGTCTCCAGGGAGCACACTGGCTGTCAATCAGAAGACTTTTTCTGGCAGCAGTGAGACATCTCTGCCTCCTCTCTCTTTTAAAGGGGTAGCTTCTGCCTGGGCAAGGGAACTAGGTTTGGGCCACCTTGATTCTTTCTTTCCATTTCAAGTGTAATTCCAGGGCAGTGGAGAAATTAGAGAAGTACAAGGTAGGTTACTGTGGGTGTTTCTCAAGATCCCAGCTTCAGCTCACTCCTGACAATAAAATCTTGCCAACCAAGACATGGATCAAAATAAAGATGAATCTAAAAATTAAAATCCAGTGGATATAAAAAAATTTCACTAAATGTTTCTAGGGGATCTAAAAAAATTATATTTTAAAAATCTTTGGTATATAAAATTGCTGGTAAATACTAAACAGGCTTAAATATAAAATGAGGAAAAATAACTGAGAATTATCAGTTATTTCCATCTTCCTTATTAAGAAATACTAATTTGATTGAAGCCATCAAATGTGCCTAGTTAAAAAAAAATTCCACATTTCCTAACTTCTGTTGCAGCTAGGGATGGCATATAACACAGTTATGGTCAATGAAATACAGACTAGGAATTCGCAGAAAACTTTCCTTTCCTGATTTAGTCATTCTCTCCTTTTTCCTGGGTGGAATAAGAACATGATGGCTGGAGCTGCAGCAGCTGTTTTGCAATCATAAGGAAAATCCCAGGAGAATTACACAGCCCCTTCAACCCTGATATCCTTGAAGCACTGAAATGGTGACGGCAACTGCCTAACTCTTCACTACTTGTTTATTTAAGACACTGGCTTCTCAGGCTTTCTGTAATTCATGGCTAAAAGCAATCTTCTTTTTTTTTTTTTTTTTTTTGAGATGGAGTTTCGGTCTTGTTGCCCAAGCTGAAGTGCAACGGTGTAATCTCGGCTCACTGCAACCTACGACTCCCGAGTTCAAGCAATTCTCCTGCCTCAGCCTCCCAAGTAGCTGGGATTACAGGTACGTGCCACCAGGCCCCGCTAATTTTTTGTATTTTTAGTAGAAACGGGGCTTAACCATGTTAGCCAGGCTGGTCTCAAACTCCTGACCTCAGGTGATCTGCCCACCTCGGCCTCCCAAAGTGCTGGGATTACAGGCGTGCGCCACCATGCCCGGCCTAAAAGCAGTCTTTAACTGATTCACTCCATTAAAGTAAAAATAACAATATAGTAAAAGTAGCAACATAAAACGGGAAGTTAGGGGAGAAGAGATGGAAAAGTATAACAGTGCCAGTGTTTTATTGCATGTAGTCACCATCTAAAATTAATATATATGGCTAAAAACAACAATGTCTGCAATCTCTTAATGTTTTCAGGAGGGATCTTTAAGGGGCTCATATATTTCTTTTGATGGAAAAATTGCTATCTAAAGTTCATAAATTCTTTCTTTGCATTTGTTTCTAAAATTCCATTAAATTCAAGTAAAATAAATGAAATACCCTTCAAAACTTAAGAAGAGTATTATAATATCAAATAATTTTTAGAAATTATTTCTGAGGCCGGGCGCGGTGGCTCAAGCCTGTAATCCCAGCACTTTGGGAGGCCGAGACGGGCGGATCATGAGGTCAGGAGATCGAGACCATCCTGGCTAATACGGTGAAACCCCGTCTCTACTAAAAAATACAAAAAACTAGCCGGGCGACGAGGCGGGCGCCTGTAGTCCCAGCTACTCGGGAGGCTGAGACAGGAGAATGGCGTGAACCCGGGAGGCGGAGCTTGCAGTGAGCTGAGAGCCGGCCACTGCACTCCAGCCTGGGCGGCAGAGCAAGACTCCATCTCAAAAAAAAAAAAAAAAAAAAAAAAAAAAAAAAAAAAAAAAAAAGAAATTATTTCTGATTACCTGTCTGTACGGATGCATTGAAAGATGTGTGGAGTGATGTTCATCTCATAGGAATTATGTTCATTTCTGGCTTTTTATTTTTGTTTTTAAACTTTTAATTTTGAAATGATTGTAGATTTACAGAAAAGTTGTAAAGATGGGACAGAAAGTTCTGATTTCCTCCTCACTCAACTTCCTCTAATGTCAACATCTTATGCAATCATGCTACATGTATAAAAATTAAGACATTAACTTGGCAATTATCATAGTATGATGCTGTTAACTACAATGCGTACTTCACTCAGATTTTCTAATTTTTCCACTGATGTCTTTTTTATGTTCTACTTTCCAAACCAGAATACCACATTGCGTTTAGGTATCACATCTTCTTTGTCTCCTCTGGCCTATGACAGTTTCTTGGTTTTTCCTTTCCTTTCAAAACCTGGACACTTTTGAAAAGTGGTGGTCAGATACTTTTAGAATGGCCCTGAATTTTGACTTGTTTGGTGTTTTATTATGATTTGACTGAGGTTTTAGGCTTTGGGGAAGAAAACCACAGAAGTGATGTGTCTTATCATCCCATTCATTACATGAAAGGGCATGTGATCTCCACATGACTTCTCACTGGTGATGTTGACCTTGATCATTTGACTTTTTTACTTTATTCTTTGTACTTTTTAAATATTGCTTTAATTCCTTATAATGAGTATGTCAAAAAAGGGAATTTGGAAGTGCTACATATACTGAAGAACTCCACAAATGTGAGGGTTAAATTTTTTATTTGAAAGACAGGATTGATGTCCAAGCCTTGGCTGAAAGAGGGAGGAGAAGATGAGTATAGCTACGACATCAATGTTTAATTGCCTGGAGGCCAGCCAGGGTGGCAGGGAAAGATGAAGATGACTTTGAGATTTATGTAACTGCTAGCAGAGCAAAGAGTTAGGGTCTCATACAAACATTTCTTAATATTGATACATTTCCCTTTAGCCTATAGCCCTGGGTGAGAGTGGGGGTTACCCCACTGGCCAAGTTGGAAATGGCATAACAGCAGAGAGCTGATTCCATTGCAAAAGCGAGTGGGCATGGGAATTAATGTTGACTAAGCACCAGGTATGTTCCAAGTGCTTGACTAAGTCATCACAACTCTGCCTGCTAAGTATGCTGGTCATCTCCATTTTATGGGGAAATAGAGACTCAGAGAAGTAAAGTAACCTGCGTAAAGCCACTCAGCCAGTTAACCATCAAATGTCTATCAGGCCATGTACCAGGCAGGCACAGAAAAGTTACTGTTTGAATCTAGATCTCTGTGACATTAAAGCCACACTCTTCACCCCACCCCCCACATACACACACTTTACACCACCTGCTTCCCAGGAAGGCCTGAAGACACGTACAGGAATCCCAATCATGGGGAAAGAAGATGAGCTTCTGCGACTATTCCAATCCATAAGATTTTTCAAATTCTTCACAATCTGTGTCTCATAGATCAGAGAGATCCATGAAACCCCAGGTCAAGATCCCACCACCCTCTGAGTGATTTGGACAGCTATTCTCTGCAATCAGATGGGAGAAAGGGCTTGGGGTAGCTTGAACAGCCTTCCCTTATCCCTGCTCTTGACAAGACCATAGGATGCAGGGAGAAACAAAGAAAGAGATGGCGAGAGGTGAGAGGGAAAAAGAGACGGGGGGAGAGAGAAACTGTTTAGTTTTGGATTCCTTATTCCAGTTAGCCCTAAGGCCAGCTCCCAGTCCCTCCTAAGGATGGATTTGAGCCAAATAGAAACCCCTTTTTATTAAAGCTAGTTCAAATTTGGTTTTTATAACTTGAAACCAATGTGGGCACATGGGTGGGGCCCCAGTATCATTTACTATCTGGTGGTAACCATGTCACTGCTGATTTTTGTGGTGAAACTGATGAGGTGGAGAAGCAGTTCACCTTCAGCTGGTGCTGCTACTGTTGTTGCTGCCACTGCCAGCAACATGGGGCTTGGTGGTGGTGGTGGTGGTGACCTGTGGTGGTGCTTGTGAGTGTGACGATTATTGGAGGGGCTAGCGATTATGGGTACCAAAATTCCTTGGCAGAGATGCTGGTTATTGGAGGGGCTAAAGATCATGGGGACCAGCACCCCTATTCAAGGTTTGTCTCTTTCTTGTATGCTTTGTATTTCTACAATGGCCCTGGGGAGTGAAATGACTTAGAATTTCATCTTGTCAAGACTGGTAGATGAAAACATGACTGAAGAATTGATGTGCATTCATTCCACCAGTTAAGTCCTGTTGTGTGTATTTTTTAACAATGCACACATTCCCTGGGGCTGTAATTTATTCTACTTGCCATGATGTCATGGTTCACTATGAAAAGTAGGAGCGTGGTGACTTCAGACTCCTCAACACATTAAACCTATGAGCAGAGTGTAACCCGCCGATGTTGTGCCTGGAAGTCCTGAAGACTTCTGGGATGGATTAATCCCGCATCAACGAGGGCTAGTTGTTTTCAGCTAAAGCTTGTGAGTATGAGGGTACAGGGACTGTGCTTGTGAGTAAGCAGGCCGGCGTGCTGCTGGGGGTGCATCAGGTAGAGAGACTATAGTGTGTGCATCTGTTCCTCTCTCTCAATGTCTGCCCGAATCTCCTTCACCCTCCCCGGAGTGAAGCAGTGAGGCAGGAGCAATGCTCACATTTCATTCCAAGCACCTACCTCGTTACATTTTCAGCAAAATAGCTTTCTACCTAAGAAGTATTCCGGGACAAATGTAAAGTTTATTCATCCATTCAATTAATGTCAGTGATGAGCCATGCCCTTGTCTAGGTGCTGGGGGTGTAAGAGTGGAAGGAAGGAACCCACAAATCCCTGCTCTTATACAGCTGACACTCTAGTGGCTTTAAACATGTCTCATTCTCATCACACATAGGTGAGGAAACTGAGGTTAATTGACTTAACTGAGGACGAACAGTAAAGGGCAGAGCTAAGATTTTAAGTAAGGTCAGTCTGATCCCAAAACCTGTGCACCTGACCAACTCTATATTATCTTCAGTGAACATTTTTTAAAAATTTATACTGACCAACATCTTTTTACCATTCTTCAGGTACTAGAAACCTCCATTACTTCTGGTAAACCACTCTTTCCAATCTCCAAGATCATCTAGAAAAACTCCAGTAAAGGCATCCTGTCCTCCTTCAACTGAAGAATGGGTTCATAACCCAAATGTCATTCCAATGCTGGTTTCTGCTATCAAGACCTCCTGGATGTATGACTCTTTTTGTTCTCAAGTTGATTTTTCAGCTTTGCCTATGATTCTGTAAGCCATCCCATATTTTTCCAATAAACCTTTTTTTATCCAGTTATAGAGAGTTCACTTCTGTTGCATGTAACCAAAGAACGAAACTAACACATCGTCCCTGCACCCTCTAGGTCTTAATTTGACCCAAAGCAAGTTCTGTTATCTACTAACTAGAAAGTATTGCACCCACCTCACAGGTAGAAAATCTTGCTTGCTTGAGCCAGGCCTGCCGACATCCCTGGCTTCTGGCCCCTTGTTCAGACCCTACCCTTCCAGGAAAAGCTTCCCCACTCTGCACTGGGACTGCCTGACTTGCAGATGCTGCACACTCAGCAAAAGCAGTGGAGGAGCCTGAGCTATATTTGAACTTCTCTGAAAGCACACAGACGCAGCCCCCCTGTGCTCTGGCTGGCCGAGGGGACTGATAATTAACAGTACTCTTGTTCAGAGCACAAATGGAACAGGTGATGGGTCAGCAAGTTCAGAATCAGAGCCACAGCCAATGTCTCCATCCGCAAGTCTATTTTTGGGTCACCACAGATGCTTATTAACACCACATATCAGGGCTACAGGACAGACAAGAGACTTGTCTTGGGGAACTTGTCAGTCAAAATTACACTGAGTTGTATGTAACAAGTCTGACCAGATACAGTTTTTTTCCCCTCACCTAACAAGAAGTTCAGTGGTAGGCAGTCCAGGCAGGTACAGAGGCTCAAAGAAATCCTTAAGGTTTGAAGCTCTTTTTATCTTCCTGATCTGCTATCCTTAGCAGCTGGCTCTCACCCTCATAGTCACAAGATGGCTGCCCCACTTCCAGAAGTCTCACCTACATTCCAGGTAGGAATAAAAGCAAAAGCAAACAGGAGAAGTCATGTTCCTGATGAGCTTTCCCTACCCTTTTGTATGAGGAAGACAAGAGATTCCAAGGAAGCCTCATACAGATTTTCCTGTACATCTCATTGGTCAGAACTGGGTCAGAGGACCAGCTGCAAGGGTATTTTTAACTGGGCATATTGTCATTCAAACAAAATTGGGATTCTGTTACTAAGTAAGAAAGGGAGTAAAGGCATTGGTTAAGTAACTAGTAGTGTCTGTCACAAAAGGTAGATGGGAAATGGGTCATCATCGAGGGAAGCCTCTGAGGGGCTTAGTCATAGTTTCTCAGGACCACACAAGCTGGACCCATTTCCAGGGTCCCCATGTGGAAAGGCAGAGGGCCGGAGGGAGGTCTTAGGGCTGTTCACAGCCCCACCCCCGTTCTCATGGTAACCTACAGAGAAAACCAGGAGCCACATGAATCTATCCTTTATTTATTTATTTAGAGATGGAGCCTCGCTCTGCCGCCCAGGCTGGAATGCAGTGGCACGATCTCGGCTCACTGCAACCTCCGCCTCCTGGGTTCAAGCGATTCTCCTGCCTCAGCCTCCCGAGCAGCTGGGATTACAGACATGTGCCACCATGCCTGGCTAATTTTTGTATTTTTAGTAGAGACAGGGTTTCTACTAAAACCATCAATGCCATCTTTAAAGGACAGATTTGACCAGGCTGGTCTTGAACTCCTGACCTCAGGTGATCTGCCTGCTTCAGCCTCCCAAAGTTTTGGAATTACAGGGGTGAGTCACTGAGCCTGGCTAAATCTGTCCTTTAAAGATGGTATTGAGGTCAGGGAAATGTGGGAAAGGTAGAGGGGTTCACCAAAAAAAGAGTCAACCAGCTCTGGTTTCAAATCCAAGTTCTGCCGAATATCAATGCTCTGACCTTGGGCGAATCACTTAACCTCTCTAAAATGGGGGTCATACCTTGCATAGGTTTTGTGAGACTCAAAAAACAAACAAACAAACTTCAAGTATACATTGCATATCATAGCTATCCAAAAAATGGCAGTTATTATTACGTTAATTCTCTCCTTTTCTAAATAGTGAAAATGAAGCCCAGAGAGGGGAAGCAAGATGACCTAAGTCACATAGCCAGATAGAGGCAGAGCTGCAACCCGGCCCAGGCTCTCTGACTTCCACCCTGAGGGGTGTTCCCTATCATCACTGCCTGTCTCTGCAACAAAATGATTAACGTTCATTAAAGTGTGAAATTAGGTCTGAATGGTAGAACAAAATTGCTTATTTAGAATTTTATTTAAAAACACAAACCTCAAATTGCAGATACTGAAGATGCCAAAAGTCAAGCAGAAAAGATAAAGGCATCTTGATGTGTCCCTCCTGGTGAATTCTGCTCATTGTTACTATCATTTACTGAGTGCCCCAACCGTGTGCCTGACATCATGCTAAAGGGTCTACCTAATGGCGGTGGCTAACGTTTATGGAACACTATGTTAGTTTCCTGTGACTGCTATAACAAAATCCCACAAACTTAATGGCTTAAAAACACATCTTTTGTTTTTTTTGAGACAGGGTCTGACTCTGTTGCCTAGGCTAGAATTCAGTGGCATGATCATAGCTCACTGCAGCCTCGACCTCTCAGGCACAAACGAGCCTCCTGCCTTGGCCTCCTGAGTAGTTGTAGCTGGGATTACAGGCATGCACCACCATGTCCAGGTAGTAAATTTTTTTTTTTTTTAGAGAGAGGGTGTCTATGTTTCCCAGGCTGGTCTTGAACTCCTGGGCTCAAGCCATCCTCCCGCCTCGACCTCTAAAAGTGCTGGGATTACAGGAGTGAGCCACCACACCCAGGCCAAAACACAAATTTATTCTCTTACAGTTCTGGAGGTCAGAATTCCTGAGAATACTGTGTCAGCAGGGCTGTGTTTAATGAGCTCATTTCCTTGCTTTTTTCAGATTCTAAAGGCCACCTGCATTCCTTGGCTTGTGGCCCCTTCTTTCGTCTTCAAAGCTGGCAGCGCAGCATGTTCAGATCAATCTCTCCCCACCACACATAAACACCCTCGCCTCTGCTTTCATTGTCACAGCTCCTTCTCAGATTGTAACCCTCCTACCTCCCTCTTCCATTTTCAATTATATTGAGTCCACTAGGATAATGCCCCCATCTCAAAATCCTTAATCACACCTACTAGATCCCTTTTGCCGTGTAAGGTAACATTCACAGGTTCTGGAGTTTGGGATGTGGACATCTTTTGTAGACCACTAGTTTAGCTACCACAGCTTATAGGCACCTGGAATTGCTGTGAATTCATATAACCCTCTGGACAAACCTAGGAAGTACATACTGAGGCAGGATAGATAGGCAAGGGAGTAACATGTCCTCAGGCCACAGCAACCATGGCGATGACTGTGACCGTCCACACAATAAGCCCCAGCATTTGCACTGTAGTCCAGCTCATTCAAGCAAAGCTATCTCCAGTGGGGAACTTCTCCCGTGGAGGGCATGCGCATTTTGATTTTACCTGTCCTCAGACTGACCCTTTGCTCACTATAATGGTAAAAAACACACCCTTGGGTGGAGATTTAAGATGCTACTGAGACATGCAGTGTGTGAACAAGCATGTGCTACTGCACATGTTCGCCCAGAGGACCATCCAAAACATGCTTACTAGTAACACCTCCTCCTATCCCCTTAGGTAAGACTCCCCTGAAGGGAGTTTCCCTGCTCGGAATCACCCCTCAGGGTGGACTGTGTATTCTGTACCTAACTTTCAGAACATTCTTTCTCCTTTGCAATAAATTGCTCTGTGCTGCATCTCCTTTGCTGTGTGTCTCTTGTTTAACCCAATGCCATTTAGAAAAAAAAAATGTGCCGCTCGCTGCCAGCACTCATTTAACTTTACATTCTCATGCTCTTTGAAGCTGAAGCAAATCTGACTGATTTTCAATGTGAAAATAAAATGTAAAAAATCTTCTTGGAGTTATTTATTTCTTTTTTCTTTTCTTTTTTGAGACAAGGTCTTGCTCTGTCACCCAGACTGGAATGCGATGGTGTGATCTCGACTCACTGCAACCTCTGCCTCCCGGGTTCAAGCGATTCTCCTGCCTCAGCCTCCCGAGTAGCTGGGATTACAGGTGCCCACCACCACACCTTGCTAATTTTGTATTTTTAGTAGAGATGGGGTTTCACCATGTTGGCCAGTCTGGTTTCGATCTCCTGGCCTCAAGTGATCCACCGGCCTCAGCCTCCTAAAGTGCTGGGATTACAGGCGTGAGCCACTGTGCCTGGAGTTATTTATTTCTAAAGTTAAATTGTCTCTAATCCTAATGTAACAGAAATATATCTGATGATTAGTATTTAATTTTTTTTCATGTGGTGAATTGCAAAGCGTGGAACAACACAAAGCAGAACATCACATTCCGCACAACAATGTCGCCTTCCTCTTCAGATCTTCTTGCCATTCCTGTTGTGTGAGCAGCAAACTTTGCAGCCACCAGTTGGATTCTGTTTCCCTGATGTGGGTGGTATGCTCTTGGGGAAGTGTCTTCCAGACAGGTGAAGAGGTGTGATATCATCAGGGCACGGATGACCTCGAAGACATTACCACCCTGGCTTGGGATGCTTTTCCAGCATTCTTCCAATCAGTGTCAGTCTGAAATTTACACGGCTAATCGTGTGCTCAGGATTGTCCTTCTCCAGCAGGATGTAGGAGCACAGCACTGCCATGTTTAGAAGGTGGCAAACGAGCTTCTTATACCAAACCTTGTGCCTTTTGCGCTTAGTTGGATAAGAAGAGAGCATCTGATCAACGGAGTCCACCGCGACCATATTCTCGTTATATTCCACAATGACACATGGCCTCTTAGTTTTATTTCCATTTCTGTGGTCTAGCTCAATAACAGTATCACTGTGGAATGTTGAAAACATTGTCACCTCCTTGTCAAACCATTTTGGTGCCATAAATTCACCACGGAATTAACATCATGCATAGGAATGCTGTGTTTTCTAGGATTTGACATTTTCAGTGATTGAGGATCACTATGTTTTGTAAATGGAAATACCACTACTAAAAAGAGAATGCTGTAGAATGATGTCTGCCCAAGAGCTATCTCAGGGAAAATGCTGCAGCTGCACGAGTATTCTCAGGGCAAACGGGAAATGGGTTAAATTATTTCATTTTATTATTAATATTTTTTGAGACGGAGTCTTGCTCTGTCACCCAGGCTGGAGTGCAGCGGTGTGATCTCGGCTCACTGCAGCATCCACCTCCTGGGTTCAAGCAATTCTCCTGCCTCAGCCTCCCAAGTAGCTGGGATTTCAGGCCACCATGCCCAGCTATTTTTGTATTTTTAGTAGAGACAGGGTTTCACCATGTTGGCCAGGCTGATCTCGAACTCCTGACCTCAAGTGATCCACCTGCCTCAGCCTCCCAAAGTACTGGGATTACAGGTGTGAGCCACTGCACCTGGCTGGTTAAATTATTTTAAACTAAGAAGATAAGAACTGAGGTTCCACAACAGCTATCACCAATACTATCATTTTGCCCATTTTAAATTTACAAGCCATGTTAGTTTCCTATTGCTGCTATAACAAATTGCCACAAACTTAGTGGCTTAAACAATGCAAATATGTCATATTACAGTTCTGCAGGTTACAAGTCTACACCAGCACCTCGGGCTGCGTTCCTTCCCGGGACCACCTGCATTCCTTGGCTAGTGACCTTGTTCATCTACCCAGCAACAATGATTGAGTCTTTCTTATCACTCCAGCTGTTCTTCTGTAGTCGCATCTTCTTCCCTCTGAATTTCCTCTCCTGCCTCCCTCTTCCACTTTTAAAGACCTTCGTGATTACACTGGGTCCACCCAGAGAGTTACACAGAATGCTCTCCCTGCCTTAAAGTTGGGCAATTAGGAGGGTTTTGTTTCTGTTTTTTGAGACAGGGTCTGGCTCTGTCACCCAGTGTGGGGTACAATGGTACAATCTTGGCTCACTGCAACCTCCGTCTGCCTGTAGGAATCAAGCAAGCCTCCCACCTCAGCCTCCCAAGTAGCTGGAACTACAAGTGGGCACCACCATGCCCAGCTAATTTTTTTTTTTTTTTTTTTTTTTTTTTTTTTTTGTATTTTCGGTAGAGATGGGGTTTCGTCATGTTTCCCAGGCTGGTCTGGAACTCCTGGGTTCAAGTGATCCTCCTGCCTCAACCTCCCAAAGCACTGGGATTACAGGCGTGAGCCACCATGCCCGGCAGATTAGCAATCTTAATTCCGTCTACAGCCTCAATTCCATTTTGTCATGTAACCTCACATATTCACAGGTTTGGTTTTAGGACATGGGCATTTGTGAGAGGCCATGATTGTGCCTGCCACACAAGTCAAAGACCCAGAGAGGCTAAATAATTTGCCACTGGTTATATGGCTAGAAAATGGTAGAGCCAGACTTCAAATGCAGGCTGACCCCAGCACTTTGAATGAGTGCTGACCCAAGCACTCTCATTATTAATCATTGCACTACATTTCCCTAGCTCATTTTCCCTTCTCGGCAACCCTACTGTGAGGTAGGTATGGTTATGACTGCTATGTGAAGTTTACAATTGAAGACATGAAGACTCTTACGGATGACATGGCTTGGCCAAAATTCACACAGGTAGTGGAAAGCAGAGGAACCAGGTTAGTCGGACTCAGATAAGAGATGCACCCAAAGCCAGGCATGGTGGCTAACACCTGTAATCCCAGCACTGTGGGAGGCCAAGAGGGGAGGATCACTTGAACTCTAGAGTTTGAGACCAGCCTGAGCAACATAGGTAGACCATGTCTCCGCAAAAAATTTTTAAAAAGAGCCAGGCATGGTGATGTGCACTTGTAGTCCCAGCTACTTGGGAGGCTGAGGTGGGAGGATTTCTTGAGCCTGGGAGGTCAAGGCTGCAGTGAACGATAATTGCACTACTGCACTCCAGCCTGGGTAACAGAGCAAGACCCTGTCTCGAAAAAAACAAAAAACAAAAAACAAACAAACAAAAACAGAGAAAGAGAGAGAGAGAGAGAGGTACCCACAATGAAAGGAGGAAGAAGCTGGTTAACTGTAAGAGCGAGACTGTCATCCTTAAACCAAGAGCATTTCAGAGAGAGAGAGAGAGAGAGAGAGAGAGGTACCCACAATGAAAGGAGGAAGAAGCTGGTTAACTCTGAGAGTGAGACTGTCATCCTTAAACCAAGAGTGTTTCAGCTGGGTGCGGTGGCTCACGCCTGTAATCTCAGCACTTTGGGAGGCGAAGGTGGGCGGATCACCTGAGGTAGGGAGTTCGAGACCAGCTTGATCAACATGGAGAAATCCCGTAACTAATAAAAATACAAAATTAGCTAGGCATGATGGCAGGTGTTGTAATCCCAGCTACTCAGGAGGCTGAGGCAGGAGAATCGCTTGAACCCGGGAGACCGAGGCTGCAGTAAGCCAAGATCGCACTATTGCACACCAGCCTGGCAAAAGAGCGAGACTCCATCTCAAAAAACAAACAAACAAAAAACAAACCACGAGAGCATTTCAAATACTTTTGCTAAAATCAACAGCTCTTCCCTTAGGTATCCCACAGTTAACTGGACTACTCTCATTTCCTTCAGACCTATTCTCAAATGTCAGCTACTCAGGGATACCCTGACCACCCTATCCAAAATAACAGCTCTCATGCCCCAATCCCCCATTCTCTTATCTCTTCCCTTACTGCTTGTCATATTTATGTAAACTTTTTGTGCTAGAACAAATGCTTCATGAGAGCAGGTGCTGTGTCTGTTTTGTACACTGCTGCATTCCCAGGGTCTGGCACCCAGCAGGCACTCCATAATTTTTTAGTCTGAAATCAATAATTACTTAATCCAATCTCAATATTCTCATCAATGGACTTGAGAATAAGCAATGTTATTAATGTATCTACATTTAGATACTAGGACTCTTGGCATTTCAATTGAAAAAGGCTTTTGGAGATATGAAGGACTGGACTAGCAAGAAATTCTCCAAGTTTCTAGCCTTGGCTGGTCATCAAAATTTTAAGGGAAGGCCAGGCACAGTGGCTCATGCCTGTAACCCCAGCACTTTGGGAGGCCAAGGCAGGCAGATGGCTTGAGCTCAGGAGTTCAAGACCAGCCTGGGCAACATGGTGAAACCCCATCTCTACAAAAAAACACAAAAAATTAGCCAGGTGTGGTGGTACATGCCTGTAGACCCAGCTACTCAGGAGGCTGAGGTGGGAAGATGGCTAGAGCCCAGGAGGCAGAGGCTACAGTGAGCCAAGCTCATGCCACTGCATTCCAGCCTGGGTGACAGAGCCAGACCGTGTCTCAAAAAAAAAAAAAAAAAAAAAAAAAATTTGAGGGAAACTTGATTAAAACACCAATACCCAGTGCTACCCTCGAAGATTCTCATTGAATTGGCCTGGAGAGGGGTCTGAACATCAGCATTTTTTAAGGCTCTCCAGTTGATGTTAATGTGCCTCTGTGGTTGACATTCACAGCCCTGGACCTCCTAAAACAGAATCCCTGGGACAGAGGTTTTCAACCTTGACAGAGCTTTGGAAAATACTGATGTTGGAGTACCACCTCTAAAGATTTTGATGTAATTACACTGGGTGAGGCCCAGAGAATAGATTTTTCGTTTTCGTTATTATACTTCTCAGCTCCAGAAAGTCTATGTAGCTCTGTACATTGTTGTCCTGATTTCCTTTAGTTTTTTTTTTGTCCAAGATTTCCTTTAGTTCTTTGAGCATATTGAACATAGCTGATTTAAAGTCTTTGGCTAGTAAATCCAATGTCTGGGCTTCCTCAGGGACAATTTCTGTCCATTTATTTTGCTCCCTTTTTTTTTTTTTTTTTTTTGAGATGGAGTCTCACTCTGTTGCCCAGGCTGGAGTGCAGTGGCATGATCTCGGCTCACTGCAAGCTCCACCTCCTGGGTTCACACCATTCTCCTGCCTCAGCCTCCCAAGTAGCTGGGACTACAGGCGCCCGCCACCATGTCTGGCTAATTTTTTTTTTTTTTTTTTTTTTTTTTTGTAATTTTAGTAGAGACAGGGTTTCACCGTATTAGCCAGGATGGTCTCCATCTCCTGACCTCGTGATCCTCCTGCCTCAGCCTCCCAAAGTGCTGGGATTACAGGCATGAGCCACTATGCCCAGCCTATTTTGCTCCTTTTTTTGACTGAAAAATTAAAGTTAACTTTCCATTTGATGGGTGCCAAAAGTCTTGCACCCAGATCAGCTGCAGACAAGAGTAGAGCTTTCAATGGAAATTTTAAACAAATGAGATCAAAATCCTGAAGCATTTCTCCAAATAACTGTAACAGGGATGAAACATTTGCTAGTGCAATACTGAAGACAAAGCACACTCAAAGCAATGGCTACCAAGAGATGGAAGTGGTTCAATCAACGCAAAAACAGACTGGTCAAGAGCAAAGACCATGGCAACTGTTTTATGGGGGATGCTCATTTTACTTGCTGACTTTCTAGACAGCCAAAGGATAATAACATTTGCTTATTATGAGAGTGTTTTGAGAAAATTAGCCAAAGCTTTAGCAAAACAAAGCCGAGGAAAGCTTCACCAGAGAGTCCTTCTCCACCATGACAATGTTCCTGTTCATTCCTCTCATCAAACAAGGTCAATTTTGCAAGAGTTTCAATGGGAAATCATTAGGCCTCCACCTTACAGTCCTGATTCGGCTCCTTCTGATGTCTTTTTTGTTTCCTAATCTCAAAATATCTTTGAAGGACACCCATTTTTCTTTAGTTAATAATGTAAAAAAGATGGCATTGACATGGCTAAATCCCCAGGCCTCAGTTTTTTAGAGATGGACTAAATGGCTAGTATCACTTACAAAAGTGTCTTGAACTTGACAGAACTCATGTTGAGAAATAAAGTTTATGTTTTCTATTTTTATCTTTAATTTCACTTTGCCCCAAACTCTTTGAAGTCCCCATGTACATTTATCTTTATATAAGTTAGGTGTGTATATGTATATTTATGTCTATATGCATAGATTGCTGATGTTCACCAAACCAGTAGGGGGATTAAGGGTGATTTTTCCTGTCCTTATTGCACTTCTCCAGCTTGCTTATGATGTACGCATACTATTTTCACAAAAGGAAACTGGACTTATGGGTTGAGAGGACTGATTAAGCGCATCAGTTCATCTCTTCTGTCTCCAATTATCCCATTGAAATGATAACACAAGCATTCCAATATTCTAATGAAAACTAACAGAATAATAATAATAATAATAATACCTACCTCTCAGAATTGTGAATTTTAAAATCTGTCACATAGTGCTTGATGATTATTATCTGCATTTCCCTATCCACTTACAGTTCTACAGAGAACATTATTATAGATGCTCTTAACCATTCTTGTGCCATGAACTTCTTTGCAGTCTGGTGGAGCTCAAGGATGCCTTCTCAGCATGTTTTTTTAATTAATAAAATTATATATATAGGATTACAAAAGAAATCATTCATGTTAAAGTACATTTATCAAAATATTTAAAAACCAAATCAGTCATAGAATAACATGTGCTTCTACAAGATTTGGAACATGTCTAATAATGATCATAATTTCAAAGTTGTGATGAACATTAAGTGATATTTTGAAATAATTTCAGCAACAGCAATGTGATGGGAAAATACCTGACTTCCATTGCTGATGAAGTCAGAGGAACACTAATACTACTACACTCTCTTGTTTATGTTCATAATTGAAGAAAATGCTAAGTTTGAGTTGAATTTTGTGAAAATACAGACAATTTTTCTCATAATCCAACTTCATGGCTCTCTTAATTTAATAAAATAGATTTCCATATGTCTTTGCCTAAGTCTATTTATATGTTTGGTCTCTTTCTTATTTATTACAGGCTTTCCTCAAATCTGCTGTTCCTTACATTGTATTAGCCTAAATAAAAAAAATAATAAAAACCTATGATGATCCTTGACCACTTGCTTATATTGAAGGATGAGACTTAGACTAAAAGTTATTGGAAGCTATGTGCATGTAAGGAGGGCTTATTAATGATGAGCTTTGAAAACTATTCATTAGGGAGCCCCTAATATCAGAATCTTTACATCTTTCCTTGTGGACTGATCAAATTCTCCAGAAAAGGCTCCTCTAGCTTCTTTTTAGGAGAGGATAATCCTCCCTTAGAGAGTATAGTCCTGGGCAGTGCAGTTTTTCTTTTATTTCTTTTTTTTTTTTTCTTGAGACATGGTCTCACTCTGTCACCCAGGCTGGAACGCAGTGATCATGGCTCACTGGAGCCTTGACCTCCTAGATTCAAGCGATCCTCCCACCTCAGCCTCCTGAGGTGCTGGGACTACAGACACGTACCACCATACCTGCTAATAGTTTTTGGTTTTTTTTTTTTTTTAACCTAGAAGCCTCATTATTTGTTTAGAGTCAGCATTATTTGTTAAGAGTCAGCATTCTGGAGTCTAGGCTGGGAAAGAATCCTGAGAAGCAACTGGGCAGGGCATCTCAACCTTCCTTATGTGAACTTTCACTTAATCCTTCTGCTTTCAGTCCAAAGCCCCTATCTTTCACTACGCTTGGTGTCTCTCAAACCAGATACCCTTTCTCTTGCACTCTGCAGCTGTGCTATCCAATAGAGTACCCTCGGGTCACATGTGGCTACTTAAATTTAATTAAAATAGGCCAGGCACATTGGCTCACACCTGTGATCCCAGCACTTTGGGAGGCCGAGGCAGGTGGATCACTTGAGGTCAGGAGTTTGAGAACAGCCTGGCCAATATGGTGAAACCCCATCTCTACTAAAAATACAAAAATTAGCTGAATGTGGTGGCGGGTGCCTGTAATCCCTGATACTCGGGAGGCTGAGGCAGGGGAATTGCTCTAGCACGAGAGGCGGAGGTTGCAGTGAGCCAAGATCGCACCACTGGCACTCCAGCCTGGGCAAAAGAGCAAGACTCCGTCTCAGAAATAAATAAATAAATAAATGTAATTAAAATAAAATAAACTTTCAGCTTCTCAATTTATACTAGTCACGTTTAAAGTGCTCTATAGCTACACAAAGGTAGTGGTTGGCTACTGCATCAGACAGTGCAGAACATTTCCATCATTGCAGAAAGTTCCATTGCACAGTGCTGCTCAAGAACCAGGATTGGCAAATTTTCTCAATAAAAGGCCAGATAGTAAACATTCTTGGTTTTGGATGCCATATGATCTCCATTGCATCCACTCAACTCTGTCATTGTAGAATGAAAACAGCCACAGACAATATGTGGACAATATTCTTAGCTTTCAGCCTGTACATAAACGGGCAACAGGCTGGATCTGGCCTGCAGACCATAGTTTGCTGACCCCTGTCCGAATGCACTGCCTTTTTAAAAAAAATCCGCACACTGTTATTTTAGTGGATCCAGGGAGGAAGCAGAGTCTAAGATTGCAGTCTTTTTTTTTCTTTAACCTACAAGTCTGATGATATGTTCAGGACTTGTCTTCTTCCTACAGCTTAGGATCCACAAGCACAGAGCCCTGTATTTCTTATTCACTATTCTCCACCTAGTGTCCAGCACAGTCCCTGACATGTAATTGTCTTTTAGTAGATCATGTTGAATGATTAAATGCTCACCAAGCCACCCTCTGTGTAATTTGACTTTTCACTTGTATCTGCCTTCAGGAAAGAATGTGCTGGTTTTGCTGAGTAGATACCAGTCTGCTTAACAATTATATTTGAGGTTATCAATGCATACATTGACATTCCGATTTTCCATCTCAATCTCATGAGCTTGGTAAATGTAATTCCACTTCTGAAGGAAGACATCAGCTGCTAAGCCTGTGTAGAATCAAACAAATCTTGGTTACAGCAGTGTGAAGTCACAATTGAATTTGATAAGAAGACTTGTAAAGAGAGGAGAAATAATTTGGAGGACATAAGTACCTGGAGAATTTTAAATACTGCGCTGAAATTGCCCTCTCAGCAAGATAAGGAAGAGAAGGTTATGTAGAATGTTAACATTGCTGTGACTGTTATAGAACAATATGCCAAGGGCATTGTTGGAAACTGGTCTGGTGAGACAAAAGCCACAGGGTAGATGAAAACCATACGTGCCCCAGAAGACTGGTTATCTTAGAGCTTACTGACTGGGAAGGGAATGAGGGATCCTTCTGGGGTGCTGGGAATGTTCTATATTTTAATCTGGTGGTGGTTTCGCAGGTGTACGCGTGTGTACTATTTCATTCTGCCATGCTGGTAAGATATGGCACTTTATCTTATAACTGTACATAAGCTATTTCTTAATTTTTTTTTTTTTTAAAAGAAAGGAATCATGAGGGAAATGCAAATCAAACCACAAGGAGATATCATCTCACACTCCTTAGGATGGCTACTATCAATTAAAAAAAGAACACAAGGGTTGTACAGGATGTAGAGAAATTAGATCCCTCAGGCACTGTTTTTGGGAATGTGAAATGATGCGGCCACTATAGAAAACAGAATGACAGACCGCTAGCAAGACTAATAAAGAAGAAAAGAGAGAGGAATCAAATAGATGCAATAAAAAATGATAAAGGGGATATCACCACCGACCCCACAGAAATACAAACTACCATCAGAGAGTACTATAAACACCTCTACGCAAATCAACTAGAAAATCTAGAAGAAATGGATAATTTCCTGGACACTTACACTCTTCCAAGACTAAACCAGGAAGAAGTTGAATCCCTGAATAGACCAATAGCAGGCTCTGAAATTGAGGCAATAATTAACAGCCTACCAACCAAAAAACGTCCAGGACCAGATGGATTCACAGCTGAATTCTACCAGAGGTACAAGGAGGAGCTGGTACCATTCCTTCTGAAACTATTCCAATCAATAGAAAAAGAGGGAATCCTCCCTAACTCATTTTATGAGGCCAACATCATCCTGATACCAAAGCCTGGCAGAGACACAACAAAAAAAGAGAATTTTAGACCAATATCCCTGATGAACATCAATGCAAAAATCCTCAATAAAATACTGGCAAACCAGATTCAGCAGCACATCAAAAAGCTTGTCCACCATGATCAAGTGGGCTTCATCCCTGGGATGCAAGGCTGGTTCAACATTTGCAAACCAATAAACATAATCCAGCATATAAACAGAACCAAAGACAAGAACCACATGGTTATCTCAATAGATGCAGAAAAGGCTTTTGACAAAATTCAACAGCCCTTCACGCTAAAAATGCTCAATAAATTCGGTATTGATGGAACGTACCTCAAAATAATAAGAGCTATTTATGACAAACCCACAGCTAATATCATACTGAATGGGCAAAAACTGGAAAAATTCCCTTTGAAAACTGGCACAAGACAGGGATGCCCTCTCTCACCACTCCTGTTCAACATAGTGTTGGAAGTTCTGGCTAGGGCAATCAGGCAAGAGAAAGAAATCAAGGGTATTCACTCAGGAAAAGAAGAAGTCAAATTGTCCCTGTTTGCAGATGACATGATTGTATATTTAGAAAACCCCATTGTCTCAGCCCAAAATCTCCTTAAGCTGATAAGCAACTTCAGCAAAGTCTCAGGATACAAAATTAATGTGCAAAAATCACAAGCATTCTTATACACCAGTAATAGACAAACAGAGAGCCAAATCATGAATGAACTTCCATTCACAATTGCTTCAAAGAGAATAAAATACCTAGGAATCCAACTTACAAGGGATGTAAAGGACCTCTTCAAGGAGAACTACAAACCACTGCTCAGTGAAATAAAAGAGGACACAAACAAATGGAAGAACATACCATGCTCATGGATAGGAAGAATCAATATCGTGAAAATGGCCATACTGCCCAAGGTTATTTACAGATTCAATGCCATCCCCATCAAGCTACCAATGAGTTTCTTCACAGAATTGGAAAAAAACTGCTTTAAAGTTCATATGGAACCAAAAAAGAGCCCGCATTGCCAAGACAATCCTAAGTCAAAAGGACAAAGCTGGAGGCGTCACGCTACCTGACTTCAAACTATACTACTAAGGCTACAGTAACCAAAACAGCATGGTAGTGGTACCAAAACAGAGCTATAGACCAATGGAACAGAACAGAGTCCTCAGAAATAATACCACACATCTACAGCCATCTGATCTTTGACAAACCTGAGAGAAACAAGAAATGGGGAAAGGATTCCCTATTTAATAAATGGTGCTGGGAAAATTGGCTAGCCATAAGTAGAAAGCTGAAACTGGATCCTTTCCTTACTCCTTATATGAAGATTAATTCAAGATGGATTAGAGACTTAAATGTTAGACCTAATACCATAAAAACCCTAGAAGAAAACCTAGGTAATACCATTCAGGACATAGGCATGGGCAAGGACTTCATGTCTAAAACACCAAAAGCAACGGCAGCAAAAGCCAAAATTGACAAATGGGATCTAATCAAACTAAAGAGCTTCTGCACAGCAAAAGAAACTACCATCAGAGTGAACAGGCAACCTACAGAATGGGAGAAAATTTTTGCAATCTACTCATCCGACAAAGGGCTAATATCCAGAATCTACAAAGAACTCAAACAAATTTACAAGAAAAAAACAAACAACCCCATCAAAAAGTGGGCAAAGGATATGAACAGACATTTCTCAAAAGAAGACATTCATACAGCCAACAGACACATGAAAAAATGCTCATCATCACTCGCCATCAGAGAAATGCAAATCAAAACCACAATGAGATAGCATCTCACACCAGTTAGAATGGCAATCATTAAAAAGTCAGGAAACAACAGGTGTTGGAGAGGATGTGGAGAAATAGGAACACTTTTATACTGTTGGTGGGACTGTAAACTAGTTCAACCATTATGGAAAACAGTATGGCAATTCCTCAAGGATCTAGAACTAGATGTACCATATGACTCAGCCATCCCACTACTGGGTATATACCCAAAGGATTATAAATCATGCTGCTATAAAGACACATGCACACGTATATTTATTGCGGCACTATTCACAATAGCAAACACTTGGAATCAACCCAAATGTCCATCGGTGACAGACTGGATTAAGAAAATGTGGCATATATACACCATGGAATACCATGCAGCCATAAAAAAGGATGAGTTTGCGTCCTTTGTAGGGACATGGATGCAGCTGGAAACCATCATTCTTAGCAAACTATCACAAGAAGAGAAAACCAAACACCGCATGTTCTCACTCATAGGTGGGAACTGAACAATGAGATCACCTGGACTCGGGAAGGGGAACATCACACATCGGGGCCTATCATGGGGAGGGGGGAGGGGGGAGGGATTGCATTGGGAGTTATACCTGATATAAATGATGAATTGATGGGTGCTGACAAGTTGATGGGTGCAGCACACCAACATGGCACAAGTATACATATGTAACAAACCTGCACTTTATGCACATGTACCCTAGAACTTAAAGTATAATAAAAAAAAAAAAAAAAGAAGAAAGAAAACAGAATGGCAGTTCCTCAAAAAAATTAAAAACAGAATTACCATATGATGCAGTCATTCCCCTTCTGGGTATATATTCAAAAGAATTGAAAACAGACTTTTAAAGAGATATGTGTACACCAACGTTCACAGCAACATTATTCATAATAGCCAAAAGTGGAAGTTACCCAAGTGGTCATTGATGAATGAATGGATGAACAGAGTGTGATACATGCATGCAGTGGATCATTCTTCAGTCTTAGAAAGGAAGCAAATTCTGACCCATGCTACAATATAGGTGAACCTTGTAGACACAATGCTGAGTGAAATAAGCCAGTCACAAAAAGACAAATACCTTATGATTCCACTTATACGAGGTACCTAGATTAGTCAAATTTACAGAGGCAGAAAGTACAATGGGGATTGCCAGGGGCTGGATGGAGGGAAGAATGGGGAGATATTATTAAATAGGTACAGAGTTTCAGTTTTACAAGACTAAAAGAGGTTTATGGATGGATGGTGGTGATGGCACAACAGTACAAATGTACTTAATACCACTGAACTATACACTTGGAAATTGTTAAGATGGTAAGTTTTATGTTATGTATATTTTACCATAATTTTTAAAAAGTAAGAAATAATGTACATATATAAATTTTTCCTGATTATTACAGTTGCTCATTCTTTCCTCATGTTCAGCAATATTTAATGAGAAGACACGTGGCTTTCTGAGAGATACTGCTGTAGGACTACACAGATTGTAACTACCATCTTTAAACCATAAAACTCGTTTAACTGTTTAACTAGCTGTTATAAAACATGTTTGCTAAAGAAAATTGTACATGGCCACTTGAGTTGTAGAAAGCGGAGACGACCAGTTTTGTGTGGTTATTTTTGCCCAGTAAAGAAAGTGTAAATTTTTCACTGGGCAGAGAACATTGCTGAATACGCAGTCGTGCTGGGGCCTCCCAGTGGTTGGTACTGTAGAGATGGAAGTTGCCTGTGATAGATCTGATCCAGCCGCCACGGCAAGCTTTGTTTCTTCCACACCTGTAAGATAGAGAGCTAGGCTTGAGCAAATATGCTGTATTAAGGAAATCCAACCTAAGAGGTATCTTGGAAGACAGATAGCCTCAGCAGGCCACACTTCTCCACCCTGGTGAACTTCTTTTTTTTTTTTTTTTTTTGTGTGTGTGAACTTCTATATCTACACTAAATACGTATTACTTCTTTAACGAAAAAAAAAGCATATTTCTAATTAAGCACTTACATAGTGCTTGCTATGTGCCATTTGCTGTCCTTAGTATTTTACAAACATTAATTTATTGGCCAGGCATGGTGGCTCACACCTGTAATCCCAGCACTTTGGGAGTCCAAGGAGGGTGGATTACCTGAGGTCAGGAGTTTGAGACCAGCCTAGCCAACATGGAGAAACCCCGTCTCTACTAAAAATGGGAAAAAATTAGCTGGGCATGGTGATGTGTGCCTGTAATCCCAGCTACTTGGGAGGCTGAAACAGGAGAATCACTTGAACCCAGGACGCAGAGGTTGCAGTGAGTCAAGATCACGCTGCTGCACTCCAGCCTGGGTGAGAGTGCGGGACTCTGTCTCAAAAACCAAAAAAACATTAATTTATTTAACCCTCGTAACAACCCTAAGAGGGTACCTAATATTAGTACCTAAGAGGTAGGCACTAATAGTGTCATCATCACGTTCTACAAATGAGGAGGTTGAAGCACAGAGTGGTCAAGTAACCAGCCCAAGGAAAGCTTGTAAATAGCAGAGCTGGGACTTGAACCCAGGCAGTTAGCACCTGTGCCTGTGCTGTCAACAATTATGCTGCCTCCAAGTCAGGCAGAAGGAATTTCTCGGTGCTGGGGGGGTATCCAAGTTCATTTGTGCTGCTATAGCAAAATAGCTGAGACTGGGTAATTTACAAAGAAGATACATTTATTTTTTCACAGTTTTGGAGGCTGGGAAGTCAAAGATCAAGATACAGATACTAGCAAATTTGGTGTCTGGTAAGGGCTGCTCTCTGCTCTCATGATGGCACCTTCTTTGTTGTTTGAGATGGAGTCTCATCCTATTGCCCAGGCTGGAGTGCAGTTGCACGATCTCGGCTCACTGCGACCTCCGCTTCCCAGGTTCAAGTGATTCTCATGACACAGCCTCCCAAGTAGCTAGGATTACAGGCACATGCCATCACATTCGGTTAATTTTTGTATTTTTAACAGAGATGGGACTTTTCTGTGTTAGCCATACTGGTCTCAAACTCCTGGCCTCAAATGATCCGCCTGCTTCAGCCTCCCAAAGTGCTGGGATTACAGGTGTGAGTTACTGCATCCAGCCTCATGATAGCATCTTCTTGCTGCATCTTCACATGGTGGAAGGGGGCAAAAAAGGATGAATACTGTGTCCTCGCATGAAGAAGAGATGGAAGGTCTAAAACAGCCTAGTTAGTTCTTTTATAAGGGCATTAAGCCCATTCATGAAGGTAGATCCCTTATGTCTTAATCACCTCCTAAAGTCCCCACCTCTTCGTACTATCACATCAGGTCTTAGGTTCCAACTGAATTCAGGGGAGGCACACACATTCAAACCATAGCAAGGAGAGAACATCTTCACGTTTCCTTTCTCCTTTTTTTCTCTTCTTTCCCCACCCTTCTTGGTCCTTCATTTCAAGGAGGGGAAATTGTTCGATTTTGATCTAGATTGGTCAAATCCTACATTTTAAAGGATTTTTTTTTTCCGGGATGGTTTTGAAGAGAGTTAAAAGGTCTATAGCAGTGTTTTTCAGACTTTCAGATCTTCCAGATGTATAATTTTTTTTTTCTTAAGTGGCTCAAGCCTGTAATCCCAGCACTTTGGGAGGCCGAGACGGGTGGATCACGAGGTCAGGAGATCGAGACCATCCTGGCTAACACGGTGAAACCCCGTCTCTACTAAAAATACAAAAAAAACTAGCCGGGCGAGGTGGCGGGCGCCTGTAGTCCCAGCTACTCGGGAGGCTGAGGCAGGAGAATGGCGTAAACCCGGGAGGCGGAGCTTGCAGTGAGCTGAGATCTGGCCACTGCACTCCAGTCCGGGCGACAGAGCGAGACTCCGCCTCAAAAAATAAATAAATAAATAAATAAATAAATAAATAAATAAATAAATAAAAAGTGTTGGGCAAAGACGTCTGCTTTCAGTAATGATAGAGTAATAGGGACCAGATTGACACTCCCTTAAACAATTAGGAAAACAGGCAAAATGATGTGAAACAATGCTTTCCATATATTGGACAACAGACAATGAAGACTATGATTCCTGAGAGAGAGAGAGAAAAAAATGAGATGAGCCTTAAGATCACCCCTTCCTGTGTGGAGACGGTTTTCACAATGCAGCTCGTAGAAGGGAAACTCAAGCAGAATGGCCAAAGTGGCTAGAATTTACAGGGAAGAGTATTGAACAGGAGTCCAAAGTTCTAAACTTCAGAAATCTCCAAGGGGTCCTCTTGAGTCTTTGGCTGTGTACTGACTTACACATATGTGAGAAAAAGTACCCAGGGCCTGTGGAGGGGAGGGGGGACTGCTGGAAGGTAGTAGGCTGAAGAGCTCATATAAGGTGAGAAATTGTTTGTGATTCCAACAGTTAAAATGCAGACACTTCTTAATATGTCGGGCATCAAGCAGAGCCCTCATAAGAAGACTCATCTCAGTCATTAGGCTAAATTAGCTCTAGACTAAAGGCTATTTGGAACCTGCCTCTGACAATCTTAAAAGCAAGGCTAAAATGAACCCAAATGACCTCATGTAACTTAACAGTGTCCCAAAACAAAGTTCAATACTACTTAAAGGAATACAATAAAATCCAGCACCCAATAACAAAATTTACAATGTCCAGTGCTATTCAATGAACTGTTCTCCTTCAAATTCATACATATGTTGAAACCAATGTAATGGCAATTGGAGATGGTGCCTTTGGAGGGTAATTGAGTCATGAGGGCAGAGACCTCATGACAGGATTAGTGCCCTTACAAGAAGAAGCATGAGCTCTTTCTCTCTCTCTCTCTGCAACCCCACCCCGCCCACCATGTGAGGAGACAACAAAAAGGCAGCCACCTGCAAGACAGAAGGAAGGCTCTCACCAGAACCTAACCATTCTGGCATCTGATTGTAGACTTCCCAGCCTCTAAAATGGTGAGAAATAAATGTCTGTTCTTTAAGCTACATGGAGTATCACATTTTGTTACAGCAGCCTGAGCTGACTCAAATATTTGCGTTCTTGACTGGGCATAATGGCTCAAGCCTGTAATTCCAGCACTTTGGGAGGCTGAGGCAGGCGGATCACTTGAGACCAGGAGTTCGAGACCAGCCTGGCCAACATAGTGAAACCTCCTCTCTACTAAAAATACAAAAGAAATACTTGGGCGTGGTGGGAGGCACCTGTAACCCCAGCTACTTGGGAGGCTGACGCAGGAGAATCACTTGAATCCAGGAAGCAGAGGTTGCAGTGAGCCAAGCTGGTGCCAATGAACTCCAGCCTGGGCAACAGAGCAAGATTTGTCTCAAGAAAACCCCACAAAAAAAAACATTTTACCATCCTATAAAAAATTTTCAGGTGTGAAAAGAAGCAGAGAAAAAGACCCACAACCAGGAGAACTATCAATTAATACAAATAGACCCAGAAATCACAGAAATGATGGAATTAGCAGACAAGGGTGCTAATGCAGCTATTACAAACAGGCTTCTTATACAAAATGACATAGAGGAAACCATCAACATAGTAAGGAAAGAAATGGAAGATACAAGAGACCAAAATGAAATTTCTAGAGATGAAAAATATAAGACCTGAAAAGAAAGATACACTAGATAAGATTAGCAGAAGATTAGACACTGCCAAATAAAAGATTAAAAATTTCAAGGCATAGTAATAAAAGAGATCTAAAATGAAGCACAGAAAGAAAAAAAGAGGAAAAGATGAAAGAGCATCAGTCATCTATGGGATATCAAGTGGCGTAAAATACATGTATCCAAAAGTCCCAAAAAAGTAGAGCAGAGAAAGGGAAGGGACCACAAAAATATTTTTAAGAAATAATGGCTGAAATTTTCCTAACTTTGATGAAAAGTATAAACCCACAGATCCAAAAACCTGCAAGAATTCCAAGTGGAAAAAAAAAAAAACATAAAGAAAAGTACACCAATGCATATATAATTAAAGTTATTGAAAACTAGTGATAAAAAGAAATTCTTCAAGGCCAAGAAGTGATGATAAAAAGAAATTCTTTTTTTTTTTTTTTTTTTTTGAGACGGAGTCTTGCTCTGTCGCCCAGGCTAGAGTACAGTGGCCGGATCTCAGCTCACTGCAAGCTCCGCCTCCCAGGTTCACGCCATTCTCCTGCCTCAGCCTCCCAAGTAGCTGGGACTACAGGCGCCCGCCACCTCACCCGGCTAGATTTTTTTTTGTATTTTTTTTTTTTTTTAGTAGAGACAGGGTTTCACCGTGTTCTCCAGGATGGTCTCGATCTCCTGACCTCGTGATCCGCCCGTCTCCGCCTCCCAAAGTGCTAGGATTACAGGCTTGAGCTACCACGCCCGCCCAAAAAGAAATTCTTAAAAGTGTTTGGGAAAAAAAGAGTTGGGAACCGTTTGTGGTGATAGGGGCTGTTCTGTATCTTCATTGTGGAGCAGATGTGTTTATTGAAACTACATATGTTAATCAAAACTCATAAAACTGTTTGTTTAAAAGGATGAATTTTACTTCATGTACATTATACCTGAAGAAACTTGAACCCAAAAATATGGAAGGAGGAGATGGCAAGGAGTAAGGAGAAAAGATGAAAAAAGAAGGAGGAAGGAATAAGTGGAATGAGGGTGGCCCAACATGGCCAGATAAGGACAGGGGAAAAAAACAGACCATTTACTATCATCATAATAATTTCATTAAAAAACAAGGACTATTTGGAAATAGAAAAGTTGGTGAAAGAAACTAAGGAAAAAGAATCAACTATCTAGAATTTTTACTCTCCCAATTATTATCAATAAATGTGCTGTTAGGAGAAATTTCCTGTTCCCATTAATACCTGCTGAAATTTTTTATTTCCAGCCTCCTTGGCAACTTGGAATGAATATTAGCTAATATTTGTTGAATATTTACATGCCAGCACTGTTTTAAGCACTTTATTTGCATCTTATCTCTTAATCCTTTTAACAACACTAAGGTAGATATTATTGTACCTGCACTAGAGGAATGTGGTTTAACTTTTATGTAACAAAGTTGGGAATTGTTTTTCTGTTACCATGGATTCCCAGGTTGAAGGTCACATCACCTGAGCATGCCAGATGAACCAAACGTGCAACCACAGGGGCACCCTAAGCCCTGGGACCAAGGAACAGGGACTGAATTAAGAAGCTCGGGAGTTCTTGACCAGCTTGGGCAACAGAACAAGACTTCATCTCTCCCAAAAAAAATTTTTAATTAAAAGAAGAAGAAGAAGAAGAAGGAGGAGGAGGAGAAACAGCAGCAGCTCCACAGTAGAATGCAGGATCCAATCAGATTGTGCTCTGGCATCACCCCACAACGGGATCCAGTCAGATCATGCCTCACGGCATCACCTCATTGCAAGATCCAATCAGCTCACATCTCATTACCCTATGCTTATAAAACCTGACCCAGCTCCCAGCTCAGGGAGACAGATTTGAGCATTTCCTCCTGTCTCCTTGTCACTTGGTTCACAATAAATCTTTCTCACTGCAAAAACCCAGTGCTTCAGAGTTTGGCTTTCTGTTGTGCAAGGGCGAACCAACCTAGTTTGGTTCAGTAACATTATTGTCCCCCTATCATAGACATGAAAACTGAGACTCCGAGTGAATAAGTAAATTGCATTGAGGTCCCACAGAGAGAAGGTGGCAGAGCCCTGTTTAGAACCCAGGCAGTCGGGCTTTAGCCATCATCCTGTGCACAAGTATTTCCTGGGGAAGGCTCATGGTGGGAATGGCTCCACAATGTTCATCACCCCCATAAGATTCCTAGTGAGTTGCTTGTGAGTTGGCAGATGTCAATACATGTCAAATACAATGTCTGGAGAAAATGTTTCTGTATCTCCCAGTCCGCCCCACATCAGATCCTATGACTATATGTTCTCTGGTAGTTATTATATTCTTCGTTTGTATGCCACAAATCCACCAGAAGTAAAATAAATATGTGAAGGTGATTTGAGGGTACTATGAGCTATACACAGTTAATAAACGTGTACTAGGCACCTACAATCTGCCATGAACTGTCAGCTATATTTTTGCTCCCAATTTACAGCTGCTGAAACTGGGGCCTCAAGAGGATAAATGACTTGCTATATGATTCCTTTTATATAAAGTTTTAAAAACAGGTGAAGCTAATTGACAGTGTTAAAACAAGACTGAGCAATCTTTGGGGAGAAGGAATGTGTAGTGACTGGGAAGAAACACAGGGGGTCAACCAGTTGTTGGTAATAATGTGTTTCTGGACATGAGTGGTGGTTATCTGAGTGTATAAGAAAAAGACAGAAATGGGCCAGGCCGGTGGCTCATGCCTGTAATCCCAGCACTTTGGGAGGCTGAGACGGGCAGATCACCTGAGGTAGGGAGTTGGAGACCAGTCTGATCAACATGGAGAAACATCATCTCTACTAAAAATACAAAATCAGCCAGGTGTGGTGGCACATGCCTGTAATCCCAGCTACTTGGGAGGTTGAGGCAGGAGAATCGCTTGAACCTGGGAGGCAGAGGTTGCAGTGAGCCAAGATCGCGCCATTGCACTCCAGCCTGGGCAACAAGAGCAAAACTCCGTCTCAAAAAAAAAGACAGAAATGAAATGAGCTGGGTGTGGTGACTCACACCTGTAATCCCAGCTACTCAGGAGGCTGAGGCAGGAGGATCACTTAAACCCAGGAGTTCAAGGCTTCAGTGAGCTATGATGGCACCACTGTACTCCAGCCTGGGCAATGAAGTGAGACCTTGTCTCTAAAAAATAAATACATAAATATAAACAAAAAGACATAAATGGAAAAGACAGAGAAAATATGAGGAAAAAGAGATTCTGTCAAACATTATTATAAAGATTCTAAAAGTTTTCCACTGGTGTTTAAAAAATACTCATCTATGAAGGAAAGAGAATCAGACCAGTATCAGATTTCTCATCAGAAGTCAAAAGCCAGACACCAATAGTGCATTATCTTGAAAGTTTTGAAAGAGATTTTTAAGCTAGAATTCTGTTCTCAGCCAAACACAATCAAATGTGAGGGCAAAATAAAGACATTTTCAGACTTGCCAGGACAGAGGAAGTTTGGGTTTTTGTAGTCTGTTTATTTAAAGTAAGGACAAAACACTAAAGTCTTGGTTATAATTGTAGGACAGAATATAATGTTAACTGTGTCAGTCAGGAGATACTTGGAAAATGCTTGGTTGAGTTCCATAAACTTTATTTATTATGCTATTGTAGTAAATAACTCCAAACTCTCAGAGGCTTAAGACAACAAAGATTTATGTCTTTCACATACTACACGTTGACAATACAGTGGCAGGGGACTCTGTTCTCCTGGGGATGGCTCAGAGGCTCTACCATAGGGAATGCTGTCAGGTATGACAGCAGGGGAGAAGAAAATGTGTGTGTGTGTGTGTGTGTGTGTGTGGTGGTGGTGGTGGTGGTGGCACTCACACCAGCCATCAAATGCTCCAGCCCAGAAGTAACAAAGATTACTTCCTCTCACAACTCATTGGCCATAACTAGTCACATGGTTCCACTCAATCAAAAAGGGTGGAGAAATGTAATTCTCAGTGTATCCAAAGGAAATAGAACTGGATAGGGAGAAACCTTTGAGGTCTCGCCCCCATTAAAAAATTACGATTTAAGGCCGGGCACAGTGGCTCAAGCCTGTAATCCCAGCACTTTGGGAGGCCGAGAAGAGCAGATCACGAGGTCAGGAGATCGAGACCATCCTGGCTAACACAGTGAAACCCCATCTCTACTAAAAAATACAAAAAACTCGCCGGGTGAGGTGGCGGGCACCTGTAGTCCCAGCTACTCGGGAGGCTGAGGCAGGAGAATGGCGTGAACCCGGGAGGCGGAGCTTGCGGTGAGCTGAGATCCGGCGACTGCACTCTAGCCTGGGCGACAGAGCGAGACCCCGTCTCAAAAAAAAAAAAAAATTACAATTTAAAAACAAAAGAGAGGCTGACAAAAAAAAAATGGAAACGGGAAGCAGAGAGGAAAGATGGAGAGAAAAGTAAATCATCTTAGAAAACAGGATTTTATTTATTTATTTATTCATTTTATTTATTTATTTATTTATTTAGAGACAGGATCTCCTTCTGTCGCCCAGACTGGAGTGCAGTGGCGCGATCTCAGCCCACTGCAACTTCTGCCTCCCGGGTTCAGACGATCCTCCTGCCTCAGCATCCCAAGTAGCTGGGACTACAGGCCTGCGCCACCACACCTGGCTAATTTTTTGTATTTTTAGTAGAGAGGCTTTCACCATGTTGGCCAGCTGGTCTCGAACCCCTGACCTCAAGTGATCCACCTGCCTTGGCCTCCCAAAGTGCTGGGGTTACAGGCGTGAGCCAATGTGCCTGGCCAGAAAGCAGGACATTAAAAGGTGTCATCCATGTGACAAAATAAGAAAATAGGAGTTATATTAATTGAATTTATGAGGAGAAATGAGAGAACTGCAAATAAGCATATAAATGTCAAACAACTGGAGGTGGAGAAGCAGGGATTGCAAGTAGACTATAGGGAATGGCCCATTTGCCCAGCTATTCGTCCTAGTGTGTTCACACTGTGCTATAGTTTGGACATGGTTTCTTTGACTCCTCCAAATCTCAGGCTGAAATGTAATCCCCAGTGTTGGAGGGGTGCTAATGGAAGCTGTTTGGGTTATGGGTAGGATTTCTCATGAATGGCTTGGTGTTGTCCTAGTGATAATGAGTGCTTTCTTGCTCTATTAGTACCCTGGTTGTTAAAAAGCTGGTTGTTAAAAACAGCCTGTGAACCTCCCCTTCTCTCTTGGTTGATTTCTGCCCGTGTGATCTCTGCACACACCAGCTCCCCTTTGCCTTCCTCCATGAGTGGAAGCAGCCTGAAGACTTCACCAGAAACAGTTACTGGTGCCATGCTTCTTGGGCAGTCTGCAGAACCATGCGCCAAAATAAACCCTGCCCCGAGTATTCTTTTATAGCAACACAAATAGACTAACATATCATAAACTGGGTGGCTTCTAAACAATAGAAATTTATTTCTCACAGTTCTGGAGGCTGAGAAGTCCAAGATCAAGATGCTTGCAGATTCAGTGTCTGGTGAGGGTCTCTTTCTGGTTCATAGATAGTACCTTCTTACTATGTCTTCACATGATAGACAGTACCTTCTTACTATGTCTTCACATGATAGACAGTACCTTCTTACTATGTCTTCACATGATAGACAGTACCTTCTTACTATGTCTTCACATGACAGACAGTACCTTCTTACTATGTCTTCACATGATAGACAGTACCTTCTTACTATGTCTTCACATGGTGAAAGGCCAAGAGGTCTCACTCGGGCCTCTCTTATAAAGTCACTGATCCCATTATCACCTCCCAAAGGCCTTGCCTTCTCATATCATCACCTTGGAGGCTAGGATTTCAACATATGAATTTTAAGGACACACATTCAGACCATGGCACTGTTCTTTACCTTTAGGGAGAAAATCAAAATGATTAAAAGAGGTGATCTCTAGGGTACTGAAGTTGGAAAATAATGTAGTCTTTTTTTCTTTTTCTTTTCTTTTTTTTTTTTTTTTTTGAGACAGTTTCACTCTCTTGCCCAGGCTGGAGTGCAGCGGCACAATCTTGGTTCACTGCAACCTCCACCTCCCAGGCTCAAGCGATTCTCCTGCCTCAACCTCTTGAGGAGCTGGACTTACAGGAATGCACCACCACACCCAACTAATTTTGTATTTTTAGGAGAGATGAGATTTCACCATGTTGGTCAGGCTGGTCTCGAACTCCTGACCTCAGGTAATCTGCCTGCCTCGGCCTCCCAAAGTGCTGGGATTACAGGAGTGAGCCACCGCACCTGACCTCAAATAGTGTAGTCTAAGGTCATACATAGGAGCTTTCACATTGGGCAAATTGCCAGGCACGGTGGCTCATGCCTGTAATCCCAGCACTTTGGGAGGCCAAGGCCGGTGGATCACCTGAGGTCAGGAGTTCGAGAGCAGCCTAACCAACACGGTGAAACCCATCTTTACTAAAAATAAAAAAATTAGCTGGGTGTATTGGCAGGCACCTGTAATCCCAGCTACTGGGAAGGCAGAGGTAGAAGAATTGCTTGAATCTGGGAGGCGAAGATTGCAGTGGGCCGAGATCTCGCCATTGCACTCCAGCCTGGGTGACAGAGCTAGATTCCATCTCAAAAAAAAATTGCCATTGCCTAACTTCCCTGAACTTCAGCTTCTTCTTCTATAAGGTGGGAAGGTGGGGTGACACCCTCCACCTCCTGGACTTGTATGAGGATTAAGTGAAATTATGTATGGCTAGAGTTTGGTAGAGCAGCTGGCACATGGCTAGATGTACTGGCTAGAGGGATGAGGCCCAAACTGATGTTAGGTCCAGATCCATGTCCTGAAGAAAGAGCAGAGACCTCAGATTCTTGGAGACCATCCAACCTACTGCTTTCCTGGCCATCGAGCACATGGGGCCCAGTCTTATCCACAGTCACACAAGGAATCAGTCTGTGAGCCCAGGACTAGAACTGGCTCCTGACACCCAGCCCAGGGCCCTGCTGGCCACCCCTGCCACTTCTGAATCATCGACTACATTTGGCTTTGGACATGGAGAAAAGGGAGCGATTTGGGAAGAATGAAAACATTTCCTCTGTTCAAATTGTTTCTTTTTGTGCTGGCAAGTCCAAGGTGTTCTGACAAAGGTCAAAAGTATTTATTTTCTTGAATATCATGGGAGTGAGATTGTGACACAGATGAGGAGGAGTGAGGGGAAGGAAAGGAGGGAGGGGGAGGGCTGTTGCCAACTTCAATAGCTGAAAGGGCTTCTTTTTATTACAGGAAGTGTTTGGTTTGGGGGCATAGAAACAACCTCTAGTTTTCTATCAAAAGGAGCAGAAATTACCATCAGGAAAATCACAGTTTATGAACAGACTGACAATTCGGTAAAGGCTATGCTCCATGCGGCCCTGCCCACCTCCCCAGCTTGGCTCCCGTTCCTCACCCCCATCCAAGTTTTGCCAGCCCACCGGGTCCTAACCCACTGCACTCCCTTATGCTGTTCCTCTGACTACGCTGCCCGACCCCAGTGCCACCTCAGGCACTGTTCTTGACCTACCTGAGTCCTCCTCTAGGCCTCCTCCTCAAAGACCCTCCAGCTCTTCTTCTGCGTACATCACACCACATCTTTCTGTCTTTGCACTTACTAAACTGCCTCTAAATTGCCCCTACACCCATCTGTCTCTCCCAGTGGACTGCAGATCATATACTGGACCCTCAGGCTCAGGTCTGGCATTCAGACAGAATCCTGCTTTTTTTGGCCTGCTCCATTTGGGGCCACATGGTGTTTTTGAGTTGTTTGTGTTCATCTCCAGAAACTAAAAATTAAGAGATTTCACATTAAAATCCAGATTTTTGGCTTCTCTCAATAAACTGGAAATCCAGCAACATGGGTCCAGCCCTCCTAGCAGTGGTCCCTTTTGGATACAGCATGCCTTTTCCATTTCTTCACAGTCCCCACCACACCCTGCTGTCTCCCTGGCATTAGAGCCTCATGTCAGGAGCCATTTGTCATCATTCTTGCAATACTGTTCCTTCTTATAGTGGATTAATAAGAAAGTGAAGTACTCATGTTCCTTCCTCACACCTGACCCACTTCCCTTATTTATGTTACCAGACTAGAACCTATAGGTACCTGGGCTTTCAACCCTTGCACCAGGCTGAAAACTTCTTGAAAACAGATATAGGCTAACTGTAGTGGCTCACACCTGTAATCTCAGAATTCAGAAAGGCTGAGGTGGAAGATCACTTGAACCTAGGAGTTCGACACCATCCTGGGCAACATAGTGAGACCTCATCTCTACCAAAAAATAAAAAAATAAAAAAATAAAAAAAATTAGCTGGGCGTGGCACCCACCTGTGGTCCCAGCTACCTGGGAGGGTGAGGTGGGAGGATTGCTTGAGTAAGGGAAGTTGAAGTTGCAGTGAGTCATGATTGCTCCTCTGCATCCAGCCTGGGTGATAAGGCCAGACCCTGTCTCAAAAAAAAAAAAAAAGAAAAGAAAAGAAAAGAAAAAATAGATACAGTGCTTCGTATCATCTCTGTAGCTCCAATAGCCAGCACAGTGCATAGCTCAGAGTAGGTCTCACATAATGAATACAACTCTTGCTACTAGAAGAAGAGAGCCTCTTTATAAATTCTTTCATCTTCTTCATCATCCATTCTAAGACGGGAAATTAAAGAAAGAAAGAAAAATAAAATTAAAAAGAGAAATAAGCTTTCTTGTATTAGGCTGACTTGTCCCAGAGGCAGCAATGGGCATAGCCCAGACCCAGGGAAAGTCTTGATAATACTATCTAAGAAGCCAGGACACAAAAGAATGTGCTCTGGAGACTCTCCCGGCACTCCCTCAACACAGGGAGAAGAAAAACAAATTTTCCTTTGCTTTATGGTATGAGTTTATAGATTCTTGTTCTCTTTGACTGGTGACTCCAAGTATTCTGTTTTATCTAAGCAGTGGAGTGAAGGTCATAAACCGTCTGAGCAGGCCACCTGGGCGTCATAGTGAAGGCCATGGAATAAGCCATGCTAGGCACTAAGCAAACCTAGATAATGGACATCTGGGTTGCATAGCAACGGTCATGTGTAATCCTGAGTTATGAACCTGTTACAATTTGATTTAACTGTCTTTGTCCTGCCTCTGTATCCCTGCTTTCACACCTCTGTAAGCCTGCTTCAGGCTAGCCCACCCCTTTTTAAAGTGTGCATAAAAGTCAAGTGATGTCTTTGTTCTTGGCCCAGTCTTTGGATGTTAAGTCGGCTGGGTCTGTGTGCCCTCAATAAAGATATCCTTCTGTATACACCCCAAGGTCTCTCTCTGGTCCTCCTGATTCCACAACAATTCAACAACTATTTTCTGAGTTCACCTATAAGCCAATTTCCCTCCTCAGTGTTCTTTCTCTTTGATGTCCTGGTACCCCTTGTAAACCCCTAATACTCAAACCCCTCCCTAGATTGCCCTTTCAGGTACCTCTTACAAAACTTTGATGTTAGCAGTTGCATAAGAGAAGATCACAAAAACCATTAATTAGTAGTGACAGTATTAATGTCAGTAATAAGTAGATATTAATATTATTTACTGAGAATTTCCCATGTATATCAGTTTGTTCTCACACTGCTAATAAAGACATACCTGAGTCTGGATAATTTATAAAGGGAAGAGGTTTAATTGACTCACAGTTCCACATGGCTGGGGAGGCCTCACAATCATGGTGGAAGGTAAATGAGGAACAGCAAACTCACATCTTACATGGTAGCAGGCAAGAGGGCATGTGCAGGGAACTCCCCCTTATAAAACCATCAGATCCCATGAGACTTATTCACTATCATGAGAACAGCATGGAAAAAACCCACCCCCATGATTCAATTACCTCCCACCGGGTCCCTCCCATGACATGAGGGAATTACGGGAGCTACAATTCAAGATGAGATTTGGGTGGGGACACAGCCAAGCCATATCACCATGTACCAAGAACTTTACATAGATTTCCTCACTCCAGCTTTACAACAACCCTGTGTATTATTAGTCCTCATATTAGTCAGGACTGTAAGTTGCGAGTAGAAAGAAAAGTAACAACCAACTCTCAAATGGTTTAAGCCAAAAAGTTCATATAACTGAAAAATCAGATCTAGTATTCATGAAAGCATTATGTGGATGACATAATTCTAAGAATTTTACATGTATTAATTCTTTTAATCCTGTGAATAATATTTTAAGAAAGGTACTAATATAATTTCCATTTTGCAGACAGGGAAACTTGAGTACTGAGATTTCACAATGATAAGTCATTCTTACTAGCTGGATGCATCTGAACCCACTTTCTGTGTGTAATGGAATTACCTACTTCATTCAACTCCTTGGAACCCAGAGGTCAATTCCACAGAGGAAGCAGAAAATGCCATGTTCACCTTGCATGGAGGACATCAGTGTGTGACTTAGGGTTGCCCATTAGGTGCATCTGCCGTGGACTTCGATTTTCAAACTCATATAGAGACTGTTCTCTGGCAGGTGTGGTGGGAGAGTAAGATCAAGCTCCAGAGATGACAATACAGTGGGGTTACGGGCAGCAATGGATGTCTGGAGCCAGAGGGCCAGAAGTGTCCCCAGGCCAATTCTGTTAATGTGAATGGAGACACCATGCCTGGCTTCTCAACCTCTGAGTTTGGTTCCCCTGTGATTCTATAATCCACTGCATATGCTTTCAACAAAACTCATGTGAGTCAATATTCCATAATAAACTCCCTTACATATATACATCTATCCTATTAGTTCTGTCCCTCGAGAGAACCCTGACTAATACCATATCATAAAATAAATTAAAAATTAAAGAGGAAGAAACCAAGGATCAAAGAACTTAAGTAATTTCTTTAGAGTCACACAGCCACGGAATAGAGAAGTTAGAATTTGAATGGCTCAAATTTTGTTTTGCTTTTGTTATTGTTTTGTTATTGCTTTTCTCATTTGGCTTGCAATAATGTTCTTAATTTTGTTTTTTCCCACTTTCCTGATTTAAATGCTTCCTACAAAAAATGAAAGTAACATTCTTTGAAATCTCATCAGCATATATTAACTACTGTTAACATTTTAGTGGGCATCTTTCATGTCTGTCTGAATGTGTATGGGCAATAGAAGTAACCTTTTTCATAAATCATAACAAATAATACACATTATTTTAATCAAGAGCACCCTTTTTAAGTGTGATTTTTTTTCTTACCTATCCTTTTCCTCTTCCTTTTCCAACCTCCATTAATGTCCCTTACTTACTCCACACTTTCTGGCTCACGATAACCCCTGTTAACAACTGATGTGTACACTTGTAGACTTTTCTCCAAGCCAAAATAATTACACATTTCTTTATATAAGTCCTGTTTTTAACTCCTGCAACATTAATATTAAAGGACACTAATGCGCTGCGCACAGTGGCTCATGCCTGTAACTCCAGCACTTTGGGAGGCCGAGACAGGTGGATCATTTGAGGTCAGGAGTTCGAGACCAATCTGGCCAAAATCGTGAAGTCTCATCTCTACAAAAATAAATAAAACTTAGCCTGGCATGCTGGCATGCACCTGTGGTACCAGCTACTCAGGAGGCTGATGCTGGAGAATTGGTTGAACCCAGGAGGCAGAGGTTGCAGTGAGCCGAGATTGTGCCACTGCACTCCAGCCTAGGTGACAGAGTGAGACCCTGCCTCAAAAAAAAAAAAAAAAAAAAAAAAGAAAAGAAAAGAAAGAAAGAAAGAAAAGAAAACAAAAAAAAGAACACCAGTTGTGGCATTTGGGGCACCAGAAAGTAACTGTTGAAAGAGATTTCACCCATAGAAGGAGCCCTTCTTGACACCCCTAAAATTGCACTGCTGAGGTGATCTTCAGGTGAGCTCACCCGTCACAGTTCTGGAGTGAGTGTAAGAAGGCTGAGGGTGAGCACCTCTGTCTCCACCAAAGAAACAGATCACCAGGCCCTCATCTCATGGTTTCCAGGTTTGCTTGCAGACCCGCCTGCGAAGCTCAAGGACCTGCAGAGTCACTGCTGTCTGGAGCTCCTGAATGCAGTCTAGCTAACCTTCCCTACCCTGAAGCCCTTCAACATCTTTTCTCCATTCCCTTTACGAGTTTTACTCTTCTTTCCCCTGCTCAGCAATTTTCACCAGTCCAAGGACCAAATGCTCTGCTCTTAGATCAATAGCCCGTGGGAAGTACTGCGGACAGTCTCCGAGATGCACCCCAGCTGCTCCTGCAGAGGAATCGCTTTCTTTCTGACTCAGTTTTACTTGAATTAAGCTTCTTCTGCTTTATGAAAGCAGCTTCCTTCCAGAGCATGAGTTGACATCAACCCAGAACCAGAAAGAAATCAGTGGCTGGAACTTGTCTTATTCATCTCTGGAAAGGCCAGCTCTCCAGCAGGGGCTTAGGATTCTGTTTCCTTTTTTGTTTCTTAATCATCATGTTTGAGAAGGCATTTAAAGATACTCTTTGGCTAGAGTAAGTGCTCAGTAAGCATTTGTTGGCAAAGGGATAAAACAATAAATGATGGAATAATCAGCATTCGGTAAATGGTTGGTGAAGGAGAAGCAAATGAGATAACACATGTGAAATTGATATGTAATCTGTGAATAGTGAAAACCAGGCGTGGTGGCTCACACCTGTAATCCCAGCACTTTGGGAGGCCGAGGTGGGCGGATCACTTGAGGCCGGGAGTTCAAGACCAGCCTGTCCAACATGGTGAAACCCTCTCCACGAAAAATCCAAAAATGAGCCAGTCGTGATGGCACATGACTATAATCCCACCTACTTGGGGGGCTGAGGCAGAAGAATCCCTCAAACTGGGAGACGGAGGTTGCAGTGAGCCGAGATCATGCCATTGCACTCTAGCCTGGGCGACAGAGCGAGACTCCATCTCAAAAAAAAAAAAAAAAACCCACCCAGAAAAAGAAAAGGGACTGGACTGCAGCGTTATCTGCTGGCGCCATCTTCCGGAAACGAGTTAGCACAACAGGTCTATTTCTGCTTTAGTGGGACGTGAGGGCACTAGAAATGCAGGCAAGGAGGGGAAAAGAGAGAATGAATTTTAGCAAAATCTCTCCATCTCCTCTGTCCTGGATCTCCCAATTACTCTACCAAGATTATCAGTTTAATGTAATAGTACTACTAACATGCTAGCACTTGTTTTGAGCACCTAGCATGCGCCAGATACTGTGCTCAGTGTTTTACATGTGTGATTTCATCCTCGCAGTAACTGCAAGAAGTGTTTATAGTAAGTCCTTACTTAACTTTGTCGATGGGTTCTTGGAAACTGCGACTTTAAGCAAAATTATGTGCAGCATGTCCTCAAGTAATGTCCTTTCCATTGTGATTACGAGGGAAAAAATGGTTTCATCATACATCCTTTCACTTAAAGTTGCAGTTTCCAAGAAACTATCAACATTCAGTTGATATTAAAAACCTGAGGCACACAGGGTGTATAGTGGACTTATCATCTCTCGGGTTACATATCTAGTTGGTGTTTGGGATAAGACTGAAACCCAATTCTGTCTGACTTCAGAGCCTGTGGTGGGCTGTTGTGAGTCAGGTCCCGAGGAATCAGACTCCAACATGGAGATTTACAGTCAGGAAGTCTATTGCAGAGTGCTGTCGGGATTACATCTGTGGAAGAGAAAAGTCAAACTGCAGTCAAACTCAGCAGAGGCCTTGGCTAATGCCATGGGGAATATGGAGCTGGGATGGCAAGAGGACAGGACCTTGGAATGTCCACATCGAACAGTCATAGGGGCTCAGCTGAGAGCTGCCAGCAGCCAATGCTCCCAGCAGCTGGGGGAATAAATGCCTCATTCTGGGGATGAGGGTCTTGGTGGCATACCACAGTATGCACTGCAGAGCCCACTACCTATTCCCCATGAATCGCTCCTCAAACAAGGGAGATGGCTGGGAGGGAGACAACATCAGTGATAGGGTAGTGGAGGAGGAATTTAGAGAGTAAAAATGGTTTTGTCTGTCATCCACCCACCTGTGACCTAGGCTATGTATGCCGTCCAGCTGCAATAACCAATAAATTTTGGTCATTCACGTTGATATAGTGTATGGATTATTTTATGGGTTGCAAGCCATTAACAAAAAAATAAAATGCAATGTTCCACTGGCTGATTGGAGATGCATTCTTTTTTTTTTTTTTTTGTAGTTAGCTATTTAATGAGGTTCTTAAGACATTTAGAACACCAATTTGTGAGGATAAATTCCATTCATCGGGGCAAAAACTGATCGCAGGTAGCCCCGGAGCTGAGGAACAGCTTTGATTTTTGGTAGAATTTGTGAGTCCACAGCTTTCTGATCAATCTTGCGCTGCTCTGTAATCTCGTATTTCTCTTTCTCTGTGTCGAAGATCTCACCTTCCTGGTGTCTGGGCTTCTGCAACTTCTTCTTGAAGTAAGAATCAGTAAGATGTTTTGGGATTTTGACATTGCTGATATCGATTTTGGTTGAGGTGGCAATGACAAATTTCTGGTGTGTTCTTCGTAGAGGAACTCAATTGAGGACCAGAGGTCCAGTCACAAGTAACAAGCCACTAGCCAGCTGCTTCAAGAAAACCACCCTCTTGCCCCTGTGGCGTCCAGTGAGGATGATCAGAATGGTCCCGGGGGTAATGCTGGCTCGCAGTTTTCTCACATGCTGACTGAAGGGTTTTTTGCCGTGGCTCAACAGCTTTCGAGGCACATCTTCAGTAGGATAATATCTAGGCATTTTGCGACGTTTAACCACCCGGGTACCGCCGTTCTTGTCACCACCAACTGGTTTTGTAAGAGCTGCAAGAACCTTCTCCTTCTTTTTCTTTTCAACCTTGGATTTAGCGGCTGAGTACTTCCTCTTGTACATGGCCTTTCTGGAATACATGGCAGATGGGGAATACCTGCCAATTCCTCTGACAAGGACAGGGTTGCGGCTGCAATGGGGCTTCCCCTTCTTGGGCTTCTTAGCCTTGAGGTTACCCTTTTTCACCTCGCCACCAGCATCAGCCTTCTTGGCTTCGGGTTTCTTCTCTTTAGTATCTGGCTTCTCAACTTTTTCACCCGCCATCTTGCAAGATGGGAAAGAGCTGGAGATGCATTCTTTAACATTCTCAAACAAGAAATGGAAGAATTGGCCAGGCATGGTGGCTCACACCTGTAATCCTAACACTTTGGGAGTCCGAGGCAGGGGGGATCACTTGAGGTCAGGAGTTTGAAACCAACCTGGCCAACATGGTGAAATCCCATCTCTACTAAAAATACAAAAAAAAAAAAAAAAAAAAAACAGGCATGGTGGTGGGTGCCTGTAATCCCAGCTACTTGGGAGACTGAGGTAGGAGAATCGCTTGAACCCGGAAGTCAGAGGTTGCAGTGAGCCGAGATCGCGCCACTGCACTCCAGCCTGGGCGACAGAGCGAGACTCCATCTCAAAAATAAAAATAAAATAAAAAGGAGATGGTGCCTTCTGCCTTGGGGTTAAAAAAATTTTTTTAATTAAATTAAAAAGAGATGTATCTATTTGTATAACATGGAAGACCTCTAAGACATATTTTTGCATGAAGAAAGTAAGAGTCAGTGCCCTAATAAATTATTTAAAAATGATATCTATTTCTAGAGTTTTACATACACTATAAAAGTGTGGAATTTTTTTTACTGACTCGCCCTATGGAAGGATTCTATATCCCCACCCCACATAAGTCAGGTATAGCCATATGATTTGCTTTGGCCAAGGGAATTTGAGTGGAAGTGACATGTGAGACATCCAAGCAGAAGCTTTAAGAGGCTCCCCCATTCTCTCTTTTCCTTCTTCCATGAGATCAGCACGTTGCAGCTGCTTCTTCCAGCTGTGTCCAGAGATACAGTTGAATTAAACCCATCACAAACATGAATTAAGGTATAAATTTTTAGGCCGGGCGCAGTGGCTCACGCCTGCAATCCCAACACTCTGGGAGGCTAAGGCAGATGGCTAAGGCAGATGGATTGCTTGAGCTGGGGAGTTCGAGACCAGCCTGAGCAACATGGTGAAACTCCGTCTCCACAAAAAACACAAAAATTTAGCTGGGCCTTGTGGCACACATCTGTAGTCCCAGCTATTTGGGAGGCTGAGATGGGAGGATCACTTGAGCCCAGGAGGTCGAGGCTATGGTGAGCCACAATCATGCCATTGCACTATAGCCTGGGAGACTGAGTGAGACCCTGTCTTAGCAAAACAAACAAACAAAAGACAAAAACTTTTATTATTATAAGACACTGAGACTTTGAGGATGCTGATATTGCAGCATAACCTAACATACCATCACTGATAAGACATGTTGCTATATATAATTAGATGTGGTTACTACTGGGGAGGAGAAATGGCATTGGGGGGTGGCAATCATAGGGAATTTTGTTTTTAATCTTTAATATTTTAGTTTTCTTATAATAAAAATATATCCATGCATTACTGTGTAATAAATATACATTATTTAAGTAGGTATTTCCCTACTTAAAATTAAATGCTAAAAAATATCTTTTTTTTTCTTTTTTTTTTTTGAGACAGAGTCTTGCTCTATTGCCCAGGCTGGAGTGCAATGGCACAATCTTAGCTCACTGCAACCTCTGCCTCCCGGGTTCAAGCAATTCTCCTGCCTCAGCCTCCCGACTAGCTGGGATTACAGGCGCTGGCCACCACGCCTGGCTAATTTTTGTGTTTTTAGTAGAGACGGAGTTTCACCATGTTGTCCAGGCTGGTCTCAAACTCCTGACCTCAAATGATCCACCCACCTCGGCCTCCCAAAGTGCTGGGATTACAGGTGTGAGCCACTGAGGAGTTCTATTTCTGATTAAAACTATAGACCTCTCTGAGTTAGGATCTCAGCCCTAGTTCCATTAAAATGAAAAGCCAAAATTGGTTGGATGTATAGCAAAGACCTTGAAATATCATAGACTGCCTTGCAATTTCAACTTCTCATTCAAGCCAAACAACTGCCATCTTTATCTTTGAACTTTACTTTTGAGCAAAATCAAAGTGGCTAGACTCCCTGATCCATTGCCTAGTGCCCAGCTTCATGTGTGTCAGATAGTTACAATGATGAGAGCAGGAGTAGCAGCAGCACCTCTGGCCTCTCAATCACATCTATGGTGACTTCGAAACAAAAGCCTCCTGGACTTCTGCAACTCCCGCTCTTCTCATGAATTTGTAACCACCTAATTCCCCATAGTCAATCCCTTTCTGCCTACAATACCTAGAGTGGTTTCTGTTCCTATCTCCTGCACAGAAGCATGACTTAGTACAGGTTGGAAGATAATATTCAGAAAACAGACACAAAGACAAAAAGATGAAAAATTGGAAGAAAAAGAAAAAAAAAACAGTAAAATTAGAAAGCCATTCCAAGAGGTCTAAACATCTGAATAATCAGAGTTCTGGAAAGTGAAGATATAGAAAATGGGGAGAGGACGGAAGAAAATATTCAATAAATAATTCATGAAAACTATTCCAGCACTGAAGAAAGTATATTTTCAGATTGGGAGAGATCACTGAGGAACAATTAGATGTTATGTGCCTCCTGAGATGAGGCCATAGAAAATACAAGTCCTGTTTATAAAATATTATTGCCAAAAACTGAGCTGAAATCTAATCAGGCCTCTAGATTGAACTACTAGTTTACAGGACATTGGAGGGATGGTGTCACATTTTAAAACACCATGAAGGGCCGTGAGCGCTGGCTCACGTCTGTAATCCTAGCACTTTGGGAGGCCAAGTTGGGCAGATTGTCTGACCTCGGGAGTTCAATACCAGCCTGGGCAATGTGGCGAAACCCTGTCTCTACTAAAAATACAAAAATTAGCCAGGTGTGGTGGCACATGTCTGTAATCCCAGCTACTCAGGAGGCTGAGGCAGGAGAATCACTTGAACCCAGGAGGCGGAGGTTGCAGTAAGCCAAGATTGCTGCACTGCACTCCAGCCTGGGCGACAGAGCAAGACTCTGTCTCAAAAAAAGAAAAGAAAGAAATGAAATCTAAGCAATAACTTCCATGAGCTTGAAGGTGGATTCAGCTCCATGACCTCCAGAAAGGAATGCAGACCAGCTGACACCTTAATTTTTGCTCTGTGAGACTCTAAGTGGAGGATTTCAGCAGACACACACTATACTCAGTCTTTTTACCTACAGAATTGTGAGATAAGAAGTGGGTTCTGTTTAAGCTACTAAATTTGTAGTAATTTGTTGCAGCAGCAATAGAGAACGAGAATATAGAAAACTTGGCAAACAAACAAGAAACAAAAACTTTGTTAATATTATGGAGAACAAAAAGTTATATGATATAGGGAAAGCCATCATAGAATACAACTGGGCAAGGTTGACAATAGTGTATTTACGGTCACAAAACTGTAAACACTGAATACAAATTTAACTAAAATTATCATATAATCATTTTGAAACGATGCATGGGGGCCTGGAGCAGTGGCTCATGCCTGTAATCCCAGCACTTTGGGAGGCGGGCAGGTGGATCACTTGAGCCCAGGAGTTCAAGACCAGCCTGGGCAACATGGTGAAACCCCATTACTACAAAAAATACAAAAAATTAGCTGGACACAGTGGTGCACACCTGTAGTCCCAGTTACAGGGGCGCTGAGGTGGGAGGATTGATTGAGGCCAGGAGGTGAGGCTGCATGAGCTGAGATCGTGCCACATTGCACTTCAGCATGAGTGACAGAGACCCTGTCTCAAAAACAAAAAACAAACAAACAAAAAACCAAAAAAAGGAAAAGAAAGAAAAAAAGGATGCATAGGGAGGGACAGAACGTGACATTTACCTGTGGGATTTGGGGGATTTGGAGAAGATGCTGCATAGGGTGTAAAGAGACAGTCTTTATATTCCGTAAAAATTACTCAATAGATATTGCTAAAAGTAAGAAAATTAGGGAATTACAAACTAAGTGCATAATTTTGGTAGCAAAAGGTGGTTGCTCATAGAAGCAGGTTACAGGAAAAGGCGTTAAAGACTTTTAAGGCCGGGCGTGGTGGCTCATGCCTGTAATCCCAGCACTTTGGGAGGCTGAGGTGGGCAGATCACCTGAGGTAGGGAGTTTGAGACCCGCCTAACCAACATGGAGAAACCCTGTCTCTACTAAAAATACAAAGTTAGCCAGGCATGGTGGCAGGCATCTGTAATCCCAGCTACTCAAAAGGATGAGGCAGAAGAATCACTTGAACCCAGGAGGTAGAGGTTGCAGTGAGATGAGATCACGCCATTGCACTCCAGCCTGGGCAACAAGAGCAAAACTCCGTCTCAAAAAAAAAAAAAAAAAAGAGAGACTTTTAAAACACACACATATAACAGGCCTTGAAGAACTATTTTCCTGTATCAACTATTCAACTATGTGCAGGTTTAGTCTTAAATAAGAATAAAATCTAATTCTAAAGCAATTGTCAACTCCAGGGGAAAAAAATTCCAAGTAATATATAAATAAATTGAAAGAATGCTGCAGTGGTATATGTGTAAAATGATTTTAGAGAGCAAAATCTCTTAGTCCATAGTAGGAAGTCAATAGAAACTTATCCAAAATTGAGAATTTAAGAAGGAATTGTGGGCCGGGCGTGGTGGCTCACGCCTGTAATTCCAGCACTTTGGGAGGCCGAGGCAGGCAGATCATGAGGTCAGGAGATCCAGACCATCCTGGCTAACACGGTGAAACCCCGTCTCCACCGAAAATACAAAAAATTAGCTGGGCGTGGTGGCGGGCGCCTGTAGTCCCAGCTACTGGGGAGGCTGAGGCAGGAGAATGGCGTGAACCCGGGAGGCGGAGCTTGCAGTGAGCCGAGATCACGCCACTGCACTCCAGCCTGGGCAACAGAGCGAGACTCCGCCTCAAAAAAAAAAAAAAAAAAAAAAGAAGAAGCAATTGTGGTGTTTTTTTGCTTTGTTTTGTTTTGTTTTTTTGAGACAGAGTTTTGCTCTTGTGGCCCAGGCTATAGTGCCATAGTGTGACCTTGGCTCACAGCAACCCTCCTGGGTTCAAGTGGTTCTCCTGCCTCAGCCTCCTATAGTCCCAATTGTGTTTTTTTTTGTTGTTGTTGTTTTTTAAGAAACAAAGAAACAGATGTTTATGTTATTTAGAACTATGAAGGCAAATAGCAGAAGTAACAGCTAAATGAGTTAAATGAGTTGAAAATCACCACCCGCTGGGAGAGGTTAGCAAAAGGATGATGGGTGGGGCACTGCCCTTTTCATAATGAAAACAAAATCATCTGGCTTTTGAAATTACGTATATGTGTTACTTAGACAAAAATAAGAATTCACATTGCATTGTTCTGAGATGTTCTTTTTTTTTTTTTTTTGAGACGGAGTCTCGCTCTGTCGCCCAGGCTGGAGTGCAGTGGCCGGATCTCAGCTCACTGCAAGCTCTGCCTCCCAGGTTTACGCCATTCTCCTGCCTCAGCCTCCCGAGTAGCTGGGACTACAGGCGCCCGCCTCGTCGCCCGGCTAGTTTTTTGTATTTTTTTCTTTTTCTTTTTCTTTTTTTTTTTTTTTAGTAGAGATGGGGTTTCACCGTGTTAGCCAGGATGGTTTTGATCTTCTGACCTCATGATCCGCCTGCCTCGGCCTCCCAAAGTGCTGGGATTACAGGCTTGAGCCACCGTGCCCGGCCGCTCTGAGATGTTCTTGATTTTAAAAGACGTTTTATATACATATATAGTTTCATGTATTTCTAAGGATGTGGGTGGGAGGGGGGATGCTGCCAATTAAACCATGACATGCCACTGATGGTAAAACACATCATGATTTCAGATATGTTAAATATGAGAATATGCATATCTTTGACTCTGTGAAACAGAGTACTTTTTTAAAATAGATTTTTTGTTTGGTTGTGTTTTGAGGCAAGGTCTTGGTCTGTCACCCAGGCTAGAGTGCAGTGGCATGATCCATAGCCCACTGCAACCTCGAACTCTTGGGCTCAAGTCATCCTCAGAAAATTGCGGTCATAGGGTACACTGCTGGCCAGAAACCAGAGAGACAGGAGAATACACAGAATCACAGTTTACCAGGAGCAGAAGCAGCTGGAAACAATAACTGGTGGGAACATTTAAACAGTAATTATGAATTGCTGGAGGCTGAGTGTGGACTAGCTTGAGGGTTTAAAAAACCCAGGTGCCTGTTCTTGGGGGGTGGCTAGGGAGCGGAGGTACATTTTTGCGAGTTTGGCCTCCCAGAGTCCCACCAGTTTCTCGCAGTGAAGAACCGAACAAAATCCCCTCACACTTCGGACAGGAGTGGGGTAAAGAAACCATATGGAAATAAACCCAGAGTGCTCTGTTCTCTGTAGCAAAGGCCTGCCCTCAATGGATACTACTTTACCAGCATCTTACTAGGCTAGGGGAAGGGCAATTAGACAACTACTGCCTCCTTTAGCTTTCCTGTCTCAAGTAGGGGGAGAAAAAAAACAAAGCTAAGAAATGCTTTTGGAGGTTATAGCCCAGGGACTCTGGCCCATTAAAAAACAAACAAAAACCGGGAGTGGTGGCTCGGGCCTGTAATCCCAGCACTTTGGGAGGACGAGGCAGGCAGATCACAAGGTCAAGAGATCGAGATCATCCTGGCCAACATGGTGAAACCCCGTCTCTACTAAAAATACAAAAATTAGCTGGACGTGGTGGCGCATGCCTATAGTCCCAGCCAGTCGGGAGGCTCAGGCAGGAGAATCGCTTGAACTCGGGAGGCAGAGGTTGCAGTGAGCTGAGACCGTGCCACTGCACTCCAGCCTGGCAACAGAGCGAGACTCCATCTCAAAAAAAAATAATAATAATAAAACCCCAAAATGGGGATTTAATTATAAGATTAAGCTTTCCCCTCACCAATACCTCACCGCCACAGCAACAGAGCTCCATGTAAAAACAGTGGATTACAATTGAGAGAGCTACAAGACACAAACCGGAATTCCTGAGTTTCCAGAGAAACTACAAGACAACAAGGGAGACAAAAACAAGAACATTTGAGGAAATTGAAGTCTCTGACACTTACAGTTACAGCAAACAGTAAACACAGCCTGACTCCTAGACAGACAAACAAAAAGCACCAAAGCCCAATTTACCTCTGTGACTATTAACTGATACATCATGCCTGACTGTCAACAAAATTTATGACACATTAACAGCAAGAAAAAACACTGTATGAAGAGACAAAGCCAGTGGCAGAAATTTTGGAATTATTGGATCAGAAATTTAAAATTACTGTGATTAGTGTGCCAAAGTGTCTAATGGAAAAAGTAGACAACGGCCAGGGTGCAGCGGCTCATGCCTATAATCCCAGCACTTTGGGAGGCTGAGGCCGGTGGATCACCTGAAGTCAGGAGTTTGAGACCAGCCTGGCCAACATGGTGAAACCCCATCTCTACTAAAAATACAAAATTAGCAGGCATAGCTCTATTAATTTTAGCCAAAGCAGACTTCAGAATAAGGGAAATGTCGGAGACAAAGATAAGCATTACATAATGATTAAGGGTGAGATCTCCATGAAGACCCAACAATTCTTAATGTGTATGTGCCTTACAACAACAGACCATCAAAATATGTCAGGCAAAGCATATAGAACTGCAAGGGGAAATAGGTAAATCCATTATTATAGTTGAAGACTTCAACATACCTGTATCACTAATTGACAAATTCAGTAGGCAGAAAAAGCTAGTGAGAATACAGATGTGCAGTACCATCAATCAACTGGATCTGATTGACATTTAAAGACTATCCCCAAACAGCAGAATATACATTCTTCTCAAGCTCCTATGAAACATTAACCAAGATAGACTACATTTTGGACCATAAAACATATCTTAACAAATTTAAAAGACTAGCAATCATACAAAGCATAACACCAGATAATTAAACTAGAAATAAGAGAAAGCCGGAAAATCCTAAAATTTTGGAAATTAAACACTAGTAAATAACGCATGGGTTGGCGGGCCGCGGTGGCTCACGCCTGTAATCCCAGCACTTTGGGAGGCTGAGGCGGGTGGATCACGAGGTCAGGAGATTGAGACCATCCTGACTAACACAGTGAAACCTTGTCTCTACTAAAAATAAAAAATAAAAATAAAAATTAGCCAGGCATGGTGGCGGGCACCTGTAGTCCCAGCCACTCGGGAGGCTGAGGTAGGAGAATGGCATGAACACAGGAGGCGGTGCTTGCAGGTTGAAGGAGATCGCACCACTGCACTCCCACCTGAGCGACAGAGCAAGACTCCGTCTCAAAAAAAATAAATAAACAAAATAACACATGGGTCACAGAAGTCTCAAGAGAAGTTAAAAAATATTTTAAATTAAATGAAAATCAAAATTTGAGGGATGCAGGGAAAGCAGTTCTTAAAGGGAAATGTACTGTAACGAATGTGTGTATTAAAAAAGAAGAAAGACCTAACATCATTAATCTAAACTTCCACCTTAGGAACCCAAGAAAGGAGAGCAGTATAAACCTAAAGCAAGCAGAAGTAAAGAAATAAAAATTCAAACAGAAATCAGCGAAATTAAAAACAAGAAAGTAATAGGAAAAATTGAGAAGACCACAGGCTGGTTCTTTGAAAGATCAGTGAAGTTGATAAACCTTTAGCCAGGCTAATGAAGAAAAAAGGAAAGAAGAGATAAATTAATCATAGAAATAAAAGAAAGGCCGAGGCTGGGCGCAGTAGCTCACGCCTGTAATCCCAGCACTTTGGGAGGCCGAGGTGGGTGGATCATGAGGTCTGGAGATCAAGACCATCCTGGCCAACATGGTGAAACCCCGTCTCTACTAAAAATACAAAAATTATTCAGGTGTGGTGGCGCATGCCTGTAGTCCCAGCTACTTGGGAGGCTGAGGCAGGAGAATCACTTGAACCCTGGGAGGCAAAGGTTGCAGTGAGCCGAGACTGCACCACTGCACTCCAGCCTGCTGACAGAGCAAGACTCCAGCTAAAAAAAAAAAAAAAAAAGCCATCACTACCACTACTGATCTCATGAACATTAAAAGGATAAAAAAGAAATAGAAATAATTCTGTGGCCACAAATTTAACACCATGGATAAAACGGATCAATTCCTTGAAAGATACAAGCTACCAAAATTCACAAGAGGAGAAAAACATAATCTGAATAGGCCTATACCTATTAAAGAAAGTGAATCAATATGTAATAAACTTTCACAATAGAAAGTGCCAGACCAAGGTGGTTTCACTGGGCAAATTATACAAAATTTTTAAGAAATAAATGATACCAATTATCTGAAGATAAAAGCAGAGTGAATATTTTCTAACTCACTTTAGGAAACCAGCCAGCATCACCCTGATACCGAATCCACACAAAGACATTACAAGAAAGGAAAATTACAGATCAGTTTCTCTCATGAACACAGATACAAAAATCCTCAACAAATTATTGGCAAATCAAATCCAAGAATGTATAAAATAAATTGTGCACCATGACAAAGTGGGATTTATTCCAGGTATAAAAAGGTGGTTTAATATATCAAAATCAATGAGTATAATCTATCACAACAACAGACAAAAGGAAAAAAAAATCACGTGATCACATTAACAAATGCAGAACAAGCATCTGACAAAATCTAACACCCATTCATTATAAAAACTCTCAGCAAACTAGGAACAGAAAGAGAACTTTTTAAACTCCATGAAGAATATCTACAAAAACCCTGCAATGGACAGCATTCTCAATGGTAAGAAATTAGGTGCTTTCCCCTAAGATCTAGAACAAGGCAAGCCTGTCCCTTTCTACCACTCCAATTCAATATTGTACAAAAGTCCTAGCTAATGTAATAAGATAAAAAAATAAAATCAAAGGTATACAGATCGAGAAAGAAGAAACAAAACTGTCTTTGTTCACGGACATAATTATCTATGTGAAAAATCCCAAAAAGTTGGCAAAAACTCCTAGAACTAGTAAGAAATAATAGCGAGGTTGCAGGATAAAAGTTTATTATACAAAGTGAATCGCTTTCCTGCATACCAGCAATTAACTTGTGGGATTTGAAATTTAAAACACAATGCCATTTACATTAGCACAAAAATAAGTATAAATCTAACAAAATATGTACAAGTCTATATGAGCAAAACTATCAAACTTCTGGTGGAAGAAACTAAAGAAAACCTAAATAAATGGATAGATATTCCATGTTCATGGATAAAATACTCAATACCGTTAATATATCAGTTCTTCCCTATTTAAATCTATAGATTCAACATATTCCCAATAAAAATCCCAATGAGTAATTTTGTGGATGTTGACACATTCATTCTAAAATTTATATGGAAATGCAGAAGAACCAGAACAACCAACACAAAGATGAAGAAGAACAAAGTTGGAGGACTAACACTACCTCACTTCAAGACTTACAACAAAACTATAGTCATCAAGGCAGTGTGGTCTTGGCAAAAGAATAGACAAATAAATCAATGGAACAGAACAGAGAATTTAGAAATAGACCCACACAAATAGTGAACTGATCTTTAAAAAGGAACAAAAGCAATGCAATGGAGAAAGGATAGCCTTTTTAACAAATGGTGCTGGAACAACTGGACGTCTGCACACACAAAAATGAATGTAGATACTTATAACTTTCACAAAATTTAACTCAAAAAGGCAAAAAACTACAAAACTTCTCAAAGATAACATAGAAGAAAATTTAGGTGACCTTGGGTTTGGCAATGAGTTTTTAGATATGAGAAAGAAAAGACACTTTTTATCTGAAGAATGTGAGCCCTTTTATGAGGCCCAGAAAGGCATTGAAATGTGACAGCACTCATGTCTCCTCCCAGCTGGAGGTAAGTAATCATTTCGAAGATGCCTGTTAAATGAATTATAAACTGACTATTGCCATCCAGAGTTGGGAATTAACCTAAAACACCCCATGCTGAACACCATAATGCATACTCTGTAGTTCAATAATGTATATAGCCAATCACTAATCAATGTTATCTCTGTAAACCAATATAATGCCTTAAAAACAACTTTTGTAATCATCCCCTCTCCCCCTTTTTTTTTTTGGAGACGGAGTCTTACTCTGTCACCCAGGTTGGAGTACAGTGGCGTGATCTCAGCTCACTGCAACCTCTGCCTCCCAGGTTCAAGTGATTCTCCTGCCTCAGCCTCTCAAGGAGCTGGGATTACAGGTGCACGCTACCACACCTGGCTAATTTTTGTACTTTTAGTACAGATGGGGTTTCACCATGTTGGCCAGGCTGGTCTCGAACTCTTGACCTCAGGTGATCTGCCCTCCTCAGCCTCCCAAAGTGCTGGGATTATGGGCGTGAGCCACTGCGCCTGGCCGCATCACCCCCTCTCCTAATTTGTTCTTTTTTCTTTAAAAACTTGAGCCTCTCTTTTGTTTTCTGGGGCACTTCCTAGTGTTTCCCTGGCTGCAGTCCTCAACTTTGGTCCAAATAAACTCTATATTAATTTTGCCTGAGTTTCTTTCTTTAGTTCAACAGATGTAACATAAAAAACATGATCCATGAAAGAAAAATTGGTAAGTTAGACTTCATTAAAATTAATGCAAAGTCACTGTTAACAGGATAAAAGACAAGCTACAGACAGGAAAAAAAAAAATCTTTGCAAAGCACATATCACATAAAGGACTGGTATGCAAAATATACAAAGAATTCTTAAAATTCAATGATAAAAAAGTAAATAATCTAATTTAAATAAGTGAAAAAATCTGAACATACACCTAACCAAGGAAAATATACAGGTGGTAAATAAGCACATGGAAAGATACTCAACATTGTATGTCATGAGGGAATTGCAAACTAGAACAATGAGATACCATTACACACCTATTCAACTGGTTAAATTCAGAAAAATAAAAACACAAACAACAACAAAAAACCCTCACTATATCAGATGCTGGCATGAATATGGAGCAGTAGGAGCTGTTATTGTTGGTGGAAATACAAAATAGTACAGCCCCTTTGGAAAACAGTTTGGTAGTTTCTTTATTTTTCATTTATGTATTTATTTATTTATTTATTTATTTGATAGAGTCTCATTCTGTCGCCCAGGCTGGAGTACAGTGGCACGATCTTGGCTCACTGTAACCTTTGCCTCCTAGGTTCAAGCAATTCTCCTGCCTCAGACTGCCAAATAGCTGGGATTACAGGCACCTGCCACCACGCCTGGCTAATTTTTTTTTTTTTTTTTAGTTGAGACAGGGTTTCACCATGTTGGCCAGGCTTGTCTTGAACTCCTAACCTCAGGTAATCCACCGAATCTCAGCCTCCCGAAGTGCTGGGATTAGTGGCACATTCTCGGCTCACTTCAATCTCTGCCTCCTGGGTTCAAGTGATTCTCTTGCCTCAGCCTCCCAACTAGCTGGGACTACAGGCATGTGCCACCATGCCCAGCAAATTTTTGTATTTTTAGTTGAGACAGGGTTTCACCATGTTGGCCAGGCTTGTCTTGAACTCCTTACCTCAGGTAATCCACCGAATCTCAGCCTCCCGAAGTGCTGGGATTAGTGGCACATTCTCGGCTCACTTCAATCTCTGCCTCCTGGGTTCAAGTGATTCTCTTGCCTCAGCCTCCCAACTAGCTGGGACTACAGGCATGTGCCACCATGCCCAGCAAATTTTTGTATTTTTAGTAGAGATGGGGTTTCACCATGTTGGCCAGGATGTTCTTGATCTTTTGACCTCATGATCCACCTGCCTCGGCCTCTCAAAGTGCTGGGATTACAGGCGTGAGCCACCGTGCCCAGCAGCCTATTTTTATTTTTACTGTTTTTTTAGAGATGAGGTCTTGCTGTGTTGCCCAGGCTGGAGTACAGTGGCTATTCACAGGTACGATCCCACTACTGATCAGCACGGGAGTTTTGACCTGCTCCGTTTCCAACCTTGGCCAGTTTACCTCTTCTTAGGCAATCTGGTGGTCCCCTGCTCCCAGGAAGTCATCATATTGATGCTGAACTTAGTGCAGACGCCCAGGCAACATAGTGCACTGCCGCCCAGAACTCCTGGCCTCAAGTAATCTGCCTGCCTCAGCCTCCTAAGTAGCTGGGACTATAGGCATGCACCACCACACCTGGCCAGTTTACTAGTTTCTAACAAAGCTAAACATCGTCTTAACATATAATCTAACAGTCACACTCCTAGGTATTTACTCAAACAAGTTGAAAACTTATGCCCACACAAAAACCTGCACACAGATGTTTATTGCAGTTTTCTTCATAATTGTCAACAGCTGGATCAAGATATCTCTCAGTAGGTCTATTAGTTCCCTAAGCCTGCCATAACAAAGGGCCACAAACTGGGTGGCTTAAAACCACAAAAACGTATTCTCTCACAGTTCTGGAGGCTAGAAGTCTAAAATCAGTGTGACAGCAGAGTCATGCTCCCTTTGAGACTCTGAGTAGAATCCTTCCATGACTCTTCCTGGCTTCTTGTGGTGCCCAGTAATCCTTAGTGTTTCCTGGCTTGCAGCTCATCACTTAGGATTTAGGGCACCAGCCACAGTGGATTACGGCCCACTTGAATGACCTCATTTTAATTGATTATACTGCAAAAGCCCTTTTCCAAATAAGGTCACATACACAGATACCAAGGGTGAAAGCTTCAACATATCTTTCTGGAGGATACAAGTCAATCCTTAAGAATAGGCTAATGGGCTGGGTGTGGTGGCTCACGCCTGTAATCCCAGCACTTTGGGAGGCCGAGATGGATGGATCACCTGAGGTCAGGAGTTCAAGACCAGCCTAGCCAACATGGCAAAACCTCACCTCTACTAAAAATACAAAAATTAGCCGGGCATGGGGGCATGCACCTATAATCCCAGCTACTCGCTTGAACCTGGGAGACAGAGGTTGCAGTGAGCTGAGATCATGCCACTGCACTCCAGCCTGAGCAACAGAGTGAGACTGTCTGGAAAAAAAAAAAGAATAGGTTAATGGATAAACATACTGTGGCAGATTCATACAAGGGGATATTTTTGTTTGTTTGTTTGTTTTGGGTTTTTTTATTTGTTTTTGAGACAGCGTCTCACTCTGTCGCCCAGGCTGGAGTGCAGTGGCGCGATCTCGGCTCACTGCAAGCTCCGCCTCCCGGGTTCATGCCATTCTCCTGCCTCAGCCTCCCGAGTAGTTGGGACTACAGGCACCCACCACCATGCCCGGCTAATTTTTTTGTATTTTTAGTAGAGATGGGGTTTCACCATGTTAGCCAGGATGGTCTCGATCTCCTGACCTTGTGATCCACCTGCCTCGGCCTCCCAAAGTGCTAGGATTACAGGCGTGAGCCACCGCGCCTGGCCACAAGGGGATATTTTTAAGCAATCCAAAGAAATAAGTTATCAAATAACAAAAAGTCATGAAGGAAACTTAAATCACATTGCTCAATAAAACAATCCAGTCAGAAAAGGCTACATATGGGCTGGGTGCAGTGGCTCACACTTTATTACCCAGCACTTTGGGAGGCCAGGGCAAGAGGATTGCTTGAGCCTGGGAGTTTAAGACCAGCCTGGGTAACATGGCAAAACCCCATTTCTATAAAAAATACAAAAATTAGCTGAGCATGGTAGCACATGCCTGTAGTCCCAGCTACTACGGAAGCTGAGGTGGGAGAATCACTTGAACCCAGGAAGTCGAGGCTGCAGTGAGCCGTGATTGCACTACTGCACTCCAGCCTGGGTGACAGAGTGAGACCCTGTCAAAAAAAAAAAAAAAAAAAAAAGAAAGAAAGAAGGAAGGAAGGAAAGAAAGAAGAAAGAAAGGGCAACGTATTGTATGATGCAACTATATGACTTTCTAGAAAAGGTAAAACTATAGTGTAAAAGGTCTGTGGTTGCCAAAGGTTGAGGGGAGGGAGTGAGGGATGAAGAGTTGAAGCAAAGATTTTTAGGACAGTAAAACTTTTATTTATATACGTGACATTACGCACATGTCAAAACCTATAGAACTATGTACAACATAAAGAATGAACCCCAATGTAAACTATGGACTTTAGTTAAAAATGATGTATTAATACTGGCTCATCAATTGCAACAAATGTACCACTCTAATACAAAATGTTAATAATAGGGTAAATTGTGTGGAGGAGGGAGAGGGAATGTTTGAACTCTAATATCTGCTCAATTTTTCTGTAAACCAAAAACTTTCCTAAAAAATTAAGTCTATTGGCCAGGCACAGTGGCTCACACCTGTAATCCCAGCACTTTGGGAGGTCATGGCAGGAGGATCACTTGAGGCCAGGAGTTTGAGCCCAGCCTGGGCAACATAATGAGACCCCCGTCTCTACAAAAACATTTTAAAAAATTAAGTCTACAATTTGAAAAAAGATTCATTGCAGTATATAAGGCTCAAGTATCACTTCTTTCAGGAAATCTTTCCCGCTCCCCCACCATAGTCCCAAGATGGGTTCAGTGCTCTTCTTCCAAGCTGCCATAATACCCTGCACATATTTTTATTTCTATGGTTGCACCTACCACATTGTATTTTAACATTTCTCTGTATTGCTGTCAATTCACAGCTGTGGTTTGCTGACCCTTGGCCTAGAATGCAGAGATGGTGAAATAAGCTAATCCATGCAATCCTCAAACAGGCACCTAGGAATGCCTGACAAGGGCACTTGTGTTCCCTCAATGCACTGTTGATGTCATTTGTGGTACAATCATTATTAGCCCTCTGGTCCATTAGGCTATTTTCTGGATGATGGCATAAGGCACAGTCATGTGACATTAAAGGTTACTTAGCCTGAGTAGTCTTTAGATTACTGGCCTTGGGTCTGTCAAAGACCATCCTCATGGGGAAGTTTTTGCACTAGGAAACCTCTCCAGTATTCAAATCCAATGGTTTTGACTCAAAATCATGCTGTTTACATCACACAACACATTCTCAATCTTGTTCAGCTTAAAAGGTGGTACAGTACAGGGGTCACTGGCACACACGCCTACATGACAGATAACATAAGTGACGAAAATAGACTCAGGTCGAGAAGGGTCCCTGGCACGTGGGAAAGTCCATACCCAGTCTAGAGTAGGCAGCCACTCCTTGGCTTCAGCCAATTGTTGCCACACAAAAATGTGGACACGGTGTTACCAGACAAGGCGTACAGGCAGATTTCTGTCGGGAAACTGTTCAGTTTAAAAAAGCGTTGGCAACTAAGTCAAACTGCTTTAGAAATACCGGAGATGGCATATTGGGAAGGTAAGGAATCATCCAATTGAATTGTGGTATTTACGATGGGGGAGAAATAGCAGCTAAAGGATAAGGGCAGCTTTTGGAGAACCCTGATTGTCTCAAGGAACTTACAAATTGTCATCTAGGCCTGAGTGCACACTAAGTAATTTAAGCAAGAACAGGACACGATTAGAGTGGCATTTTTAAAAAGATCACTTGGCAGTTGACAGGCGAGGCTGAGAGTAAAACGGTGAATTCGAAGTCTGTTATTTAGCTAAGGAAGGGTAAGACGGCAAAGGCCTATTTACTTGGTTCTTTCTCCTACCCGACTGCAAACTCCAAGACAGCAGGGCCCCACCTACCTTGTTCATTGCTGTGTCTCCAGCACTAAGCAAAAAGCCTGTTCCACATTTGTTGAAAGAATAAATGAACAGGAGAGAGGGAAGGCGAGAGGCATTTTGAAGGACTGAGTTTAAAAATCAACTACCTTGAAGCCGGGCAAGGTGGCTCATGCCTGTAACTGTAATCCCAGCACTTCAAGAGGCTGAGGCGGGTGGGTCACCTGAGGTCAGGAGTTTGAGACCAGCCTGGCCAATACGGCGAAGCCCCGTGTCTACTAAAAATACAAAAATCAACCGGGAGTGGTGGCATGCCCCTGTTATCCCAGCTACTCAGGAGGCTGAGGCAGGAGAATTGCTTGAACCTGGGAGGCACAGATTGCAGTGAGCCAAGCCTGTGACACTACCTGGGCGACAGAGAGAGACTCTGTCTCAAAAACAGAAAACAAAACAAAATCAACTACCTTGAGCGGAGTAGAATGTCGGTAATTGTGAGAGCAGTCATGAGGGGAGGGGAGCCATGGAGGCCTGTTTCCTTCCCTGAACTTCCTCAAGGAGGGGGCATCTTAAAGACGGAATCATGTACACAGATTTTTGTGGGTTTTATTTGGAGACAGGGTCTCACTCTGTCGCCCGGGTTGGAGTGCAGTGTCATGACCATAGCTCACTGCAGCCTACAACTCCTGGCCTCAAGCAATCCTCTCACCTCAGCTTCCAAAAGTGCTGAGACTACAGGCGCGAGGTTTTTAAAAAAGACCTTTGTGCGTTGGATTCCTGGCACTTCAAGTGGCCTCTTCAGTCTACCAAAGAAGGAAAAAGTAAGTACTCCAAAGGATTGAAAGGAGGATTAAGGGAACATTGAGGGATGAGCAATTTCTGTTCTTCCCCGGCTCCAGTATCCCCAAAGCACACAGCAAGAGGACTGACATCGGCCTCCGACCCAGTGAGGATTACTTTCCGGGTGGAGGGGGAACTGCTAAACCTCGAGTCTCCGGGCCTGGCCCTGGCGCGTTTTCAGTCTGAGCAGAAAGGGAAACCCCCATTCAGACCTCACTCCCAGTCCTTGCTCCTTCACAGCCCATATCTTGACCACCCCCAGCTCCGCCCTCTCTCCTCCCACCTCCTTTTCCCGCTCCCCCGCCCCATTTCCTTCTTCTCCGCCCACCTCCTCCTGGGTCCCTCCCCCGGCCATGCGCCCTGCCCCGGCCGCGGCAACCCTGCCCTTCGTTCTTCTTCCTCCTCCCTTCCGTCAGCGCCCCTCCCGTGGGGCCGCGGCAACCCCGTGCCTCGCTTGCCCAATGAGAACACGGCGTGGGGCGGGGCGCGGCCAGGACCGGAGCGGAAGTGGTGACCAGAGCGGAAGTGGAGCTGCCGCCACCGCCGCCGCCGATTCCGGAGCCGGGGTAGCAGCTGCCGCTGCAGCCACTGCAGGCACCGCTTCCGCCGCCTGAGGAGTGGGCTTTTGAAGGAAGAGGTCATCTCTCTCGGAGTTTCGCTCGGAAGGGTCTTTGTTCCCTGCAGCCCTCCCACGGTGAGTGCAGCGCGGGGTCCGACCGGGGCCCCCGGGGGCCCAAACTCGAAGCCCCTCTCTGGCAGCTGCGACGACGGCGGCCCAGCGGGTGGGCCCCGGGGGATAGCGGCGCGCTGCCTCTTCCGCTTCGCGCGGCCGCCGGTGGCGAGGCCAGGCCTCGCAGCGGCCCCTCCCTGTTTCCGGGGTCGAGCCCTTTACCTCTTGGAGAGGCCCCAGCCTCCCTCGCCGCCTAAGGTCCTGCTGGCCGGGCGGGGTGCATCTCCGTACTGCGCCGTAAGGGACAGCGGAGCCGGGGATCCCAGACTCTCCCTCACTATCTGATTCGGTCCCTCACGCGACCCCTCCCTGCGTGTTGGTCGGCAAGAACCATCCTCTTCAGCCCAGTCACCTCTGCTCCGTGCTTTCCGGTTTCCAGAAATTAAAATTTAATCAAACGCGGGTGAGTTTTCTAGCCCCAATCCCCCTGTTTGACTCCTCCTGGATGAGTAAGGGGTTTAACCTTGGGAGACAGCAGTGGGGGAACCCCCTCCCATTTTGCAGTAAAACCATTTCATCATCCTTAACTGGTTATGGAGCCTGGCAGGACTCAAGATTCCCTAGGAAGGGAATTGGGTTTGAATCAAGAAAATGTGTTTGTTGGAGCCGGTTACTGAGTCAAGCCGGATCCCCAGGAAAAAATATCAAGGGATGAGAATCGGAATATTTTCCCACAGTATTTACCGTCATTTAATGCCAAATTCTTTTGTGTCTTTACCCCAAATTCCCCCATATTGTGTGTTAGCACGTTTTTCGGTCTGAAATTTGCCCGGTGGCTTCCTGGTCGGGGGGGTGGGGAGCGGAGGGAAGAAGAGGTGGGAAGGTGAGTGCATCTTTGCCGCAAATGGAGAACTCCCATATAATGAGGTTTCCAGAGGAGGCAGCCTTGGTAAGCAATTTGCCAACCTTCTGTGAAATGCATGTCTCTTGTCGTTGCCTTCATTGCATTTCTCTTTGGTAAGGCTAGATAGCATCAGGTCCTGATTTTGCTTACCCTGTGCGGGAGATGGAATTTGGCAAGATGATGCTATGAACATAAAATCAGCCTGCCACGGAAGCCAGAACAGAAAGGTGAAGCACTTACAAGAATATGAAAATTGTCTGAATTTCTCATTCTGTCAGTTCGTATGAAGCCAGACACAGATGCAGTTTATAGAGCTGGACGCTGCAGCTTTTGCATTTTCATGTTGGAAATTTATATAAGTATTTGTTCTTGGTGAATTTCTTCTTGACTGCTTCCAGGGTACCCTATTTCTTAGGGATATCTCATTTGTTTGAGCCCTCATTTTTCTTGGATCCCTGTCCTTGGCAATACCAAGTGTATGAGTGTACAACCTGTCAATCTTATTGGACCTAAGTTAGAAATTTAAGTGTGGCTTTCAAAATGAAAGGCAAATAATCCTGTAGCAACTGCAGAATTATTTTCCTAGCCTGCCCCTCCAATGAGATAAGAAACCATTCACCTATCTTGCAGATGAAGTCTTTATGAGAAATGAGATGATTTGGCCTAGACTCTACACCTAGTTTTTTTCAAATTGAATATCCTCATTCATCAGTAGCAAATATGGATTGCCAGCCCCTGGAGTATGACTCCTACCCTATAATCTTTTGTACATTTCCCGTCTTGCAGTGCTTGTTATATTGAAGCCATTTTAGAATTGGAACACTATAGATCAGGGAGGCAGCCTCTATAAAACCAGGCTGAGCAAATTCCCACGATGCTGGTTCTCTAGGCAGAGTCTCCAGAGATTTGGGCCTCTACAAAAAGTGCATTTTGCCCATTTGGCTGTGGATAGAGAAGCAGGAAGAGCACTGGACTTGGAGTCAGGTAAATTTGGTTGAAATCTTGCCTGCAATATTTTCTAGCTTTCTGAATCTTCAGCATGTTAGTCTATGGTTCTTAGTTTTCTTAAATCCAGGGTTGTCATTAAGCCTTTTTTATAAACTGTAAATTGTTAAATATAAGCTTTTGGTTTTTTAATTAGAGTTCACTATTAATGGCTTTTTCTCTGCAGTTAACATCTGATGACACTAAACCTTGCTTTGTACACAAGTTGCTTTCAAAAAATGGTATATTATTATGGGACTTTATTTTGCATGTAGGCAAATCTAGTCTTTCTGAATCATTTTCTCATCTATATAGTGCAAATGGTAATGCAGCTTTGGATATATTTTTGTTGTGACAAGCTCAATGAAAATAAGCATCTGGGATATAGTTGGGGTTCAACAGATGTTTAACCATTTGCATGAATATATACGTGTATAGATTAGACATAGCATATGTGCTATTCATGGACATCTATATAGAATCCATCCATTTGTGATTTATCTGATGAGGTGGTATCAGACAATTAGTCTATAATAATAGTTACCACTTACAGTACTTACTGTGTGCTAAGCTTTCTTTTAAGCACTTTAAGCATATTAGCTCAGTCTTCATAACAACCAATGAAAGGTAAGACTATTAGCCCCATTTTACAGATGAGGAAACTAAGGCACTGAGAAGAATAATTTTCCCGAGGTCTCACACACAGCACAAGGTAAGTGCCAGAACCAGGAATGAAACCAGGTGATCTGGTTCTAAGGAATGATATTATAGATTTCTACATGTGGTAGAGATAGCACATGTATATGTTTTATGTGAACACCATTTAGTCCTTAACTTTTCTTTACACCAATCCTAATAAACGTTTGAATGGGAGTATTAGCCATTTTTGAAGATAGATACAGGACGATTTATTGTGGGAGCATATACCCATTCTGGCCTGTAGGGATGATATTGCTAGCATGCATCAGGAAGCAAGCTTGTGAACAATCCAGTTTTTCTAGTACTTGCTTCATACTAGGGAGAAAGTCATCAGTTACTTTGGCATAGAATGTTAGGTTCTTCATCTAAGAGAATTTGATTATGACCATTAATTTTTGTTTATCATACTACTTTATCAGTAGATGTTCAGATTTTTCTTATTTTTGTTGGCAAGGAGGAAATGAGGAAATATATCTACGTAAGTAGAGAAAAACTTCTAAATTAAAACATCCTGTTGTGCTACCTGCTCTTTCGGTGTCAACAAACTGAGTTTTCCTTTAAATGCTGGTACCTTAGAGAATGAACTAAAATTTCCTTGTAAAGGTACTTTTAAGTTCCTTGTTTCTACATTTTTCTAGGGAAAGATGACAATTCACTAGTTTAAGGGGCAAGAAATTATGATTATATAATAGCAACCTTTAGGCTTTAGAATCCTTTTGATCTCTATTTGAATATGATCTTAGCAGTTATCTGTATGTCATGATGGAGAAACTAACGAGCTGGATTCTGAGGGAATTTTTCTAAGGGGAATACCTGAGAAAACAGACTAAAAGTGCTTTCTGTGTCATGATACGTGTGCTGAAGGCCAATCATATTACTGTTTTCTCTACTAAAAGATTTTCTATTAGAAGTGTGGTTATATGTATCTAATACTCGTAATGAGATGTAAATGATCAATGGCCTCAAATCATTCCTAGCAGATTGTAGGTTAGTTGACTTTTTTTTTTTTTTAATTGTGGCCAGTTCTTTATTATGTAAGTTTTTCCCTTACTGGTTAGTTTATTTTATTGTTTTCCCTAAGAGAACCAACAGGAAGTTATTTCCAAATGGCCTTGACCAGGACAAGAAGATTGAAGGCTACAATAAAGTAAATATGAGTCCTGTCTATTATTATTATTTGCCCTCAGCTAAGAGCTTTCCTTTAAAATTTGACATTTTGATGAGTCTTCGGCATGTTTTATGCTGTTTTTAACTCCTTGATTTTGTTTTTTTTTTAAAGGTAGATATGTTAGCTTAATAGGCCATTTTTAAAATTTCACTGTAACAGCTTTGTATAGTTCTTTTAAAAATTGGCAGTTCTCTCTTTTCCTTAAATGAGCATTGGAGATCATAATTAATCTTTAGGAGATAGGGTTACATAAAGGAAAGAGTATTAATTTTAAAATTAATGTTGGTTTAGATCCCAGACCTGCCATATATAGCTGTGTGACCCTGAATGAGTTAACTCTTTGTGTCTATAAAAGGGGATGATGTCACCCGCCTCGTAGGATACTTAGGATCAAATGCGTTTCTAGGAATCCCTGAGTGCTTTGCAGGCCATAAATGATGGATATTTTTATTATTTACTAAACAAGTTAGTTGGTTTGGGTTTTTGTATAGTGAACTTTTTATATAGCGAACTGATTGGACTTCTGAATGGAGGAGATGAACAGAAAGTAATCCAAAGGCTTGTTGAAAGTCAGTTTGAATTGGCTGGGCTCAGTGGCTCATGCCTGTAATCCCAGCACTTTGGGAGGCCGAGGCGGGCGGATCACGAGGTCAGGAGATCAAGACCATCCTGGCTAGCATGGTGAAACCCTGTCTCTACTAAAAAATACAAAAAATTAGCCGGGCCTGGTGGCGGGCGCCTGTAGTCCCAGCTACTTGGGAGGCTGAGGCAGGGGAATGGCATGAACCCGGGAGGTGAAGCATGCAGTGAGCCGAGATCGCGCCACTGCCCTCCAGCCTGGGCAATAGAGCGAGACTCCATCTCAGAAAAAAAAAAAAAAGTCAGTTTGAATCTATAAATACAATGGTAGCTGAAAAGTATTAGTCAAAATGTATAGTGTTGCCTCCTGATTCGAGCTGGCTGGCTTTTTTCAAAAAGTAATCTAAGACTATAAAAACAGTCTGTATTTTATAGGTCAGATGTGCACTACCTTCCTCTGTCCACATGAGAGATAATTGCTTTTTCACTTTTTAAGAATGCGTCAGGTGATCAAGTAGTCACTCAGTGTGTTAGGGCTTGTGCTCCACGTTGGGGGTCCAAAGATACAAGTCTGGATTCCTACCTTAAGCTCACAATCCAGCGTGGGAACCAGCAGAGACACTTGCATTGCAGTAAACTGTGGTAAGGGCCATTTTAGAAATAGGCATAGGGTAATTGTTATGTGCCTTTCTTTTAAAAATCTTTAAAAAAGCAGAGTACGTGTAAAATAAATGAGATACATGGTAAGTTTCCCTTCACTGGCTGACCATTTGTTTTTAAGTTTTGTGTGGAATGTACTGTGGTTGCCATTTATTTGAGTGTTTAATGTTTAGCATCATAAACAGGAACCCTAGTGAGAAGATTTGCCTATCTTTTTTTTTTTTTTTTTTTTCAGCAGAGTCTTGCTCTGTTGCCTAGGCTGGAGTGCAGTGGCGTGATCTCAGCTCACTGCAGCCTCCGTCTTCAGGCTGCCTCAGTCACCCAAGTAGCTGGGATTACAGGTGCCCACCACTATACCCAGCTAATTTTTTTATATTTTTAGTAAAGACGGGGTTTCACCATGTTGGCCAGGCTGGTCTTGAACTCCTGACCACGAGTGATTGCCCTCCACAGCCTCCCAAAGTGCTGGAATTACAGGCATGAGCCACCACACCCAGCCAAGATTTGCCTGTATTGTGGATGAGAAAACAGATTCACAGAGGTCACATAGCCTATGGACTTGGTGTGCGGTACCGTAACTCAGACTGATTGGCTTCGATATGTCAGTGGGCCCCAAACTGTAGTAGAAATCTATTCATATGGTCAACCAATTGGACTGTCTTTATGGATCAGAATTAACATAGTGTCTTTTGGTTTGATTACTTCAAGAAGTCAATTTATTGTCATATCTACCATTAAGTCACATGTGTAACCTTGCGCCTGTCACTTAACACCCTCAGTAAGTTTAATCATGGCTAATTGGACATAATTAGCAGTGAAATTCAACAACTGATATGAAAGAGGGAGGGATTTTGAAATAATAGAAATGCAGTTTCTCTCCAAATTCAGTGTTCACTGGACATAGTGCTAAGGACTTTGTATTACAGATATGCTGTGTTTTGTTTCCTAACAAAGAACCTGCAAATGTTTGAATGGAATTAAATTTATTACAGGACTCTAAATTTTATGTGTAGAATGGCACACAGACATTTTTATAGTGGGTGTTTTTTAGTGAGTAGTTTTCTCTGAGAGCCAGGAGTGCTTAACTTTTTCTGGGTAACACCCACTAACCACCTGGTCCCACTGACTTTCTCAGTCCCTCCTGCAGTAGCTTGGCATCTGATTTTTCTTCAGCAGAGAGACTCCAGAACTAAAACTTCTACTTTACAGTGCTGTGGATGCTCTATCTAGAATGGTACATCTGTGAATGCTGTTCAGAATATGTGATCAGTTCCTTACCCCACTGAAACATTTGAGCCTAGATTTTTCAGATTTTCCTGTCAGTTTTCTTCCTTATTCTCATTTCTTTATCTGCTTTGGCCTTTGATTTTTATTTCATCTAGAAAAACATACATGCACTTTATTAATAACGTCTCTTTTTAAGTCACAACCTAGCTACCTTTAAACCTCTTTCCTCTAATTCTGACTGGTTGCTTTTCTAAGGAGAGACATTGTAACCCTTAAACATGTGCTGTTTTTTTTTTTTTAATTGATGCATAATAGATATACACGTGCTCTTTTCTTGTGTTTCTACCACTAGAGTTTAAGCTCTCTGACGGGAGGACTACACTGCTTTCTTTTAAATTCCTCTCAATGAATAATCCAAAGAGTTCTTAGAAATTTGGTAGTTTTGGCCGGGTGCGGTGGCTCAAGCCTGTAATCCCAGCACTTTGGGAGGCTGAGACGGGCAGATCACGAGGTCAGGAGATCGAGACCATCCTGGCTAACATGGTGAAACCCCGTCTCTACTAAAAATACAAAAAAATCTAGCCGGGCAAGGTGGCGGGCGCCTGTAGTCCCAGCTACTCAGGGAGGCTGAGGCAGGAGAATGGCGTGAACCCGGGAGGCGGAGCTTGCAGTGAGCTGAGATCCGGCCACTGCACTCCAGCCTGGGCGACAGAGCAAGACTCCGTCTCAAAAAAAAAAAAAAAGAAAGAAAAAGAAATTTGGTAGTTTTTCATTTTGTAGTTATTTCAACACACATTGGATTATATGTGTTACATTTTTGTGAGGTAGCTTAAGAATAAAGAATAAGAATGGCTATGAGCCTTTACTCTAACCAACACTATATGGGCATTTTATGTTCATTTTCTTATTTGATAGCTATTAATGTCTCCTTTAAACACTGAGAAAACAGATTCAGATAAGTTGTAATGTGGAAATGTAGAAAAATCACCTACTTTCTCTTTAGAAGCTCAGATGTGTATGTAAGGTATGTAAGGCTTGCTAAAAGCAGACCCCACCATATATTTTATATGTATAGAGCTTGGGTAATTCCTGGCATATAGTAATGGAGTCCTCATTTGAAATTTCCAGCAAATTATTAAACTCAAAGTTTATTATTTTAGAATTGAGCATGTTCTTTTCCTTGAAAACAAAACATAGCTGAAAGCCAGTGCTTTTAAAGGCTACAGCTGTCATTTTCAACTCTGTCTTTGCAGTGCCTTTATAAAAAAAATGGACTAGCAATAGGTAGTGTTCTTTTTCTTTTCTTTCTTTTTTGATTCTTGTCCTAGGATATCTGCTCTAGCCACTGGGAAGTAACTTCTCAGTATTTTGACCCTGACTAGAAAGATATCCCTTGGGGAAGGAATTGAGATAGAGGGGCTAGGCTGTTTCCTAGATCCTCTATTTTCAGCATTTATTATCTGATTTAGGATTTTCTTTCTTTGAAGAAAATGCTATTTTGTGAGTACCTTTAGAATTATGTTTCATAGCTGTTTATCTGCACCCTTGGTTTCTCTTTTTAAACAGAAAAACACTTTTTTTCTTAAAAAAATAAATAGTACCAAGATTTTTTAAAAGTAATACATACTTGAAGAAAATTCAGAAAGATAAGAAAATGAGGGTATAATGCTGTTATCACCCAGAGGGAGCCAGTGTTAACCATTTGGTGTTAACCTTTCTTTTTGGGTTTGTTTGCTCTTGAGGGGATATTTTACAGAAATAAAATATTATTGTGCAGCTTCCTCCCCCAGCCCCCATTGCTCTTCAATAAGTCTCTTTATGACATTAAAGCTCTTCTTTTGATGGCCACGTAATCTTGTACCATCTGTCTCTCCCCCCACCCCCCTTTTCTTTGAGATGGAGTTTCGCTCTTGTCGCCCAGGCTGGAGTGCAGTGGCGCAATCTTGGCTCACTGCAACCTCCACCTCCCGAGTTCAAGTGATTCTCCTGCCTCAGCCTCCCGAGTAGCTGGGATTACAGTAATGCACCACCCCGGCTCATTTTTTTTGTATTTTTAGTAGAGATGGGGTTTCACCACGTTGGCCAGGCTGGTCTGAAACTCCTGACTTCAGGTGATCTGCCTGCCTTGGCCTCCCAAAGTGCTGGGATTACATGTGTGAGCCAGTGCACCTGGCCAATCTCCTTATTTTTTAAACCATTCCCATATTGTTGGATATTTAGATTTGCTTCCATTTTTTCACTAAGCAATCTCTGTGTTTATCAACAAATGCTTCCCAGTCCTGACTTGCTGCATCCAGTGGCTTAGAACAGATTGACAGCCATCATCATCATGTAGGTGTCCTGGAGAGCTCCTGTTCTCAAGCATGTCAATGTCTTCCTGAAATGTGCCCAGCACAAGGAAAATCTCTTGGTTTACTGCAGGGTTGGGCCCTTTGTGGCCTCTAATGAGTTTGCCTGCCCCAGTATCTTGACGTTTCTGTAGTGGTGCCAGGCCTGATGATGAGACTATAGTCTTTCAAAAACTTTTTAGGAGACAAATAAAGAGTATCTTGCTGACTTTTTTTTTTAGTGGGAACCTCATTCAAAGTCTTGGAACAACAGTAGGTCTTGATTAAAAACCATCATGGTGTATCACTAGAAAATTCAATTAGAAACTAATGGATAAACTTCAGTTACAGTTAACATGTGTGTTCATTTTAACATAACATACTACCTATACAAGATTAATCTAGACTTTTGCTTTTCTCACAAATTTATATATTTAAAAAGAAAATTCAAGCTTACGGTTTTGTGGGCTACTACAGTGTAATAGTCGTGGAGAAGAATAATAGTACTTCAGTTTGATTTTGCACTGTGCATTTTTCAAGGAAGATTTCCACATTTAGTATTCTTTAATTCCCTGCCCCTCATCTTCACAGCAACTCTCCTGAGGTAGATGCCATCTTTATTTTATGGATTGGAATGAGATTTAACATGCTTACATGGCTGTATAGTGGCATATTGTGCTGTGTCACACAGTCCTGCTGCCTTCTGACTGTACTACGTATAGGTACTCTGTGTTCCTTGTGCTCTCCCAATAATGATTTGTAGAAACTTGATATTCATTTGCATGTGAGTTTTGTGCTTAGTACAGTTGTAAGCATTAAATGTGAAACAAATATGAAGCTTTCCTTTGAGGGCACACAGGTGAAGCTGTAAATGTTACAGTACTCATCTGTATCATAGAATTACATAAAGAAGCCCTAGACCTTGTAATAGGCTATAAGTGTATTCGGAGTCATAGGCAAGGTAAGGGCAGTCAGGGAAGGGTTTGTAGCCCTAGATGAATGGATGCAGTTTGGATAGGCAAGCAGTAAATAGGAGAGCACACTAGATGACAAAAACAGTTTCAGACATGTTTGAGCATGGTGTTTATAGAGCATGCGGTGCTGGCCAGCCTGAGAGAAAGGCACATGTTGGAGAACAGTGGATGAGAAAGCCAAACAAGTAAAGAGGAGACAATTTATCAGGAATTTCAAAGCCAGGTAGAGCTTAAATTTGATGGAGTAGTCCAAAGGGAGTCGTTAAAGGTTACTAAGTAAGGACAAAGGCAAGACTAGAGGTAATTTAGGAAGAGTAATTTTTTGTTTGTTTTGAGACAGGGTCTCTGTCACCCAGGCTGGAGTGCAGTGGTGCAATCATGGCTCACTGCATCCCTGGCCTCCTAGCCTCAAGCGATTCTCCCATCTCAGCCTCCCAAGTAGCTGGGACCATAGGCATGAGCCACCACACCTGGCTAATACTTAATTTTTTGTAGAGACAAGATCCTACTATGTTGGCTGGTCTTGAACTTCTGGTCTCAAGCGATGCTCCATCTTTGGTCTCTGAAAGCACTGGGATTATAGATGTGATCCGTCATGCCTAACTGGAAGAGTAATTTGGGAATTACTCTTTGAGTTTCAGAGGGCACAGAAATCCAAGGAACTAGGTACAAATGTAATGAAGATTTAATATGCTTGTGAGGCTAATAGGTGCTTTGAATTATTTGAGCAAACGGAGAACTCTCCAACTCTGCAGTTTGATGCTTACATTTCAGGATCAGTTCGTTCATTCAGCAGATACTTATTCCTACCAATTATGTACAGGATGCTGTGGGAGATATGCCCAAAGGAGCTTATGGTGTAGGAAGGGAAATAGGAGATACTATATAAGTAATTTTAGTACTGAAGAAACGTGATAAGACATTGACAGATATCAGCGAAATGCTTTGTGAGAATATATTCATCTTAGAGCAATGCTGTCCAGTAGAAATAGAATGTAAGCCACATGTAATTTAAATTTTTCTGGTAGCTGCATTAAAAAATTTTTTTAAAGTGAAATTAATTCTGTTTGTTTCTACTTAACCCATTATGAACAAAATATGATTTCAGTATGTGGCACTAGCCACATTTTAAGTGAATAGGCACGTGTGGCTATGGCTTAAGCAGCTTAAGAAAGGCTTCATGGAAGGGATGGTATCTGAGCCACACTGTGAAGAATCTTGTATGCACAGTAAATTTGGGAAAAGCCATTCCAGTTAGAGGGAGTGACTTGGTGAGCAAAGATAGAAAAGCGTACTTCGTATATAAGAAAACTGTTTTGGCAGAAACACATATGATGTGGAAGGCATGATGTGGGGGTCTGGAAGATAGACTGACAAGCTTTCACTGATAGGGGAGGAAATCTGACTCTGCTTTTGGCATCAGGGAACTTTAAATAGTTTTGAGCAGGAAGTGACTTGATCAGAGTTATAGGAAAATGGGTCTTATAGGAAAGGCATGGAGGGGACTATAGATAATGAGTGATTGAAAGCAGTGCCACTAGGGCAAGATTTTGGGTGAGAGATTTATTGTAGACATAGAAATAGGAACAATTTCATTTCTCCTTTGTTTGCTGCCTTCCTCCAAACTGCTGGGTGTTGTGTAACCCATTTCCTGTTGAAATTGGTCTAGTTGCTTCAAAATCCATGTTATATAAGTCAAAAGTTATGTAAGCAGTAGCCATCAGGACATTTAGCTATGGATTTTGTTTGTTGTAAGTTGTTTCTGTATGTGTGTAATTAAAAACATTTGAAACAGATAAATGGATACAGATTTTTAAAAGGTGTGCAGTCTTATCGTGCCATGATGGTTCTCAATCTCTAAGAAATCTTGCAGTAATCTCAGAGAAGCATAAAACAGCTGGCCCCAAACAGAAAGGGTACATTTTATTTTAGGAAATAGGGAAGGCATCTTTGGGAGGTCGCATTGAACAGTCCAGATTCTTTGGAGTAGTATGATTTAACTTTTAATGCTTGAGAAGGAGAGAAGTAAAAGGGGGGTAGCTTAATTTCCGGACCTAGTTGAGCTGAAGAGGTTGATGGCATTATTTAGCAATAGCAATCCTTTATTACTCCATTATGATATCACATGGGACGGCTTAACTCTGAATTGGCTTTTGGCCAGTAGTTTATGATTTGGAGTCATCCAAAGGTAGAGTTTCCAGGTACTGTTTTATGAACTTTGAAGTGGGCCTCTAAGTGACTTCTAACTTCGAATTAGTCTACAGTCTGGAAATTTTCTAAAGGTTGTTGGGTCATTGAAAGTTGACTTCTCTCTGGTGTACCTGGCACTTTCAGGAACCATGAAGTAGGGTTATTTAATGATGAAGATATTTATTATCCTGCTCTCAAAGACCTTATGGTAAAGAAAGTTAGACATATTGAGACAGTGGTCACCCTTTGGTAGCTGGGGGGTATTGGTTCCAGTACACCTGGGGATACCAAAATCTGAAGATCCTTGTTTATTTTGTTTTTTTCCGTCTTTATTTGCCACCACGGTTGGTTGAATCTATGTATCTGGAACCTGCAGATACAGAGGGCCGACTATATAATTTTAAGGTGATAGAGTATTTTTGATGTCCTTGTATTAGAGTAGAACAGATTGTCTTGTGGTAACCAACAGCTCCAGCATCTCAATGTTTTAACCCAACAGAAGTTTCTTTTGTTTTCACCCTGCATGTCCAATGCAGGTCTGCAGGAGTCTTGCACTATACGGTCACCCAGGGACTCAGACTGACAAAAACTCTGCAGTTGCATGACTGTACCACCTAGAATACATGGCCTTCTCAATGGCTGCTGTAAGGGAAGAGAGCCTGGGGAGCCACATGTAGGATATTCACAGTGTTAGCCTGGAAGTAGCATCATTTCTACTTATCTTTCATTGACAGAACTACCACATGTCCTCTTCTAACTGCTGTGGAGGTTCTGGGAAATAGAAGGGAACAAATGGAATGTTTCTTGAGGGTTACTCTCTTTACCTTAGCTTCATTCTAGTGTTGTGAGTGAAGATGTCAGATGGATCAAAGTGAGACTTGCCTCGCTGAGTGTAAGCTTACAATTAGTGAGCCTGATATAAGACACAGCTCTGCATGTAATTTAGATAATAGCAGGAAGAAAAATCATAGGAACTGGAGAATTAATTCTTTCTGAATCACCTAGATTTTGACTATATCTTATTGTGCTCCCTTAAAACATTTTTAGGTGATAGGGCCCTGTGTGTAGAATTTCTCTCTTGAAAATACAGAAATGACTTTTGAGGCAAAACCATTTTGTGAGTGGAGGTCATACTTTCTTGGATTTTTTTTTTTTTTTTTTTTTTTTTTTTTTTTTTTTTTTTTTTTTTTTTTTTTGAGATGTAATCTGGCTCTGTTGCCCAGACTGGAGGGCAATGGCACAATCTTTGGTCACTGCAACCTCTATCTCCTGGGTTCAAGCCATTCTCTTGCCTCAGCCTCCCCAGTAGCTGGGACTATAGGCACGTGCCACCACCCCTGGCTAATTTTTTGTATTTTTAGTAGCGATGGGGTTTCACCTTGTTAGCCAGGATGGTCTCGATATCCTGACCTTGTGATTCGCCTGCCTCGGCCTCCCAAAGTTCTAGGGTTACAGGCATGAGCCACTGCACCTGGCCGAAAATGATTGATTTTAAAATAGCAAAGAGGCCAGACACGGTGGCTCACACCTGTAATCCCAGCACTTTGGGAGGCTGAGGCGAGCAGATCACCTGAGGTCAGGAGTTCAAGACCAGCCTGAGCAACATAGTGAAAGCCCGTCTCTACTAAAAATACAAAATCAGTTGAGTGTGGTGGCACATGCCTATAGTCCCAGCTACTCGGGTGGCTGAGGAGAATCGCTTGAACCCAGGAGGCGGAGGTTGCAGTGAACCGAGATCACATCACTGCTTGCACTCCAGTCTGGGTGACAGAGTGAGATTCTGTCTCCAAACAAATAATCATTTTCAGAGCCTTAAATTGTGATACCATGTATATAGTAATGAAAGAATTTGTTTTAAAAATACTGACATGGGCTAGGCGCGGTTGGTCACACCTGTAAGTCCCAAGCACTTTGGGAGGCCAAGGCGGGCAGATCACCTGAGGTGTTAGGTATTCAAGACCAGCCTGGCTAAAATGGCGAAAACCCATCTCTACTTAAAATACAAAAGTTAGCTGTGCACGGTGGAAAGTACCTGTAATCCCAGCTACCTAGGAGGCCAAGGCAGGAGAATCGCTTGAACCCTGAAGGTAGAGGTTGCAGTGAACTGAGATCGTGCCACTGCACTACAGCCTGGGTGACAGAGTGAGACGCTGTCTCAAAAAAACAAATAAATAAAACACACAAAAAAACCTGACATTATTACTGCTGTCTAAAGTAGTATTTCATGTTTTTATACTTCAAGATATTAGCATATTTTTATACTGTGTGGCACAGATTGATATATCAATATTTAAACCAACAATACATAAAATTAATTCTTCTTGTTTAGTAAATAACTCTTCAATTATTTTATCCAAAAATTACTTATTAAAATTACTGACCGCACTCTGTAAATGGTGATTATTGTGATTATTGCAGTGGGGAATTGACTGTGGTGAGTTGATAAGAGGTATTCACTGATTGGTGTATGGATTTGATAAATTGATAAACTGAAGTCACTAGGATTTTTGTCTATTTCAGAAAAACTTTAAATGAACTCAGTTATGGTTCAGATGAATTCAGTTATGGTTTCAAGTTCTGGCGCTCTACATCTTGTTATATACCCCTTTCTCTTGCAACCTATACCATATACAAAATTAGTGCCTGATATTTTTATATAATGCTTTATATTTTTTCAAGGTGCCTTCACATCTATCAGGTCTTTTGTTCCTCATAACAGGCCCACTAAAAGAGTTGGTAGTGTTGTTTCTTTTTTTTTTTTTTTTTAGAGACAGGGGTCTCAGTTGGTTGCCCAGGCTGGAGTGTAGTGGCACAGTCACGGCTCACTGCATCCTGGAATTCTGGGCTCAAGTGATCCTCCCACCTCAGCCTCCTGATTAGCTGGGACTACAGGTGCACACCATCACACCCAGCTAATTTTTTCTTCTTTTGTAGAGATGAGGTCTTACTATATTAGAGACTAATTTGCCAGGATAATCTTGAACTCCTGGGATCCCAGGCTTGAGTCACCACATCCAGCCCTGGGTAGTGTTCTTACTGCCCGGTGAGAAACTGAAGCTCTCAGGTTAAGTGATTTAACCAAGGTCATGCCACTTGTAAGTGTAAGTAAGTAGCAGAGCTAGTGTTAGAGCCCAAGTCTGACTGCCCTTAGTTTATGTTCTTCCTGTGCAGTGTGTCCTAGTAACAAAGTTAGCAGATTACAGAAGATATGATAATAATCTTTCCCATCTTTCGGGTATCTACTGCTTGATGGGTGCAGCCAGATAGATCATTTAAAATCATATCTTTTGCTTCAGGATTGGTTGAAGCAGTCATCATACTTACTTTTTCCTGTACTATGGAAAAAACAGGGTTAGTCAAAACCAGAGTTCCTTACAGGACAGTGAAGAGAGGACTTCCTGTATTACAGGATATAGTTGGATTAAGGTCATTAAAACAGACAAACCAGACAATTACTGAGAGAAGTCAAGGACATATATATAGTAAGCATAAACTTTTTTTTTTTTTTTTTTTTTTGAGACGGAGTCTCACTCTGTTGCCCAGGCTGGAGTCCAGTGGCGCGATGTTGGCCCACTGCAACCTCTGCCTTCTGGTTTCAAGCGATCCTCCTGCCTCAACCTCGCAAGTAGCTGGGATTACAGGTGCCTGCTACCGCGCCTGGCTAATTTTTGTATTTTTGGTAGAGATGGGGTTTCACTGTGTTGGTCAGGCTCTCTCAAACTCCTGAGCTCATGATCTGCCCGCCTCGGCCTCCCAAAGTGCTGGGATTACAGGCGTGAGCCACCGCACCTGGCTAGTAAGCATAAACTTCTAAAGAAATAGTTATTAAGCAATCTCTATGTGCCAGGCAGGTGAATTAGGCTAATGGAAGAAAACAAAAGCTCTAGAGGCAGATAGATGTGAGCTGGAGTTCTGGCTCTCTACCATCTATTTGCATGTTGCTCTGGGCATATCACTTGTCTTCCCTTACCCTCCATTTCTTCACCCATAAGAAGGGGAAAGGAGTTGTTATGAACATACCTACTCTGTGGGACTTTTGGGAAGATTACATGACCAAAATAATATAAACGCCTTAGCAAAGTACTTAACCCTAGAAGTGTTTAATATATGGTCGGTATTGTTGATGGCATTTGGAACGAGATGTTTCACATTTAGTATGCCGCTATCCAGATGGGTTGGAAGAAGATTCACACACATGTTTCCTGGGCCGCGAAGCCTGACATTTGCTCTTTCTTTTTCTCTTGCTCTTGTTCTAGGGAATGACAATGGATAAAAGTGAGCTGGTACAGAAAGCCAAACTCGCTGAGCAGGCTGAGCGCTATGATGATATGGCTGCAGCCATGAAGGCAGTCACAGAACAGGGGCATGAACTCTCCAATGAAGAGAGAAATCTGCTCTCTGTTGCCTACAAGAATGTGGTAGGCGCCCGCCGCTCTTCCTGGCGTGTCATCTCCAGCATTGAGCAGAAAACAGAGCGGAATGAGAAGAAGCAGCAGATGGGCAAAGAGTACCGTGAGAAGATAGAGGCAGAACTGCAGGACATCTGCAATGACGTTCTGGTAAGTGGCCAGTGCTTCTGTTTTGAACAGTGGTTTCTAAATAGTATTAATTTAATGTATAAATGCAGACTCTCAAAATAGCTTATGAGAGAGAGGTGTCTGAATATACTGGAAAGCTGCCAGTGATTTACAACTAATTTTTAAGCATATGATATAATTTTTGTCACCTATTGCCTGATCAGAGGTTGTACATCACTTCTGAGATACTTTCCTCTCTTATCAAAAAGACGTGTGAAAAACAGTGACATTTATTCAGCATCCCTCCATCTTATAAAATTGAGACCAGATAGACAGGATTTTAATAGATACAGCCACAGATAGGCTATTGTGTATATTAGTCAGAGTAGTGATGTCATCACCAGTAGGGGAGGGAGATGAAAAAGCTGAGCTGCCTTTCAGCCTCTCCCCAGTCATGCCTTCACACTGTAAGCACTGTCCTGCTTTGGTCTGAAAGTTAGGCACATCCATCAAGTTCGGCATGCATTCCAGAGCCAAATTCAGAGTGTTTGGGGCATTCTCCTCTCCTGTATTTTACATAAGCCTTAGTCAGATGATTGATTCCCTCTGGCCGCCACTTGGGATTGAGTGGGAAGGGTACGTACTCTAAAACAAATCATAATCATATTGCCTTTCCCCCACATCCTGAGCCCATTGGGAACTTTCTTTTTCTTCCAGGTGAAATCAGGTAAAAATGAACAGTGAGGGCTGCTTTGAAGGGAAAAGGAATTCACACTTGGGGACGTACCTCCTTCCCTGCTGGCTGCCTTTCCTAGTTACTGCCCATGACTCCTTTTGAAAACCAGTACAAAGCGTGTCAGCCATCAGGCACTACCCCTTATCCCTAACCCATTAGGAGTTACACACTGTCTACAAAGAATATTAAAACGACTACCACCCCCTGCATCTTCTCACTTTGGTTGATTAAATCCCCTTATAACTAAGCTTTGCATTGAGCTTCTCTTTTTATTAGACTCATGGCATAAGAGTGTCATGACTAAATTTGTTGCCTGTTGGTAATTTGGGGGTTTGTTAATGGTGCACTAATTCCTGAATGTTAGGTACATCTGGTATTCAGATGAAGTGTGTCATGCATTCCAAGGGCAAGAAAGTTCCATAATTCATGAAATGTAGACCAACTTTTAAGAGCATCTGAAAGAATGTGAAGAAGAGCTTGGTACTTACTGCCTCTTAACCAGTTTTTCAGGATGCCACATTCTAAAACAACTCTTCGAAAATATTGCTCTGTATACGAAGCTTGGACTCCTTCAGAACTACTTTTGTTGTAAGCATAAATGTTTAAAGGCATTTATTATTAATAGTATTAGCTACTCTTTGAGTGCTTACTACGTGCCAGGCAACGTGTTAAGCGCTTTGTGTATGTCAACTTACTTATCATTATAACTGCCCTAGAAGATGGCTATACCCTAGAAGATGACCCTTCATATAGCTGAGGAAACTGAGGCTCAAGGTGATTAGGTAATTTGTCCAGAGTCTTACAGATACAGATATTAAGTGGCAGAAGAGGGATTTCTACCCAGGTCAGATTGACTTTAAACTTAGTTCTTGGCAGTTTTGCTCTATTATCACCTTTTTCCTCCTAAGGAAAGATTTTTTTCCCCTTTAATTATAGAAGTAATACCAGTTTATGGGTTTAAAAAGGGTGGGGAGAACAAATCAGAAGAATATAAATAAGAAAGTAAAAATCACTTCTAATCTTACCACCCAGAGAACCATTATTAACATACTCCTTCCAGGCTTTTCCCTTATGTATTTGTGAGCATGTACACATATGTATCTTAATGTTAAAATAGGATTCTTGTGGTATTTATAATCTGCTTTTTTTCACTCAGATTTCTTTTGAGAGCCTTTCCATTATCTGTGTAAGCTCTGCATCATTTTAAAGGCCTACAAAGCATTTCATTGTATGGCTATACTTTAATTATCCCCTATGGATGGTCAAAGTGATTTTTAAAAGAAGAAAACAGGCATCTGCTGTTATGACCTGGGCTAAACAACATTTAGTAGCTTGGATGAAAATTGGTGTTTTTTTAATCTTCCAAAAAATTATTTAGAAGCGGTAGTGTATATCTTGAATCTCAAACATAGTTTTAACATCTTGTGAATAATTCTAAAGTCTTAATGTGGATCATTTTTTAGGAGCTGTTGGACAAATATCTTATTCCCAATGCTACACAACCAGAAAGTAAGGTGTTCTACTTGAAAATGAAAGGAGATTATTTTAGGTATCTTTCTGAAGTGGCATCCGGAGACAACAAACAAAGTAAGTAATATCTTTAAAAAGAAATTTGACCAGTAATGGAGCCAGTCTTCGTTCACAGGGACTTTTAACAATTTTGCTTTGTCTGTTTGCCCTAGACACCAATGTCACAGTACTAAGAATTTAAAAGACTACAGCATTGTGATGAACGGGGTCATGAGTGGGCAAATAAAAATTTATCTGACAGGGAAATATGGAGGGCATTAAAAATCTGGTGTGCAGTATATTTAAAAAGATCTTTATCTTGAGTATTATTTGTTAGCTCTCTTTTTAGCGGTGAAACTTGTTATACTTGGTGGTATGAAACTACCCTAGTGATGCATTGCTTTTATCACATGTATTACTGTGATGGTGATAATCTTAACCACACTTTATTAAGTGCCTATGTGCCAAGTACTTTCGAGTCTCACTTTCTCTTCACACAACCTTACGAGTTAGGTGGCAGGCTGCCCATTTTTCAGATAAACTGAGGTTTATGGAGGTTTTTACTTGCCCAAGCCACAGACCGATGGAGTAAGAGTTGGGAATTAAAGTTTGGATCTATCGACTCTAAAGCCTGTGATCTTTGCACTGGAGCATATTGTTTTTCACATTCTGTATTGTTAAAGGTTATAACTGTATTTCTTAACTGCTTTAGTAGACTTTGCCATAATTGTTTTCCCCCAAAGCATTTAATATACAACTTGGTTTAGAATAAATATCTAACAAATGTATAACTGAATGGCAGAGACACTTGACACCTCATTTGCTAGATCATTGCTCCTGCCCAATTTGGGATTAAGAAAATAATTTGATAGTTGGTCCAATGTGTGATACCTATGAAAGAACCGAGCCTTTAATATTTTCATCTTTATGTTACAGCCACTGTGTCAAACTCCCAGCAGGCCTACCAGGAAGCATTTGAAATTAGTAAGAAAGAAATGCAGCCTACACACCCAATTCGACTTGGTCTGGCACTTAACTTCTCAGTCTTTTACTATGAGATTCTAAACTCTCCTGAAAAGGCCTGCAGCCTGGCAAAAACGGTGAGAAAGACCCTTTGTGATATCTAACCATTGCAAAACAGTGCTTGTGTTATTAGCTTCTTTTTATTCCTGAACATACTCATTGTCTTGGACTTTTTTTGAAAGATTTTCTGGGGGTGGGAGTATATCTTTTATGAGATAAATGCAGATCTGTTACTTTTTAAATTCATTCTCAATACCTTCTGCTGACTTTTGTTTGATTACTGTGTTTTGGGGGGTGGTTGTAGAAAGTTCCAGGTGAATGTAGTTAGTTGTTTCTTGCCAAGCTTTGGGCCTTGGTTATACATTGTCATTCTTGTACCAAGATTTGAGATTATAGTTGTATAAAAGAAATACACACCACATTCTTGTTGTGTGTTGGATTACCTTCCATATTTTTCCGTTAGCCTTTTCTACATATTTTTTGTAGTCTCTCAGCATGCACACACCTTTTTAAAAAAATTTTTATTCGGGAAGGGTGCCTTAAAGTTCATCACTTAAATCAGATTTAGTGATGGGAGTTTCACTGTGTCCCTTGTATCCAGACCTTTTGAGTTCTAGTTTAAAACAAAAAAAAAAAAATTTTTTTTAAATAATTTTAAATAGAAGATTGCTAGAAATGTCTTTGGTAATAAAAAAATACCATGAGTTTGCCCAGAATGACTGTGCTAGGGTTAGCAGTAATACTGCTTACTTATTAGGTATAGCAAAGTTCTTATCTTGGAATTTCTGTCATTGTTGGTTGGTGCTTTGTAAACATACCTTATACTTTTGCTGGAAACAGCTAACAGACAGGGTAATAATAGCCTAGGTTCCTCCAAAGTACTGTACAAGAAGATAAATTATATTCACTTAGCAGAAAAAAAGTGGGTTAAACTAGCTCCAGAGAACTTGTGAATTCTTTGCTAAAGGCTCTTTGTTTTAGGCATTTGATGAAGCAATTGCTGAATTGGATACACTGAATGAAGAGTCTTATAAAGACAGCACTCTGATCATGCAGTTACTTAGGGACAATCTCACTGTAAGTACTACTTCCACAGGGTTTATAGTCTCTGTCGTATTCACCTACTTATTAATCATTCACTCTTATCTTCAAGAGGGGATTTGTGCCCTGTTAAATATACAGTTTTAAGTTGTTAAATTTGTTATAAATGACTGCTGAAGTTTTGACCTTTGCAGTCATCCCTGTCTGCAGTGACACAGGAATAATTTTCAACTGATGAGATAAGATTATACATATTGGACCACCTACGTAGGCAACTTTTAGTAGCCCTGCTTTGATTATGCTTTCTTTCTCTTGCAGCTGTGGACATCGGAAAACCAGGGAGACGAAGGAGATGCTGGGGAGGGGGAGAACTAATGTCTCTCGTGCTTCGTGATCTGTTCAGTGTCACTCTGTACCCTCCACATACATCCCTTGTGCGATAAAAACAAAAAAGAAAAAAAAAAAAAGAATCGTACGTCGACTTTCGATTTTTCACAGCCTCAGCCTAGGAAAAATGGTTCATGGGATAAACAGCTGGTATTTGTATCTAAAACTCAGATTGGTCACATAAATGCCACGGCATTCCGAAGTTTTGATTTTGATTAACATTGACAGGATTACTGTGTGTTTAATTTTTTTAAAACTGAACACTGTGATTATGGGGTTTTGTAATTTAGCAGAACTCTTACTGGTAGAAAAAATAGACCTGAATTATGTGTAACTTTTTGGAAAGTTTAATCTGATATCAAAATAACCATTGAAATACAATTCCATTGTAAAGTTGTACAGAAAGTTATAGAGATTATATTGTGATGCTGGAACTTGGAGTGAGACACATCATTTGGCATTTGAGTTTAATGGTAATTCTCAGTAATGCTGCCGTTGTTCGGAGCTTAAAGACACTTGATCTGTTTGGGCTGTTGCCACTTAAAAGTTCGTTACCACAAATGTCCACAGTGTCTTCCTCTGAGGAAACTCGAATCCTGAAATGGAAATTCTTTGTGGCAGATAACTGGCTTATGACACCTTGAAAAGTTCGAGTGCTCATATAACACACCCGACTGAACCCCCTTTCCTACAGCAATATGTTCACTATGTTACGAATTTGCAACTTGTGCTTCAATAGTGGAATCTACTTTCATTGTTAACACTGAGCTAAAGAAAAAAAGCCGTGTGTTTTATGAATGACCTTATCTGTTTCCTGGATAATACCTTTAAGAATAATGTCCTGAGTCAGGCGTGGTGGTGCGTGCATCTAGTCCCAACTGTTTGGGAGGCTGAGGCAGGAGGATCGCCCGAGCCCAGGAGTTAAAGGCTGCAGTGCCCTATGGTTGCACCTGTGAATTACTGCACTCCAGCCTGGGCAACATAGCGAGACCTCATCTCCAAAAACAAAAACAAAAAAAGGAATGACGTTCTGTAGAGATTGCCTTTCACTTGAGGAGTACTCAGTTTTCAGGTTCTTCCTAGCTCGGGGCTTTTCAATTTTGAAATCTACACATTTATTCCCACCATCCTTTTTGACTATTGACCTTGGTTTTCTCTTCTAAGTTTCTGTCCCTCTGCTTCCTTACTTTTTTTCTTTTTTGAATTCTATCTTTATCTGTCTTTTGTTCACTTTTTAATGCTATATATGGGCAGGGGTGAGAGATTACTGAGCACCTTGGTGAGCAAGCCTGGTTTTAAAGAGTTGAGAAGAGCTTCTGGCACCAGAGCTCTGTCTTCCTCCAGTTCTCAACACGGTGTTGCTCTTCAGTCATACCAGGATCTGAATCAAAAAAGTATTTTTAAATATCCATGATTTCTCCCTGTATTGAGGCTGGCCCTGATCATGCTCTTTGTGCCTGTCACCAGGTCTCTCAAGTGCACTCATCCAGCTCAGTGCTCAGATGTGTTTAAGGAGACCCTGTATTCAGGGAAGTTGCGTAGATACTGCAGTGGAGAGAATTGAGAATAGTCAGGCCTGTCAGTCTCACAGGATCACCCCTCTACCTTTAATATTCCACCTAGCTGTAGAGTCCATCTGTTTGTCCATCTGCTGAAATGAGAAAAGAAAAATTTATGCACTGATTTAAAACAAACCAAAAAAAGAGAAAAAAAACAAAAAAAAAATCCCTCCTTTCTAGCTGAACAAAAATGTGCAGTTAATACTTGGCGCTTGAAAATGCAGTAGTGAATGTGGAACCAAGCCTGTCTGTATATCTGGTAGCTCTCTTCTTGCTTTGTTTTTCCTTACCAGTATTCTGCGTAATGTTTGCTTCTGTGATGGTTATATTGCCTAGCAAGCACACCCGTGGTTGTGAAAATAGTATAGCAAAAAAGAAAAATCCGTGGTTATTGATGTACTAGATTTGTGTATGTCTTTTAAACAGTTCTAGTTTCACCTTACACAGAATAATCAGGAAAAGTGTAAAAATTCAAAAGTGAAATAAAAATTTTATCAGTTAGTTGCCTGTGAATTGATGTGTCACCACCATCTGTGTTGCTACCAGACCTAGCTAACTATTCTGATCACACTTATTCTTAACTCTCTTTTCTTTAAGAATAGGCAAACAGTTTTATTTCATTATTTAGGACCAGAGTCAAGGTGTTATACAGGGGAAGAAATTACCATTAATTAAACAGCCTTTTTCCACCCGTTACATGGTAACTCTCTACCTTCCATACCAAACCATGCATGTATTAGGTCCTCTTTAGTGACTTCTAAGATTTCGTATGGACAGTTATTTTGCATTGTATTCAATGTATTCCCCCATCCCTTCCCCATTTTTTAACCCTGAGATACAACCAAGCCAGTGAAATATGTAACCTGTGGTTGCATAAGGCTTGGTCATCATGAAGCTGGCGTCTCACCTGTCCTCATACTGTATGGTGGCCTGCAGAGCTGTTTCCTCACGGGATTTGCCCCTTCTGGAAACATCCACACTACCACAAGGAGAGAAAAGTATCAGGATAGAGAGGTCTTTTTTTAGCCCAAGATTAGAATTAGTGCGTCCTTGCCACCCTGAGGCTGGACAGCCAGATGGGCACCTTCTGTCCCTAGTTTGGGAGCTGTTCCACCTGTTGAAGCCACGCTCAACCAAAGGTTAGTGGGGGCCTACCCGCTTTGTTGGATCAGTGAGACCAGGAAAGTCCTATCAGAGAAAAAGTGAAGTATTGGTGTTCAATGGAGTCGTTGACTTGTTTTTAATGTCCCTATACCACAGATAGAGTGACGCTGCAAGCTCAGATTGACAGTGTTGCTGTTTAGGTCTTGCTCTGCTATTAGGTCCCAACTGTCCGCATTTAGGCTGAGCCACAAGTAACTCTGAACCTCCCTGGTATAATGGATGTGTAATGGCTTAGCAGAGGGACAGGGAATATCCCAGGGAGGGGTCTTGGTAATATGAGCCAATACCAAGAAAGGCCTTAGTGGTCTCCAGTTCTCACCTCTCAAAGCCATTTCCGTCCTTGGTGAGAAACGGTGGGACTGGATCAGGGTCTTTGGAGGAAGACATCTTCAATGGAGCAGGATAAAATTCTCTCCACAAGCTTTGAAACAGTGGCCTGTTCGGAATTAACGCAAAAAGCGCGGTCTGGGTCTCCTTTCATTCTTGTCAGGAGGGAGTCATTCCCGTTTTACAGAGAAGGGAAACGGGTTCAGAAAGACGATGACCTACTCCGGGGTTAGAATCCAATCTCCTGCGTCCTTTCCTCGGCCCCGTCCCGGCCCTTTTAAAACGGGGGGTTTTGAGAGCTCCATTCAAGTGCGCGCAGCCCTGCTCAAGTCCAGGTTGAAGGCTTTTCCCGCCTTCCAGGGCGGGGTCAGAGGTGTCCCCACCTGTAGCTTTTAGATCCCCAAGTGCTCGCAGGTGGGGTGCGGGCCCAGGAGGGATCCCGGGGAGGTGCGTCCGAGCGCGCCCACGATTGGTGCGCAGGGACCCGGGGGCGGTAAAGGGAAGGGGCTGGTCCGCGCCCGGCAAGGAGGGCTCCCGCCCGCGTGAGCGCGGGGCCGCTGGGTGACCCGGCTCCTGCTTGCCCCGCAGCCCCGGCCCCCTGCCCACCATGAACGCCAGCGGCTCGGGCTACCCGCTTGCCTCGCTCTACGTGGGCGATCTGCACCCCGACGTGACCGAGGCCATGCTCTATGAGAAGTTCTCTCCCGCCGGCCCCATCCTGTCCATCCGCGTGTGCCGCGATGTGGCCACCCGGCGCTCGCTGGGCTACGCCTACATCAACTTCCAGCAGCCCGCGGACGGTGAGCCCTGGGAATGGGGCGGGAGGGGACGGACCGATGGACAGGCAGGCGGACAGACAGAAGCCGGAACTGGGCCGCTTGCGCTTTAATCTTACACTTTGCAGCCGGGAAAACCGAGGCTCAAAGATAACGGAGTTGGCAGAGGCCTGGCCCCTGAGATGGGAATTGGTAATTAGTGTGGCTTACTGCTATTCCTCTGCAGAGGAGAGAGATTAGGGCCGAATGAAAACAGATATAGGCTTTGAGGGGTCAGGCGGACCAGAGATAGAAGCCCAGCAGCTGTGTGACTCTGGGCAAGTTACTCGACCATTCTGAGCTTCAGATGCCTGTCTGGAAATTGGGGGTCCTAGCTGCCTTATAGAGTGCTTGTGAGGATGAGAGATTCAAAGCACCTGGTGAGGAAGATGCCCAAGGCGACACAGCTGGTGAGCGGGGAGGCAGGAGAGCCCAGCCTTGGGCTCAGGCCTTTCCCAGCGCGACGTGAGATCCACACTGGGCCCCTCTACCTGCAGGGGCTCTGAAAAACCGCTGCCTCCAGGCCGCAAGGCTGCTTTCTCAGAGCTGATAGCATTGATTAGAGCTTGTCCTTTGCACTTCTGTTGAGAGTGGAGGGATGAAGATAAGAGCACCAGGTTTCAAGGGCGTTCTGCCAGTAGGGTGTGAGCTTGGGCAAGCCTTCACCCTCCGCACCTTTTCATTTGCAAAATGGGGCTAAGGCTTATTCTCCCAATAGCATAAAGAATGGAGAACTGGTGTCTATGAAGTTATCTCTTGTATCACTTGTTACCTCGTAAACGCTCTTAAGTGATAAGGCTGGGTTCGGTGGCTCACGCCTGTAATCCCAGCACTTTGGGAGGCCGAGGCGGGCAGATCACTTGAGGTCAGGAGTTCGAGACCAGCCTGGCCAAGATAGCGACACCCTGTCTCTACTAAAAATACAAAAAATAGCTGGGCATGATGGCTGGCGCCAGTAGTCCCAACTGCTGAGGAGGCTGAGGCATGAGAATCGCTTGAATCCGGGAGCAAGAGGTTGCAGTGAGCCGAGACCGCGCCATTGCACTCCAGCCTGGGCGACAGAGCGAGACTCTATCTCAAAAACAACAACAACAACAAAAATAGTGGCTTTAACATTCTGACCTAAGACTCCAGAAACCCAAAAAACGCCCGCCCCAGCGGAGTCCACTAGAAGGATCCCTTGCGCCAGGCCGCCTGTGTGGACCAGGCGGTTCCCTGAGTGGGTGATTTGCTGGGTAAGGCGTTGTTCCGCGGGGCCTGTTCCCCGCCCCTTACTGAGCTGGATTCCTGGACACCTTTCTCTTTGCTCTGCTTTGCTCCACCTCCTGCCTCTTCCAGTCTTCCTCCCTTCCTCCAAGCCCTGTGAATGAAGTAGGACTTGGTTTTTTTGCCCCACCTCATAGGTGGAAACCTCACTGCAGAGAGAAGGATTTTGCCCCCGTGTATTTATGATAAGACTAGGTGGAGAAGCCAGGCTTCCTGAAACTTGCTCCACTGTGTTCCCCACAGCCCCTCTCCGTGTCTCTGCGCTAGCAGACTCCCTGAAACAGGTCACATGTATCACCCGGGAGGGATACAGGCTGCAGCAGTGGCCGGAGGCTGGGCATTGGCTGCTGTTTTGAGACAGACATGATTTTGTGTCAGGCACAAAGTTACAAACAAGGCACCTTGAATACCTTCTTTATTTTTCAGTCCCTCCAACAACCTGGTAGTTGGTAATATCTCCCTTTATTAGGAAAAGTAGGTAATATTATCATCATTCCCCCTTTACAGATGAGGAACAGGCTCAGAGAGGTAATGTTCACTTTCCCCAGAACCTGACTGCTTGAGAGGTAACCTCAGCTCTGCCCTGCAGCACCTCTGAGTTTTAATTTCCTCAAAGTGCTGCCACCACTTGTCATATGGACATTCTTTTTTTTTTTTTTTTTTTTTAGACGGAGTCTCACTCTGTCGCCCAGACTGGAGTGCAGTGGCACGATCTCGGCTCACTGCAAGCTCCGCCTCTTGGGTTCACGCCATTCTCCTGCCTTAGCCTCCTGAGTAACTGGGACTACACGTTCCCGCCACCACGCCCAGCTAATTTTTTTGTATTTTTTTAGTAGAGACGGGGTTTTACCGTGTTAGCCAGGAAGATCTCGATCTCCTGACCTCGTGATCCACCTGCCTCATATGGACATTCTTATCCACTCAGTGTACTTTAGAAGCCAGAATAGACCTGACATGGCCACAGACCTTTCCTGTTTCTTAGTCTCAGTTTTCCCATCTGTAAAATGGGGGCGGGAATCCATGCTTATGTGGCTATAGGGAGTTGAATGAGATCATAACTGGAAGGTGGGGGGAGCACCACACACACTAATTCTCAGCTTATCCTTCCTGAGCCTTCAGGCTCTTATCTCAGGTGGGACCCAGACAATGACTTTCTCTTTTTTTGGCTCCCAGTTAAGCACCTGGAGGGGTGGGCGATCAAGGCAAGCAAATTCACTTAACTTGCTCATTTCTCTCCTCTTCCTTCTGTCCAGCGGAGCGGGCACTGGACACAATGAACTTTGAAATGCTCAAAGGCCAGCCTATTCGCCTCATGTGGTCCCAGCGAGACCCAGGACTTCGCAAGTCAGGTGTGGGCAACATCTTCATCAAGAACCTGGAGGACTCCATTGACAACAAGGCTTTATATGATACCTTCTCCACCTTTGGGAACATCCTCTCCTGCAAGGTAGAGGATGAACGGTGTATGTCTTTGGGTGGATCAGTGTCAACTACCTGCCTGGTAGAGGGATGACAAGCAACACCTCACTTTACAGTTTACAAGGTCCTTTCAGTCAAGTTTCAGGAACAGCAAGCACCTGAATGGCAGCCGTTCTTTCAGTTTCATCTTCCGTGAATGATCAGACATTACCTGTGTATCAGTCAGCTCTCGCTGTGTAACAACCCTCAAATTTAGTGGCTATCAACAACAATCATTTGTTTAGCTCGTAATTCCACAGTTGGCAATGGGCAAAGTTCAGCTGGGCAGTTCTTCTGGTCTTGACTGGGTTCCCTCCTATGCCCACTGAAAGCTGAGTGGGAGCTCTCACTGGGTATATGAGGGAGTGGCTGGCTGTCGGCTGAAACATCTTGACTTTCCTCCCCATGGCCTTTTGTCCTCCAGCAGGCTAGTCCAGGCTATTCTCATGGTATTCTCATGGCAATGGCAGGGGCTCAGAAAACAAGTGTGGAAGTACACCAGGCCTCTTGAGAACTGAATGCAAAACTGGAATCATCACTTCCACTACATTTTTTTTTTTTTTTAATTGAGATGCAGTCTCATTCTGTTGCCCAGGCTGGAGTACAGTGGCGCAATCTCAGCGTACTGCAACTTCCTGGATTCAAGCCTGCTGAGTTCAAACAATTCTCCTGCTTCAGCCTCCCGAGTAGCTGGGATTACAGGTGTGAGCCACCATGGCTGGCTAATTTTTGTATTTTTAGTGGAGACAGGGTGGGTTTCACCATGTTGGCCAGCCTGGTCTCACACTCCTGACCTTCCAAAGTGCTGGGGTTACAGCCATGAGCCACCGCACCTGGCCACTTTCACTACATTCTATTGACCAAAGCGAGTCACAAGACCAACCCACATTCAAAGTGAGAGGGGAGTAGAAATTATAGGATGAAGGGTGTGGCTACAGGAAGGCCATTAATTGGGGCCATCATGGCAATCAAGTGATTAAATCTTGTTTTTAAGATTCTCATACATTAGATGTAAGTTCCATCAGTGATCTTGTTCTTAGTCATTATTATATCCCAATACTTAGAATAAGATGTGACACATATTAGGTGCTCAATAAATATCTGTTGAGCCAATGGATGTATATCATTTGAGAAGGATTCTGATTATTTCTCTGACTTTCTATATGAAGATGTTGAGGATCAGCCGCCATACAGCAGGTCAGTATGTCCGGAACACAGGGCTTAAACCTGGGTGTTCTGCCTCTAGATTTTATGAGGATGGTTGATCGGTTACCCTGTAGCCTTTGGAGTGTCTGGTATTCTAGGGAGGATGGGGACAGTTTTTGTAGCCTGTGTGTTAGAACTTTCATCAAGTGCTACTGTGTGCCAAGCATAATCCTTAAGTTCTCAATAAGGGCCCTCAAATTCTTGGTCAGTGGGAGGCTATCCCTGTGGCTCAGAGGAGCAGGTAGACTTCAGGAGATGTAGTAATGCGCTAAGGGTTATCTGTGACAGAGAGACGGGGCCGTTTCCAGTCTTTGAGGATCAAACGAAGAAAGACTCTTCACTTGTGTATTAAAGTTCTTCACAATAATAATGGCAGATTTATCACTTACTTTCTGTGTGTTAGGTTTTCTGCATACATGTATACTCCTTAAAAGGGTACATGGCACACTGAAGCTTCTCAGTGGTAACTATAATAATCAAAGAATTCTGTTGGCTGATCCTGGACAAGTCATTTATTCTCATTTTCCCTCTGGGGCTCAGGGGTTAAGAGGTGCTTGGAAGGATTCTCGTGGCATAGATAACGAGGGAGGTATGTAATGCCCTTAGCAGGTTCTTGACCCACAGTGGGGACCTAGTCAATGTGATTAAATCTGAATGACCGAGCTGAGACTTGAGTGGAAAGTGGAAGAACCCTGTTTCAGTATGAGAGGTGGAGGGGTATGTGCAAGGCGTGGGTTTGGAAGCAAGACTTGCTGTGCAGGACCCATTGGGGAGCCTCAAATGCCAAGTTGATATAGTTCTGTGGATAGAAGCTACTAGAGATTGAAGGAATGTGGTCAGAATTACATTTTAGAAAGAGCATCCCAGTGGTAGTGTGGAAGCTAGGCTGGGAGGCAGTGCTTGTTATCCAGGCAGAAAATGCCACTAGCTGAGCTGAGCCTGTAGCCACAGCAATGAGTGGAGCCACAGTCACCTTGAAGTGGGGTTTAGTGGTCTTTCTGTGAGTTCAACAAGAGGGATGGGGACTACATGAACTAGAAGGTCTTTCCCCGTTCTCAAGTTCTGTCCTGCTGGCCTGAGTTAGGAGCGTTACAGAATGGGAATAGGATGTTGTGCATCTTTAAAAAAAAAAAAAAAAAAAAATGAGGCCAGGTGTGGTGGCTCAAGCTTGTAATCCCAGCACTTTGGGAGGCCAAGGTGGGTGGATCCCCCGAGGTCAGGAGTCCGGGACCAGCCTAGCCAACATGGTGAAACTCCATCTCTACTAAAAATATAAAACATTAGCCAGGCATGGTGGCATGTACCTGTAATCTCAGCTATTCGGGAGGCTGAGGCAGAAGAATCGCTTGAACCTGGAAGGCGGGGGTTGCGGTGAGCCAAGGTTGTGCCATTGCACTCCAGCCTGGGCAACAAGAGTGAAACTCCTTCTCAAAAAAAAGAAAAATTGAAATGAGTTTGTTGTTGCAGTCATTCATGAATTGGCAAAGTTTAAACAATGTGGAAGGGAAGAAAGTGAAAAAGAAGATTCCATTTCTTTCAGCCCTAGTCCCCAAAAGTAATATTAATACATTTTATGTGTCTTTTTCAAAATTTCCAGTGTGTAGATGCCTACTTCAGCCTGAATGGATTTTTTTTTGTTTGTTTTCACTTAACAAGACTGTCAGCCATGTAACCAACCACATTCTTCCACTCTGCACGAACAGTATACTGGTGTGAATGTACCATCAAGGCCCCCCCTTGATGAATACCCAGGTTGTTTCTAGTTTCTTGAAGGAAACACGGATGCAGATATGGGGGTTTGACTCTAACCCTTTTGCCTATTGCCTTAGGAAGACAATCAAAAGCCGGTATACAGTATAGATGAAACCTGTGTTCATTGCGAGGGCGCTCTCCCTCTTAAATCTGTTTTTTCTTTTCTCTTTTTATTTTTTTGACACAGAGTCTCACTCTGTCACCCAGGCTGGAGTGCAGTGGTGCGTTATCAGCTCACTGCAACCTCCGCCTCCTGGGTTCAAGCAATTCCCCTGCCTCAGCCTCCTGAGTAGCTGGGATTACAGGCACCCGCCACCACATCTAGCTAATTTTGTGTATTTTTAATAAAGACAGGGTTTCACCATGTTGTCCAGGCTGGTCTCCAACTCCTGACCTCAAGTGATACGCCCACCTCGGCCTCCCAAAGTGCTGGGATTACAGGCGTGAGCCCACCACACCCAGCCTTCCTTAATCCGTTAACTTGAGTGGTGGCACTCTCTGAGCTTCCATATCCCATCCCTAACACGCAGGACTGCCTTTTCCATGCACACAGCAGGCATGCAGAGACTGGTCATGATCACCTTTGCCATTCCTTTCTTCCTGAACCCTCTGTCAGTACTCTTCCTGTCCTTCCTCCCTGTGGCCCAGGTGGTGTGTGACGAGCATGGCTCCCGGGGTTTCGGCTTTGTCCATTTTGAGACCCATGAGGCTGCACAGCAGGCCATCAACACCATGGACGGGATGCTGCTGAACGACCGCAAAGTGTGAGTGGCTGGGCCCGAGGGAGGTGGAGGCTGCAGGGACAGAAGCATGGCACCACTGACTTGGAATCGATGCTACCCTTAAGCTGCTAATGGGCACCAGACACTTGAGTGGCAGGCAGCCCTCCTAGAAGTGCAACCTCGGAGCAGCTGCTCACCCTCTCAGGGACTCTTTCCCGACATAAAGATGGAGCTGATAATCTGCATTAGAGGATTGTTCAGAGTGGTAAAGGAAATGGTGATTTTAAAACTCTAGAGGGACTGGCTAATGGTCATATCATCAATGGACTCTGTGTTTTCATCTGTTTTCCAGCCTTCTCAGTATGGGGTGTATGGTGTGTGACAGGGTCTTGCTATGTAGCCCAGGCTAGATACACGTGGCACAAACACAGCTCACTGCAGCCTTGACCTCCTTGGCTCAAGTAATCCTCCTGTCTCAGCCTCCTTTGTAGCTGGGACCACAGGTGACCACATGCCACCACACCTGGCTAATTTTTTTTATTGTTTTTTTTTTTTTTTGTAGAGATGGGATCTCACTTTGTTACCCAGGCTGGTCTTGAACTCTTGGGTTCAAGTGATCCTCCTGCCTCAGCCTCCTAACATGTTAAAGTGCTGAGATTACAGGCACGAGCTACCACGTCTGGCTTTTTCTTTAAACCTTTTGTGTTGTTTCATGAGATTTTGGCAGAAAGAAAAGTAGGCATATGCTTAGCTTGCTCTCATCCTACCATTAACTTTGATATCATCCCCACTACACAGCTGGGAAAACTGAGAGGCAGATGCTAGAGAGAATCTGCCTCTGGCTGTTCCCTGCCTAGAATTTTGATTTTGCTCATCTGAGGGGCCAGCCCCCATGGTCGGGCCCATGGAGAGAAGGTGGCTTTGAGCTGGGGGATGCACTGAGAGTCATTTTGTCCAGGGTTACTTAGGGGGGAGGGTCCAGTCAACCTGTCAAACAAAACTTGGTGGGCTTTCCCAGTGCTCAGAAGAATACTCTTGTTAGCTCCAATTTACTCAAGTTTACCTTTGCCACTCAGTTTTCTTCAAATTGTGGTGCCTGGTACAACTTTGTTTGTGCTAAACGTGCTATAAATACCATCAGAATTTATTTTCATTTTTAAAATCTGGGATACTTTCCTAAATGTGTTTACATGAACTAGGAAATGATCTTTTAAAATTAATCTTGTGGCTGGGTGCAGTGGCTCACACCTGTAATCCCAGCACTTTGGGAGGCCAAGGAGGGCAAATCACCTGATGTCAGGAGTTCAAGACTAGCCTGGCCAACATGGTGAAACTACATCTCTACCCAAAATACAAAAATTAGCCATGTGTGGTGGCACATGCCTGTAATCCCAGCTACTCGGGAAGCTGAGTGAGGCAGGCGAATCGCTTGAACCCAGGAGGCGGAGCTTGCAGTGAGCTGAGATCGCACCACTGCACTCCAGCCTGGGTGATAGAGTGAAACTCAGTGTCAAAAACATAATAAGTAAAAATAAAATTAATCTTGTATTTAAGTGATTTTAATCAATGCCCCCCATAGCAACACTAGCACTGACTGCGTCTAATTCACTTAACCTTACTTCCCCAGTACACCCAATACATGTCAATAAGCAAAGCCCTATGATGAGAATTTGAGTCCCAATTTTCCAGCAATGAACTCTGAGGCTCAGAGAGGTTAAGTAACTTGCCCAGGATCACACAGCTAGGCAACTGCAGAGTGAGGATTCAAGCCCTTGTCTGTTTGACTCCCAGGCTCATTCTTCTGTGCTCTCAGCTGCCTGATATATAGTTGTAGTTATGTGTGCATTTGTTGCAAGAATGAAATCTTCTTAACCTTCTGCTGGGGACAAGCTCTGGAACATAATAGAATATCTTGGCTGTTGGAGGTAGCCGGGCCTTGGGGATATTCTAAGGGGTTTTGTCCTACCCAGTTTCCTGATGAGGGATATGTAAGCCTGGAGAAGGGCAGCAGTTAAGCGGGAATTGGCACGGGGGTGGCTGATGACTGGTAGCTGTTCATAGCCATCAGCCACTGTGGTGTGTCCACAGCTTTGTGGGCCACTTCAAGTCTCGACGGGAGCGGGAGGCGGAGCTGGGGGCGCGGGCCCTGGAGTTCACCAACATCTACGTGAAGAACCTCCCGATGGATGTGGACGAGCAAGGCCTACAGGACCTCTTCTCCCAGTTTGGTGGGTGTGTCTCCAAGGGAGTGGGGGTATCACTGTTTTCCCTCTCTCCCTCCAAAGTTTGGTAGCGGGGAGGGGCCCTCCTGTGGTCTCCTGAGGACTTCCCAGACTCCCCTTTGAGCCAGGTTGGTCCTTTACAGGGAAGATGTTGAGTGTGAAGGTGATGAGGGACAACAGCGGTCACTCGCGGTGCTTTGGCTTTGTCAACTTTGAGAAGCATGAGGAAGCCCAGAAGGTAGGAGCCTCCCCATGGCTCTGTTCTGCAGCATGGGGACTGAGCTGGGACTAAGAAGAGGGCCCCAGCTGCCTGTGGAGGGGAAGAAAGTCCCTCCCTGGCCTAAGCCAAGAGGGTGGGAGAGTCCTACAAGCAGGCAGAGCCCTTCCTTCCTGTGGTGCAAAGGCCAAGGGCTTCTTTCTTCTTTGGTCGCTTCTAGCCCTGAGGTCTGCAGAACTGAATATTTAGGTAGGGATGCAAAAGTCATGATTATATAAAAATATTTACTTGTGAACTGACCACTTAAATCAGTTTCCACCAGGTGTGGTGGTGTGCACCTGTAATCTCAGCTGACATGGGAGGCTGAAGCAGGAGGATCCCTTGAGCCCAGTGGTTTGAGTCCAGCTTGGGCAACATAGCAAGACCCTGTCTCTAATTTTTTAAAAACTGTCCAGATGTGATGGCTCATGCTTGTAATCCCAGCACTTGGGGAGGCTGGGTGGGAAGACTGTTTGAGTTCAGGAGTTCGAGACCAGCTGGGCAAAAACAGCGAGACGCCATCTTCACACACAAAAAGGCTCTCACAGTTAGCAAAGAGGATTATTTTGTGCCATGAAATACAACTCAAAGTAAGGATGTTGATGATGCTGTCATACCATTATGAAAGAATTACGCTTGCTGCTTTGTTCAAATTATCCATGTGTAGTTGCAGTTAGAACCTAATTTTTTTAAGCTCTTTTTTAAATGTAGTTTTAGGTTCAGAGCAATGTTTAGTGGAAGGTACGGAAGTCTTCTGTATACCCCATGCCCCCACACGTGAACAGCCTCTGCCATTATCAATGTCCTGCTCCCAAGGGTTACATCTGTTACGAGTGATTAACTTACTTTGACACATCATTAACACACAGTCCCAAGTTTACATTAGGATTTACTTTTGGTGTAGAGTCTAGGGGTTTGGACAAATGCATAATGACATGTATCCACTATTACGGTATCATGCAGAGTACTTTCAGTGCCTTAAACACCCCCTGTGCTCCATCTCTTCATTCCTCCATGCCCCTTAACCCCTGGCAACCGATGATCTTTTTACTGTCTCCGTAGTTTTGCCTTTTCTGGAACAGAGAGTACGTAACCTAGATAGGCTTCTTTCACTTAGTAATACACATTTAAAATATGGGACTATATAAATATTTACATTTTATTTTATTTTATTTTTATTTATTTATTTTTGAGACGGAATCTCACTCTGTCACCCAGGATGGAATGCAGTGACATGATCTTGGCTCACTGCAACCTCCGCCTCCTGGATTCAGGTGATTCTCCTGCCTCAACCTCCCGAGTAGCTGGGACTATAGGCACCTGCCACCATGCTGGGCTAATTTTTGTATTTTTAGTAGAGAAGGGGTTTCACCATGTTGGTCAGGCTGGTATCAAACTCCTGACCTCAAGTGATCCACCCGCCTTGGCCTCCCAAAGTGCTGGGATTACAGGCCTGAGCCACCGTGCCCGGCCATATTTACATTTTAAATATGGGAAACTTTGCAAATCTCAATTTTATTTTTATTTTTATTTTATTAAGACAGAGTCGGCTGGGCATGGTGGCTCACGCCTGTAATCCCAGCACTTTGGGAAGCCGAGGTGGGTGGATCACGAGGTCAGGAGATCCAGGCCATCCTGGCTAACACAGTGAAACTCTATCTCTACTAAAAATACAAAAAATTAGCCAGGCGTGGTGACGGGAACCTATAGCCCCAGCTACTCCGGAGGCTGAGGCAGGAGAATGACGTGAGCCCGGGAGGTGGAGCTTGCAGTGAGCCGAGATCATGCCACTGCATTCTAGCCAGGGTGACCGAGTGAAACTGTCTCAAAAAAAAAAAAAAAAAAGACACAGTCTCACTCTATCGCCCAGGCTGTAGTGCAGTGGCGCGATCTCAGCTCGCTGCAACTTCCACCTCCCAGTTTCAAGGGATTCTCCCGCCTCAGCCTCCTAAGTAGCTGAGATCACAGGCACCCACCACCATGCCTGGCTAATTTTTGTATTTTTAGTAGAGATGGGGTTTCACCAAGTTGGCCAGGCTGGTTTCAAACTCCTGACCTCAAGTGATCCACCCACCTTGGCCTCCCAAAGTGCTGTGATTACCAGGTGTGAGCCACTGTGTCCGGCCATCAATTTTGTTTTTTAAAATACAGCCCCAGTCCGATTTTTTTTCTTTTCTTTTTTTTTTTTTTGAGACGGAGTTTCACTCTTGTTGCCCAGGCTGGAGAGCAATGATGCGATCTCGGCTCACCACAAACTCTGCCTCCCAGGTTCAAGCGATTCTCCTGCCTCAGCCTCCTGAGTACCTGGGATTACAGGCATGTGCCACCATGCCTGGCTAATTTTGTATTTTTAGTAGAGATAGGATTTCTCCATGTTGGTCAGGCTGGTCTTGAAATCCTGACCTCAGGTGATCCGTTCCCCTCGGCCTCCCAAAGTGCTGGAATTACAGGCGTAAGCCAAAGTGGGTATACTTAAATGGCCTTTGTCCCGGTACTGATTATTCTCAGCTAGTGTGGCAGCCTGGTTTGCAGGTGGCCTCTCTAGATCCAGAAGATGAGCCTGGGCCAGGGCCACATCTGAGTGGTTACCAATCATGTTCCCTCCTCCTCTCCCCAGGCTGTGGTGCATATGAACGGGAAGGAGGTGAGCGGGCGGCTGCTGTATGCGGGCCGGGCCCAAAAGCGCGTGGAGCGGCAGAATGAACTGAAGCGCAGGTTTGAGCAGATGAAGCAGGACCGGCTGAGGCGTTACCAGGTGAGGTCAGGCTTCCTGGTGGCAGCCACTTCTGTGTGAAAGCAGCTGTGTGTCGGGGGCCCTGAGTGGTGACTGTTTCTTCTAGTCATCCTACTTCTGGGCATTGACTCAAGGCAGGAATCAAACGAGCATGGGATGGTCCCCACTGCCTGTTTTGTAACAGTGAGAAACTGGGCACAGCCCAACCATGATAGGGGTTAGTAAGGGTGCTGGGGACCTTTTGGTTAGAATAATCCTTCATGTGGGACTGATTAGCGTCCAACCCGGCCCACTAAATACCAGTTGCATCCTCTAGTCTCAGACAACCAAAGTACCCCGCATATTGCCAGATGCCCCTAGAGGAAATCCTACTCCTGGTTGAGAATAATCAGGCCAAATATGTTACATCCAAAAGCTGGAATGTTGGACAGCCTTTGAATTATATGGAGTTAATAATTAAAGTGAATATTGTAGATCAGTCCAATTTAAAACTTCATTGGGAAGTAAAACCCTCAAAAAAAAAATTTTTTTTTTTTTTAAACAGAGTATTGCTCTTGTCGCCCAGGCTGGAGTGCAGTGCATCATCTTGGTTCACTGCAACCTCTGCCTCCTGGGTTCAAGAAAGTCTCCTGTCTCAGCCTCCCAAGTAGCTGGGATTACAGGTACCTGCCACCATGCCCAGCTAATTTTTGTTTTTTTTGTTTTGTTTTTGTTTTGTTTTTTTGAGATGGAGTCTTGCTGTGTCGCTTAGGTTGGAGTGCAGTGGTGTGATCTCGGCTCACTGCAGCCTCTGCCTCCCGGGTTCAAGCAATTCTTCTGCCTCAGCCTCCTGAGTAGCTGGGATTACAGGTGCATGCCACCATGCCTGACTAATTTTTGTATTTTTAATAGAAATGGGGTTTCACCATGTTGCCCAGGCTGGTCTCGAACTCCTGCCCTTGTGATCTGCCCACCTCAGCCTCCCAAAGTGCTGGGATTACAGGTGTGAGCCACCGCACCTGGCCTCATTTTGTATTTTTAATAGAGACGGAGTTTCATCATGTTAGCCAGGCTGGTCTTGAACTCCTGACCTCAGATGATCTGCCCACTTCGGTCTCCCAAAGTTCTGGGATTACAGGCATGAGCCACTGTGCCTGGCCCCCCTCTAAGATTTTTGATAAAAGTTCTAGATTCTTCATGGAGAAGGGCATATAAATATACACATCCACAAAAAAACGTGCACACATACTCAGTAGTTCTCAGTGAGGAGCAGTTTTGCCTCCTGGGGGACATTTGGCAACGTCTAGAATTTTCGTTGTCGTGTGGATGGTGGGGTGCTACTGTCATCCACTGGGTAGAGGCCAGGGATGCTGGCAGACATCCTACAGTGCCCAGGACAATGCCACAGCAAGGAACTGTCTGGCACAAAATGTCACTAGGTCTGAGGCTGAGAAACATACACATCCTCTTATGTACATACAGCGTGTCCAGGGGCTTACAGACCCACAGAACAAAATACTTGTTACGTGATCTGTGAGAGCAGGATGCTATGCTGTACAACTGTGTGGTCTCTGCTCTCTGTGTGTTCACACACTGTTGTGTTTGGGAGGTCTGGAAGGAGAAAAGTCAAGGTGCTAGAGGCAGCTGTCACTCAACAGTGAGGTGCACAGATGCTGAAGTTAGGCTGCCTGGGTTGTCCAGTCTCTGCCACTTAGCCACTGTACGATCTGGGGCAACTCTTTGTGTTTCAGTTTTGTCTGTAAAACAAGGATAAAAGTTTCCTTCACGCAGGGTTGTTGTGAGGATTAAAAATCTAAATGTGGCCTGGCGTGGTGGCTCACACCTGTAATCCCAGCACTTTGGGAGGCTGAGGTGGGCAGATCACCTGAGGTCAGGAGTTCAAGACTGGCCTGACCAACATGGAGAAACCTGTCTCTACTAGAAAATACAAAGTTAGCTGGGCCTGGTTGCACATGCCTGTAATCCCAGCTACTTGGGAGGCTGAGGCAGAAGAATCACTTGAACGCAGGAGGCAGAGGTTGCAGTGAGCCGAGATTGCACCATTGCACCTAGCCCGGACAACAAGAGTGAAAATCCGCCTAAAAAAAAAAGTCTTAAAAAAAAAAATCAAAATGTATGGGAAAGCTTAGATGGCACCTGGCACCAGCATGAGTAAGTGCCTGAGGTTCCTGGGCTGGCAGGAGGTGGAGGGGCAGCTCGCTTGTGTTAGGGGTCTGGTCATGGGCTGGCCTGCAAGGAGCTCTGCCTCCTGCTGCCCGACATCCACCATCTGGAGAGCTCGGCTTGAGCTTGCTCTGCACCTCAGCCTGCCATGGGACCTGGGGCATCCTCGTGGGCCCCATCTGTGAAATGGGGAATAGCTGTGGTGAGGCTGGGACCAGCGCAGATGTGTGAGAACTGCAGGGGAATTCGGGATGTGGGGCTACAGCTTGCATGTGATGGGCACGCTGAGGGATAGGGGTACCTGGGTGCTGAGGGAGACAGGAAGCAGGAGGCTGGGCTGGTGGGGCTCCCCATGCCCCTTGTGCCTGTGTCAGCCCCCTGATCTCCCCAAGGCAGTTGGGGTTGGAGGGGAAGGGGCCATCCAGCAGTTTCCCTTTCCTTCCAGGGTGTGAACTTGTACGTGAAGAACCTGGACGACTCCATTGATGACGACAAACTGAGAAAAGAGTTCTCTCCTTATGGAGTAATTACCAGTGCAAAGGTGAGGGTGGGGGCACCTCTGGAGGACAGCGTTCCCCTTCATCCTCTCACCACCATCCCCCGCAACCTCACCCCTCGGCCCTCTCTCCCAGTCGCCTCCAGGGCGTTGGTGCCGGCTACCCCTTCTGGGGCTCTGCTGACCCCGTTGGAACTTGTAGCCCATCTGCAGCCTTATCTAGGCTGAAGGGGAAGAGGGTAGAAATATAGTCCCAGTCACAAGCTGGACTTGGGGCTCACTGTAACCTTGGCATTTATTGAGTGCCTACTGTATGCCAGATTCCAGAAATTCACATCTTAGTATTTCCATTGACTTTTGTTGTCTGGCCTCTGCCAGTGACATCACACTCCTGGGCCTCCGTTTTCCCATCTGGAAAGTGAGGGACTTCGTCATTCTTCGTTTGTTCTTCACTATTTCTGGAGCACCAATTGTGTGCCCAACCCTGTTAGGCCCCTGAGATGTGGTAACTGGCCCATCTACTCTGCAGCTCTGTGAGTTTAGCAGATGTCATCTCATAGATAAGGACACTGGGCTCACTGGATGGCTTTTGACCCTGGCTTCTCATTACAATTTGAGAATTTGCCCTGGGCAATTCTTAAATATATACACCTGAGTCAGGCATGGAATGTGGCTCCCTGGGGTGTAGGGCCCTGGCTTTTTTTTTGTTTTTTAAAGCTCCCAGAGGCCGGGTGCGGTGGCTCACGCCTGTAATCCCAGCACTTTGGGAGGCCAAAGTGGGTGAATCACAAGGTCAGGAGATCGAGACCATCCTAACACGGTGAAACCCCATCTCAACTAAAAATACAAAAAAATTAGCTAGGCATGGTAGCAGGCTCCTGTCATCCCAGCTACTCTGGAGGCTGAGGCAGGAGAATGGCGTGAACCTGGGAGGTGGAGCTTGCAGTGAGCTGAGATGGCGCCACTGCACTCCGGCCTGGGCCACAGAGCGAGACTCCATCTCAAAAAAAAAAAAAAAAAAAGCACCCAGCTGGTTTTAAGATGATCTACTGTTTATTCATTCTGTACTATACTTAAATACCTGTTGTTTTACCAGGCTCTGTGGAAAACAGGAACAAATCAGATGTGATCCTTGCTTCCAAGTAGCTTATAGTCTAGTGAGGAAGTCAGCCCATCACTAACTCAAATGGATTATAAGATGGGGACAGTCTGGGAGGCAGAGCTACAGGAGTTCAGTGGAACAGGAGGGAGGGCTGCCTGGAAGAAGTGGCAGTAGCAGCAGTGTTTGACTTGGCTGTGAGGAGAGTAGGGAGCTGGAGTGGGAATGAGGAATTTTCCAAAGAGATCTGTGTGAGTGACAGGATGGGGGGACCCGCCTGAGTGATATGATGCTTGGGTTCTGAGGAAGTGGTCTAGAAGTTCTCTTCTGGCTGTTGAGTCCAATTATAAACATTCTTCAGGGAGCCTTGTGTTTGGAGCAAAAAAGGTTGTCTTTTAGGTTAAGGTCCTTTTGAAAAATGTGAGAGAAGGCTGTGGCACATGTAAATTAGGCATCAGTAAATTTGATTACACATCATAAAAAGCTATAGGTCCTCTTTCCCAGCAAATGCATACACATTTGATGTAGTAACATGGTTGGAAGATGGAATTTTAAAGTTAATCAGATTTAAATGTAAACCCCAGTCCTACCATTACCTAGCTGTAGAATCTGAGGCAAGTGGCTTTGCCTTTTGGACCTTATTTACTCACCTATAAAGTGGGAGCAACACTGCTCACCTCTCCAGGTGTCCTGAGAACTACTAAAGAGGCTGCATGTAGAGTATCTGCATTCGATAAGTAGTGAAATAGTGACTGATGTAATTAGTCATCATACACCTTACATACAGCATCCGGAGATGGACCTTCTTGAGGACTCCTGGAACAAAGAAAATGTGTAAATTTGGATTGCTTAGAGTTAAGGCACACCTGGGGTGACCATCTTTTTAACAAGACAAATGGTATGAAATGGGGATTATATATATATCTTTGTGTGTGTGTGTGTGTGTGACGGAGTCTAGCTCTGTCACCCAGGCTGGAGTGCAGTGGTGCAATCTCGGCTCACTACAACCTCTGCCTCCCGGGTTCAAGCGATTATTCTGCCTCAGCCTCCCGAGTAGCTGGGATTACAGGCACCTTCCACCAAGCCCAGCTAATTTTTGTATCTTTAGTAGAGATGGGGTTTCACTGTGTTGGCCAGGCTGGTTTCAAACTCCTGATCTTGTGATCCGCCTGCCTCAGCCTCCCAAAGTGCTGGGATTACAAGCATGAGCCACCGCGCCCAGCCTATATATATCTTACACAATTTTTATTTTTATTTTTTGAGACGGAGTTTCCTTCTTGTTGCCCGGGCTGGAGTGCAATGGTGCGATCTTGGCTCACTGCAACTTCTGCCTCCCAGGTTCAAGCAGTTCTCCTGCCTCAGCCTTCTGAGTAGCTGAGATTACAGGCACTCACCACCAAGCCCTACTAATTTTTATATTTTTAGTAGAGATGAGGTTTCACCATGTTGGCCAGGCTGGTCTTGAACTCCTGACCTTAGGTGATCTGCCCACCTTGGCCTCCCAAAGTGCTGAGATTATAGGCGTGAGCCACTGCACCTGGCCTATCTTATGCACTTTTATGTATTTTGGTTTATTATTATTTTTTATGAGAGACAGGTTCTTATTCTGTTGCCCAGGCTGGAGTGCTGTGGTGTGATCATGGCATGCTGCAGCCTCAATCTCCTGGGCTCAAGTGATCCTCCCACCTGAGCCTCCAAAGTAGCTGGGACCACAGGCATGTGCCACCATGCCCAGCTGATTTTTTAAAATTTTATTTTGGTAGAGATGGGGTCTTGCTATATTGCCCAGGCTTGCCTTGAACTCCTGGGCTCAAGCAGTCCTCCTACCTCAGCCTCCCAAAGTGCTGGGATTATAGGCATGAGCCACTGCATCTGCCCTATATTGTTTTATATAAAAATAATTACGATAATTAAAGGAATTAATGGATATAAATACTTATACCACTATCAAGTTCATGGTAAGCTCTGAATAAGTGTTAGCTTTGCTAAATTTTATCATTATTAACTACCGACTGCCAGAAGTTCTTAAATACACACACACACACACACACACACACACACACATATATATATATATTTGAGATGGAGTTTTACTCTTGTTTCCCAGCCTGGAGTGCAATGGTACAATCTTGGCTCACTAATCTTCGCCTCCCGGGTTCAAGTGATTCTTCTGCTTCAGCCTCCTGAGTAGCTGGGATTACAGGCGCCCGCCACCATGCCCAGCTAATTTTTTTGTATTTTTAGTAGGGATGGAGGTTTCATTATTTTGGCCAGGCTGGTCTCAAACTCCTGACCTCAGGTGATCCACCCGCCTCAGCCTCTCAAAATGCTGGGATTACAGGCATGAGCCACTGCACCCGGCCCTTTGGCTGTCTGATGAAGCCTATGGACCCCTTCTAAGAATATTTTTTAAAAACTTTTTTGAGACAAGAGTCTCGCTCTATTGCCCGGGCTGGAATGCAGTGGTGCCATCACAGCTCACTGCAGCCTCCAACTGCTGGCCTCAAGTGATCTCCTGTCCCAGCCTCCCAAGTAGCTGAGACTATAGGAGCACTACTATGCCTGGCTAATTATTTTTTGTATTGCCCAGGATGATCTCAAACCCCTGGGCCCAAGCAATTCTTCCACCTCAGCTTCCCAAAAATAAGCGTGAGCCACCAAATCTGGCCCTAAGAATATTTTTAAATGCATAAAATAAGATTCTTAGGCTTATTTAAAAAATTATATTGAAAAAATATAATAGATTACTAAAGTGAGAGCAGTATGTGCTTCTTTTATTATTATTATTTTTATTTTTTTGTGACGAAATCCTGCTCTGTCACCCAGACTGGAGTGCAGTGGCATGATCTCAGCTCAGTACAACCTCTGCCTCCCAGGTTCAAGAACCCGGGTTCTGCCTCCTGGGTAGCTGAGATTACAGGCGCCCGCCACCATAACCAGCTGATTTTTGTATATTTTTAGTAGAGATGGGGTTTCACCATGTTGGCCAGGCTGGTCTCGAACTCCTGACCTCAGGCGATCTGCCCACCTCGGCCTCCCAAAGTGCTGGGATTACAGGCATAAGCCATTGCGCTCAACCAAGATTAGCAATAATTTATGTGCTATGAAAATATTTTCTTTTTCTTCATGACAAATTCATGGCTAATACTGCCAGGATTTTTTTGTTGTTGCCCATATTCATAATAGAAGGAAATGCTAATGTGAAAATAAAGATGTCACTTTTCCCCCAGTCCAGGTTCACAGACCCCCTAAATTGTATCCATGACCTCCCTGAGAGGGATCCATGGACTCTCAGGTTAAGACCCCTACACTGAAGGGTCGCAGAGTACAGTTTGAAAATTACTGATTAAGAGCATGGGCTCTCCAGCAGTTCAAGCCCAGCCTGGGCAACAGGATGAGACCTCATCTTTACAAAAAATGAACAAAATTAGGCATGGTGGAGCACGCCTGCAGTCCCAGCTACTCGGGAGACTGAGGTGAGAGGATCACTTGCGCCTGGGAGGTCGAGGCTGCAGTTGAGATTGTACCACGGCACTGCAGCCTGAGTGACAGAGTGAGATCCTGACTCAAAGGCAAAAAAAGAAAAAAGAAAAAAAGAGGATTTAAAAAATAACTCTAGTCCTTATGGGATGTGTGAGCCAGGCCAGTGTCTTGACCCTAAAAAAGGTTAAAAACCCAGGGTCAGGTGTGGTGGCTCCTGCCTGTAATCCCTGCACCTTGGGAGACCTAGGCAGGAGGATCTCTTGAGACCAGCCTGGGCAACATAGTGATTGCTGATCTCTACAAACTTAAAAAAAATATTAGCTGGATGTGGTGGCGTGTACCTATAGCCCTAACTACTTGGGAGGCTAAGGCAGGAGGATCCCTGGAGCCCAGGAATTTGAGGCTGAAGTGAGCTATGATAATACCACTGTACTCCAGCCTGGATGACAGAGTGAGACCCCATCTCTTTAAAAAAAAAAAAAAAGACAAACCCTAAATGCCATGTGGGTTGGGTCCTGGAAAAGAAAAAGAATATTAGGGGGAAAAAGAGTGAAATTCCAATGAAGTCTGGAGTTCAGTTAATAGCATTGTAGTTAATAGGAGCTAACGGTATAAAATAGTTAATAGCATTGCACCAGTGTTAATTTTGTAGTTTTGAAAAATGTACCATGTTCACATTGGGGGAAGCTGGGTGAAAGATATACAGCAGGCCAGGCATGGTGGCTGACGCCTATAATCCCAGCACTTTCGGAGGCTGAGGTGGGCAGATCTCTTGAGGTCAAGAGTTTGAGATCAGCCTGGCCAATATGGTGAAACCTTCTTTCTACTAAAAATACAAAAATTAGCCAGGTGTGGTGGCACATGCCTGTAGTCCCATCTATCCAGAGGTTAAGGCAGGAGAATTGCTTGAACCCGGGAGGCTGAGGTTGCAGTTAGCTGAGATTGCGCCACTCCACTCCAGCCTGGGTGACAAAGTGAAACTATGTCTCAAAAAAAAAAAAAAAAAAAAAAAAGATATACAGCAAACCTCTGTGCTGTTTTTGTAACTTTTTCTGTAAATCTAAAGTTACTCCAAAGTAAAAAGTTTATTTTAACAAAAAGGCTAAGAACCTCTTTCTCAAATTCCTAAAGAACTTGGCTTGGTACTTAGCAGAGGCAATAGAAGTTTACCAGAACAGTGTGTTGGGTTGAGTCCTGGCTAACGTACGAACCACTGGCTGAGTGACCCCAGATAAGGCACTCTTTTGAGTCTCTCTTTTCCCAGCTGTAAAGTGGGAGCTGCGATGCCTCCCGCATCGGAGATTGTGTGAGGTGTGAAGACATGTAAAGTATCTGGCATGCAGCAGGCCTCATAGATGGGGGTGCACGCTACATCCCTCAAACAGTTCAGTAAACCGGGTGCACACTACATCCCTCCATCACTGCTCAGTAAATGGGGGTGCATGCTACATCCCTCTATCACTGCTCAGTAAACAGGAGTGCATGCTACATCCCTCCATCATAGCTCAGTAAACAGGGGTACACGCTACATCCCTCCATCACAGCTCAGTAAACGGGGATGCACACTACATCCCTCCATCACTGCTCAGTAAATGGGGGTGCATGCTACATCCCTCCATCATAGCTCAGTAAACGGGGGTGCATGCTACATCCCTCCATCACAGCTTTCTCGCGGGCCTGCTCAGTGCTGGGCTTGGCCCGTGGGGAGGAGGGAGGCAGCGCAGCCCCAGGAGCCTTCCTTCCCCACCCCAGCAGCTCTTGTCTTGTCTTGCTTTTAGGTGATGACAGAGGGTGGCCACAGCAAGGGGTTTGGCTTTGTGTGTTTTTCCTCCCCAGAAGAGGCGACAAAGGCCGTGACAGAGATGAATGGGCGCATCGTGGGCACCAAGCCACTCTACGTGGCACTGGCCCAGCGCAAAGAGGAGCGGAAGGCCATCTTGACCAACCAGTACATGCAACGCCTCTCCACCATGCGGACCCTGAGCAACCCCCTCCTGGGCTCCTTTCAGCAGCCCTCCAGCTACTTCCTGCCTGCCGTGCCCCAGGTGACATCCTGCCCACAACTCCCACCACAGCCTTCCCCCCTGCCCCGGCCAGGCAGAGCATGAAGACTAGAGTTCTAGGGAAATGGAGGTTTCTAACTTGCTTCTGCTGAGGACTCACGAGGAAATCTTTGTTTTCCTCTCTATAAAAGGGAGAGATAGTGTTAGTCGAATGGCATTTCCCAGTGAGAGAAGCTCATGAATGTTGTGCTGAAAAAGTCTCTTAATGATCCAGCAAGTTTGGGAAATGTTGCGTTCAGCAAAATAAACCTACGTTTTTCTTTCTTTTTTTTTTTTTGAGGTGGGGTCTCCGTGTCACCCAGGCTGGAGGGCAATGGCGTGATCATGGCTCACTGCAGCCTTGAATTTCTGGGCTTGAGTGATCCTCCCACTTTAGCCTCCTGAGTGGGTGGGACTACAGGTGTGTGCCACCATGTCCAGCTGATTTTTTTGTTTATTTTAATGAAGGGGGTCTCGCCATGTTGCCCAGGCTGGTCTCAGACTCCTGGGTTCAAGCAATCCTTCTTCCTTGGCCTCCCAAAGTGCTGGCATTACAGGAGTGAGCCACTGTGCTCCACCCTACATTTTTTTAAAAATTAAATTAATTTTTTTTTTTTTTTTTGGAGACAGAGTCTTGCTCTGTTGCCCAGAATGGAGTACAGTGACAACATCTTGGCTCGCTGCACGCTCTGCCTGCTGAGTTCAAGTGATTCTTGTGCCTCAGCCTCCCAGGTAGCTGAGATTACAGGTGCGTGCCACCACACTCAGCTAATTTTTTGTGTTTTTAGTAGAGACAGGGTTTCACCATGTTGACCAGGCTGGTCTTGAACTCCTGACCTCAAGTGATCTGCCCTCCTTGGCCTCCCAAAGTGCTGGGATTACAGGCATGAGCCACCATGACTTAAATTTCTTTACTGTCTACACTATTCTACCCTAAGATGCCAATTTCTACTGAGACTCTCCGAAACAGGCACAGATTATCCAGCATTTCCCCGGCTTAGATGGTCATTTTTTGTGGGATGCCTGTTAACATCTCCCCTGGATGTTAGTGTTCTGAGGAGCATGGTTTGGGAAAGGACCTCATGGGACTTAGAGGAAGTAGAAAGATGTCACCCATTAAAGGCCACCAGAGTGAGAACATTCCTCTCCTTTTAGCAGTTGTTTAAGCTGGCACAAGTTGGAGTAAGATGTCACCCTTTTTATCCAGGTCATTGGGCTCGCTGACAAGGAGCCAAGATTGAAATCTAAGATCTTTGCCCTGGAGGAGTCAGGGCTAATGGACATCCTGAGATGGGAGGAAGGAACTTTCATTTCAGCCTTATGGGTCTTGACTCACCAGTCCCTGCAGGAGCCAATGGAGTTCCTGCCATGGTGTCCCTGAAGAGTTGTAGCTTCTCACCTACCCTGCTGCCAAGCCCCTCAGTCTGGGTCTTCTTTTCCCATGCAGCCTCCAGCCCAGGCTGCATACTATGGCTGTGGCCCGGTGACACCCACCCAGCCTGCTCCCAGGTGGACGTCCCAGCCACCTAGACCTTCCTGTGAGTGACCCAGCCCCTTCCACTCTGACTGGCCGATTGGTGTGGGCCCCATGAGGCAGTCATGACCCAGGGATGAAACCTGGCTCTGCCACTTTCCAGGGTGGGTGACTTCACTTTTCTGAGCCTCAGTTTCCTCTTCTGAGCATGGGCCTGAATGAGATGTGTGTACAGTACCAAGCACAGTGGTGAGCCAATGAAAGACACAGCTAGCCACCAGCAGTCATCGCCAAAGACGCCTCTGATTTGTGACTCTGAAAATTCTTGCAAAGCTGAGAAGATGAAATTCCTCTGGTTATATTATTGACCAAAGGCCCTCCTCTGTTAGAGTGAAATGCACACTCACTTGAAACTGTCTTGAGAGACTAAGGTGTACGATCATGGTGCTTATGCAGTTTGGGGCTCTGGGTAGACACAAGCTGGATTTGAAATTGTAGATTCCTACACTCCCCCTTTCTGGAGTTCTGGGTCTAAGTGAATTGACTCCTATTTCTGTTGTGAATGTTGTAGTTTCCCTTCCCATTCTCTCGGTGGCCCTGGAAGCCTCTGGGCACAGTGTGCTACCCTGATTATTCCCACCATTCCATCCAACTTTTCTCTCTGTGGTGTCTGCACCACAAGCTGCCTACCCTCCAGGTGCCTCGATGGTCCGGCCACCAGTCGTGCCTCGTCGCCCCCCGGCCCACATCAGCAGTGTCAGGCAGGCCTCCACCCAGGTGCCACGCATGATGCCTCATACCCAGAGAGTAGGTGAGTGTGGGTAGGGCCAAGGGGAATGGGGGTGGGGCAAAGTTGGCACCAGGAGTCAGGACCAGCCTCCATGGTGACCTTGCCATACGCCCTCTCAGTGAGCAAGGCCGACTTTGGACACTGTAGCATGGTAGTTAGCTTGGCCTCCAGTTCCTGGGACCAACTGACTCAGGCCTCTGCTGACTACTACATCCGATCACCTAATCTGTAAAATAGGGACAAAAATAGTACCCCCATTTTATTGTAGAGAATTTAATTTTTTTTTTTTTTTTTTTTTGAGGCAGAGTTTTGTTCTTGTTGCCCAGGCTGGAATGCAATGGCATGATCTCTGCTCACTGCAAACTCCGCCTCCCAGATTCAAGTGATTCTCCTGCCTCAGCCTCCCAAGTAGCTGGGATTGTAGGCATGCACTACCATGCCTGGGTAATTTTGTATTTTTAGTAGAGACGGGGTTTCTCCATGTTGGTCAGGCTGGTCTTGAACTCCCGATCTCAGGGGATCCGCCCGCCTCGGACTCCCAAAGTGCTGGGATTACAGGCGTGAGCCACCGCGCCCTGCCTTAATTTTTTTTTCTTTTTTTTTTTTTTTTTTTGAGATCAAGTCTTGCTCTGTTGCCCAGGCTGGAGTGTAATGGTGTGATCTCGGCTCACTGCAACCTCTGCCTCCCGGGTTCTAAGCAATTCTCCTGTCTCAGCCTCCCAAGTAGCAAGGATTACAGGCACGCACCACCATACCTGGCTAATTTTTGTATTTTCAGTAGAGACAGGGTTTCACCATGTTGGCCAGGCTGGTCTCGAACTCCTGACCTCAGGTGATCCACTGGCCTCCACCTCCCAAAGTGCTGGGATTACAGGCATGAGCCACCATGCCCAGCTTGTTGTTGAGGATCAATGAGATCATGCATGCAAGAGCTTAGCGCTGGGCCTAAAGCCTGGTAAGTATTGCAGTGACTATAAACAAGGGTGTAGATTTTGGCTGTTCAGCAAGCGCGTCTGTTCTTTCATTCTGCAAATGTTCTCACGTCCACTCTGTGCTGGAGCCCCAAGCTCAGCACTGGAGGTTCTGCGTGAATGAGGCATGCTCAATCCCTGGCCTTAGGTTGCTGCCAGGCCCTGACACCCCTGCTTATTCCTTTTTATTGTGGTAAATACACATAACAAAATTTACCACTTAACTATTTTTCAGTGTACAGATCAATGGCATTAAGTATATTCATACTGTTGTGCACTGTCACCACCATCCACTCTCCAGAACTCTGTTCATCTTGCAGAGCTGAAATTCTGTGCCCAGCAAACCATAACTTCTCGTTCCTCCTCCCCCTAGCCCTTGGCAACTGCCATTCTACTTTGTCTCTGTGAATCTGACTATTCTTGGTACCTCATATAAGTGGAATCATAGAGTATTTGTCTTTTTGTGGCTGTTTTTTTTTTTTTTTTTTTTACTTTACATGTCTCAAGATGTATCTATGTTGTAGTGTGTGTCAGAATCTCCTTATTAAGGCTAAATAATATTCCATTGTATGTATAGACCTCATTTTTACTTATTTATTCATCTATCAATGGACTCTTTTCTACCCTTTGGGTATTGCGAATAATGCTGCTGTGAAAATGGTTGTACAGGCTGGGCATGGTGGCTCACGCCTGTAATCCCAGCACTTTGGGAGGTCGAGGTGGGTGGGTCATGAGGTCAGGAGTTCGAGACCAGCCTGACCAACACGGTGAAACCCTGTTTCTACTAAAAATGCAAAACTTAGCCAGATGTGGTGGCATGTGCTTGTTATCCCAGCTACTTGGTAGGCTGAGACAAGAGAATTGATTGAACCCAGGAGGTGGAGGTTGCAGTGAGCTGAGATCACACTACTGCACTATAGCCTGGGTGACAGAGCAAGAGTCTGTCTCAGAAAAAAAGAAAAGAAAAGAAAAGAAAATATTTGTACAAATAGCTCTTTGAAACCCTGCTTTCAATTCTTTTGGGTATATACCCAGAGGTAAAATTGCTGGATGATATGGTAATTCTGTCTAACTCTTTGAGGAAGCCCTATACTGTTTTTCTGTAGTGGCTACATCATTTTACGTTCCTACCAACAGTGCACAGTGTTCTAATTTCTTTACATTCTTGTCAACGCTTGTTATTTTCTGTTTTGGTTTGGTTTTGTTTCGTTTTTGGATAGCAGCTGTTTGAACTCTGCTTTTTTTTTTTTTTTTTTTTTTTTTTGCAGCCAACATTGGTACTCAGACCACAGGACCCAGTGGGGTAGGATGCTGTACACCAGGCCGGCCTCTCCTGCCGTATAAATGCTCCTCAGCAGCACATAGCACCTATCGGGTAAGGCCAGCCTAGCTGCCTGCTCTTAGCCTGGGCTCCTGGCCGCCTGGCTCAGAACCTTAGCTAAGGTGTTGGGCCTTGGCTTTTTTTCTTTCCTTGGCTTGTAAAGTTTCGTTTATTAATGTGTACAATCAGTAAGAGATCACCCTTACTGCGAGAAGGGGAAAGAGGGCCAGCATCCTGTTTTATTTACAATCTGTTTTGCCTCGGTTATTACCAAAATTAATTTGGATGTCCTTAGTATTTGTGATGAGCACCAAGGAAAGGTATTCTAAGAATATGATTATTGAAGGGATGTACTTAATCTTCAAAACAGAAAATATCAACTCTAATCAAAGACTGTATATTTATCTACCTGCCCTAAAAAAGGTCCAAAATTCAGGATTATCATATCCTATGTAGAATTTCAATGTGTCTAGTTTGAACAACTTCTAGGAAAATGAATGAGAGAAGGGTCTTTTTTTTTTTTTTTTTTTTTTGACAGCACCCAGGTTAGAGTGCAGTGGTGTGATTATAGCTCACTGCAGCCTCAAACTCCTAGGCTCAAGTGATCCTCCCACTTCAGCCTCCAAGTACAGGCGTGTGACACCAGGCCTGGCTAATTTTGTGTATTTTTTGTAGAGACAGGAGTCTCATTATGTTGCCAAGGTTGATCTCAAACTCCTGGCCTCAAGCAATCCTCCCACTTTGGCTTTCCAAAGTTCTAGGATTATAAGTGTGAGCCACCACACCCAGCCAAAAATGTGCTAAAATTACCAAGATGTGAAAGGGTGAGAAGTGTGCTGGGGACATGTCCATAAAGCTACTTGATAAAAAGTGCTTTATTTGGCACAAAGTTATTGGTAACACAGGGCTTTCATTTATCAACGTTCATCAGGGACCTTTATAAGTTCATAGCACTACAGGAAATGTCTAAGCTAGAGGCATGACTTCGTCTTCTAATCCACTTTGCCCTTGCTGGGGACTCTGCACCCTACCTGATCATCCAGACCTTGCCCGCTGTTCCCCTCCTCCAGTGCCTCCCTGGCCTTCTGTTCACTTGCCAGGGTAAGTGGGGTTTTTTTTTTTCCGTTTTTTTTTTGAGACGGAGTCTCACTCTGTCACCCAAGCTGGAGTGCAGTGGGGTGATCTCGGCTCACTGCAAGCTCCACCTCCCAGGTTTAAGCCATTCTCCTGCCTCAGCCTGCCGAGTAGCTGGGACTACAGGTGCATGCCACCACACCCGGCTAAGTTTTTGTATTTTTAATAGAGTTGGGGTTTCACCGTGTTAGCTAGGATGGTCTCGATCTCCTGACCTTGTGATCTGCCTGGCTCGGCCTCCCAAAGTGCTGGGATTACAGGTGTAAGCTACCATGCCTAGCCCAGGGTAAGTGTTTTGAGGGCATGCCTATCCATGGTGATTAAGGGATGTGTCCCTGGCACCATGCAGGTCCAGGAGCCAGCTGTGCACGTCCCGGGACAGGAGCCCCTGACCGCGTCCATGCTGGCTGCAGCACCCCTGCACGAGCAAAAACAGATGATTGGTGAGTGGCTGGTTCTCCTACTCTGGAGCAAGAAGAGGAAGGCTATGAGCTGGCTAGCCTGCTGGGAAACACCCTGAGTGGTGGTCCAACGTGAGGTCAAAGTCCAGCATTGTCACTGCCCCCCACTAGTGGGTGACTGTGGCCAAGCTGCCTCTGTTCTTCAGGCACCTATTCTCTTGTCTTAAAACTCTGGTCAGACTAGATGGTCCTGAGGTCCAGAACTTCCAGTGCTGCTGTCCTGTGACTTTGAGGTTGGGAGACACTCCAGATGTGGGCAGATCAGGGGACAGAAGGGAGGAATAGAGGTATGGTCTTGGGTTTCTGCCGAGAAGTGGCCTGTAGGTGGGGGTTAAAGTTCGTCACCCCTTTCCTGAATGGGAGGAAGCTGCTGTTCACGTTTCCTAGTGCTCAATGCAGGCAGGTGGGGCATTGGTGCATTTGGTAAATATGTGATGTTCCCCATAGATTCTGGATTCCTTGTGCAATTCATCTCCACCCCAGTGTCCATGGCAGGCCCTGAGAAAAATGTCACTAAGTGAACACAAGCTTGTTCCTGGTTGGCAGGTTCTTTACTGCATGGCCACCAAGACCTCCAGACCCTTCACTGAATGCCCCCATTACCACCGCCCCATTGTTTCTTCAGCTTACTTAGGGTTTTGCCACGTTACCGCTTTCCCCTCACCCTGAATTTTTTTTTTTTTTTTTTCTGAGACGGAGTCTTGCTCTGTCACCCAGGCTGGAGTGCAGTGACACGATCTCAACTCACTGCAACCTCTGCCTCCCAGGTTCAAGTGATTCTCCTGCCTCAGCGTCCCAAGTAGCTGGGATTACAGGCACGTGCCACTACGCCTAGATAATTTTTGTATTTTTGGTAGAGACGGGGTTTCACCATGTTGTCCAGGCTGGTCTCAAACTCTTGACCTCAGGTGATCCGCCCGCCTCGGCCTCCCAAAGTACTGTGATTACAGGTGTGAGCCACTGTGCCTGGCCTTACCCGGAAAACTTTTAAATGAACTTAATGGAAGTAGAAGCCTTTGTTACTAGTTCTCTATAAACATCTTCACTTTCTTCATGGGAAGACCCCTTCCACCCTTTCTGCCTTAAGAGATACCCCATCCTTGCTGGGCCCTGCACACAGCTGAGAGAGGCTGACCGCCAGTACCAGGCCCTGTCATTAGAAGTACCTGATGTTAGAGCAGGTGTTAAATGTCACAGCCTGGAAGGAGCAGTTCTGGGAGAAGAACCCAGATGTCCTCAGTGCTCCACTCCATACCAGCCCTGGGATGCTGGGATGTGAGCCAGGCAGGTGCACAAGCCATTAGAGGGTGTTCCACACAGGGGAGCGTCTCTACCCCCTTATCCATGATGTCCACACCCAGCTGGCCGGCAAGATCACGGGCATGCTGCTGGAGATTGACAACTCAGAGCTGTTACTCATGCTGGAGTCTCCAGAGTCCCTCCATGCCAAGGTAAGCAGGAACCTGGGCAGCAGGGAGCCCGAGGGGGCAGGAGCAGAGCTAAGGACAAGGGCTCTCCTAGTGGAGCTAGTGGGCAGCTGTTTGGCCAGATAAAGTGTTTCTTCTTGCTGACACTTGAAGGCCTGCTGAATCTTAGAGTGGAGGGGGGCTTAGGTAAGGGTTTGCTTCTTCGCACCTCCGTGGACTAACTCTGTTGTTCCATAGGTAGGGTTTTGGTACAAGGAAGTGTGTTCTGACTCAGTGTAAGGGTTAAGATTTTTCCAGTTGTCCAGCAGTGTACCTCTGTGTCAAAGGTGACAGACAGGGCCATGGGATCTTGCAAGCAGTGGTGGAGGGAGGGTTCCACAGAAACACTGTGGATGGAGGAGGATCCTGTATCCAGGATGCTGAGCCAGGGGGAGGTCAAGGCTCTTCTGGGACCTGCTGGGGCAGCTGCACTAAGCCTCTCCCACTCATGTCCCACAGATAGACGAGGCAGTGGCCGTGCTGCAGGCACACCAGGCTATGGAGCAGCCGAAGGCGTACATGCACTGAAACCAGGTGGGTGGAATGGTGACAGGAGCAGCTGAGCCCAGGAGAAGCTGTAAGGAACTAGGCAGGGACTTTCACAAACACACAGAATTGTGCTGTGTCCCTGGCTTTCTCTGAATCACCAAGGAGTTTGGAGGAAGTCATGAGAATCAGAGGGGATGATTAACTGTGATCAGAATGAGGGGTGGTGGAGGGTGAAGGAGGTGCCCTCTTGCCAGCTGCCCTGTTTGGCTTCATGCAGAATAGGTTGTGCTTTCCTGGGGCCATGCCTGGCTCTATTCTGCCTGCCTGAAGGCATGGCCGGGATGAAACCACCTTCTTTATTGAAGTCTGGGTGTCCACCATACTTTAAAAACACTTACTTTTACCTTTTTGTCCTCAGAAAAGGAAATCCTCACTTCCATGGCTGCCAAAAGGACAGTGTTTCTGGCTCTCAGTCCTAAGGCCCTGCAAACTCTAACTTATTTCCCCATGAGTCTGTATCTATCCTTGGGCTCTGTATCTGAATGACGGTTGGTCACCCATCCAGCCTATTACCTTTTGCTTTGTGTATTAAAAGTGCTGCAAAATCTGCCTTGCCTCCCACCCTTTTGTGTCTGAGGGAGGTGGGGACAGAGCAAAGGGTAGACATGACTGGGTGAGGCTCTGGCTCTAAGAAACAGAAACCATAAAGGAGTGCTGAAGTACACAGAGGGCACATACACAAGAGCAGAAGTGTCAGGAACTGACCCATCAACAGTACAATGGATGACAACACGAATATCACACAATGGACCAGAGCTACAGGGGCCTCCATCTGATGTGCATGGAGCCCCTGGCTTGGGCACCCTGCAGGGCAAACACCCAGCTGCTTCTCGGCTCCAGGCTGGCTAAGGAGTTGTGTAACATAATTAACCCTTGTAGGAACGCTTTAGGGCACCTTCCCAGGTCAGGATTTTCCTCCCCTGGAAATGGGGAAGTCTCTCAAAGCTTCTTCGGGTGAGTTAGTGCTCACCTTCCAACAGGGACATACGGTCGTCTTTGCTGTCTCCTGTACCTGAGCAGCCAAATGAAAGCTTCTACTATGACCCAAGCAGACTGGGTTCTGCTAAAAATTCACCAGCAACAAATCTGACTGAGTCCTCAAGGCTGCTCTGCCACTCTCAGCTCCTCACTCTTCCTGTTCTCCACTCCACAGACCTCCAACCTGTCTTCGCCACACTCTGCCCACTTCTCTGGCTGCTTTTAATCTGTTCCCTGTGCAGATCCATCGTCTTCTCCCCAAATGCTGACTGCTGACATTTCTTTAGTCTCAGTCCTGGGCTCTCTCCTTTTCTCATGCCATGTTCTCCTGAGCTATCTAATTTACAAGCACATCTTCAATTTGCACCTAGTCTAGGATGACTCCCCGTTTTTCTCTTCAGCCCAGTCAACTCTTAAGAGCAACTGAGTCACCTTTCTCACATTCCACCACCTACTTGCCATCAGCTCCTGGTTATCTTGGTAACATTCATGTATAAAATCAAGCGTATGATTTAACTAAGTTCTCTTTTTTTTTTATTTTTTTAAATTTGAGATGGAGTCTCACTCTGTCGCCCAGGCTGAAGTGTAGTAACACGATCTCTGCTCACTGCAACCTCTGCCTCCTGGGTTCAAGCAATTCTTCTGCCTCAGCCTCCAGAGTAGCTGGGACTACAGGTGCACTCCACCACACCCGGCTAATTTTTGTATTTTTAGTAGAGATGAAGTTTCACCATATTGGTCAGGCTGATCTCGAACTCCTGACCTCAGGTGATCCACCCGCCTCGGATGGGGTTTACAGGCATGAGCCACTGTGCCTGGCCTTATTCTCTGATTCTCTCTTCCAGTGTTCTATCTCCACAAATGGCCCCACCATTCTGTTGCAAAAGCCAAAATCGGAGGGTTTCCCCAGCCCTGCTGCCATACCACTTTCTCTCTTCCCATCTTCCAGAGAAAATCCACCAACATGACCTCCTACCAAATCGAAATCCACTTCCACTACCTAGTGGAATAAATCCACTAATTTGAGCTAAGCTCAACCCCTGTACTACCTTCCGCCGATTAACTGCATCTACCCTAGCCCTCCCGCAGTCTGTCCTCCACCATGCACTCCTAAGACTTCAAAATGCCTCTCTAATGTCTCATCCTTGCATAAATCCCGCTGTAGCTTCCCACCATTAGAATAAGGACCACTTTACATAGCCTAGGAGTCCCCGCATGATCTGCTCTCTGCCCTGCCATTCCCACGTAACAGTGTTTTACCTTCTCCGGGAGTGGGGTAGAATTCCATCACAACCTTTAAGACAGTCATATTGATAGCTGTGTGTCCCTCTCCTAGAAACATTAACCTATGAGAAGCAGAAGTTTTATTCCTCAAAGCCTCTCTGGAAAAGGCTGAATGATGTTAACTTTCAAAGATGAGTGATGGGCATGAGGAAGCTTATCACGTTGTATTCATCAGAAATTTCTGAAGTACAAAACGAGTAGCCTCTTTGGGTTGTGCCGGCCCTACCCTCTGTGTCTTTACTAGCAAATCAAGTTGCTTGCCTTCTAGAGCTCAGGATGATATAAATCAGTTGTGACTGGATGTCATGAAACCTACCTCACATCAGTCCTGCCTGCTTATGAGGCAATAAAGGGGTACAGTGCCCCACTCTGAAACTGTCCCTTGACTGTGCCGATGGGGTTTGTCTAATTCTGCTTCAGCCTGGGTGTCTGATGGCTCAGACAAGACTCATCAAGAGAGCTCAGAGGTGGTGTGCTTAACACCGAATGCTGCTTAGCACTGTGTGGTGGGAGCCAAGGGATGATCAGACCCCTTTGTCTGCTCTGCTCTGTGGAATCCTAAAACTCCACTTCCATAAGGTGAAAACCAGCCCAGGAAAGGGAGGCAGCCCTTGATGCTAGCTAGATCGTAAAGCACTCTCCAGCCTCACCCCATACCATGTTTTGTGAATTTCATCGGCCCTTTTAAGTCCCTGTACTCACTGGCCGTGCTCCCAATGAGGGCCTTACACATGCCATTCTGTCCACGGTGCTTTCCCTCCCCTCTTCACTAGTTAACCTCCCTGTTTGGAACTCAATTCCAGCTTTACTTACTCAGGAACCCCCTTACCTCCACTGCATCAAATTTCCCCTTTTGGGCAGGGAAATCACTGACGACTACTTCACGACACTCAGGCAAGCTGCAATTTTACATGTGTGGTAACTTCTTGGCTTCCCACTGGATTACCAGCCCTCTGAGAGCAGGGGCTGTGTCTGTTCACTGCTGTCTCCCTAGCACTATTCACAGTGCCTGGCCCATGCAGACATGTCAATAAATTTGTTCAGCAAATGACTGAATGCCCAGTAAGCAATAAGCTTTTATTATTACTACAAAGTTCCAGGTGCAAAGCTGAAAAGGCATAAATGAAAGCACAGCAGACACTGATGTAGAAGAAAGCCTTTTAATGCAACAGCTTAAACACACAATTCAACAAAATCAGTCAGTTCAAATTAACTTCAACATATTACAAAGAACTATGAAGCCCGGAGAAGGCCACTGTTGGAACAAAAAGCCAAGTCCCTGCCCAGAAAGCAGGACACTGACCAAGGAGGCCTCTCTCCCACTCCTACCTCGAGGAGGAGCGGCCACAATCACTGGGCCCTTTCATCAGCCTAGGTGCCTCTCTGCGGAAGGCAGCAGCACAGAGTCAAGGACAGCTGTCCAAGGGTCAGGGCTCCGCCTTCCCACCAAAGCAGGGCCTGAACAGAAGGCACTGGGGCTCAGATACAGGAGACTGTGCAAGGAAAGGACAGGACAGGGCAGGGCAGGGACAGCAGCTGTACACCTGGAGAGACTGCAGCCCTGGAGAACCAGCTCAACAGGCTGCTTTGGATCAGGGCCTTAGGTTTATCCCCCTCCTTCCACCCCTGCCCGGGAGCTCAGGTTGTTCAGATGAACTGCAGTGAGGTGGGGTCTGGGGAAGCCACAAGGGCAGCACTCAGTCTGCAGCACACTTGGGCAGGACAAAGCCAACTGCTTTGCTGATGAGGATCTGTTGGTGTGGTCAGCTAGCTGGGTTGGGGGAATGGAGACAGGGCTTCAGCTTCACGCTTAGCCCTAGTGGGGACCTTTCTGGCGCAACCACCATGTCTGTGTTTGACTACACTGAGCTTAATTTGAACAAGCAACGCCTCTTACAGGGTGGAAGGCCATCAAAGGGCTGAGGAGGGGGCTTCAGAGCTCACTTGGGGCATGCTGGGTTTCAGGAGTGGGCACAGAGCAGGTGGCCCGTGGCTTCTCTGGGTAAGGTCAGGCAGGGGTTCCGGCTGCCCTGTTGGGATTTTAGTGTAGGTTCTGCTTCACTTCCTGCCACAACTTCTGTGCAGGACCATTCCTAGGCTCAATCTGTAGGAGGTTGCTGATGTCTGCAAAGCTGGATTTATAGTCCTAATAGAAGAAAAGACAGGAGTGTGGGGAAGGTTCCTGGACTGGGGTCGGGATAGCTGCTGAGGCAGCAAAGTGTTTGCAAACCCCAGCCCACAGGCCTGCTCCAAGTTATCCTGGGCTCAGGATGAAAAGTAAAAGCTGCAGATATTGCCTCAGCTTGGCTACACCCTATAAATGGTGGCACTAGCATAAATCTCTGTAGCTATGTTGGGACCTTTTAGCCAGGATTTTTTTTTTTTTACCTTGAGTGCTTTGTGGGCTTGAGCCCGTCTGTAGAATGCCTTCACGTTCTTTCCATCCAGCTTGAGGGCTTCTGTGCAGTCCTTCACTGCTTCTGTGTACTGCTTTAGGACCAAATAGCAGAGCGCTCTGAAGGGGAAAGACCATTTTGGAGGTTTCAGTCACTTCTTATGGGCCACCCACATGCTGTGGAGTAGTTTGAGAAGTGATCTCCAATTTGCTGAACACCTACTCTGTGCTGGCTACTTTATGTCTTCTTAAATCCTCACAACAATCCTAGCCTTTTTCACAGATGAAACGTGCTGGCTCAGAAGGGTAAACAAACTTGGGCCAGGTACCGCCAGTACTGAGGGGCAGACCCAGGATTCAAATAGGCAGGGGGTTTGTTCACGGGACTCCAGATCTTGATCTCATCTAATTATTTCATGCTGTACTGCACTCTCCTATACTGAGCTCTTTCAAGCAAAGAAAAGGTTTCCTGAAACCTTTCCCTTGACAGATTAAAAAATTATCTACTTTAAGGAAAAAAAAAAACCAAAAAACAATGACTGAACTCTAATATATAATGCTGACATGGGGTGAAATGTAAAGATGTTTGCAATTTACTTTGAAGTGCATCAAAGACAATAATATAGACCAACAGATGGCTAAACAGTGATTAGGCAATGTAACAATACTAATTGGAGAATTTAGATGGTAGGTATATGGGTGTTCATGTACAAATCTTTCAACTTTCCTATATTTTGAACATTTTCATCATAAAATGTTGGAAAAAAAGTCATGTGCATCCATACAACAATATATTCTGCATCTGTGGGTTAAAAAAAGTGCATGTGTATGTATATCTTCCTCATTCAGATCTAGTCCTTCTCTCCAAACACAGTCACTGAAAACAAAACAGTCAGATGTCTGGGCGCTCATTACATAAGTTCATCTGTTCCACCTCACTGTTTTCAGTGGGTGCAGGTATTCACTAAGTTGGATGTAGCATAATTTGTTTCACCAATTTCCTATTGAGAGGTATTTTTCATTGTTTCCAGTTTGTAAATAAATGATGCCATGATGAACATCCTTGTGCAAGGGACTGCTGTATCCAAAGATACATGCATTTTAAAACCTGATTGGCCAGGTGCGGTGGCTCATGCTTATAATCCCAGCACTTTGGGAGGCCAAGGTGCGAAGATCACTTGAGCCCAGGAGGTCGAGACCAGCCTGGGCAACATAGGGAGACCCCATCTCTTAAAAAAAAAAAAGGAAATCTGCTTGTTACTGCCAAAATGCTTTCCAAAAAAGCTGAATAGTTATTGACAGAGCCTATTTTCCTACAACTGTACCAACTTTGGGTCTTAAATTTTAATGTTTGCCAATATGGAAACAGTATCTCACTGTCTTAGTTGCTTAGTTGTGGGTAAAGCTGAACATCTTTACATAAGGGTTTTTAATCTTATGAAATCAAACTTCTCTTAACTTTTCCTTTAACAACTTCTGTAACATTTTTTTCCCTTCACATAAGAATGCCTTCCCCACTGCAAGACAGTTAATCCATGTGTTCTTCTCTAACTTAATGGTTTCGCTTTTTACATTCCAAACTGTGATCTACTTAGAATTTACTTTAAAATAAGAAGGTAGGATTCATGTTTAACTCTAACCTGGCTAACCCAACACCTCTTATTAAATAATCTCTCTTTGCCCCAGACTTTATCATACACCAGATTCTCTCATGTTAGTGTTCTCATTTTTTTTCTAACAAACTTACCATGAATTTAAAGAAGAAAATTCGACTAGTCCTTTGATATTGCATGGAATTTATAAATTAACAGAGAGAAAAACCTTCTTGTAACAACTTAAAAGACAGGCACAAATTCTTTGGCACTCCTCCCACTGAGAGGCGGAGGGGTGTCTGCTCTCTCTCTTTGAATTCAGACAGGCTCTGTGACTGCTCTGACCAACAGAGGATAGAGGAAGGGACACGATGTGACTTCCAAGGTTAGGTCATAATAGGCCTTGCAGCTTCCACCTTGGTCTCTGGAAACACTCGCTCTTGGAGCCTTGAACTGACAGGGAAGAAGCCACCTACTCTGAGGCCACCATGCTCTCAGGAAGCTCATGCCAGCACACATGAAAAGGCTGCTAAGAAAGTGGAAAGAGGTGCCAGCTTGCTCTAGCAGTTCCATCGCCCAGCCATTTGAGTCAGGTAGCCCGGCTGCCAGACAATCAAGGAAGAAGGCTTTAGAGGATTCCAGCCCCAGCTACCATCTTGCTGACCCTGCATGAAAGACCCCAAATGAGAACTGCCCTTCCCTAATTCCTGACTCATAAATTACAAGCAAAGTAAAATGGTTGTTGTAAACCACCAAGTTTTAGAATAGTAGCCCCTGTTTTGAACTTTGAACACAGAGGAATTCCTTTTTTTTTTGGAGACAGGGTCTCGCTCTGTCCCCAGGCTGGAGTGCAGTGGCATGATCACAGCTCACTGCAACCTCCGCCTCCTGGGTTCAAGCGATTCTCCCACTTCAGCCTCCAGAGCAGCTGGGATTACAGGTACGCACCACCATGCCCAGCTAACTTTTGTATTTTTTGGTAGAGATGGGGTTTCAGCATGTTGGCCAGGCTGGTCTCAAACTCCTGATCTCAAGTGATCTGCCCACCTCGGCCTCCCAAAGTGCTGGGATTACAGGCGTGAGCCACCATGCCCAGCCTGAACATAGAGGAATTCTAAGGAAACTAAAGTTTCCTCCCCATGGGCTTGGCAATTTAAAGAAATGGCCAAGTGACTGGGAAGTAGAGGAACCACAGTGAAAGCATTATGCACTGTATTGTGACTTCAGAATAGAAAGGTAGTGATTACTAGGGGCATGTGCGACTTCTCAAGACTATATTTAAGATGATCAAAATGCGTAACTTCAGGTAATAAAATAAACACCCTTGACTTTTGGTGAATGAGCTGACTCTGTATCCAGCCAGAAGGGTTTTAATTACAAAGGGGTTGGGAAATAACACAAGTGAGTGAAAGGGAAATAAGCCTTGGAGTCACAAAGATCTGGCTTAAATCCCAGCCATCAAGTATTAGTTGTTTAACTTTGTGGTCATTAATTCATCTTTCTGAGCCTGATTAGGTAACACAGGACAATGACCTAAGCTGAAGGACTGCTGTGAGTACAAATGAGATTCTTATGAGCTGTTTCAGGGCTGGCAAGTTGTAGGTGCTATGCACTCAGATGTCACCTGCACAAAGGGAGCCAGCCAAAGTAAGCCAAAGCCTAGGCACTGTGTCATTCAGATGGGCGTACATGAGGGGGAGCATTAGACTATGTTCAAGACGTTCCAGGATGTGGTAAAATGTTAGCCACAACGCCTAAAAACTCAGTTTTGTCATTAGTCTTCTAGATTATAAACTCAATGCAATCACAACCAAAAGCTGTCCAACAAGACATTTTTTGGAATTTGCCAAATGATCTGAAAGTTTAGCTAGAAGAACAAACATGGGCAAATACTAGGAATGCTCTGATTAAGAAGAATGAAGAAAAGACCAGCCTTATAAGATATTATAAAGCAAAAGTAATTAAAACAGTGTGGCACAGACACCTGCATGAAGAACGGTATCTAAACAAAACAAAACACAGCTCCAAATGTGGCAATGATCCAGAAAAATGAGTTAATGGAGGTGTCTAGCAGCATAAGGTAAGCAAGGTGAAAGAGGGCCCAGAGATAGAGGAGTTAGAAGATGCCGCACAAATATGAAACAAATAGGCTGCAGGCTTCTTTTTCAAATTAGCCTGGCAGATTGAGGCCCCTCTGGTCCAATCAGCAATAAAACCACATAAAACCACAGGTGCAAAATTCCAAAATATAAGCTTTAAAATTACAAGTTATCTTTCCAATTCATTGGGCAGCAAAACCTGATCTGAACTGACATGAAGCTACTTAGTTTCTCTATTCCACCCCATGTGAACATGGAATTTCCAAGTTTCACTGGCAGAAATACTTCTGCAAGCTGCCCCAGATGCTGCTGGAGTGTTACATAATTCAGACCATATTACCTCACTGAAGTGGAAAACACTTCTTTTTTTTTTTTTTTTGTGACAATTGAGTCTCGCTCTGTCACCCAGGCTGGAGCGCAGTGGCGCGATCTTGGCTCACTGTAACCTCTGCCTCCTGGGTTCAAGTGATTCTCCTGCCTCAGCCTCCCAGGTAGCTGGGATCACAGGCATGTGCCATGGCGCCCAGCTGATTTTTTGTATTTTCAGTAGAGATGGCGTTTTGCCGTGTTGGCCAGGCTGGTCTCGAACTCCTGACCTCAAGTGATCCTCCCGCCTCAGCCTCCCAAAGTGTTGGGATTACAGGCATTGAGCCACCGTGGCTGGAAAACACATTTTATCTCAAGAGTTTGGAATAAAGAACAATGTGTCTACATTAGATCCAAGATTTTTGAATCAGAGAGTGATACATGTATGCTGATAGGGAAGGATAAACAGATTTATAACATTTTATAATAAATGTTTTATACTAAGCATTTGGTTTTGATATGGTCTCTTGCTGAATGTTTCAACGTTCTGAGAGTAAAAGTAACAGGAAGCTCTTGTTGAAGTCAGATTCCAATTTTGGTGCCAACATTTACTGGCTGGGTGAGTTGAAGGCAAAACCCTTCCTTCTCTGAGCCTCAATTTTCTCAACACTAAAACAGAAAGACCACCTGTAATACCTCCGAGCATTGTTGCAGAACAGTCCCTCCTACACAGTGAAGGGACCGTGCCCTGGCTCCTAGGCACTGTCAGTGATCACTGATGGCAGCTCCTGGTGCAGGGCTTTCTACAGGCCCCCAAGTCTAACCCTTCAGGCTAGACTGTACCCATCCTTCTTACTCTCAGGCCAGGCAATGGTTACCTCACACTTTGGCTTCTGGGCCAGTGCTCTCAGACAGAAATGGTGCCAAAATTTCTAACAGGAGGGTCTTGGAGAAGGGTAGGGAGCAGCGTGGTGGGGTGGAGAGGCTAAGAGGCTTGTGTTAGGGATGTGTTGCAGAGCAAGCACACTGCTTTTACTTACATTATATGCTTATGAAAATTCTGGGGACGGGGCCAACAAAGCCCAGGCTACCATTTGGCACCCCTCAGTTTCTACCCTTTTGAGATAATGAATGCCACTGGTCATGTCTAGCTCACAACATGGATGCATGTTTTCAGCTATAACATACTTGACTAAATGCTAGGGATGAGGGGCCCATTGCAGTCCAAGAGAAGACTATGGAACAAAACATCCAGTGTCCTGAAATGCCCCAGGCCAGCAGCTATGTAGGAGATACCTGTTGCTGTATGTGGCAGATTCCAGGTTACTACACAAGAGGCTTTCACTGTACTTCTCAATAGCTTTCTTATGGTTTCCCTTCTTTACAAGCTCATTGCCTTCTTCCTTCAGAACTTTGGCTTTCTCCACATCCCCAGCAGAAGGCACTAGATACAAATTCAGAAGAGGAAAAAAACCATGGAGCAGCACCCAACTGAGATCAGTGAGATCTCTTCAGCATCATCCCTTCCAAATGGTTTACAATCCTCTCTCCCAGCGATTTCCTCCACTGTTGTAAATCATCCTTCCTGATTAATGACTTCCCCCAATTAATAGCTTCTGGGCAATTCAACAGTTTTTCATTAAGAAGTTGGGGACTCCTGATATAAATACATTTTTGCATGCACATAAAAATATATAAATGATAAAAAGCAACCCAGGTTCTAGCCTTGTCACTGCCTCTTGGTAGCCGGAAGATCTTGTGTGACCTACAGAACTTTTGGACCTCAATTTCCTCACCAATAAAATGAGGCAATACTAATTCCACCGATGGCTATTTTCAGGGTCAAATCTGAGAGTAGGTAAGAAAGTACAGAACACACTATATACTTAAAGCAGGACAAGAAGTAAATAAATATTAATAAATACACATCTGGTAAAGAAAGGGTATAGTTTCTGGGCTATGGGAAAAAGGGAGAAGAGCCTACTATTCCTCATCTCTGGTTTGGGCTGAGCCTGTGAGTATCCTCCCTCATCTAACACATGCAGCTCTGCTCCACCCTTCAAGGAGAGGAAGCAGAGAGAACAAGGTGAAATCCAAGCTGCTCAACTTGGTGTTCAGGCCCTTCACTGCTTGGCCCCAATTAATTATTCCAGCCTCGGCTCCATATCATCTGCTTTTTAAATTTTTTAGAACTATGTTTATAAAATACTAAATACTTATGAGCAGGGTGAGATTATAGGTTTATACCATGAATTCATCACCCAGTTAAAGAAAAGCCACATAACTAGGACCTTTGAAGTCCTGAGGGACCCTCCTCAATTCAATCCACTGCTGGAGGAAACTTTTATCCCCAATTCTGTGCTTCTTTCCCACCTTTTAAAACCGTTTAACTGTATACAATAGTACCCACAGACCAGTTTTGGTTTGCTTTGTTTTCAAACTTCATACAGAAGTTTTCAAACTTCATACAGAAGAATAAGTAAGTCTGTGTATTATTTTATGACTTGGTTTTTCTTTTTCCCCTTAACGTTATACTCCTGAGATTCATCTGTGTTGATGCACAGACCTGTAGCTCCTTCATTTTCATTGCTGCAATACCACAGCTAAATTGTCCATTCTCCCATTTATGGAGATCTGGGTTATCTCCAGTTGTTTTTTTGCTATCACAGTCTTCTATGAACATTCCTGTGTACATCTCTCTGTGCACAAACACAAGGGTTTCTCTCGAAGTAGGGCTTCGGCTTCACTGGCATCCTACAACACACCACTCTGCAGTCATCCTTATTTCCACTGCTCCCCCCATGCACTTTCATTCCCCAACTCTCTCCACTGTCTCTGCCAACGATTCTTCCTCCCTTCCCAGCTGACGACCTCCTTCTTCGAGGTCCAGCTCAAGGCTCCACCTCCACTGCCACCCCTTCTGAGTCTTTCCCCGACTCCTTCACACACTTAAGTCAGTTTCTATCCTGAAATCCTCAAACACTAAGACTCTAAAGCACATGTTCCTCTTCCTTGTGTTTTAAAACACTTGACATGTCTCAGTCCCTCATTTGACGGAGAGGTCCCTGAGGGCCAAGACTACCTGTCCTCTCTGTGTCACACTGCTTAGCATACACATGGCTGGGAACACATGGCTCAGTGACCCTGAAAGAATGAAATCAATGGCAGGTGCACTGATTGAAAGAATGAAATCAATGGCAGGTGCACTGATGCCATCAGGTTCATTAGAACCCCACATTTTCATCCTAGAGAAGAGTGGGGAACATTTACCAGGCTCCCACAAACCAGAGTGAATGCGACCCATGACCAGACAGGGGTTCTCCTGTAGAAGGTGAGTAACACTTGTCCTCCCCCAATACCTAAAGGTCACTTACACATGGCAGGGCTCCATCTCTGATCCCTTCTGCACCTCTAGCCTGAATCTCTAGCTTGCTGGGCTGGACCATTCCCCTGGAACATTAAAAGAGCTTCCTAGTGCCTGACAAATGGCCTCTTCCTTTCACACAGTTGAGGTGAGGAGTCTCCTGTTTTTGGCTGCCCAACCTGGATCTTTCTCTTCTTCATGCTTCTCCAGGGATTCACACAGTGTACATGCTCCTGGGAAGGGTCACTCTCTAGCTCTGGAGGTGGGGCAGGTGCCTCAGGGGTGACCTACTCACAAATTCTCATCCCCCGGTTATGGTGTGTACTTCAGGGAATGGCCTGTGACCATGAAGACCAGAATAGATTGAGAAATCGATTGAGAAAATATGTGAGCTAGAGTTTTTTGGGGAAAAAAAAAATCCTATCTTTTCCTAGTGAGCTATCAGAGAAAGACTTTCTTTCTCTGGGTCATGAGGCATGGGGTATGAATGTGAGGAAGGGAACTGCTATAGCTATTTTGCTACTAGGAGGGAAGCTTGCCAAAGACAAAGCTGACACACAACAGAAAAGAAAGCTGAGATAAGTACAGAAAAATGGAGTTAGTCTGTTAATACAGTGAGCTGCTGGAGTAAACCTTGCCTGAATTCTCTCTGGATTTTTCAGTTTTATGAGCCAATAAATTCCCTATACTATTTTTACCATGTTGAGCGTTCTGTTTTTGCAACCAAAAACATCCTAAGTACTACATCCCAAGTACTACCAGAGGAAAGAGAAGGGAACTCCCACTGCATGCCTATGAAGGCCAGGCTGGGGGTTTTATGTGTCTTACGTCATTCAGTCCTCATGGTTGTGAGGAAGACTTTATCATCCCCCTCACTATACAGCTGAGAAAACAATCTCTAAGAGATGAAGACTTCTATTTTGTTTTATACTTTGTTCCTAAGATTATTTTTATAACTCAGCTAAACAATGCCAATTTTTGCAGGACTAATCTAGAGAAAACAGATACCAGGAGATTGCAAGACTCTGGGCAGGGTGTCACAGCTCACCTCTGTTCTTTGTAGCTGTGGTTTCTTTGGATTTGCTTTTAGCCTTCTCTTTGTGGTTCTCCGAAGGCAAGGAATTCCACCTCTTCTGGGCTGAAACAGGCACCAAAGGGATAGAGGGCAGCTTCAGGCGCCATTCGGGCCCAAGAGAGTCCATGAGAGCTCTGGTCATTCTGGAAAGGAAGGCAGGATTGCAGGGAGGTTTCCAGCTGGGTCGAGAAGATATTTCTCCTTTCACACACCCATGGAAGGTAGGCCTTTTCAGAAGAGCCAGAGCTGCCACCCTCCCTCTGGTCAGAACTACCTCTTTAGCTCCTCCAACATGCTGCAATATAGGAACAGAAGTCTGCCACCCATAAACGCCATCTCAGATCAGTCACCATGACACTCCTTGAGCTTGGTCAAACTATGTTACCTTTAAAGTGGGGATCTGTTGCTTGTTAAGGATACTTAAACCGTGATCCAAAAAGACTATACTTTCTCCAAGAAAGAATCGTACATTTTATTTCATATTTTATCAATGAATCGAGTACACAACCATGCAAGCACCTGACATTTGTTTAATGCTCAGGCTTTTTAAAACATGCAAAGCTTACGTCATTCTCAAATCTTACAACTCCTCAGGGTTCCCAATTCCCTAGGCTAATGTGGCCTGTGAGATCTGGTCCCCACCCTTTCCTGTCCCCCTTCACTGTGAGCCAATTCCCTTCTGTTCAAGACTTTGCACATGCTTTTTCCTCTACCTAGAACAATCATTTCCATTTTGGAAAAAGATTGCCACCTTCCAGGCCCGGCTAACTCCAACTTATTCTTTAGATTTCAGCTTAAAATGCCACCCAGCGACCAAGTTCATTCTGTCAACTGATCTCCAGCACCTGGTATATCACCTGGCAACCACCAGGGCACAATCAGTTATGTGTTGAATTAATGAATAAAGCTAACTGTATACTTTTTCTGTTCCTACAGCCACGTTTCCTGTATTATAAGAATAAAAACCACAGACTGATATCACTACAAATTCCAAGATGTCTTGGGCTAGGCTGTTTTCCTGGCGGCCAAGAAAGTGATTTCAAACACCTACTCTCCTCAAACCTGTTCCCTGGCCGTTCCCCTTTTTTAGAGCAAATTTCCTCACACCCCAAATACAAACCTACCTGCCTGGGTGCCCAATCCTTCCTATTTCTCTTTTGTCACAACAGAAGAGACAATGGGACTAATCCACCTAGGCTCTGGATCCCATCTCCAATGTTATATATAATGTTATATGTAAACATTAAAATGTTATATATATTTACATTCATTCTTCTGATCTTACCTCTTTCAGGGACCACACCCAGGCAGCACCTCCCTCTCCCACATCTTCATCCCTCCTACTAACTCCAACCATCAGCATTTAAGTCCCTTTAACTTTTTCCTCACCTAATAAAACCATACTGGACACCCCTTGCTATCACAGCTACACTCCCCAGCCTCCCTTCAAGCCTGACTTTCTGAAAGCATTGCCCTCTGGCCCCCGATCCCACTGACCAGCTTCCATCAGAGCCACCGGTGACTTCATTGCTAAACCTTTAATGTACGCTCCTTGGAACACCTGACACTAATGATGTCTCCATCCTTCTTGTAATACTTCTTCCCTTGGGACATAACTGCCCTGTTTCCTTCCACCTCTCCAGCTGCTGTTCCTCTGTAAGTCCCTCAAATGCTGGAGTTTCTCAAAGCTCCATCCTCTTCCCACTTGCTGTGACGTTCTTTTTCTCTCACAGCCCTAATCCACCTCTATGCTGATGACCCTCAAATCCGTATGTCTGGCCTGTATTTTCTTCCTTCGCTCCATGTGAATACCCAACCATCTTAATTACATCTCTAGTCTCATGTCCCACAGTCACCTCTGACTGAATGTCAACAATCTGAGTGTCTTCTTCTATTCCTCCCTTCTTGCTACCCTGCAACCACTAAAGCTTGTTGATATACTTCCTACACGTCCCCTGACTGGTCCCATTGTTTTCTCTCCACCCTCTCCCTGGAGTGCCGCATGGCTCCCTTCCATCCTGTTGCCCTTCATATCATCCCTCAATATGGCAGCAAAGAGTTTTTCTCTAAAATACAACTCTGCTCATATTGCTCCACTGCTACAGACCTTTTCATAAAGCCTCACTTGCTCAGGATTAAGTCCAAGCCCCTGAACACTGGGTCTTGTGTGACTTGGCCTCATCAACCTGTCCCAAGCTGAGCTCCTGCCTGCAGCACCACGTGAAACCAACTTCTTACAATTCCTGTGATCTGTCATGCTTGCTCACCCTTGCACACGCTGCTCTGTCTTCTGGCCGGCCCCCTACCCCGTATCTCTCAATCTTAGCTCACCTCCTCTAAAAAGTTCTCTCTGGCCTCCCCTTCTCCCTCTCAGCTAGCTAGGTGGCTCCTTTCTGGCCTCAGAGCTCCCTGTCCTGCCTCCTACCATGGCGCTTATCATATACTGTGCTTGCCTATTACTGACTGGTGTCCTCCTTGAGACCAGGACCTCTATGAGGGCAGAAACAGGTATGTCTCAGTCTTCAGCCCAGGTCCTAGAGCAAAGTCTGTCAAGTAATTGGTAGATTTTGTGGAATCAGATAAATTAAAAAGGAGGCAAAGAGAAAACAAAGAATGCTGGCAGACAAGTCAAGCCAGCAATAAAGCACTAAATACATACCATGAAGTCCTGTTAAGGGTTTGCTATTTGTGTAGCATTTGGCTTTCTAGCTGCACATGCAGAGGGGAAACACGATCAGTTATACAAATGGCAATATCCATGAGATAAAAGCCAATTACTGCTCAGAGACCAAAAAGGAATTGCACCTGGGGAACCTCCTGGAGGGGTCACAGTGCAACATACTGAACCATGTCCACAGACCATATCCTTTTAGGCTTGTCGTAGCTGCTTGGGCTTGTGTCTTATTCTTCCAATTAGAGTTAGCGCTTTAAAGATAAGTGGGGTCTGTATCTCTCTCATTTTGGTATCCCCCACTGAACCTGGCACAATACCTTAAACAGCACACAATAAATATTACTGTGTACATAGATGCTGTGAGGCACATGTAGGCAAAAATCAATCAATCAATCTCAGTAATTTGGACTCCCTGAAAACCTGCTAAATACAAAAGCAGATTTTCCTTTCACACCTTCCCTTACGTGCCCATTGGGAATTAGATCTAAGTGTAGCCAAAGGGATCCCCTCAGAGGACAGACAAGGCAATGGCCGGCAGCCAATCAAGGACAGGGAGTTGCTGTGGAGACCACCTGCTGTGAATGGAGCTCACCTGTTGATGCCTTCTAGGGCTGACGTCACACTATTATCAATCTGCAGCACAGTCTTATAGTCAACATAGGCCATAGGGTACTTCTCCAGAGCCTCATAAGCAGATGCTCGCCGCAGCAGGGGCTTAATGCTGAAGGGAACCAACGCCAGTGCTCTAGAATAGGAGGCAAAAATGTCAACTGGCTGGCTGCTAAGCCACCAGGGTTTCCCTACAGTTTCTTCCAGGCAGGGTTATCTGGAGCACTCAGCGTACAGGAAGTAATTTCTGGCTGAGAGACACAGCTAAAAATGCCAAACCTCAGAACAGGGATTTTTCAACTTAGACTGAAGTGAGGAGGGGAAAGAGGGGAGAGAAACATGAATTTTGTTAAATGTGCATGCACATGCATCAATTTTCATAGTTTCAACTGCCCCAAAATCAAGAACAAATGCTTCATGGCTTTCACGCTACTATGTGTTTTTACAGTTGTGGTCTGGTGGGAATAATAAACAAGATTTGGAGTCAGATGGGGTGGTGTCTGAATTCCACCTCTGCCGCTAACTATGTGACCCAGATAAATCACTTTATTGCCCCAACCCTCAGCAACTAAGTTCTGGCCTGGGACACATGGTAAATGTACCCCACAGGTTGGTCGTGAACATTCAAAGAGAAAAATCTAGCACAGGGCCTGGTACAAATTAATTCAATACAGGCTCCGTGAGTATGCTCACATCCCTCCTGCTCTCCTGGCTATCACCAGGGCATGAATCTAAAGCAATGTCAGAGGACAACAGATCTGAGAACACATTTCAGGTAAATGTGAGAGTTTAATGATGATAAAAGAATATTAGACTGGCTTGAAGAAAAAGAGGTATGAAACATTGTTCAGTGTCCTCTAAAACTGGTCATTCATGAATACCATTTTTTTCCTTTCTCCTTGCTTCTTCTGAGACATCTATTAACCTCTATTCCTCCTTCTTTCCTTTGCTCCCGTCCCCTCACGTACTCCTATCCCTGAAAAACACCTGGGCAAGCCAGTTACTGGTCTGCAACTCCACCTCATCCCCAGGTTTCAAATCTCACAAAGACTTTAAGGCCTACTTCTAACTGCCCATCCCACTCCTGTTGCGGCAGCGGAGCCAAGACTTCAAAGACACAAGTCAGGGGCCATAAGGACCAAGTAGAGATTCCCATTCTCAGTAACCTGGTGAAACTCAGTGACACTTTCTTAATATCTGTCCCAGATGTAATTGATGGAATCCTTCCAAAGAAGAAACAAGCCAGATTAACCCAGCCTCCTCTTCTGAGACGCTCAGACATTCCAAAGTTACCCTCAGCCACTTACGAAGTGCAATCTTTGATGCAGTCTCTGCAGTTTCCATCCTTCAAATGACACGCTGCTCGGTTGGAGTAGAGAACACTTTCTTCTTTTGGGTCTGAAGAACCTGCCCAGGTAGAGTGGGAAGATGATCAGTCTGGGAAATGGGTGCCTCAGGGCACTAGGATACATTTCATACTCAGAGCTCTTTGGGCTTTGTGTTAAGGCAGTAGAGATAACTATAACCTGATCAGGCTTGTTGGTCTGCTGGGCTGGCGTGTTTGTCATTCTTATGTGACAGCAAGGACACTGAGCTTTCTGCCATTCAAAGGGAACCAAGTATCTCCTCATTCACTCATTCCAGCACTGAACTTTATAACACACAAAAGATATACATGAAATACTAGCTTCTGCCTCAAAGAAATCCATGCTGTAACTACTTGGGTTTGGGTGGGTAAGTGGATGGATGGGTGTGTATTTTATTATAAAAAGCATTTAAATCCAAGAAAGAAAGAAAAGAAAGAGAGAAAGACGGAAGGAGAGGAAGGAAATAAAAGAAAGAAAGAGAACAAGATGATAAACGCCATGATAAACGGATTGACCAAAAGTTGTAGGGACACAAAAGACCCATGAAAGACATGAGACTAGTTTTACCTCGTCAAGCCAGAGAGGACTTTATCAGGGAAATGATAACTGAGCTGGGTGTGATGGGAGTATGAGAACTTTTATCAGGAAAAAGCCTTAAGCTACCCCATGGGGAGAATTATTAGACATTTTCCTAAAGGCAGTCCTTACCCTCAGGAATTGCAGAGGCTCAAGTCCTTCACTGTGGCCACAATGATCTTTATTTATTTATTTTTGAGACAGAGTCCCACTCTGTTACCCAGGCCGGAGTGCAGTGGAGTGATCTCCGCTCACTGCAACTCCGCCTCCTGGGTTCAAGCGATTCTCCTGCCTCAGCCTCCTGAGGAGCTGGAGTTACAGGCGCCCACCACCATGTCTGGTAGAGACAGGGTTTCACCATGTTGGCCAAGCTGGTCTTGAACTCCTGACATCAGCAATCCACCCACCTCAGCCTCCCGAAGTATTGGGATTACAGGCATGAGCCACCGTGCCCAACCAACAGTGATTTTTATTTTTAAAGGTAATTTTCAACCACTTCAGACCACTAGTGTGGGCCATAATTTTAAAAAGAATTGAAAACAGGCTCTCTTTGAAAATTTTGAAACATACAGAAAACCATTACCTCAGAATCCACCACTAGATTTAGCACGTTATATTAGTTCCCAACTTAATTTTTAGAGACATGGTCTCACTCTGTTGCCCAGGCTGGAGTGTAGTGGCGTGATCAGAGCTCACTGCAGCCTCGAACTCTTGGGCTCAAGCAATCTTCCCAGCTCAGCCTCGCAAGCAGATAGGACTACAGGTGTGTACCACCATGCCCAGTAAATTTTTAAATTTTTTGTAGAGACAGTTCCACTGTGTTGTTGCCCAGGGTGGTCTTGAATGCCCAGCCTCAAGAAATCCTCATACTTTGGCCTCCCAAAGTGTTGGGATTATAGGCATGAGCCATGGCACCCAGCCCTTAAAATTTTTTTTGATAAGTTAAAACTCCAGCCATCCCCATCCTTATCCCTGTGCTGCCTCCCCAGACTCCCAGGGGCCAGAACAATCCTGAAGTTGGTATGTAACATTTTCAAGCATGTTCGTCTACATTTATGTGTGTGTGTGTTAACAGGTAAGATACCATTTTATGTCTATTAAAGCATTTCCTAAGAGGTATCATACTGCCTATCCTTCTGCAACTTGCTTTTTTCACTAAGTATCCTGTTGCCATGTTGATATTTGATATCTTTCATTCAATACCAACAATAACAAGTGTTTTCCCCTCTTGTTTTGCCAGGCCCAGAGGCGGAAAATACAAAGAATAGTAAAATACATCCTTGCCCTTAAGGAGCTAAGTATAAGTACCCAAAACCTGTAATCCATCTTGAGTCACCACAGTATGGTTGCTCAGAAACAGCAGTGGTGCGGCAGAAAGGGCATCAACCCTGCCATCCTGACAGTCACTCAATCGCTCTGATCACGCGTGCCCACCTACCACATGAGGACATCACTTCACAGACTTGCTGGAAGGGTTCATTGTGTTAGCCTGTTCCCTGAGTTCTCTTCATGATCAAGAAGACTGATCAGAGAAATCAAGAGACTTGCCCAAAATTACCTAGAAAATCTGTAGCGGCAGCAGCAGAACCAAACTCTGGTCCTTGCTAAATCTAGATACCAGGCTAGTTTTCCTGTGGACCCAGAATTAACCCATACAAACGTACAAGCTTTTCCAGACCAGCTGTGGTGAGATGAATGAAAATGACAGCAACATCAGTACCTCAGCTTCCTCAGCAACTTCATCAAGTAAGGCTGACATGAGGAAGTGGGCCTAAAGGAGAGTTTTCTAGAAAAAAGAGGGCAAACGAGTGACTTGAAACTGCAAAAAGTGCAGACAAAAAAAAAAAAAAAAGCATGAAATCTGGAGAGGATGTAAGGAGAGGTCTAGCAAAATGATTAAAAATTTGGACTTAGCATCAAAATCAAACATCCATATTGAAATCATGGCTCTTCCATGTCCTCACTGTGTAATCCAAAGGGAGCCAATTTAACTCTCTTAGACTCCTCCTTTCTAAGCGTCTTATCCACAGGGCCATAATAAAGACCAAAGTAGATCATGTCTAAAATGTCCAGTACATGGTAAAGCGTTCAACAGATGCTAGCCAAGAAAAGGAAAAAAAAAGGAAGGCGGCAAAGGGAAATAGGTACTGAACGGTGACACACAGAAACCAGGATCCAAGGCTCCTTTCAAAAGTCAAGGCTCTAACCAGTGAGGGTTTCTGATTCACTCACTCTGTAGAAGGGGCTTTGGGCAAAGGCCTGCGGTACGCTGCCGAAAGCTGGACGCTGGGAGAACTGGTAAGCACATGCTATTCTTCTGTTTCCAACTCTCCGGTAGCTTCCCATCCAGTAGCTTTCATGCCAAGCTTCCAGTCTGGTATGAAATCCAAACTCCTCAGCAGGGTTTAAAACCCCTTCACAATAAATAAGGGTCTGCCTTCCTAACTGACCTCATGTCCTCCTATTCCCTGCCCTGGTTCACTATGCTTTGACCCCTGAAACACACCATGTTTATATCGTCTGGGGGGACTTTCTCATTGCAGTTCCCTTCAAGACCGAAAGCCTTGTGCGCTTGGCTTCCCATCATTTAGACATCACCTTAAATATCACTTGTTCAGAGATGCTGCCGTTGATCTCCCACTCCAGTCAACTATCGCATCACCCTATTTGTCTTCTTCCTAACCCTGATTATCCCACAGGTCTCGTTTACTTACTAACTCGCTTAAGACTCACGCCCTCCCCACCGCCCCCACAAGAATGCGCTGTCCTTGAGAGAAGGGACTTCTTGTGTCTTGTTACACAGGAGGTATGTAACAGCTACTCAACAAATACTAACTGAAAAATGAGTCGCTGCGGGGGAGGAGGGTTTAGCTCTATCCTTAGGGCTCAGAACGAGGCCTAAATAACTTAGGAAGGGGCCAACAGGGCAGTTAACAAGCAGGTGGAAAGAAAGGGCCGAGGAAGTTTCTGGTAGGATGCCAGAGTCGGAAGGGGCTGGAAGGGTTGGGGGAGGGGCCGCGCAGGACCGCTGGCCGCCGGCAGCGCGAGGCCCGGGCGGTGGTTGCGGGGGTTGGAGGAGCAGGCCCGGGGTGAGAACGGGGCCGGGGTCGTACCTTGTGCCTGCAGCACCCGCAGCGCGCGGCCGTAGAGCGCGGAGGCCTCGGCGTACTGGCCGTTGCGGAAACTCTCATTGCCGGCGGCGCGGAGCTTCTCCACAGAGTCTGGGAATTTGGGGGCCATCCCGGAGCCAGGCCAGCGAGTGGGACGCCTTCCGTGCGTCCTCGTGTGGTGCAGTACAGCGTCCGGACGGAAGCCCTGGCGGCGAATATCTCCGCCCCACAGCGAACCCAGCCGCGAGGGGGCGGGCCGGAGGCGGGGCCTGCGAGACCTGGAGGCCCGGAGCGCCCCGCCCTCTGCGCGTGCTCGGTTTGGAATTTAGACTCCCCTTGCACGCCGGGCGGCTGCATGCTCTGGGCTCCCTGGGTTGCTAGAAGGCTGTGGATGACGCAGGGAGGGAGGCCGGCCCCGCTATCGGGGAGATTATGTCCTAGTGGGGTCCCCACAGGCAATTAACTGATAAGCAAACGAAGACTCTAATTTCATGTGATTAGTGCTGTAAGGAAAACAAAACAGGATAATGCAATGGAAAGTGACCACGTGTGGGCTATTTTAAATAAGGGGATGAGGGAAGGCCTTTCTCAGGGGGTAATAATTAAGCTGAGACCAGACAAGATTTAGGGAATGCTGTTCCAGCCAGAGGGATGGTAAGTGCAAAGGTTCCAAGGCTAGAAAGTACCTGGCACCTAGTGCTCTATAGATATTTATTTAATAAATGAATGCACAGGTGGATTGATGGTGTCAAAGTCAACATATAGAGATGAATCTCTAAAGTTTAAATTTTTTATTTGGGAATCAAGAATTGCAATTCAGGGCTTACACACAGACCGGGTTGTCTTTGGTATGTCAGAAGAACAAAGAGGTTTGGAGATTTTATAAAACAGAAATGTTACATATTGCTCTTCAAGGAAGTTTACTGGCACTAGTAAAGTGGGGGTTTATCAGCTTCTTGGGGGGCTGGCAAGCTTTGATTGGTAAGTGATAGCGGTGGATAAAACTCAGAATTATAGCAGGCTGTTTCAGTAGCTATTAGATAAAACTGGTTTTAGGTTACAGCAGGCAGTTTTAGCAGCCAGGCTTGCAAAAATTTACTTTTTTGGAGCAATGTTATACGCCCTGAGTATTTGTTCCCCTGGCTTTTCAATTCTGTCTTAGTTGGATATGACAAGAATGACCCAGTTCGTATGATCAACTTTCAGAGTGGATGAAGATCTTTCACGGACGGTGATTTCAATTTATCTCCAGCCTCATCTGAGGTCTCTATGTCCCACGCATTGCTATCTACACACACTAAGTTCTTGCTTCTTAGCCTTTGCTTGTTATCTCCTTCTCCTGGATTTTTTTTTTTTCTAAATATTTTTTCTCCTGCCTAATCCTGAATTAACTTATAACATGCCATTCAAACATCATCTTCTCTGAAAGCCTTTCCTGATTCCAGCCTCCCCCCCCCCCCCATGCTCCTTTTGCTCCCTGTTGGTCTCTAGCTTTATTCCTAACTTTGCATTTGTCACCCTTCAACTGCCAGTTTGTAGTTTTCCTTAAACACTGTGAGGTCGTTAATGGTAGGAATTGGGTCCGCTTTATCTTTGTTTATCCAAGACCCTGATAGGGTCTGGCATTCAATAAAAGTCATTGATAAAGATCCAGTCTCTACCTTCAGGAATTCAGTTATAATGATCTGCATACACTTAACGCCACCAGACTATAAGCTTTCTGAGGGCTGGGTGGATGTTCCATCTGAAATGCTTCCCCTTGACCCCTGCCCCGACCAAGGATGAACGCTGACTGTGGTGGGAAAACCAGATGAGGCCCACGCTGCTGGCTGGCTACTCAAATGACTTCCATCTTTGCTTCCAGGAGCCTAAATTTTGCCTGAGACTCTCCCAGGCTGGGGAAGTGAATCAGGATTGCTCTAAGCCAATCAGAAAAATGTCATTTTCTCTTGCCAGTGGTTCATCAAGGGATGCACATGTGACACTGATCCGGGCAATGAGACAAAAGGGAGTCTGAGGCCGGGCGCGGTGGCTCACATCTGTAGTCCAAGCACTTTGGGAGGCCGAGGCGGGTGGATCACGAGGTCAGGAGATAGAGACCATCCTGGCTAACACAGTGAAACCCTGTCTCTACTAAAAATAGAAAAAATTAGCTGGGCATGGTGGCACTCACCTGTAGTCCCAGCTACACAGGAGGCTTAGGCAGTAGAATGGTTTGAACCCGGGAGGCAGAGGTTGCAGTGAGCACCACTGCACTCCAGCCTGGGCGACAGAGCAACACACCATCTCAAAAAAAAAAAAAGAGTCTGTTGGGTGTTTATGGGAAAGATTTCCCTCCCTATAAGAGAGAGGTACTGGGTCAAGTAGCCGTTCTTGCTCTCTTTCGGCTTTGGTAGTGCTGGGTTAAGGATATGATATGTGGAGGTATGGCAGCCATTTTGCAACTATGAGGCAATAAACACAAGTATGAAAAAGCCAACATGCTGAGTAGGATAGGAGGGGAAAAATGAAATAGATGTTGCTGAGTCACTGAATCAACTGCTGACTTATTGACTTACTAATAAACAATAAAGGCAAGGTGTGGTGGCTCACACCTATAATCCCAGCTCTTTGGGAGGCCGAGGCGGGCGGATCACTTGAAGTCAGGAGTTTGAGACCAGCCTGGCCAACATACTGAAACTTTGTCTCTACTAAAAATAGAAACATTAGCTGGGCATGGTGGCACGCACCTGTAATCCCAGCTACTCAGGAGGCTGAGGCAGGAGAATTGCTTGAATCCAGGAGGTGAAGTTGCAGTGAGCCCAGATCATGCTGCTGCACTCCATCCTGGGCAATATGGCAAGACTCTGTCCCAAAACAAACAGTAAATGCCATGGTGCTTTAAGCCAACATTTAAATATTTTAACTTGCTTGCAGCTCAATATTTCCTGAGTGGTTTATCGGATAAGTGTAGCTGTGGCAAATTTTATTTTCCAAAAATGGCTCCAATAATATTTCTGGTTCCCCATGCTCTTCCAGACCCTTGCCACTGCCCTGAGGAGATGGAGCCTACGTCTCTTCTCCTTGAAGCTGGGTGGACCTTTGTGGCTCCCCTCCACAGTGGTAATGACATTAAGTATCTTCCACTAAAAGGCACTACAGTGTCCACTTGGCTCTCTCTCAGGAACATGCTTTAGAACTCAGGCTTTATTTTGTGAGGAAGCTCAAGAAAAGTGCAGATGTCCCCAGCCTTCTGACCCAAGTGAGCTTCCAGCCAACAGCTAGCACCAACCTGTCAGCTGTGTGAGATGCCTTTTGGACATGGCTGATCCTGATTGACACCATAAGCAGAGATGAGCCTTCCTGCTGAGCCATGCTCAAATTGTAGATTTCTGAGAAGAAAAAAAGACTGTTGTTCTATGTCTATAAACTTTGGGGTGGTTTCTTATACAGCAGTCAATACCTGGAAATCCCTTCCTGCAATGCTTCCTATAAATGCCAAGACTGATAAAAACAGTACTGAAATAATTTGAAGGAGGGACAGATGAGAGGGTCAGGGGAGGGACAAGGGAACAGAGAAGTCTTCTGGGAAGAGGTGTCTTTTTTTTTTGTAAAATAGCTTTATTGAGCTATAACTCACATATGTTCACCCATTGAAAGTGTACAATTCGATGCCTTTTAGTATATTCAGAGTTGTATAACCATTACCACAACCAATTTTAGAACATTTTCATCACCCCAAAATGAAATCTCACATCTTGTAATCGTCTCCTCCAATTCACCTATGCTGCCTTCCCCCAGGGCCTTAGACAACCACGAATCCACCACAGGCTCTATAGATTTGCCTATTCTGAACATCTCCAAACCTGCCAAACCTATGCCATTAAAAGGCACTACAGCAAAGAGTATCATGCAACTTGCATCACACTGGGGGCCTGGCAGAGAAGTGGTGGTGGTGGTGGCATCAGGCAGGGCCTGATCCATGGGGTCCAGGGTGACCATGTGGGTCATGCAAATGGCATTACACAATATGCCATGCCTGGCTAAGGTTTTTGTAGGAAAGGGGTTTTACCATGTTGCCCAGGCTGGTCTTGAACTCCTGGGTTCAAGCAATCCTTCTGCCTTGGCCTCCAAAAGTGCTGGGATTACAGGTGCAAACCATCACGCCTAGTCCCCTGAATACTGTTATGCAATCATCCCCCAGTTTCCACCAGGTATTGGTTCCAGGATCTATCAGGATACTAAAATCTGAATATACTCATGTACTGTAGTTGACCCTGCAGAACCCCTGGAAATGAAAAGTCAGCCCACCCTATACACAAGTTTCACATCCCATACTGTATTTTCCAACCATGTTTCACTGTGGATGTGGAACCCTCTGATGGAGAGGGCTGACTGTATTTATTGAAAAAATAAAAAACAAAAAACAAGGGTTGTGTTAGTGGACCCATGCAGTTCAACCCTTGTTTTTCATGGGTCAACTGTATATCCAGAGCTTATAGGAAAATACCTCTTCCAGTAACCCTGCTCACCATTTCTCTGTTAAGCTATTATGATTGGCCATGGTTTGCTATTTAAATTTAAACTTAAATAAAAATTTGGCCTTTCAGTTATGCTAGCCACATTTAAAGTGCTCAGTAGCCATATGTGGCTAATGGTTACTATTTCGTACAGCACATATTTAGAACATTCCCATCATTTCAGAAATTTTCACTGGGAACATTCTGTGGAAAAAGGGGGCCATCAGGCTGGGTGCGGTCGCTCAAGCCTGTAATCCCAGCACTTTGGGAGGCCGAGACAGGCGGATCACGAGGTCAGGAGATCGAGACCATTCTGGCTAACACGGTGAAACCCCGTCTCTACTAAAAAATACAAAAAACTAGCCGGGCGAGGTGGCAGGCACCTGTGGTCCCAGCTACTTGGGAGGCTGAGGCAGGAGAATGGCGTAAACCCGGGAGGCGGAGCTTGCAGTGAGCTGAGATCCGGCCACTGCACTCCAGACTGGGCGACAGAGCGAGACTCCGTCTCAGAAAAAAAAAAAAAAGGGGGGGGGGACCATCATAATGTGAGTCCATCTTCTGGAAGAATCCTGGGAAGGGGACAAATGAGAGATGTTTGGCATTGTGTAATGGTAATTTGGTATTTAATTTTCAAATATGTTTACCCAATTCCTATTCAGCCAGGTGTGGCGGCTCTTGCCTGTAATCCCAGCACTTTGGGAGGCTGAGGTGGGAGGACTGCTGGAGCCCAGGAGTTTGAGACCAGCCTGGGTAATAATAGGGCGATCCTATTTCTACAAAACACCAAAAACAAAACAACAGTTTTGCTGTTGTGGAGTCAGGACAGTCCTGGGTTAAAACCTTTGCTCTCCTTAGCTGTAGAAACAGTGGGTCTCAGCTTTCTTATCTGTTAATGGTAGCTACTTCTTCATAGGGCTGTTTTGAGGATTAAGTGAAAGTCCAAGATTGTGTCTGGCACACAGTAGCTTCTCAGCAAATGTTTTCCTCCTATGTCAGGGAATGGCTCCTTTATCCCGTTTTGGGTGCATGGGATGCCATACCTGGGTGGCCCTGAAGGGTAGGTGCTCAGGTGTTATGTTCTGTAGATGGCATATCCTTGGGAAAAGCAAGGCAATTAAAAACAGCGAGAGATTGCTCTGGTTAAGTTTTCTCCTATAACTTTCCCCCATGGGTCAGCTGGGTAGAATCTGCCATTTTCCTAATACTCACTGATGGTAGCGGCATTCGGAAGTACAATAGCTGAAGCCGGAGCTGAGTGGAGAGAAAGGTCTGTCTCTCAGGCCCCAAAAGAGGCATATCCATGGCTGTCCAGTTTGGTGGTGCAGGCCCTGAGATCAGACCAACCTGGATTTAAATCCCCAAACCTATACTCTAAGCTATGTGACCTTGGGCTAGATACTTCACCTCTCTGGCCTTATGAAATAGGAATAAAAATACCGTCTAGGTTGTTAGGAGTATTAAATGAGGTAAAGCACTGAAAACGTGTAGGCACTGTGTTAAATCATTAAATAAAAATGGGAATGAACTTACAGGCTTGACATGGGGGATTAAATAATATATGAAGACAAGTACATGGCAAATGCTTAATTAATGTTGCTTATTTTTATGTCTGCAAACTGACTTAAAGGAGAGGCCTTTAAGAAAGACAGCGGGGCAATTTGCGCGTTGATGCTCTGTAACATCCTAGGAGAAACTGTGCAGGGTACCCGCTGGGACCAGAATTCAACCAGGTAAGGGGCAGAAAACCACAAACACCTCCAGGCGCTCCTGGGGGCAGCGCGGCCTCACCAAAACCATGCAAAACTTGGTTTGCTAAGAATCGTCAGTTCCTCTAAAGGAGGCGCTTTACGCATCTCAGTCTGTAAAATGGGGCCCAGGACCGAGGTAGAGGTGCATTCTCGGCCTCAGGACTGAGTATTTTGTGCGCTCCAGTATCGCAGGAAGACTACGCCGCCGACACCCTAGAGACTAGCGGGCACCGCCTTGAGGCGCCTTCACCACTTGGCGGTTCCGGGTCCGAGCTTCACGGCTCCACATGACTCACGCCCGAACCACGTGATCAGGGCCGTGGCTCCGCCCCGCTCCCGCGCCCGGCTCCCGCGCCCCGCTCCGTTTCCGGTAGGGGCGGAAAGCGGAAGTGTGGGAGGGTCTGCGGGGCGGGCTCAGGGAGGTCCGCGGGGAGGATGGAGCAGTGAGCGGGTCTGGGCGGCTGCCGGCAGCGCCATGGAGACGGTACAGCTGAGGAACCCGCCGCGCCGGTGAGGGGCCACTGGCTAAGAGAACGGGCATGGGGGCCGGGCAAGGAAAGGCGGGAACTGACTAAGGGGAGACACCTGTGTGGGAGTCCCTGGAGCGAAGCGACCCAGCTGATGGGGCACCTGCTGAGTGAGGGGGTTGGGGGGACGTCTGGTGGGTGAGGGTCCGGCTGAGGGGAGCGTCTGCTAAGGGGGTTAGACTTGGGACCGGTTACAGGGAGCACTCGCTGTGGGGAGACTCTGCTGAGGAACGTGGGGACAAGTTAGGGAGAGTACCTGCTGAGGCCGGGCCACTCGGGGGAACGCTGTCCAAGCAGAAACTCACGGAGGTAGGGGCGAATGCTGAAGCACGGTGAGAATCTGTGAGGGATCTCTTTAAGGGAGTGGATCGAGAACTGGCCAAGAGGAAGGCCGGGTGGACTTTCAAGGGTCCCAAGTCCCACTTGAGGGTTGCGGTGGTGGGGAGTGGAGCGGAAAAGCTTTGCGCCTAAGGCTGAAGGCATGCGAAGAAAGGTTGAGGGTCTAGCAAGGGAGGGGATGGTGGAGAGTAGCATTTCAGAGGATGCTGTTGGTGGTGTCCCCACTGTAGGATGGCATCTTTAGTACTGATGTTCAGAGTGTCTTCTTAATGGTCTTCACATCCACCTCAGCTCTTAAGAACCTGACATTGGGAGGTAGGTAAGGAAATAGAGGCTATTTTCGAGATGGGGAGACTGAGGTCCAGAGCAGTTGGGAAACGTGTTTCCTTCTTTGCTCCGGGTCGCTGAACCCTGCCAGACTGTGCCCTTTTCAGGCCTCAGTTGTTTTGTGAATATCAGCACCAAATCCTAGTGGTACCTGGAATTGCTTTAGGTCAAGATCAGAATGGTGGCTGATCCTAGAAAATCTCATCTCCTGAATTTCCCTTGTGGACATCCCGGGTCTTTTGCCAATCTGCCACATCTGGAGAAAAGTAGGGACTAGAGACCGAAGAAGTCATGCTTCTCTGAGGTGCAGTGTGGTTACTTCTATTTTACAGAGACGTCTGACTTCCTGCAGCAGAATGAGCTCTAAAGAAGGAAGTGTTTAGGGTGTGGAAGTGCAGGGCAACCAAGAGGTGAAGAGAAGGAATTGACTGCCTGGACAGCACTCTTAGGGGCTGTTTGAGCTTGGGGGTGTTTGAGGTGCACAAACATTGCAGAAGGCAAATAGGTGGTTGGGATGGGCTTTGGATTAACCCTAGCGTAGTGTGCTGAGACTGTAATAGTAATGATTATTACACTCATATTGCACTTAGCGGGTGCCAGGCACTGTTCTAAGTGCTTTCCATGTCTCCTGCTGAAACATATGAAATTGCTGATATTTGACCATCTTTGAACCATAAAAACGGTAACTTCATATGGTTCAGTTTATTGACTCATTTGAACCTCACAACAATCCTGGGTGGTAGATATCCCTGTATGTCTGTTTTACAGATAATAAAACTGAGATACAGACAGGGTAGTGATTTGCTGGGAGAAGTCATAGCAAGAGGCAGAGCTAGGATTTTAATATCCGTGGGGTCTAGTCCAAAGTCCATGTTTTTTTTTTTTTTTTGAGACGGAGTCTCACTCTGTCGCCCAGTCTGGAGTGCAGTGGCGCAATCTCGGCTCACTGCTGTCTCCGCCTTCTGAGGTTCAAGCGATTCTCCTGCCTCAGCCTCCCAAGTAACTGGGACCACAGGTGCGTGCCACCACACGTGGCTAATTTTTTGTATTTTTAGTAGAGACAGGGTTTCACCGTGTTAGCCAGGATGGTCTCGATCTTCTGACCTCGTGATCCACCCTGACCTCGGCCTCCCAAAGTGCTGTGATTACAGGCATGAACCACCGCACCCGGCCATGCTCTTAACTGCCTCACTCTGATGCCTTTCTGAAAGTACCCCTGTTTCACAGGTCTCTGTGTATGTTAGCAGATATTTGCTATAGTACCACAGTGATCCAAATATAAATGCACACTAGTTAATGTTTCTTTCTGAACTATGTTCGTTCCGTTCTTCTTGGTTTCTTTCTCTGAGGCCTTGATTTAATTGAAAAGAGGATTAGGAATCTGAGTTTTGTTTCCCTCTTTGCCTTGTGTTACATAATCTCGGGCAGAGGATTAAAGTTTCTTGGCATGCTCATTCCTGTACCTTTTGGATTTTAAAAAATGTATTAAAAGTGCAAGAGAAGAGCATTGCAAGACTGGGTTCTTAAGTGGCTGGTGATTATCTGCTCATTGTAACTAGCAGACTGCCTAATTTGAAGCAGATCAATTTTATTATCATTTACATCAGTTTATTAGGACATGACAAAGTATATGGAGTGGGTGGTTTAGACAACATAAATTTGTTTTCTCACCGTTCTGAAGGCTAGAGATCTGAAATCAAGGCATTGTCAGAGTTGTTTCTTTTGAGGCCTTTGCTTGGCTCGTAGATGGCCATCTCCCTGTGTCTCCATGTTCTTCCCTCTATACCTGTCTGTGTCCTAATCTCCTCTTACGAGGACACCAGTCATATTGGATTAAGTCATGCCCATATGACCTCATTTTATCTTAATTACCTCTTTAAAAACCTTGTCTCCAAATACAGTCACATTCTGAGGTGGTGGGTGTTAGGACTTCAACATATGAATTGGGGTAAACTGGGGACACAGTTTTATTATTAAAAATGTTGTCCATTTATCATGTATATTTGTTGTAATCCATATCAAACTCTGGGTGGAAAAAGAAATAGTTATACATAATATGAACTTTATGGGAGTTCTGAAATGGGAGAAAGCTTTGAGAATTAGTCAAACCTGTAAGTGACTACTTCATAGACACCATTATTTGTGTTTGGAAAGATACAGATGTCTTTTCAGAAATTCAGGTGGCGTGTGTTTCCAACAACCCCAGTGCAGGAAATGCCCTTTGTGTTCATGAGTTTGACATTTGTGTGTGTGTGATTGAGTGATGACAGATTGGTGTCTCATATAAGAGTTAATAATTTAAAAAAGTGGCATAGTGGAAGGTGTAGAGTGCATTCCTGGGATGCTGGCCATCCACATGGCCATCTGACTTAGGAGAGAAGCATCCACTAGTATTTGGTCCATGGATGCTCTGTTGACCAGGCTTGTTCATTTATGAACAGGTGCTGAAACTGTCTGGAACCTGGGGAAGTCCCAGATAAGAGAACTGCATTATCAGAGTCAGGCTGTTTTGGTAATAGTGTTCTGTGAAGAATCATGGTATAAAATATTGTTATGAATTACTTATCAAAATATTTTTTATAGAGATGTTGATAATTCAGTAATACTTTTTAGGTGAAATTCTGTTTTGTTGTGATAATTCACAAAGATTGCTGATGAAATTCGTGATTCCCATCATTACATTTGTGAATCCATTTTGCAAATATATTTTGACCACTTCTTGGTTAATAGTGCCTTAAGTTCAAGTTGTTTTTAATAGTCCCAGATCAAAAACAAACAAAAAACCACTTAGGTTGTTTCAAAGAAGTATCTGAGCAGTCCTATAAAGTTTGTCTGTCAAAGTATTATCAGAAGCTTGCAGCTGTCTCTCTCAAGGCAGTGTCAATTTCCTTTGTTATGCTGTGGTCCCTGAAGTAGTTGAAATAGTGACTTTTGCATTTTGTAAACCACAGAGAGTCAACACTTCAAAGAAACATATTTGATCTTCCTTTGTATAAGCTGTTTATACAACTTTGATTATACTTGAGAAATGAGGTATTGTCCAATGTTTATACAATCACAAGTCAGGACTTTACCAGAAAAACCCTGGCATATGAGATGTTCATTCTGACTTGAGTTTATAGAAGTTTCAGTTCTGAAGTTTAAGAGGAGTTTCACTTCATCCCTTTTCATTTTGAAGGTAGGCGTTTTTATGATGTCATTGGTATCTAATGTTTAGGACCTTTTGGTTTTCAAAGGTCACTGTGATCATTTTGTTTTGTTGATATTAAGTTAAGGCAGTTTTGACTTGGAGCAGTTCTCCATTTTTCTAGTACATAGTCCTTGATATTCATAAACTTCTGTAAGATTGTCCTTTTGAGATCAGTGTTTATTGGTAGATACACTTGATGTGGTCAGGGTTTTTGTTGGTTTATTTTTTGTCTTATGATTTTAATCTGTTTTATTTAGGAAGGTACACATTTGTGTGTGTGTGTGTGTATGTATGTATGTGTATTTAAGTCTTTTCTTGTAATAATTGATATTATCCAGCTAGTCTAAACCTTTTTTTTTTCCTACAAAGAAGTCTCCAGTGTGACTACTTCCATATTTCACCATTTCCTCAGCTCTCTATTCTTTGTTGTTCTTTGTAGTTTCAGGAAGCCATTGTGTAGACTACACGCACACACATATGCACACACACATACACACATATTCCTTGGCAAGTTCCTTCTTTAAGCTCATTAGTAATTTTTAGAGATCTCAGAGTTTTAAAGAAGTGTTAATTTACAACCTCCCGTGTTTGTTATGATTGTCTAGCATAGTCAGAGAAATCTGAATTATCTGGAAATTGTGAGCAGCCAAGTACCTTTGAATTTTGGGACTAGTCAAAGGTATGTGTCTACTCATGGGAAGGTCTTTGTGAGAATATCTGAAACTCTCAGCTGCCTAGTGATTTTTCACTTTTGGTCATGTCTAAATGTACACTTTGCACTTTCTGTTTCTGTGATACCTATAGAATTTATGTGTTTTGACAAACTTACAAAAAACTTGCTAATGGAAGAGCAAAGGTTTCCTATGTCTTCCTTAGTCTGTAGTCCAGTTGATAGTTGTGTTTCAATTCATAATTACCTTACATTAAACACCTTTTCTGAAGAGATAATTATATCACTTTAATTCATGAAATCTCAAGATTTAAATAGATTTTGAAAGATACATCGAATGCTTGAATCTACAGCATTTCAGCCACAGGACAATTTTTTTTTTTTTTTTTTGAGACAGTCTCTCTCTTTCACCCAGGCTGGAGTGTAGTGGCGCAATCTTGGCTCACTGCAACCTCTACCTCCCAGGTTCAAGCGATTCTTATGCCTCAGCGTTCTGAGTGGCTAGGATTACAGGTGTGTGTCACCACGCCCGGCTAATTTTTATATTTTTAGTAGAGACAGGGTTTCACCATATTGGCCGGGCTGGTCTTGAACTCCTGACCTCAAGTGGTCCACCTTCCTTGGCCTCCCAAAGAGCTGGGATTACAGGAGTGAGCCACCATGCCTGGCCCACATGACAGTTTGTTTTCTGTTTACATTTTCCAGCAAAGGGGACCTAGGGACCTCTTAAGGCAGTCCAAACTATTATATAGGACAATTTTTATTGTTATAAAGTTCTCACACAACTTTTTTTTTTTTTTGAGATGGAGTTTCACTCTTACTGCCCAGGCTGGAGTGCAATGATGTGATCTTGGCTCACCACAACCTCCGTCAAGTGATTCTTCTGCCTCAGCCTCCCGAGTAGCTGGGATTACAGGCATGAGCCACCACACCTGGCTAATTTTGTGTTTTTAGTAGAGACAGGGTTTCTCCATGTTGGTCAGGCTGGTCTCGAACTCCTGACCTCAGGTGATCTACCCGCCTTGGCCTCCCAAAGTGCTGGGATTACAGGCATGAGCCACTGCGCCTGGCAATTGTTAGAAAATTCTTTATACAACTTGAACTGAAGATTGACTCTTGGTATCCCTCCATGTGCTTGCTTATCAGAGTGACCCAGAGCAAGTGTCATCTTTCCATAGGCCAGATGGGATGGTTCATGCCTATAATCCTAGTGGTTTGGGAGGCTGAGGTGAGACCTGACTCAGGTCTTGCCTGACTCCAGGAGTTTGAGACCAGCGTAGGCATAATAGCGAGACTCCATTTCTCTAAAAAAGAAAAAAAATTAGCCAGGCGTAGTGGCAGAAGCCTGTAGTCCTGGCTACTTGGGAGGCTGAGGCAGGAGAATTGCTTGAGCCCAGGAATTTGTGGTTACGGTGAGCTATGCACCACTGCACCCCAGGCTGGACAACAGTGACACCCTGTTTCTTAAAAAAAGTCTTAACTAGTAAAGACTGTATAGAGAAGTTCCTGGGATGCTAGTCATAAAATAAATGATGTATTTATGTTCTAGTTGCTAGCAAATAAAACGTATTTTGTGTTTATATTTCTTCATTCACAGGCAGCTGAAAAAGTTGGATGAAGATAGTTTAACCAAACAACCAGAAGAAGTATTTGATGTCTTAGAGAAACTTGGAGAAGGGTGAGTGTAAATAAACTGTAGGTAGTCCATTGGGTCCCAGTCTTTTTCCTGCTTCAGAAGAAGCAGAAGGATATGAACCTTTCAGCATTGCTCTAGGTGGGTTGGAACGTAAATTTACGGCTTGTGATGTTCTTCTTCACTTTACTCCCATCACTATTATAGACAGATTTAGTGATTCCTGGTCTTTTTAACACGAAGAATATCTATTTTCTCTTTTGTAGAATCTGTGGTTTGTATGATTTTATCTACTTAACGGATAGCACTAATTAGATTATAATTCTGTAAGAAATTTTAAGATTTGCTGTTCATAATTTCTGATTGGTTTGCAATAACTGTTTCAATGAAAATCAATGGAATTTAGTATTTTAATATTTGCACCTTTGTGAAATATAGTAAATCAAGCACTATCACCACCTTTGCAGCTACTTAGGAGATCCACAATCCTGGGTTAGGAGCCAGTGGATTTCTTGAAACACAGATTTGTTAATGCGTTTATAAAATGCTGATGAAACGATATTAGTAATATGCAGTGACCATCATTGACTTTCATGATACAATAAAGTTTACGTAATTTTTATACTTTCATATATCCTTTTAATTCAATCCTGTGTATTTATTCCTTCCCCTGTAATGACCAGGAAATTAAAATGTTAAGGACATAATTTCTTAAGTTTTTCTTGTTGGTTTTTGATTAGGTGATACAATCATATTATTCAAAATTAAAAAAATATTAAAATGCATACAATAAAAAAAAAAAGCAAAACTGCCTCCTACCTCTCTTTGTCTCTCAGCCACCCGGAATCTCTGAGGGTAGCGGCTTCTTGTGTGTCTTTCAGAGACAGGTTATGCGTGTGTGTCTCTGTATTTTTAATCCCTTGGGAGTATTTCTGGTTCAAGGGAAGACCTGACATACTAACTTGTAAAAACAACTACCGACTGAAGACTGTATGCTCTTTAAAATCATTTCCTTTATGTCATTAGATTATTTTCTGGGTTTAGTATTTTTTATGTTAGGAGACAGATTTACAATGTTAAACCCAATCCTGGATTACATGAAATGGTTTTTCATGATTTACCTCCTTGTAAAAAACATTAGTCATCGTCTTTTTGTAAGTTGGAAAAATACTCTTTGGAATCCAGCAAGAAATAAGCAGAGAAGGGAAGTAAAAGATGACACACCAGCTGTGCTGTGAAAAGACAAGTCCAAGATGAATCTGAAGACTGCCAGTTGACTGGCATCATTAAAGGTATGGGGAAATGACAGTCCCTCTACATCTGTTGCCTGCCATTTTCAGCTTCAGCTTCCCATTCTTGCTGTTTTCCCTAAGGCAGCGAGGCCATGACCTTTAATCTAACAATGCTCATAAGTTATACTTAGAATAAGGTCAAGACTGATAGGCATAATTGACTCTGCAACTAACTTATTTCTCTCATTTCTAATGCAGTTTGCTCTTATTACTATAATGTGAGGCAGACCTGGGTTAAAATCCTTGCTCTACTGTTTATTGGTCATAATAGACAAGTAGGCTTGAGCAAATTGCTTACTATTTTGGAGGCTCACAATCCTCATCTGTAAAGTTGGGATAATAATATATCGATTCATAGAGTTATGTTATTACCTGAGGTAATTAGGGTAAACTATAGTGCTTGTCACAATAATAAATGTTCAGTAAGTGGCAACTATTGCTATTCTATTTTAAATGTATCAACTGAAGCATTTTTGAGATCTCATCATGTCAAGTCTTAAAGTATTTTTAGGTGTTCTTATAGGTAGCTCTGTTTGAGCTGATTGAGTTTGTGGAATGTCAAAGGAAGACTATAGACAGAGAATATATCAGGAATATAATGTGAACAAAAAATAAGCTAATTATGATTTTTTAAATTGTATTTTATTTATTTGTTTATTTATTTATTTTTGTAGAGATGGGGTCTCAATATGTTGCCCAGGCTGGTCTCGAACTCTTGACCTTAAGTGATCCTCCTGCCTCAGCATCCCAAAATGCTAGGATTACAGATGTGAGCCATTGCACCTGGACAAATTGCGTTTTAGATCTGTGGATGTCTTCTGCAAGGAATGTGGAAATTTCCCTATGAAGATATCACCAGGGAGAAAACAAAGCTTCAGATCTTTCTTCCTATACTATCACCTTATTGTTCTTCTAAATAATAACAGATTTCTGGTATTTCTTGGATTTCTGTTATTCTGACTGAATGAACCTAAGCAAGCCTCATTTAACTAGAAATATTTTGAAGGAAGACCTTCACTATACTTTTTTTCCAAACATGTGATGCAATGCTTTTTTGTTGTTGTTGTTGTTGTTTTTTGAGATGAAGTCTTGCTCTGTCACCAGGCTGGAGTGCAATATCACAATCTTGGCTCACTGCAACCTCTGCCTCCCAGGTTCAAGCAATTTCCCTGCCTCAGCCTCCTGAGTAGCTGGGACTACAGGCACACGCCACCACACCCGGCTAATTTTTTGTATTTTAGTAGAGACGGAGTTTCACCATGTTGGCCAGGATGGTCTTGATTTCCTGATCTCGTGATCTGCCCACCTCAGCCTCCCAAAGTGCTGGAATTACAGATGTGATTGACGCCTGGCCAATGCTATTCTTAAATTGTTCTGGAGAATGAATGGTTTGTGAATTCTCACTGACTTGTATCTTGTGAAGTGAGCTCTGGCTAAAAAAACTGTTGGATTCTGGAAGCTGCAATATCATTCTGTGTTATGAGGGTCATATGGATCTGCGGCAGAGTAGAGCCAAAGCTCCAGACCAGGATGAGTGGAGAGCACTTGGGAAGTGTTTTCAAGTGGAGCCTAGCACCTTTTTTCTTCTGGTTAAAGTTGTACACATTGACTCATTTAAGTTTTTATCGTAGAATGATAGCAAAAGCATCTTGCCCATGGTTTCATAAAAAATGAGTGCTGTCATTAAGACTTGTACCTGGTTAATTTGGCCTCAGATACTGTAGTATTTCCATTTTTCTACATAGATCCCTGCCTATGGATCTATGTACGTACGTAAACACGTACTTAAACACGTACTTCTCCATTCTCTGCTGTCAGTTGTAATTCATTGAATCATCTCATTTTGTTGTAGGGAATCAAGTTTTAAGGGACTTGCTTGTATGATTGCTGAAATCTTCTAACCCCTCCCCCCCTTCAGATTACTGTAAATGCAGTGTATGGAATCAGGAATCTTAATTTCATATGAGCTATCAGAGTTTTCCTTGCTATCAGGATGCTTAGGGAGGTATGGAGAGTATTCTGGTCAAGATTGCTGAGTGAGTGTATGCAGAGAACTTTCTAATACATAAGAATAATGAGTGAAAATTATTTTAAATATAAAGATATATAGACAGCTATGGACAAGGGATAGGAAAGAAATCTAATCAGTGGAGACTAAAGCATGCCTTATCCTTGTCAGGAGATTGCATTTGAGCTTCCTGCATGAAGTTGGGGGCTGGAACTCAGCTCTTGATCTATGAACTAAAGCTGAAATAAATTTGCCTGACTACCACCAGAAAGTGTCATTTGCCTGTGGCCTGGGGAAAATGTAGATGTACTGGTTCGATAATAGGAACTGAGCCTGGATTGTATTTAAGTATGGTATCTTGAAGGGCAAAAACCCCAAACTCTGAATGTAAGACCTGGTTTAAGTTGTATATCCCAGACGACTGTACTGAGAAAACCATGGAATCATCTGACAGTGAGTGTGGTATAGAGGAAAATCATTCAAGATAAAATGAAATCCATGCAAGGAAATCTGCCATGAGATAATCAGCAGAATGGGAGAATTCACACTGAAGGAAAAAGAAATAATGGAGCAATCTCAAAAAGGATTTATTATGATTATAATTTTCAAAAAGATCAAGGAGGAGATAACATTTTTAAAGAGCATCAGATTATTAACATGATTATTACACATTTGCCCAAAGGCAGATAAAAAGTTGGGAATCTGGACAATGAAAACTACAACAATTGAAGTTTTAAAAACCCAATAAATTGGATAAACAGTAAACTAGACAAACTGAAAGGAGAATTTGTGAATTGAAAGATAGAAATGAGACTCATCACAACATGCAGAATGGAGAAATACAGTGTTGGAAACCAGGAAGACAACATAGATTGAGGAGGTCTGATACAGTTTTGCTAGGAATTCTAGAAGAAGATCCTAGAAGTGATAGAGGAAATAATCAAAGAATAATGCTGAGAGTTTTTCGCTCTTGAGGAAAGACACGAGCCCTCAGATTGAAGAAGCTTATGAAGTGCCAGATCAACTCCTAGTTATATTACAGTACAATAGTAGGCTGTTAAGGACAAAGGAAACCTTAAAAGCTATGGGGAGATTACCCATGGAAAATGATAATCTGATGAAAGCAGACTTCTCAGCCACAATTGATGTTGGAACACTGCAACAACAGTGCTGTGGGAAAGCCTTTGTCAATCTGGTATCCAACCAAACTATCATTCTAGAGTGCAGGTGAAATAAATACAGTTTCAGACATACAGGAGCTAATTTATCAAGAATGCCTTTGGATGGAAGTAACAATACCCAACAAACAGTGACTAAGCAATAAAGACATTAAGAACTAAATAATACATCTGGGAGTGTGAGATTCAAGAAGCGGTTAATTGGCTTGACAATGGTTTGACATCTGGGTATTTCTCATAGTCTCAAATGGCTACATTAGTTTTAAGCATCATTCCTCACATGGCAGTAACCAAAGTAGGAAGGGAAGTGGCAGGTGGAAATTGGACCTTCTTGTGTGCTTGTTTCCTACCAGGGAAGAAAGTCTTTCCCAGAAACCCTTCAGCAGAATTATCTTCAAGTTTCAGTGGCCAGAACTGGGTGACATGTTTGCCACTAGTTCAATCACTGGCAGAAGGGAATAGGAATTCTGTGAGTGGCTTGGACTACCATGGTATATCTCCTGGGATCAAGCACATCACTGTAACAAATTAGGTTATTTTAGCAAGGAAGAAGAGACAGTGGTTGAGTTGTTCACACATGCTCAACAGTTGGCTCTCTCTGGCAAAAATTATTTGGTGTCATATTTAAGGATCATTATGCTAGTTTTGCAAGTATGACAGCTTCTAATGGAATGGACTTTTTTTTATGTGCTCTACATAGACTTAAAAAGTTTTGTGTTACTTTCACATTGAAACAGTTCATGAGCATCTGTTTGGCAGTTAGAGTATTCTACTTTGACATAGTAGGTGGCACTGTTATTTTGATTTTTTTTTTTCTACCAAGACAGTGTGAAGATACAGGTGTGTTGGGAAATATGAAAGATAGTTTACTCAGTATTATTTCACTGACAGCTGCCCAGGATTCCAATGAAAATGTTATCTGTATAAAGTGACCATCACATTTGTGATGGTCAAATGAGATACCATCACATCTTGTAAGGTAGTTTGTATTATTGTCATTTTACAGATGAGAAAATTCAGGTACAACAAGGTTAATAAGGTGTTTGTGAATGTAGCTAAATTTAGTGTTGGTAGGACTCAAATCCAGCATCTTTACTTTCAAAATCTAGTGGCCTTGTAGCCTCCAAATTGACTAGATACATAAACTTTATTTTGATATTAAGCTGTTAAGGGAAGATGGAGTAGGAAGCAAAGAGTATGTGTGCTGTGTTTACTTGATACTAACATTAAACAGGCTTAGATTTTAATTAGTTTCCATAATATTTTAAGTATTATTGTAAGTAAGAGGAGCAAGGACAGAAAGCTCTTGTGGTACTAGAGTGAATGCAATAAAACAAAGACTGCCACTTCCATATCGTACCCCAGTATAGATGTGGAGAGAATGTAAGCTTTGTTTTCAGACACACCTGGGTCCAAATACTGGACTGAAAGCACAACTGGTTTCAAATCCTGGACTGATAACTTATGTGACTTTGGGCAAATCATAAACTCCTTTGAACCTTTTAACATTTACCTGTAAAATAGGGATAATCATCTCATCTTCGTTTTTTATAAGGTTGAATTGAGATGGTGTACTGTCTCTAGCAGATAGCAGGCGTGAAGTGCATGGCAGCTACTATATTACCATCCCATAATAATACATTCTTTACAGTTTTGAATGTGAAGCTTTCAAGATGCCATTTTCTTGTAGTTCTCTTGACAGTTTTTTCCCCCAAAGTATTTCAGCTATCTTAGTTTTGCAAGTATATATGTATTAGGCCCTTAGGGATATATGTTAGAACTATCAGTTGCTTGTGTTTTACCACTTCTTATGTCTTGGCTTGCTTTGACTTTATAAATGTTCTTCTTCTCCCAAATATATAGGTCCTATGGCAGCGTATACAAAGCTATTCATAAAGAGACAGGTCAGATTGTTGCTATTAAGCAAGTTCCTGTGGAATCAGACCTGCAGGAGATAATCAAAGAAATCTCTATAATGCAGCAATGTGACAGGTAAAGGCCTGTGGGCTTCCTTTGGGGAGAATGTGGTTTTGAATTTGCTGTGATTGTTTAGAGTTTGACACCTAGAGACACATTTACTTAGATATTTTGCAGAAGGGAGAATTCGATGGAATCACTGCATTTTCTTTTCAGAAAAAAATATGATGAAAATAGAATGGTTGTGTTTGTAGCTAAACTTCCATAATGTTTATACATGGCGTTTGTTTTTTTGTTTTTTTTCAGTTTTTCTTTTTTTTTTTTTTGTTTCGAGACAAAGTCTCACTCTATCGCCCAGGCTGGGGTGCAGTGGCGCAAGCTCGGCTCACTACAACCTCCACCTCCCAGGTTCAAGCAATTCTTGTGCCTCAGCCTCCCGAGTAGCTGGGACTACAGGCATGTGCCACTACGCCCAGCTAATTTTGTATTTTTGGTAGAGACAGAGTTTCACCATATTGGTCAGGCTGGTCTCAAACTCCTGACCGTAAATGATCCGCCTGCCTTGGCCATATCCCAAAGTACTGGGATTACAGGAGTGAGCCACCGGGCCTGGTTTTTTTCTTTTTTTCAGTGAGCCCTTTTAGACACTAGGAAAAAGAGGCAGAAGGTGGTGCTTGTTTTTTTTTTTTTTTTTTGTGATAGTGATCTTTTTTACTTCCTATTGAGAAAACATTTCTGCAGAGATAGCTAGGAACAGATAATTCAAATGTTTTTTAGTTCTAGAAACCTTAGAATATCAGGTAAATCTATAAAAAAAAAGAGTAGTTATGTATATACTACTGTCTGTTCCTTCACATTAAAAAAATTATTCTAGCTGAGAGTACTTAAGTATTTATTTTTGAGGAACTAAGATTTGTCAAATGTTGTAAGCAGGAAGTCAGACCAAAAGACAACCACAGAAAACCACGTGGTTTGCTCTGAAATTCTGTGACAGCATGGGTTGGTCACTGATAGAGCAGGCTTCCCCAGCACTATTTAGATTAGAGACAAACACAAAGTTATGAGGCAATGCCAGTTCTAATTAGTTGAAGATGGATGAGAAATTCTCTCAGTTGAAGCTGCATTCATTCTTCTGAAGGCTTTTTGGTCAGCAGATCAACTTAGTACCCCCTGTTTGCAAAACTTCTACATTAGGGTTGAGGTGGGGCTACCTACCAGAAAATTAGTCCAGAAGCCTTTTGGTCTCACAGACTTGGGAATGTAGTCCTTTCTTTTCTCTCTCCCTCCTTTTTATTTTTCCTTCTTTTTTTGTGATTATTGTCTACTAGATAAAATCCCCATTTTTCTTGATTGGATTGACCAGATGAAGGTGGCAGTTTTCCATTTGCTGCTTTTTCAGATACATTTTGGAAGTTCTTTCCATTTGACAAATTGGGACTTAGTCACTTTCGATAGACTGTGTAGGAGCTGTGTTCCAAACAGAGTACGGAAATGTCTTTAATTAAAGAAGAGATATTTTGAAGAGTCTCTCCTGTGCTAAGCACTGTAAGGAATACAGTGAAATACAGAGCAGAGCCCTTGTGCTCTCGGAGCTTATAGACTAATTGGACAGGCTAAGTATATATATATATACACACACACATACATACACACACACATACATATGTATAGAGGAGAATCTAGCCAACAATGCAAGACTATAGAGAACATATTTCAGTAGTAAATACTTGATAGTAATGGCCTGCAGTATTTAACTCCTGTCAGTATTGTATTACAGGGAGAGTAAATGTGTTGATATTTACCTTAGTCACTTTTTTCATTAATATTTAATGTGTGTGTGTGTGTATGTTTTGCTGTCCTTGTGACTGTGTGTGTGTGTGTATGTTTTGCTGTCCTTGTCACTGGCATATTTCCCAAGGTTTGAAGAGGAAATTCTGAGTTCCGAGTTAATGAAGTCAATTTGGTTTTAGCATCAGTTGTTATGAAACTTTATTTGGCCATGATAACCATCTAGCCAGTTAAAGCTGGCAGTTCTCAGAGGGCACATTATTTTATTTTAATAGGATATTTGATTTTTCTCTGAAATTTCTTGTTAGGTGTCTCTCTTCCAGTTTGAGACCTAAAATTCCAGGTTTGATACTGAACATTTTTTCTTTATAATAGGTTGTAATGTGTGTATGTTTTTATTACAAAGTGCATATGACTTCTTAGAAGAATTCAAATGAAAAGAAAATCACTTTTCCCTTTGGAGAAATCATCATTCTTTTTTTTTTTTTGTTTTTTTGAGATGGAGTCTCTTCACTCTGTTGCCCAGGCTGGAGTGCAGTGGCATGATCTCGACTCACTGCAAGCTCCGTCTCCTGGGTTCACACCATTCTCCTGCCTCAGCCTCCCAAGTACCTGGGACTACAGGCCCCGCCACCATGCCTGGCTGATTTTTTGTATTTTTAGTAGAGACAGGGTTTCACCGTGTTAGCCAGGATGGTCTCAATCTCCTGACCTCGTGATCAGCCCGCCTTAGCCTCCCAAAGTGCTGGGATTACAGACGTGAGCCATCGTTTCCTGGCCAAAATCATCATTCTTAAATACTCCTTGATACACATATTCTTCCAAATCTCTTTGGAATTTTACAATAATTACTGTTTTGTAGCCTGCTTTTTTGTTTGTTTGTTTTTGTAAACACGATGTCTTCTCATATACTCCTCTATAGCATTTTTCATGGATTCGTGATACTTTATTGTATGTCTATATCATTCTTTCTTTTTTTTGAGATGGAGCCTTGCTCTGTCGCCCAGGCTGGAGTGCAGTGGCGCCATCTCGGCTCACTGCAACCTCCACCTCCCGGGTTCAAACAATTTTCCTGCCTCAGCCTCCCCAGTAGCTGGGACTACAGGTGCACGCTGCCCTGCCTGGCTAAGTTTTTGTATTTTAGTAGAGACGGGGTTTCACCATCTTGCCCAGGCTGGTCGCAAACTCCAGAGCTCAGGCAATCTGCCGCCTCGGCCTCCCAAGGTGTAGGGATGACAGGCATGAGCCACTGCACCCGGCCCTGTATCATTAGTTCTTAAATAAATTCCCTAATGTTGGATGGACATTTAGATGTTATCTAAATTTCTACTTTTGTCAATAGTGCTATGACGGTAACTGTTGCTTTTTGAACATTTATAATTCTTTTTTGAGGGTAAATTGTAGACATAGAAATGCTGGTTAAAGGAGCCACCAATTTTTTATACTTCTGTGATTTATTACCCTCCAGAAGAGCTATACAATTTTGCATTCTTATCAGGAGGTTGCCCATTTTATCCTTAACTATGAATAATTGATCTTTCCAGATGAGGAATTAATTTTTATATACTTAATAGCATGAATTAAGAGATGTTTGAAGGCCATTTTATTAATTTGTATTGTCTCTCTCTCTCTAGCCCTCATGTAGTCAAATACTATGGCAGTTATTTTAAGAACACAGACTTATGGATCGTTATGGAGTACTGTGGGGCTGGTTCTGTATCTGATATCATTCGATTACGAAATAAAACGGTAGGTTTACCTTCTAGAACAATGCAGCTGAGCTAGTTTCTTATGCCATCTTTTCTCTGCCTCTTTTTCAGTGCATTCTCCTACTAGAGAGACGACTGTCACATTTCCCCTTTTCCATGGTTCTTTTCTGTCTTTATTCTTTTATGTCTCCTAAGTGTGACAGCTTTTTATTTTTAAGAGACAAGAGTCCCCTGTCACCCGGACTGGAGTGTAGTGGCACAGTCGTAGCTCACTACAGTCATAGCTCTACCTCCTGGGCTCTAGTGATCCTCTCACTTCAGGCTCCTGAGTAGCTGGGACTACAGACTTGTACCATCATGCCAGGCTCATGTTTTGTTTTGTTTTTTAATTTTTTTTTTTTTTGTGGAGACAGGGTCTCACTATGTTTCCCAACCTGGCCTCAAGCAATTTTCCCACCTCAGCCTCCCAAAGTGCTGGGATTACAGGTGTGACCCCCATGCCTGGCAATGTGGCGGTTTTGACACCAATTTAGTCCAGTGATTTTTAGCATGCTTTGGTTATTTCTTACTGGGAAAAAAGTGACTGTTAAATCTTGGTTGTAGAATGAATTCTAAATGTTTAAATTTGGATTTGGATTTGGGTTTCTGCTTCTACCTAGCATGTTCACAGATTAACTTCCTCTATTTCGGGTTAATCAGAGAATAATCCCCTTATGAAAGATTATTTGCTGTTACTGTGGTTGCCAGTATAAGACCTAAGAGTCGTGGGTTCTAGTTCTGGTTCAGTTACTTAATCTCTTTATGTATTCATTCAGTAAATATTTCTTAAACACTGCTTTAGGCCTGAGGAATCTAATAGTAAATAAAACAGATGACAACTCTGCTGTCATGATAGTGCACTTTGGAATAGGGCAACAAAAGCAAATTAATGGTAACTATTAATAGAAAAGATATAATAATGATATATACTATGAAGAAAATGAATGAGGATGAAGTGATGGTAAAGTTGTGGAGACTGTTTGGTGGGCTATTTTTAAAGTAGTTGAGGAAGGTCACTCAGAAGTGGTGACATTTACAGGAAGACTCAAATGACAAAAAGGAGCTAAGAGTCCTGAAAACATTGTAGGTGGGCAGTAACCAGTGCAAAGACCTTGAGGCCGGAATGAGTTTGGCATGTCTGAATGATAGAAGGGCTACCGTGACTAGAAGGGAATAGGCAAAGGAGAAGCTGTAGGAGATGGGGTTTGACAGGTGGGCAGGGCTAGATTGTACTGGATATTGTAGGTCATGGGAATGAGTTTGAATTTTATCCCAGGTATGATAGGAAACCATTGCTGGATTCTAAGCAAGTGAGTGAGCCATCTGATGTATGTTTTGGAAAGATAACTCTGGGGCTGGGTGTGGTACCTCATGCCTGTAATCCCAGCACTTGGGGAGGCTGAGGCGGAGGTTGCTTCAGCCTAGGAGTTCAAGGCCAGCCTGGGCAACATAGTGAGACCTCGTCTCTACAAAAGAAAAAAGAAAAAAAAAATTAGTCAGGTGTGGTGTCATGCGCCTGTAGTCCCAGCTAACTTTTGGGGTGTGTTGGGGGTTGAAGTGGGAGGATTGCTTGAGTCCAGGAGGTTAAAGCTGCTGTGAGCTGTGATTGCGCCACTGCACTGCAGCCTGGGCAGCAGAGCAAGACTCTGTTTCAAAAAATAAAAAAGATAACTCTGACCTCTGTGTACATTGTGTGTGGATAAGAGAAGAAGCAGGAAAAATCTTAGCCTTTAGTTTGTCTTAATAAGAAAACTAATAATAATAATACCTATATTACATATTTGCAAAGTTGGGAAAATTAATTTAAATATGTAAAAGTACTTTGTAAATTGTGAGGTGCTACATAAATTATAAGGTAAGGGTGTTTTAAAACTGAGTTATAACTTTTGGATTATTCATATACTATCTTCTTAATTTACATTATTCAGAATTAGTGTGTTTGCTTAATCAAATAGCAAGTTCTTTAGGAATAATATCCTAACATAAGATATATGTAAAGAAGTTCCAAAACTGGAATAATTTATTGAATTAAACATTGGACTTCAGGGCTTCTTATATGCAACATTAAGTCAATTTATTTCAGGTGTTTTAAACCAGTCCAAAGTTAATTTTGATGGCACTTTTAGTTGTTTTTTTTGCCTTTGTAATAGTAGGTTATTATATTTAAGTAAATTTTAACTTAATTTCTAAGTGCTTTTTTTTTTTTTTTTTTTTTTTTTTTTTTGAGACGGAGTCTCCTCACTCTGTTGCCCAGGCTGGAGTGCAGTGGTGTGATCTCAGCTCAATGCAGGCTGTGCCTCCCGTGTTCATGCCATTCTCCTGCCTCAGCCTCCCGAGTAACTGTACTCCCGAGTACAGGTACCCGCCACCATGCCTGGCTAATTTTTTGTGTATTTTTAGTAGGGACGGGGTTTCACCGTGTTAGCCAGGATTGTCTTGATCTCCTGACCTCGTGATCTGCCTGCCTTGGCTTCCCAAAGTGCTAGGATTATAGGCATGAGCCACTGTGCCCAGCTTAAGTGCTGATTTTTAATTACTACACGTTATTTTGCCAGATATTATAACTTTGCCCTGTCCACCATGATATCCACTAGCCACATGTGGTTATTAAGGGCTTAAAATGTGGCTAGTCTGAACTGAGATATGCTGTAAATATATACACCAGAGTTTGAAGAATTATTGCCAAAAATATTGTAAACAAAAGTCTTTAATTTTTTCATATTGATGACATGGTGGAGTGATAATATTTTGGATAAATATGGTTAAGTAAAGCAGATTATCAAAATTAATTCTTTCTTCTTCTTCTTCTTCTTTTGTTTTTTTTAAAGATAGAGTCTTGTTCTATTGCCCAGGCTGGAGTGCAGTGGTGTGATCATAGGTCACTGTATGTTGGAACTACTGTGCCTCGGCCTCTTGAGTAGCTGGGATTACAGCACCAGCCATGGTGCCTGCTTGTTTCCTTTTTCAGTGTGGCTACTAAAAAATGAAAAATTATATTTGTGGTTCCCATTATATTTCTATTAGGCAGTGCTACTTTAACTGATTAGCTTAGCTGGTTAGAATAAAGAGGTGGTAAGTCAAGTCATGAGCTTTGTTCTCTTCCACTACAGAAGGTACCCCAGACTCTAGCCTACTACCTTGCCAATAGTGTTTGCCTGGACTTTAGTGAAAGCTTTATCATTTCTCTGTGACCTTTGGCATAAATGACTCAACTTGTCTGTGCCTCAGCTTCATTATGTATAAAATGGTGATGATAATAATAGTTCTTCCACCTCATTTAGTTGTTATAAGGATGAAATGAGATTACAAACATAGTGCTTAGCATAGATTAAACACTTAGTAACAGTTAGCCTTTATTTATTTATTTATTTATTTATTTTTGAGAAAGAATCTGGCTGTGTCACTCAGGCTGGAGTGCACACGATCTCAGCTCACTGCAACTTCCGCCTCCCAGGTTCAAGTGATTCTCCTGCTTCAGCCTCCTGAGTAGCTGGATTACAGGCGCCTGCCCCCACTCGCAGCTGATTTTTGTATTTTTAGTAGAGATAGGGTTTCGTCATCTTGGCCTAGAGGCTAGTCTTGAACTCCTGGCCTCAAGTAATCTGTCTGCCTCGGCCTCCCAAAGTGCTGAGATTACAGGCATGTGCCACTGTGCTTGGCTGTGTTTCATATTATTAGCATAGTATATGGTGCTTGTTAAATATTGATTGATAATATCATAGGTGTTAAATTATGACACCTTATATTAATTGATTTTCATGACACTCTTAAAGAAAAGTTATATTCCTATTTTATAGATTGGGAAACAGGCTAAGAGAACGTCAGTAACTTGCTTAAGTCACATGAAAGTAGAGCCAGGAGTAAAGGCTACATCTTCCTAATCCCAAATCCTACAGTTTTTGCACCAGAGCACACTCCTTTTCACGTGTGAGTTGTTCGTCAGAAGGGGAACTGTGTAACAGTTTGGTGATAGATTGAGTTTGTTTAGGATGGGTGTTGGGTCTGCAGAAAGTCTATATTGGACAGATGAGACATTCTATACTAGTTTCTAGCATTCTAACTTTTGTTTATTTATCATCATTCAACAGATATTTTTTTCAGTGCCTACTATGTGCCAGGTGGCTTTATTGGTATTAGGGAAACAAAAGTAAACAAATCAGACATTTTTAGAAGCTTGTGTTTCTAGCAGGGAAGACATCACATAAATAGATAAATAATGGGTAATATGTCAGATGGTAGTATACTGCAGTGACAAGGTAATTTAAGGGAATAGAGAATGAGCTAGAAATGGAGTAAGAAAGTCCTGTCCATTTTCTGAGGTGGTGATATTTGGGCAGATTGCAAACTGAGGAAGCAAATTGGATAGACATCAGGATGAAGAGAATAGGCAGTTGAAAAGGCCCAGAAAGGGGAGTGTGCTTAGAGTGTTTGAGGAACAGCAAGGAAGCAAGCCCTTGTTGAAACAGATTGAGCAAGGTAGAAAGTGGTAGAAGATGAAGTTAAAGAGGTAGCTGGGAGCCAGATCATATAAAGCCTTGGTAAGGACTGACTTTTATTTTAAGTGAGTTAGGAAGACATTGGTAGGTTTTGACTCTGGCTTACATTTTAATTATAGCTTCTGTGTGGAAAATATATCTTAGAGTGTCAAGAGCAAAAGCAAAGAAACCAGTCAGGAGATCATAAGAATAGTGCAGGCAGGACACGATGGTGACTTGGACCATGGTGATTACAGAGGGTGTATTTGGATATACAGTATTTCGAAGATAGAGAAAAGTCAAGGATGACTTCAAGGTTTTTGACCAGAGCAACTGAAAGAATAAAGTTTCCTTTTGCTGAGAGAGAGAGGACTGTGGGAGAAGTAGAGTAGGTTGGATGGATCGAGCGAGAGGGGTAAGGTGGTAGACATAGAATTTGATTTTGACATGTTATGCTTATGATGCTGGCTAGGTATTCTAATTGGAGATGTTGTGTAGGCAGATACATAAATCTGAGTGAGGGGAGATCTGGTATGGAAATATAGCTTTGGGAGTGGTCAGTGTATCTATGGTATAAACAGTCAAATGCTGTTCACAGGTTGAATAAGATCTGTTTCTATTAAAGAAAGGTGTTTGGATCTGAATTTTTCTCCTTTTTCTAATGTGCTGATGTAAACTTATAGAATTCGAACTCTTACTCTTTTTTCAGTTAACAGAAGATGAAATAGCTACAGTATTACAATCAACTCTTAAGGGACTTGAATACCTTCATTTTATGAGAAAAATACACCGAGATATCAAGGCAGGAAATATTTTGCTAAATACAGAAGGACACGCAAAACTTGCAGATTTTGGGGTAGCAGGTCAACTTACAGTAAGTAAAAATATTACTTGTATTGATAATTTTCAGTTCTGTCCTGAGAAGCAGTTCCTTTTATTTACCTATTTTAAAAATATAATACTTGACTTAATTGTATTAGTAAGAAATTACAGAATCTGCCAATAGGTTACAAATAGCTAGTCCATAAGTTATTTTAGATCTTTTCCTGGTGTTCAGGTCACATAGCTTAACTTTGTTTAACTTTTATAAAGATGAAAAATAAAACAAGAAATGATAGATTACTCTAGTGGACTACATCAACATATTTATAAAAGAAAGTAAAATTAAGTCCAAACTGCTTTCCTTGACTAAGACATAGCATCATCTCATTCAATTTCCAGGTAGTACTTGGCAGTTACTGTACTGAAACACTCTTCGTTTGAGTCCAGGATACAGTCTCTTGATTATTCTGCCTAACTAGTGCGTGGAAGTGAAAAAAGAAAAAAAAAAAACTTGTTTTCAAAATAGGAAGTCCAGAATTATTTGATTGTATAAAATACATAAGTATATATGAAAGTATATATAGAAAAATAGAAACAGTTCTAGGGCGGTATACTCTAAAATTTGCAACACTATTACATATCAAGTGGTTTTCTTGGGTGGTAGAATGAATATGTATAGTGTATGTTTAGAACTGATGTTATGTACAGTTTTTTTTTATTATTTTTATTTTTTTATTATAAGTCTGCCTGGGACATGTTAGGGAGTCTCAGGTATTGTAACAGCACAGAAATTGCTTCGATGTTTAAAATAAATCAGAACCTTATTCAATATTATGATTTATGGGCTCTCCAAAAGGTTTTGTTGTTAAAACACAAGTAAACAGTACCAGACAATATTATCTAAACCACAATCTTAGTAAGGAAACCAAATTGAAAAAGTACATACTCTGGTGGTCTATAATATAATATAATATTGACCGAGTGCAGTGGCTCATGCCTGTAATCCCAGCGCTTTGGGAGGCTGAGGCAGGAGGATCACTTGAGGTCAGGAGTTCGAGACCAGCCTGGTCAACATGGTGAAACCCATCTCCAGTAAAAATACAAATATTACCCGCATGTGGTGGCACACGCCTGTAATCACAGCTACTTGGGAGGCTGAACCTGGGAGGTTGTGCCATTGCACTCTGCACTCCAGCCTGGGCAACAGAGTGAGACTGCATCTCAAAAAAAAAATAAATAAAGTATATATATACACACACACACACATATATATGTACACACATATATGTATATATACATATGTATGTATGTATATATGATGTACACATACATATAGGTATACCTCTTTGTGTGTATATATATGAGTATCCATTCCATTTAGTAATAATTTTAGTAATTGATTGAATACCCAATAATGACAGTGTTCTTATTGCTGTAATGCCTGCCTTGGCAGAATTTTTCTCCCCTTTTAATTTGTACAATTTAGTGTTTAGTATATTCACAAAATTGTGCAACTATTACCAATGTCTAATTCCAGAACATTTTCATCACCCTCAAACTATACCCTTTAGCTGTTAGTCCCCACTTTCCTCCCAGCCCTTGACAACCACTAATCTACTTTCTGTCACTATAGATTTGCCTATTCTGAATATTTCGTATAAATAGAATCATACACAATGTGCCCTTTTGTTTCTGTCTTCGAAAACTTAATGTTTTCGAGTTCATCCATGTTGTAACATGCATCAATTCTTCATTCCTTTTTATTGCTCAGTAATACTCCATCGTGGCTGTAGCACATTTTGTTTACTTATTCATTAGTTGAAAATTTAGATTGTTTTGCTTTTTGGCTGTTAGGAATAATGCTACTATGAAATTTGTGTACAGGTTTTTATGTGAACCTTTGTTTTCATATGATACACAGAGTTGCTGGGTCACATGGTAACTCCGTGTTTAATTTTTTAAGGAACTGCCAAACTGGTTTCCAAATTGGCTCACTATTTTATGTTTCCTGCTGAGGTATGAGGATTCCAACTTCTCTGCATCCTTGCCAACATTTTCTTTTTTGTGTTTTTGATTATAACTATCCTAGTGAGTAAGAGGTAGTATCTCTTTGTGGTCTTGATTTGCATTTTACTAATGACTAATGATGTTGATTGTCGTTTCTTCTGCTTATTGGACATTGGTGTATCTTTGGAAAATGTCTATTTAAATCTTTTGCCTATTTTTAACTGGGTTTTTACCTTGTTAGTGTTGAATTTTAAAAGTTCTTTATATATTTTAGATATAAGTCCCTTATGTACGTGATTTGCAAATATTTTCTCTCATCCTGGGTTATCTTGAAGGTGTCCTTTGAAATACAAAATTTTTAAATTTTGGTCATGTCCAGTTTCTTTTTTCTTTTGTCACTTGTGCTTCTGGTGTCACATCTAAGAAATCATTACCTAATGCAGGGTCATGAAGATTTACTCCTATGATTTCTCTGAAGTGTTTAATAGTTCTAGCTCTTATGTTTAGATCTGTAATCTGTTTTGAGTTAGTTTTCATGGTGTGAGATAGGAATCCAATTTCATTCTTTTTACATGTTGATATGTAGTTGCTCCAACATTTGTTGAAAAGACTGTTTTTTCTTTCTTGAAATGTATGAGTTTATTTCTATGCCTTCAGTTCTCTTCCATTGACCTATATGTCTGTCCTTGCACCAGTTCTATGCTCTCTTGATTACTGTAAGTTTGAAGTAAGTTTTGAAATTGGTTAAGTGTGAGTGTTCCAACTTTGTCCTTCTATTTCAAGATTGTTTTGGCTATTCTGGGTCCCTTGTATTTCCACATAAATTTTAGCATCAGCTTGTCAATTTCTGTAGAAAAGGCCATTGGGATTTTGGTAGACATTGTTTTGAATCTTAAATCAGCTTGAAAATACTGTCATTTTGGCAATATTGTCTTCCAATCTATGAACATAAGCTGTCTTTCCATTTATTTCGATTTTCTTTAATTCTTTTAGCAGTGTTTTATAATTTGCAGTGTACAAGTTTTGCATGTATTTGGTTAAATTCATTCCTAAGTAGTTTGTACTCTTTGATGCTATTTTAAATGGATTTGCCTTATTTTCAGATTGTTCATTGCTAGTGTAACATACAATTGATTTTTGTATATTATCTTGTGTCCTGGCACCTTGCTGTACTTTGTTTTTTTTTAAATGAACTGTGAGCACGTATGTTTTGTTAAAAAAAAGGAGATTTTTTTTTCCTTCACTAAAATAAACTCAAACTGTAGTATAAGATGATCTGACTTGGCTGTTTGGTTGTGGAACCTCCAGTACTACTAAGTTTAGGCCTTTCTCAGGTCTCTTCTCTAGAGGCTGTAGGCCTTGGTGGCAGCCTTCTGGGAAGTAGTGGCGGTGGGGATTGTTAGCTGTTAATGCTCATTTAATGCTCCTGATTCACAGGACCACCCACACTCTCTATAGTCTAGAGATCCTCGGTTTCACTCCCCAGAGAGTATACCTCCAGTCTAATGCCAGGGTGGGGAGAGGGAAGCCCACTAGTTGCTTGATGGGAGAGGAGGGTTTAGGGTGCTTAGCTGCTTCTTAACTCTTTCAACCCAGGCTTCCTATTTGGATGTTCGTTTTCACCCCTCTTTTCTCTACTTGATGACACCAATTTCTAAGCCTTTTGGAGGGGTTGGTGTTAAAATCAGGTTGTTTCCTAGTTTTCCTGGCAACTGACTCAGGATTCCATCTTATAGTCTGTTCAGTTAGTTACTACTAGGCCACTTGCTCTCCAGCTTTTAAAATTTTGTGGCTATGGTTGTTTTCCCCTTTGTTTTTTTATTCTTCTAGATTTATTCTTAAAAAACAATCTTTTTAGTATCTTTTTGAGTGAGTTTTGAGAGGGAGTGAAAGTAAAATGTATTTGCTCAAGCTGTCATCTTTACCCAAGACTGTAATATTATTTCTGGTGGCAACAGGGGTATTTCATTGTATGGATATAGCATGATTTATTGAACTCTTTCCCTACAGTTGGACGTTGGGCGCCCATTAAGGTTGCTTAGAGTTTTCCCACCACTATAAGCATAAATTCTGTGATTAACATTCCTGCAACTAAATTTTGCAGCATTTCCTTGAGTAAATCCTTAGGATAATTTCTTTACATTATCCTAAGGGATAATGTAAGGGTCAGAAAATAGATGAATGTATATTGGCAAAGTGCTTTTGACGCATAAGTGCTGAATTTCTTCTAGAAGTGAACAATTTCAGTTTCCAACTTCAGTATATAAATGTGCTCTTTTCCCCTCATATTTGCTAATGCTGAATGGGCAGTAACTTGTATCTTCCTTGTTATTTCTCAAAGCAATTCACATATTTTTGCATTTGATTATTGGCCGTTTGTAACAATTTGTTTGTAAATGTTCATTTTTGTGTGTGTCAGTTTTGCTAATTGAATGTTGGACCCCCCCTTTTTTTTTTTGGAGACAGGTTCTTGCTCTGTCACCCAGGCTGGAGTGCAGTTACATGATCACGGCTCACTGCAGCCTCAACCACCAGGCTCAAGTGATCCTCCTTCCTTGGCCTCCTGGGTAGCTGGGACTACAGACATGCACCACCACTAATGGTGTAGTGTTTGTAGAGACATGGTTTCACCATGTTGCCCAGGCTGGTCTCAAACTCCTAAGCTCAAGCAATCTGCCCCCCTTGGCATGCCAAAGTGCTGGAATTATAGGTTTGAGCCATTGTGCCTGACTGAGTGTTGCATCTTTTAAATAAATCTATTAAAAAAGATAAACCAAAACTGAAAAAATTTGTTAAAATTGTTACTTCTTTTTTTTATATGCTGAAATATCTTCTAGTTTACTAGTTGTCTTTTAATTTTGATTCTGACTTTTTAAAAAAAATACTACGTTTCCAAATTTTATATAGAAAAATCCATCTACCTTTTATCTTATGGTTTCTGTCTTTAATGTCATGCTTAAAAAACCCTTTTCTCCTTAACATTATAGAACAGTTTACAGTTTTTTAAAATAATTTTATTTTGTTTTTTTGAGACAAGGTCTTGCCCTGGCACCCAGGCTGCAGTACAGTGGCATGTTCATGGCTCATTTTGGTCTTAAACTCCTGGGCCTAAGCGATCCTCTTGCTTCAGGCTCCCAAGTAGCTAGGACTACAGGTGTGTGCCACTTCGCCCAGTTAAAGTTTTAAATTTTTTTGTAGAGATGGGCTCTCCCTGTTTGGGATTAGAGGTATGAGCCACCACACCTGCTCTGTTGCCCAGGCTAGAGTGCAGTGGCATGATTGTAGCTCTCTATAATCTTGAACTTCTGGGCTCAAGTGATCCTCCCACCTTAGCCTCCCAAGGAGCTAGGACTACAGGCATGCACCATCATGTCTGGCTAATGTGCTTTTTTTTTTTTGTGACAGTCTTGCTCTGTCACCCAGGCTAGAGGACAATAGCACAATCTTGGCTCACTGTAACCTCTGCCTCCCGGGTTCAAGCGATTCTCGTGCTTCAGCCTCCCGAGTAGCTGGGATTACAGGTGCCTGCTACCACACCCAGCTGATTTTTTGTACTTTTAGTAGAGATGGGATTTTGCTATGTTGCCCAGGCTGATTTCGAACTCCTGAGCTCAGGCAATCTGCCCTCCTCTGCCTCCCAAAGTGCTGGGATTATAGGTGTTAGCCACCATGCCTGGCCATCTAATGTACTTTTTTAAAGTATTATTTGGGCTTTGTTTTTTGTGTTTAAAATTTCAACTTATTTGAGCTTATTTTGGTGAAAGTATAAGGTAGGCATTTAAGGCCGGGCGCAGTGGCTCAAGCCTGTAATCCCAGCACTTTGGGAGGCCGAGACGGGCGGAGCACGAGGTCAGGAGATCGAGACCATCCTGGCTAACATGGTGAAACCCCGTCTCTACTAAAAAAATACAAAAAAAAACTAGCCGGGCGAGGTGGCGGGCGCCTGTAGTCCCAGCTACTCGGAGGCTGAGGCAGGAGAATGGCATAAACCGGGAGGCGGAGCTTGCAGTGAGCTGAGAACCGGCCACTGCACTCCAGCCCGGGCGATAGAGCGAGACTCCGTCTCAAAAAAAAAAAAAAAGGTAGGCATTTAAGTGTAGAGTTCTACAAATGACTAACTAGATTCCCAGTGCTTTTTTTTCATAATCTGTTCTTTGCTTGCTGATTTTAAATGACATTTTAATCATAAATCATATCATATGTGTGTGCTATATATATATAACATGTATATGTGTGCTTATATATATATAACAGGTTTTATATAGCACATATATATGATATATCTACACACACACACACATATATATATACACATATGCCGTAGTCAACTTCCGAACTTTATGTTTTTTATTGCTATGCTATTGTGCTAATATAACTTTATAATACAAATCTAAGTGGGATTAGTGTACAATCATTATTCTTAATAATTTTCAAAAACTTTCTAGCTATGCAAGTAATCATTTCTAATTGAAATAATCCAGTGAAAACAACTTTGACTGCCACCATTTGAAAACACCCCTGCAAATTTGAAGTTTCAGAGCTAAGGAAATGACTAAGCAGTAAGTTAGTTCCTGTGTTAATTTTTTACATAGGACTGACAATGAGATTGATTTAAATGACCTGTCATTTGCTTCTGACTGGCGTAACCTAAGTCACAGGCATTTCAGAAGGAATATCAGTGATGATGATTGGAAGTCTTTTCTTGTATTTAGTTCTGTTTAAAAATCCTTCTTTTGCTGGGCGTGGTGGCTCATGCCTGTAATCCCCTTTGGGAGGCCAAGGCAGGTGGATCACCTGAGGTCAGGAGTTCGAGACCAGCCTGGCCAACGTGGTGAGACCTTGTCCCTACTAAAAATACAAAAATTAGTTGGGCACGGTGGTGGGTGCCTATAATCCCAGCTACATAGGAGGCTGAGTCTGGAGAGTTGCTTGAACCCCGGGGCGGAGGTTGCAGTGAGCTGAGATTACGCCTCTTCACTCTAGCCTGGGCAAAAGATCAAAACTCTTTCTCAAAAAAAAAAAAAAAAAAAAGAAAAATTCCTTCTTTTGCTAAAGCATAGGAACTGTAGGGAGGTTCTCTTTCAGTAGGGCCATGCTATCCTGAGAAAGTGTGCAAGTGGTTATTTACTGTAATGTGTACTATATCCACATATTCTTCTTTAGGCCACAAACTAAGGTATTTTGTATATTATTTTTTATATATCAATTTTTTAATTTTTTTACTGCATATGTATGCTCATGTAAACCTTCAGAATATTACAGATGTATATACAGGATAGAGGGTAAAAACCTTTAGTGATTCTGCCTACTAGATAAAACTATTATTAATAATTTGGTATATATTACTCCAGATTTTTTGTACTATGATATAACAACATTTCTTATTATTGGTAATTGTTTTATTATTGTTATGATCATCATTATTATATATATATTCCTTTTACAAAAACAGGGCTATATTATATATAATTTTACAACTTTTTTTTGCTTTGTAATAATGTATGTTGTGCATTTTTTCCTTGCTAGGAAAAGGTATATATCTTCATTTTTTTTCTTTTTAATGTGGTGTTTCAGTATATGGTTATCTATCATATTTAACTTCTTATCTTTTGATGGTCATTTGAGTTGTTTCCTTTTCCTCCTCATACCCCCATTACAGACATTTCTACAATCTTTGTGCATATAGTTTGGAACACTTGAACATAAGATAGATTTCAAGAAATAGATTTGGATCAAAGGATGTGAATATTTAAAAGTTGAATAAATATTGCCAACTTGCGTACTAAAATGTACCAGTTTATACTGCAGTAACATTGTATTTCAGTGCCTGATTTTCTATGCTATTATCAGCATTATTAATTTAAAATTTTTTGTCAATCTTAGTTTGTGTTTTAATAATTGAGAATCTTTTTGTGTTTCTTTGTCATTTGAATTTCTTCTATGCCTGCTTTATCATGCTCAGAGTATGGTTTTTATATGTATTTCAAGTACAAGGCATTTTTTTATTGTTGGAAAAGCCTCTTTTTCTCAGTATGTTTTTTTCCTTCTTTTTTTTTTTTTTTTTCTGTAGACTTCCTCTGTGGACATCTCAGTAGTTTTAAGCTTAGTGTCGGTCTCTCTCCCTTTCTATTTTAGGATACCATGGCCAAGCGGAATACAGTGATAGGAACACCATTTTGGATGGCTCCAGAAGTGATTCAGGAAATTGGATACAACTGTGTAGCAGACATCTGGTCCCTGGGAATAACTGCCATAGAAATGGCTGAAGGAAAGCCCCCTTATGCTGATATCCATCCAATGAGGGTAAGGAAGTAGACAGAAAGCCAGTGGCGTGGTTAGTTACTGATCATCATTAAAAAGTTCAAGCCAGGCGTTGTGGCTCACACCTGTAATCCCAGCACTTTGGGAGGCTGAGGTGGATGGATCACCTGAGGTCAGGAGTTTAAGACCAGCCTGGCCAACATGGTGAAACCCTGTCTCTACTAAAAATATAAAAATTAGCTGGGTGTGGTGGCTTGTGACTGTAATACCAGCTGCTTGGGAGGCTGAGGCATGAGAATCGCTTGAACTCCGGAGGCAGAGGTTGCAGTGAGCCAAGATCGTGACACTGCCTGGACAAGAGATTGAGACTCTCAAAAAAAAAAAAAAAAAAAAAAAAAAATTAGTTCAATGCCTTACTTGATTAGGTTGCAAACAATAAATGAATTATGTGTAATTCATGTCACTATAGATGATATACCTCTACTGACTCTAGATGTAGTCATTAAGTGTGTTCCACTCCTATCCATTCCAGAGGTTGTGTATTGATAGCCCTCTGGCAGGACGTAGGCCATAGAAATGCTTAGTTTGATTTGTGCTACACTCTCTCTGTCTCTCTCTCACACACACACACTCTCACTCACTCACTCATTCACTTTGAATAGTTTGGACAACCACTTTTTACCATGTCAACATTCTCACTAGAGCTGACTAGTGGTTGTCTCCTTTATACAGAGTATGAACTTTCTACTTTATCAGTCTCCATGATTCCCCGTTGTGTCACCAAGTATCAGCTGCCACTTATTACAGTATTTCTCTAATGTTTTTCTTATAATAGTGTTAAGAAGAAAGCAAACTGTTTTTGAACTCATGTCACTGAAACCCAGCCTTGTTCATTTTTTGTCTTTCTTCTGCCTGGCCCCTATAGGTGTTTGAATTTGTAAGTTCTGGCTTGTAGATCCCCAGATTCTCTTCATCTGGAGACTGTGTACTCTCCAACCTCTATCTCCTTCTAGAATGTTAAGGGCCCATAGAATGCATCTCCAGTGCAGCTCTTCCAGTGCTGACACCCTAAGCAGTTCCCAGGCTTAACTGTCCCAGAACCCTTCATCACAGCACTGTTGTAACACCTGCCCCCAACCCTGCCTTCCTCAGGGACTCTGTGGTCCTCTCCATCCTTCCCTACCCCAGGTCTTCCTCTTCTCTGATTAATTAATCCTCCTATTAAGAGACTTACAAAAATTCATGTTCCCGAGATAAGTCCTCCCTCTTTTTTGGGAGAAGGAGCGAGGAGATTTACTAGTTACAATTTTAGATTTAAATAATATAATTTAAGGTGCTTATTTGTATAGTGTTTTACTTTTCAAAAAACAAAGCTTTTTTAAAATTGGAAATTTAATAAATAATAGGCTTATTTTTGGAAATAGTATAATGTAACTGCAACATAATTGGCCAATTTTTAATTTTTCCCCCTCACACATATGTTGATTTAGTTTGTCTGGAAGCTAATGACCCCATTGTGATTTTTGGGACTTCTGGTTAATGACTTTATTGTGTAGTTGCTGCTGACATCTGGGGGTGGTAATAACTTTTAAGAGGCAGGGAAACTTGACAACCATGGGGCCAGGGTTATCTTTAGGATATAGATACTCTTCTGTCTCGCCTTTCTACTTCGAAAGGCAATGTACTGTGGTTGCCAAAATAATAATAATAATAAAGCTTGATTGATGTTGTAAGGTTTAGGGAACAAGACCCATATATGAGAGAGGGAAGAGGAGAGAGGGAGATATATCAGTTTCTTTAACCATCAGGCTTTGTACTTGCAAATGCTTAGACTTTTGTTGGAATTTGGGTGAGCTTCTCAGTGGATAAGTGAAAAATTATTTACTAAGCTTCAAATGTAATTCTAGATGTATTTTTTTTTTTATTGGAGCATTACTTTTATTTTACCAGATCTTTTTGTTTGTTTGTTTGTTCTAACCAGGCAATCTTCATGATTCCTACAAATCCTCCTCCCACATTCCGAAAACCAGAGCTGTGGTCAGATAACTTTACAGATTTTGTGAAACAGTGTCTTGTAAAGAGTCCTGAGCAGAGAGCCACAGCCACTCAGCTCCTGCAGGTATGAATCACCCTCTGATGCCGCCTCGCTCCATTTCGTTTACACACTGACCAAAAGATGCCATGAGGTCACCTACGTGGAGATAGTGAAGAAGTGTAAGGCAGGCTGGGTGCAGTGGCTCATGCCTGTAATCCTAGCACTTTGGGAGGCTGAGGCAGGTATATTGCTCCTCAGGAGTTGGAGGCCAGCCAGCATGGTGAAACCATGTCTCTACAAAAAGAATGCAAAAAATTAGCCAGGTGTGGTGGCGTATGCCTGTAGTTCCAGCTACCTGGAAGGCTGAGGTGGGAGGTGGGAGAATCTCTTGATCCCAGGAGGTTGAGCCTGCAGTGAGGCATGATTGCGCTGCTGCATTCCAGCCTGAGCAATAGAGTGAGATGCTATCTCAAAAAACAAAGTAAAAGAAGTTTAAGACATTGCCTACCTCTACGGAGGTTCAAATCTATTTGAGTGGAAAAGACATGGAAAAGAATGTTAAATCATCGAACAAGACAATAATGCAAGAAAATACGGGGCAGTATGGGATTAGAGAAAGGAAATTGACATTTAGTGAGTGTCTGCTGTGCGCCACGTACTTTGCACATGTGCCATTTAATCATTACATAGACCCTGTGAAGGGTGGGTATTAGTTCAGTTTTATAGATGAAGAAAACGGAAGCTTAGGGAGGTTTACTTATTTAGGGTCCCTCAGCTGGTAAATAGCACAGTCAGTATTAGAACTTGAGGCTTTTTTATTCCAAAGCAGGGGTACCATCAAGTCTACCTGAGTCCGACAAAGAATTAAGATCAGTGGTGGGTACTGTTGTAGTTCAGGGTGGGAGAAGGCCTCTTTGGACTGGAGATGCAAAAAGTGCTTTTCTGGAGTAGGTAGCTTCTAGGCCTGGCCCTAGAAGGATAGGTGGGATGTGGCAGACAGTGTGCTTAGTGATTAGGAGCTTGGATCCTGGTCAGATTGCCCAGGTTTGAATCCTGGCTCCCAATTTACTAGCTTTGTGATCTTGGGCAAGTAACTTCTCTGTTCTTTTAGTTTTGTGATCTATAAAATGGGGATACAGTACCTGCCTCATGTGTTGCGATGATTAAATGATACAATGTGTGTTACTTTGAACAATGTTCACATGTACTGAAGACAGTATGGTATGAACTTGATAAATATCAGCTATTATAAGTGGGCTAGGCCAATCATTTGCAGCCATTTCAGACCCATTTCAGACCCAGTGTCCCCTTTTTATAGCCAATGTGTATATTTAAAAACTCTCATTACTTTTTTGGAATGAAACTCACATATAATAAAACCTTTTTATGCCCGTAATTTAAAAAGAATCAATATTGTCTGTGATGTGATGGAGAAAAATAAAGATAATTTATAATGAAATAATATGACTTTCAATTTGCAAATAATTCTGCCTGACCCAGTTTGCAGACGTAATGAAATAGATACCTTTGCCTGGCATCATGAATGAGTTTAGATTTAAGAGCTGTAAGAAAATCAGAAACTAGCCGCGCACAGTGGCTCATGCCTGTAATCCCAGCACTTTGGGAGGCTGAGGCAGGTGGATCACTTGAGGTCAGGAGATCGAGACCAGCGTGGCCAACATGGTGAATCCCCATCTCTACTAAAAAAATACAAAAATTAGCTGGGCATAGTGGCATATGCCTGTAATCCCAGCAGGAGGCTGAGTCAGGAGAAGCGCTTGAACCCGGGAGGCAGAGGTTACAGTGAGCTGAGATTGTGCCACTGCACTCTAGCCTGGGCAACAGAGCAAGACTCCATCTCAAAAAGAAAGAAAGAAAGAAAGAAAATCAGAAACTACGCCATTTAAGAAGTACAGTAAAAAGAATGAATGGACACTAGCATGAAACTGATGTTAAATAATAACAGGCCAGATTTATTTGTCTCTGATTACAGAAGGTGGGATGTGATCTTATAGCTTTTCCAAGTGGAAAGAACAAAGCAATATGATATTATTGCAAATGAGCTGGGTCTTATTTCTAAGTGGGCCAAATTCTTTTACTACCTGGATGGGGTAGTGACAAAATGTCATGGAAATGTATCCCCTGTATTGCAATCTGACCACATTTTGAGGTATACTTTCCGTCTCTGGAGTTCTTACTTGGAACTTGTATCCTTTGATGGGTGATGGAGAGCAGAGAATGGATTGCCAAGAAACAATGGGGACAATATTGGAGTAAGTTTGGAAGACAATAGGCAATTCCCCAAAAAGAATTTCCATGTGTAACTTTCACAGCATAGATTTCTTACCACGTGCTACAAATACAAATAATAAAAACATATGATGGTATTAATATTAAAAACTTATAAAGCAATTTTTATTAATGAAATTGAACAATATCCCTTTGTTTCAAGTATCTTTGGTGATTGAATAATATTTGGGTCAAAATCTGTTACATATATATGATCAGTTTTAGTATTTCTGTAGCAACTGCATTTTTGCACTAAAATCCTTTTTACCTAAATGTGTAGTTGGAAATGCTACCATAGAAAGTCAGATGAGTAGATTTTTCAGTGATTTCTAAATAATTTATTTATTCTATTAAGCTCCCATCTCTAAAATCGCCTCCCAAATCACTGGCCTTTTTGCATATCTCTTGAAAACATTTTTTTGGTATTATCTACTAAGGTGTGTACACAACCTGAGACATTTGAAAGATGTGCAGAATCTGCCACAGTTCCTTGTTGTACAGGACAGTTCGGTACTTTGCAGAATTGGTAGTGTCCCATGCCATTTGTGCTCACCAAACATTGTGACAGCTATAACATGTTCCCAACATGTTTACACAACTTCCTCCAGGAGATGATACTCCCTATTGAGAATCGCTAGATTTGACAGAGAGAAATGGCATAGGCATTTCAGCCAGGCTGAAAAAGATGGGCAAAGACTGAATTTGCTCTGCTCAGAGTTATAAAGGGAGTGTGATTTAGCTGTTGTCCAAAGCACAAAGAGAAAGATCAGATTCGTTGATTGATTCAACACATGTTATCCAGTACCTACTGTGTTCTAGGTACTGTTTTGGCACTGTCACCATATAAATTGTCCACAGTATTTTCTACTTTGTTCTTTAAGCACCCATTTGTCAAGAGTGCCAAAGGAGTGTCAATACTGCGAGACTTAATTAATGAAGCCATGGATGTGAAACTGAAACGCCAGGAATCCCAGCAGCGGGAAGTGGACCAGGACGATGAAGAAAACTCAGTGAGTGGCAGCCATTGCTGTGGGCCTCAGGCATTGATGCTTGTTATTTTATGATTGCCAAACCAGGTAAGATGAGTAGGAGGTATTGGATCAACTTGGAACTGGAGACTCTTCCAGCATAGCTATGTCCTAACCTGGACCAACTCATGCTAGAGGGTTGCTGTATCTGTGCTTGTTCTTCTCCCAGTGCTTCCTAAAACACCTTTAAATTTCACTCTTTTGCCCCCTCATCTTTTACTCAATTTAACTTTTTATTTAGAGAGAGAATGCTCAGGTCTGGGATTTGGCTTTTCATATCCTTTTAGGGAATCTGGAATCCATACTTAACATGTAGCTTTTACATTTATAGACTTCCTCAAAACCCTGAGATTCCAAAGATGTTCACATGAGTTTCTTAGATCTATGTTGCAAAACTCTATTAAGAAGAGTGAAGGAAGAATTCTTTTAGGGTTAGATGCACTGCTTATTATCACGTGGATAAATTTGTCTTCTTTGCTTAAGTAACAGTGCTTTCATTTCTGGAAGGAGAGTTTAGGACCTGAATAAGTGTTAAATGTCGAAATATTTTCACTAAGTAGTAGCTATTCAGAAAACTCAAAGTCTTTTGTCAAATTAGCCCCAATTTGAGATTGTATCCGTTGACAGGAAGAGGATGAAATGGATTCTGGCACGATGGTTCGAGCAGTGGGTGATGAGATGGGCACTGTCCGAGTAGCCAGCACCATGACTGATGGAGCCAATACCATGATTGAGCACGATGACACGTTGCCGTCACAGCTGGGCACCATGGTGATCAATACAGAGGATGAGGAAGAGGAAGGAACTATGAAAAGTAAGGCTTATCTAAGTAAATCCACTGACTTCTCAGACCAAGCATACATATTTCAGAGAAGACAGATTCTCATGGTTCATGCAGGCTTAGCTTTGAGTTCTTTCTTTTGTTACAACCGAAGGAGTAGAAAACTTGGAGGTTTGCAATGGGGGCAGGAGGTTTGGGGAGGGGAAAAACTGACCTGTGGCGTCAAAGTCAAGAAAGCATCAACAGTGAGAAAGGATTTTGCTTTTGAACCAGAACAGCCATTTTCTCATTGCATGTTGTCATTATTTTCCTTCCTTACCTTGATCTTTGGAAGCATATGCATTATTTGATGCATAATTCCTATCAAGGTGTAATGACATTCTGAGTTATTTACTGTACATACATCTTCAGTTTATTTTCATGACAGTTTGGGTCTAACGCAAGTTTACCAACGCTGTCAGTCAGTGAAAGATGACTGGACAAGTTGAAAAGTTCTATCCAGTTTCTTCTAGTTTAAACTCGTCTCTGCTTCTTTCCATATCTGGCTGATCCTTTTTTGCCTGTAACTAGGCCTAACACCTTGTGTTCAGCTCCTATCTTAGAGTGAAATTCTTGTGTCATTCAGTGCTCGTGATGCTTTATGTTTCATCCCCTAAACTCAAGATTAAGGCACCCTAGAAATCCCATGTTTGGTGATATACAAATTATCAACTAAATGCCATGTACTAGATTGCCCTTCTCCTCCCCTTCTGTTTTAAAAGTATGTTCATTTTGCAGTAATGAGTTACTGACCTCTAGTTCTTTTCATTGACTCTGAGTGCTAAATCGTCTGCTTGTCTTAAGGGGTTTAATTATGTAGATGATTATAATCACTGTGCAATACAACTAGGCCGACCTGTTAGCATGTGTTGTGTATGCACGTGTTAGGGAAATTGTGCCCATTTTTATTTAAAGAATTTTTTTCCAAATGTGATTTTCATAATTCAAATGCGAATTCAATGAGTTGTTTATTCTTTTCAGTTTCTGAACTTGGATAGTTTTAGCATGTCTAATGAGAAACATGCATCTTTTATTATAATCATGAAGAGAACTATTTAAAAACCTAAGCAGTCACAGTCTGAGTAACATTAAATAAAATTTGTTCACAGACAGTCTTTTGCAGGTTTTGTAATTCTTACTTTTGGATTACAGATTTGCCACTTATTTTGAGATTTTAAAAAATTCCTTATTGTTTTAGGAGTTACTTAAATTTATCATTATGGAAACTTAAAACATACATACAATTACACAATAATATCATGACCCCTGTGGACCTATATCACTCAGCTTCAGCAGTGATCAACTCACTGCCCATCTTATTTCAGCCCACTTCACCAAACAGCAAATAGTAAACGCTTTGTAAAAGTATTCATTTTTAAGGCCATAAAAAACAGTGAGAGGAGGAAGGGGAAAAAAAGATTCTTAAGGTAATGGAGACTTCAGAGTCCTAATTTATAGGACATGCTATGACATCAGGGTGTTTTGGGTGAGATTTTTTTTTGCCGAACAGCAGGACACATTATTGAAATTGAAGTGACATGAGAGGGTCTTTGTCAGTGTTAGGATCACTGTGCATTTTCCAGGCCAGCAGAGGGAGCTCTGTATTAAGTTAATGGGTTATAATTGTGTTCCCATTTGAGTTAACAAATGCCCTGTATATAAAGGTAGGCTTTATGCTAGAACAAGACCATTATTTATTCATTTTTAAGTGTATTTTGAGTAACCACAATGATACTAGGGCAATGTCTTTATTTTATTTAGTTGGGAGATTGGATACCTTATACTTGGCAAAGTTCAAATAAGAAGTCAGCTAAAACATCTCAAAATAGTCACTTTTTCTCTCCCTTCCCAGATTTCTCAGTGGACTTGACACAATTGGTGTTCTTTTTCTGTAACATGGTACCGTGCATATAGTTTTGAAACTGTAATCAGCTAAAATGGCCTTACTTGAATAATTGAATAAATTTTTTAAAAACCTAATAATTCTTATGTAGAACTGACTTGAAAGTTCTTGTGTAGAACTGACTTAAAAAATATATATAGACACATACATATATATATATTTTAAGTCAAGTTGTTGGGAGCCAGGACTAAGGCTTATGTTACAGTAAATTACAGTAAAAGTATATATATTCCTGATATATATCAGGAATTTGTTTTTATTTACAATATGAGCTCTAGTAGTCTGTTTTATTTTTCCATCTAAAAGACTTGCTTCCTCCCTCTATCCAGGTCTTTGGTCCTGTCACCTTCTCAGTCCTTCTTTGACCATTTATCTGCAATAGATTTCCCATCCCCTTCTTATTTTTCTTTTCATCACAGATTACTTCTTGAAATTTATATCACTATTCTCCCATATAAATTTTTTTTTTTTTTTTTTTTGAGATGGAGTCTTGCTCTATCACCAGGCTGGAGTGCAGTGGCGCAATCTCAGCTCACTGCAACCTCTGCCTCCTAGGTTCAAGTGATTCCCCTGCCTCAACCTCCTGAGTAGCTGGGACTACAGGCACATGCCACCATGCCTGGCTAATGTTTTGTATTTTAGTAGAGATGGGGTTTCACCGTGTTGGCCAGGATGGTCTCAATCTCCTGACCTCGAGATCCCCCCGCCTTGGCCTCCCAAAGGGCTGGGATTACAGGCGTGAGCCACTGCACCCAGCCTCTCCCATACAAATTTTAGGATCAGTATATCAAATTTTATAAAATACTACTGGACTTTTGACTTAATTGCATTGGATACAAAGATTAATTAGGCAGAATTGCCATCTCTATGTTAATTCTTTCTGTGCATGAACGTGGTTTATTTATCTTTTGATCTGTTTGATCTATCTTTCATATTCTTAGATAATTTTATAATTGTACCCACAAAGATGTTTTAGAGCTTTTCGTTAAATTTATTTTTAGATACTTATTTGTTGCTATTACAAATGACGTAGTTTAAAAAACTTTTGTTTCTAACATTTTTCTTCTATAGACAACTAGTGTAGATATTTATGGACTGCTTTATTCTTTGTAACAGGTTTTCTGGCGATTTCCTTTCTAAAAAAATTGAGGCACTCTTATTGTCTGTGAATTATGATTATAGTTTTTCCTTTTGATCTTCATATATAATTTTTTTTTTTTTTTTTTTTTTTTTGAGGCACTGTCTCACTCTGGAATGCAGTGGCACGATCCTAGCTCACTGCAGCCTTGAATTCCTGGGGCCAAGCAATCCTCCTGCCTCAGACACCTGAGTAGCTGGGACCACAGGCATGTGCCACCACACCCGTGACTTTTTTTTTAATTTTTTTTTTGGTAGAGATGGGATCTCCCTATGTTGCCCAGGCTGGTCTGGAACTCCTGGGTATAGGTAATCCTCCTTCCTCAACCTCCCAAAGTACTGGGATTACAGGTGTGAACCACCAAGCCTGGCTAAGGTTTTTTTTCTTATTAAGACCTCCAATACAGTGTTGCATAGTAGAGCTGGTAGTGGACCTTCTTGTCATGTTGCTCACTTTAAAGAAAATTTTTGGAGTTTTTACCATCGAGTCTGATTTTGCAGCAGAATTTGGTCGATACTCCTTAACAGGCTAAATAAGTTTTGATCTGTTTTTAGTTTAAGAGGTTTTATTAAAAAAAAAAAAATTCTTTAATTGGTGTTGTTTTGTAGTTTTTAAAAATTTGAATAATTAGCTTTTTAATTTTCTTGCTTACTAATACATTTAATCAACATTATAACTTTTTATCTTAGTTCTGTTTTAGCTGTATTCTATACATTTTCATATGTGGTATATTGTACGTATTTTTTTCCAGTGTGTAGTGCTTGTGCTATGCACATTTATTTTTTAACCCATGAGTTATTCAAAAGTGTTTTTTAATAGCAAGTGTATGATTTTTAAAAACTGCTTATTTAAAAATTTTAATTTATAGAATTGTGGTTGAAGAATGTGGTCTGTGTTATATCAATTCTTTGTTATTTTTTGAGACATTTGTGGCCTAACATGTTATTAATTTTTGTTAAATGTGCTTTATGTGCCTTAGAAAGAATGTATTTTCTAATTGTTTGGTGCAGGAATCTATATAATTAGTAATCAGTTGCTAATTGTCTTTCATTTGTCTATTCTTTACCAATTTTTGATACTTGATCTTTTAGCTTCTGAAGGAGATTTGTTAAAATTGTTAAATTGTTAAAATTGTCACTGTGTGGTTGTGGGTTTTGTTAATTTTGGTATTACTAACATCTGTCATCCAAAGTAATATATTGGTGGCACTGAATACAATTGGTAATACTGTGAAAATGATGGAAAATTTTACATATTTTCTGTTTTATATTAAGTTATATATTTTCTCTTTCTTTTATCTTAATATGCAGAAAAATAGTTTCACCATTATCCATTTTCAAGTAACCATTTTGTTTTTAAAAGAAGAATTTCTTCCATTTTGTTTGATCATTATGAAATAGGGTGTTAATATTTAGAGCTAAAATGAAAAGGGTCCGGGATGCAGTGGCTCATGCCTGTAATCTCAGCACTTTGGGAGGCCGAGGTGGGTGTATCACTTGAGGTCAGGAGCTCACGACCAGCCTGACCAGCATGGCGAAACCCCATCTCTACTAAAAATACAAAAAATTAGCTGGACGTAGTGGTGTGCGCCTGTAATCCCAGCTACTAAGGAAGCTGAGGCAGGAGAATTGTTTGAACCCGGGAGGTGGAGGTTGCAGTGAGCCAAGATCGTACCACTGCACTCCAGCCTGGGTGACAGAGCAAAACTCTGTCTCAAAATAAAATAAAATAAAACAAAATGAAAAGGATTAATTTTATACTTGACGTAGAAAGAATCCAAGCTTTCACAAAGTTGTTAAATATTTAAAAAGTCAATTATATGTTTGAGAGCAAAAAAACAATTTTTTTTTAGAGGCAGAGATAACAAAAACATTTTGGAGCAACTGAAGTAGCTTGATTTGCACAGATTTGTAGTTTAGCAGTTAAATGCTTTTGCCCCTTGTGAGGAAATGACAAGCCAAAGGATGGCCGCTTGTAATAACATGTACTCATCCACTAAAGATTTGACATGCGGCGGTTCTTCCTCTCAGGATTCATTGGCGATAATGTCATGGTTTTCTTGTCCTTACCACATTCCCAAGAGATGCATAGCCCTGGTCACCCCTCCTCATCTCCAGGCTTAATAGGTTAATGGGAGGCAGAACTTGGACTACTAATTGAAAGAATGTTTCCCCTGACCAAGCCTTCAGATAGATTCAGTGAATTGAAGGGCGTGAGGTGATGATTCCTCTTTAAAACTTGTGCTTAGTGCATAAGATTCTAATTTTTCTCCTGGAGCAACAGCCACATTAATCTCTTTGAAATAGAATTTTAAAGCATAATGACATAATTAAGTTAGGGCAACTCAGAAACATGTTTCAGTTAAATTACTGAGATAGTATTATGTGGTAAAAACATTATGTGTTTATAGTTCCTCAGAATGTCCTAAGTTTCATGAAGGCACCTATTGTTGCTGTGAATTTCCTCATGTTGAAATCAGGTGAAAGGCTAGGCTGTTGTCAAGATGATTTTACTTCAACACCAAACTTCAGATACTGATTTCAGAGCTGCATAAGATAGAAATTTTTGACTCAGAGCCTATTTGCTTTCCATCTTCCGTTTGAAAGGGGTTGTTAGAACATTGTCTCCCTTGTGTGTTATCTGTCTTATTCTCTCTGACTCAGATTATGGCATTTACAAGTACAGTAATTAGGACATAAAGTACTGCAAGTATTTTAACACTTCTTTTACCACAGTAGCCTTACTGTCCAACGTCTGATCCCTTCAGGATTTAAACATCTATCATCAGAGAATTGTGTTGGTGTATGCTTGCCACTCACAGTCAGCATCATATGAGAGTTTCAGACAGCGTTAGTGCAGTTGTGCACCCCAAAACTAAAGCTGAAAACATTTGATTTTGTTGGAATCCTATCTCTGAGTAAGGGCAAGAGAAGGACAAAGGAGTAGTGGAGTGAACATTGATTTATAGCATCAGAGTCTTTGACTTGCAACTTCGCTGAGGGTCTTACAGACTATGCCACCTTGGTCAAGTTCTTTGTTTTTTGAACCCCAGTTTCCTGGTCTGAAAAAATGGGGCACCGAAGTTCCTATTTTGTAGTTTTGTCAAGATGATATGAGATTGTATGTGTAAAATATTTAGTGTGTAAATGCTCAAAAATCATAGGTATTATAATAAGTCTTTTAATGTATGACTGTTTTTTTCATAGGACCTAAACATTTCTTCAACCAGCGCTACTTTTCTTCTTCCTAATTCCTTTTCTCTTGATAGTTATGCTTTTAGTTTTTACTCTTGGTATTAATGGTGCTTTGTAAGTGCCACCCCAAGAATGCCTGAGTGCTGGCTTCATGAACATGGTTGAGCTAAGGGAAGGCCACTTGTCAGTTTCAGTAACATTTTACCATTGTGCGGAGAAGAGAGAAGGAGGCTCTGTGTGTGGGGGTGTGTGTGTCTGTGTCCATGTATTTTAAATTCCTTGGCAATAAGATGATACATGTTTTGAGAATCTGTTAAATAGCTCAGAATACAAGATGACAGATTTTTAAGAGGGCCAGACTTTAGATACACATGAGCCTTCTTTTGTAAAGTTTCAGCCTCTTATCTTAATACAGTGGCATTTATTACCGACTGGATTTTTTTCCACCCCCAAAAGATAACTGCTGTGGTTCACTGTGCATTTTATCAGTAGCTCCCTCGTGGGTGAGATTTACAATAGAAGAGCAGACATCTTGGTACTTAGGTTTTTCTCACACTTTCAAAAATAATTCAAGGTTGTCCTGCCAGAGTGGAGACTAAATCCTAATTGTTTGTGCAGTTTTTCTTATTGTATCCAGATGTTGGGCCCACTTTTATCTTTGGAAACCATTAGCATTCTTGATTCTTTTGGAATGAGCCAAAAAGCACAGACTCCTGGTGCCTGAAAATTCATTCAGAACACCCTGCCAGACCACATTTAGAATATGAAAGTACCAGATCTCAGTGTAACTTGGGTGAAGGGCTCAAGGCCTATATGTTTTGAAAGATAGCTACTCTAGTATAGTTATATTGGTAAAAGGAGAGCCAAGAACAGCCATGGGGGAAATACATTTTTCAAGAGAGGGCAGTAGCATAATGGTAATGAAGAGCAAAGGAAAGTGAATTACAAAAGATATACTTTGATCCTTAAGCCTAAGAGGCAGATAAATCTTTCTTCATCAGTTAATGGAATATATTATTTCTCTGGTGCTCTAAGCTTGCTGTTCTGACCTTCTTTTATTCAGCAAGAAAATGGAGATACATTTTTAAATATCAATTTAAGTGGATCTATAAAGAAAAAGCAGGTGATTCTTTTCAAATGTTTATGCTGTAGAAATATCAATTTGGAATCAGCTATTGTTAAAAATGAATATTTAATGCCAACCAGGAAGCATTTATTAGATAGTCACTATGTGTCATTAATGTGTAGACTATGAAAACCAAATAAGGCATTCACTGCTCTCAGTAACATATATTAAATGACATTTGTCATTATCATTATGTATTACTTATGGCATGTATACTGTTCTAATTGTTCTAATTTCTTATGTGTATAGAGCATTACTCTAGACGCTTCAAATAATAGTATTTGATAATGACGCAACTTAGGAGAAAGGGCCTCTACATATGAAGGTAGTGATATACTAAGACAAATGCTAGGTAAGTGGTACAGAAAAGCGTTAAAGGATTTGTGAAAAGGAAGGCAATGACTCAGATATGCAGGAAGGCTGGGGAAGGATGTTACAGGCAGGTGCAAAGTCAGAAAGGTAGAAATGTGTTTTCAGTATTCAGGTTGGCTGAAGCAGATGTGGGTGTTGACTGGATTTTGGAAGACTTTGAATTCCAAAGTAAGGAGTTTGAACCTGATTCTTTTGTTAATAGGGTATCTGAAGACACTTTGACTAGGAAAGTGATGAAATGGAGTTTCAAAAGACTGTAAAAGATGAGACCAATTAGGAAATTCTTGCAAGAACCAAGATGTGGACCATTCTCACCTGTGAACTTTTTTTTATCTTTTTAGATGTGCTGCCACTATTGCTGTAGTTAGTAACCCTTTGAATTTTGGATTTAGATCTCTTTGAATTGATATATTTCAGTTCACCAGAATTAAAATAGCTAGAGCACCATTGCCCAGAAATTAAGTCAATTCATATAGAGGCAATTACCAAAACTGCTTAACTGGAAGAGTTATTCTGGGCTCCAGGGAACCTTGTAACTTATGATTCCAACAATTCTTAGTGGTTTCAAAGGACATTCAAAGGAATATTTATGGCCATACACAGTTACTTGGATAGTAACCAGTGTAATTGAATGAGCTGATACATGTAAAGCACTTAGGTGCCTGGTAACAAAAACAAAACCCAAAACCACGCACTCATAACAAATGTTAGAAAAAAACAAACCCTGTGATAAGAATTGCACATTAAGGCATATTATTCCAAGCCAGAGGAAAAGATTTGCAGGAGTATCAGAGTTTTTTGTTCTGTTTTGTTTTTTGTTTTCTTTTTTTCCTGCCAACATTCATGCACAGAACAGAGAAAAAAAGGCAGACTCTGCCCAGTTCTCTGGTTTGCACAAAATTAATTATGATTTAAGTAGAAAAGAGTCATTGTAGGAATTAAGGAAATAGTAGATTGACCATTGTGGTTTACTTAGTGACAGTCTGGAAAATGAAGGTTTGAAATTGAAGGTCATGAAGTTTAAGGTCTAGTAGATGGTCATTCCAGTGGAACAGTGGGCTTCAGTCTTTGGTCAAGCTTCTTCCCAGTTACGACTACCCAGGCATTATGTTGTACTTCGTATGAATCCAGAAATAAGAGCAAATAGTAAAGGAAAGGTGTCTTGCTGCTTAAAAAAAATTGAGTTACTGACATATAATTTACACACCATACAGTTTATTCATTTAAAGTGTACAGTTTAATGGTTTTTAGTTTATTCACAGAATTGTGCAACCATCACCACAATCTAATTTTTGAAGTTCTACATCTAATTTTTAAAGTTCTACTTTTTTTTTTTTTTTATTTGGAGACAGGATCTTGGTCTGTTGCCCAGACTGAAGTGCATTGGCACGATCATAGCTTACTACAGTCTTTAACTGGGCTCAGGTGATCCTTCTGCATTAGCCTCCTGAGTAGTTGGGACTACAGGTGTGCACCACTATGCCCGGCTAATTAAAAACATTTTTTTTTTTTTTGTAGAGACAGGGTCTCACTATGTTGCTCAGGCTAGTCTTGAACTCGTGGCCTCAAGCCATCCTCGTGCCTTGGCCACCTGAAGTGCTGGGATTACAGGCATGAGCCACCATGCCTGGCCACTATTTTTAAATTGAGATATAATTATATGTCATAAAATTTGCCATTTTAAAGCACAGAATTCAGTGTTTTTTTAGGATATTAAGAAGGTGTTGCAACTTTAATCACTATTGAATTCAAGACATTTTTATCATCCCCTCAAAAAACTCTAATCCTTTTAGCAGTCACTTCTCATTCTCCTCTCACTTGATCTTAGCCAAAAGGCTGAGAAGCAATTCGCATTCTCCTCTCATCCCCAGGCAACCATTAATCTACTTTCTGTCTCTATAGATTTGCCTATTTTGGACATTTTATGTAAACGGAATCATACAATTCGGCCTTTTGAGAATGGCTTCTTTCATTTTGCATAATGTTTTTAAGGTTTATCCATGTTATAGCATGTATCAGTATTTCTTTTTGTTGCTGAATAGTATTCCACTGTATGGATATACTGCATTTAGTTTATCTGTTCATCAGCTGATGGACATTTGGGTTGTTGATTCCTTTTGCTTTTACTAACATTTTTCAAAGGAAAATAAATGGAAGATATAGTTGCTTATGAATTCACTGCTTTGTCTGTAGGCTTAGAGAGATTGTTCATTTAGCTTGACAAACGCTGCTTACAAAGAAAAACAGGCCAGTCTTAGTATACGAATTCATGCATTTCCTGCATCAGATAAAGGAATCAGAACAAGATGTAGTTATTTTCAAAGCTTGATTTCTCTCTTCAGTCCATTCTTTCTATGGCTTTAGGTTTCTTGTATTATCATTCAGCTGACCATCTTTATGTCTTGGGATACATCTGGAAAAATACGCTAGCTCAAGTTAAAACAGGAAAATCCACCAGCCAGCTGAAGCCCTGGGGGACAGCATGGCCTTTCATCAGCTTGGAATGATTCTCTATGCTTTTCAACCTGACAGGCTGCTGTCCAGCACACTTGATCATCTATCTAGCTAAAGGGTGCTGAAAGAAAAGTTCAAAGATAAGGTTACTGGGAAAATTACATTTCCCCACTCTTTCTGCACTTAGTTTGATGGCAGTCCTAACATGTCAAGAATCTTTATTTTGATTTTAGAGACTGTACAATATGAGATGTAGCTCACTAAACTTAAAACCTGACATTTGGCATTCAAATCCCATCCTTGTCCATTATTAGCTTAGAAATCTGCAAATTTCTCACTTGTAAAAGGGGCATAATAACACATATCTCAAAAGACTCTTTGAGGATTAAGTGATATAGTACATTTTCTGGCACTTGGTAGGTGCCTATTAAGTGTAAGGCTTTTCCTCCTCTGCTTTATATGGTGGTCATGCAGTTTGGATGTGCAGTTTGGATGAGACCGTTATGCAAAAGCACCTAGTAGAAAGCCTGAAATTTAGAAGGTATTTAGTGAATGTTTGTTGAATTTGAACCTAAGTTTCCAAATAATAGAACTGTTTTTGTAGATTTAGGGGTATATGTTTATGCGCGCGCGCGCGTGTGTGTGTATGTTTATGTGTGAGAGAGAGAGATACTGAAACTGTATCAGTTAGCTTTTGCTGCATTATAAACCACCCTAAAATTTAGTGGTTTAAAATAGCCATTTTATTTAACTTGATTCATGATTCTGTAGGTTGGCAGTTAGAGTTAGGTTGGTCACAGGTAGGCAGGCAGGCAATTCTGGTCTGAGCTGGTTAGCTCTGCTCTGTAGTCAGCTGGTGCCATAACAGCTGGGGATGGCTGATTTGGGCCTCTCCACGTAGTATTTCACCATCTAGCAGGCTCAGGTTTATTTATATTATGGTAAAATGTACAAGACTGTTTTTTTTTTTTTTTTTTTTTTTTGAGACAGGGTCTTGCTCTGTTACCCAGGCTGGAGTGCAGTTGTGCGATCATAGTTCACTGCAGCCTTGACCTCCTGGGCTCAGGTGATCCTCCTGCCTCAACCTCCCAAATATTTGAGACCACAGGTGCATGCCACCACACCCAGCTAATTTTTTTAAAAAAAATATTGTTTGTAGAGACCAGGTCTTGCTATGTTGCCGAGGCTGGTCTCGAACTCCTGGGCTCAAGCAGTCCTCCCACCTTGGCCTCCAAAGTGGTGGGATTACAAGCATGAGCCACCATGCCTAGCCTACACAAGAATTTTTAAGTCTCTTCTTGCTATACATTTGCTGTTGTCTCAAAGACCAAAGCAGGTTAGATAACCAGGCCCAGAGTCATTGTGAGAGGGCATAAGGCGAGGATGAAGATACCAGGAGGAAATTGTGGCCATTTAAAAAGATAATTTATCTTAGATACTAATTGTGATAGGAATGCAAATCTGTTTACTGAGAGTTATTATCAGTCTATAAAATCAGACTTAGGACAGGTGCTGCAATTTAATGACAGTGTTATTCACAATAGGAATGCTGTCTTCTTCATATAAACTTAACATGTCAGTGAAGCACTCTTACACATAAGGAAAGAACCATTATGGTGGAGGCATTTAATTTCTGGAATCACTAAATACAAGGATCAGCTAACTTTTTGAATGTCTGCTGTTTCTTGCCAGTTAAAATAGCTTCCCCTATCAGTCAGTTCATTCAATTTTTCACTTTAGTTCCATAAAATATTATTATCATCTGCATCTCTAGACATCTTTATTACAGTTTAAGTCACCTCTTCCATCTGTTAAACCACCAGCAACAAAAAATCCAAAGAATCAGAGATATTCTTGTCACTAAAATATTTCTTGAGTCTCAACTATTTTTCATTTTGGTCTTTGCTTTATGCCTGTACACATCTAGTTGTAGCATGTTTTAGATTAGAGGCATCCAGTATCATAATACTACTGGAGATAAGAACTTCTTCTTTTGAATAGTTATTAATAACTGAGTATAAATATGTTTTCGTATGCTACTGCCAAGTCATAAAATCATGGAACTTTTCAAAACTTCAGGGAACATTAGGTATAATCTGGCCCTGTGTCTTCTTTTTGCAGATTGGGAACCTGTGGTTTTACCAAGATCATATAGTCAGAACTGGAATCTAAATCTTTGAACTGCAGAATAGGGATTTACTTTCCATTTTTTTTTTTTTTTATTGTGGTAAAATATACATAACATAAAACTTGAGGAGAGGGATTTTTCCATTCTTCTGTCTCCAAAATCAACTTTAGCTTTTTGGCAATTCGATAAATGTAACATTTTAACTAAACATTTTGCTATAATTAAATTTCTAATACATATGTGCATTTTACTTGCAGCTTATATCTCAATATGTGATTAGATAAAAAACTTCTCTTTTTATTTCACTTTAGTTTTTGGAAATTTGAATTCTAGTAAATGTCAGGTATAATCAGATCCCTGGTATTGATATCAGAAGGTAAAAGCAAATATATTTTAGATAGACTTCCTTATTTGTGGATTTTCATTGTTGAAAGAGACAAAGAACATTTGGTGTTTTAACTTCAAAAATTAGAAATTTTTAAGTGGTTTGGTAAGAAAGAAGAACTCAAATATGAGGAAGGCAGATGTTCTCACTTTTTCATCTCAACAGTGACAGAAGTTAGACAAATGATTATATTCTCGCTTAACAGACATTTCTTTGATTTTTATGACATGGTTTAGAATTAGTCCACAGAAATGTTATCTTTAGTGTTTCATCATCCTTGGTTTAAAGATTCAATTTCTTAAGTCCACCTGTATTGCAACTGAAAGGAATTAATGAAGAACCATAGAAATATATTGTTGGATATAATACTTTTTTTTTTTTTTGAGGAGGAGTCTCGCTCAGTTGCCCAGGCTGGAGTGCAGTGGCGCGATCTCGGCTCACTGCAAGGTCCGCCTCCCAGGTTCACACCATTCTCCTGCCTCAGCCTCTCGAGTAGCTGGGACTACAGGCGTCCGCCGCCACGCCCGGCTAATTTTTTACATTTTTAGTAGAGACTGGGTTTCACCATGTTAGCCAGGATGGTCTCAATCTCCTGACCTCATGATGTGCCCGCCTCGGCCTCCCAAAATGCTGGGATTACAGGCGTGAGCCACCGCGCCCGGCCGGATATAATACTTTTTAAACAAGAATGATGCCCTTATGGTTTTTGTAAATTCCATTGGAGAAAAAGTTTTAAATTACCTGTTATTTCTGTCCAGAAGTCACCATTTTTATTGATAAACTCAATTTAGTCATTTATCTGTGCATATGTAAAGATGAATGGATGGATGGATAAACAGACATAAGTGACAGAAATAATGAAAAGAGAGAGGTTGGTGCGTGATATATGTAGCTTACTCTCAAATTTTAAGTGTGTATTTCCTAAGAAAGAAGATATCCTCTTTTGTTTATATTTCCTACAAAGGAGATGCTCTTTTTTGTTACCACAATAAAGTGGTCAAAGAATGATTTTTCTTTTTTATTTCTTGAGACCATGTCTCACTCTGTCTCCCAGGCTGGAGTGCAGTTGCATGATCATGGCTCACTGCAGACTTGACCTCCCAGCCTCCCAAGTAACTGGGACTACAGACATGTACCACCATACCTGGCTAATTTTTTTTATTTTTAGTAGATTCAAGATCTCAACATGTTGCCCAGGCTGGTCTCAAATTCCTTAGCTCAAGGGATGCTCCTCTTTTGGCCTCCCAAAGTGCTGGGTTTACAGGGTGTGAACCACTGTGCCCAGCGTAAATAGTAATTTTTCTAAAGAAGAGTTCTCCCTTCCCTCCCAAACCTCCTTCACTTTTAGATTATTGCTCTGATCTCTTATTGAGTGCATTCTTTTTGATGCTCAGAGTGTCCCAAAATTTACCGGTGAGGGCCCTTCAAGGTGGCTCCTGTATCCTTTTGATATGTCCCCATCAGTTTTTGAGTACTTGCTTGCCTTTTTTTTTTTTTTTTTGGCACAAAAAAAATTCCAGATTCAAGTCCATTTTGTAATGTTCCTGCCTTAGATTGGAATCAACTTTTTTTCTTAAGTAATTCTAGTTCCTTTTAGCAGGAAATGGTATTTGGAAACCAATATCTGAGCCACTGACACGTGCTTATTTGTACTGGAGTGTCATTGCTCCAACGCCTTTTGATGAAGAAAGCTCAGAAAGGCCTTTTTTTTTTTTTTTTAAATCATGAGGTCATGATACCTCAGTTCAAATACAACGCAACAAGTTGCTGTGCCTTTCCCAATTTCACATTTTGATATTTAGATAGTGTCAGATCCCCTTCACAGGGATTATGCCATTTTGTATTCCAGGTCAGCAATGTGTGAGTGCCTGTGCCCCCACAGCCTTGTCAACAGATAGTGTGTTTTCAAGCTTTTGAAGCTTTGCCAGTCTGAAATGTAAGAAATGGTCCCTCTATGTAGTTTTAATTTGAATTTCTCCTATTATGAGTGAACCTCAGCAATTTTTTCATGTTTAGGGACCCGTTGGATATCTTTTTGTGTTTATTATCTTTTCAAGTCTTTAGTCTAGTTTTCTTCGTTTCTTCTGTTGTCTTTCCCTTGATTTAAGAAGTTCTTGGGAGCTTATCTCCCTAACATATAAATAATTCTTAAAATTTTCTTTCTTTCTTTTTTCTTTTTCTTTTTTCTTTTTTTTTTTTTTTTTTTTGAGGTGGAATCTTACTCTATTGCCCAGGCTGTAGTGCAATGGCACAATCTTGGCTCACTGCATCCTCCACCTCCTGGGTTCAAGTGATGCACCTGCCTCAGCCTCCCAAGTTGCTGGGATTATAGGCTCCTGCCACCGAGCCCAGCTAATTTTTGTATTTTTGGTAGAGGTGGAGTTTCACCATGTTGGACAGGCTGGTCTTGAATTCCTGATCTCAGGTGATCCTCCTCGGCTTCCCAAAGTGTTGGGATTACAGGCGTGAGCCACCATGCCTGGCTAAAATTTTCTTTAAATAAAAAGAAAATTCTTTAAAACATTTTGATGGTGTTTGTTTGTCATTTGTCTTCTGTCTTGGCTTATAAGGTTTGTGTGTGTGATTATTAATTTTTTAAAATTTGTGGTGTTTTCTTCACATAAAAGGTTTTTACCCATTTTTAAAAGTATATCTGGATTTATATCATAGTTGGAAAGCCTTTTCCATACCAGGTTTTAAATGCATTCACATGTTTTGTTTCAGTATTAAAGATTTCCATTTTTTGCAATTAGATTTCTTATCCATTTGGAGTTTTCCAGGCTTAAGGTATGAAATATAGATTCAATTTAATCTTTTCTCAAATACCTGTCCCATTATTTGGGTAGCCATTTGGAGTTTTTATTTTGTTTCTAAGCTTTCTATTCTGTTCAGTGGGTTGAGATATTTTGTATAAAAGTTTGCTGTGTATTATATATGCCAGCAGTTTGCAGCACTTTTGAAGTTGCTTCACTTTAGGGGGTTCTCTGAATAGTTTTTTTTAAATTTTTTTTTTTAAATGTGTAAGATTGCTGCAGAGTTGTCTCTGAGCCAGTCTTCTCCTTTGGTGGTCTGAGAGGAGGGGACTGAGCAAAAGAACATAGTTTCCCGACTCATTGGCAAATCCAAAACACCACCATTTTTACAAGTTTTATTTTGTTGTAGTTCCTGCAGAACTATATTATGAAGTATATAATATGAACCTTAAATTTAATTTAAAAATGAAAACAAGCATGAAAAGTACCTAACATCATACCTAGAGCACACAAAACAAAACACCGTATACTCGCTGATTGGTCCTAGCGAATAATGTATTTGTTTCTTAAATAGTGAGGAGAAAACAGTGTAGTAGGAAACCATTGGCAGTGTGTGGATGTGGGCAGATAAGGGATTGGCTGCTGTTGATCTTAGCAATGGTGATAGTGAGAAAAATAACAACTGTTCTGAGAGGTAGGGTGGCTGGCCTGAAACTGGACTAGGAAGTGTCATGAAATAAGTAAGATTGCATAGACCAAGGGTGCCTGGAGAGAAACACCTGTTGTTCTTTATCTTCTAGATACCTTCTTATCTACTTCTTAAGGTGCTGAACCTTCTGGTTGTTTTTCCTGTTTACTGTAGGAAAGGGCCGTATAAACTCCTATGTTCACGGAAAGCAATGAAAAATGCTTCCTGTATCTCCCTATATTAGAATACTAATCACAGGCACAAAGATACTTCAACCTTTGAAGTACTTCAACCTTTGAAGCAGGTACATTCAGCTAGCTTGATTTTTGAAGCAGGTACATTCAGCTAGCTTGATTTTTAAATCATGCCAGGTAAAATTATTCTTTCTGCTCTTTTTTTTTTTTTTTTTTTGAGACGGAGTCTCGGTCTGTCACCCAGGCTGGAGTGCTGTGGCCGGATCTCAGCTCACTGCAAGCTCCGCCTCCCGGGTTCACGCCATTCTCCTGTCTCAGCCTCCCGGGTAGCTGGGACTACAGGCGCCGCCACGTCGCCCGGCTAGTTTTTTGTAGTTTTTTTTAGTAGAGATGGGGTTTCACCGTGTTAGCCAGGATGGTCTCGATCTCCTGACCTCGTGATCCGCCCGTCTCGGCCTCCCAAAGTGCTGGGATTACAGGCTTGAGCCACCGCGCCCGGCCTTCTTTCTGCTCTTGTTACTAGTAACTAAGAGCTGCTGTATTCTGCTGTCTTAATGGTTACTGCTGCTGTGTAACTGCTGATGCTTTTCTCCAGGATGATTTGAGGCCCAGTCTAACTCGCCTTTTACCAATCTTCCCTGACCACGCAGCCTGCAAGAACTAGGCACATATAATTCTTATAATCAGTTCTATTTATTTAATACCTGTTCAATACTATCTTCTTTAAAAAATGTTCATAAGAAGTAAATAAAATCACCAATAGTGCTGCTACCAAAGATAAATCCTGTTAACATTTTGGGTATTTTCCACTAGTTTTTTTTTTTTTTCTCCTATATATGATTTTGTAGAGTCAAAATCTTACTGTATATATAATACTGTATCCTATTTTTTCCCTTAAGTTTATTGTAAGCCGTATGTAGATAGTATTTTTAAAGTTATATAATATTTCAGAGTGGATTAATTGTGATTTATTTATGTTTTCTTTTTCATGTATATTTTTCTCATTATTCCAGTTAGATTATGAGATTATCAAAGAAAGTCACCTTACTGTATCATCCCCTCTTCCTACTTAAGTGCCTGTAGAGAATATTGTATATGATAGATGCTAAATAAATATTTTTGGTTGCTTCTGTTTCATTCTAAATATTATAGGGGCTATTTGCTATAGGAGACTCCAAATGTATTATTTGCAGATTATCAGAATTATGGCATCACCCAAATCTTTCCATCTAGAAAAAGGGACCCCAGGGAAATTTATGAATGTATTTTAGGGGAAATCTTAACTCCTCTGAAATTCCATGAGAATTTTTTGAGCAAGCATTTGTGCATTTTTCTCTAGTTTCACTAGATTTTTGAAGGAGTCCTTTATCTAATCGAAATATCCACTGATCCGGAGATTGTAGCCCATCTGGAGACAGGTCTATTTATTAAACTTATCTAAAATTGTAGAGCGTTTCTTTTCATTTTTCATTTTTCTTGGTTTTCAGGAAGGGATGAGACCATGCAGCCTGCAAAACCATCTTTTCTTGAATATTTTGAACAAAAAGAAAAGGAAAACCAGATCAATAGCTTTGGCAAGAGTGTACCTGGTCCACTGAAAAATTCTTCAGATTGGAAAATACCACAAGATGGAGACTACGAGTTTGTAAGTAGTGTTGGAAGTAAATGGTTATGTCTTCGGGGGAAGTTATTTGAAATATCACACATTCAATTATGTCATTTCACTGAAAGTGCCCAAGCATTTTCTTATGCATTTTGAGTCTCCTAAACCATCCCTGACAGTGTCTCCTGAGCTGAAGGACAATGTTTTGATTGATGTTTGAGCCGTTCTCTGGTCCCTGATTAGTGGCATCTTTTTTGCTTTCAAAATCCATATTCACTTTTTCTTTTTGTCCAATTTGAAATTGTTCATGGTGAGAGAAGTATTCAGTCATCAAATGAAATTGCAACTGTCTTTAATACTTTATTTGGGGTTTTGATTTTATGTTTAAGAATTAGATTGGAGGGTGATTGACGCTGTTTTGTGGTGTCCTTGTTGTTTTGCTAACTATTCTCCTAATTTTAACCCTGCTGAAAGGATTATTCTCAGTTTTTTCAGAGGATGAATGTATAATTATTCCAATTTCATATGAAAAACTGGATGTGTTTTCCTTTCTCTACTGTGGAACATTTTCCCTCAACCATAGACACTTATTAATGTTCATAGGAATTTAAGGAGTAGAGCAATAAAAATTTTAGGAATAAGTAAGCTAAGGAGTCTGCATTTTCTTCTTGACTCTTACTAGTAAAGATTTTTCTCTTCAGGAACTTTTTATTTTTACATTCTTAAATTCTGAAGTTTGATCCTCATCTGTCGTAACATAATTCTGTTGTTTATAAAAGAGCTTAGACTCTGATAGACCTGTCTAGTTCTGGCTTTCCACTATACTACTGACTGACCTAGAGGAAATGATGCCATTCTTCCATAACTTAATTTCTACTTTTATAAAATGGCGGGAATGTTATAGTTTATACAACTAATGGTAGGGATCCTTTGAGGACCAGAATAACTCATCTGAGGCAAATTAACTGATTAGTCACTGAACCCATGATAGAACCCAGGTTCATTTGTTTTATTACTTGTTTGTTCATTTACTTACTTATCCAGTGTTGTTGTTGTTGTTGTTGTTGTTTTGAATGTCATGTGTTTGACACTATTCTAGGGATGTAGTCATTAACAGAACAGCCAAAAACACATCCCTCATGGAGGTTTCATTCTAGGCGAAGGAAAATAAGTATTTAGTGTGTCAAATGGTAGCAAGTATTGTAAAAAATATAAAGCAAAAGGGAGGTTGGTGGGGGGGGGGAGAGAGAGAGAGAGTGTGTGTGTGTGTATGTGTTGTGTGTAGTTTTTTAAAAATAGGGTAGTCAAGGAAGTTCTCACTGGTAAGAAGATGAGAATGTGAACTATGTGAATATCCAGAGGAGAGATTTTTAGGCAGCAGGAATAGCAGATTCAAAGATCCTGAGGCAGAGACTTGGCTAGTGTGTTTACAGAACAACAAAGAAACAGTATGTTTTGGAATGGCATCAATAGGATGTGCAGCAGGAAATGATATCAGAGATATAATGGAGAGCGAGATAATGTAGGGCTTTTTATGTAATAAAAAGGACTTTAACTTTTACTCTTGAATGGAATGAAAGACCATTGGGAGGGGTGACTTGATCCTATTTATATTTAGAAGGTATTATTCTAGTTGCTATATTAATACATTATAGGAGAACTAGAGTTTCTGAACACAGGTGCAGTGTTTTTATGTACTGTTCAAAGGTGGCCAAATATGGGGCACATCTGCTATTATTCCCCTCTTCTAGGCCTTTGACACCCATCTTTTCCACTGAATCAGGGTTCAGCTTCAGAATCCTTCTTAACACAGTGCACCAGGCTGCCACTGCTAATCAGATTAGACCTTTGAAATTTGAATTATTGTGCATCTATTCCATGTTGCCTGTATAGTTGTCTTCAAAATGTATATAAGGACTGATTTCTCAGTTTATCCAGTCTTCAGGCAAAGATGTTTAACTACTGGGTACCAAATCACATCATCATTATGATAAAATGTTTGAGAATCCTCAAATCTGTAGTACTTCTAAGCCTAATTTCCTTGTTTTTAAATGTTATAGATTTTGAAAACCCAGTCACTTTAATCCTTTTTAATTTTTAAAAATCTTGTTTATGATATTTTTAGGGTACATGTAATATTTGAGTACCTGTTCATGATGTGTAGTGATCAAATCAGAGTAATTGGGATATCTATTACCTCAAACACTTTTCTTTGTGTTGAGAACATTGTAAATCTTCTCTTCAGCCATTTTGACGCATACAATAAATTATTAACTATAATTTTCCTCCTGTACTATTGAATACTAGAACTTATTCCGTCTCTGACTATATTTTTGTACCCCTTAACCAACTTCTCTTCATCTCGCTTTCACCTCTTTCCCAGCCACTGCTAACCATCATTCTTCACTCTGTCTCCATAGGATCCACTTTTTTAGCTCCCGCATGAGTGAGAACATATGATGTTTGTCTTTCTGTCTCTGGCTTATTGTAACTAACATAATGACCTTCAGTAATATCCATGTTGCAATAAAAGAAGCGACAACATTTCTTTCTCTTTTCTGGCTGGATAATATTCCATTGTTTGGATACCACATCTTCTTTATCCGTTTATCCATTGATGGACACTTAGGTTGATTCCATATCTTGGCTATTGTGAATAGTGTTGCAATAAATAGGAGAGTTTAGATATCTTGTTGATATATTGATTTCCTTTCTTTTGGATATATGCCCAGCAGTAGGATTGCTGGATCATATGGTAGATCTATTTTAGTTTTTTTGAGGAACCTCTATACTGTTTTTTATAATGGTTTTATTACTTTACATTCCCACCAATGGCGTATGAACATTCCCCTTTCTCCACATCTTCACCAGCATTTGTTATTTACTGTCTTATTGATAATAGCCATTCTAACTAGGGTGAGATGATATCTCTCTCTCTCTCTCTTTTTTTTTTTTTTTTTTTAGAGACAGGGTCTTGCTTATTCTCCCAGGCTGGAGTGCAGTGGTGCGATCATAGGTCACTACAGTTTCAAACTCCTGGTCTATAGTAATCCTCCCACCTCAGCCTTCTGAGTAGCTAGGACTACAGGTATAGACCACCATGCCTGGCTGGTTTTTAAATTTTTTTGTAAAGATGAGGTCTGGAAATGTTGCCCCAGCTCATCTGGAACTCCTGGCCTCAAATAATCCTCCTGCCCGGGCCTCCAGAATGCTAGGATTACAGATATGAGCCACTGCACTGGCTCTTTCATTGTGGTCTCAATTTGCATTTTCCTCACGATTAGTGATGCTGAGCATTTTTTCACATACCTATTGCCCATTTGTATGTCTTCTTTTGAGAAATGTCTATTCAGGCCTTTTTTCCAACTTTAATTCTAATCATTATTCTTGGATCAGTAGTTTCAGCATGTAAAGAATTTATTTCTCTTTGCCACAGTTTTCTCATACTAAGATCATTGGCAGGAAACTTGTTTTGGTGGGCAAGCTACTTATACAGAGGAGCTTTAGTAGGTCTTTAGAGAAAGTACTTTTTATTTTGGAAGTAGATGACTTCTAGAGGGAGTGAGCCCATGGCACACAGTGACCAGGTTAGCACATTGCATGACTTGTATTACTCCTGAGACTTTCTTCTAAATCTGAGGTCATAAACTGGCAGGATCCAGCTCACAGACCTTTTTGTGTGTTCTATACGGTGTTTACATTTTTAAAATTAGTTGCTTATGTTAAAAACTTAAGAGATTTTACACAAAGTTTTGGATCTCCAGCTTATTTTGAAAATGTGAAAGATCTGGCTACAGTAGACCTATATTATTGGTTAATGGTTGTCTGGAGCTGAGTGGCAGCTGCCCTCTTTAGGTATGACCTCTCTAATTCTTCACACTATTTGGCCTACTTCACTCATTCGTATTAACTGTCTGACCTGTCTGGCACTTAGGGGCATTTGATATTGGGACTCTTGCATTAAATTGTTTGGATTTATATGTGCTTGAGCCAGCCCATTCTGATATATAACATTCTACTCTATTTGTACCTTCAGAGTGTCAAGATAATTTACTTATAAAAGTCTCTTACAAAAAAAATGTCAAACTAAGAGATAAAACAAAATTGAGATGAGAGATACATGAGCTGCTCTACCAACAAAGATCAAATGAAAACTGTCTTCATTGTTGATATTCTTATTACATAGCTTTTGCCTTGATCCCAAAGCAAGCATTTGAAATAATAGTCTAGAACAGTGGTTCTCAAAGTGGTCCCAGACCAGCAGTGTTAGCATCACCTAGAGACTGTTAGAAAGGCAGTTTTTCAGGCCTTACCCCAGGCAGATTGAATAGGAATATCTAGGGACAGCACCCGCTGGTGTTTTAACCTGTCCTCCTGGTGACTCTAACCCATTAAAGTTGTTCTAAAAGGTTTTTAGAGTAGTATATCTTTATATACATTTCTTGTTTTCTTTTCTATTAGGTACTATAGAAATTCAGAGATAAGGATGTATTTCTATTTTATTAACATTGTATGATTTTTAAATTTCCTTGTTATTCCCCTTTTGAGTTTCCTATACTCTTATTGGAGGTACCAAAGAAGCACATAAAATATGGAAAATGTATGTTTGTAAGTGACATCTGGCAAATAAAGAGCTAGTCCTTTGAGTGAAGAAAGTTCTGAATAATCTCCTGAAAGCTTAATGAAGGATATGTGTCAGACTTGCTAGCATGTTTCCCTTACAATTGCTTTTTGTTTTTTTGAGATGGAGTCTCACTCTGTCGCCCAGGCTAGAGTGCAATGGCGCGATGATCTCAGCTCACTGCAACCTCCCCCTCCCGGGTTCAAGCACTTCTCTGCCTCAGCCTCCTGAGTAAGTGGGATTACAGGTGCCTGCCACCACACCCAGCTAATTTTTGCATTTTTAGTAGAGATAGGGTTTCGCTATCTTGGCCAGGCTGCTCTTGAACACCTGACCTTATGATCCACTCACCTTGACCTCCCAAAGTGCTGGGATTACAGCGTGAGCCACGGTGCCCAGCCTCCCTCACAGTCTCTCACAGACTTTACGATTTCTAGACAGACAGTATTTAATTATGAAAAAAGATAATTCTGTTCCTTCTATGAAGGGAATTGCTGTTTTCCAATGACCTTTTTGCCCAAAATGGCAAATAGGAAGTAATTTAATCAGGAGTAGCAGGATTTTATACTGACAAAAACTTCATATTTTCATCTGAAACTGAATATTTGTCCCATTTCTAAAAGTGAATTGCCTATTTGCCAAGTTTAGAAACCCCCCCAAAGATTTCTAATAATGTTTAAGATACATAGTGATTAAAATATAAAAGGTGCTTGAAAATGCAATAGTCTCTAAAATTGATATTTTGTATTCTGTTAGCAGATCACATTTTTGGAAAAGAATGTAATATTTTATGAGAATTCAGACCTTCCCATTTTGCCATTCAGAAAGCCACAAAAGCTGTAAACTTAAATCCAGTTTGGCTCATGAATTTTCCAAAAGCACACTGTAATATTTTAGTTTAAGATAACCTGGGCTGGGTGCAGTGCCTCATACCTGTAATCTAGCACTTTGGGAGGCCAAGGTGGAAGGGAGTTCGAAACCAACCAACCAAATGCCAAAGTAGTGAACAAAACAGACCAGGCCCATGTTCTCATGGAGTTTACAGTGAAGGAAATAGACTTTAAGCCAGTACCCTAGTAGATATCAGTTCAGGTAATAATAGCGATTTTTTTTTTTTTTTTTTAAAGCACAGTAAAGAGATATTGTAAGAAAAGGCCTTGTGGAGAGACAGGACATTCAGCTGAGACATCAGTGAAGAGGGGAAGCAAGTCACGGGAAGGTAGGGGAAACAAGTACAGAGACTGTGAGACAGGTCATAGATTGTATGTAAGGAAGGAAAGGAGTCCATTGTGGCTGGAGCCGAGTGACACATGGGATAGCAGTTTAAATGTAAATGCATCAGTAATCACAGTAAATGTGAGTGCACTAAAATCTCCTATTAAAAGAGAAAGAGTTTGGATAAAAATAACAGTCAAATTCTGGCTAAATGCTGTTTATAAGTGATGTAACGAAAAGAAAATACAACCGAAAAGTTTAAAACAGAGGAATGGAAAAAGATACACTAGGCAAATACTCACTAAAATAAAGTAGGTGAAACAATATCGATAACAAATGAGGCCGAGCATGGTGACTCACGCCTGTAATCCCAGCACTTTGGGAGGCTGAGGCAGGCGGACCACGTGAGGTCAGGAATTCGAGACCAGGCTGGCCAACGTGGTGAAACCCCGTCTCTACTAAAAGCACAAAAAATTAGTTGGGCATGGTGGCACACGCACCTGTGGTCCAGCTACTCAGGCGGCTGAGGCAGGAGAATTGCTTGAACCCAGGAGGCGGAGGTTGCAGTGAGCTGAGATTGTGCCAATACACTCCAGCCTGGGTGAGACAGCAAGACTTCATCTCAAAAAAAAAAAAAAAAACCAAAAAAAAAACCAAAAAAAAAAATTCAGATGAAATATAATTTAAGACAAAAGAATGTTACCTGGGAAGGATATGTTTTATACTGTTAAAAGGTATACTTTATCTAGAAGATGTAAGTCATGCACCTATATGAAACATATATTTATCCCAAACTGATAGAAATACAAGGAGCAATGAGAATACTGCAATTATAGTTTCAAGAAGTTAATCAAGAAGACTTAAATATTCTTCTCTCCAAAACTGACATTTCAGTTAGACAAAAAACTAACACAATTAACAACATTGATAAAACAGAAAATAGACAAAATTTCTAATATATATGAAACTGTAAAAACATGGAATATTCGTAAAACAACTATGTTTTATTCTTTTTTTACCTTTATTTTAGGTTCAGGGGTACATGTGCAGGTTTGTTACACAGGTGAATTGTGTGTCATGGGGGTTTGGTGTACAGATTATTTCATCACTCAGGTAATAAGCATAGTACCCCATAGGTAGTTTTTCGATCCTCACCCTCCTCCCACCCTCTGCCCTCAAGGAAGCCCTGATTTCTGTTGTTCTCTTCTTTGTGTCCATGTGTACTCAGTGTTGAGCTCCTACATGCAAGTGAGAACACGCTGTATTTGGTTTTCTGTCCTTGTGTTAGTTTGCTTAGGATAATGGCCCCCAGCTCATCTGTGTTGCTGCAAAGGACATGATCTTGCTCATTTCTGTGGCTGTGTAGTATACCATGTGAACATGTACCACATTTTCTTCATCTAGTCTGTCATTGGTGGACATTTAGGTTAATTCCATGTTTTTGCTATTGTGAATAGTGCTGCAGCGAACACAACACATGCATGTGTCTTTATGGTAGAACAATTTCTGTGCCTTTGGTTATATACTCAATAATGGGATTGCTAGGTTGAATGGTAATTCTCTTTTAAGTTCTTTGAGAAATTGACACACTGCTTTCCACCATGATTGAACTAATTTATATTCCCACCAGCAGTGTATAAGTAATCCCTTTTCTCTGCAACCTCGCCAGCATCTGTTATTTTTTGATTTTCTAATAATAGCCATTCTGACTGGTGTGAGATAGTATCTCATTGTTTTTGATTTGCATTTTTCTAATGGTTAGTGATGTTGAGTCTTTTTTTCACAAGCTTATTGACCATGTGTATGTCTTATTTTGAGAAGTGTCTGTTCATGTCCTTTGCCCCTTTTTTAATGAGGTCATTTGCTTTTTACTTGTTAATTTGTTTAGGTTCCTTATAGATTCTGAATATTAGATCTTTCTTGGATGCATAGTTTGCAGAAATTTTCTCCCATTTTGTAGGTTGTCTATTTACTCTGTTGAAAGTTTATTTTGCTGTTCAGAAGCTCTTTAGTTTAATTAGAACCTATTTGCCGATTTTAATTTCTGTTACAATTGCTTTTGTTGTCTTCATCATGAAATCTTTGCCAGGCCCTATATCCAGAATGGTGTTTTCTAGGTTATCTTCTAGGGTTTTTATAGTTTTAGGTTTTACATTTAAGTCTTTAATTCATCTTGAGTTGATTTTTGTATACGGTTTAAGGAGGGGGATCCAGGTTCAGTCTTTTGCATATGGCTGGCCAGTTATCTCAGGATCATTTATTGAATAAGGAGTCCTTTCCCCATTGCTTGTGTTTGTCAGCTTTGAGTAACTACTTTTTTTTTTTTTGTTTTGAGACAGAGTCTTGCTCTGTTGCCCAGGCTGGAGTACTGCAGTGGCGTGATCTTAACTCATTGCAACCTCTGCCTCCTGGGTTCAAGTGATTCTTCTGCCTCAGCCTCCCGAATAGCTGAGATTACAGGCACCTGCTACCACGCCTGGCTAATTTTTGTATTTTTAGTAGAGATGGGGTTTCACCATGTTGGCCAGGCTGGTCTCGATCTGCTGACCTCAGGTGATCTACCCGCCTCAGCCTTTCAAAGTGCTGGGATTACAGGTGTGAGCCACCATGCCCAGCCGGTGTTTGAAAGGGTTAAAAAAGAAATCTCAACAGAGAAATTATTCAGCCACGTTAGCTGACTATAATGCAATAAAATTAGAAATTAACATTAAGAAAGTAGTGAAAGCCACTTTATCCCACCTGGAGATACAAAAACATTCCTAAATCTTACTTTAAAGAGAAAATAAAAATATAAATTATAAACAATTTAGAAATGAATAATAAGAATTACACAAAATTCAAATCCCTGTAATTCAGAACCCGTGGGAGGCAGTAAACAATGGCACTTAGAAGAACATTTATAGCCTTAAATGAATTTTCTTTTTAGAATACAAGAAAGATTATAAATAAGTTAAAAATAGGATAAAGATAAAAGCAGAATTTAATGAAATAGAAAACAAACCAGAAAGTTAAGTGGTAAAAACCAACAGCAGGATATTTGAAAGGACCTGATATTTGGTAGATTTGATCAAGTTAAAAAGGAAGAGTGTATCAATAAACTGCAGTAGGGGAAAGGCAAGAGAGAGAGTTACTAGAAACAGAATATGGCAGCGTGAACAGAGATTATTATTTATAATTTTATATTATTAAATTTGAAAACTTAGATGAATAGATGTTTAAACATTATGCCATATTTACTTCCCATGTGGAAGTATAACTGCATAAAAATGTGGAAGATACTTTTGAACAAGAAGAACAAGGTTGATCTTATTCTTCCAGAGATTAAAACATACCACAAAACCACAGTAATGAAAGCATTGTGATATTGGCATAAGAATAGAACATAGGCCAGGTGTGGTGGTTCACCCTGTAATCCCAGCACTTTGGGAGGCTAAGGTGGGAGGATCACTTGAACCCAGGAATTTGAAATCAGCCTAAGTGTCACAGTGAGATCCCCATCTTTACAAAAAAAGAAAAAAAAAATTAGGTGGGCTTGGTGGTACATGCCTATAGTCTCAGCTACTTGAGAGACTGAGGCAGGAGGATCTCCTGAGCCCAGGAGTTTGAGGCTGCAGTGAGCTAGGATTACACCACTGTATACTACCCTGAGTGACAGATTGAGACCCCATGTCTTTAAAAAAAAAAAAAAAATCAATGTTACAGAGTAGGATTGAGAAACATGCCTATGTATGTATATGTGTGTGTGTATATATATAGTATATATAAATTTTTAAAAATATATACACCTTTGTTGGATGCATAGTTTGCATATATGAGTGTATTATATAATGATAAAATACAAAATAATGCAAATGTAAAATTTGTGTAAATTAAAAAAACACAAATCGTGCTACCATTTCTATGACTCTGCACATATACAGCTGCATAGATAAAAAAGACAGCATCTAAAAATAACTTGAAAGTCATTACCTGTGGAGAGAACTTTAGTTTAGCTGTCTTTACACACAGAGAGAATATATTACTATATTAATATATTACTTGCTTACCTTAAATAAATAGAGTGAGATACATTTTTAAACTTTCTATTGAGATTTTTCCTGGTTTTAGTCTAAATGAAGTTAACCAGGACTTACACAGATTAAGAGAACCACAATACTTTTCCGTCAGTTATCAACTTTGCAAGTATTGGTGATTATTAGCTTTCAGTATCCTTAGGTTTTAGAGTAAATTTCCTGTTTATTCAAATGAAGTTGCTTTCAGATTTTTTATGACTTCTTCTATAGAAAGAGTTGATAGTAACTGGCCCCAACATATTAATTCAATCTATATTTATTGAGGTTCTCTGTGTGTACTATGTGTGAATCGATAAGACTGCAAGATCTTTTACAGCCTTCACTTTATCTTACCCGTCTTTGTATTCCTAACACCTAGCAATTGCCCGGCTTAGAGTTAGCACACCATTTTAAATTAAACTCAGACATAGTCTCTGAATTCATTCGTTATTTCATTCAACTACTAATTGAATTAAACTCAAATGTAGTCACTACCCTTAGAGAGTTTATGAGGTAGCAGAAAATAATCAAGTGATTTTGATACATTATACTAATGATAGCTTGCATGTATTGAAAATTTACTATGTGCCAGGCATTACATATGTTATCTCGTTCTCAGAACTATCCCATGAGGTAGGAATGTTGTTATTGCCATTTTAGGGGTAAAAAAATAACTGAGGCTTAATAGGAAGAATAAGTTCAAGAGATTTATTGTACAACATGGTTACTAGTTAATAAACAATGTATTGTATTTTGAAAATCACTGAGAGAGTAGATTTTAAGTGTTCTCACTGCAAAGAAATTGTAAGTATGTGAGGTAGCACACATGTAAATTAACTCAATTGAGCCATTTCACAATGTATGTACATACAGTATCTCCTTATGAGGTTCCCTTTATGAGGTTTCAGTTACCCACTGCAGTCTGAAAATATTAAATGAAAAATTCTAGAAATAAACAGTTTCTAAGTTTTAAGTAGCATACCATTCTGAGTAACATGATGAAATCCTGTACCATTGTGCATCATCCGGCCTGGGACATGAATCATCCCTTTGTCCAGCATATCTGTGCAGTACGCGGTACCCACTCCTAGTCACTTAGGAGCCAATTTGGTTATCAGATCACCTGTTGAGGTATAACAAGTGCTTGTGTTCAGGAAACCCTTATTTTGCTTAATATGTCCCCAGAGCGCAAGAGTAGCGATGCTGGCAATTCCAGCTTGCCAAAGAGAAGATGTAAAGTGCTTCTTTTAAGAGAAAAGGTGAAAGTTCTTAACCAAAAATAAGGGGGGAAAAAACCATATGCCAAGGTTGCTAAGATCTATGGTAAGAACAAATCATCCATCCATGAAATTGTGAACAAATGTGAACCTTCCATCCACGAATTGTTGTTGTAGTTGTTCTATTTTATTATTAGTTATTAAGTTCTTAACTGTAACAACTTTATAAATAAAACATCTTTATAGGTATTTACATATGGGAAAAAGCTTGATATATAGGGTTTGGTACCATCCACAGTTTCAGGCATCCACTGGGGTTTTCAGAATGTATCCCCTGTGGATAATGGAGGGACTACTTTATTTCAAAACATCGTGTTGTATACAATAAATATGTACAATTTATATTTGTCAATAAAAAAAAAAAAACCCTGACACTAAAAGGGGTGGTTGACTACAGTTATATAGTTAGTGATACAGTGAGGATTGTAACCAAAGCACCTTGGCTCCAAAGCCCGTTCTTTTAACCATCTGTACTGTGTGGCATTTTTCTAGGCTATTCTGGTAAGTTCTATCCATAAAGTACATAAAGAAGGGGCTGTAGGAGCCCAAAAGAGAGAGCAAGAACCCCAGGGAAGGCACCAATAAGTGTCATTGGAAGTGTGTTTTGAAAGATGAAGTGTGTCTGTGGAGATACTAAAGAGTGTGGCATGGGGCCAGGAAGTACTGAGTAATTGAGCTAGAGCATTACCAGTGTGGATGTGTGCAAAAAGTGAGGAAGGGAGAGAAGGAGAGAACTTCAGGTGAAGTAAATTAATGCCCAATGTACCCTTTTTTGCTGGAAATATTCAGTACTCTTTTAGATTTTTCCTTGGTATATCAGAGAAATTAAAAATAGAGTCCTAATGCAGCACAGAGAGCTAATATCCATCTGAAGTTGTGTGATAATGGGTCCATCAGGATATAAAACCACCAAACTGTTAATTCAAAATTAATTTGATAAAAGTAACAGAACCTGAACAAAATTGATTGTTTGGATTCCCTGGATAGTTGTAAGCCATTCACATGGCTTTTTGTGGTAGGGAAGGATACATTTTAGCCCTGAGTTTTTCCCAGGAGGCCGATAACAACGTATGATTCCACGAAACTTTATCTTAACCATTCTCTCCTAGATCAGAGCTCCAAATCTGATTGTAAGTTGAGATTTCTTTGGGTTTTACAAAGAAGCTTTACTGAATTGTCAGAACATAGTTACTCGTTTATTATTAAATTGTACTTTTTGCTTTTGGCCGTACATGTTAGAAATCAGACACTTGCTGAGAGGTAAAAATTATTACTACCTTATTTATAATTTGAAATCATGATTGATATGATAGAAGAGATGCTTTATTTGCCTCTGCTTAAGTCAATACTCTCAAGAATGCATCTTGATGTTTTCTGGGAGCTCAGTTATCTACAATTTGAAACTTTATCTGTCATTTCATAGAGACAAAAATAACTCTCCCAAAACATTCTTTGAAATTATTTTTCATTTATTTCAAAATGAGTCTAAAAATTAGTGCATATTCTTACATTTACTGGCTTTTAATGGTAAGGTAAAATTTAATGTCCCATTACTCAGTTACAACAATCACCAAGTCAACTATTCTTGTTTTATTTAATCCTTCACCTCCACTATTCACCACCCACACTGCTTGATTGTTTTGAAGCAAATCCCAGGCGTATCCCATTTCTAAATATTTCATATGTATTTATAAAATATTAATGACCTTTTAAAAATATAATACCTTTATCATACTTTTACAAATTAGGAGTAATAAATTTCCTTAATGCTAAAAAATGCCTTGTTACTGTTTAGTTTCCTGGATTTATATAGCTATTTTAGCTTGTTTGAATTAGGATCCAAATGAGATTTATAGGAAGTTGGTTGATATGTCTCTTAAGTCACTTTTAATTTAAAGCCCTCCCTTTCTGCTACCCTTGCTCATGTACTTTGAGATACTGTTGGAGAAACCCAGTTATTATCCCATATAGTTTCCCTCATTCAGGATATTGCTGATTGCATCTAAGGGGTCTTATTTAATGTTCCCTGAGTTTCTTATAAATTGGTAGTTTTATCTAGAACAGCAATCCTCAGGACCCCTTCATACTTATAAACGTTATTGAGGACCCCAAAGGGCTTTTGTTCATGGGAGTCATATCTACTAATATTTACTAAATTAGAAATTAAAACTGAAAAATTTTTAAAGAATTTTACTTAAAATAAGCTAATAATACAGTAATGTATTTTTTCTATGAAAAATGACTATTTCCCCAAAACAAAAACAAATGAGTAAGAAAAATAGCATTGTTTACAATTTTCAGATTTTTTAACTTACACAGATAGATGATCATATCTGTTTTGCATTCAGTCTGTTGTAATATATTGTTTTGTTTGAAGTACAGGAAGAAAGTCTAGCCTAGCAAAAAGAGGTATAGTTGAAAAAGAACTATTGTAATAGCTGTTTAAGATAACTGTGGATAGTCTTCTTTGATCTGACACCAAAACTCAACAAGTAGTGGTTTCTTATAGGTTAGTTGCAATGTAGAACATGAAACTAAATTCGTGAAAATTTCTTACTGTGTATATTAAAATTCATTAGTGTTTTAAAATTTTGAGCGGAACTTTTACTCACACGTGATTTTGTAACATCACGCATTGGGCATTTGGGAAATGTTGGTTCATTCAGTTACATGGATCTTCTAAATGTTGGCACTTTTCATTAAGCAATAAAAAAACCCCCCACATTCCTTGAAGTTATGACCAGTTTCATCAGAAGAGCATCTAAATGTAGGGAAGTTGTCGGGCTCGCAGTGGTGGATTCAAGTTTTCCGGAATACTAATTTTCATTTGAAGGTTTGAATTTTATCATCAGCTACAACACTCTTAGTTGTTTTCCTTTGAGTGACAGACTCACTTTTTTCATTTCTGAGAAAATGTCTGCTAGATACCCAAGTCTGAATACTCACAATTTGTCGTTTTTTGTGTGTGTAAAAATGGTGCTCTGTGGAAAAAAGCAGCTGGTTGAACTTGGAGCTCAATTGCACAAATGCTTTGCTTCAAAATGACCATTGTATTTCAGTTACAACAGAAGTGCTATATGCGGACTTCCCATTTCATCATAGATACTATTAAAAAGACATGAACTTTAATAAAATTAATCCTTTTTTACTACTTCATCAAGGACATTCTTAAGGGTTTTTAAAAAACTGTAGCCAGTGACTGTAAAGAATGCAATAACTGCTAACACTGGTGCCACTCTTTTATTTATACTAAGGCTAACAGTTTTAGCCCCCACTGCTTTTGTATGACCAGTGCAGATGTCAACACAGTAGAAAAGTCAAATAGTGTCTTAAGATTAATATTAAAATAGTTTGGTCTTACAGAGTCCTCTAAGAGTGGGTCAGGGATCTTCCAGGGGTCTGCAGGCCAGACTGAGAATTGCTGATCTAGAAACTTGATCAGAATCAGGTTCAGTTTTTTTTTTGGCAAGGGTATTTCATAGGTGGTATGTGTACTTCCATCAGAAGGTTCATAATATCTGGATATATGGTCATTTCTCTTTTTCTGTTGTTAGAAACCAGTAAAGGTCTTTGTCTGGGTGCCATTTCATTAGAGGTTACAAAGTGGTGACATTTGATCATTTCTTCTCCATTTACCAATTGAAGTAAAGAAGCATTTTGTTATTTAGATAATCTCAGGTACAATGTATATAGAAAAGACAGAATATGCACTTGATTTTTTAATTTTTATTAACATTTTCAAAATAATGTATTGGTTCCCTAACATTCTCCAAAGATATAACCAGTGATTCTTTTTGTATCATAAATTCATGGATTTAAAAATATTTGATCTGTTTCAATCCTTTCAACTCTTTCTTATGTTCAAATTGTTTCATCTTGATATAACCCCAGTAGTTACTTCTAAGTGTTTTATTGAAGTATGCTTTATATACTCCCTGGTAGTTAGTGAGAGCATCCTTGCTTTCTAGTATGATGAGGTGTGAGATGTTCCAGGCTCATCTTGCTTCAAACCTGGAAACAGACTTTTTTTTTTTTTTTTTTAAAGCAACTCAGGTTTTTTAAATGGGAAATGGTAATTAGAGACCACAGTCTGGGTTCAAGTTGTGCTCATTGCAGTTAGGTCATTTTTTTCTAAGCCTTTTCAATGGATGAATCCAGGAAATGTGTTTATTACAAACTCATGCATTCTTCTGCCATTTCTAGTGTAGATTGACTACTACTAGTTTTTTCCTTAACCACTTTCATCCTACATCTGTAATCCTTCCCGCCATGCCAAATATCTTCCCAGCAATTCTAATACAATTACTCATTTGTTTTTCAATTCACAATAAATGTGAGCCTCAGAAGAATAATACCAGTACTTCTAACAACAATACTGAAAACAGTTAAAGATTTGTGTTGCAGCTTGTTGTCCTTAGGGACATCCCATATAGATATACAATCAAATTATTGTATGTTAGAGCTACTTGGAATAATTTCTATGTGGTTATGCCACAAACTCAATTGGCTGATGGGTATTTTGTTTCATTTTATTTTTTGTTTGACGTATTACTTTTTATTGTTTTGCTTTATAGTTATATAAACTATATGGTTCCAAGGGCAAGTCTACAAAACAAAGTTGTTCAGATTTAGTTTCTATTCCTATCTCGTCTGTTTCCTCCTTCTTTTATGTTTGGGAGATATACACAGACACATGCATGCATGCACAGACAAATACGGTATGTTTGTACTACCATTCTGAGATAACAGGAGTGTCCTATCCATACTTTTTTCTGTTTGTTTTTTGTTAACTATATATCCTAGAAATTACTCCATAGCCGTACATAGAAATAGTCCTCATTCTTTTTTCCTATGCTTAGTATTCTATTGTGAGGATGTATTGTAGTTTATTCAGCCAGTCCTCTGTTGATACACATTTAGATTGTTTGCAACAGTTTTTAAGTTGATTGCTTCATAAACCTATTCATAAATAGGGAATGCAATTTTTTATGATTGTTTTGGTTTTTTCATGCTTTGTCAGTTTTGAGAAGCAAGTTACATGTTTTAAGTGTGTTTAGCTTTTTTTTTTTTTTTTGACAGCAAGGAGTAGATTTATTCAGAGTCTCCCTCTGCCACATTTTAGTGCTGTTTGTATAAAGCAGCCCCTAAAACTCTAGTCATAACATCACATGTCACAGGAAGAGTGAGTAATCAATCTCCTGGCAAACACTGTTTGTTGGCATGCCCCAGGTATTAAAATGTTGCCAGGTGTTAACAACCTGGAGGCCTGGAATTCGTAATTGCTGTAATCAGAACCTGAAATTTTTAAAGTTTGAATCTCATTACAACCAAAGCCAGATTTGGTTCAGTTACTTTAATTTTTCTATAATTTGAAGTTAGAAAAGAAAAAGAAAAACAACTGTAACTTCAGTGTTGTTTATTATTCATCAAGAAGGTTTCAATGGCTGAAATTTAAAATGTAAATTAGCTATTAATCTAGAAAGCACAGTTTTTAGTTTTCAGCTGAGATGAATGTATTTTTCTTATTCCTGGATCTGTAGCCGTGCCTTTTGCATTATGATCTCATTCACTTAGACACGCATTTTTCACTCTTCTTCTTTTGAGCTGTTGAAGATATTTTCTTCAGTCTTTCTTCTCAGCTTACCAACTCTTGACAATTCAGTAATCCTTATTCATGGGACACAAAATGTTGAGAAGACTAAGGAGATTTATGCAAGTTTTCCCACTCCATCCAAAGAAAGGGTCTCTATTAGAACTCTTGAAAGTGATACTTGCTTTTGTAGCCCAGTGCCTTTGAAAGGAAAAACATGATGCAGAACTTTTCTCATTATCTAAGGTGTGTTCCTGGTGTCATTTCTCTCTCCCGACGGGACCACTTTTACTTAATACAAATCTGGATCCTCCACTACTCAAATGAAATACAATGCAATTGGCATCTTTTGTCTTTGATAACACACCTACTCTAAGCACCAGTAATGCTGGAATGGAAAGCATGTTGCATTTCCTTTCTTCATTTCTCTGTTGGAGTTTGATGCTGATATTACTGAGATTTCTAATGGACAGTATAGGGAGGAGAAGGCTGATTGATGGTAATTTATTGTACTGCTACTGAGAAAAAAACACAACTCAGGGTATTGGTTCTATACATTCAGATTTTTTGACTGAAATGTTAGGTTTTACTTTTTTTTTCTTTTCTTTAAAATTTCCAACTTTTAAGTTCAGGGGCACATGTGCAGGATGTGCAGGTTTGTTACATAGGTAAATGTGTGCCATGGTGGTTTATGGCACAGATCATGCCATCACTTAGGTGTTAAGTCCAGCATCCATTAGCTATTTTTCCTGATGCTCTCCCTCCTCCCAAACCCCCCGCCTCTGACAGGCCCCAGCGTGTGTTGTTCCTCACCATGTGTCCACGTGTTCTTATCATTCAGCTTCCACTTATAAGTGAGAACACACGGCATTTGGTTTTCTGTTCCTTGTTAGTTTGCTTAGGATAATCGCCTCCAGCGCCATCCAGATCCCTGCAAAGGACATTATCTCGTTCCTTTTTATGGCTGCACAGTATTCCATGGTGTATAAAGAACCTTATGTTCTTTATCCAGTCTATCATTGGTGGGCATTTAGGTTGTTCATTACAGCACTATTCACAACAGCAAAGATTTTACATTTGTTAGAAGGCTTGATAAAGGTACCAAGCGTACCAAAGTGATGGTTCTTTTAGTGAAGAAACAGTAGGTTTGGTAGTTAAGATCATTGGAATCAGGCTTTCAGGGTTCAAATCCTGACTTCACCATTTGCTGAGTAGTTGTGGGCCACTTTCCTCTCCTCTCTGAGTTTCATTGTCCTTATCTGTAAAATGAAGTAATACTAGAACCCATAGAATATATTTTGAGTCTGTATGAGAGTTAAATGGAGTACTGCACATCAAGTGCCTGCAATATAATACAGATTGAGTATCCCGAATCTGGAATCCTGAAATGCTCTAAAATTTGAAACGTTTGAACACTCAAAGAAAGTGCTCATTGGAGCATTTCAAATTTCATGTTTTTGGAAAGGAGGTGGTCAACAGGTAAGTATAATGCAAATATTTGAAAATCCCCCAAAATCCAAAGTTTAAAACACTTCTGGTCCCAAACATTTTGGTTAAGGGATACTTCACCTGTAGTCATTTCATAAATGTCAGCTTCTCCTCTCTCCTTCCACTTTCCCCTCCTTTCTTGTAACATTATCCATGGAGTAAATTTCATTACCTGAACTTTTCTCCCAGTGATTTGCCATTGACTTCTGTTATAAAACCAGAAATACATTCCCAACAAATACTTGCTCCCAGAGGGACTGATCTAAAACTACTCTGAAACAAAGGAATTAAAACTGTTACTGCTTGGAAATTGATTACGGAAGTGGTCATAGGTATCAGTTGTAGAACTTCCTAATGCTTTCTTCCTTTCTTTTCCTTACGTCTCTATACAATAATACAGTGTTTCTTTCTACCCACCTCTCAAATAATGAACTGTTGAGGTTCAACGGAAATTTTCAAATCTTGAAGCTCTGAAACTACTTCCCTTACAATAACACACTTCTACCAATAGATGCCACCCTTTCACTTCTTGAGTGTAGTCTCCCATGTGGCATTTGCTTAAGGTAGAGCTTGCTGGCTATGTAAAATGAATGATAAAATTACTGAACCAGGCCAGGTGAATGATAAAATTATTGAACCAGTGGCTCATGCCTATAATTCCAGCTTTTTAGAAGGCTGAGGTTGGAGTATCACTTGAGCCCAGGAGTTCAAGGCCAGTCTGGGCAACATAGTGAGACCCCACCTCTACAAAAAAATAAAAGCACATTTTAAAAAGTTAGCCAGGCAGGGTGGCATGTGCCTGTGGTCCCAACTACTCAGGTGGTTGAGGTAGGAGGCTTGCTTGAACCCGAGAGTATAAGGTTTGCAGTGAGCTGTGATTGTGCCACTGTACTCGTGTTAGGGCAACAGAGCAAGATCTTGTCTCAAAAAAAAAAAAAGAAAAGAAAAAGAAAAAATTACTGAATCACTTTAGAAATCTGACATTGTGTGAAGTGAGTTTCTTTGAAAATAGGGAAACCTTGTAACACAGACCAGTAGAATGAACATTGTATTACATCAGAAGAAGGGTGAATGGCCCAGGCTTTAGCTGGAACCTTGGGTGAGTCACCCTTCTCTTTGAATTTTAGTTTGTGGTCTGTAAAAATTAAACATAATAATACCTATCCTGCTTTTCCTACAGGGTTGGAGAAAGGATCAAATGAAATGTATGTTGGGTTATTTGAACTAAGTTTACTTTCAGAATTTTGGTAGAATTTTATTAGCCAAGAATTATAAGGCCATTGATGTTTATTTTTGGTTCATTGTGTATTAAGTATTATCACTTATTTTTATTTCACATTTTATTTTACTATTATAAAAAAATTAGCTCTTCAAATGATGACACATAATTCAGAAGTGAGGAAGCCAAGGGAGCAGTTAAGCCTGGAAATCTGGTATGACTCCATTTGTTGATGATAGTAATTATTATCATCACTTTAGATTTAGGTAGCATTTAATATAGTTAAAGGTGCATTCATATTTTGTTCTTTTGTTTGGCAATGCTTACAGTGTTTCTGTGAGGTAGCAGGGTGAGGGTTCTTATCCTCTTATAGTTTGAGGAAATGGAGCCCAGAGACATTTTACAAAGGCATCTTTCCTACTTTGTGCGAGAATCAGGTCTGGAACCCAAACCCCTAAGTGGCTTCCTGTCTCCATTCATTCGTACGTGTGTGTGTTTTCTCACATGAAAAAAAAACAAAAACAAAAACTATGCTTACATATTAAATAACCAATGTTATAAACCAGGAAAAAGAATCTTCTTTCAAATGACATGTGATAGGGACTACAGTAACCAGGAAGAATGATTTCGGGTTTATTGTATCTTCCTGGGAATTTCGTGACGTTAGAGGAGTATTTATTCTTAACTCAGAGTGTTTTTTTCATGCTTATTGAGAACACAATGCAGATTGACAAACTTTGTTTTTCATTAATTGTTTATGCAAACAATTCTTATTGGAGCAATTTAATTTGTACTTTCTTTTGCTGTTCTTATTTTCTTTCTAATTATGGGTTGTACAGTATTTTTTGCTGTTGTCAATTTTGCTGTTGTCAGAAAATGTCATTTATTTTATTTTAGTTTTTTTGAGAAGGAGTCTTGCTCTGTTGCCCAGGCTGGAGTACAGTGGCCCAATCTCGGCTTAGTGCAACCTCTACCTCCCGGGTTCAAATGATTCTCCTGCCTCAGCCTCCTGAGTAGCTGGGATTACAGGCGCATGCCACCATGCCTGGCTAAGTTTTATATTTTTAGTAGAGATGAGGTTTTACCATGTTGGCCAGGCTAGTCACGAACTCCTAACCTCAGGTAATCCACCTGCCTCAGCCTCCCAAAGTGCTGGGATTCCAGGTGTGAGCCACCACGTCCGGCCTAATTTGCTTTTCTTACTCCAGTGTTAGATAATGAATATTTTTAGTAATCTTCATATTGGTTGCTCATTATCTTGTCTAATTTTAAATTTTATTGGCAGAGACACTTGGTCTCTTAAGACTACATTGTGGAATTTGAGAAGGAAATGATGAAAATAGCAGTTATTTAATGCTTATTGTGTATTAGGTCCCTGTACATGTTTTGCATGGGTTATTTGAACTAAGTTTACTTTCAGAATTTTGGTAGAATTTTATTTCCAATGATAAATAAGTGCTTTGAGATACTAGGTGACCAGAGATGCTAGGTGACCTGTCCCACCCTTGGCACGTGATTAATAAATGACAGACCATTATTTTTCTCAGAAGAACACACACTTGTTTGCATGAGAATGGTTATATATGTGCTGATGGTGAACATTTATCTAATTCAGATGCTACATCTTTTCTTTCTCTTAACGTGTGCAGCCCTTAGCGAATTGCCACAGCATGCAGGTACTCCGAATGTATTATTTGATAATGTTATTTGAGCCCATTGTGCACTCTTTGGAAAACTTTTTAAATCTCTTCAGATTTTCTTTTTGTAATATCCATTCATTTATGTGTATAGGAATATATTAATTGGACTATAATTTCATAGATGTGGAATTTAGATTTCTTCCCTGCTTCTTTGGTAAAACTGTAGTAAAAACATTGATTGGAAATACAGTGTTGGGAATTCCCTTGATCGAATTGGATAAAGCATAAAGCATTTAGCAAAGTGCCTGTCATTCCTACTCTATTATTAATACGTGGGTTCCTTTTAGAGTGACGGCTTATTTATAGTGAAGGAGAGCAGTGGATTGGGAATCAGGTCTCAGCTCTGACTGTAACTAGCTTTATGTCCTTAAGTAAGCCACCTAACCTTTCTGGGAATGCGTCTCTCTCATAGGGGTCATATGAGCCTAAAATAAAGAGCTTTTGTAAAGTGTATAAAAGATGCTCAGTATATATAAGGTTCTTTTCCTGTTCTTTTAAAAGCAGAGAAATGCTTAGGACACCCAGGACACCAATATGAGTATCAAAGGCAGTCTAAAATACCGACCAAGAGCAGATAGACTTGGATTCATTGCTGGTTTCATTATTTATGAGACTAGTAACTCTAGGCTTGTCACCCAACCTAGAATGAAGACACTAATCATTTTTACCTCTGAGTTATTGAGAAGATTAAATTTAAAAATGCTGTTACAGTGCTTAGCAGAGTATCTGACACAGAGTAGGCATTCAGTAAATTTTCACGTGTAACACTTAGGGTGGGAGATGTGGATGAACTACCAGAAAAGGGAAAGATACCGAGGTGGGCTGCCCCCAAAAAAGGAAAGTAAGAGGAAGACCCACACTCATTTTACACTTTTATTGGAGGCCCTGCTAGTTCACACATAGTTTGCTTTGTGATTTTTTTTTTTTTTTTTGGAGACGGAGTCTTGTTCTGTTGCCCAGGCTGGAGTGCAGTGGCGCGATCTTGGCTCACTGCAACCTCCACCTCCCAGTTTCAAGCGATTCTCCTGCCTTAGCCTCCCGAGTAGCTGGGACTACAGGTGCCTGCCACCACACCCGGCTAATTTTTGTATTTTTAGTAGAGACGGGGTTTTGCCATGTTGGCCAGGCTGGTCTCGAACTCTTGACCTCAGGTGATCCATCTGGCTAGGCCTCCCGAAGAGCTGAAATTACACACGTGAGCCACTGCACCCAGCTGTGATATTTATTTTATACCTAAGATGAGCTTAATTGTGTTATGACTTTCTTGTTCCTAGGGTGAGCTTAATTCTGTATGACTTTCTTGTTCCTAGGGTTTAAATATCAAGGATACTGACGGAAACATTGACAGACCTTTTGTGTTTTCTCTCGTTGCTTCCCTTCTATGCCTGCCTGGAGGCTATAAGTCCTGGAAGTTCCCACATAGATTTTTTTTTTTTAAACAGTTTTATCCTGATGGTACATTTGTTAATGTAAAATAGCTCAAGTAACTGTTTGTGTGTATGTGTGAAAGAGACAGAGAGAGACAGAGAGAGCTGATAGGATCCATCAGCTGCTGAGTGCACCCTTTCGTCTAGCAGAGTTCACATTACACAGAGCATTGAATCAGAGGGTGGCCAGCAGCTGGAGGGAGGGCAAACTTGAATCTACTTTATAGACCCACTGGTCACTTCCATTTGCCCTTTACTTAGGAGAAAATACACAGCAAAAACTGTTCTAGGATTTTGTAGCCTTTAGACATGGATGCATCTAGTGTAATAAATCTTAATGTAGTGTTATTAAAAATGAGGTAAAGTCAGAAAATTTTCTACCCCCTCCCAACTGTTCTTATTCCCAGATATGGCAGGACCAAGCATAAAGTTATTTTCACACGTTGGGAAGAAACGTTCTATTCCAATTTCAAGTGGAGGTTTTCCACTTTTGGAAGTGCTACTGAGACTGCAATTATAAACTACAACTATTCTTTTAAAACAGTTCCTGGGATGAATTAAGATCTTGTGGTAAAAATACCATATACAATCTGTCACATTATCTGCGGAACTCTTCCGTATGCCAGCTTGGTCAGTGAGGGTAACAGCTGCCCAGAGTTCATTGCTAAAGGGATGTTTAACAATGGTACTATGAATTCAGCACTTCATATTAGAATAGCGCTTGAGTTCCTGGTATTCGGTTAATAGAGTTTTACGTCCGGTGATATAGAAAATATGTGATGCACAGGATTTCAGCTTTTTAAAAATTCTCACCACTTCTCCCATCTCAATTTTGTTATTGTAGAAAATGAAAATCCCACAGGAAAGCCAAGTGTAGTCCTCATTCCCTGACTTCTGGCTTTGTACTCCATCACTCTCCACTTCCTTCCCCTCCCCTGTCTACACTGTTCACCTGGGCCTAAACATGTCTGAAAGACTACAGCCTCAAGGAAAGCTTCAAGTTAGACTAGATGACCTTTAAGGTTTTGTTAATCCTGAGAATCTGTTTGGCCACATCAGTGAGCTCTTTTGTATCTACTCAAATATGATAGAACAGACGAGCATTCAGAGTAAGAGGATCTTCCTAGGCTCGTTGCAGAGAGAACAGGCAGCAGTGCTGTCCCTTGGCTATAGATTACACATCTCGCCCTAGGGGTGTGTGGGGACTGGGGAAGGGGGGACCAGTTTGGCCTGTGGCACTTGTGATTTTTATACTTTGAACTACTGAATGGGTCTGAGTTCTCCAGCTCTTCACAGATCCCACCACTTCCTGGTTGTTGTTTTATGACGGCCTGTTGAGCTTATTTCTGTTGTCTTTGCCAGTCTCTAAAAACATTTGTGTTTGTGATCTCTGATTTAACCAGTCTACAGTTCACAGTCATTTAGGTAGCATTCAGCTTTTTAATATTAATAAATATTGCTTTAATAAGAACATCTTTGCATGGTGTATCCTTAGAATTAATTCCTGCAGTAGAATTATTGGGTCAACCTGTTTATAAATTTGAAATTTTGATATATATTGTTAAATTTCCCCATCGTTTTTGGTATGTGAATTGTCACTTTATGTTATTTACCAAATTTTCCATGTAATTCTTATTTTCTTTATTGATTTTAAAGACTTCTTCAGTTGTCAAGTCAGGTTATGAGCCTTTTCATATATGTGGTAAAGAAATTCTCCTAGAATATATTTTAAAGCTTTGTATAAGGTATCTAACTTCAGACATTTAAATTTTTATATATTTTTATTTATTAGCTTTTTTTTGTGGTTTCTGGAATTTTATGTCATGTTTGAAAAAGTTTTTCACATTCTAAGATTACAAAAATATTAACCCCTACTTTGTTTTAGAATGTTTATTATGATTTTCTTTCTCAATATTTATCAGGTATTTGTCTTGGTGTTAAGAGTAAGGCAGCAATTGAGCTTTATATTTTTCTAACAACCAAGGATTTAAAAAAATACATAATTTAGAATTACCAAATCTTAATAGCTTATAGTATCTAAAAGTGACTTGTTTTCACAGATAGAAAGTTTCCACTTCAAATGAGTTTTAATGTTTTTCGGGTTTTAAAACCTCTAGAAAGAAACTGTGAACAGAACACCATATTGGTTTTGGCATTAACCTTAATGCGTCTCCAATAGGCTGATTCTACAGAATTTGATCCAAAGTACTTCTATGTCTTGATCCTTTTTTTGCCAAGCAAAATTGATTATTTCTAACCAAAAGGCCTTTAGTGCTAGACTGAAAGAAAAGTAAGGGGGTCCTTCTGTGCTGGTTGTACTTTATATAATTTGGCATCAAGTACAATGCTTTTTATTTTTCTCTTTAATTTCTTTCTCTTCATCAGCCTCTGATGGTCCAGGCCTCTTGTTGCTGAGGGGCTTTTTGGGAGACAAATTCAAATCCTTTCTGTCTAGCTCATTGTTATTGTATCTTTTCGTGCTTTCCTTTTTTCATGGTAGTTCAGTAAGTGGTTGACAGTTATTACTAGCTTCTCTTGTACAGTGGGATTTAGCTGTGGGTTGATTTGTTGTGCTGGTATGTTTTCAACTGCAGCAATGCATTTCTCTATCACATAGACTATCTTTGTAGCTTCATTAGAGGTGTTTTAGTTCCTCTTTTGAATATTTATCTGAGTATCTTAGTACCTTGGCAGTCACATTATCCTAAATTGTTATAGTGCCTTTTAAAGTAGATTTTGTCTTTGAGGCTTATGTTTAGGTCAGGCTTGAAGGCAGGGAGACAGATTATGCTCTTGTGGTTGAGAGGCATATAGTGGTTAAAACCACTGGAGTTACTTCGTTAGGGCTCATAGCCTATCTGCTCCACCTGTTATGTCACCCGTCTAACCCTTGATTGTCTTATCTGTCAAGCATGGTAAAGTCATACCTCTCTCATAGGGCTGTTGTGAGTATCAAATGAGATACAGGTTGCATAATCCCAAATCCGAAAATCCAAAATCCAAAACACTTCTGGTCCCAGGCATCTTGGATAAGGGATACTAAAACTGTAATGCATGTAAAGCACCTTTAGGACAATGGTCCCTATTGCTGGCCTGCAATAAGCACTTAATACATGTTATTATTTTCTTCTTTTTTGGTGTTGGTTTGCTCTTCTACAATGTTACTATTTTTTTAACCTTCTAGTTGTAAAAAAAAAAAATGCTCTCATTATAGAAAGTTTAGAGACTGAAGAAAAGCTTAAAGAAGAAAATGTCTCTTACAACTGTTCCACTCCCTCAGCAATAATAATTACATTTTAACATTTCCTTCCAGTTTTTTATACTTAATATTATTTTACACAACTGAGATCATTCTACATGCATAATAAATCTTGATTTTTCTTCACTTAACATACCTTAAACATTTTCTCATATCATTAAAAACACTTGTGAAATCATTTTTAAAGGTTACATAATAGCCTATCACATTATATTCTTTTGGTTGATTTAATCATTCTCTTTTTACTTGGCATTTAACATTTGGTGCTTTTTTGGTTGGAGTTGGGTTGTTTTCAGGTCATTCTAATGTATTAAGCCAGGGTTTTTTCTTGTCAACAGGAGGTTTGGGGGTTGAGTCTTTTTGTTTGTTTTTGTTTTTTTGCCTGTTGAGTGTGTGAATTAAGCTGGGGTTTTAACCATTAGCACCTGAGCTCTCGGACTCTTGCCACCACCCTTTCTGGACAATCTCCATGCTCTGCTTTTTAACCTTTTTCTGATGAGTTTCTTTTCTTCTGTGCTAGAAGAAAGATGAATGGAGACTATGATTGGTGTTTAGGTTTCTGACCCGGCAGTGCCGTGTGAATGCCCAGGAGTTAGCCAAGGTCAACACCACTGCCTGTTAATGGCCTTTTACTGAAGTAGTCATGCCGAGCAGTTTCTGTTGAGAAGACTATCCTAAATTGTTCTTGACGGGGTACACTATTTTTGTTTCAACTTCTTATTTTTCCTGTAAAGCTTGGTTTAAAGTATGTTGAGACTGAATTTATTTGTGCTTTGGAATATAATGAGATTTTGTGCTCCTTTCTTTCAGAAAACTAGCCAAGAACAGCAGTCTGAAAAAGACATATGTATCCAAAATTGCCAGGGAAACCTGCTGTGTAGATACGCTTTCTGAGAAACCACGTGGCAAATGAATGTCATCTTTGTCTCAGAACCACAGTAGCCTGGTTCTGCTGGTGGATCGTGCTAGCAGATTTGAGCTTGGTTTTTAACTCAGTTATTGAAATGGCTTTGAGAGCAGGACTTAAATGCCTGTGGTTTGTGACCCCAAGAGGCTGCTTAAAACAGTATCAGCCTGTGTGAGCCTGAGACCGTTTTTCATTTCCTTTGTTTGGTTTGGAGACTGCTTGATCTATGGCTGCTTGGCAGGCTTCTTCTTTAACGTTCATTCTCGTGGCCATTTATTTTCTGATATTAAACTACAGGATGATTTTAATCTCAACTACATGGAGAGAAAAAGAGATGAGTCCAGACTGGCTCAGAAATGGATCCTAAGAACTGCAATAAGTATCATAGCACCTTAACCCCTAGGAAGGGCTGTTCCAAGGTTATTTCTATGTGGCTTCACTGTAAGCACAGGTGACAAATGGGGATGTCTTAAATTCCTAGAAGCCATTGTCTCTCTCAATCAGCTGTTCCAACACTGTATCAGAGAATGATAAACTTTCAGGATTGAAAAGGGTCTTAAAGAATATATTTTCCAGCTCTTGCTATATTTCCAACAAGAGGCATCATCTCACATTTGCTTGACTACCTCCAGTCATTTCTGAGAAGAGGGAATTCCACAAGTTGGAAGTAGTTCATATCATTGCTCAAAGCTCTGTGTAAAGATAGTAGGGTTTTTTTGTTTTGTTTTGTTTTGTTTTGCTTTGTTTTTTGGCCAAAATTTGTCCCCAGGGAACTTCTATCCATGAAATTTTGATTACTTCTCACAGGAACTTTAGCAAAAGTTAGTTGGGATTATCTGGATTTTCCATTTTGCAGATAGAGAAAGCCACCATCTCTTTCTCCTAACTACTTAGTACTGTGGTAGCTTGGGTTGAGGAAAATTTGCCAGCTCATTGTTACGAAGGCAAGTAACTAAATCATGGCTTCTCTGTATGCTAACACTGCCCAGCATACAGGCTTTACTGCTGTCTGTGCTTCATTCTCTCTCTCTGTTTAGCTGAGAGAATGAGTGTGAAAGCACTTAGCCAATAGTAGTAGATGTTGGGTGACATTTCATTAGAAGTGCAGACACCTGGCCAGGTGTGGGGCTCACACCTGTAATCCAAGGACTTTGAGAGGCCAAAGTGGGAAGATCCCTTGAGCCCAGGAGTTCGAGACCAGCCTGAGCAACATAGCTAGACCCTGTCTCTACAAAAAATTAAAAACTTAGCCAGGCATGGTGGTGCCTACCTGTAGTCCTAGCCACTCAAGAGGCTGAGGCAGGAGGGTCACTTGAGCCCAGGAGTTTGAGGCTGCAGTAAGCTATGATTGCACCACTGCACTCTAGCCTGGGTGACAGAGGGAGACCCTATCTTTTTTTTTTTTTTTTTTTTAAAAAAGGAAAAAGTACAGACTCCAGAGTCAGACAGAACCTGATTCAATTTTGATTTCAACCACTTGTGGGCTGTGTTAACTTCAATGGATTATATAATTCTTCAAACCTCAAATTCCCCATCTGTAGCACTGGGTTAATAATTACAGCTGTAAGATATAATGAAGAGCAAATGAGATTAATACATGTAAAATACTTAATGTATGGCTGCTAATAATGAATAGTTAATGCTTAAAAAATTCTGGCTTTTATTATTGCTATTGTTACTATTCCTGTAATCACTGTACAACAAGGTCCCCGAATCCTGCCCTCTTATCAAGGCAATACAGGCAAAGCTTAACCTGTCCCACCTATCCTTGTGATTTCTCCTCTCCATAGGACTACCTTTGGTATTCATTTTCACTTGATTTACCAAGAATAGTAATATCAGCATCAAAAGAAGGGATGGGGAGGGGCATGTACACAATTTCTCTGGCCCCTGGATATCCTTGCTTCTCTTACATGGGGAGGTTTCAGGAGTGACCTCGGTATTCTGCCGTGTTGTCAGAACTGGAGGTTGGACATTAACTTTTTTTTCTTATTTTCCTGCCTTTAGGGAAAACACCTATATTCAAAAATATCATGGTTGTCTCTATTTTCAGAGATGGTTTCATCCTCTGTGGCTCTGTCTTTTGAGTATGTGTTTTTAACAGTCTAGCTCATTCTACTTTGTTCTTGTGATCTAGATTTCTTAGTGGTCAGTTTTGTTTGGTTTCACTCCAGATTAATGCAGGTCTCTGCCACTTCCCAAGACATCTTAATTTCATGTACATTTTAAAATTTATTGGCATCAGGTTTTAGATTTTAAAACTTACAGTATCTGTATTTATAACTTGCTTTTTCATTCCTGTTATTTGTTTCTTCTTTTTTGGGGGGATTGGGGATCAGTCTTATCAAAGTGTAATTTTTTTTTAAGCCCAAACCAGCTTTTGGTTTTGTTGATCCTTGCTACTGCACGTTAACTTTTAAATTCATTAATTTATGTTCTTACATCTTTTTCTTCTTTCTGCTTTCTATGGGTTTATTTTTCTTTTTTTCACTTGGACAATTCAGCTTACTAATTTTTAATTATCTTTCTTTTCTTTTTCTTTCTTTTCCTTTTCCCTGAGACGGAGTCGTTTGCACTGTTGCCCAGAATGGAGTGCAGTGGCGTGATCTTGGCTCACTGGCCACAACCTCCGCCTCCCAGGTTCAAGCGATTCTCCTGTCTCAGCCTCCTGAGTAGCTGGGACTAGAGGTGCGCACCACCATGCCTGGCTAATTTTTGTATTTTTAGTAGAGATGGGGTTTCACCATGTTGGCCAGGCTGGTCTGGAACTCTTGACCTCATGATCTGCCTGCCTCGACCTCCTAAAGTGCTGGGATTACAGGTGTGAGCCACCGCGCCCGGCCCAATTATCTTTCTTTTCTAACATACATTTAAGGCTGTAAAATTTCCTTTAAATATTATTTCAACTACCTTCCACAATTTTTGATATGTAATATTTTTTGTAAAGTCAGGTTTGTTGAGGTTTAATTTATATGCTATAAAACATGCTCCTTTTAAGTGTACAGTTGGATAAGTTTTAATAGAAATATACAGTTATATAAATACCACCATAATCAAGCTATAGAACATTTCTAATATCCTATCAAGTTCCCTTATGCCCTGTGTTTTGTCCCTAAAGTTTTGTCTTTCCTAGGATGTCAGATGCATGGAATTGTGCAGTATATAGACTTTTGTGTTTGGCCTCATTCACTTAGCATACTGTTTTGAGATTTGTTCATTTATTGCATATGTCTGGAGTTGATTCCTTTTTATTGCTGAGTAGTTTCCATTATATGAATATTACCAGAATTCATCTGTTCACCACTAATTTATTTTCAGTGGGAGAAAATGAGAGTGTTTTAATTCTGCACTTGGACTGTAAATATCATCCAGACTCTTCTGGATTGGAAAGTATCTTGGCATTTCTCAAATATAAATATTTATTTAGGTTTTATCATTTTGGAAGTTTTTCCATTAGTGGGCAAACATGAGCTCATGTGTGTTCACTTGCACCCTTCCTCCCTGTAGCAGTCTGGGTTCAGAGAGGAGATAGAAACCACACAGTAGGTTAAAGAGGGGAAGTTTAATATAATACGTATTACCTATGATAAAAGAGTAACTATCAGATATGAAGAAACTCTGTAGGGTTCCCTAAGGCTGAGGGCATATATCCAAGGAAGGACAAACTGCCAGGGCTTCAGACCTCATTGGAGAAGATGTGATTCAGCCCATGGAATCACAGAGGAGTTTGCTGGTTTGACAAGACTGGAGCTGATCCAAAGTCTCTGGGCAAGCCCTCGTTAACCCTCTGGAGTGCTGGCAGAGAGCAGGCCATCCAGTAGGTTACTGGCCATTCAGTGGGTAGTGGGGTCTGGGCCCACTTAGAACACAAGAGCCGTGTGGAGGCTTTGGTGTCCATGTCAGCTGAACTCCCAAAACGTTAGGGTAGGCTGAGCCTGCAAGGTCACAGAAAGACCATGTTCTAGGCTGTAGCTGGGCCACAGTGTCGATGGTCCTCACAGCCACATTGCCAACTCTCATGCTGGACACTCAGGACAGCCTCTTCCTCCCGGTGCTCTACTGAGAAAACTTCACAGCACACATTCTTCAGAGAAATGCTTATCACCGAGTGCATCTAGAAGGGTGCACTTGGATCTCAGAGGTAACACACTCTCCCTATTCTTTTAAAAATAAATACTATCAAGTCGAGAGCAGTAATAACGATATGCTTGTGCTATTAACAGTCAGACCCTTCATGAGGGGAAAAGAGTTTATGAAAATTAGAACTTGCATAGTTTTAAGTAACAAAGATATGTTTATAGACAAATAGAACTATACCTTCCCATGGGACCTGTATGTTATATACTAATCATGATATTGTCACTATTCTCCCCTCTCCCAATCATTGGAATCATAGATTCCAAGTTGTAAGTCAGACCTCAGATTGGAAGCACTTTCTTTCTTCAAGATGTTTGCTCATTATAGAAAACATTTAGGAAGCACATTTTAAAGAAGAGTTTTATACCAGAGAAGCTAAGTGTCTTTAACTCTGAGCCTAGACGAGCTTACTGCTAGGAATATGGTGTTTAAACCTTTCAAAATGAAAAACTAGGACACATGGTCTTTACAAAATTTTTTTCTGGTTTAGGAATTTATACACATTTGAGAAGTATTACCATGGCATAAATTAATTCACATTTGATTATACCAATTAAACAGTTGCCGAAAAGAATAAAGAACTATCCTAAAATATTTAAGCTATATACAAACTAATGCTTTTATAGAATAAGGATTAAACCCATCTTTTTTAGAGTCTTTAACCAGAAAAATGAGCAAATGATAAAAATTCATATTTAGCAGTTTGAAGGTCGTACACACACACACACACACACACACTCTCTCTCTCTCTCTCTCTCTCTCTCTCTCTCTCTCTCTCTCTCTCTCTCTCTCTCTCTCTCTCTCTCTCTCTCTCCTACCCCTATCTAGACCTAATTTATGTTTTTGACACTGTAGAGAGTTCAGGTCCTAAGACTTTATGGCCATTATAAAAAGATTCTGACATGCTTTGCAGAATTCTTGTCTGCTTTTGTTGCGGATTTTTTTTTTTTTTCTTTCAAAGGATTGCTTGAGAGGATATTTCTTTTTTGGGTATTTAGGCTGTGAATCTCTCACCCTTCATTACATGGGAGTACCCAGCAGTAAGGCTTACAGAATGTTATATACTTTCCAGAAACTGAGTGCTATGTACTTGCAATCTTTTCCACTTTAAGAAAGCCCCAATTTTAAAAATTCGACCTGCAAAGTAGCTTACTTAGGGAATTTCTATTTGTATTCTTGACAAGTTTTCTGTAAGCATTTTTTTCTTCTATGTGTTTAAAATTGGATCCTGTTTAGTCTGAAGATGCATTTTAAGACTGCATCTATTAAATAAAGTGAGATCAATTTGCATTTTAGCTTTCAAATTTTGCTTCAGATTCTTTGGGCTTTTTTTATTTGGCAGGAAGAGAGAGAAGAAGCTTGGCCTTTTTTGCTGTCTTGGAAATTTCCAGCCCAAGAAAACATACAGAGGCATAGCTCGCAGGATTTCTTATGTGATTAGCTAGCTCTTTTCCTGAATTATTAAGCTGCATTAAAACAGCAGCTCAGTGCAGTTGGTGTTTTAGGTTTTCATACCTTCTGAAAGATTAACATTCCTACAAGAATGAGGTTACTTTTGATGCCTCCCTTTAGTGCTTGCAAACATCAAGAGCCTTGCATTCTTGTACTCTACCTTCTGTAGACATTTACAATTATTCTAGGAGGTGTAATGAGTGCTTACTAACTTCTTGAAAGTGTTTCTCTCACAGATTGGCTTCCTTAAGTGTGAAATTTATACACCAATTTAAAACTACAGTGTCCCCCTTGTCAATGGGGGAATATGTTCCAAGACCCCCACTGGACACCTGACACCATAGGTAGTACTGAACCCCATTGCCGTCAATCAGAACATGTTTCTCTTCATGTCTTTCACACACAAATTTAATGCCTTTTCTATCGTAACCAAGTGCTTATCACACAACTGTGGTTGAAACTTCTGCCCCTTGAGGTATGACAGCAAAACTAGCATGTATTTCTTTTTCCTTCTTCACAGTATCATGGGTAGAAGATTCATTCTTACTGTAATCTTAGCAGCCTTAGTGTATGATTTTTTTTTGTTAGCTAACAATGTTCATCTTTTCACTTAAAGGAAGCACATCATGGTTTCTCTTCAGCATACGTGAATTGCCAGCATCACTACTCTTGCATTTTGGGTCTATTATTAAGTGAAATAGAGGTTTCCTTAAACACAAGTACTGTGATACCAGTTCTGCAACAGTCCATTTGATAACCAGGGTGACTACTAAGTGGCTGAGGGGTGGGTAGTATGTATAGCATGGTTATGCTGGACAAAGGGAGGATTCATGTCCCAGGCGGGATAGAGCAGGACAGTGCAGGATTTCATCATGCCTCTCAGAATGGCACACAGTTAAAACTTAGGAATTGATTATTTCTGGAAGTTTCCATTTAATATTTTCAGACCTTGGTTAACTGTGGGTAACAGAACTGCAGACAAGGGGGAATATAATGTACTCTTAAAATAGAATTTTTCTTAAAGAGCAATCATAAGCAATCAGGACTGGAGTGAATTTTTTTCATTTTTTCCTTGTAACTTTATTGCAATTAGGATACTGAATTAGTTGCTCATTTTGATTTTGGTATGCATGGGTCAATTTTGAGTAATTGATATAACTTTTATTTAATGAACTTAAATTATCCTCTTAGGCTTGTATATTGATTACATACTTTCAATGCTGAAAAGCCTAGTGTCTTACTGGTGCTTGAGAGAACCCAGTAAAAAGTCAGTATCATTTTCGAATAAAGGCTTAAAGATTAAGGATATATTGCTTTATTAAATATTTACTAAGAATTATTTTTTGCTGGTCTGCTCTCTGAAAATATATTAGATATAGTCTTTATTCTCAGATAGGTCCTACTTCAGTAAAAGAAAAAGATGCAGGATTGAGAGAGGAGTTGGAGTTTGTGCTGAGCTGGAACGTTGAATGGGCAGCCCCCTAAGCAGAAGACAGAATTAGATCCAGCAGAAGCTTGGAGGTGTAAAAAAGCATGGCACCTGAAGGAATTGGGAGTTGTTGTTAGTATTACTGACAAATTAGCTCATAAGTCTTCGTTTATTTAACCTAATTTTATTAGTTCTCTGTATCTCAGATGTGTTACTTGATATAACCAAACTTGCATTTCATTTTTAAAAGTTAAAATTCAGACCTTTACCTGAATTAAAATGACCGCCCCCCCTTCTCTGCACTATTAGTGTATGATGAGATAAAGTTTTTTTTCCCCATAGACTCTGACCACAGGGATTCTTCCATCTGTCAATTCCTATAGCACATGTTGCTCTGACATGCAGTTGGCCAGACACGCTAAGGTTCCTATCCTAATTCAACCACTTACAACCTCTGCGACCAGAGGCAAATGCCTATACTATATCTCTCTAAGCCTCCAGTGTCTGCCTCTGTAAAATGGGAGGTAAGAGTACTTATTTCTTGGACTGTTGTGAGGATTAGTTGAGATAATGCATGTAAGGTGCTGAGCACAATGCCCAGCACATAGAGCTCAATTAAAAGTATCTCTAATTAATGTTAGTGATCATTAGCACTCACTAATACCCCAGACCCTAGCTTGTTTTCGTGACTTCCTACCTCTTTTCTCTCCATAACTAGTGTGAAGGGAGCATGCCATATACTTTTTTTGTCCCATATTCACTCTTACCCATACTCCTCTATCCCTACATCGGTTCTGACACAGAGTGGGTACTGGCTGCATTTTTAAAAAGATGTAATGCTAGATATCAGCAAGTAAACCTTGGAGGATAGGAAAGTTTCTGATGGGTTCTTGCTGTGGAGAGTCAAGGTCAAGATGGCAGGGAAAAAAAATCTGTGTTTGGTCAAAATTATATTACCTTTGGCCAAAGGCTATTATAAAACTCACAGAACAAAAACAAAACAAAACAGGTGCCTTGTGAATTCCAGAGTAAGTTGTAAAAGCTCATGCCAGAATAGTGTTGGAACAAATTCTAAGCATGCAAAATACTACTTTAAGAATTTTGTCCTGTAAATTTAAGAATGGTTTTTAATTACAGTAGCTCCCAAACCTTAACTACGGTTTTGCTTTCCATGGCTTCAGTTATCCACAACCATCAAATATGAAATAGGAAATTCCAGAAATAGTTCATGAGTTTTAAATCATGCGTCATCCTGAGTAGTGTGATGAAACCTTGTGCCATCCTGCTCCATCCTGCCTGGGACATGAATCATTGCTCTGTTCAGCATATCCACTCTGTTGCACCCATTAGTCACTTAGTAGACATCTTGGTTATCATAAAGACTGTTGTGGTATTGGTATTATGGTGCTTGTGTTTAAGTAACCCTTTTATTTTTAGTATGGAAATTTATTTATTTATTTATTTATTTGCTTTTATTTTAGGTTCAGGGATACATGTGCAGTTTTTTTTTTTTTTTTTTTTTGAGACAAAGTCTTGCTCTGTCACCCAGGCTGGAGTGCTGTGGCCGGATCTCAGCTCATTGCAAGCTCCGCCTCCCGGGTTCATGCCATTCTCCTGCCTCAGCCTCCCGAGTAGCTGGGACTACAGGCGGCTGCCACCTCGCCCGGCTAGTTTTTTGTAGCTTTTAGTAGAGACGGGGTTTCACCGTGTTAGCCAGGAGGGTCTCGATCTCCTGACCTCGTGATCCGCCCGTCTCGGCCTCCCAAAGTGCTGGGATTACAGGCTTGAGCCACCGCGCCCGGCCACATGTGCAGTTTTTTACATAGGTAAACTGCATGTCTGTGAGGGTTGATGTACAGATTATTTCATCCCCAAGTAATTAGCATAGTACCCAATAGGTGATTTGTTGATCTTTTCCCTTCTCCCACTTTCCACCCTCCAGTAATCCTCAGTGTCTGTTGTTCTCCTGTATGTACTCATATGTGTTTGTTGTTTAGATAAGTGAGAACATGCAGTATTTTTTTCTTTTCTTTTTTTTTTTTTTTTTTTTGAGATGGAGTCTTGCTCTGTGTGTCGCTCACGCTGGCGTGCAGTGGTGTGATCTCGGCTCACTGCAACCCCCATCTCTTGAATTCAAGCAATTCTCCTGCCTCAGCCTCCTAAGTAGCTGGGATTACAGGCATGTGCCACCACACCCAGCTAATTTTTGTAATTTTAGTAGAAACAGGGTTTCACCATGTTGGCCTGGTCTTGAATTCCTGACCCTGGCCGGGTGCGGTGGCTCAAGCCTGTAATCCCAGCACTTTGGGAGGCCGAGACGGGCGGATCACGAGGTCAGGAGATCGAGACCCTCCTGGCTAACACGGTGAAACCCCGTCTCTACTAAAAAATACAAAAAACTAGCCGGGCGAGGTGGCGGGCGCCTGTAGCCCCAGCTACTCTGGAGGCTGAGGCAGGAGAATGGCTTAAACCCGGGAGGCGGAGCTTGCAGTGAGCTGAGATCCAGCCACTGCACTCCAGCCTGGGTGACAGAGCAAGACTCCGTCTCAAAAAAAAAAAAAAAAACGATGCTCCCACCTTGACATCCCAAAGTGCTGGGATTACAGGCGTGAGCCACTGTGCCTGGCCTCAGTATTTGTTTTTCTGTTCCTGTGTTAGTTTGCTTAAGATAATGGTCTCCAGCTCCATCCATGTTGCTGCAGAGGACATGATCTTGTTCTTTTTTATGGCTTCATAGCATTCCATGTTGTATACGGACCATATTTTCTTTATCCAGTCTACCATTGATGAGCATTTAGGTTAATTCCCTGTCTTTGCTATTGTGAATAGTGCTGTGATGAACATAATTGTGCACGTGCCTTCATGGTGTAGAATGATTTATATTCCTTTAGGCATATACCCAGTAATGGGATTGCTGGGCCAAATGGTAATTCTGTTTTAAGTTCTTTGAGGAATCACCACACTGCTTTCTGCAATAGCTGAACTAATTTACATTCTCACCAGTAATGTGTAAGCATTCCCTTTTCTCCACAACCTCACCAGCATGTTATTTTTTGACTTTTTAGTAATAGCAAAATATTCTGACTGATGTGAGACGATAATCTCACTGTGGGTTTTTTTTGGGGGGGGGTGGGGGACACAGAGTCTTGCCTCTGTCACTCAGGCTAGAGGTGTGATCATGGCTCACTGCAGCCTCGACCTCTCGAGCTCAATTGATCCACCCACCTCAGCCTCCAGAGTAGCTGGGACTACAGGAATATGCCACTACACCTGGTTAATTGTTTTTGTATTTTTTTGTAGAGATGGGGTTTCACCATGTTTCCCAGGTTGGTCTCAAACTCGTAGGCTCAAGTGATCTGCCCTCCTCAGCCTCCCAAAGTGTTGTGATTACAGGTGTGAGTCACTGCACCTGGGCTCATTGTGGTTTTGATTTGCATTTCTCTAATAATTAATGATGTTGAGCACTTTTTAATATGTTTGTTGGCCACATTCTTTTGGAAAGTGTCTGTTTATGTCCTCTGCCCACTTTTTAACAGGAAGGTTTGTTTTTTGCTTGTAAATTCGTTTAAGTTCCTTATAGATTCTGGATATTAGATCTCTGTTGGATGCATAGTTTGCAAATATTTTCTCCCATTCTGTAAGTTGTCTGTTTACTCCCTTGATAGTTTCTCTTGCTGTGCAGAAGCTCTTTAGTTTAATTTGGTCTCATTTGTTGATTTTCGTTTTTGTTGCAGTTGCTTTTGGTGTCTTAATCATGAAATCTTTGCCAGGTCCTATGTCCAGAGTGGTATTTCCTAGGTTATCTTCCATGGTTTTTATAGTTTTAGATTTTACATTTAAGTCTTTAATTTATCTTGACTTGATTTTTGTATATGGTATAAGGAAGGGGTCCAGTTTTAATCTTCTGCATGTGACTAGCCAGTTATCCCAGGACCATTTATTGAATAGGGAGTCCTTTCCCCATTGCTTTTGTCAGCTTTGTCAATGATCAGTTGGTTGTAGGTATGCAGCCTCATTTCTAGGCTCTCTGTTCTGTCCCATTAATCTGTATGTCTGTCCTCGTACCAGTGCCATGCTGGTTTGGTTACTGTAGCCTTGTAGCATAGTTTGAATTGGGTTAAGCCAACTTCAAACCTGCAGCTTTGTTCTTTTTGCTTAGGATTACCTTGGATTTTTGGGCTTTTTAAAAATTCCTTATGAATTTTTAAACTGTTTTTTCTATTTCATTAGTAATTTGATAGGAATAGCATTGAATCTGTAAATTGCTTTGGGCAGTATAGCCATGTTAACAATGATTCTTCCCATCGATGAGCATGGAATGTTTTTTCATTTGTTGGCATCATCTTTGATTTCTTTGAGCACTGTTTTATAATTCTTTAAGTAGAGATCTTTCACTTCCCTGGTTAGCTGTATTCTATTCACATATCTTTCATTTTCATGGTATTTTATTTTATTGGCTATAGTGAATGGGATTGCATTATTGATTTGGTTCTCAGTTTGGATGTTGGTGTATAAGAATGCTACTTACTATATTTTTGTATATTGATTTTATGTACTGAAACTTTGCTGAAGTGGTTTATCAGACCAAGGAGCTTTTGGGCAGAGTCTGTAGGGTTTTCTATGTATAGAATTGTATTTTCTGCAAACAGTTTTACTTCCCTTCTTCCTGTTTGGATGTCTTTTCTTTCTTTCTCTTGTCTCATTGCTCTGGGAGAACTTCCAGTACTTTGTTGAATACGAGTGGTGAGAAAGGGCATCCTTGACTTGTTCTGGTTTTCAGAGGGAATGCTTCCAACTTTTGCCCATTTCGTATGATGTTGGCTGTGGGTTTTTAGTAAATGGGTCTTACTATTTTGAAGTATGTTTCTTCAGTTACTAGTTTGTTGAGGGTTTTTTTTTTTTTTTTTTTTTTTAACATGAAGGGATGTTGAATTGCATCAGAAGCCTTTTCTGCATGTGAGATAATCATGTGGTTTTTGTTTTTAGTTCTGTTTGTATGATGAATCACATTTATTGATTTGTGTATGTTGAACCAATCTTGCATCCACCACTTGATAGTGGTGGATTAACCTTTTTATGTGCCACTGAATTAGATTTGCTAGTATTTTGTTGAGGATTTTTGCATCTATGTTCCTCGAGAAAAATGGCCTGAAGTGCTTGTTTTTTTTTTCCTTTTTTTTCCTGCTGTTGTTGTTGTATCTCTGTCAGGTTTTGGTGTCTGGATGATAGACATAGATGGATGCCTCATAGAATAGATTAGGGAGGAGTCCCTCCTCCTCAATTTTTTGGAATAGTTTCAGTAGGATTGGTACCATCTCTTCCTTACACATCTGATGGAATTCTGCTGTGTATCCATCTGGTCCTGGTTCTACGTTTTGTAGCTTGTGTGTATAGAGGTGTTCATAATAGGTTCTGGGAGTTTTTTGTATTTCTGTGGGGTCAGTGGTAATGTCCTCTTTGTCATTTCTGATTTTGTTTATTTGGATCTTCTCTCTTTTTTTATTAGTCTAGCTAGTGGTCCATCTATCTTATTATTTATTTATTTATTTATTTATTTTCAGAAAACCAACGGCTGGATTCAGTGATCTTTTGCATGTTTTTTCACATCTCAGTTTCCTTCAGTTCAGCTTTGATTTTGGTTATTTATTTTTGTTAGCTTTGGGGTTGGTTTGCTCTTCTTTCTCTATTTCCTCTAGTTTATATGAGTAACCCTTATTTTACTTAATAATGGCCCCAAAGCATAAGAGTTGTGATGCTGGCAATTTGGATTTGCCAAAGAGAAGCTGTAAAGTGCTTCCTTGTCTTACCATGCCTAATTTAAAAATTAAACTTTATCATAGGTATATATGTATAGGAAAAAAATTGTGTATGTGTATATATATACACACACACACACATTATATACACATGTATACACACACATATATCTGCACACACACACACGCACATCTAGCTAGATAGTACCAAAATATATACATCTGTGGTTTTGGACATCCACTGGAATGTATCCCTTGTGGATAGGGGGACTACTGTATCACAAAAAACTAACGGTATGCAAGTACTTCATATTTTATAAAATGTTACTTAAAGAAGAAAACTTGTTTTTTGTGTTTGCCATTTATTAAATCGTATTCTTTATACATATGCATGTGTACACACACAATGTACTGAGTCTTCTCTCTAGGCTCTGTGGACAAAGTCTTTGGGTTATTTGAACCCAGTCTTCTAAGAGATCCATGTCAGAGGTCTTGTCATTACATCACCATGCCTACTTGAGGCCATATTTCTTTGATTCATCCAGGCTTATGATCTGCATTTCATTCCAGTCTTCTTGGTGAATATTTTTTATATATGTGGTCAAGTTTTCTTTGTTTGGAATTCTGATAATGAGAATTACAAGTGTTGATTAATTATAAACCTAAAATGAGATTGAGGCAATTGTTAACTCATCATGATTTTGCTGCTTTCCCTCCTTATTGGAGAAGAATTAGGAAGACTTTATAGGGGACTGATGGAAGAATAATTTGCCATGACCATAATTTGAGTCAGAGAAAGTCTCTTATTAAAATTCCCATAAGGCTCATTTAAGGAGCAAGGTCTTTTGAAACGAATGGTGTGGTACTTACTTAATCGCAAAAGTTATGATTTGATTGTCATCTTCTTTGATTTTTCTGCTTGGCTTTCTGTCATCTGATGAGAGATTACTACATTACCTGAGAATCTCATCTTATTAGAGTCACCTCTCCCTAAACTAGAATCCATTCCTAAATAGTAACATTTTCACATCAAGAAAGAGTTAGTATCCTCGGTACTAAATTAGTGCTCTAGATGCCTTTTGACTGCCTTTGTACATTTTTGTTGTTGTTGCACTTTTCTGGACTTTCTAGTGGCCGGTGTTGAGGTATGGGATGGTATGTTGGTTGCTTCATTCAACTTTTTAGCTTCTATCAAGCTTCCCTGTCATCTTGCTAAATTCCAAAGGTGTGTTCTTTCCTCATTCTTGGTCACAATAAAACATCACCTGAGACGGGATCAGCCTGACTCGCCCATCCGGAAGGGATGATGTGTTTGAGAAATCCTGTTTGTGACACTGGAGGAAGAATTGTGAGTGTTTATATATGATATATATGGAATTGAAGCTTGTCCTTAAAAGCTCTGGCAATTCTCTCTTTGATCGCTTTTAGGGACAATAGACTTTTGAGGTGGGAGTTTGTAGTGGCAGAGGAATAGAACTTTGAAATAGGCCTAAACCCTGTACTTTGGATATGGGCCAGACCCATTTGTGTTCCCTGTGGGACTGGTTGACAAGGGAAGAGGAAGCTCTACTATACATTCTCATGTGTTTAGTGTAGCTTGACTCTGCTGATTCAAGATGGGCTAATTGTCAGTGTAATTCCTATGAATTATCTCTGTGATGAAATATCAGCTGGAGCTTCCCAGTAGGTCTCTGGGCCAATTATGCAGCCGACTTTGAAAAATGGTATGAGTCAGAATTTCAGAGTTGCTAAGGTGATTTGAGAAGAAATCAGTTCCCATCAGCCTTCATTATTCATAGTGATGCTGGGAATCAGGACTTTCCTGTGACCTGGCCCAGAGGAAATAAACTGGATGAATATGATTTAGGCTTTCTCATATAGAGTTCACTAGAGCTGCCTCTGTGTATGTGGTATGTGTCCTGTACCGTGTTGTGAGCTCATCTTAGAGCAACAGCAGCTATTATTTATAGTACATACTTCCTCCCTTTTCCAAAAAAGGATATAAAGTGGTAGCCCTCACTCACCCACTTTCTTTCTGGTGGATGCATGACATTATGTTATATACTTTACAAATACCTCCAAACCTCACAACCGCCCTTGTAGAATAAATAATGTCCTCCATTGAAAAATGAGAAAATTGAGGCACATATTAGATGATTTATGCAAAGGCACCCAACTACCAAGGGCAGAACTCGTATGGAACCTGGTCCATCTGACTTAACACCAGTGCTCTTGCCCCTAACCTGAGCTGCTTCTCTGACAGGTATATTGCCCTTTATATTCATGTTGCCCAGCAGTGTTCCTGGCCTAGTGTAGCTGCCAGTGAAGTTGGTTGCTTTGATTTGAATCATATTCAGCACCTGCAGCAGCACCATGTGTGTAGTAGGTACTTGGCATTTCTATGTGAACAAAAGGAGCACAGTAGACAGCATACCCATTTTCACAGATGAGAAAACGGAATCTCAGAGAGGACAAGTAACTTGCCTAAAGTCATCCATTACCACTAGTGGCATTTCTGAATGTGAGGGCCATCTGATGTATCTGATGTCAGCTAAATTCATAATTCTTCCAGTCTTCCACATTTTTCACAAACACACCCCCATTTCCAGAAACTCTTCAGGTTTCTTCCAATTGCTTGTTGTCTCTCCTAATTCCTTGTATTACTTCGGTTAAATTATTTTCCCACTCTTATCCTCAGTGAACCTCATCTCTAAAAGGAGGATAATGATGATACCTACCTTACAGATGGATTAAATAAAATAGTGCAGATAAAATGCTGAGTTCAGCACCTAACAGATGCAAATAGTGAAGTAATTAACGTACTTCTTCCATATCTATGTGTAGAATCCAACAGTAAGACAGCATTTGTATCCTGCTAACAGAGTGAGGCTGAACTTTAAAAATATGTCTACTTTAAGATACAACACATTTCCAAAGATCACATATTTTAAGAGAAATCTCATCAGCACAAATGTTGTTGCTTTTACATGTTCAGACATCCTTTGGCAGACATCAGACCTCATTACACTGGGTAAAGGTGATGGGAGGGAAGTCTAGGTGTTAGATAATAGTGAGTGTGTGAGTGCCCATAAGACATTAGTACTGTCAGGCTCAGAGCCCGTCTTCTTCCTTTACCCAAGCCTGATGTGTTGCTTACCCTTATTATGGCAAGGAATTTCTAAATAACCATGATTAAAGAGGCTTATTTTAGTTTTTTCTTCCATTGTGATCTCTCCCAGAAAGAGACTCAGAAATCCTTGTACTTGGTCTGATCTCTTCAGCAAAACCCACCTTCAGTAGCAAGTCTGTGGCTGTAGAGCTGGCCTTTACTTTGTCTTGTCCAGCGGGATCCTGTCTCTTATTCTTTTGATGATCTCATTCTTCCGAAGTGTATTTCTTATAACAGAAGTTCTTTTTGTTTGAATAAACAGTTTAAATGGACATGCCTTTAGAGATAACTGAGCCGGGACTGGAGTCCTGCTTCTTATCAGACAGTACAAAACACAGCCATTTTCTTTAAGTGAACAGAGATTTCCTTTGATTTCAAAAGAATGTTGAGGGGAATTACTTTTAGTTTAAAAGCTCCTTGAGGGCAGAACTCACTTCTCATTCTACACTGACTCTTCTCAGCACCCATCCAGAACCTTGCTGCACATGATGATGCCCTGTATAAGCTGGCTTCATTCATTTCAGTGGCTTTTGTTCTTATTTGACTAGAAATGAAGGATAATTTATTCATTTCTTCAACCAGTATTGTGTTTAGCGTAGTAAACAAGACAAGGTCAATCCCTTACAGAACTTACATCCTAGTAAGAGAGACAAGTAAAATAAAATAAATAAAAATAATTACAAGGTACATGATTGTTTTGAAGAAAACAAGAGGCTGAGATAGAGGATAGTGGAGAGGAGGCAGCCTTTCTAGATCAGATGGTAAGAAAAGGCTTGCCTGCATCTTCTGAGGAGTTGACATCTAAACTAAAACCTGTAGGATAAGGAAGAACAGGGCCTGAACCATGCAGGCAGAAGATTCATTAACTCTGTAGGCCACCAAGGCTGGAAAAAGTATGTCCTGTTTGAGGATCTAAAATAAAGTGTAGCTGTAGGGTCCTGAGCAAAGGAGAGAGTAATAGGTTATAAAGTCGGAGGGGAGGCAGGGGCCAGCCATATGAGGCCCTTATAGCCACTGATGAGTTGGATTTTATTCTCAGTGCAATAGGAAAGAAACTTAAGGCTGATGTGATTAGATTCATTTCTGTATTTTTGATTATGTTTGTTGCTGTGAGATGATGATAGCCTGGACCAAGGTAGATGGAGGTGGAAAAAAGTGGTTGGGTTTGAGTTATACCAATGTTTCAGGGACAAAATTGATAGGACTGCTAAAGGCAGGAGGCGGGGGTGAGGGAAAAGGAAGGATCGGGGATGATTTTGAGCAAATGGAAGGATGGTGATACCACTCCTGAGATGGGGAAGACTGGGGAGTAAGGAGACAAGATTTTGTGATGAGGAAGGGATGTGACTCAAGAGTTTTGCTTTGGATGTGTTAAGCTGCAGATTCTATTAGCGCGGTGGCTCACACCTGTAATCCCAGCACTTTGGGAGGCTGAGGTGGGCAGATCACCTGAGGTCAGGAGTTTGAGACCAGCCTGGCCAACATGGCGAAACCCTCTCTCTTAAAAATACAAAAATTAGCCGGGCGCAGTTGCAGGCGCCTGTAATCCCAGCTACTTGGGAGGCTGAGGCAGGAGAATCACTTGAACCCAGGAGGCAGAGGTTGTAGTGAGCCGAGATCTTGCGACTGCACTCGCCTGGGGGACCCAGCCAGACTCCGTCTCAAAAAAAAAAAAAAGACAACTATCAGATCTCATCAGACTTACTATCATTAGAATAGCATGGGAAAGACCTGACCATGCTATTTAATTACCTCCCACCGGGTCCCTCCCATAACATGTTGGAATTGTGGGAGCTATAATTCAAGATGAGATTTGGGTGGGGACACAGCCAAACCATATCACAGATTTTCACAAGATAATCAGGGACTGAAATATCCAGCTGCTTGAGCTGTTTTTGGGTTGGGGCTCAGGAATCTGTATTTTTAGCAAATGATTCTGATACAGGTGATCCATAGGTCATACACTGAGAAACATTGAGTCTGGAAAGACTTCTGGCTGGATTGAGAATTTGCTGCTTCAAGATTCTGGCTGTAGCAAAACTGTAGCACCACAGTTATTTTACTGCAAGATATCCATTTGAAATATATTTATGCCACCAAGGACCAGGAAGGTTACACTTGGCGCCATGAAACTATTGTCTGAACTTGTTTTTTGGAAAAATCCATATCTGGATGATATGACTGAGTCATCAGCAGTGCCTGGCTGGCTGTGTTCTAATAGGTCAGATGTAACTTAAGCCCCAGAGTTCTTAGGACAGCCATAAATTAGTCTGAAGGTGGCTGAGATAAAGCAAGGGTACTTGTCGCCCCCAGATTAGAATCAAGGGCAACAAAGCTGCCTGGAAATCGGAAACCTAGGAGAAGGTTTAGACCAGAGACAGGCAGCAATACTTTCTGAGAATTTTACTAACAGAAAAATAAGGAAGATACAGAATCATGTTTATCAAACTTGAGGATTTATAAGAAATACCTGTATAGCTTCTTTATTTTTGTTTATTTTTATTGTTATCTATTTATTTTTGAGACAAGGTCTTGCTCTGTTGCCCAGACTGGAGTGCAGCGGCTCAGTCACAGCTCACTGCAGCCTCGGAGTGGGCTCAAGCAATCCTCCCATCTCAGCCTCCTAAGTAGCTGGGACTATAGGTGTGCACCACTACACCTGGCTAATTTTTTTTCCCCCATAGAGATGGGATCTCACTATGTTGCCCAGGCTGGTCTGGAGTTCCTGGGCTCAAGCAGTCCTCCCACCTAAGTCTCTGAGAGTGCTGGGATTCAGGCATGAGCCACCATGCCTAGTGTGAGTACCTTCTTCCAAATGTAAAATCCTGTGCTTCCCCTCCCAGGGAGTCTGATTAAGTAGCTTTGGGTTGTGGCTCAGGAATCTGTATTTTTCGCAAGTGATTCTGATACAGGTGATCCATAGGTCATACACTGAGAAACATTGAGTCTGGAAAGACTTCTGAGATCATCTAGTTAGCCCTCTCTTACAAATGGGGAAATTAAGGTCTAAGGAGGAGAAGGGGCTTGCCCAAAGTTGCAGAACAAGTTGCAAAGTCAGTGCAGCTTCACTAACGTACATTTCTTCATTTTGCAATTTACTCTTCATCCTAGTGGCTAGATGAAAAGCAAGTCTACCCTCCTAATTCCCAGCTCCCCTTCTTTCACGCTATTTTTTATTTTCTTTTTTTCCAGAGCACGTTCTAGTATGATAATAATTTACTAATTTACTGTGTTTATTGCTATTTTCCTCGCTTCACTAAAATGTAAGCTTCACAAGGGCTCTGATTTTTGTTTGTTTGTTTTCACTAGAGTAACCTATGTGCCTTGAACAGCACCTGACCCATAGTAGGTGTTCAATGAGTATTTATAAATAGATGGGTGAAAAATATTTTGTTAAACTGTACGTAAGTTAACAGGTATTATGTACCAGCCCTTAGGCATTAGCACAGAATAGAGTAGAATATTTTCTTTTTCACATTTGATTCTAGCTTGAATTAGAGGTTACAGAAACAGCTTCTTTATTTAAGGTTAATTAGAGACCAATCATATATACAACAATAATATATGAATAAGAATAGCAACAATAACAACAGTGATAACTTCCACTTATGGAATATTTATCTGCCCAACACATACCATATGAAGTTCAGAGCTAAGACCATCAGACCATTGTCTCATGTAAGTCTTAGTACAGCCCCAGGGTAGAGGAACGAACTAGTATTGTCTGTTTTCCAAAGGGGGAAACCGAGGCTCCGGACGTGAAATTACTGTTTAAGGTTACATAGCCAGTGTGGATTTAGGACCTGTGATCCCAAGGATTACATTCTTAACTACCAGTTACATTCAGTATTAGGCTTGGGGAATTCTCTCTTTGCAGAAGGAATTGAAAATGCCAAAGATTAGGCAAGCATTGCTATTCGGGGTGTCCTTGGGCCAAGAACACCAACCTCTAAGGTAGTATAAAACCACAGGCTGGAAAGATGCATTTTTTTTTTTCAGCCCAACTTTCCAGCATTTACCCACACTCTCAAGTCTTCCATACTCACATTACAAAGAACCTTTCGTCTTGAACTATTAGGGTTTTCTCACTTCTCAGACACCCTCCCTGAAGCAGGCCACGGAAAATTCCTGTGGTGACAGGCCATTTCTAGGGAGGCCACTGTAGCACTTCACACTTGCTCTCACTCCACCCACTCAAGGAAGGGTAGACAGACAGAGGGCCCTTCACCCAGCTCCTATACTACTTTCCTGTGGAGACCTCAGGAAGGGGCCAAGGATCATGATTTTCTAAATGTGGGCACAACAGACCTCTTGTAAGACTTTGAGTTCTTGAAACACTGTACCTATTAAACTGGTTGTGAGCACACAGAATAAAGTATCACCACCCACTGTGGATAATGTCAGCATTCATTCCCACCCCTGACAGCCAAGACTGGCCCGGCTTGGAATCATTGAACACTCCACACACATGGCAGCAGAACCCCTTGCCCCACAGCTGCAGACACAGGTTGAACACTGGTGCACCCCTGGGCTTTTATGAAGAGAGAGGCTTGTAACACCCATTGCTGTCTTTACACACACAGTGCACCAGGTACTGTGCTGAGAACCTTACAGCCGTGATTTCATTTCTTATAATACATGTGATGAGGCACTGCCATCCCACTTCTGTAGATGGGGAAGGCCTGGAGAGATTGGTAACTTGACAGAGTCTCATGGCATCTGCAACAGGCAGAACCATGTTTTAAACAAAGGTTGAGTTAGTTCTAAAACCTGTGCTTTGCTAGTCGGCTCTTCTGCAACACTGGTTAAGAGCATGGACTCTAGAGCCACGCTGCCTGGATTTGAGCCTTTTTTTTTTTTTTTTTTTTTTTTTTTTTTTTTATTGAGACGGAGTCTCGCTCTGTCGCCCAGGCTGGAGTGTAGTGGCCGGATCTCAGCTCACTGCAAGCTCCGCTTCCCAGGTTTACGCCATTCTCCTGCCTTAGCCTCCCGAGTAGCTGGGACTATAGGCACTTGCCACCTCGCCCGGCTAGTTTTTTGTATTTTTTTAGCAGAGACGGGGTTTCACCGTGGTAGCCAGCATGGTCTCGATCTCCTGACCTCGTGATCCACCCGTCTCGGCCTCCCAAAGTGCTGGGATTACAGGCTTGAGCCACCGCGCCTGGCCAGATTTGAGTCTGGACTCTGCCACTTACTAGTTGGGAGACATTGGGCAGGTTACTTAGCTACCCTCCTCCTTGGGCTGTTCATCTGTAACATTTGGATAATAATGTCCTCGTAGCATGGGTTGCTGTGAGGATTAAAAGAATCCATATATGTAAAGCACTCAGTGTCTGATGCATACAAAGCACTAAATGCCAGCCATTATTATTAATTTATATATCAGCTCCTTTTTTCCCTCTAGATGATAGAAATTAATCTCAGGAATTTGAGGTTTTTCCAACTACCCACCCTTACCCCCAATCCCTGCCAGGGGTTGCATCTGTATTCCCAAGGGGCTTAGATTGTTACCTGGCATATAGTAGCCTCAAGTAAATGCTGGTGATGATAATATGGCAGTGCCAAGACATTGGGGGTGTGGGAAGGCAAGGTTAGGGGATGGCATCTGCGCCTCGTCAGCATCTATCTTCCATGGTGTATCCTGAAAGTGGGAAAGGTGCTGTCCAGATAGATGCTCATCTTGTGGACAGAACAGAAACGGGGAGGCAATCATTATTTTCACATACAGCAAGTTACCGTTAATGCTGTAACAGTGAATCTATATTTAATTAATTTAAAAGATAGGGGAAGTAAGAGTATTATTCACTAAGTTCTTGGTCAAGGCACATTAAATCAAAGCGGTTAGCACTTAGAACTCTGCCGGGGATACATTATCTCAGACAAGCTTCAAGGTATGCCTTTCTTTGGAATGAATTGTGACTTTCCAACCACCACCACCCAACCTGTGATCTGACCACAGTGTCTTCCTCCTGTCTCCTTTCCCTCTGGGTGCCTGGGAGGGCTGGGGTTCTCCACTGTTCTGCCACCGATGTAAGCTTTGTCGTGACTATACTTTCCACTTCTCTTCTAGCTTAAGAGTTGGACAGTGGAGGACCTTCAGAAGAGGCTCTTGGCCCTGGACCCCATGATGGAGCAGGAGATTGAAGAGATCCGGCAGAAGTACCAGTCCAAGCGGCAGCCCATCCTGGATGCCATTGAGGCTAAGAAGAGACGGCAGCAAAACTTTTGAGCAAGGCCAGGCTGTGAGGGCCCCAGCTCCACCCAGGCTTTGGGTGAATTCTGGATGGCTTGCCTCACATTTGTTAGCCAGCACTTCTACTCTGTCGTCTCTCCACAGCACCTTTGTGAACTCAGGAATGTGCGCCAGTGGGAAGGGCTCTCTTGACAGCCAGCGTGCCATCTTGATGTGTGTATGTACATTGGTCAGGTATATTATTTCAAAGGATTTATATTGGCGCTTTTAACTCAGAGTTTTAAACCCCAGGAACAGAGACTCCTAGTTGAGTGATAGCTGGGAAAGTTTTGCATTGTCTGTTTTTCTTCTCCCAATAGCTTTCAATTGTTCTTTCTGGAAGACTTTTAAAATATATATAAATATGCATATATATATATATAAATTATAAATAGATTCCCCACTCAGTGTGGTGGCATCTCTGTACAGGTACAGTTTTAAACAGTTTGCCTCTTCTGTAAGATTATGGTACTGTGGAACATGAGGGCAGAGGACACCGGGAGGCTGTTAGGGGGTCACTGAATCCCAGGAGCCAACCTCCCACTTTGCAGGGCTGCATTTAAAAATTAGGTTTGGGACGGTTCTTTTACCATGGTTTCAGCCTTGTGTGGTCATCACTGGCTTCTGGAGCTATTGGTGATGTCCAAGGGAAACCTTTGAGAGTTTGTGTTTACTCTTTGAGTCCCAGGAGAAGCCTGGTACCCTCTTTGCAAATTGGCCTTTGCTCTTTCAATGCCTTTCATCCATCTCCACTCTCTCAACTGCCTAAAGTCACAGCACAGAAACTGCCCAGTGCCTTAAGAGGAGACATGATCCACTGAGGGGATAGGTCTACCAGGAACTCTCAGCAAACACAGGGCTGTGTTCAGTCCATAAAGGAAAAGCATTTTCAAAGCTCTCATTGTTCATGTAAAAATCATACACGTGGCATTTTGCTCCACATTCCTTACACACAGGGGTAGAAGGGATTGCTTTTGTGACTCACATTCAAATATGTGACTCTTTTCTTTTCTCTTTCACTGCTAAGCAGCCTGGAAAGGATAAATGAATATTAGACTAAGATTTGTTCTCCAGGAGGCTCAACCTGAACACACAGAATGTTAGAGCTGGAAGGGACTATAGAGATCATCTGGTCTGACCCTCTTGTACGGATGATCACAAAACTGAGGTGTAGAGGGGAATGGCAAAAATCACAAAGCAAGTTAGCATAAAAGCTCGGACTAGAATTCAGGGTCCTCACTCCCAGGCCACCGAACCATGCAGCCCCTTCTTTGGGGGAAGAGACCTGTGTCAGTCTTGGTTAATTATTCCAGGGAACCTTGCTGACAGAAACTTGCTCTTGCCTTGTCTCTTCAGTAGGAATGATCTGGCTGTAAAAAGATTGCCTAGATGAGCCAGATCATTCAGTTTCAGCAAGTCCTTGAGCTCCGCAACATCTGCCAGATATAGCAGACAAGCACCCATGGAGGCAGGTTTCGGGCCTAAAGCAGATCAGAGGGCTTTGCAAAAGACAGCATAGAGCCATCTTCCTGCAACTTTACCTCTTTCCTTCAGATGGGGAGCCATGACTGGCTTGCACCTCAGGATACTGTAATTTGACTCCATAATTGCTTTTGCTCCTGAAACCTGGGAATCAATGGAAAGGCAGGGAATGTCCCTCTTCTGTGGCCAGGTTCTGTTATTTGCAATTAAAGCAAGTTTTTAAAAAATGCAAGAGGCAGTTGTTAGTCTTCAGGGCTTGGCCACTGAAATAGCTATGTGGCAGATACTGAAAACAGAGGACAATTTGAGGATCTTGCTGGAATAATAAATGGCAGCTACCATTTGTTGAGCACCTATTATATATCAGGCACTGAGCTGGGTAGGCTCTAAACTTCATGATAACCCTATGACTTAACTACTTTATCTCCATTTTGTAGATGAAGAAATAAGTTCAGAGAGTGATTCCTTCCCAAGGTCATGCAGCTAGTAAATGATAGAATCAGGACTCATAGCATCACTATAGGGGAGCAATATTTACACAAAAAAGGAGAGTCCCAAGCCTATTTAAAATAAAGTGACCACCTTTTCTTGCATAGACTAACTCTAACTGGCATTTTTAGGTTGGAAAGACAGCTGAATTAGTTAAGTCTGATAGCCAAGTAAGTCTTAAAAACCAAAGCATCCACGATGCATACCCCTGCACCATTTGCTGTGCGAATTAATAGTTCTGTCTCTCTCTCTGTTCTCTTTTTATTTTTTGAGACGGATTTTCACTCTTGTCGCCCAGGCTGGAGTACAATGGCACGATCTCGGCTCACTGTAACCTCCGCCTCCTGGGTTCAAGCAATTCTCCTGCCTCAGCCTCCTGAGTAGCTGGGATTACAGCATTTGTCACCATGCCTAGTTTTTTTTTTTTTTTTTGTATTTGTAGTAGAGATGGGGTTTCACCATGTCAGTCAGGCTCCTGACCTCAGGTAATCCACCCGCCTTGGCCTCCCACAGTGCTGGGATTATAGGCATGAGCCACCGCTCCTGGCCTCTCTTTCTTTTTTAAACAAAGAACTTTGCACTTGGCCAGACAGGAGGAGAAAGCCCATTTTCTCCCTTCCTAAGCTAGATCCAAATAAAAGAAAGTTCAGTTTCCCCATAACCATTCTTGGGTCATGAACTTTGATCTGGAGTTTGTTTTGTTTCAGGCATGTGTGCACCCCGCTTGCTGATCCAACAAAGTCTATTGCTTACCAGCTTGATGGAGCCTTTTGGCCAGAAGTCAATTTGTTTTGGATCAGAGAAATTTCCTGACAAGGTATATTTGTTTTCTAGTGACAGAAAGGCAAAGGAGCAAGTCCTAGTTTGTTGTTGTTGTTGTTAAATACTAAATTTGAGATATATCAGCTTGCTTTCCTTGAGCCTTGGGCTTCAGTCATTGCTTGAGCATTTGCAACTCGAGCTTCCAGGGAAATTTGAGGTCCTCGTTTGTCCTCTGCTTTCAAGAACAATGACCTGATTCTGTCTTAAAAAAAAAAAAAATCTCAGAATCCGTTTTTTTTTTTTTTTTTCTTTTTTTGGCATGGAGTCTTGCTCTGTCGCCCAGGCTGGAGTGCAATGGTGCCATCTCAGCTCACTGCAACCTCCGTCTCCCGGGTTCAAGCAATTCTCCTGCCTCAGCCTCCCAAGTAGCTGGGACTACAGGCGCTGCTCCATCACGCCTGGCTAATTTTTGTATTTTTAGTAGAGACGGGGTTTCACTATATTAGCCAGGTGGGTCTTGAACTCCTGACCTTGTGATCCACCTGCCTTGGCCTCCCAAAGTGCTGGGATTACAGGCATGAGCCGCCGTGCCCGGCCAAAAATCTCAGAATTCTTTAAGAATATCTTAATTGCTCCATCAGTAATTTTGAAGCAGAAATTTTGAATTTCCTTTTTTTTTTCTTTTTTGTCCTTTTCCCCTAGCCACCAATTGGATGGATGAATGTTTGACGGGGAAGAGGAAGGGTGGGAGGATGCATGGATGAGTGGATGAGTGGATCAATAGACGTATTGATAAATAGAGCCAGTCATCTGAAGCAACTTGAGAATTGTAGCCTTAACTCCTTGAGACTATAGATATCGATCCAGGAAACATTTAGCACCTGCCAGATGCCAGAAATTTATACCATTTAAAACTCAGTAAGTCTTTTCAATATCAGGAATGAGAGAAGTGACATCATGATACATCCTATGGGTATTAAAAAGCCAATAGAATATTATGAATAATTTTTTGCTAATAAATTTAACAACTTCAACAAAATAGACAAATTCCTTGAAAAATAAAAAGTACCAAAATTCATTCAAGAAGAAATAGATACCAGCCTGAGCAACATGGCAAAATCCCATCTCTACAAAAAAAAAAAAAATTAGTTGGGCTCGGTGGCACACACTGGTAGTCCCAGCTGGTCAGGAGGCTGAGGTGGGAGGATCACCTGAGCCCAGGGAGGTCGAGGCTGCAGTGAGCCATGGTCTCACCACTGCACTCCAGCCTGCATGATAGAATGAGACCCTGTCTCAAAAAAAAAAAAAGAAGAAGTAGATAATCTGAATAGCCCTATATCTACAGAAACTTAATAGTGCTGGGAGATATAGGTATTATTATCCTCATTTTACAGATGTGAAAATTGAGGCTCGGAGAGGTAAAGTCTATTGCTTAAGGTCATGTGGCTAGAATATGGCAGAGCCAGGATTCAAATCCAGGTCTTCTGATTCTTATTCCAGTGTCCTTTCTGGCATACCATGTTGCCTCTAAAGATTGCAGCTCCTTATTTACTAGAAATTTGTTCCTGCCCAATCTACATCTCCACCTCACCCCATCTTTTATTAAGCACTATGTTTATGTTTTCATCAGTATTATATTCATTGTCTTTGGAATACATGTTCTTGTTTGTGTTTGGAAAAAAATTCTTTTACCAGCTTGCACTCGGACCAACTTGGAAAAAAAAAAAAAAAGCTTAAATGCTGTTGCTATGTACAGTTTAAAATGTGAAGTTTGTAGCTTTAACTTTTTGTAAGAAAATCTAATAACACTGGCTTAAGTGCTGACTTGAAATGCTATTTTGTAAGGTTTGGATGTAAGTAATCAATTGAGGTCAGCAGTTTGTATAAGTATGAGACGTAGCTTCCTCCATTGTCCCCACTCCTTTTTTTTTTAAGTTTGAGATGCTTCCTGTGTTTTTATGTTAGAATTGTTGTTCTCCTTCCTTTCTTCTTCCTATACCTCATCACCTTTGTTTTAAATAAACTGTCCTTTGGACCACAAACCCTTATTAATGAGAACCTCCATATATAGCCTGGATAATGGTGCTGTGAACAATCTTTGTGACATCGACTCTGGTGTGTTTATTCTAAGATCCAAAGCTGGGGAGAGAGGTAGGTAAACTTTTGTTGGGCTTCTGTTGTGTGTCAGGGTACTGAGCCACTTGTCAGGAATATAAAGATGAACCAGACACAGTTCTTGCAGAGCATTTGGGGAGTTAACCAAGCACAAAAACACACAACATTGAACATACCATGGTAGAAGAAGTTACAGGGCCTGTGGATACACAGAAGAGGGAGTGACGGTTCTGTGGGGATGTCCAAGGAAACTCTTCTAGAGGAGACAATATACCTTGAAACTTTAAAAATGAAGAAGAGATGGCTAGGTTAATAAAGAGTAGGAAGTGAGGGGGAGAAGGCATCCTGGACAGAAGAACCCGCCTGTGTAAAGCCTCTAGTGTGAGATGTCGATCACCTTGGAATCCTTCATTCCCACCTGCTGCATGAAGCCAGGCCAGACGTGGCCCAGCATTCAGAGGTGGAGCAGCAGGTTCCTGCCCTGTTATGGCCCGTTCTTATCCAGGAATAGTTCTCCAGCCCGACCCTGGGTTTTTTTTTTCAGTCTTAAAATTTGACCCCACAGCAGAGAGGGAATAGAGTTACATTGAAAAGTAAGTGTAGTTCTCTTGAGTCAAACTGCTATACAGTATTTAATAGAATAGTTCCACAGTCTGTGTGAATAACTGTCATGTTATTCTGTGGGCCTTTCTTGGAGTGGGGTGATTGTGTTTATCGTTCCCTAATTTACTCACCTCACTCCTTGAAATATTTAGTGTACCTTCCTTCCTGTGGCCAGGGTTGATGACAGATGTTCCTTATTGGTCACACTGAGAACCTGTGGCCAGATGAAAGAAAGAAGGAGGGATGAAATAAGTTTATATTTATTAAGTACTTATTATCTGCCAGGCACAATGCAGAGCCATTTAGATGACTTCATTTGTTTCCTCACACACACTCTTAGGTACATGATAGTGTACCCTTTCTATAGACAGACGGACTTTTACAGTGTGCAGTACTGCCCACCAGGGGGTGTTTTGGAAATGGAGGAGAGTGTTTTTGTGGTGACAGCAATTGAGGAGCCCTACCAGCATTTAATGGGCAGGGGCAGGTTTGCTAGATGCTCTGCAATGCATTCTGGGACAGTCCTGCATAACAAACATCTGTCCAGTGTCCAGCACAACATTCAGATGTTCCACTGATTATTGATTTTGGTGAAAATTTTGTTTATAAACATGTGATACTAAACCAAAGTTCATTTACATGTAAACACAAAGTACTTTTTATATGGTTTTACTGTGTGTGTTTTTTTTTTGTTTTTGTTTTTGTTTTTAAGAATGAACTGTGAAGAATGGAGAGTCACTTGTAGTTTGTTTTGTTTGGACCTTTACTAAGAGTTGTTCTCCATTTCAGAAAACCACGTCGTCAATGGCAGTGATGATTGTGATTTTTGAGTCACTTGTTCAAGATTAGTTTAGATCTGTAGCTGTTGTTTTCACAGAAATTCTATATAACATGTAAACACATGGTAATTTCAGAGAATGATGAAGTACATCAAAAAGAAAAGAACAGGGTAATGGGATTGAAAGTAACGTGTGCATGTGTGTGTGTGTGTGTGTGTGTGTGTGTGTATGTGTAGGGAGAGATGGCTTTATATAGAATGATAATGCTTCTGGAGAAACGATGTTTATTTATTTATTTTATTATTACTATTATTATTTTGAGACGGAGTCTTGCTCTGTCGCCCAGGCTGGAGTGCAGTGGCGTGATCTCGGCTCACTGCAAGCTCCACCTCTCGGGTTCATGCTATTCTCCTGCCTCAGCCTCCTGAGTAGCTGGGTTTACAGGCGTCTGCCACCACACCCAGCTAATTTTTTGTATTTTTAGCAGAGACGGGGTTTCGCCGTGTTAGCCAGGATGGTCTTGATCTCCTGACCTCGTGATCTGCCCACCTCGGCCTCCGAAAGTGCTGGGATTACGGGCGTGAGCCACCGTGCCCGGCCGAGAAACAATGTTTATAATGAGACCTGCATGACAAGAAGGAGCCAGCTAGGCTGAGGGAACAGCAAGAACAAAGACCCTGAGATAAGAACAAAAGTTTGGCTTGTTGGAAGAATGGAAGGATTCTTCTCTGGCTGGAACAGCATGTACAAGGTGGGTGAAGGCAAGAATGTTCAGGGCCTTATGGTCCATGGGAAGGGGTTTGGGTGTTACTGCTGATGAGATGGAGAGCCGTCAAAGGGTTTTAAGCAAGGAACTGGCATGATTTATGCATTTTGAAACTATGCCTTCACGAAATAGTGCTCAACTTCAGTCATCAGGAAAATACAGCCAGCCCTCCGTATCCATGGATTCTACATCAACCAATCACAGATCAAAAATACTAGGAAAAGAAAAATGGCCCAGCACAGTGGCTCACGCCTGTAATCCCAGCACTTTGGGAGGCTGAGACTGCTGGATCATTTGAGGTCAGGAGTTCAAGGCCACCTTGACCAACATGGTGCGACCCTGTCTCTACTAAAAATACAAAAATTAGCTGGGTGTGGTGGCGTGCCTGTAATCCCAGCTACTTGGGAGGCTGAGGCAGGAGAATTGCTTGAACCCAGGAGGCAGAGGTTGCAGTGAGCCGAGATTGTGCCACTGCACTCCAGCCTGGGTGACAGAGCAAGCCTCCGTCTCAAAAAAAAAAAAAAATTGTATCTGTTTTTCTTCTTATTATTCCTTAAACAATACAGGATAACAGTAATTTGCATAACATTTACATTATGTATTTTGCATAGCATTGTATTAGGTATTATAAATAATCTAGAAATGATTTAAATTATACAGAAGGATGTGCATAGGTTATATGCAAATACTAGGACATTTCATATCAAGGACTTAAGCATCTGCATGCAGATTTTGGTATCCATCAGAGTTCCTGGAACCAATTCACTGCAGATACCAAGGGACAACTATACAGATTAAAACCTTAATGCATGACTACCATGTATGCACGATAATAACTAAAATGGAAGAAATAGAAATGCCAGGTACTGGTGAGGATGTGGAGCAACTGGAACTCTTGAGTACTGGTGAATATACCCGTGACTTAGCAATTCCTTCCCTAGCTATTTTCTCAACAGAAATGTATGCGTTTTTACCACAAGACATGTACTAGAATATTCATAATGGCATTTATAATTTTGCCATACCAGAAACCATCCAGATGCCCAGTGGCAGCATAAATAAATTACGTAGATTTGCATAGTGGAATACTATACAATAATGAAAATGAGCTACCTATAGCTACTGTGGAAATAAGCAAAAGGGTATTGTGAGCTTGCTACAGCAAAGAAGTCAGCCACTGTTACCTGCATTTTGGCAGAAACTCAAAGGCAGGTAAAGGAATGGGAAAGCTCTACAGTAGAAAAAAAGGAAGGCTTCAGGGATCCCCTGTTGGAAGCTGTTGGCCTGGGAAAGCTGTAGGAGGGCTAACTAGAAGCAGGACATCCTATGTGATTGATTTAGGGGTGCATATTTGGTTTCTCTGTTTGATCCTAAGTTGGAAGTGGGGACAAAAATTGGGGAAGCTGTCAGTTATTAATCAAGTCCTGACCATTTTGACTTGATGGTTACAGAAGTTATTGTTTAGCTTCCTGGATTGCCACTGGAGATAGCAATCTGGCTTCCTGCAAGTCTGACATAGCAGGCTGGCAACCTGGGCTATTTATTGTAGATATGGGGTTGGTTTCCTGGGCAGGTTACTGCAGGTTGTGGGTCAAAGTTCTATTTTTATATATATTCTGGGATTGTCCATTTGTACATTCAGTCTCTCACTATGTGCAGCAATATGGCTGTATCTTTCAAATATTTAAATGAAGCTAGACATATCCATCGATGGATGAATGAATAAGCAAAATAGGGCCTACACATACAATGGAATATTATTCAGCCTTAAGGAGGAGGAAATTCTGACACATGCTACAACATGGATGAACCTTGAGAATATTATGCTAAGTGAAATAAACCAGTCACAAAAGGACAAATACATGAGTGCACTTACATAAGGTCCTTAGAGTAGCAAGGTCTCTTCATAGAGACCAAGTAGAATGGCGGTTGGCAGAGGGAGGGAGAGAGGGATGGGGAGTTAGTGTTTAATGGGCACAGAGTTTCAGTTGAGGAAGATGAAAAAGCTCTGGAGATAGATGTTCTTACACAACAATGTGAGTGTACTTAATGCCACAGAACTTTACTTTTAAAAATGGTTAAAATGGTAAATTCCGTATGTATTTTGCCACCGTATAAAAGCCAGACACAAAGTAGTACATACTGTGCAATTCTATTTATATACAGTTCAGAACCAAGGAAACCTACTCTATGATGTTAAAAGTCAGGGCACCGTTTACCTTTGTTGGTTGTGGGGTAGTGACTGGATGCGAGTGTGAGGAGGGACTACAATGCTACTCAAGTTCTAATTCTTTATTTGAGTGCTTGTTTCACAAGTGTGTTCATGTTGAGAAAATTTATCAGTGTGAACCCTTAGGATCTGTTTTTTTTTTCCCCATATGTATTTTATACTTGAATAAACAAACAAACCTTTTTGTCTTCTAACTCCACTGGGCTGTTTTAGAAGCTTCCAAGATCATGGATGGGAAGGCCCCTTGGAAACTACCTAGGCCTATGCAGATGTAAGGGATGGTTACTCTTAGCCCATGAGTATTTATCCCAGCCAGCATCTTGTTCTGATGAATGATCCAACAGAGGCCCAAGGCTTGGCAGTGTCAAGTCTGGATTCAAACTTAGGCTTCTTGACTCCAGTGTTCACTCCGAGACGCCAAGGCCTCAAGTGTAAGAGTGAGTCTCTTAGATAAGCAAACCCCTTCCTTTCCCAGTGCCCTCTGCTTGGAATTGCTTTGCCCTCCAGAGGAAAACAAGAGCCCTGGTAGAGGCTGCTGAGCTCTATTTCCTTCCTTTGCATTTTTTTTTTTTTTTTTGCTTCTTTAATATTTAACCCTGTGCCAGGCATTTTCATATATATTATCTTACTTGAACTTGACCATAACATTCTGAGGTGTGGATGTTATTAAACTAAGGTAAGTGAAGAAACAGGCTCAGAGAGACAAAGAAACCCAACCAAGATCAAACACCTCATAAGTAGCAAAGATTCAAGCTCAATTCTTTCTGGCCTTAACCACATTCTTTCCTCTGCACCGCATGGCATCCCTCATATTCTCCCATTTTATTCAAATATTTTAAATAACTTACTGTCTGAAGCCAACACAGAAACACAGAGCAGAGATAGAAGCAGGGAAAAATGTCATGATGACTTCAGTGGAACCTCTGGATCCACCTGTACTTAAGTCACTTTGTTGGGTCTCTTTCACTTGTACCTGAAAGATTCCTTATTTATCTAGGTAGGTAGGAAAAGACGGCGGGGAGGTGGGGTGGGGGTTGGATACCAGTTGGAGGTTGGTCCTGATACAATACCCCTTAGAGGTCAACAGGTCCAATCTAAGGTCACACAACTGATGAGTGGCAGGGCCAATATTTGAACCCAGATGTGACTTCAAAAACCAAGGTGTGTACAATTCTTTCTCTTGAATGAATGAATTTCCTGAGGGTTCTGAACCCTGCCCTTTTGAACAAGGTTAAATACCAGCCTATAACTGCCCTTGTCCTTCTCTCCTTTCTAGCAGACAGGATTCTGAAAGATACTCCCCTGTGCCCCACCCTCCCCTTCTCAAAGACTCCTGTCTTACAAGATTATCTTCTCAACTTACTAACTTCCTGGAGAATTCTTTCCACACCGGCAGGGCCAGACTGGCCTGAAGTATGAGGTCTGGTAGTGAGGACCATCCCAGCCAGCACCTCAGGGCTGCCTTCAGATAGAAGAAACTTATTATAGGACCCACACTTCAAAGCTACTTCCTTCAGTGGTGCCTGGGAAGTTAAGTTTACCAAAGTGATAATAGTGGAAAGTGGTGCTGAGTGAGTACAATCTGGTATTAAAAAGCCTGAGTTTGAATCCCTGATCTGCTGCTTTTTTAACTGTCTGACCATGGATCTTGGTTTTTTCATGTGTTCAGTGGTGATACTACTATTTTATTATTGTTGCTGTTGTCTTGTGGGGTTGTTGTGAGAAGTATGTGAGATAATGTATGTGAAACCACTTTGCAGATTATAGTGACAAGGATATGTGGAGGATGACTATTATTTGCTAGGCTATCTTCATTCTTGGGGGCTTCAAAAAGTACTGTATGAGTCACCTGGAGTCTCTTCCACTCCGATGTCCCAGTGTAAACACCCTGCTTGGCCCTTATTTGAGCTGAACAGCTCTTCTCACTCAAAGGGACTCAGGAATGGGATTTGCTTCTTGTGTGACCTTGGACTTCTGGCTCTCTTTTCTGATCTGTAAACTGGGGCTGGAGAGGGGGCAGATCTTAAATCTGATAATCCCTAAGGAATATTATGTCTCACAAAGGAAGTCGCCACCTTGAGGTCACTGCAAAGAGGGGGAAACTATTAGACAGTTTATCATTAACAACAAGCACATCACATCTCAGAGCCCAGATGTGCTGTCCCACGTGCCCCCAGTTGCTTCTTAACATCTCTGGATGTTATCCCTCCATTTTACGGAAGTTGAAACTGAAGACCAAGAGAGCTAGACTGCAAGGGATTACTGAGATCTGTCCTGTGCTCCCTGTTCTGGGAACTGCTTGACTCCTACTCCAGCCATAGGTTCACATGACCCAGCCTCTCCACCACAGTTGAGTGATCCAGTTGCCTTCCCAAGGTGACCAATCTATGGGCCAAGCAGAGATTTTTCAGACTAGAAATGGGAAGTTCTCTGGTGGAGGCGCTACAAGATACCACACTGGGAGATGTTGGTAACCCTGTTATCTACCATGTGATGCAGAAATCAATCTCTCCCTCTGTTTCTCTGTCTCTCATTCTTGATTTCATTGTTGCTGAAACCAAGCCACGTGGCTGCCATTCTCACTCAGTGGTATTGTAAAAGATATCAGTTGGTTTTATCTCCCCTGGATCCTTTCCCCTCATTTTAATGAAATGACCCCCATTTTCCTTCAGGGAGTTACCCCTCTGCCATCTATGTCCTGGTGGGACTGTCTGTGATGGTTGCTCCCATCTCGCCCCCAAATCATGTGATGAGCATATGACCCAAACCAGTCTAGTTAGACTCAATCTTCAGGGAATTTTTTAGCATGAGCAGAGTGATTTATACAATGGAGGCAGTTGTCACTAAGCTCTTTTAATTTCAGTACCCCAAAGAGGTGATTTATGAGTTTTACCTACCTCAATCCCTATGTTGCTCAAATTGCTATCTTTCTCAAAGCCTCATTGTTTAATTTGACTTTGATCCTATCCAGTACCTTTCCAGTGCAGTCATTTTTTGGCTTAAGTTTTCCAGTGTTGGATTCTGTTGTTTGCAACCAAAGATTCTTAACTGATACAGAAATTGGAACTAGAGTTGAGTTGTAGACACCATATCCTCTAGGAAATGTGGGATATTCAAAATTAGTGAGCTGTGATGGGGCAAAATACAATGAGGTTGTTGTTCATGCTCTAGTCTGGGAAGCCAGCAGTGGTCTGCAATGGTAAAGACCTATGTCTTACATTACTTCATAGCATCTGAGCACTGAGGATGAAGCTCTCAGAGAAGGGATAACACGTGTCACAGTTAATTTTAAGGAAGTGAGGAATGTTCAGGCTGTGTGATAGAGCATTTTGTTTCTAACTGTACAGAATAATATAAAGAAAGGGAGAGTCAACAAAGGAAGCCCCAATGCCTTTTTTTTTTTTCCATACAGAATGAACAGACAGTATTTCTATGACTACAGTAAAAGACTCTTATGACTTGCAGTAGGGCTGAGTTCTGCAAATACCAAAGTTGGCAATTGATTATGCAGGTGGCTGAATTCACAGCCCTGCTGCACTTTGTGAAGTTAGGCATTAATAGGGTGCGGGACTATGACAAGTGGAATAATCGTATGAGAGATGGGGGAGAAAATCAAAAGCTCTCTAAAAACACTGGGTGCAAACAGTTCTAAAACACCGGGTGCAAACAGTTCACACCTTTTCTTACAGGAGAAAGCTCACAATTTCCTGCTTGCCCCATCCCTCAAGGGTACTTAGCTGGAAGGTGGGGATCAGTTTGGCCTAGAGCATGACAAGTAGACACAGTAGGTAAAAATCCTGGACCTGTACAGAATTGTAGAAACTTGTTAACTGACACCATCAAAAATTTGGGGAAATACCTGTGGAAATGGATTTTTGTGGTGTTTTGTCAAGGAAGGGGGAATGTAATTTTGGCTCAGGCTGATCTTCTTGATATGGATTCACTTACCAGGGATTATTTGGCATTCTCTGTGCTAGCTCCAGGAGCTGGCAAGGCTCTTAACAAAATGCAAACTTAAAACAAATGCTGGCCCATGCGAAATGGAACTTAAGGGCCCCAAATCCCTTGGCATCATGTAGAGGAAGGGATTCAAAGATTTCTGAAGACAGGATGCTGAATTGCATCTATTTTGTGCCTCATTCCCACAAATACCTCTAACTGTAGCCCTCACACTTTACCCTTGCTTTGAGGAAAGTCAGGAATGCTGGGTGGAGAGGCTGTAATTTGAAATAGTTTGCCTGATTCAGAGAGGAAGAAGAATGCAAAGATGTGGGAGGCCAGGCGTTGGCACTTCGTCCTCGGAAATGAAGTGGGAATGATCATTGTAATATTCAGTAGGCTCTGTATGAGGCAAGAACTCATGGTGTAGTGTTACAGGCCGAAAGAATGAGGGTCGTGATCAACTCAGTATACTACTGGAGGCTATATGAGTAACCAGTAAACTGTTCCTTATAAATGCAGAATGTTGGCAAACTGACAAACTGCATCTGCCACCCAGAAGGAATGCTGAGGGCAGTCACGCCCCAAGCATAGTGTTTCTTGTGAATAGGTACATCTGAAGCCTGTTAGTAACAATATGAACCTGTGATCAGTTAAGCAGCTGACCAGTCATTACCTCCTCCTCCCTTCTCTTGTTACCCAATAAATAGAAGGGGCTATGGAAGCTCGGGGGCTGCCTTTGCTTACTAGAAGCAGGGAGCTCTCTTCTTCTTCCCATGGCCCCTTCCTTTAAAACAGTTTCTTTTGTCTTAAGTTTTCATTTTTATGTTCCTCCCTTCATTCAGTCTTGTAATGACGTCTCAGGCAGTAACAGTAGTAACTGTAGTAGTGACTGTCTCAAGTAGTAACCATGGCAGACTGCCACAGTGTAGGGCCCTAAAAAGTTAAAGGCAGCCCACTAAAGTCTTACTTGATTTGTTTAACCAGCGAAACATAAGAAACAAAACAAAGCAAGACAAAAACCAAAAACACTCTGCAGTTCTGGCAAAAATAAAAAATAAAAAAATGTCACGACTTGAGCCACTATGATAGTTACAGATCATCACCTAACACTGGGCTTGCGTTTAATGATCTAAAGCCCTTTGATTGAAGGATATGCTACTTGCCTTTGAGGAAGGACTCTGCTATTCTACATGAGTGTCATATAACTATTTCTCTTGCCTTCTCCAAAAGGATCTGTGGCGATTTCCCAAGGTAACTGGATACTGGGGAAAGGGAAATACCACATTCAGGGAACCGTGATGAAGACTTCTTGCTAATACCAGGTTCTTGGGTTTAAGAGTACCACTGTAGGTCCATCTCATGTGAAAAATCGTGTTTTGGCTTTTGTCCATGCTACTGGAGGCCCAGAGGAATTCCAAAACTATTCTATATCAGCAGTTTCAGAGAGATAGTTGGAAAATATCCCCATTTTGGCTCTCTGACCCATGAAGTGAGGGCCATTGTGATATAAAAGGCCAATAGAATCCAACTGAACAACTGTTTCAAAATAGAAAAGTCAACGATAGTAACATATCTTTAGGGGAGGCTGCAAAGATTAGTGTTTCTACCAAAGACCTTGCAGGCTGATGACTCCAATCAAAACACCATTAATTTCCTCTGTCTGATAGGTGCAAAATTAGATGGGTCTTGGAAAATGACAGTGGATTATTTTAGTCAGGTGATAATTCCATTTTTAACCATTGTGTTAGATAAATGCTCATGATTACAGTCCCTGGAGTCATGCATCTACTGGTTTCACTCTCTACTCTGAGGAACAGAAACCACTGGAAGCATTTTGCTATTACCTAGAAGGGATAAGAGTTTTCATTTACTGTTCTAACTCAGGCATACCTCTGTTCGCCAGCTCTGTACCCGAAAGACCTTGATTCCCCAAATATCCCTATTCTAAAAGATAGCAAACTAATTTTGCTAAATCAGTTGACTAAATCACATTAACAGGGCCTGGAGAGCACAAAGAAGCAGACACTTCAGTTCTGTAGGTAAGACACACCTTTTGCAAGGTGGGAGATAAATACAGTGCATCTCAGTGAAGTTTCTTAGAGTGTCCAGTACCCTAGACATATGTGTAGTACTTCTGTCACCACAAAAGAAGTACAATGCTATCTGGATTTTGTTGGTTCTACTGCTGTCAGATCCTGGCTTGCTATTGGGCTTTGGTGGTGAATGAAGGCCTAACTATAGGACATCAGGTAATCTTATGACCCATTGTGACCAACTACGATATCATCCATCCAGATAGAAAGTCAAGCATGCCTATAAGGACTCCATCATCAAGTGTATCCATGGGTATATGGGATTTGGCTCACGTAGACCCTAATGGTGTAAGTTGATTGCATGAGAAGTTTGCTTTCAATCAAGTTGCCTATTTTCTGATTAAACCCAATGACCCACTTGCAAATCTATTGCTTCCTATCCCTATGACTCTGAGTTCTGCTTACTTAGAGAGACTGTCACCTGGACTTTCTGAGCTTTTCTTTTCCCTAGGTGTGTATAAAGGGAGTTACAATCTTGATTAGGGTAATCAACCACCCTGTCAAGGGGAAATATGGTTACTGCTACACAAAGTAGGCAGAAAGGAATGCAAGTAACTCCATGGAATTCCTTGGGGAATCTTTACATGCCAGCAGGACTAACAAGTGCTCAGATTCTCTACGAATAAAGGTTTAGGTTACCCCATCAAACAAAGAATCCCAACCAACTAAAGTGCTGGCCAAAGGCAGGGGGCATGACATTGTTCACAGAGAAGGGATGTTATAAATGCCAGCGGCAGCCTTATGACCATTACAGAAATGAGGACATAGCAATGACCTGTTTTCCTCCTTGCTGTGTTTTTCTTTTCCTTTCCTCTAGTATATATAGGGTATGCTGGTGGCAGTTACATTTACTATTTATTCCTTATATTACAGGATACTGAGACAGAATTAGTGGTACTAGTGGAAGAATGAACTTATAGCTGGATTCATGAATAGGATATGCCCCATAAGATGTCTTTCCTTTGGGGAGATCAGTATATTTTCGTTATATATAAGAGAGTTTCCTTATGTTAGAAACATGCATAAGTCTGTGTGTATGGGAAAAGGATGGGAGTGTATGGTATGCTATTTTTGCCTATTAATACCTTTTGCCTTTATTTTGGTGACAATACGTGGTCTTTTCTTTGGGTAAGTACCTTTCCTCCAACTGCTGCAAATACGAATACGGTACCTTGCCCTCCATCCCTCCCGAGAGAGGCATATGACTCAAGTGAAATCAGACTCTCTCCTGGGATTGGAACTGTGAGCAGGATGATACAGGGAAGGAAGGTGACTGGAGGCAGATCATGTGGGTGGCAGTGTTTTAAACAGAAGGTTCATGAGTCTTGCTACTGAGGTCCCTAGAGCTCCCCTCATTCCTATATTTCCTGAGGCCTCGTCAGTCAGCTCTTCCTTTGATCAGGTGAATTTCACAGATATCCTTCTGTAGTGGGCCAAATGGTAGCCCCAAACATATGTCCATATTTTAATCTCTGGAACCTGTAACTGTTACCTTATTTGGGAAAGGGTCTTTTTGCAAATGTGATTAAGTTAAGGATCTTGAGATGAGGTCATCTTGGATTATCCTGGTGGGCCTAAGTGTCATCAAAAGTGTCCTTGTAAGACAGAGGCATTGGAATACTTGACATACACAGACAGTGAAGTGAGATCAGAGGCAGAGACTTGAGTGATGCAGCCACAGCCAAGGAAAGCCAAGAATGGTGGCAACCACCACAAACTAGAAGAGAAAAGGAGAGGGTTTCCCCCTAGAGCCTCCAGAGGGAGGATGGCCCTGCTGACATCTTGATTTTGGATTTCTGGCCTCCAGAACTGTCAAAGAGAGTACGTTTCTACTGTTTCAAGCCATCAGGTTTGTCTGAATTTGTTACAACAGCTGCTGGAAACTAATATATCTTCCAACAAATTCATTTTTTGCTTAATGTCAGTTTCTTTTGCTTATACCCCAAACTCTAATTGTTAACAGTTATTCATCACTTTAATTATTCAATAAATTATCCTTTTTGACCAAGTTTGTTCCAACTGAATTCCTGTCACTTGCAACCTGTTCTGGCTGGCACAACCACAGACAAAGACTGTGCCAAATCCAGGACTGGAGCCTGAGAATGTGGATTCCAAGTCACTCCACATATTACCCACCCTCTCCAGGCATTCAGGCAGCATGTCAGGGAGCCATCTCCACACAAGCAGAAACACGTCCTGAGGCCCAGCTCTTTATTTGCATAATGGTTTTCATTGATACATGGGAAGGGGAGCGAGTTGTTGCTTTTCTGCCAGGACCACAAACAGCCTCACAGTGGGCTCAGGCCAGATGGTTCTCTCTTGAGCTTTCTCCACACCAGTATTAGGGACCTGTTCGTAGGGTCAGAAAATCTGGAAGCCATTGGGTTTCTTGGTGTGTTCGGCAAGACCATAAGGGTGGTACATGCAGCCCTTCTGATCTGCCCCTAAGCTGGGTTCAGCCGGGCCTTGATGTAAGGAGCGGAGTGTGCAGAAGGGCTGGTATGTGTGTGGTGAATTCATGAGAAGCCCTTTCCTGCTTAGCTCCATCCTCTGTTCCAATCTGGAGACCCAGAATCCATGCATATGTAGGAGGCCCACTATGTACTAGGCCCTGTGTATGACACACATGTGCCATTCTCTCTGCTTGGAGTACTCCCCCCTGGAACCCCATTTGCTTAATTAGCAAGTTATCATTTGGATGGCAGGTTAGATTGTCACTTGCTCAGGAAAGCCTTCTCACTTTCTCGGGCCATGGTCCCTGATACATCATACACACCCGTACTTAGTAGAGCTCACTATGATGTATTTGTGTGATTATTGCATTAGAGTCTATCTTTCCTACTAGTCAGTAAGCTTCATGAGTATAGGGATATATTTTTCCACCACTGTATCTCTTGAGACTAGTAAGCAGTCCACAAGTCAGAAGCCAGTAAATCAGAGTGGCTGGGCATAACAACAGCATGTGCGTCTGTGGATGGCAGCGGGGGAGACGCTATGGGGAACCTGAGAGCGCATGCCTCACGCAAAGGCATTCAAATTCTTAAAATATAATAAAGTACTGTTGGACTAAGCCAAAACATGACTGCAGACCACACATGAAGCCCCAGTTTAAGACTCTTCCAATGAGTATTTGTTGAGTAAGCGAGTAAACCTACAAGGAAGATATTGTAAAAATTTTAAGAACCAAGCAGGGACAGGGCAGGCAGAGCTGAACAGACCTCCTTTTCAGTCTTGTTCACACCTTTTTGAGGGCCAGGTCTCTCTCTGGCTATCTTTTTTCCCCCCTCTGTGCTTGGCACCCAGTGGGCTGTAGGAATTATCTATTCAACATTTACCAAACACCTGCTCTGCACCAAGCCCAGAGTTCAACCAGACAATGTCTTCCATCTTGAGGCTCAGGGTGATGGGACAGAGACAGCCACAGTCAGACAACAGTAGCACAGTGCTGGGTGCTGTAGCCACAGTATGTGGAAAGGGCTACTGGACCCCCTCCTCTGAGTTTCTCAGCAAGTGGAGAGAAGATTCGGCAGATGGGTATGAGAGATATGCCCCCAACAGGGATGACGGGGCTGGAGCTGGCCAGAAGGGACAGGACTCTCACACATGGGCCCAGATGGGTACTCTAGGTAGGGCTGGACAAGGTAGGGCTGGACGTCTGTGTGATGGGCAGAAAGGAACTGCCAAGGTCAGACTGCGGGGGGAGGGCCTGGGAAGCCAGTATTCATATATGTCAGCCCTCTGCCACCAACATTTCAGAGCTGAGCCGGCTTTAAGTTAGAGACCCCTCTGCTCTACTTGGCTTTCATTGCCCTCTGGGTCATAGATTCTGACCGTTTGACAGAGGGGCTGGAATCTGGACTTGGGGGCAGGGATTGGACCACTTTACACAGCAAGTCTTGGTGCAGCTGGGTCTCCTAGACCTCAGGCCAGGGCCCCTTCAGATTTTCTTTCTCTCACATCAGCCCTGGGAGGAAGATTGGAGGATTATTGCTTAGCAAATCTTGCATACCAGCTAAAGAGGCAAGTACAATGCTATTGTACTTCCTCCCAGGACTCATCCTCCTTCCCTCCAGGACTCATCTTTGAGAGCTGACTCCTGTTGGATGCTCCTAGAAAGGAACCATAGCTGAGATCCAGAGCTCCTATATCCAAATCTCCTGTCTGGACCTTTCTCTGGCTCTGAAAGGGATTTCTTACCTTGTGGATCAACTCTGGGGATCCATGGATCCCCAAAACCCACATGCAAACTTCATGAGGGCAGAAGAAAGATGGAGTTGATGGAGCATTGCTCCAGGCCCACCAACAAGCCCAGATTCCAAACCTGTCTCTGCCACTTCTAATTGTGACATCTGGGAGAGGCATGGCTCATCTCTTAGCCTCGGTTTTCTCATCTGTGAAATGGTGATAATTATTTTTCTCCAACACAGGGCCAAACGTGACCTGGCTCATGTACAGGAGGAGCTCAGGAATCATTAGCATCCTTTCAACTTCCTCCCTCTGGCTCATGCCTGCTTCATGAATGGCTTGGAGGAAGGTTTATAAAGGTTTCTGAGTTGCTCGCAGAATCTCACAGAATCTAGGGTAGCACTGTCCTGCCCTGGGCCTTTGGAGGAAGGAATGGAGGAAGGAATGCAGCTTTTAGATCTCATTTCTCAGGACAGCATGAGTGATCTTGAGAGGCTCACTACCATGAAGAACTTTAGCAGGGGAGGAATCTTGGCTGGCTCAGCTGACTGTAGGGGCATGGCAGGGGGTCACAGATCCCTGGTTTTAATACATCTGAGGGTGTGGAGTATCACTGGGGGCCTGGGTCTCTAGATCTGCAGACCGTCCCTCCTGAGAGGTTTCTCGGGATGTCTCCAGAGATGCCTCCGACACCTCATCAACGCTGCTCAGCAAGTCCTCAAACTCCTGGTGGTTGCTGTTGCGCACGGCTGCCTCCAGAGCCTTCTGGCGCCGGTAGAAGTGGGAGAACTTGTTGAAGATGATGGTGATGGGGAGCGCCACCACCAGGATGCCCCCTAGGATGCAGCCTGAGGCTGCCAGCTTGCCAGCCACCGTCACTGGCACCACATCCCCATAGCCCACGGTGGTCATGCTCACTGTGCCCCACCACCAGCAGGCTGGGATGGTGTTAAAGCCCACGTCCTCCTCCTTTTCAGCTGTGTAGGCCACACCAGAGAACACTGACACACCCACGGCCAGGTACAGCAGCAAGATGCCCACCTCACGGTAGCTGTGCTGAAAGAGAATGTAGAAAGCCAAGTCAGAGTGGATGGGCTTAGAGGCCTGGTATTAGGCATATGGGGAAAGTGAGGCCCAGAGAGTATAAGGGACAGGTCCAAAGTCAGAGCAAGATAGAGCTGGTGCTAAGACCCAGGTCCCCTGACTTTAAGATCTTTGAACTACAGTTGGTAGCAAAACTCCCTGGTATTCAGCACAGGCCTAATTTCTATTGTCCAAGGTATCTGCTAGGCTACAGCTGTTTTTTCTAACTCTGGGTTACTGGTGGCACCACAGCCAGGGAATGAAGAGCTTGTTGTTGCAGAACCAAGAGAACCATAGTTTATATTCCACAATGCAAATAGTTGGTTTCATGTACTTTTGACTGATCTGAAAAGTATAAAAATTTCTTTTGCTCCTCCGGGAAGCTGAGAGGACATAAGTCCCCTGGACCACCTACAGAATTCACTTTCCTATGGCCATGTATGTTTGCTTTGTCCCTGAGGCCAAGCTCTAGGGCAGTGATTTCAAACAGGGTGGTTTTGCCCCCCTCCCCTCTACCCCTGAACGGACATTTGGGAATGTCTAGAGACATTTTTGGTTGTTGCAACTGGGACAGGTGTGCTACTGTCCTCTAGTGGGTAAAGGCTAGGGATGCTGCTAAACATCCTAAAATGTACAGGGCAGCTCCCAAATCAAAGAATTACTTGATCCCAAATGTCAGTAATGCAAGGCTGAGAACCCCTAGTCTACAGCAGACTCTCTCCAACTTTAATGCATGGAGGAATCGTGCAGGGGTCTTGGCAGAACCCAATCGTGTAGTCTTGGGTAGAGCCAGATAATCCACATGTCTAGGAAGCTTCCAAATGATGAGAAAGCTGCTGGTGGTCAGGGGCCTCACTTTGAGTAGCAAGGCTCTCATCTGGAGTATTTTACACCGGCATCTTAGACCCTGGCAGCCCTGATCAGCAATACTCTTCTCCCCTACTGAAGACAAAGCTAGTAGTGTTGGGCCCTGGCTCTCTGCATGGAGGAGACAGGGCAGCGTTCTGGGGCACAGGGATCTTCCCTGGGGAGATGCTGAGCTCGGGATCTGGTGAATGTAATTCCTTATACCTGCCCAGTGCCCTAGGATTCTGCCTAGGTCATCTGCCAGTACCCAGTATCCTGAGGGCATACAAGAGGCTTTACTAAGCCTTGGGTTGAAGGGATCTTTCTTTTAGCATTGTCTGGGGATTATCAGCAGAGTTGCATGGAGCTTTAGGAGAAAGAACATGAGGTGCTGGAGACAGGCACAGCTGGGTTCTTCTCTGGGCTCTACTGCTTATTGAGGAACCTCCAACAAGCACTGTCACCTCTTGGAGCCTCAGTTTCCACATCTGCAAAGCAGTGACAATAACACTTACCTCTGTTTAAACCTCTCAGGAACTCTCCTATACCCTCAGGACCAAGTCCAAAATCATATGCCAAGACTTCATGGCCCTTCGGTACCCTGCCCAGCTCACCTCTTCAATCTCATCTCTGGGAATCTCCTTCCCTCCATGTCCTCCTCCCAGCATTCATCCTGTTCTCTCTCCAGGCCTCGGCACATGCCGTTCGCCTTGCCTCCCTCTTCAAACCAGGCTGATTTCACCCCCTTGAGCGCAAGCTTGCCAGGGCAGTGATTCACCCACAATGCAGCACCTGGCACAAGGAGGATGCTCAGTAAACTGCAACCAGGCTTTAAAGAGCCAACCCTCCAACCTCAGCTTCTTCATCTACGGGAAGAGAATAAATAATAGCATCTTCCTGAGGAAGTTCTCCTAAGGACTAAATTGATAATGGATGTGAAATCGGCACAGATTGAGTGCTCAGTGTTAGCTCCTGGGGCTATTCCTAGACTTTACCTATTAAGAGTGACCTATGATTATCAGAGCCCCGATAGTGCCAGAAGAAAGGCTCTAGCAGAAAGTCAGCATCCTGCTTGGCACATCTTTATGATACATATAATTTGATGTTTGATAGATATATCAAAAGTGATCTTTGTCTTTTTTCTTTGCTTTGAAAAAGAAAGACAAGCAAAGCTATGCTCCAGTTTTCTCCCCAGGAAAAAGGTAAACCCTTCTTTACAGAGCTATTGGGATAATCAGACTGCATGTGAAACATACACCTGGTGTCCAGCCCTGTGCCTGGCACAAAGGACGGGGTCTCAGTTCAACGTGAGCCTGGACTTGGGAGGCTTGTAAGTTTACCTGCTAACGTGCCAGATGGCTACACCCGCCTATTCCCGCTCCAACCTGGCCTCAAAGGCCGTACCTTGAGTGTGGCTCCCAGCGAGCGCAGCCCAGTGGAGTGGCGCGCCAACTTGAGTACGCGGAAGATGCGCATGAGGCGGAACACCTGCACCACCTTGCCCAGGTGGCCGAGCTCCTTGCCGCCCTGGTCGCCCAGTGCCACACTAGCCAGCAGCGTGAGATAGAAGGGCAGCACAGACACAATGTCGATGAGGTTGAGCGGGTGGCAGAAGAAGTTGCGCGTACTGGGCGCCAGCAGGAGGCGCGACGACACCTCGAAGCTGAACCAGGCGATGCAGAAGTACTCGAGGCGTCGCAGCACTGGGTCGTCGCGCACGCCTTCCGGGCTGCGGCCCGCGGCCACCGCAGCCACGGCGGCCGCCGCCTCGCGGGCCTGGTACTCGGGCAGGCTGTGGATGCACATGGCGGCGATGGAGGCGAGCACCACGCTGATGGAGACGCAGCTGAAGAGCTTGCTCGGCAGCGAGTAGCCCGGGTTCTCCATGGTCAGCCAGAGGCGGCGGCGCAGGCGACCACAGCGCGCCGCGCCATAGCGCGCCAGCTCTCGCTGCACGTCGGAGATCTCGTCGGGGCACGGGTCCACGCTGCTCGGCGTGTCGCTGTCCTCGTCCCAGGCGCGCGGCTGGGTCAGCCGCCTCTCCAGGTAGCGCGCGCGGCAGCACGCGGCCAGCGCGTTCTCGCCGAGGCCCCAGTAGTCGGCCTCCTGGCCAAAGGCGAAGACGCACAGCTCGTCGAGCACGTGCAAGTGGCCGGTGCGGTAGAAGTGCAGCAGGCCCAGGAAGAAGCCCGGGTGCCGGTCGAAGTAGAATTCGCGCGCCGCGGCATCGTAGTCGTCGCACAGGCGCCGCGCCTGCTCCTCCGACGCCGCGGCCTGCAGGCGGCCCAGCCGCGTGCCCGGGAAGCGCGCCAGGGCTCGCGCGCTCAGCAGCCGCCGCACGCCACCCACGTTTACGCGCAGCACCTCGTCGCTTTGCCGCCAGCGGATCCCAGTGTCAGGGCTCGGAGACTCGCTCACCAAGACTTCAGTGCCCCTCCCTGCGGACACCGGAAGGGCGCGCTGAGGAGTTCCTGGGCTTCCCTTCCAGGAAGACCAGGTTAAAATCCCCTCCTCCATCCAACCAGCTAAGGGGTGTTGGAGACTCTGTGTGAAGCACCTGGTATGCAGGAGGCGCTCAGTAGGTGGCAGGTGCCCTCTGGACTCAGAGTCAGGCCTGGCTTTGACTATCCTTCATCCCCATCATTTGACTTTGGTCAAATCACTGACCCACCCCACCCCCATTTCATTTTTCTCCTTTGGAAAATAAATGCTGAGATCTACCTGGAAGGATAGGAAAGCAATGGAATCGCAGGATGTCCTGGCACCTAGTGGGTGCTCAATAGGATGTCTCCTTTTCCAGAACAAACTTGGATTTATTTACAGCAAAGTTCTACTGTGGGATCTTGGGCCCTCCAACCCTCTGAACCTGTTTCTTCTGCAAAATGAGGATAGTAACACTTACCTCCTAGGGGTGTTGGGAGCACCACTTTAGACCGGAGGTTCTCATAGTGTGTTCCCCGGACCAGCAGCATCAGCATTACCTAGGAATTCGTCAAAGATGCAAATTCTCAGCCTGCCATCGATTTACTGAATCGGGAACTCTAAGGGTGGGGTCTAGCAGTCTGTGTTCTAACAAGATTGGAAAGTGATTCAGATACATGGTCAAGTTTGAGATCTCCTGCTTTAGCTTATGTAAAACATCTGTAGAGTCAGCCAGACATGACCTTGAACTTTGGCTCTCTTGTGTCACCTTAGGCAAGTCACATCACCTCTCTGAGCCTCTGTGAAATGGAGATAAAAATACTCACCTCAAAGTGTGGTTATGAAGATAAAATGACCTAATGTCTTTCTTGGGCTTGGCTAACAGAAGGAATTTAATAAATTATTCACTGGTGTCACTGTCTTCTGGAGTCAGGCAAACCTGGGTTTATCTCCACCCCTGATGCACCGGGGTGCTGGAGGAAGCTATTTATCCTCCAGGTCTCAATTTACTGCACATTGTAGACAATAGCACCTACCTCTGGGGATGGCTGGAGGATGAAGGTAGATTATAGAAAGTGCTTAGCCTTAGTGGATACTCAGGGAGGATTTAGGTTCTTCTACCACCCCCTGACTCCTGGCTCTGCTGGAATTGGAGGCTAGTGACACCTCCTCACCACTGGCAATCTCATTTGCATTGTGGGTTCAGTAATGCCTAGACTAGGGATTAAGTGTGTGTAAAGCACCTGGGCTTGGTGTTGAATGAATTTGGGGTTCCACCCTTAGCTCTGTCACTATTAGCTCTGTGACCTCAGGCCAGTCTCCTTCCCACTCTGGGCTTTAGCTCTTTTACCCCTAGAATGGGGGTAATGTTGCTTTGGATGAATCATTATTGTGGTATCTGTTCAAAGCCCTGGGGAAACAGTAGATGCTCAATAAATGTTAATCCCATGTACTTCCCTCTGGTCAGACCTCAGTCTGCCACTTACTAGCTGCTGACCTTGAGTGCATTCGTTGCCCTCTCTGGGCTTGTTTCCCTATCTGTGGAACCGAGTAGCATCATACTTTCCAGGAGAGGCTCAGAGGATTAAATGATGCAAGATATTGACTGCCACCATGGTCCCTGGCACATAATCAATGCACAATAAACATGTGTGATGTAGCTCCACTCCCACCTCCACTTGGATCTCCACCTGCATTTGGCCTCAAAAAATGAAATTTCTAATCCAGTTCCATCACCCATTAGAAGCATAATATTGGACAAATCCCTTCATCTATCTGGAACTCACTTTCCTGCTCTGTGAAATGGGATAATTAATTCAACAAACATTTTCTGACAAGAACCTGAAGATCAGTAAGAAAGATTAAGTGACTTGTTCAAAATCACCCAGCTAGTCCATGGCACAGCTAAGGTTGGACACCAGGTTTTTTCATTTCATTCTCTCTCCACACACTTATTTTGAGCACCTCCTATCTGCTAGTCACTTCTCTGGGCTCCATGCACACCTCACTTGGTTTAATCTCTACACCAACCCTGCCGGGGAGGTTTTCTAATCCCATTATACAGATGAGTAAACTGGACCAGCCAGGGTCTCCAAAGCGCGGCCACCCCACACTGCTTCCTCCTTGTGGGGTGGGGGGGTCTCATAGAGGGGGTAAGAGCACCAGGAACCCCAGGCAGCCCCGCCTCCCACTCTGGCTGCCCCGGACTATCCCGGAGCCCGTCCCTCCCCAGAGGAGACCCCTTACCTGTCGTGGCACCTCCCAGGCGCCTCCTGTGTCTGTCCCAAAGGCACTGAGGCTGGGGGCCGCTGGCTATACTCGGTCTCGCCGCTGTCCCGCCGGCCCCGCGGAGCCTCCTACTGCAGGCGGCCCCGCTGCCCTCTCCTTCCGTCTTACTTGCCTAGTCCCCCGCGGCTGAAGGCCGCATCGATCGCTGCCGGAGGAGGGAGTGAGGCCGCTGGCGGCTGGAGGCGGCGGTTTCTATTCCTGACTCGGTTGGGGGGTGGTGGTGTCAGGAGACTGGGCCTACCTGCAGGGGCATCCTCCGGAGTTACGGGACCGGGAAGGAGGGGTCATTTAGGGCATGAGGATTCCCCCTAGAGAGGGATTTCAGCAGAAACTTCTCTGGCAAAGGAACAACAGTAATCATGATTTGCTTAATTGAGTGTTTAGTATGTGCCAGGGTACTTCAGCTGCCATAAGTGATTGATCTCAGCTATTCCTGGCACACTCTTGACAGGGCCAGGATCTTATGTCCCCCATTTTAGGGGTGAGCTCCAGTCACTTCCTCACACCGTGGGCAACTGAGTGAGGGAGCTGTAGAAGGTGGCCTCATCTCCCTTGGAGTCCCAGGTTCTTCCTAGGTGAGCTGTGAAACTTGAAACGATCATTTTACCCCTGAGGCGCAATGTCCTTACCTGCCCACGGGCTCCTAATTCCAACCTGCCAAGTGGGTTGTGAGGGCAAAGAACATATGCCAAAGAGCTTTGTAGAGGTTGTGAAGTTCCCACACGTGTACCTATTGTGTGGCTGCTGTGTGCCTGGTTGGGGAGAGGCTACTGGAGACTAGGGCCTGGATAAGAGCCTTTGCAAATATTGTTATTAACAATAATGATAATTACCAACATTTATTGAGTACTTACCTTGGGTCAAGCGTAGACCTCAATCGCACTCAAACTGCAAATTTATCTGTTCAGTAAGTGCTACTATTATTCCTATCTCACAGATAAGAACTGCTTTGAGAGGTGTGGTGACTTGCCAGAGGTCCCATGGCTGACTTCTGAGTCCTCTAGGCCAGCACTGTCCAACACCTTTAATGTGAGCCACATATATTATTTTATTTTTTATTTTTTGAGATACAGTCTCACTCTGTTGCCCAGGCTGGAGTGCAGTGGCACTATCTTGGCTCACTGCAACGTCTGCCTCCCGGGTTCAAGCGATTCTTCTGCCTCAGCCTCCTGAGTAGCTGGGATTACAAGCATGCACCACCACGCCAGGCTAATTTTTGTATTTTTAGTAGAGAGGGCGTTTTGCCATATTGGCCAGGCAGGTCTTGAACTCCTGGCCTCAAATGATCCACCTGCCTCGGCCTCCCAAAATGCTGGGATTACAGGCATGAGCCACTGCACCCAATCCACATATATCCTTTTAAATTTCTGATTGCAACATTTTAAAGAAGTAAAAAGCAGGTGAAATTACAGTTACCCTTGAACAGTGGGGGTAAGTGAAACCACTCCTCCATGCCTAGAAAATTAGAATATAACTTTTGACTCCCCTGAAACTTAACGAGTAATAACCTACTGTTCACCAGAAACCTTACCGATAACATAAACAGCCGATTAACACATAAATAATATCTGCATATATCTTAGGCATTCACGACGTATCTAACTTTTTCTTCAGGCTTTTGATAATTCTAGGCTACATGGTTCATCTGTAAGTTTTTTCAAATTGTCACAAATCTCCAAAAATTTTCCAATGTATTTATTGGAAAAAGATCTGCAAATAAGTGGACACTAGCAGTTCAAACCTGTGTTGTTTCAGGATCAACTGTATTTTTAGTAATATCTTTTATTAAATCTAAAGTATTATGATTTCAACATTGGAATCAGTAAAGAAATTATTGAGATATTTTACATTTTCTTTTTTTTGTACTAAGTCTCTAAAATACAGTGTACTGATTTTTCTTATTGTTACACAACAAATTACCACAATTTAGTAGCTTAAAATGATACAAATTTATGATCTTATGGTTCCTATAGGTCAGAAGTCTGGGCATGGCCTTACTGGACCCTAGGGTTCTCACCAGGTTGAAGCCAAGGTGTTGGCCAGGGTTGAGGTTCTCCTGTGAGCTTCAGAGTTTTCTTCCAAGCTCACAGATTGTTGGCAGAATTCATTTCCTTGTGGTTATAGGACTGAGGTCTCTCTTTTCCTGCTAGCTGTCCACTGGTGATCAATCTCAGATTCTAGAAGCTGCCTACAGTTCCTGCCCCATAGGCAGTTCATAGCATGAATGCTTGCTTTCTTTTGGGCACATGAGAGTGCTGAATTCCTCTCCTGTAACCGGTCAGAGAAAAATCTCTAACTTTAAAACTCTCACCTGATTAGGCCAGGCCCACCCAGGGCAATCTCCCTCCTGTCATATAACACACATTCACGGGCTCCACCTACACTGAAACAGGAGGAGATTATATAGGGATGAGGATCATTGAGGGGGGGGGTCATCTGAATTCTGCCTTCCATATATAAATCCAGTGTACTCATTTATTTTATTTTATTTTTTATTTTTTGAGAGAGATTTTTTGAGATTCACCTATAGCAAATCTCTGTTTGGACTAGTCACATTTTCTGTGCTCAGGAGCCACACATGGCTCGTGGCTGCCATATTAGACAACACAGCTCTAGGCTGGGCCACTTCAGTTTTTCCCTCGAAAGAAGAAGTTAGAGGAAGAAGCTGCTTAGTGAGCGTCTTGCCCAATTCCCTCATTTAACCAACAGGGAAACTGAGGCAGATTTGCCGAGAAGCAGGTCTTCTATTTCCTGGCATAAGAGTTTGTCTGCAGCCTTCGCTACCCGTTAGGACTCAGGAGTTTTCCCTGGATCTGCAGAGACAAGTTTCCAAAACTGAGAAAAGACAGACCTATTTCCCAAGGGCAGAAGAGAATGAAACCAGGATCTGGTTTCATCCCCAGATGACACAGTGAGAGGTAAATGAAGTTTTGGTGGAATTTGTGAGCCACAAGAGTGGGAAGGTGGGCATTATGGGTGGGAAGGATGGGGTATCCCTGTCCTTCATGTATCATGGATGGGCTGTCCCCCAAATTCTCCCCCAGTTCCTGGCCAGTTTTAGCCATTTGAATCCATGCAGTTTTACCTTCAGAGTAAGCTTGATGTTGCAGAAAATACAGAAATGTTTGGAATTAAGTAGACCTGGATGTGACGGGCACCTTCTAAGATGTCTCCCAGTGATGTCGGCCTCCTGGTGTTCATGTCCTTGTGCAATTCCCTCCCCTTGTGTGTGGACAGGTCTTACTGATTTGCTTCTAATGAACAGAATATAGCAAAAGTATGGGATGTCACTTCTCTGATTAGGTTACTTAAGGTTGTGACTTCCAGCTGGCTTTGATGAAGCAAGTTGCCAGGCGGGAAAGGTAAGGAAACGAGGGTGACTTCCAGCCAATGACTAGCCAGGGGCTGTGGTATTCAGTCCATTAGTCCTCAAGGAGCTGACATTCTGCCAACAACCCTGTGAATTTGAAAGTGGATCCTTCTCTAATTGAGGCTCAGATGAGACTCCCACCATGGCCGACCCCTCGAGTGCAGTCTCGTGAAGCAGAGAAACTGAAACAAAAGACCCGGTTAAGCTGTACCCAGGTTCTTGACCCATAACAACTGTGAGATAATAAATGTGTGTTGCTTTAAGCTGCTGCATTTGTGAAACCTTGTTACACAGCAATAGATAATGAATACACTGGGTCTGAATCGTGCCTTTGCCACTAAACTGCTGTGTGACCTTGGGCCAAGCACTTCTCTTGGATCCTTATCTTCCTCATCTGTAAAATGGGAACAACACCCACCTTTCAGGATTGAGATGAGGATTAGCACATGCTGTTCCCTCTCCATGAACAACTCTTCCTGCCCTTTCTTTACCCTGCATATCAGTTAAAATTTAATTTTGCTGCAGGAACAGAAACAGAATTACAGTGACTTCACTAGAAAAGAGTTTACTTTTTTTTTTTTTCTGGCAGGCCAGGGTAGGTGCAGCTGCTCATGAATAGCCCTGAAGACCCAGGCTCCTTGTCACGGCTCCTTGTCACTTCCTCCTCCACCATTCTTATGTGACTCATTCGTGCCCACAGCTCCTCTGGGATCCTTTACCACTTTTGTGCACAGAGATTCCTGGTATGTTTTCCCTCCTGACAGCTGGTATCTGGGGCTTTCCTGAGGCTGCCAGAGCCTGCTATGGCTCCACACAGGGAGAACCTGAAGTACCTGAGAATGCATGCGCTCCATGTATGCTTGTTTCTAGAACTGCCCTGGGAGACTTCACTGGATTTCACATCACCACTGGCTTCTCTTCATGGTGAACTTCTGTACTCCTATAGCCACTTTTCCTGAAAACATTTTCAAAGCATCACTGCCATAGGATTCTTCATCTCAAGATTTATTTTGGGGGAACCCAACTAAGACAATCCTCAAGGACAACAGATGGCTGTTCTAGTGGCAGCAACCATGTTCCAGGAAGGACACAGGGTAAATGGATGACAGACAAAAGGCCAAGTCCATCTCCTTTTTTAGGAAAACTATAGCTTGCCAGGAGGACCCTCCTAGTAGATTTCCCTTGCTTCTGATTGGCCAGTCTTGGGTCACATGATCATTGTTTGGTGCAAGGGAGCCTGGAGAGGAAACATATTTTTAAATTTTTAATTTACCTTTAAAATTGAAATATACTGTTCCCATGGTAAAGTGCACAAATGTTAAGTTACAGCTGAATGATTTTTTTTTTTTTTTTTTTTTTTTTTTACAAATGTATGTATCCATTGTGACTACCACCTGGGTCAAAATATGGAAAGTCTCCAAGAGCCTGGGGGTGGGGCGGGGCAAGTATTTCTAACCGGGGACGTTGCTATTGGTAAGGAAGAAGGGGAGAATGGATAATTAGAAGTGTTCTACTTGGCTAGCTCCTGCTAAAACTCAAGGTCTTGACCTGGATATCATCTTCAGGAAGACTTGCCTGGTTTCTAGGCTGAGTTAGATCTCTCCTGGCCTCCCAGGCCTCTCCAGTTTGGTATATGTCATGCAACTCTCTAGCTAGGGCTTTGTCTCATCCATTAGTGCATGAGTTCTGCAAAGCACAGCCTAGAACCTATATTAAGTGCTCAACAAACATTTATTGAATGAGTGAGGGAGGAAAGCAAGGTTAGAGTCTGCAAAAGGAACTACCCTCCTAGGAGACTTTCCAGAAAGCCAGCAGAGACAAGCAGTAGAGATAGAGCTGATTGGGTTGGAGCTGAACTTGGAGCTGGCACTGCATAGACCAAGTCACAGAACTGCTGGAACAGGGAGTGAGTTAGCCAGGAAGCTGAGCAGGGAATCTAGAATGGGCTGTATAGATGCTGCTACCTATAGTCAGGGAAGCCATAGTCTGTGACCTGTCACCTCCTGCCATTCCAAGGACCTAGCTCAGAACTCAGAGCTCCAGGGTAGTCACAGGGCTCTTGGCAGCCAAGTCTTAACTGGCTTACCTGGGAGCTTCCTGCTGTGACCCCCTAATTTTCCTCCTGATGCCTTTGAAGAAAGAAACCTGGGGCAATACGCTGTGTATCAACAGGCTTGGGTTCCAGTTGTCTAGAATTAAGTCTGGTCACTTAAACTTTTTGTGTCTTTGTGTCTTCCTTTCTCAGATGTGGGCACTGAATCTTCAGGTGGGAGGAATCTTAAGTGGGAGGAATCTTCAAAGACCGATTGTAATTGATTGGTATAGTCACTAGGGATGTAAAGTTTATGGTTAGACTCCTTGGGGTTGAATCCCAGCTCTAGTACTTACAAGTTGGACAACTTTGACCAAATTAACCTCTTGGTATTTCCGTTTCCTCATGTGTGAAATGGGGAAAAGTAATGAAGCCTACCCGATAAGGATATGAGGATTTAATGAGATTATACAAGATTATACATGTAAAGGGATTAAAATGATACCTGGTGCATGGCGCATGATCTGTAATTGTTGGCTGTTGCTGCCTTTATTACTCTCAAGGGAGGAATATGGTGTGGTTTAATCCTGGCTACATCATTTCTCAGCTGGGGGTCTTGGGCACGTCACTTATCTCATAGCCACTATTTCTTCACTGTCAAATGCAAATAGCCTTTCTCAGGGTTATGGGTTGGATGAATGAAATGATGTTTAAAAGTGGGAGATCTACAGTAGCCATTCATTACAGACTAATAACCAGAATCTGAACTAGTTAAGCTCTTACTGCGATGAATCTGTGACAAACAACCCCTGAATCTCTGTGTCTTCTTACCACAAAGATTTATTTCTCTTTGGCAAGTTTGAGGCTTGGCTGGTCTGACTCAGCTTCAGGCTTGCCCTAGGTGTCTCTCCAGCAAGACAAGTGGCTCCGGGCAAGCTCTTCTCATGGCAGAGGGCAGAAACTCCAAGAAGGGTGGAGGCCAGGTGCAGTGGCTCACACCTGTAATCCCAGCACTTTGGGAGGCTGAGGCAGGCAGATTGCCTGAGGTCAGGAATTCAAGACCAGTTGGGCCAACATGGTGAAACTCCATCTCTACTAAAAATGTAAAAATTAGCCTGGTGTGGTAGCAGGTGCCTGTAATCCCAGCTACTTGGGAGGCTGAGGCAGGAGGATCACTTGAACTCAGGAGGTGGAGGTTGCAGTGAGCCAAGATCATGTCGCTGCACTCCAGCCTGGGCAATAAGAGTGAAATTCCATCTCAATAAAAAAAAAAAAAAAAAGAAGAAGAATGGTGGTGTTTTTCTTTAAACAGGCTACACTGTCACTGCCACCCACATCCCATTAGCTAAAACAGGTCTCGTCGCCAAGCCCAAATCACTGGGGCAGGATGTACACTCTCCAAGGGAAGCCACTGTAAGCATGGGGTGGGGAGGGGAAAGGGAAAATTGTAGGCAAATAATCCAATCTACCATATTATCTGTGTTAACTATATGAAGCTATATGTAGATGGAGAAACTGAGGCCCAGAAAGAGGAAGAGAAATATCTAAGGTTGTTCGGAGTCAGTGACTCCCAGACAGTTCTCCTTCCCCTCTCCAAGACCTCATTCTATATCCATGTAGTTAGCATCTGGCACTTTTCAGTCAATGGTTCAAGCATTTGAATCCCATGGGAAGGACAAGGAGGGTGAGGAAGTAGAATTCCTTCCATCTCCCAATAGGGCAAACAGAAGCCCAGAGTGCAGAAGGATGCACCTGTCATCACACTGCAAGGCCAAGAGAACAGGGAAAGAAGACCGAAGATTCCCAAGTTGACCTCCACCGTGGACCGCCCAGTCCCTCAGTCTTGTGCTGGATACATGAGGCCCAGCAGATACAGCAGGGAATTTGCCACCTCCTTCCTGAGAGGAAAGTGGGAGGAGAGTCAGGAATACAGCCATCTGGGTCCAGGCATGTCCCTCGCGATGGCTGTCATCCCCTCATTGACCCCTTCTCCCTGCAAGAAACACTCATTAAACCCTGAATGCATACTGGACCCAGGAGAAATTGAAGTGAGTGAGGTGGAGAGAGGCACCATAATAATGACATCCTGACTACTTGAGCAAAATTTCCCCAAATTTGGGGCAATTTGAAGTGATCTTAGTATGTACCTGGATGCAGTGGCACATAACATGAACTCCTGAAGTGAGAAAGCCATTCCCTTCTCAAGCCTTCTGATTGCCCCAGGGAGAAAGTCTCAGCTTAGAGGTTTGCATCTTTAACCCTTTAAATCTTCATTGATTAAAACATAGACTGGCCATGTGCGGTGGCTCACATATGTAATCCCGGCATTATGGGAGGCTGAGGCAGGCGGATCACTTGAGGCCAGGAGCTTGAGACCAGCCTGGCCAACACGGCAAAAACCTGTCTCTACTAAAAATACAAAAATTAGCCAGGCATGGTGGCGGGCACCTGTAGTCTCAACTACTCAGGAGAATTGCTTGAACCAGGGAGACGGAGGTTGCAGTGAACCAAGATCGTGCCATTGCACTCCAGCCTGGGCAAGAGAACGAGACTCTGTCTCAAAAAACAAAAAAACATAGACCGAGTACAGGCTTCAGGCTCAGTCTTGGCAGGTGGCTGTTGCTAGCTAGAGTTTAATAACACTATTTAATATCATTTAATCTGACATGATTTACTTTAATGGAATTGAGCTGTTTCCATTGTATTTGTTTTCGTAATTCCATTTGTGGCAATTGATCTCATTTATGGTAGTGATATCCATTTTCTTTTGAAATGAATTTATTTATACACAAAAGTGAGTCATTTAAAGAAAACGTTAAGTAAATGGTGGCACAGGCAGCATGCAGGCCATTGTGGTGCTATTTTGTAGTTATGGTGAAAATCATGAAAGAGGTGAATGACTGATATTTGGAAAACTCTGCTAGAATATTCATTCTGGGTGGTTGGGTTGCCTGAGGGAGAGGTCAGGGTCTGCCTGAATTGGGCATTCTTGGTGGAGGAAGCAGCATGTACGGATTGGTGTGAATGTGTTGGAAAGGGTGGGAAGCTCATATGGCAGTGGTGCAGGGTGCTGGGGTGATACAGAGGCCTTCCTCCGAGGTCAGGCTATGGACTTTGACTCCCAGGGGGAGAATCCAGGGGCGGATGCGTTGCAGGGAAGTGACAGCAGGCCAGTGTTTATCAGAAGGCTGGAACCACCGCTAGTAGAGATAGTGCTGTCCAGTGGGCAGGGCCCCAGGCCTCCCATCGTGAACTCTTTCCGTTGGTCCCCAGCTTAGGTGCAGAGCCACGGATCCTAAATCAGAATTAGCCTGAGGAGGGAGAAAGAAAGGTTTCATTCCTTCCCATAATAGGGCTCTGGTTTCTGGCCTTGGTCTCCCATCCATGCCCCACCAGCTCAGCTCTGGTTGCCACCAAGGCTGGACTCCTCCGCCCCCTTCGAAAGGGCAAACTGAAGCCTGGAGCAGTTTAGGGCTGTTGTCCAGGTGCCACAGTAAGCTCAAGAAGAGAACCAAGGACTTCCAGGTCCTCTGTTATCCTAGCAGGACTCCCCCAGCCCCTATCCAATTCCCCAATCCTAGCCACGGGAGGCCCTGACTTCTGGGGAGGCATCCTGTTAAGCTTGCAGCAGTGAAGAAAGTATTAGAGCTGGGGCTCGGAGAGGGAAGGCACCTGCCCCGGGCACCCAGGAGCCACACCTCTGGCAGGATCTCGGCAATCCCGGCCACAGGCGCTGTGGCAGCATCGTTTTTTGCCCGAGCAGTCTGAGTCCTTGTGACACAGGTGGTTCATGGGGCTGAGGCAGCGCAGTTGGTCCTGTGGGCAGCTGCCCGGCTTCACTGCAACACAGGGAACTGGGTGAGCTCTGCCTGTGCCCACCGGCCCTGGAGCTTGGGGCTTGGGTGGTCAGCAAGGTGGAGAGGGGCATTTACCAGAGACCCTGGGGACGCACTGGCGGAAGCAAGCTCTGTAGCAGCACTTCCTGGTCAAGGGACACTGGCTGTCTTCCACGCACTGGTCAGGCACCGATAGGAGGCACGGCCCATCATCTGCTGGGCAGCCTCCCCATTTCTCTGTAAGAGAATCTCTCAATATTGCAGCTGGAGGAAGCTCACGGTTATGTAATAAGCGCTGACCTGGGAATGACAAGATCTGAATTCTCCATCCCTTGCTTCTTGCCTGTCTTCTGGTTAGTTTTTTGTGGTTGTTGTTGTTGTTTGTTTCTAATGACTCCAAGCCTCAGTTTTCTGGCTGTGAAATGGGAATCTGGGCTAGTTTGAGACTCAGATGGCACAAATGATAGGGGAAATGAAGCCCAGCATCTCCACTGTGGCCAATAAGGCCATGCCTGGTCTGGGCCCTGCCCATCTCTCTAGCCTCATCCTCTACTGCCTTTCCACTCAGTGGCTCCAGATCTGCTCCAAGCCAGCTCTCTTCGCAGGGTTCTGGCTCTGGCTGCATCCTTTGCCTGGTGCACTTCTCCTGTACTCCATTCGCCTGGTGAGCTCATTAGGACTCAGCAAAAACATCACATCCTCAGAAGACTCTACTTCTCTGACCCTACATTAACTAGGTTAGCCCCCACCCCCAACACACACACACACACACACACACACACACACACTCAATTCTTTCCTCCAGAGTTTGTGACGCTGCATCTATTTGTCTGTGTCTCTCACTTGGCTGGAGGTTATGGACAGTAGACACCCTGCTAGCTTTGCTCACCATTGGTCCATATCACAGTACTTGGTGCACAACAGTAGGGGCTCAGTGACTTGGAAAGAAAGGGTTTTGAAGTGAGGCACAGCATCGCACATGTGTCAGCAGCGGCCAGCCTGGTGCACTGTCACAGCCACAGCTGGCCACGTCTGCACTATTGCGTTCACCACTGTTGCAAATGGCATGGTTTCGAGGATCAGGCATTAACTCTGTCTCTCAGGTATTCTTCTGAATGGCTGTAGAGTGTTCTGTCCCAGAGCTTACCTAACCACTCTTCTTGCTGGGATTTTGGGCCATGTTCAGATTTCATGCATAAAGCTGGAAATCAGTATCTTCCTCCATGTAGAGGAGGAAATCAAGGCCTGAAAGGGGCAGTGACTTGCCCAGACCCACATGGGCTGGGGTTAGGCCTCCCAGGGCCTGGCTCCCTCTGACCTCTATGAGTCTCCATCCACCCTGAGCTGTAGGCATGGAGCCTTTAACCCAGACCTTCAGTTAAATCCAGCATCAGAGAAAATGTTCAAGAGCTCCGAGGGGCAGCTGGATCTGGTGCGGTGACTTTATCTCCGTGTCCGCCACTCCCCCTCAGCCCCCTGCCTGGGTGCTGGCTGCACACGTAAGTAGGCACCTTGCTCACATCCTACCTGCTCTAAGTCAACCTCAGTTGTCAGAGCGGGTTGGTTTAAATTGAATTGCTGCCCCCTGCTGGAGAAAGAAAGGCTTGGCCTGGGGAGGGGGGAAAAGTGTGGGTTTGGGGTGGTGGGAGTGATGTGAGGGTTCCTGGGAAATAGTCTGAGGTCCAAGGTTTAGCCCTGAATTCACCAGTCCAAGCCAAATGTGCTCAGGCCTCAAAGAGTGGGCCAGACGGAGCTGCCTGCACTCAAAGCCAGTGGAGCCAGGTGGGCCAGGCAGGGAGAGTTTCTGTACCGGGGGCCTGGAGCTGAACCTTGGGGAATGGCAGATAGGGAGAGGGCATGACAGCTGGCATTTCCGGTGGAAGAACTGTGATAGCTGCAATGTGGAGGTGGAGATAAAAGCCTGGCGTGTGCAGAGCTGGTGTGAGAGGCTCTAGGTGGTCACACTCACTTTGTTTGCCTGCCTTTCCTAACAGTCCCTCCAAACGAGGTTCTTCACTCACAGATGTGTACATCGAGACAGTCACACACACAGATGGTCATCCGGATGCATTCACCATGGGTGTGTAGACTTAGAGAGCAAAAGAATTGTATCCAAACATGGTGAAATATATACACTTGTACACACAGACGATACACACACTGTCAAATACACAAGCACATTTAGATCTAGACACACAATTAGCTACGGGCTTAACAATAGGAAATTGCAGATAGTCAACTGTTTTATCTACAAAAGTAGCAATTTTACATGGTTCAACTTAATACACACATATATACATACGGACATCCATCAGATAGTTATACATATGCAATATATTTATAAACACATATAAAAACAGGCAGTCACATATATACATATGAGCTGGAACATAATCACCGTAAATACACAAGCATACTGTCATATACACACGCCTACCCACATAGATACATACACAGACACTCAGACACACACACTTGTGTATATAAATATATAGCATATGTGTGTGAACAGAGAGACATATATACGCATACACAGTCATATACACAGAATCATATGCACAGGGCTACACAGACACGTATATTTTCCCAATACCACATAACCGCTGACAGCATTTAATTAGGCACTTGCTGTTTATCAGGGACTATGCCAGGCTCTTTGTATCAGAGACACCCAGACGTTTGAGTGAGAAGGGGCGGAATGGGAAGCTCTTATAAACAGAGGTGGCTGGGCTTCCACAGGCAACAAACTGAGACTTCCCTTCCCTTGGCCTCGTCACCTTCCTCCATTGTCTGAAATTCTACCAGCAGCCAGGCAGATGTCTCATGGGAGAGAAACCAGTGGGGGACAAGGTGTGGTGAACTGGGGGAGAGACAAGCGTGTCACACCTGCCCATGCAGAGTGGCCCTGCGCAGGCTCGGTTTCTGCTGTGCCAGCTCTTTGTCTCTGAGCAGCCAGGTTGAATACTGGGGTGTGCTCCCTGGGAACACAAGGACTCCCCCAAATTACCCACTTATGCTGTGCTTACTGTGTGCCAGGCCCTTATTCCTCGAGACACCGCTTACTCCTGAGAGAGAGGCATGGGACCTCATTTTACATGGAGTAAGTCTCCAGACCTGTCCTGCTGCCTTCCGGGAGTGCCCTGTATGGAGGTCCTAATAAACTCACACACTTGCCAATCTGGCCTTGTCCAAGTAATTCTTTGGTCTCTCGGCTCCTTCCTAGGTTGGGGGTGCATTCTTCTGTACAGTCCTGGGGTTTTGCTGTAACAGTTGGTAAGGTGAATCTCTCTGATTTCAAATACCTGCATTCAAATGCCACATTTGGCACTAACTCAGAGTCAGTCTTTGATCTTGTTAAGGGCTTTCCTACCATGCCTCAGTTTTCCTCATCTGCAAAATGGGGATAAAAATAGTCCTGTCCTCACAGCATCACATTGAGGAGTTATGTGGTGATGGTGCATGAATCACAGCCAACACAGGGGCCAGCCTTGGAGCCCACCAGTGTGCTTCCTTCCTCAGCCTGTCCCCATTACTGTCCCCTTTCTTAAAGGCAGGGCCAGGGTTGCACAGGTGAATGTAGGTTAGAGTGTTCCAACCCCAGAAGAGGATGGAGGTGGAGGCCTCACCCAGAGCAGGAGTCACCTGTCTAGTCACTCAGCGGCCCTCCCTCACCTGTCAGCAGGCCAGCCCCAGCCTTGTCAGGGGTGGGAATGGGGACAGCAGGTTGGGGGCGATGAGAGCTAGAGACAGAGCTTCCTCCCCACAAAGCCCAGATCCCAGAAACCACACCCTCTCCTCAATTCCCAAGTCCTTTCCACAGATGGGACGGTGGACCCACCGACCTAGTCACACCACAGACCAGCAGGTACAGACAGGGTCCCTCCCCATACCTGGAGGCACAGAGACACACACGGATACACATGGACAGGCACCAAGTTCAGACGTGTGCATGCAGCCATTCCTAAGTGTACGTGTGCAGACAGAGCTTTGCACAGACAGGCGGGCACAAAGACACACGTCTACACAGAGACAGGCACATGCATTCCCCGCCCCGCCACCCCTGACATATAGACAGGCACAGACAAGCACCGAGAAACTGGCAGAAAAGACACGCACAGATACTAGCACAGGCAGGTGAATCAGGCATCCACACATACACACACGCACGCACACACACGCACACACACCCCACACATGGAATTACCTGCCTTCTCCCAAACCCTTACTCTCCCTAGAGAAGTAGGGACAATCTGGTCCCCAGAGCAGAGGGATTTCCCACACTCACCTCCCTTCTTCCTGCCAAAGACAGCAGGCAGCTGACTCCCCACAGCCAGGAGGGCCCCCAGGAGGAGGAGGCTCTCGATCCTCATATTTCTGCTGCCGGTTCAGGGCCCAGGGCCCCCCAGATTAACACCTGCAGCCTCAGGGAAGCCAGAGAAACTTAGTCAGGAGAGGAAAGAGAGGGGGTGTGGAGTGACACCATGCTTGCTTCATCTTGGCCCCACCCCCTGAGGTCCCAAGGCCTCAGTGCAAGGGATGCTGTCACAATAGCTGAAGATAGGGTGACAGCACATCCTGCATGTGGGGGACTCAGATCCAGTCTTGCCTGTATCGGTGACTTGGGCTGCGATCTTGGGCAAGTCTTGTCTCTCTCTGAGCCTCAGTTTTTTCATCTGTTTACAGGGTGAAGGTTGGTGAGTCAGATACTTGCTTTCCTGGCTCTCAAAGATGTTGAAACCCCAGCAATGTCTAGGCAGTGGATAGAGGTCAGCTTTGAATAGCAAAGGAGTGAGGGTTTGCAGAGTTCTGGGTGCCTAGGAAGGGAGAAGGCATTAGGGTTAGGCCAGAGTTTGCTGCCAAAGAAGGCTGGCCCAGGTTGGCATAATGAGTGAGGCCAGCCCTGTCTTCTCCTCTTGGGTCCTGTGGATGGGAGAAAGACCACCCCGCCTTTGGTGAGATCACCAGTGGCTTCTGGTAGAACTGCCCTCTTCCTGGGACTGGCTTGGCTGTTGAGGGTGGGGGAGCATGGCTTTTGGCTTGGCTAAGTTTGCTGGTCACAGCAGATGCATGGCCACTGGAAACTCTTCTCTGGCCCTAAGGGATCCTGAGCAAAAAAATGTCATCTCATCCAGGGACCCCCTCCTTAGATTTCTCCAACATCTCTGATGTTGGCTCCTGCATTTGGTGGAAGAGAGGGAGCTGAGACTTGGCATCATAAGGGACATCCTAAACAGAAACTCCACTGAAGTACATTTTCTCAGTCTTTCCATTTGAAAGACTAGGAAATTGTGAGATAGAGATGAGAGGGGACTTGCCCAAGGACACACAGCTAAGTCCTGACTAAGCTGGGACTTCCCACTGTGGCCTCCCTATCATCCTCATTCAGTTCCCGGGTTTTAAAAGCAAGTCAATACGTCATCTGATCCTGAGAAAGGAGGGTGATATTACAGGGCTTGTCTCACTTACCCATTCCAATCCAGGACAGTCCTCGCAGCAGGAAGTTCTTCCTTGGGTTTAATATGAATCTCTCATGCTGTCTTCTAAGCTAGCAAGATAGGAGAGCCTCTGTCTTCTATGATCTGGTGTTACTTTTGGAATGCTAGCTCCTCCTTGGAAGCTTTATCTTGGAGGAAAAATACATGAGTCCTTCCTTCCTCTCTCTCTCTCTTTCTCTTTCTTTCTCTTTCTTTCTTTCTTTCTTTCTTTCTTTCTTTCTTTCTTTCTTTCTTTCTTTCTTTCTTTCTTTCTTTCTTTCTTTCTTTCTTTCTCTCTCTCTCTCTCTCTCTTTCTTTCCTCTCTCTCCCTCCTTCCCTCCTTCCCCCTTCTCTCTCCTCTCTCTCCCTTCCTTCCTTCCTTCCTTCCTTCCTTCCTTCCTTCCTTCCTTCCTTCCTTCCTTCCTTCCTTCCTTCCTTCCTTCCTTTCCTCCTCCTCCTCCTCCTACTCCTCCTGCTCCTCCTCCTTCTTCTTCTTCTTTTCTCTCTCTCTCTCTCTCTCTCTCCCTCTCTCCCCCTCTCTCTCTGACAGGATCCTGCTCTGTTGTCCAGGCTGGAGTGCACAGTGCCATCATGGCTCACTGAACCCTTGACCTCCTGGACTCAAGTAGTCCTCCTGCCTCAGCATCCTGAGTACCTGGGACTATAGGCGTGCACCCCCATATTCAGCCAGTTTTTATTTTTTGTAGAGATGGGGGTGTCTTCCTATGCTGTCCACGCTGGTCTCTAACTCTTGGACTGAAGTGATTCTACCACCTTAGCCTCACAAAGAGCTGGGATTATAGGGGTGAGCCACTGTGCCCAGCCATGAAATGCTCTTTTTTCTTTTTATCTTTTTTTTTTTTTTTTTGAGACGGAGTTTTGCTCTGTTGTCCAGGTTGGAGTGCAATGGAGTGATCTCTGCTCATTGCAACCTCCGCCTCCCAAGTTCTAGCAATTCTCTGCCTCAGCCTCCTGAGTAGCTGGGACCACAGGCACCCGCCACCACACCTGGCTAATTTTTTGTATTTTTAGTAGAGACGGGGTTTCACCGTGTTGGTCAGGCTGGTCTTGAACTCCTGAACTCAGGTGATCCACTCGCCTCGGCCTCCCAAAGTGTTGGGATTACAGGCATGAGCCACCATGCCCGGCCAATGCTTTTTAAATTAAAATTATTTTGTAGACATTTTCCTGTGCTGTGAAATGTTCTGTAAACATCATGTTTTCTGATGGCTACATGCTATTTTGTTAGATCTATATGTCAAAACATCACTTCAGTAAAGTTTTTAGGGAAAAAAGATATGCCAAAGTATACATAATCAGTATCCTATTATGAGGTTTCCAATTTCCCACTTTCGTAAATAAAGCTGTGATGACAATCTTTTTGTGTACGTTTTGGAGTCACATCTCTGACTGTTTTCTTAAAGTAAATTTGTCAAAGTTAGAAATGCTAGGTCAAAAGGCATGGTCATGTTTCCAGGCTTTGGATATATCTGGTCAAATTAAATTTCAGAAAGGAAGTGAGTGAGTATACAAGAGCCTCCAACTGCCCTGCAATAGACGTCTATTGTTTTGTCTGCCCAGCATCTCTTCCTTTGGTGGAACCATTGCTCCCTGACTCCTGTAATTCTGGTTGGTTGCCGATCAGCAGGTATGTCTCCTATCAAAGCTGAGGGCACTCTATCCAGGTTACACCCACTGCACTCTTCTCCCGCCCCTAACTTGCCCACTCCTTCATTAGGGTCTTGAACAGAGAAGCCAGTGCTCTAAACAGAACAGTCCAAAGCTCAGATGCTATTGCTCACAGCCAAAGATCCTTAGTGGATATACTTACTACCTATAGGATATTTTAAAAATTAGTAAATAAAATATTTGCTAATGGAAAACAATATTTCATTTTCATTTGCCTCCCTCTTAATACCCGTGATGGTGAGCATTTCTTCATATTCGCATACTGACTGTATCCTTTTTCTGTGAATTGCCTGTTTTGTATTTTGTTCATTTTATTGCTCATTTTTATTTTTGCATTTTAAGAGCTGTTTATATATTAAGAATCTATTAACCTGTCATATACAAGGGGCAGTATGGTGAAGTAGTGAACAGATGTATATTGGAGTTAGGCAGACCTAGTTTTCAATCTTAGTGCCATAGGCTCTATCTGTGTGACATTAATTTTATAAAACCTCTGTTTATTCTTGTATACCAGTAGAGATAGAGATAATCATATATATTTTATAGGATGGTTCTGAGAACTGAATGAGATAAGTTTGATAAATACTTTAATGCTATATTGCAAATATTTGTTTCCTCGTTTTTGCTTAGTACCAAAGGATTAAATTTTTGGGTAATCAAACTTTTCATTCATATTTTCTCCTTTTATTTTTATGCTAAAAAGGCTTTTGGACTCTGATATCAGATAAATATTCACTATATTTACTTGTTATTATTTTGTGATTTTTGAAATACATGCTAATTCTTCAATCTAGCTGAAGTTTATCTTAGTATAGAGCATGAAATAGGAAATATCTTTTTTTGTAAGTAATTAAGCAATTGTCCTATGATCATTTAGTGGATAATTTAAACTTTTGCCATTAAGAATTAAAACTTTTCAATAACTTAAGTCTTGTGTGTAACAGGGGCTGCTTATGGGTTTTCATTTTTTTTCTTTTTTTTGAGATGGAGTCTTGCTCTGTTGCTCAGGCTGGAGTGCAGTGGCGTGATCTCGGCTCACTGCAACCTCCACCTCTCGGATTCAAGCAATTCTCCTGCCTCAGCCTCCTGAGTAGCTGGGACTACAGGTACATGCCACCACATCTGGCTAATTTTTGTATTTTTAGTAGAGACAGGGTTTCACTGTGTTGGTCAAGCTGCTCTCAATCTCCTGACCTTGTGATCTGCCCGCCTCAGACTTCCAAAGTGCTGGGATTACAGGCGTGAGCCACCGTGCCTGGCCCATTCTTTTCTTATGACTGTTTATTCTTGTGCCAGCACAGGCGAGCATGTATTGTGGGTTCCTGACCTCTGAAATAAAGAGAATATTGCAATAATATTTGGCTAGTTTTTATTTTTTTGTAGAGGCAAGGGTCTCCCTATGTTGCCCAGGCTGGTCTCTAACTCCTGGACTCAAGTGATTCTCCCACCTTGGCCTCCCAAAATGCTGGGATTAAAGTGAGCCACGTGGATATTTTGGTTTTCCAGTGTATTTAAAAGTTATGTTTGCACTGTAATGTAGTCTATTAAGTGCACAACAGCATTTGTCTAAAATAAGTATATACCTTAATTTAAAAATACTTTATTGCTAAACTATGCTAATAATCATGTAAGCCTTCAGTGAGTCATAATCTTTCTGCTGATGGAGGGTCTTACCTTGATGTTGAGGCTGCTGAATGATCAGGGTAGTGGTTGCTGAAGGATAGGTTGACTGTGGCAATTTTTAAAAATAAGACAACTATGAAGTTTGCTGCATCCATTAACTCTTCCTTTTTTTCAACTTTCATTTTAGAATTAGAGGGTACATGTACAGGTATGATACAGAGGTATATTGTGAAAGGTTTCTCTGTAGCATGCAATGCTGTTTGATAACATTTTATACACTGTACATCTTCTTTCAAAATCAGAGTCATGGCATGGTGCAGTGGCTCATGCTTATAATCCCAGAGCTTTGGAAAGCCAAGGCAAGAGTATCACTGAGCCCAAGAGTTTGAGACCAGCCTGGGCAACATAGTGAGGCTCTACCTTTACAAAAATTTAAAAATTAGCTGGATGGTGGTGCATGCCTGTAGTCCTACCCCCTCAGAAAGCTGAGGTAAGAGGATTGCTCGAGCTCAGGAGTTCAAGGTTACAGTAAGTTATGATCATGCCACTGCACTTCAGGCTGGGCAACAGAGCAAGACCCTGTCTCTGACAACAACAACAACAACAAACAGTTGGAACCAATTCTCTCAAACCTATTGCATTATCAACTAAGTTTACGTAATATTTTAAGTTCTTGGTTTTGTCATTTCAGCAGTGTTCACAGCATCTTTACTAGGAGTAGATTCTATGTCTCAAAACCACTTTCTTTGCCCATCCATAAGAGGCAACTCCTCATTCATTCAAGTTTTGTCGTAAGATTGTAGCAATTCAGTCACATCTTCAGTCTCCATTTCTAATTCTAGTTCTCTTGCTATTTCCACCACATCTGCAGCGACGACTTCCTCAACTGAAGTCTTGAAACCCTCAAAGTCATTCGTGAAGATTGAAATCAACTTCTTTCAAACTCCTATTCATGTTGATATTTTGACCCACTCCCATGAATCATGAATGTTCTTAATGGCAGTTAGACTGTGGCAGCTATGGCCTTACAAGATGAATTTCTTAAATAATAAAACTTGAAAGTTAAAATTACTCCTTGATCTGCAGAATAGATGTTGTGTTAGCAGGCATGAAAATATTAATCTTCTTGTACATCTCTATCAGAGCTCTTGGTCAATCAAATGCATTGTCAATAAGTAGAAATATTTCAAAAGGAAAGTAGAAATCTTTTTTTTTTTTTTTTTTTTTTTTTTTTTTTTTTTTTTTTTTGTGAGCAGTAGGTCTTAACAGTGGACTTAAAATATTCGGTAAACTATGCCATAAACGGATGTGCTGTCATCCAGGCTGTGTTGTTCCATTTTTAGAGCATGGGCAGAATAGATTTAGCATAAGTCCTAAACTCTCTAGGATTTTTGGAATAGTAAATAAGTATCGGCTTTAACTTAAAGTCACCAACTACACTAGTCCCTAATAAGACAGTCAGCCTGTCCTTTGAAACTTTGAAGCCAGGCATTGACTTCTCTCTAGCTAAGAAAGTCCTAAATGACCTCTTCTTCCAATGAAAGACTGTTTCATCTACATTGAAAATCCGTTGTGTAGCGTACCCACCTTCATCAATTATCTTGTGTGGATCTTCTGGAGAACTTCCTGCAGCTTCTCCATCAGCACTTGCTTTACTTTACACTTTTGTGTTATGGAGATGGCTTCTTTCCTTAAATCTTGTGAACCGACCTCTGCTAACTTCAAACTTCTCTTATGCAGCTTCCTCACCTCTCAGCTTTCATAGAATTGAAAAAAGTTAGGGCCTTGCTCTGGATTAGGCTTTGGCTAAGGGGATGCTGTGGCTGTTTTGGTTTTTTTATTCAAACCACTAAAATTTTCTCCATATTAGCAGTAAGTCTGTTTCACTCACCATTTTTGTGTTCGCTGGAGTCGCTATTTCAATTGCCTTCAATAACTTTTCCTTTGCATTCGCAAGTTGACTAACTGGTAAAAGAGGCCTAGCTTTGGACCTATCTTGGTTTTCAACATGTCTTCCTCACTAAGGTTAATCATTTCTAGCTTTTTTTAAATTTAAAGTGAGAGACGTGACTCTTCCTTTCACTTGAACACTTAAAAGCCACTGTAAGATGATTAATTGGCCTCATTTCAGCATTGTTGTGTTCCAAGGGAGAGAAACAGGGAATGACCGGTTGGGGGAGAAATCAGAATATATACCACATTTATCGATCAAATTCACTGTCTTATATGGGCACAGTTTATGGCACCCTGAGACAATTAAAATAGTATCATCAAAGATCACTGATCACAGACCAACATAACAGATGTAATAATAATGAAAAAAATTGAAATATTGTGAATATTACCAAAATGTGACACAAAGACACATAGTGAGCACGTGTTCTTGGAAACATGGGCTGATGTACTTGCTTGGTGCAGGGTTGCCACACACCTTCAACTTGTAAAAAATGCAATGACTGCAAAGCACAATAAAACAAGGTATGCTTGTATTGTGGTTGTAATTGTTGTAGCTCCCTAATATGTTTTAGTGACCGGTGGTATCCATTACCCTTCATTAGTCTACATTTTCAATTTTCTAGGTTACAAGTATTTTATTGTTCCGTGTGAACCTAATGATCATTTTGTTAAGCTGCAAAAATAAACTCATTGTTTTTATCATAAAATGTTTTCAAAAATGCACAAAAGAACAGCAAATACTTTTATGGAGCCTACATACCTATCAACCAGATTCAACAATAAACCATTTTACAACAATTCCTTCATGCATATCCCCACCCTTTTTTTGGCTGAAGTATTTTAAAGTAAATCCAACCCATCTTATGTTTTACCTTTAAATACTTCAGCATGCATCTCTAAAAACTAAGGACACTTTCTCACACAATCACAATACTACTGTCACAGCTAAGAAAATTAACTGCAGTTTCTTAACATCATCTCATATTCTATTTGCATCCTGTTTTTCTTATTGTCTCAAAAATGACTGTATGGTTGTTGGTGCACACATTGCATTGGCTATAATGTATCTGAAGTTTCTTTTAATCTAGAGCAATCCCTTCAACTCTTTTTTATCCTCCTTTCCTCCCTCCTCCTTCTTCTTCATGCTATTGACTTGTTGAACAAAACAAATTGTTCTTTAGAATGTCCCATGCTGCTTCCCCGTGATGTCTTCCATCTTCTTCGTCCTTCTTGTTTCCCATGGACGAACGCTAGCTGTACAGGCTTGGTGAGGTTCATGCTCAACTGTCTTGGCAGGAGCCCTTCTTGAATGATGCTGTGTGTTTTGTGTTGCATCAGCTCAGGAGGAACAGAGGTCTGGCTTACCCATTTTTAGCATTGTGGAGACAGATTAATGTGTTTTAGGCGTGTACTGGAATCCTCATGTTGTAAACTTGTGCCCCTCTTACGAACTGTATATATACCACGGGGTGATGAAATGGCACCCTGTAAATATTCAGAAGCCATGGATGATCATTGCCTGAATCAATTATTTCATTAGGATTTGTGAAACCCAATGGGTTTTAATTTTAATTATATTTCAGGCATAAATTATGCTGACCGAGATGAACATTTTGTGGAGGCTTCCTGCTTGGGGAAGAGCATATCTTTTTAAAAACATTTATTTGTTTGTTTATCTATTTATTTATTTATACGTACAGTAGAAAAGTTTAGTCTATTTATCCAGATCTTTTAAAATGTCATTTATTAAAGTTTTAGGGTTTTTTTTTTTTTTTAGAAAATTTCTGTCCATCTCTAGATATGTTTATTTGTAGGCATTTTATATTTTATTCACTTTGATAATGTTGAATTGGATTTTTTAAACTATTAGGTTGTCTTAACTGGTTTGGGCTGCTATAACAAATTACCATAGACTCGGTGGATTGTAAACAGCAAATATTTATTTCTTACAGTTCTGGAGGCTGGGAAGTCCAAGATCAAGGCACCAGCAGATTCAGCATCTAGTGGGGGCCAGTTTCTCATCTCATCTCATCTCCCTGGGGTCTGGACTTTTTGTGACTCTTCCCTCTGTTTAGGGAAAAGGACTTCAAATTCGGATTTTCTTTGCTGGGGTTCAGTATTGCTTCTTCCATATTCCAAGTCTCAGGACCATCAGGGGCAGGTACTGGGTGAGAGTGACCCCCAGAGGTGGAAAGGACCCGGCATCATTTCTGAGGACACCCAGTGGAGGAGGAGCCTGGAGACTTGGCCTCCCATCCTGGCTCTGGGCATGGCCCTGACACATCTTCATCCTTGTTTCCTCCTTTGTACAATGGAGATGTTCAGACTAGTTGGTCTCCGAGGGCCCTGCCAGCTTTAGCCATCCCTCCCCAAACCAGCTGAAGAGACTAATTCCTCCGAAGTTTCATGGGCCAGATAGAGGCAGGGGAAGGCACAGCCCCAGTCCTGGGAGGCAGGTCTCCTTACCTTCTTCCACTTTCTTCACAGGAACCACACACTTGAAGCCACAGTGCAGGTAACAACACTTCCTTTCCCCCAGACGGTCCTGGTCTGTGTGACACTGGGGAGGATCAGACTTGAAGCAGCCTATGTTGTCAGCTGGGCAAACCTCCGCTTTTTCTATACTTAGTGGAGGAAGCCACAAGGTGAGGTGAGAACTCCAGCCCCAGAGGGCCCCTCAGGACCTCTCCCCAGCCCAGCCCCACCCAGCTCCACCATGCCTGCTCACCCCCTTTAACTCCTTCCGCGGTCACCAGGGTCACAAGAGCGAGAGACACCATGAGGACCAAGAAGCTGCTGGACCCCACGTTGCTGGGCAGGTGCTTGGCTGGGAGCTGGGCTGAGCCTGGCTTTATAGTGTCCCTGCTGAGTGCGCCAGTGGGTGGAGCTGAAGGCTCAAAATGGCAAGGGAGGCTGCACTTCCCAGCTCTGTTTGGAAATGGCCACTTTTGAGGAGGGATTTGGGGCTTTCCCTAAGGTCTCCTCACTGGAATAGATGAAGAAATCAAAGAGCGACCCTCGTTCTTCACACAAGGAGAAGAAATGGCCACCTGATTGACCATTAGGCACCACCAGGGCCAAACTGTCTTATGGAAGGAGGAAAGAAAGCACAGAAAGGGCATGAAATTACTCAAGTTCACACACAAGGCAGTGGCAGGGCCAGACTTCCTCAACTCCACCATGTTCTCTAACAGTCCCTGTTCATGCCTGATTCACCTGGGACCAAAATCTTCCCTCCTTCCTGTGTTGCCCCGGATTTGTTCTCAGTTCTCTCCTCACCCCAAGGAAGAATCTGAATGGCAGTGCTTAAAATGTCTGTCCTGAACATTCGCTCTCAGCCTTGCGTTCCAGCCCTGTGTGCTCCTGCCCCCACCAATCTCATGTGGCCTGGAGGAAAGCAGATTTTGGACCTGTCACCAGCTGTGTAACTTTGAAAGCGGCTTCACCTTCCTAAGCCTCCGTTTCCTCATTCATACAATGGGCATCATAATTATACTGTATCGCTTCATAGGATTTGTTTTCCCTCCTTTGCCCCTGCATCCCCCTACATTCCTGGATTTGGAAGAAGACATGGATGTGTGTGTGTGTGTGTGTGTGTGTGTGTGTGTGTGTGTGTCTGTGCGTGTGTCTGAGACCAGGCTTTTGGAGTCCTTTCTTTGAATGGGTACTAAAGAGAGGGAAATCCTTCCTGTTGGAAAAGTTGCAGATATGAGCCCAGAAACTCCAGAAATTTGGTCCCAGCCCTGGTGAGAGAGAAATTCTGAGAAGATAAATCTAAGTTGCTGATAAGAAGACATGAGAGATGGGCGGGGAGTAATTTTGAGGAAATCTAGTCCTTTACTAACCTTTTTCCTGAGATCAGCCCCACTCATATTCAGGGTTATAAATTCACCTTTCTGGCTAAGCTGATCTGAATTGGATTTCTGTCATTTACTAATAGGACCTCTGAGTAATGCAAAGATTTGGATTTGGGGCATTCCACATACCAAAGTGTGGAAGGGACTGAGTTGGGGTTAAGTGGAGGCAGGGGAGGATCCCTCCATTCCTGGAAGTGAGCCAACTCCTTATTAGATGGTGAATCTTTGGTTACAATTTCACCAGTTGTATCCTTGAGCTCAGATCACTTGGATACCAGGGATGGAGTCTGGGAAGTTAATAAACAAATACTAGAATGTTGGAATGTATTGGCTATTGTCTCCTCCAGCTTTTTATTATGAACTTTTTAAACATACAGAAAAATTGAAATATCAGAACAATGATACTTGTATACGTATAACTGGATTTAACAATTATTAATATTTTGGGATATTTTAGAATACCTATAGCTACATTTGCTGAAATATTTGAGATGAAATTGAATACATTATGTTCCTATTTCCTAAATACATCAGCATGCAAATTCTAAGAATAAGGACTTTCTTCAATATAATCACAAAGCCATGATCCTATCTAAGATAATTAATGGTTTCTGCTTGTCATCTCATAGCCAGTTCATATTGGTTTCTCCAGTTCTCCTCAAAATGTCGTTTGTAGTTGACTGTTGATGATACTTCTTTTAAAATTATTGTAAAATAAATCCTACATATAAAAGAATGTAATAAACTTTCTATACCTTTTGAAAAAGAATAATAAACACCTATGAACCTATCAATTTAGAATAGGACATTACCATCCCTACTTCAGAGGTAACCACTATCTTGAACTTTCTGTTAATCATCCTCATGTTTTCCTTTAAAGTTTTGCTCTCTTGCTATGGCTTGCTTAATGGTGCATGTTGTTTAACTTTATGTAAACATAATTACGGCCTAAGTATTCTTTTGTATTTTGCATGCTTTGCTCAACACTGTGGTTTTAAAAATATTGTGGTAAGAAATATATACTATAAGACATGACCTCTTAACGTATTTTTTTTTTTTTTTTTGAGATGGAGTCTCGCTCTGTCACCCAGGCTGGAGTGCAGTGGTGTGATCTCAGCTCACTGCAAGCTCCGCCTCCCGGGTTCATGCCATTCTCCTGGCTCAGCCTCCTGAGTAGCTGGGACTACAGGCATTCACCACCACACATGGCTAATATTTTGTATTTTTAGTAGAGACGGGGTTTCACTGTGGTAGCCAAGATGGTCTCGATCTCCTGACCTCGTGATCTGCCCGCCTCAGCCTCCCAAAGTGCTGGGATTACAGGTGTGAGGCACCATGCCCAGCCCCAAAATATTTTTAAGTGAATACTACAGTGTTGTTAATTGTGGGCACAGTGTCATACAGTAGGTCTCTAGAAGTTTTCTGTCTTGCATGACTGAAACCCACTGAATAGCAACTTTTCCCTCCCCCAGACCCTTGGAACCACCATTCTGTTTTCTGCTTCTATAAGTGACTACTTTAGACACTTCATAAAAGTGGAATCATGCAGTATTTGTCCTTTTGTAACTAGCTTATTTTGCTTAGCATAATGTCCTTAAGGTTCACCCATGTTGCAGCATGCGACAGAATTTTCTTCTTTTTTATGATTGAATAATATTCCATGGTATCCATATATATATATGCGTGTGTGTGTGTGTATGTGTGTATGTATATATATATATATGTGTGTGTGTGTATATATATATATATATATATATATATATATATATATAATCTTTTTTCCTTCCCCCATTTGTCTGTCAGCGGGTCAATGCACATTTAGGTTTCCATTTCTTAGCTATTGTGAATATTGCAGCAATGAATTTGCAGGTGCAAATATCTCTTTGGGATCCTGATTCAAATTCTTTTGGATAATAACCCAGAAGTAGGATTGCTGAATCATGTGGTAGTTCTATTTTTAATTTTTTGAAGAACTTCCATACTGTTTTCCATAGTGGCTATACTCCTTTAAATCTCACTGACAGTGCAGGAGTTCCAATTTCTCCACATTCTCACTGGTACTTGTTTTCTTTTTCTTGTCTTTTTAAAATAATGGCCACCCTAACAGGTATGAGGTGATCTTATGGTTTTGATTTGCATTTTCCTGATTATTAGACATGTTGAGCATCTTTTCACATACCTGTTCGCCATTTGCATATCTTCTTTGGAGAAATGTCTGTTCAAGTCTTACTCACTTTTAATTGGGTCTTTATATATATATGTGTGTGTATGTGTGTGTGTGTGTGTGTATATATATATGCATATGCACACACATATTTATAAGGAAAAAGAAAAGAAATATGTATTAGAATGGAAGAAGAGAAAAGCCATTGTTTGCAAATAATACAATAGTCTAATAGAAACTCAAAAGAAACTACAGATATATCATGACAGACAATTTTTTCAAGATTAACTGACACAAAATCAATATATAAAAGTCAACTGCATTTCTGTACACTAGAAGTATCGGTTAGAAAAATGTAATACTCCAAAAGCAATAACATGTAAAATATTTAGTAATAAAGGCAACCTGTGAGATGGGAAAAATATTTGCAAACTACATATCAGATAAGGGGTTAATTTTCAAAATATATAAAGAACTGCAACTCAATAGCAAAAATAAGTTTACACACATACACATATACATAGCAAAAATATGTTTATATATTTATATATATAAATACATTTAGGCTTACATTTAGGTTACATTTGTCTAGGAAGCAAGCCCCATAAGGAACTTCTCACAGTCTTATTATAAGAAGGTAAAATTGCAGGGGACAATGTTCCTGTTTTGCAGTAGTAAACTACCTTCTCAAAAGGTGGTTATTTTGTCCCCAGGGGACTTTGGCAATGTCTGGAGACATATTTGGTTGTCACAACTGGGGCAGATGTGCTTCTGACATCCCGTGTCTAGAGACTGAGGTTGCTGCTAAATATCTAACAATGCACTGGACAGTTTTTCACAACAAACAATGATCTATCTCCAAGTGCCAGTAGTATTGATGTTGAGAAACGCTGCTGTCCTGCCTCACTGACACATAGCTGTGCATGGCCTCAGAACACCTCAATGTAGGCTGAAGCGGGTAATGATGGGAGTGTCTGCTGGGAGTATCCCATGCTTAGGAGTGCTGATCCTTGGCTCACTGGTTTCACCCAATAAAGGCATTCCTTAGCTCATGCCATGTGACCTTGTGGAATTCATCCCATGTTCTGCTGAATCAGGCAAATAAAGTTCCCTTTTAATTCTAGTTAGCTAAGAGTTTTTCTCATGAAAGGATGTTGAATTTTTATCATATGCCTTTTCCTCATCAATTGAGATATATCTATGGATTTTCTTTTCAACCTGTTATTTTGTGAATTACATTAACCAGATTTCACATTCATTGTCTTTTTTGGGCATCATTTATTTATATGCTTCAAGAAAGTGGAAAGCCTTGAACCGAAATGGCCTAGCCTAAAACAGACAGAGAATAAAAGGGAAGATATATTTCTAGTAAACATGGAATATACATTCCTGAAAATCATTAGGTTACAGAGTTTTGCTTGCTACAAATAATAGGGCTTCTGGAAAAAATAGAGTTGAAGTAGAACATTCAAAACTTGTGCAGTCTCATAAGTAATACATCAGACAAACAGAACCCACACCCAATAAAAACATGACCACAGTTTTAAACATCTTCAGTTACTAATAAAGAAATTCTGTAGTAAATATAGCACTTTACTTTGACAAAAGATGGGGAGTTTGCTTGGTAAGTGGGTATGGTGAAATACTGTGGCTTTTGGGGTATGCACAAAAGGCGGAATGAAGGACATCATCATTCTTGGGACTAAATGTTATACGGGAAGTCATTGTCTTCTATCTCTTACTTCTGTACTGGCTTAAAATAGCAATCTGCTGTATTGACTTGTCAGTTCCTCCCTTTTGTAAGGAAGCTGTATAACCTTGGATGAAACTGGATAACTGTAAATTTCTATCCTGATGCTCTTGACATTAAAATCTTCTTTTTTAGTCTTTTTTTTTTTTTTTTTTTTTTTTGAGATGGAGTCTCGTTCTGTCACCCAGGCTGGAGTGCTGTGCCCAGATCTCAGCTCACTGCAAGCTCCGCCTCCCGGGTTCACGCCATTCTCCTGCCTCAGCCTCCCAGGTAGCTGGGACTACAGGGGCCGCCACCTCGCCCGGCTAGTATTTTGTAGTTTTTAGCAGAGACAGGGTTTCACCGTGTTAGCCAGGATGGTCTCCATCTCCTGACCTCGTGATCCGCCCGTCTCAGCCTCCCAAAGTGCTGGGATTACAGGCTTGAGCCACCGCGCCCGGCCAACATTAAAATCTTGATCTTTGGCTGGGCATGGTGGCTCATGCCTGTAGTCCCAGCATTTTGGGAGACCGAGGCGGGCGGATCACTTGAGGTCAGGAGTTCAAGACCAGTTGGCCAACATGGTGAAATGCTGTCTCCACTGAAAATACAAAAATTAGCTGGGTGAGGTAGTACATGCCTGTAATCCCAGCTACTTGGGAGGCTGAGGCATGAGAATCACTTGAACCCGGAAGGTAGAGGTTGCAGCGAGCTGAGATCATGCCACTGCACTCCAGCCTGGGCAACAGAGTGAGACTTTGTCTCAAAAAAACAAAAAGCACAAAACAAAAAACAAAACAAACAAACAAAAAAAACTTGACCTTTAATCCACCACAATTGTTTATCTGTCTCACTTGAAGCTGATAGTAACTGATGTGTTAGGCTCACTAGCGGTCTCATCTCTGATGGAGTGCAACGTTTAGCTTATTGCTGTGGCAAATAGCATATGCTCTCATTTATTTGAAAATATTTTATTATTTCAAACTTGTCAATATTTAAGGCATGTCTTTTATTTATTTATTTTTAAATTTTTATTCATTCATTTTCTTGAGACGGAGTCTCCTTTTGTCGCCCAGGCTGGAGTGCAGTGGTGCAATCTCCGCTCACTGCAACCTCCGCTTCCTGGGTTCAAGAGATTCTCCTGCCTTAGCCTCCCAAGTAGCTGGGACTGCAAGCTGGCTAATTTTTGAATTTTTCGTAAAGATGGAGTTTCACCATTTTGGCCAGGCTGCTCTCAAACTCCTGATCTCAAGTGATCCACGCCCGTTAGCCTCCCAAAGTGCTGGGAATACAGGCATGAGCCACCATGCCTGGCCTTAAGGCATTTCTTTTAAAATCGTATTTCAGATTCTTGTTTCCAGAACATTGAACACAGTATTAAATACTTCTATCAAGATAGAACTCAAGACAACAGCATATTACACACTTGGTAGGGAAATGCCTATAGGTAAACTGAGATAAGAAGGGGGAGATGAAGTGTGTGTATTTTGTGTGTCACTCCAGAGATACCATGTTCAATATTTTTGCATTTGATTGGCATTATATGACAGGACAAGGCACAGTCACCTTATGAAAAACTGTATTAACCCAGTTTTACATGTTAGTGATTTAATTCCTTACTTATCTACCATGTTTGAACATATTCTGCTTGTTAAAGCACTTGCTTCAACAGGAGAGACTCGTGTGTGTGTGTGTGTGTGTGTGTGTCTGTGCACGTGTACCTTTCGGTTAATGGGAGGTGACATCACAGTAATCTTTGCCCTGACAGTGTGCCTGACTGAATAGTATAAGCTGAATTAATGCCCTTGTTAGAGATTGTGGGATCCCAAAATATTTAATGCCTAAAAATCAGGTAACCTGATCATCTGAACCCCTTCTCCACCTTCCACTGAGCCAGACAAAGGTGCAAACGCTTCCTTAAAGGAAGATCAACCAGGAAAAAGTTATGCCTATTCTTTAGCTACTTTTCCCCTAGTTTTAAAGATATGAAATTCTATTTAAAGTATTATCACAATAATATATGTACACAGTATAAAATGTAAAGTGTAAAACCAGGTTTACAATGGGAATCTCCTACATTGCTCCTATTTACCTTGTTTCCTGATACGCAGAGGTCCTGATACGAGAGGTAACCACTTTTAGCTCTTCTAGCTGTTTCTAATATCTATCTCCATGTTTCTAAATAACATTCTTATGTATTATTAATATTCTTAAATTTGTATTCTAAATTATGTATTATGTAATATTCTTAAATTTCTGAAAATTTGAATTTGGATTAAAAATTATTTTATTGTGCTAAGAACACTTAGCATGAGATCTACCCTTGGAACACGTTTTTAAGTGTGTAGTACCGTATTAACTGTAGGCACTATGTTGTACAGCAGATCTCTAGAACCTTCTCATCTTGCATAACTGAAACTACTCATTGAATAGCAACTCCCCATTTCCCCCTTCCTGAAACCCTTGGAAACTACCATCATACCTTTTGCTTAAATGAGTTTGACTTACTTTAGACAACTCACGTAAGATACCTTATAATAGTGGAACTGTGAAATTGTTTTCAAATATACTTATGGGTTATTTGTATGTATTCTATTGAAACTATCTATTCAGATTCTTTGTTCACTCTTTAATTGGGTTATATTTTTTCTATTGAGTTGTTTGAGTTCCTTATATATTTTAGATATTAATCCCCTATCAGATGTACAGTTTGTAAATATTTTCTACCATTTCATAAGTTGTGTCTTCAATCTGTTGTTTCTTTTTTTTTGTGCAGAAGCTTGTTAGTTTGATGTAATTTCATTTGTCTATTTTTGCTCTTATTGCATATATTTTTGGGGTCATATCCAAAATATTGCCCAGACCAATGCCGTGGACCTTTCCCACTATATTTTTTTCTAGTAGCTTTATAGTTTCAATTCTTATGTTTAAGTCTTTAGCTCACTTTGTTGATTTTTACTTGTGGTGTGAGATAAGGGTCCAATTTTAGTCTTCTGCATATGGAGATCCAGCTTTGCCAACATTGTTACTGAAGAAACAGTCTCTTCCCCATTGGGTATTTTTGGCACCTTTGTCAAAACTCAGTTGACTGTAAATGCATGGATTTATTTCTGGGATGTCTATTTTGTTCTATTGGCCTATGTGTCTATTTTTATGCCAGTACCATGCTATTTTGATTACTATGGCTTTGTAGCATATTTTGAAATCAGGTAATGTGATGCCTCCTGACAAAAAGATTTGTCACTTTTGCTCAAGATTGCTTTTGTTAAAGCAGTCTTTAACAAAAGGTCTTTTGTGGTTCCATGTAAACCAAAGGGTCTTTTGTGGTTCCCTGTAATTTCCTAGAATTTCCCTGTAAATTCTAGGGCCTTTTAGTTCTATTTCTATGAAAAATATCCTTGGAATTTTGATAGGCATTTCACTGAATCTGTAGATTACTTCGAGTAGTATGAGCATTTTAACAATATAAATTCTTTAATTCATAAACATAAAATAATATTTTTATTTACTATGTCTTCCTTAAACTGATAACAACTTAACTTTGATTACATTAAAACTCTATACTTTGATTCCACCCTGTCCCCCTTTTTTAAAAGATGGGGTCTTGCTACATTGCCCAGGCTAGTCTCAAAGTCCTTGGCTCAAGTGATCTTCCTGCTTCAGTCTCCTGAGTAGCTGGGATTGTAGGCATGAACTACTGTGCCTGGCTCCCACATTAAACATTTTAATGTTACAACTTACATCTTTTTATATTCTGTACTCTTTGACAAATTATTGTAGCTTTTATTATTTCATAGTTTTGTGTTTTAGCCTTCATACTAAAAATATTTGATTTACCCACCACCATTATAGTATTAGAGTATTCTGAATTTGACTATGTACTTACTTTTATTAGTGAGTTTTATACTTTCATATGTTTTCATCTTACTTATTAAAATCTTTTTCTTTCTGCTTGATGAACTTCCTTTAGCATTTTTTTGGTAATACTAGTCTCGTGCCAATAAAGTCCTCCAGCTTTTGTTTGTCTGGACAAGTTGTAATTTGTCTTTCATTCCTGAAGGACAGTTACTTTTTTTCCTTCAGCACTGTGAATATATCATTTCACTTTCCTGATCTTTAAAGTTTCTGCTGCAAAGTTCACTGTTAGCCTTATAGGAATTCCCTTATTTCAGGATCCTCTCTCTGCTTTTGATTTTTGACAGACTGATTGTAATATATCTTGGTATAGTGTTGTTTGGTTTAAATTTTATTGAAAGCCTTTGACCTTCCTACACCTATATATTTATGTCCTTTCCCAGATTTGGAAAGTTTTCTGCTGTTATTTATTTAAATAAGATTTCTACCCCTTTATTATGTCTCTTCTACTTAAAATCTCATAACTTGAATATTTGTTCTTTTGATGCTGTCCTAGACATTTCATAATCTTTCTTCACTACTCTTCATTTTTTTCTTTTTTCTCATCTGAGTGTATATTTCAAAATAACTTTTCTTTGAGTTTACAGGTTCTTTCTTCTGCTTGATCAATTCTGCTATTGATGCTCTTTATTGAATTTTAAATTTCATGCATTACATTTTTCAGCTGCAGAATGTCTGATTTTGAAAAAATGGCCTTTCTCTCTCTATTAAATTTCTCATTTTGGTCATTTACTCTTTTTCTGATTTCATGAATTATTTCTCTGTACTAGTATTATTTTTTGAAGTCCATCAAGCTTCCTAAGAACAATTAGTTTGAATCCTTTGTCAGGCAGTATTGTATTTCTCCACTTCTTTGAGGTCAGTTATTAGATTACTGTGTTCTTTTGAAGGTATCACACCTCTCTAATTTCTCATGTTTCTTGTTCCCTTATGTTACTATCTGTACATTTGACAAAGTAGGGACTTATTGCAGGCTTTTCAGAGCCCTTCCCCAGTCAGTCTGTCCAGAGATTCTGGGGAGACCACTGGGTGTGGTCTGTGGGCAGGCTTGAGTCCTTGGGCAGCCTAGCCTGGTGTCTGGGTCAGCAGGTGGTTGGACCTGTTACCTGGGTGAGGTTGGGCCTGGAATCTGTATTCATAGGAGCTAGACTGAAACCCGGGTCCATGGGGGTTGGTTTGGTCTTGGGGTGGCCGTTGAGCCTGAGTCTGAAGGGACTGACCAAGTACTGAGATGAGCCTGAAACCTGGGTCCACTGGGCAGGCCTGTGGCCTTAGTCCATGGGATTGGGCCTGTTTCCTGGGTCCATGGTGTCTGACCTTGAGCCTGGGTCTTCAGGGATGGTACTGGATCCTCAGTGCATGGGGAATTGGCCTGGTATTTGGGTCTACTGGGATGGACCTGGATCCTGGGTCTGTAGAGCAATCCTGGACCCTTTGTATTCTAGACTCTGAGAACACAGAATCTGGCCTAGAGTCTGGGTTTGGCCTGGTGTTGTGGCAGCTGTAGTGACGGGGTCTGTGGGGGCTTGTCTGGATCCTGGCATTGCAGATGCTGGCCAGTTTCCTGGAGATATATGTGCTGGCTTAGAGTCTGGATCTGTGGAGACCTGCCTGGAGCCTGGGTTTACTGGGGCTGACCCTGGGGGGTGGGTGTGTGGGAGCTGGCCTGGAGACTATGTTCACAAGGGTTGTCCTGGGTCCTGGCCATAGGGGCTAGCCTGGAGCCTGGGTCTCTGGGGGCCAGTCCAGTGTTGTGTTCTGCTGAGATAAGCTAGACCCTGGGTCTACTAAGGTTTGGGGCCATAGGAAACATCATGGTACTGACTCAGAGACAGCTAGGGACAGCACCTTTGCCTCAGAGACCACTGAAATTATTCAAACTGGCCAATCTTGAGACACTTACCCTGCCTCACCTGCTCCTTCTTTCAGGAACCACAGAAAAGGTTTGCCCACATTTCTCCCTCACTCTCTCTATCTCTTGATGGAAAAAGGTGCTTCCTATGTGCCCCCCACCCTACCCTTCCCGTGGCAAGGTGTGACTCTCCTTTGAGATATGTGAGTATAACAAACTCTCTTTTAAATGGCAGTCATCTCCTGATATGTTGGCTTTGTTATATGTAAATAATATTAAATACCTAAATAATATTAAAACCCAGTTTTTTAAAAAGGAGCTTGGGAGGCAAAGGACTAGAAAATCAGTAGCAAGGATGTCTGTGGTAGGGCAAGAGGACCGACATGTGAGCGGACACTTACTGTGAAGCTTTGTGTATTACATATTAACACCCATTGGGAAGCATCTATGATGGATTAGACACTGACAGTCAAGATGAAAAACTCAAGAAGTTGACATTAAGCAGCTTTCCTTTCTTTTCTTTCTCTCTCTCCTTCCTTCCTTCCTTCCTTCCTTCCTTCCTTCCTTCCTTCCTTCCTTCCTTCCTTCCTTCCTTCCTTCCTCTCTCTTTTCTTTTCTTTTCTTTCTCTTTCTTTCTTTTGACAGGGTCTGGCTCTGTTGCCCAGGCTGGAGTGCAGTGGTGCGGTCTCCTCTCACTGCAACCTCTGCCTTCCAGGCTCAAGAGATTCTCTTCAGCCTCCCAAGTAGCTGGGATAACCAGCCTTCATTACCATACCTGGAGAAGTAACTGTGCAGCACAAGGTAGAGGACAGTGGTGAGCATGGAAATGCACCACTCAGATCTCCTGCTGCTTCAGGGTGTGTAACTGATGGATGCCCCCAGCTACTGTCCTCTGCATCTGCCACTATGTCTGTGCAGAAGTCATGGATGCTTCCCTCAGGTTACTCCCAGTCAATGACTGAGTGCGGCCCAAACACTAAGGCAGGCCCATTCTGAGACCTGGGTCTCTTCTGATAGGTGACTTCAGTTCAAGCCTTGTCTTTCAGCCTGGCTGGCACTTTACTAATGTTGTACTTCATTCTGAGACTCTTACTCCTTCCTTCTCTCCTCCCTCAGAGCAGGCAGCCCTGCATCATGGTCTCATGCTGTCCTTGCCATTTTGGCTGCTTCCCTTTGCCCCTCACAGGCATTTTCCCTGACACACACTCTTGATTGTCTAATCCTGTCTAGACATCTGCTTTTCAGAGGGAGGCTTAAACAAACCTACTCACCCATAGTTTTGGTTTGAATAGTTCAGGAAATGATTTAAAAAGGGAGAAGAAGAGCGAGAAGAAGGGAGAAAAGAGCATGCTTTTTCTTTTCCTTAATAGTTATGACTATCAAGTCAAGATGATTAAATTCCATTAGAAACATTAAAAAGATTGAGGTATGCTTTTTAAATGAAATGACAATATTCATCATATTCTTAAAGATTTATTCCCTGTAACTATTATGCAATTATGATAAAAATGTTAGATGTCAACTTAAAGCATGCTAGGGAATAATTGACTTTTCAAAATTTGTTTATAATAGTCACAAATAAAATTTTGGAAGACTTGTCCAGACTTCTACTACCTTTGTGGTCCTGTACTAAATGTGAAATAGTAATCGCATCCTTTTTTCAAATCCTAAGGGAAAAGGCCATAAAGGATGGAGAGAGAGAGAGAGAGAGAGAGAGAGAGAGAGAGAGAAGATTCAGCAGTCTTACAGATTTTTCTGTGGTTTAAAATATACAATGTTTTATCTCTTTGTCTTCTTGTCATATTAACAAGCATTTAACTCTGAAAGGACATCTTGGGCCTGGGAACATCATGGGCAAATTGGAGACCAGTTATCCAAATCTGAGCCTGTAACACCGGCGTCTCCTCAGGCTTGGTTAAGGAGTTTCCACCTTGAGAGAGAAGAGAGAATCAGGGATGTAGGAAGGTGCAAAGGTTCAGGGAAGGTTCAGCCTGGCTTGTACTTTGTCAATGCCAGGGGACATGGCATTGCAGGGAACATGGTTTTGTGTCCTGGGGCACTGTGGCAGAAATCCTGCTAAGTACTCTCCTTCAAAGAAAACTGAGATACGCTGCCCCAGAATCAGGGACTGAGGATCAGGGACTCTAGGCAAGCCATCCTAAGGAATGATGAATTTATAATCCCTTACCTTACAATGTAAATATGAAGAGAAAGGTGCTGTGAAAGGTACCATGAAAAATTAAAATAATAACGATAAAAATTCAATAACCCTTGAGCAGCTTAGGGATTATCTTGTCCAAATGTCCCCTTCATACAGAGGAGAAGGGTAGTGCCCCTTATGTGAAATGGACAGTGCATATTCTGAGCAAGGATATCTATTGAGCTGCCCCCTTCACTGTTCAGAGGCAGATCTGTGGGCCAACCCAATTCGAAAGCTCTGATCTCAATGATTTCCAGGGGCATGGGCAGTTCTCAGCTCCTTCTAAGATGAATGCTTCTGCAGGAAGGTTTCAGGGGCAGCCGAGAAGGGCAGATCTGGGGCTCCTCACCTCAATCCAAAGTCCACCAGGGCTCCATACACTGATGTTGACCGTTGAAGAAGCAACACTTCTTGACCCCCAGCCAGGCTTTATCATGCCAGCGCACAGGTAAGAGGGTGAAAGGGCAGGACAGAGTAAACTCTGGGCAATATCCAGGTTTCTGTGCAGCTGGAGAAAAATGCCACAGGGTGAGTCAAGGGCAACCATAAGTCACTTCCAAGCATCAGGGCCAGCTCTTTCCATGGATTCCTCAGAGGACATGTTCCCTAACCCCAACCACACCCAGGATTGCCATGCCTCACTCACTCAGACTCTTCAGGATTCCAGGCTGAACCACGCGGAGGCAAAGGAGGACGGTCACAGAGAGTAGAGAGAGGCTGCTCAGCTTCATGTTGCAAGAAAAGGGCGTGGGTGCCCCTGGAGGCTGGACCCGTCTATGTCAGTTCTGGCGGGGCTCTACCAGCAGGCGGCGCTGTGGCTCTGGGGGCTGGAGGTCAGAGGTGCCTCAACTTGACCCAGAACCATCAGCTGTTTCCTTTCACCTCCAGGAAGAGACAACGTGAAACAATTTGTGCGGTATAATTTATGAGAGCCCTCATGGACTGCCTCTCTTCAGGGTGTTGCAGGGATACCCTGGCTCTTCCTCATTCTGACTTTAGCCAGCGGATTTTGAGGCAATAGGAGGGCATTGTCTTTTCCCAGGCTTGCATCAGGTCTGACCAACTCCCCTCATCCCAGTGTGTATCCAGAACAATTGAAACCCACCCCTCCCAGTGGTGTTCACATATGGGTGCATTTGGGGTACCACATAGACGTTGAAACACACACAAAGACAAAGCAAGATACTGTGCTATTAGCAAGATAATTTCTAGATTCATAGGAAATATAAATGTATTATGAACTACAGAGAAGTAAGTTTCAGTTGCATTATTAGTGTTTGCTCCTTTAACTCCTGTCTTTATGTCACCATGACTCTGCCAAAACTTTATTTGTTGATAAAATTAAAAGTCTAACTAGGTCGTTTTGAAATGTGACCCCTAGGCTAAATAACCATTCTACCTCTCTGCACTCCTGTAAAAGTGTGTGATGTACCTACTCACTTGGTGGCTTAGAACATAGCTATCAGTAATGGTGAGAAATGGGTTTATGAGTGCACACAGGAAAATTGGTACCTGGTGTGGAAGAGAGAAATACTGAGGAAAAAGCTCTCTGAAGCAGGTGTTCTATCTATCTATCTGTCTATCTATCTATCTATCTATCTATCTATCTATCTATCTATCAATCATCATCGTCATTCTTTCCTCTCTTTCTAGTACAATCTTGTGGTTACCTCCCAGCTGTGTGTCTTTTTGCTGTTTTATGACACAAAGCCGGAGAGTTAATATATCCTTGAGGTAGGACAGTAAAGGTATATTGCTGGCCTTGCCAGCTGAAGGCAAATTGCTTCTGGTGGGCCTTATGGACAGGAAGGGAGGAAAAGGCATTTGCCAAATCAATGGCTGTACACCAGGTACCAGGAAATGTGTTAATTTACTCAAGCAATGAAACCACATCTGGTACAGCAGCTGCAATTGGAGTCACCACTTGGTTAAACTTATGATAATCCACTGTCATTCTTTAAGATCCATCTGTCTTCTGCACAGGCCAAATGGGAGAGTTGACTGGGGATGTAGAGGGAATCACCACTCCTGCGTCTTTTGAGTCCTTGATGGTGGCGCTAATCTCTGTAATCCCTCCAGGGATGTGATATTGTTTTTGATTTACTATTTTTCTAGGTAGCTCTAATAGCTTCCATTGGCCTTTCCCACCATAATAGCCCTCACCCTACCAGTCAGGGAGCCAATGTGGGGATTCTGCCAGCTGTTAAGTATGGCTATACCAATTATGCATCTGGCACTGGGGAAATGACCACAGGATGAGTCCCAGGACCCACTGGACCCACTATAAGTTGGACCTGAGCTAAAACTCCATTAATTACCTGATCTTCGTAAGCCCTTACTTTTGGTCCTGCAGGACCACAGTGATGTTTTGGGTCCCCTGGAATCAATGTCAGCTCAGAGCCAGCATCCAGTAGTCCCTGAAATGTCTGATAATTTCCCTTTCCCCAGTGCATAGTTACCCTGGTAACTGAAGACTGAAGCTGTCCTTGGGAAAGAATGGGAGAAAGATTCACTGTATAAATTGGCAGTAGGGTAGTGGGGTCTTTCCTCAAGGGGACCTGGCTTTCCCTTCATTCAAGGGGTTCTGGGTCTGTAAACTGGTTCAAGTCTGGAAATTGATTGAGGGGCCATGATTCTCTGCTTTTATAATTCAAATTAGTCTTTTGTCCATTCGACCTAGAAGTTTTATGTTTGTATAAATTAAATAGCAATGCAGTAGGCCTCCTATCAATTTCACTTTTTAGGAACACTACAATTAATTAGCCAGTGCCAGAGCTCTACATGAGTCAGACTGATTGATGCTTTGCTTCTGCTGTCCATTATGGTAGCTACACCCACCTTGCCTTTGACAGTTGAGTGCTGCCACTTGGCTCTTGCCACCTTGGGCTTCAGTTATTCCCATTGTATTTAAATTTTGTAGTTGAGTGACTGCGGTTCCCACTGTTAGATCTGACATATAGAAAAGAGCAATTACAGGGCTCTTCAAAGATGCAGGTGCTGCCCTCACAAATCTATTTCACAAGGCATTGGTCAAGGGTGTAACTTCTGGACCCTCCCAGCTGGTATGAGTAGGTTTAAAGTGACTAATTCACTCTACCATCCTAATCTCCCTAAGCCTTTGGATCCCTTCCTCTACATTAAGCCAAGGGAGATCAGGCATTTACAGCTCACTCACAGTGGGCCATCTTTTAATCCATATTTCAGCTAAACAAGCAAATAAACTATTAGAACCTTTTAAAACTCCCTGAGCTGCAACATTAAATGCAGAGTCCCTACTTAGTGGGCCTAAATAAATAAATTCAGCCTGATCCAACTCTGTGTTCCTTCCACCATTATCCCACACCCTTAATATCCATGTCCATGCTTGTTCTCCATTTCTGCTCATATAAATGAGAAAACTCAAGCAATTCTTTTCGAGTGTAGTACATCTCCTCATGGGTCACACTCTCAACTTCACCTCTAGGGGCCTGCTGGGACTTTAGTCTATTTATAGTTCTAGAAGCAAACAGGGGTATTGGGGATGACTCCTGAGGAGACTCAACATTATCTTGCCTGGCAACTGCCTCAGGGGAGGCCATCACTGTTGCATGAGGCAGCACAGGGTTAATCTCCCCAGACAAAGGTAGAAAGGCTGATGGCAGCATGGGTCGGGGAGGTGATGTTGCCACTACTGGGGATGAGGAAGCTGTTTCTTCTGGCAAAAAAGTTCACCAGAGTTTACAAACTCAGTGTCTCCAGCTTCATCAGGGTCCTCCCACATGTCCCTATTCCAAGTTGCAGGGTCCCATTCTTTTCCAATCAATGACACCTGGTGAGGCTGTGCATGCACCTTTCGTTGCAGGTCAACCACTCGCATGATAAGAGCTTGTGTGTTTTTCCACAATTTCAGCTCTTTCTCTAAAGGAGATAAGACTCTCACTCAGGGCAATCTTAGCAGATTTGATACTCAGTATCTGCTTCTGAAACTGGGAGATAGAATCCCTGAGTTCATCATTTTCTTTCATCACTTTGTCCACTGAACTTAGGAGTAACAAATCAGCTTCATTATGTTCCTTGGTTCTCCACATATGGTCAAAGGTACTATGTATAGAGTCACTAAACTCCTTGCCTTTCACAAGCAGTGAATCAGGAGGGTCAAATGAGTTTATTTTGCATAACTCTCTAAACAGTTAATGCCAAGGACTATCAGTGCTCTCCATACTACTATTAAAACTAGAGTCCTTAGCATTTTTTGGTCTAATCATACTAAGCAGCCAACTCCAGAAACCCCAAACCAATGAAAGAACTCCATTTTTAATATTCTGTTCCTCTAGAACCACTCTTGGTACCAAAATCTGTATTAGTCAGAGTTCTCTAGAGGGACAGAACTAATAGGAGATATATATATATATACACACACACACACACACACACACACACACATGGAGAGAGAGAGAGAGTTTATTAAGTATTAACTCACGTGACTGCAAGGTCTCACAATAGGCCATCTGCGAGCTAAGGAGAAAGGAGAGCCAGTCCAAGTCCCAAAACTGAAGAACTTGGAGTCTGATGTTCAAAGGCAGGAAGCATCCAGCATGAGAGAAAGATGTAGGCTGGGAGGCTAGGCCAGTCTAGTCTTTTCACATTTTTTTCTGCCTGCTTTATATTATAGTCACACTGGCAGCTGATTAGATGGTGTGCACCCAGATTAAGGGTGGGTCTGCCTTTCCTAACCCACTGACTCAAATGTTAATCTCCTTTGGCAGCACCCTCAAAGACACACCCAGGATCAATACTTTGCATCCTTCAATCCAATCAAGTTGACACTAGGTATTAACCATCACAGTAGTTTCATAGAAATAGCGTTGAATCTGTAAATTGCTTTGGGCATTATGGTCATTTTAACAATATTGATTCTTTCTATCCATGAGTGTGAAATGTTTTTCCATCTGTTTGTGTAACCTCTGATTTCTTTCAGCAGTGTTTGTCATAATTGTAGTAGAGATGTTTTACCTTTCTGGTTAGTTGTATTCCTAGGTATTTTATTTTATTTTTGTGGCAATTGTGAATGGGATTGCATTCTTAGTTTGGCAGTCAGGTTGGACATTACTGGCATATAGAAATGCTATTTACTTTTGTACATTGATTTAGTATATCATACAGGAGCTAAGGCCTGCCACAGGGCCCTCACAATTCTGCCTGGTGCCCTATACTACTGTGGCTGAGCTGGCACGCAAGTTGTGAGACAAAGTCCTCTTTACTCGTCCCTCTCCTCTTGTCAAACAGAAGAAAGAGGTCTCTTTCAGAGCCATGTGCTGCACTGCCTGGGGTTGAGGGAGGGTGATGAAAGCACTCCCTCAGCTGCCCAGACTGGTGTCTCTCTAGATTGCATGCACCCCATGTCCACTGGCCTCTGAACTCAGCACAGCACTAGGATTTGTCTAGGAGTTGTAGTCCTCGTGGCCTAGACTGCCTTTCAAGTTTATTTAGTTGCCCATAGCATTTCAGCCTGCAGTGGTGAGGCTTGCCAAAACTCATGTTCCAACTGCTGGAATGGGTGATTGTCCTCTGGCTAAGGGTCATCTAAATGCTCCCTCCGTGGGCATCGACTGAGTTATTTCTGGTGTTGACAGCACTGAGTTCCAATGCAGAATCCCACAATCACTGAGCTCTCCCTCTCCCAGTGCATGTATTTTCTCTCTGTGCCATGCAGCCTCTGCCGTGGGATGGGGAGGGGGTGGCGTCAGCAATTCGTGACTCTTTCATACCCTCTTCAGTGTATCTTTCAGCGATATGAAGTTAGATCCAGGTATTGAGATTACTCACCCGATTTTCTGTTTTTTGTTTGTTTGTTTGTTTTTTATGAAGGTATTCTTTTTGTGTAAGTAGTTGTTATATTTGGTGTTCCTATAGGGAGGATGATCCATGGAGGTTTCTATTTGGCCACCTTGCTCTGTCTGCAACCTTCTGTTTGTTTTTGTTTTTTAAAACATATAAACAGTTTGTGCTCAATTATACATTTTCCCCCGATCCATGGAAGGTATTCACTTAATTATCTGTTTGGGTATGTGAAACTTCCAACATGGTTCCAGAGTCAGCTCTATGCATAAAGGTATATTCAGAGAAGAATCAGGTATCCGTCTCCATTCTCTCTCTCTTTTCTACACCATTCCTGACACCTTAGGTGATCACTCTCATGGTCTCTTGGTTTTTCCTTTGTGTGTTTCTTTTTTCCTGCATTGTGTAGATAAATGAACATTTTCTTCTTTTGCATTATTTATTACAAGATACTGTCACTTTATAATGTATCTGGAAATCATACCTCAGTTTGTAGCCATCTTCACTGTTCCTCTAAACAGCTGCATAATACTTTGTTGCATAGATGTACTATTAACACCATTTACCCAACAACTCTCCACTGTATAGGCATGTTGGCTGTTTTCAATACTTTGCAGTTACAAACAACGCTGCAATTAATACATTTACTTTAATTTTCCACATTGGGGCTTGGATTGTCTGATTGGTCTGGCATTCCTACTGTAACTCTTTCAACCAGGGACAACCTGAGCTGATCAATGAATATCTTTTGTGAAAGACCTCTGTATCCTCCTGTCTTGGTCTACATCCTGTGGAAAGAAAAATTATTTGAAATCATAACAGATCATTTCAATTCCAAGCTCTGTTCTTGACTCCAAAATAATTTTCTCATTTATATGAGGAGGGCAGTTTTCTAGCATATGTCAGCAGGGATTTCATTCTAAATTCGGGGGTAAGTTTTGGCTCAGGGCATCTGTTACAAGCTGGAAAGAACCTGGAGCCTGTCCTGGCCCCTAAGTACTCTGCAATCCTGGGGTCAGATACAGATGGCTGGCTAGAACAGAGTCTGCAAGTGGCTCTAGTGTGCCTGAGGTCGTCAGTGATGCTCACTGCTCTACCCCTGAAATGTACCCAGAGCCTGGAGAGATGCTATCTGGGCTCCTTATCACAGAAAAACTTTGTAGTGCCGAGGTCTCTAGGTCTCCAGGGGAAGAGGGTGGTGTCAGTTGAGTTGTGCCTAAAACCACACTTTCTGACTTCTCTACTTAGAAGTCACACTGGACATTGCAACTGCCTTTTCTGGGTAATTTCTACCATTTTTTTAAAAAATGGAAATCTTTATTTTTGTTTCCTTTTTTTTCATTTCTCCCCAACAAAGAAGCCAAGGTTGCCCAAATGGGGCCATCAGTATCTGTACAATCAAGAAGTAACATAGTCAGGAATGCTCAGAGGGCCCCACGAATCTCAAATCCTTTACTTTTCTGTTAGTTTTTTTTTTCCCCAGAAGGTAATGTCAGCTTCAGAAATGGACAGAGACTGTCCAAAGTCCTGTATCAGCTTGGTAGCACAGATGCCCCAACAACAGATTTTGCTACAACAAAATCTGTGGAAGGAAAACACAAAGTTTTTCTTTCCCTGGGACCCAAGATGTACTGAAGGTGGCTATTGTAAACAATTTTCATTCTTGGCTTCTAAGTGTAATAATTTCATTCCTATTTTGGGGAAATTAACCACCATATAAGCCCTGGAAGCCAGAGGCTGTGCCACTCTTTATAACAGAGTGGGAAAATCTGGATGCTTGTTTTCTCTGCCTCCACTGAGAGACAACCTCATATGAGCACATGCTGGGTTAATGTCATCTGATGCACAAACTCTAAACTGGACTTGGGAGCTAGTGATAATAGGATGTGAACATTTATTCCTGGGACAGTTATAGCAATGTCAGCTGTATTTGGCTTTTCAGAAGAGAAAGGGAAATGATGATAGAGACATTGGCTGTGAGACATGTAACCGCCACCTGCTCTCAGGTGTCACCAATGAGCTCTACTGAGGCCAGTATCTGGCTGATTTTGCCTGTGATTCTGCATTCATAGCCTTGCTTGCTTTTTCCTTTTCTTATAACTTGGATTTATAGGTTCCTTAATGGTTTTGTGATCCATTTAATTTTAACTGAGCCAAGACTGACTTCTTTGTAATTAAGAAGTGAATGACTGGGTGACTCTTGTTAGGGAATAGATGTGTGGAGAGCTCCATGAATTACTCCAAATCAACAATCACGGCTGGTGAAAGTTATTTTTAAATTTTTAAAAAGATTTTATTTTTATTGTACACATTTAAGGTATACAACATGATATTTTGATATACATATACATAGTTAATTACTACAGTCAAGCCAATTAACATATTCATCATCCCACATAGATTTCTTGTTTTGGGAAGACCACATAAAATCTACTCTCTTACCAAATTTCCAGTAGACAATACTAATAATCGAGTGACCCAGTGACTTCTGCTCTGCAATAGCAGTGTGAGGAGCTCACACTGGGAGCTTAACCAAACAACCATCTGGGAGTTGTCCTACATGCATACATTTTAACCAAACAACCATCTGGGAGTTGTCCTACATGCATACATTTATTTTTTTATTTTTTATTTTTTTTGAGACAGAGTCTTGCTCTGTTGCCCAGGCTGGAGTGCGGTGGCCGGATCTCAGCTCACTGCAAGCTCCGTCTCCCGGGTTTAGGCCATTCTCCTGCCTCAGCCTCCCAAGTAGCTGGGACTATAGGCGGCCGCCACCTCGCCTGGCTAGTTTTTTTTTTTTTTTTTTTTTTTTTAGTAGAGACGGGGTTTCACTGTGTTAGCCACGATGGTCTCAATCTCCTGACCTCGTGATCTGCCCATCTCGGCCTCCCAAAGTGCTGGGATTACAGGCTTGAGCCACCGCCCCCAGCCACATTTATTTTTAAAACTCTACTACACCTTGAAAGAACACAGAGTGTCCATGCCATTTGAGCCATAACCTACTCTGTACTTTCTACCTCCTAGCTCAGCATGAGGGAAGCTGCACTTGGGGCATGTATAGCCAAGAACAGGGAAAATCCCTTTTCTCCTACCTCCCTGTCAAGGATTATGATGTCTCTCCAAGAAGAAAAGGCTGCAAGCATCTCTTAAATTCCTTCCCGGGTGATGTTGCAGAGGTTGTATTGCAGGTGTGTGTGACCAAGAGGTACGAGGCTCTATTCTTCCACCCAACACCACTTGCATTGTAGACGGTGTACCTCAGGCATTGGAGGTAAAGAATATTGTGACCCCCATTCCCCCTGGCACAGCTAATTAGTAGGGTAGAGTTTTCAAGTTAGGGAATGCATGCCAACAACATCAGAGACTACTGCTTATGCCTAGAACCATGTTGGTAAAACAAGGCTGTCACCCTGAGAGAAGTGGGCCACTATTTCCAAAAAAAAGCTCCACAGAAAAAGCTCACGGATTTTCCAGTGGTGAAAGGCAGGCTATAAGAACAGAGGGCTCCAAAATCCTCCCAAAGGAACTGACTATTATCTTGGAACAGAGTGTGAGGAATGTCTAGACTAATGGTGCTCTTGAAAACAATGGGAATTTTAGTGGTAAACCATGAAAAGGAGATTGGCAGCTCCATGGCAGAAAATCTAATGATTAAGGAAACTGAACATATCACTTGATAAAGTAGCATTTGAGAATTTCCAGAAATATATTGAGGGTAAATTGTAATAAAAAAGGGAGTTGCCCATGACACATTTTAATGCTACCAATTTTGTCATAACAATATGTCAACGTAATTAGAGCATATGGTATTATTGAAGGAAATACACACACATATCAACGGGAAAAAAATAAACTTGATGCCTTCAAACATCTAGCAAACAATAAAGGCAGAATCCTACATTATCCAAGAAATGTTAGATAAGACAGTAAATGATATATATATATATATTTTTTTTGAGACGGAGTCTTGCTCTGTCGCCCAGGCTGGAGTACAATGGCGCGATCTCGGCTCACTGCAAGCTCCGCCTCCTGGGTTCACGCCATTCTCCTGCCTCAGCCTCCCGAGTAGCTGGGACTACAGGCGCCCGCCACCTCGCCCGGCTAGTTTTTTGTATTTTTTTTTTTAAGTAGAGATGGGGTTTCACCGTGTTAGCCAGGATGGTCTCGATCTCCTGACCTCGTGATCCGCCCGTCTCGGCCTCCCAAAGTGCTGGGATTACAGGCTTGAGCCACCGCGCCCGGCCGACAGTAAATGATATTAAGACAGATTACCAGCAATTCAGGGGAAATACTAGATTTGTATCTTACACATGATCTCAAAGTATGTTTCAGATGGTCAAGAATTTAAATGTAAGGATTGAACTATAAAAGTATTCAAAGAACACATGAGTGAAGTTTTGTAGAATGTTGATATGGGAATGATTTTCCATATCAAATTCATATTGTTAACCACATGCAAATAAAAAACTTTTGTTGGGAAAAATCTAACATATAGTAATATAAACAATTAGAAATTCAAAAATATGAGTACAATCACGTGATGGGAATAAATATATTCTATATTATATTGAAAGAACTTTTATAACACAAAAGAACACAGATGATCCAATAGAAAAATAAGCATGGACCATGTATACATGATTTATGGAAAAAGTAATGTAAGTAGATAATAGATGTATGAAAATAAATACAACTTCAACCAAAATTAAATAATGTTATTTAAAACAAACACACAAGTCATTTTTTTTGTTTCTATGGAATGTTCTTCTTACTACTGATTTTGGGCAAATTTCATTTGCCAGTAGTCTACGTCTCAGTTATTGTGAAATGAATACCTTGATCTCTTAAGTCTTTTCTTACTATGAAAAAGATTTCAGGGATCTAAGCTAAGGTCTCTGCCAGGTGAAGAGTGAATTTGCAATAAAGGAGCAGAAAATTTGTGCAGTGGAATCACTGTAAGTGAGGATGCCAAGGTGATGTAGAAGACGTTGATGCTGGCAGATTTGACATTTTGTGGCATGTCACTTTATTTTTTATTTTTATTTTTACCTTTTTTGAGACAGAGTCTCATTCTGTTGCCCAGGCTGGAGTGCAGTGGCGCGATCTCAGCTCACTGCAACTTCCACCTCCTGGTTTCAAGCAATTCTCCTGTCTCAGCATCCCAAGTAGCTTGGACAACAGGCACACGCCCCCATGTCCAGCTAATTTTTGTATTTTTAGTAGAGACGGGGTTTCACTATATTGGTTAGGCTGGTCTCGAACTCCTGACCTCAGGTGATCCACCTGCCTTGACCCCCCAAAGTGCTGGGATTACAGGCATGAGCCACCATGCCTGGCCAGCATGTTACTTTATAATCACATTCCTTTCATCTTCATGGTGTCCCCAAATCTGTTTTTCTTTGATTGAACACCTTGGCTTGGTCATCCCATTACTCTGATTCCTGCTATTACTTTGCTTTCTGTCTTGGCAGAATGAATTCATCACAAGTCTTTCTTGAAAGGCTACCGAATCTTCCTTCCTTGGTCAACATCCTAGCAAAGAGAAATGACATATTAGAACAGGTAGTTCCCAGCCCCAACTCTGCTCCTGACTTCTAGAGTAAGCTTGATGACTCTCCTGGACTCCAGTTTTCCCATCTTCATGGTGAGGGTGTTTGTCTAGATTATTTCAAAGAGGACTTCCAACTTCAAATTCAACAGAAGGTTGTGGCTTAGGGATCTATTATAAGCCAAGAAGCACATGATGCTTGTACATGATCCTTGTGATTCTGGACTCCAGGAGACAAACACACATGGCTGGCTAGAACCGAGTCTCTCCATCCCAACATGTACTGGACAAGGAGAGCCTAAGAAGACTGTCCCAAAATTGTCATTAGCGATTCTCTTTACTCAACCCCCGTGGAGCACACAGAGCCTGCAAATATGATAGCAGAGATTTTAGTCTCAGCAAAAACTCCTTTGCTAGTGAAACTGTCTCTAGGAGGAGCATGGTTGCAGTGAGGCTGTCCCTGAATAACCATGTGTTTTCTGTCTGCAATGCAAATTCTGAGTCACCACCTGTGGGTAACTTCAGTATTACCATGCAGCCCCAAACTTCTCATCTTTCCCGTCGTTCTTGATCTCACCTCACCATTACACTCAGAGATAGGACAAGGCAGTAGGTAGTTTAGAGAATCCAGCCAAAAAGCCCTAGAGAGTCTACTATCTCCAATCTCCACTTTGCTTTTACAGTTGGGTAAACTGTAGGCCACAAGCCGGGGCTAGAACACAGAGCGGAGGAGAGCAGGAAACAGTAGCTGCTCTGGTGCTCACAGTGAGATGAGAACGGTCATGTGGACAACTTCATGTCTTGGTTTCTAAGCATACAAGCACCATTCCCAGAAGCTGCAAAGTCCACATGCCTACTTCCCTGCCTTCTTGGAAGCCCCCACATGTGTACGTACACTGGTTCATACAGTCAGAAGAACACACTCTGTGATGGACTGAGAACTGGGATACAGAAACAAGCAGATATGGAGATGGCAGGAAGTGAGTGTTTACTCTGGTAGCAGTGGCATCAGTGACTGGGTATCTACTTCCAGGGAGGCAAGTGGAAGAGGTGTCCAATTTGTCAATGTTGGTGGGCAGACGTGGTGTCACCATGCCTGGAGGCAGCAGTGGTGTGCTCTGTTGTGATTGGATAGAAAAAGGCTGTGGGACTGGTATTGTTGAGGTATGTGTGCCCTTAAAATCACTAAGCACTGGGCTGGGAGGACAAAGTATTATCTAGTGTGGAGAAGCTGAGGATGCAGCCTGTGATTAAAATACGGATAGAAAAAAGGGTCAGGACAATTAAAGGTGATCTTGTAAAATAAATTATTGCTGGTGGAGAAACTCATATAGGGATATCTCGCTGTCTCGCTCAATAAGAGAAAATACATTTTAGGGATGTTTTCAAGGTGATTGTAGAGTGTAGCCTTCTATTTCCAGAGGTGGCAACATTTTTGCTGTTTCTGATGCACCTGCCAATGTAAGGAGTGCCTGGAGTTTGATAGGGTGTTTGGAACCCTATGAAAATCCACAGTGTAAGAGAGATTTGTATGCTTTTGACTGCTCACAATGTGGCACTCCTTTGTTATATTGTGACACCTCCCTATTTGCACCATATCTGAGACTTGGTGAGTGACAGAACTGGCCTCTTGTTGCAGGAGTGAAACAGACCAGAGAGTTACTTTTCTTTACCCATTAGACCTAGGACTGTGCTAATATGCTTAGCAAATGATGCTTCCACCTGGAGCATTGAGAACTAAAAGACTAAAAGCAGCAACGATAAAGGGGCATTCTTTCTCAGCACAAGGTAGTTTTGTTGTTCACAGTCACACCTGATTTCAGGGTCATGGGTGACAGTGATGAGTGTCCAGGACTGTAGCAGTAGGGTCCATGTCACACAATTGTTGAGGGGTGGTTCTGGCTGTGATCATCCTGCTTGTGATCATGCTTACTTCTTACATTGCCTCTGAGTCTGAATCTTCCATCTTCTCAAAATTCTGTAAGCCACGTTTACAGATTGGGTTATCCAGAAAGCAGGAGCTGAGACAGAGTTAAGAGGACAAGTTGCCTTGTGAGGTCACACCTGTCACAGTAAAGGAGAGGAAGCAGGACTGGCAAAGGGCACCTTTGCCAACCTGACCTGACAACATCTCTGGCAACCCATCAGGGAGCTAGCTCTGAAGCAAGAATTTTCCGTTAGAGGAGTCCAACATTGGGCAGAAATGTAGACCCTTGTACCATAGCCTTACTCTACCCTTAGCTGGGGACCCTGGTTCTATGTGATCTGAGCTCAAACACTGATGGTTACTTCCTGTTCTAAATTGAATAGCAGGCTGTGTGATCAAGAGACATGCTAAGAACTGATAGACACTGGATGCCTGTTTTTACTTCCTAGTGCTGGCACCTGCTTTCCCTGAGAGGGCTGGGTCATATGACTGGATGAAAGAGAGTCTCTCTTTCCCAGTTCTAGACAGATCATAAGTGGCTTGAGTTTTCCTTAAGCTGTCCAGTAGCTGTTCTAGTATTCCTTCTCAAGGGCGAGGAATTAGCAGGGGCTCCTGGGCTCAGAAGGAAATCAGGGTCCTGGTGGATGTTGCATTGTTGGATCCAGGTGGTGGGAGCAAGAGGAGTGGGACAGATAATATGTGTCTCCTACTGTAACCAAAAACTTGACATTTGCTGTACTCATGAAGCGTGGCTTGAATGGCAGTTAGGCAACCTAAATGTGCAAGCCAGGCCCCAAATCCAGTCATTTTCCCCCTTCTTCTAACTTCCTACCCACATATTCAGATGTGCCTTCAGAAAGCTCTAGGCAGTTTGGAAGCTCTGTTAGAGGGGCTCAGAAACCTCCGCATGCTCAGGCCTTCACTGTTAAAGATGGTGCTACTGAGATCAGTGCGAACAAGGAATTTGTTGGTGTCTGTTAGGAGTAGGACTTAGGTCTGGGAAATGGCACAGTACTGCCAGTTTCTGAATTCCAGAAGGGAATCAGAGAACAAATGGTACCTGGAAGGAGGATGAAGCTGGATAAGTGAATGTGGGTAAACAGACTCTCTTCTCTACCCAGTTACACAGTCTTCTAGGTGGGGAGGACCATGTCTTGATAGGCCTAAAACCAAAAGACACATGTTCCAAAAGTGTATCTCTCCGAAATGGACCCTGATCATGCTGTGAATTCTTTTTTTCCTTTCAATTCATAATTTCCTTTGAAATTCAAATTAATTGGAAATAATGACAAACTCTAAATATCAGGAGACATCTTTAGGCATCAGTTGGAATCACAGAAATTACATTTGAAACAGTTTGATCAAGTAAGCTCTTTTCATACAATGGTACAATGAACCCATGTCTGGGAATCAGGGAGCCAGTTATATTCTGGGCTTGACTTACTGAGTGAAATTAGGAAAGGCATTCCTTTCTTCAGAGGCCTGTGCAATCATGATAAAGCAAAGAGGGAAAATACATCTCTGTACAGTGATTTTATTGTTCCTTATGCCCTTCAAGAATTGTTTTGTTAATCAAGTGTCAATATCTCTAGGGAGGCCATGCAGGGGCAGCAAAGTGAAATGTGTTGGGGTCTTGTACCTCTCTTTGAAGTCCTGGGTCTCCAAGCCCTTATCTGGTTCCAGCACTCTTTGGACAAGGCTGTCTTCACTAGTAACAGCACCACTCATTGCTTGGGAAGTTGGGAGAACTGGTACCCCATATGTGCCTTTGAAACCTGATTTGTGTCTGGAGGACACATCCAATGCATGGATCACATCCAGAATTATTGCAGAGGGAAGCGATGGAACGGCAGCAAGAAAATTAGCATCTTTTCAACTCACCCAAGACATTACTCACACTTTCTTTTTTCTGAGTTGATCTCCATCAAGTACATTAATAATTTTTCTCCAAGTTCTTTCAGTGAGCAATTTCCAGGATATCTTTGGCATAGTTGAAGACGATGGAAGGCAGAAGAGGAAGAATGAGTAACTTCCACAATCTCCTCCTCAAGTGGTATAAAATAACTCTATCATTAAGAAATTCCTAAGCAAAACCACACCCTCAACATAACTTGAAAACAAAGAATGCCAAAAATACAAAATACCTGTCAGTGAAAAGGGAGCAAACAACAAATCCCAGTGCTGGAGACTCACACTTACCTGCCCTTTCCAGCCCCACTATAAAGCTTAAAGCTTTGCAAAATTGACCAAAACAAACACACACCCACACCCACACACACACACACACACACCACTGCTGAGGAGGGAGTGACATCACCAAGATGGTGAAGTAGAAGGTCACCCAGTCATGTCCCACCACAACCATAAGAATTCTACACCCATTCACAGTTTAAAGTCTCTCTGAGGGAGCCTCTGGATCCAGGGAGGAATTGAGCCTTCCATCCAGCTTGCCCAATGATAAATCTAGGCTTACTCATTCTTCCTGGAAGGAGTTTGGCTATGGACTGAGTACTGCAATTTTTATAGCTCTTTCTAGATCTTAGGACAAAAAAGTTGGTTTTAAATGGGAGTGCAACAAATTCCAGGTGCTACTCCCCCTTGAAGAAGTACAGAAAAGGAGCAAGAATGTGCAGCTCTTATTTTCTCTCCAGAAAGGGCTTACAGCACACGCTTCCAGTGGCTAAGTGATGGCCTAGCTGTTAATGAACTTGCATTTGGGAGTTAATGGGGTAAACAAACAAAATCCCTCTGATGGCCAGGGTTCTCCTGCCTCAGCCTCCCTAGTAGCTGGGATAATGTCTGGCTAAGTAAAAAAAAAATTTAGTAGACAGAGAGTCTTGATATGGTGCCCAGGTTGCTCTCTAACTGTGAGTCCCCATCCCCCCACCTGGCCAATGACCAGTGCCTTGGCCTCCCAAAGTGTTGAAATTACAGGTATGAGCCACTGCTCTAAGTCAAGACTTAACTTTTGATGTGCTGGTGGGTTCAGTTTGCTAGTAATTATATTGAGGATTTTTGGGCATATGTTCATCAGGGATACTGGCTGGAAGTTTTCTTTTTCTACGTGTCTCTGCCAGATTTTGGTATCAGGATGGTGCTGACTTCATAGAAAGAAATAGGGAAAAGTTGTCCTTGATTTTTTGGAATAGTTCCACTAGGATTGGTAGGACCTCTTCTTTGTAGTTTTGGTAGAATTTGGCTGTGAATCCATCTGGTCTAGGGCTTTCATTGGTAGGTAGAGTTTTTTTTAATTACTGATTCAATTTCAGAACTAGTCATTGGTCTATTTAAGTTTTTACTTTCTTCCTTATTCAATCTTGGGAGGTCATTTGTTTCCAGAATTTTATCCATTTTCTCTAGATTCTCTAATTTATGTGCATGTGTTTATAATAGTCTTTGAGGATATTTTCTATTCTCATGGGATCAGTTTTAATATCATCTTTGTCATTTCTGATTGTGTTTATTTGGATATTCTCTCTTTTTGTCTTTGGTAATCTAGCTAGTGGTCTATCAATGTAGTTTACTCTTTCAAAGAACCAACTTTTGGTTTTGTTGGCTTTTGTGTGAATTTTTACATCTTAATTTGATTCAGTTCTACTTATTTTAGTTATTTCTTTTCTTCTACTAGCTTTGCGTTTGGTTTACTCTTGTTTTCCAAGTTTCTTTCAGTGTGATGTTATATTGTTAATTTAAGATCTTTCTAACTTTTTGGTGTAGGCCTTCAGTGCTATAAACTTGCCTCTTAACACTGCTTTAGCTGCATCCCAAATTAATAATGTTGTTTTTGTCTATTTTCATCAATTTCAAATAATTTTTAAATTTCTCACTTAATGTTGGGAAAATGGAATATCTACATACAGAAGAGTGAAAATGTGCTCTTATCTCACCCCTTATACAAGCATCAATTTTAAATGTATTACAAACCTAAATGTAAGACCTGAAACTATAAAACTATAGTTTTATTCATTCAGGAGCAAGTTGTTTAATTTCTGTGTAATTATTGACATCTTGACTGTGTAAATTCTTACTATTTAGGAGCGTGATACATGTTTATTCAAGCATTTTTAATGTAACTCCGAAAACAGGACATTGACCAGTAGACCTCACATGTTTTTTCTGGATATGATGGCAAAGGCCAGAAAGCGAAGGTGTGGGCTCCAGTGCTGCCTATTGCTCCAGAAGTACCACCTGTCTTGACCCAGGAGACTCCAGAGAGACTATTGCTTGTCCAACTCAGTCCCGTCAGGTCACCTATTCACTCATGTCCCATTGCAGCTGCCTCTACTGCCAGTGTCCTAAGGATGAGGACCACCATTGGGACCAAGAAGCTGCTGGCTTTCATATTGTCAGTAAGGTGCTTGACAAAGAGCTGAGACCAAATCTGTCTTTATGCAGTCCCAGTTTGGCCTGGCTCCAGGGGTGGGTCTGGTACTTACAGGGAAGAAGACATAGCCTTAGCTCTATCAGGAAATATCCACCCCTTTCTGGAGAGACCTGGAATCTTTACCCAAAAATTATTCATAGGGAGAAGTGACAGGCATTACGTTACATCTTATCACCACTGATTGTCCCAAGAGCTTTTCTACTTTCTTGCAGAGAAGAAGTGCTGGCTCACTTCTCAGGCAACATTGCAATCAAATTCTTAATGTTTTGAAACACTCTGAAACCCAGGAATAGAAGAGAGTTACCCAAGGTCATTCAGCTACTCACTGGGAGATCCAGTCTTGATTGTAAAGTCAGGATGTTTCCTCATTACGCCCTGATCCTACAAACCCCACCCAGATCTACCCTATCATTTTACTCCTTCCATTGTCAAACTGGGCTTTTCTTTCCTTCTTCCCTGTTCTTGAGAAAAACTTTGTAAGGAAGTTTGTTTTAAAAGATTAATGGCTAGTCAATAGCAAAGACTTGGAATCAACCCAAATGTCCATCTGTGACAGACTGGATTAAGAAAATGTGGCACATATACACCATGGAATACTATGCAGCCATAAAAAAGGATGAGTTTGCGTCCTTTGTAGGGACATGGATGCAGCTAGAAACCATCATTCTTAGCAAACTATCACAAGAAGAGAAAACCAAACACCGCATTTTCTCACTCATAGGTGGGAACTGAACAATGAGATCACTTGGACTCGGGAAGGGGAACATCACACACTGGGGCCTATCATGGGGAGGGGGGAGGGGGGAGGGAATGCATTGGGGAGTTATACATGATATAAATGATGAATTGATGGGTGCTGACGAGTTGATGGGTACAGCACACCAACATGGCACAAATATACATATGTAACAAACCTGCACGTTATGCACATGTACCCTAGAACTTAAAGTATAATAAAAAATAATAATAATAATAATAAAAAAATAAAAAAATAAAAAAAGTAAAAGATTAATGGCTAGTCATTGTGAAACTCTAAGCACAAGAGAAAGAAAAAATGTACTAATGAGATTCAAAATATTTGGGAAGGCAAGACAAAGTATCAGTAAACTTCAAGATATGTCTGTTGAAATGATCCCATCTGTAGAACAAAGGAAAAAGGAAGAAAAAAGAATGTGCCTAAGAATACTGTGGGACATCATCAAGCTTACCCACATAGGCATAATGGAAGTCCCAGAAAAAGAAAAAAATAAAGGGGAAGAAAAAATATTTGAAGTAATAATGACAAAAGTCACATTCTTGATGAAATATGTGACTCTATATTTCCATGAATCTCAAAGAACTCCAGAACTCCAAGCAGGATAAACTTAAAGAAACCTACATTTACTCATATTATATCCAATTGTTGAAACTCAAAGACAAAGGGAGAACCTATAAAGCAGCAAGAGAGAAGTAACTCATTACATACAACAGATTCTTAAGATACTAGCTTCAGATTTCTTACCGGAAACCATGTTTGTCAGAAGGCAATGAGAAACCATTTTCAAAGTGCTGAAAGAAAAAAACCTACCAGCCAAGAATTCTACATGTAGCATAATTATCCTTCAAAAATGAAGGAGAAATGAAGACATTCCTAGTATAAAAAAGTGAGAATTTGTAGTTAGGAGACTTACTCTGTAAGAAATGCTAAAGGGAGTTCTTCAGGCTGAAATGAAAAGAAACTAGACACTATTCAAAGTCGTACAAAGAAAGAAAGAACACTGGTAAAAGTAACTACACAGGTAAATATAGAAGCCAACATTATTGAATTACTTGTAACTTCCCACTTTTCTGTAGGATTTAAAGGCAAATGCATGAGAAAATTATTATAAAGCTCATTAATGGGTACATGATGTGACAATAAAAACATATAGAAGGTTATACTAATGTGTGAGTGAGCATGAATCCCACTGCCACTGCCTCAATGAGAATATTGGAATATTATGGCCAGAGGACTGGGAACACCTCAGCAATCCAGAGCAGCGTGTTTCTAACTTTGAAGGGCCCAAGAATAAATCCAGGGGCCTGTTACCACCCCTACTCTAGAGTTAGAGCATGCAGTCCAGGGGTCCTGAACTGAGCCTTGGGCCTTAAAATCTTACAGAAATGAACCCAGTTGACTGAACTCAACTTATAGCAATGGCATCAAAGAAGATAAAAGCAAACAAAACAAAACTAAACAAACAACTCATCCAAAGGACAGCAACTTTAAATGTTGAAGGAACATTGCCTGCAAAGATGAGAAAGAACCAATGCAAGAACTCTGGCCACTCAAAAGGTGGCAGTGTGTTTTTACCTCCAAATGACCACATTAGTTTTCCAGGAATGGTTCTTAACCAGGATTAAATGGCTAAAATGGCAGAAATAGAATTCAGACTATGGATAGGAATGAAGATAATTGAGATTCAGGACAAAGTAAAAACCCATTCCATGAAATCTTAGGAATACAATAAAATGATACAGGAAATAAAGATAAAATGGCAATTTCAAGAAAGAACAAAACTGATCTGATAGAACTGAAAACCTGACGTCAAGGTTTTCAGAATACAATTGCAAGTATTAACAGCAGAATTGACCAAGATGAGGAATCTCGGAGCTTAAGACCTCAAAGCTGTTTTGGATCTTCAAAATAAGTCAATCAGACAAAAATAAAGAAAAAACAATTATGAAGAATGAGGAAAATCTCCAAGAAATATGGGAATATGTAAAGAGACCAAATCTGTGACTCACTGGTGTTCCTGAAAGAGAGGGAGAGAAAGTGAGGAACTTGGAAAACATATTTGAGCATATTACCCATGAAAATTTCCCCAACTTCACTAGAGAGGCCAACATTCAAATTCAGGACATGCAGAGAACCCCTGAAAAATATCATACTAGATGACCAACCCCAAGACACATAGTCATCAGATTCTCCAAGGTCAAAATAAAACAAATAATGTTAAAGGCAGCTAGAAAGAAGAGGCAGGTCACCTACAAAGGAAAGCCCATCAGGCTAATGACAAACCTGTCAGCAGAAACCCTACAAGCCAGGAGAAATTGGGGGCCTATATTCAGCATTTTTAAAGAAAGAAATTCCAACTGATAATTTAATATCCAGCCAAACTAAGCTTCATAAGACAAGGAGAAACAATATTTTTCAAGGAAGGAAATGCAAAGAGAATTCATTACCACCAAACCTGCCTTACAAAAGGCCCTAAAGGGAGTGCTAAATATGGAAAGGAAAGACCATTACCAGCCACTAGAAAAACACACTTAAGTACATAAACCATTGACACTATAAAGCAACCACACAAACCAAATTGTGTATTAACCAGGTAACAATAAAATGGCAGGATCAAAACCACACCTATCTATATTAACCTTGAATGTAAAAAGGCTAAATGTCCCAATTAAAAGGCACAGAGTGGCAAGTTGGGTAGAGAATCAAGACCCAACTGTATGCTGTCTTGAAGAGTCCATCTGACATGCAATGACACCTGTAGGCTCAAAGTAGAGGGATGCAGAAAAATCTACCAAACAGACACAACACAGAAAAAAGCAGGTGTTCCTATTCTAATTTCAGACAGAACAAACTTTAAACCAATAGAGATTAAAAAACACACACACACACACACAAAGAAGGGCATTCAAGAATGGTGAAAGGCTTAATTCAGCACGAAGACCTAGCTATCCTAAATATGTATGCATCTAGCACAGGAGCACCCAGATTCCTAAGTCAAGCTCCTACAGACCTATGAAGAGACGTAGATAACCACACAATAATAGTAGGAGACTTTAACACTCCACTGACAGAATTAGACAGATCTCTGAGGCAGAAAAGTAACAAAGATATTTGGGACCTGAACTCAACACTGAACCAAATGAACCTAACAGATATCTACAGAACCCCCCACCCAAAACCAACCTAATATACACTCTTCTCATTTGCACATGCCACATACTCTAAAATTGACCACACAATTTGACATAAAACAATCCTTAGCAAATTCAAAAACACCACATTCGTACCAACCACATTCTTGGACCACACCACAATAAAAATAGAAATCAATGCACAGAAAATTGCTCAAAACCATGCAATTACATGGAAATTAAACAACCAGTTTCTTAATGACTTCTCAGTAAATAATAAAATTAAGGCAGAAATCAAGAAATTCTTTGAAACTAACGAGAAAAAAATACAGCATACTGAATCTGTGGGACATAGCCAAAGCAGTGTTTTTATTTGTTTATTTATTTATTTATTTATTTATTTATTTATTTTTACTATTATACTTTAAGTTCTAGGGTACATGTGCACAACATGCAGGTTTGTTACATATGTATACACGTGCCATATTGCTGTGCTGCACCCATTAACTCGCCATTGACATTAGGTATATCTCCTAATGCTATCCCTCCCACCTCCCCCAACCTGATGACAGGCCCCAGTGTGTGATGTTCCCCTTCCTGTCATTGTTCAATTTCCACCTATGAGTGAGAACATGCAGTGTTTGGTTTTGTGCCCTTGCAATAGTTTGCTGAGAATGATGGTTTCCAGCTTCATCCATGTCCCTACAAAGGACATGAAGTCATCCTTTTTTATGGCTGCATAGTATTCCATGGTGTATACATGCCACATTTTCTTAATCCAGTCTATCATTGAGGGACATTTGGGTTGGTTCCAAGTCTTTGCTATTGTGAATAGTGCCACAATAAACATACGTGTACATGTGTCTTTATAGCAGCATGGTTTATAATCCTTTGGGTATATACCCAGTAATGGGATGGCTGGGCCAAATGGTATTTCTACTTCTAGATCCAAAGCAGTGTTAAGAGAAAAGTTTATAACACTAAATGCCCACATTAAAAAGTTAGAAAGATCTCAAATTAACAACTTAAGATTGCAACTAGAGGAACTAGAGAAACAAGAGTAAACCAACACCAAATCTAGCAGAAGACAAGAAATAACCAAGTAAGAGCTGACTGAAGGAAATTGAGACACAAAAAAATGCAAAAAAATCAATGAATCCATGAGCTGTTTCCTTAAAAGAATAAAGAAGATTGATATATCGTTAGCTAGGGGGATAAAGGAAAAAAGAGAGAAGATCCAAGTAAACACAACCAGAAATCACAAAGATGATGTTATCACTAACCCCACAGAAATACAAACAACTCTCAGAGACTACTTGGAACATTCGGCTGACAAATTAGAAAACCTAAAGGAAATGGATAAAATTCTAGAACTGTGCAACCTCAAGATTGAATCAGAAAGAAATTGAATCCCTAGACAGACCAGTGAAGAGTTCAAAAATTGAATCAGTAATAAAAAGCCTACCAACAAGTAAAAGCTCAGGACCAAACAATTCACAGGCAAATTGTATAACATGTATAAAGAAGAGCTCATATCGCTCCTACTGAAACTATTCCAAAAAACTGGAGAGGAGGGACTCCTCCCCAACTCATTCTATCAGACATTGTCCTGATACCGAAACCTGACAGAGACACAACAAAAAAACTTCAGGCCAATATCCTTGGCAAACATTGATGCAAAACTCCTTAACAAATTACTAGCAAATCAAATCCAACAACACGTCAAAAAGCGAATCCACCATGATCAAGTAAGCTTTAACTTTGGGATGCAAGGTTAGTTCAACACTTGTGAATTAATAATTGTGATTTGCTACATATACAGAACTAAAAACAAAAATGTGATTATCACAACATATGCAGAAAAAGGTTTTGATAACATTCAATGTTCCTTCATGTTAAAAACCCTCAACAAACTAGGCATTGAAGGAACATACTTGAAAATAATGAGTCATTTCTGAAAACACTACAGCCAAGATAATAGTAAATGGGCAAAAGCTGGAAGCATTTCCCTTGAAAAACAGAACAAGACAAGGATTCCCTCTCTCACCTCTCCTATTCAACATAGCACTGGAAGTCCTAGCTAGAGGAACCAGGAAAGAGAAAGAAATAAGAAGTTTCCAAATAGGAAGAGAGGAAGTTAAACTATCACTGTTTGCAGGCAATATAATTCCATATCTAGAAAACCCCATAGTTTCTGTCTAAAAGTTCCTTGATCTGATAAACCAATTCAGCAAAGTTTCAGGATACAAAATTAATACACAAAAGTCAGCAGCATTCCTATACACCAACAAATCTAAGCTGAGATAAATCAGGCATGCAATCTCATTAACAATAGCCAAATAAGAAAAAAATTCCTAGGAATATAGCTAACCTAGGAGGTGAAACATCTCTACAACAAGAATTACAAACCATTGCTCAAAGAAATAAGAGATGACATAAATAAATGGAAAAACATTCCTATGCTCATGGTTAGGAAGAATCAATACTGTTAAAATGACCGTACTGCCCAAAACAATTTACAGATACAATCCTATTCCTATGAACTACCAATGACATTCTTCACAAAAATAGAAAAAACTATTTTAAAATTTGTATGGAACCAAAAAAGAGCCTGAATAGCCGAGTCAATCCTAAGCTAAAAGAACAAAGCAAGAGGCGACACATTACTTGATTGCAAACTATACTTCAAGGCTACAAAACTGCATGGTACTGGTACAAAAACAGATACTTAGAACAATGGAACATTAGAGAGCCCAGAAAAAATGCTGCAAACCTACAACTATCTAATCTTCAAAAAAATCAACAAAAAAGAAACAATGGGGGAAGGGACTTCCTATTCAATAAATGATTCTGGAATAACTGGCTAGCCATATGCAGAAGACTGAAACTGTACCCCTTCCTTAAACCATATACAAAAATCTACTCAAGATGGATTAAAGACTTAAATGTAAAACATAAGACTATAAAACCCTGGAAGATAACCTAGGAAATATCATTCTGGATGTAGAACCGGGTAAATATTTCATGATGAAGATGCCAAAAGCAATAGCAACAAAAACAAAACTTGACAAATAGAACCTAGTTAAACTAAAAAACTTCTGCACAGCAAAAGAAACTATCAGCACAGTAAACTGACAACCTACAGATTAGAAGAAAATATTTGTAAACTATGTGTCCAACAAAGGTCTAATATCCCGAATCTATAAGGAACTTAAACAAGTTAACAAGCAAAAAACAGACAACCCCATCAAAAAGTGGGCAAAGAACATGAACAGAAACTTCTCAAAAGAAAACATACGTGTCCAACAAACATATGAAAAAATGCTCAACATCACCAATCATTAGAGAAATGAAAATCCAAACAGCAATTGAGGTATCATATCACACCAGTCATTATAACATAACAAAAGCTATCAAGGTTGTAGAGAAAAGGGAACATTTATACACTGCTGGTGGGAATGTGAATTAGTTCAGCCACCATGGAAAGCAGTATGGCAATTTCTCAAAGAACTTATACCAGAATTATCATTCAACCCAAGATATTACATTAATGGTTGTATACCCAAAGGAATATAAATCATTCTATCATAAAGACACATGCATGCGGTATGTGCATCACAGCACCATTCACAATATCAAGACATAGAATCAACCTAATTGCTCATCAATGATGGACTGGATAAAGAAAATGTGGTACATAAACACCATAGAATACTATGCAGTCATAAAAAAGAACAAGATCATGTTCTTTGCAGCAACATGGATGGAGCTGGAGGCCATTATCCTAAGCAAACTAACACAAGAACAGACAAGTAAATACCACATTTTTCACTTATAAATGAAAGCTAAACATTGAGTACATATGGACACAAACAAGGGAACAATGGCTACTAGGGCCTACTTGAGGGTAGAGAATGGGAGGAGGGTGAGGATCAAAAACCTAATCAGGTACTATGCTGATTACCTGGTGATGAAATACTTCTGCCCACGAACCCCTCATGATATGAAAGTTACCTATGCAACAAGCCTGCACATGTACCCCTGAACCTAAAATAAAAGTTAAAAATAAAACCCCCAAATTAGACACACAGTCTGTTCATGAGGCTTGATGGAAACAGGCAATTTTATCCACTACTGGTGGGATTACAATATGGTACAACCCCTATCAAGGGAAATATGGCAATATTAACAAAATTTCAGATGCATTTCACCTTTGTACTAGCAAATAGACTTCTGGGAATCTGGTTCACAAGAAAGAAAGCTAAGAAAGGTCACATGTGGTATAGTTTGTAACAGCAAAATATTGGAAACAACCTGTGAGGGTAGCAATGTGGGTTTATTGAAAGCTAAGGTAGTCTATAAATGATTTGCTCTTCAGCTTTCTCTCTCTCTCTCTCCAATCAATCCAAGAACTAGAACGTTACTAATAACCAACAACTTAAATCAACCCGTGTCCTTCTCACCCATCCAGAATGTTTTCTTCTCTCATTTCCGGGGTTAGCCACTATCTTCTATGTCATGTTTATACTTTTCTCATTTTTTATGTATCCCTTTTTGAGCTTTGCTTCATATGTAAATATGCCTAGGCAATATATTTCCCAGTTTTCCTTCATTTTGAGTTTTACGACAAGTGTGTAATTCTAAATATTGTCACTGTGGACTTGTGTTGTTTATTCAACATTATTTTAATTATAGTCATATTGTGCATGGCTGTAATGCAGTTATTTTCACAGTTGTATACTACCTCCTTGCATTAATATGTCATGACATATTTATCCAGTATCTTAGTACTGGTAATATGGACTGTTTCCAGTATGTTGTTGTTAAAAACAGTACTTTTGTGAACATTATTGTGCATGTTTCTTGGTAAACATGTGGAAATATTTTCCTTAATTAAATCTTTAGGAGTGCAATTGCTGAATTATAGATTGTGTACACATTCAGTTTTACTAGCTGATGTCAAACTGTTTTCAAATAAGTTTCACCAATATAGACTCTCATTAGTAATGAATAAAAGTTTTTTCTCTACTACAAATCAATAATAAAAGATAAACAACCCATTCAAATCTAAAATAAAAGTTGAAATTAAATAAATAAATAAATAAATAAATAAATAAATGGTAAGATACTTGAATTGGCACTTCACAAAAGAGGATAGCCAAATGGATAATAGAAATATTAAAAATGTGCCGGGTGTGGTGGCTCATGCTCATGTTAGCACTTTGGGAGGCCAAGGCAGGTGGATCATCTGAGGTCAGGAGTTCGAGACGAGCCTGACCAACATGGTGAAACTACAAAATACAAAAATTAGCTGGGCATAGTGGTGTGTGCCTGTAATCCCAGCTACTTGGGAGGCTGAGGCAAGAGAATCACTCGAACTCGGGAGGCAGAGGTTGCAGTGAGCCTAGATTGTGCCATTGAACTCCAGCCTGGGCAACAAGAGCAAAATTCCATCTCAAATAGAAAAAGAAAAAGAAATATTAAAAAGGGGTCAGCTTCACCAGTTATTAGGAAAGTGTAAATTCAAATCACAGGAAATCTCACAAGATGTCCACCGGAATGGCTAATGAAAAGGCAAATCATATCAAGCATTGGTAAGGTTATGGAGCAAATGGAATGCTCACACATTGCTGAAAGCAGTGTGAGTTGGTACAATGATATTGGAAAATTGATTGTGGTATTTATGACAGCTGGATGTATCTATACTCCGTGATCTGTACTCTGTGATCCAGCAATTCCATTCCTAACTATATATCCAAAATAAATGCATACCTATGTTCTCCAAAAGATATGTACAAGAATATTCATAGCAACACTATAATAGCTAAAACCTAGAAATATCCAATGTATATTGACAGTAGAATGAATATATAACATTTTTGATATTTTTCATAGAATACTGTACAGCAGTGAAAATCATGAACTACAGGGGTGGGCTTCAAAATGGATGACTCTCAAAAATATAATGTTGAGCAACATAAGCAGGACATATGAACACTACACCTTAGATTTCATTTACATACAAATTGAAAAGTTGGCCGGGCGCGGTGGCTCAAGCCTGTAATCCTAGCACTTTGGGAGGCCGAGACCGGCGGATCACGAGGTCAGGAGATCGAGACCATCCTGGCTAACACGGTGAAACCCCGTCTCTACTAAAAATACAAAAAAAATTAGCCGGGCGAGGTGGCGGGCGCCTGTAGTCCCAGCTACTCGGGAGGCTGAGGCAGGAGAATGGCGTAAACCCAGGAGGCGGAGCTTGCAGTGAGCTGAGATCCGGCCACTGCACTCCAGCCTGGGCGGCAGAGCGAGACTCCGTCTCAAAAAAAAAAAAAAAGAAAGAAAAGTGTACTAAACTGAATATATATTTCGAACACAGTCAGAGGTGGCATAACTATAAAGGAAAGCAAGGGCTAATTACCATAAAATCTCAGAAACCGGTTATCTTTGGGGAGGAAGGAGAATGAAGCAACTGAGGGGAGGCATGGAGCATAGATATAGCAAATATTCTTCTCCTTTACCTGGCAGCTCATTTTAATGCTATTCTTTAAATAGTATAGGTATTTTCTCTGCACTTTTTATTTGTTTGTGTGGCTTATTGTACAATGATCTTTTGTGTGAAGTAGTCAAAAGACTTCAACAGTCTGACATTTGTTTATGTCTTGCTCAATTTCAGGCTTGGTGGGCATGCAGTCAGAGTCTAAAGAGACAAGGGGTGGGGATTTAACTGGCTGGATTACTATCCAGTTTGTTACCTTCCCTGCCTTAACTCCACCTCAACTCAGTGACTTCCTTAACTCAGATTCTGTCCCTGACTGTACCTAACTTCAGGATATTCATTTCTATTACTCAGAACTTTTGGTAGCAATGACAGAATAGTAAGTCAGACTAGCTGAAGCAGAGGGCTAATTTATTGCCTTATAACCCTAACATGAGAAGGGTGTGTGAAGAACTGCTCTCAAGGTAAAGGAGGGAAGGCTGGCTGTGTCATCTGAATCTTCTCTCACCATCACTTCTCTCCTTGTCTCAGTGTATTAGGGTTGTTTTTCTCAGACAATTGATCTCCACCCTCAGACTTAGATCACTGCTTCTGGAATTCGGTGGTTCATATAGATCACCTTTGCCAAAAGAAGGGACCCTCTTTTTCTCCTTTTATTACCCATTCAAACAAAAGATTTTAATAGACCAGACCAAGTCTCACACACAACACACACACACACACACACACACACACACACACCCCTACCTGTTGTCAGGGGTCAGGCTTTTATGATTAGCAGTCCCCCTTAGACTCACAAGTTGATGGTTCAAAGAGACAACAATTCTTCACAAGAAACAAGGTGCTGTTCAAAGTGGGGAGGCATGCTGGACACACACACTGTAGATGTCCAATGTATACAAGATTTGTGTTTTCTACTCTTTTCTGATTATTTTCTCCCTACCACTGTGATTTTAAGGGCATCATCCCTCTTCAGACCTAGAATTACACCTTCCAATTACTTTTGTGATGCATCTGAAAGGTCGTCTCTGAAATAGCAAAGTGCAGTAATTAGTCATTATATGTTCAAGGCAAATTTATCTTACAGAGTTTTTTGCAGGACCAGGGAAGAAGGAAGGAAAAGCCCAGTTTGATGCTGGGAGTGGTAAAATGATAAAGTAGATCTGGGTGGGATTTGCAGCACCAGAGCATAATGGGGAAACACCTTGGTTTTATAATCAAGACCGGATCTACCAGTGACTTGCTGAATAAGCTTTGGTGATTCCTTTCTCTTCTTGGGCCTCACTGTATTTCAAAACATGAAGAATTTCATTGTAATGTTACCTAACAAGTGAGCCAGTACTTCTACTCTGTGAGAAAGTAGGAAAACTCTTGGGACAGTCAGAGGTGATGTGATGTAATGTCCATTAGTTCTCCCTGTGAATAATCCTTGGGGAAAGCCCCCAGGTCCCTCCCAGAATGGGGTGGATATTTCCCAGTACAGCTAAGGAAATGTCCCTTGTAAATACCACAGACCCACCCCTGGAGCCAGGCCAAGCTGTACTGCATAAAGATTGGTATGGCCTTAGCTCTTAGCCAAACACCTTCCTGACACCATGAGGGCCAGCAGCTTCTTGATCGTGGTGGTGTTCCTCATCGCTGGGATGCTGGTTGTAGAGGCAGCTGTCACGGGAGGTGAGTGAACAGGTGACCTGCTGGGCTGGGTTGGACTAAGGGAAGGCCCTCAGGGACATCCTGGGCCAGGACAGGGAGCACTTATGAAGCAGTAGGCAGCACTGGAGCCCAGATTTCAGCTTTCTGGCCTTTGCCATCATATCCAGAAAAAAGCAGAACTTTGGCTGGTGGACTCCACATGCTTTCCACCCCAGTGACTGAGAGATCAGGACTCTTGGTGGAAGTAATGTTGGTATGTGACCTTGGCCTCAGATGTCAATACCTGCGCAGAATGTGCAATAAAATAATGAACTCCAGGATTTTAAACCTTGGGTGTGGACACTGTCCCTTGTTTCTCTGCCCCATGATAGCACCAGAGTAATCATTACTCTAAAAGGAGGTTAAGAAACAACAAGTCTTCAGGAATCATGTCATTTGAGGACCCCCATTTTATAAGGAGGGAACCAAAATGTGGAAATGAGTGAGCAATTGCCAAGGTAATTCCCAGAGCCAGGATGGGGCTCAAGTCTCCTGGGATGTGGCTCAGGGTTCTTTCCTATTCCAATGTGCTTCCTAAGAAATGACAATGTGTTCTGTTCACTGCTGGTTGTCACCCCAGTCTGACCACGGCTCATGAGAGACTTGGAGTGGAGGAAGGGGGAAGAAATAAATACTCAAGAGAACACTGGTCCTATAGACCCCCCCAAAAAGGGAAGAGCCTTCCAAGAGTGTCGCTCCCCCAGGTGTACCTTCCCTACTCAGGTCATGGTTTGAGGATGCTGCAGTAAGCAGTGGATGGACCCAGGACAAAGACATGGTAGCTAAAGCAGGGGCTTACTGGGTATAAATGTGGGCTCTTTTCTTCTTTTAACAGTTCCTGTTAAAGGTCAAGACACTGTCAAAGGCCATGTTCCGTTCAATGGACAAGATCCCGTTAAAGGACAAGTTTCAGTTAAAGGTCAAGATAGAGTCAAAGGGCAAGAGCCAGTCAAAGGTCCCGTCTCCACTAAGCCTGGCTCCTGCCCCAATATCTTGATCCGGTGTGCCATGTTGAATCCCCCTAACCGCTGCTTGAAAGATACTGACTGCCCAGGAATCAAGAAGTGCTGTGAAGGCTCTTGCGGGATGGCCTGTATGGTTCCCCAGTGAGGTGAGCACTAGCTGGAGGAAGAGGAGACCCCTGAAGACACAAAAGAAGGCTGAGCGGTGGGGAACCATCCCAGGTTGGTGGGAGGGAGGTTGTGGCAGATGACAGAGAAACTGGGAGACTGAGGGGTCTGAGAGGCTATAACCAGTACCCAGAAGGATGATCTGGCCTCCTCACTGCCTCTGAGTGCTTCGATGTGCTGACTCTCACGTCTGATTCTCTTCTCTTCCACAGATGGAGCCTGTCCTTGCTGCACCTGTGCCATACCCAGAGCTACAGGCCCCATCTGGTCCTAGGTCCCTGCTGCCCTTCCCCTTCCCACACTGTCCATTCTTCCTCCCATTCAGGATGCCCAAGCCTGGAGCTGCCTGTCTCATCCACTTTCCAATAAAGAGTCCCTTCTTCTCCACTTGTTTCTGGTTCCTGTGACTTCTGGGCTCCTGGATGCTTTGGGGAAATGGATGTAGAATTGGGACTTCTGTCCAGTGCGGAGGGGAAAGGGTCCCATGGTGAAAGAGAGCAGGGTGCAGGGAGGAAACAGGAGGCCCGTTGCTAGGGCTTCATATTACCAATCCAATAATCAGCCCCAGCACTGCCATCTCCTTTTCCCCAGGAAATGGAAATCAAGGAACAGGAAAAACACAAAACACAAAAAATAAATAAACGTTACATAAACCATAAGGAGGTCTTTTGTTTCCCAATCCACCATCAGTCCTGACCTGGCTACTGTCGGCCTTGCCAGTGTGACCAGCCAACCCTTATGGCTGAACCTACAGCTCCCCACTTCCTTCTCATTAACGTTTCCCAGGGATCTATATTTTTTCAAGACAACATAGAAAGGATGATGTTACAGATGCTGCGAAATTCCTGCTCTTTAGAATTTCACTGGTTCATGCCTGAGATTCCTCCATGATGTAGCATTCCTTTAGGTTAAGCAATATCCTCTTCCAGATTTCTGTTTTAAGATGTGAATGAGGGCCCAGTGCAGTGGCTCACGTCTGTAATCCCAGCACTTTGGGAGGCTGAGGCGGGCGGATCACAAGGTCAGGAGATCGAGACCATCCTGGCTAACATGGTGAAACCCCATCTCTACTAAAAATACAAAAAATTAGCTGGGTGTGGTGGCGGGCGCCTGTAGTCCCAGCTACTCGGGAGGCTGAGGCAGGAGAATGGCGTGAACCCGGGAGGCAGAGCTTGCAGTGAGCCGAGATCGCACCACTGCGCTCCAGCCTGTGTGACAAAGCGAGACTCCGTCTCAAAAAAAAAAAAAAAAAAAAAAGATGTGAATGAGGAGGATACACTAAGTCATTCATACTATGGTGTCAGAGGTTTGGGTGAATTGCATTCTCTGGAGACATACATATTGTGGGCAGGGCAGACTTGAGTAGCGGAGAAAGGGGCAGGAATGTGAGCAACCTCACGGCTCTCCTGTTGACCCACTTGCCCCACTGCCATTGCACAAGGAAACTCTCAGAGAAGGCCACAGCCCCCAGGCAGGCAGCAGCCTGGGTGAAGCAGAATGAGCACAGGCTTGAGAGTCAGGTGATCTGAGCACTGGCTTTGCCTCCCTATGTATGTCCCCCTTCCAAGCCTCAGAGGTCTATTTCAGTTGAGGGGGTAAGGTATAATTATTCTGCAAAGGAAGGTCTAGTCCTGCCATTCTGGGATCTGAAACAGCTCTTCTTTGTGTGTTGGGTTCCTGCTCTGAGAAGACATGGGGAGCAGAGGCTTGGGGTGAGACAACGTGGATCCTTGCACCACTTTGCTCCATCCATGAGCATCTGAGTCATGATTTTGCCCTATCGTTCAGGGGCTAGTCTGAACAACAGTAGGGCTTTGATACTAGGGTATCTTGGAGCACAGGTGAGAGCAGTATCCAAACTTCTGGCTTGACAAATACTAAATACATCATTGTAGGAAATAATGGTTTCTGTTTTTTAATATTTATTCTATTTCCTATACTGGGTAGATTACATGTATTGTCGCTTATTTTTCATAAGTCCTTTTCAGTGGCCATTATACATATTTTATTTTCTAATTTTGTAAAAAGATTGAAGCTGAGAGAGATTAAGTAACCATTAAAAGCCACAAGGTTAGTAAGTGATAGTAAATATTTTTATTATATGCTAGCAACAATCAGTTAGACATGCTGCATTTTCTATTGTTAATATCAACAAAATCATACCATTGTTATAAATAAACTAAACAAGAGGGAGGCAGAGCTCTAGAAAAGAGATCTATATAACTTTTCAGAGGCATATAAAAAGACTTGAATATACACATACCACAATACATGAATGGGAAGATTATGTGGTGAAGATGTCACTATTTACTCAATATTTAATATTTATTTAATTTATCCCTAAGGTGTATTACACCCAAAATCCATTTTTAATATGGTGTTGTTATGGAAGTTAAGGGAACTTGAAACCATACTTAAATTTATGGGGAAGCATAAATTCTTGTGAATAGGCATAGATGTTTACAAATGAAGATTAAGCCTAGGGCACTGGAACCTCCTAGACTTAAAAAAAATTTTGCAAAGTAACAATAATCAATATGTTGTTTTTGTTAGGATAGTCAGGTTGAGAAATCAATAGAAAACAAAAGAAAACCCAGAATCAGGCCTCATTATATCTAATTCAGGTAAAGATCAATGCCAAGTTCCAAAACAATGAAGAAAACTTGGATTTTTTAAGGAACAAGATGCAGACGGTAGGTTCACTATTTACAAAAACAAGAGAACTAACTCTTGTCTGAATTCAGGCGAAGATTAAGCCACTGAGAGAGAAAAATTGAAAGGCTGCAAAAAGACACTTTCTTTTCCCTCAGGAAGCAGTCCAGGATGACAGTCTATGCCTAGTAAGGTAGCTGAGCAACTCAAGACCTCACAGAGACCAGTGGTTTCTTCCATCCAAGATTTGCTGTGGAATAGAGACTGTAATTCCTTTCATGTTCACTCATGCAGGGATGCATCGCCCAGGAAGACCCTGCCAGTTGGAATAGTCCTCTGACTGCAGTAGGAGAGAGTGGAGCTGATACTGGGCCCCTCAGGATCTGCTGTGGGGCAGTGGCTGGAGAACCCAGTCTCATAGACTTAGAAGGAGTGCACATCTTCCAGCAAGTTCCTGCAGAGACGTGATAGTTTCCTGATTGCAGCAGAAGGAGCTGAAACTGGGAATGCCCCCCTCGCCCCTCTTGGGATCTGCTGTAGGCTGGAGGCTGGAGAGTCCATCTTGTTGGCCAAGACAAGTACGTATCTCCCTGCAAGTCTCAGCACCGAAAGGATAGTTCAGTTACAGCAGGAAGCATCAGAGCTGAGACTTGATCCCATCTCAACCCGCTGTACAAGAGAGGTTGGCAAGCCTGTCAGGGAGGCTTAGACTCTTAGGCTATGAGACATGTGTGAGTCTCCCTCTGGGTTGCTGTGTGAGCAGCTTTGAGCTGGGACCTCAGCTGATGGGGGCCGGAGCTGAATCACAAGGCAGCTTTCAGGTTCACTGCCCAGTCAGTGAGCAGAAGGGCCTTTCTGCCAAAGCCCTAGTGTGTGTGATTCATTCTGGACCCCACAGCAGATGGGTTTGATTGCAGGCTCAAGGCCAAATGTAACCAAACTCCTGAATGACTGGGCCATTTCTGGGATTAAACTCTGGAGCCAGCTCAGCAGATCAGCCACGTGGTTGTTGGTCTGTACTCTCAATATGACCCTCCAAGGTCTTAGGCTCCACCAGAGCTTCACAAACTTCCCCCTGAATCCAGATCCAGAGGCTCCCAGGGAGACTTTGGACTGTGGAGGAGTGTAGAATTCTTGTCATTCTTCTGGTGGGACATGAGCAAGTGCCTTCTGTTTCACCATCTCGGTTACGTCATTCCTTCCTCAGCAGTTTTTTCGGTCGATTTTGCAAAGCTTTAAGTTTTACAGTGGGACTGGAGAGGGCAGGAGAGTGTGAGTCCCAGCCCTGGGATTTGCTGTTTCTTCCGTTTTCACTGGCAGGTATTTTGTATTTTTGGCATTCTTTGTTTTCAAGTTATAATGAGGGTGTGGTTTTGCTTAGAAATTTCTTAGTGGTGGTGTTATTTTATACCTCTTGGGGAGGAGGTTGTGGAAGTTACTCATTCTTCCTCTTCTGCATTCTATTATCTTCAACTACCCCCAAAAATCCCCTGGAAACTACTCTATGAAAGAAGTTGGAGAAAAATTATTAATGCACTTGAAGGAGATAAAGAAAAAAGAAAGCATGAGTGATGTCTTGGGTGAGTTGAAAAGAAGCTATTTTTCTTGCTTCCATTTCATTGCTTCCCTCTGCAATAATTCCGGATGTGATCCATGCATCAGATGTGTCCTCTAGACACAAACCAGATTTCAAAAGCAGAAATGGGGTACCAGTTCTCCCAACTTCCCAAGCAATGAGAGGTACTGTTACTAGGGAAGACAGTCTTGTCCAAGGAGTGCAGGAACCAGGCAAGTGCTTGGAGACCCAAGACCTCAAAGAGAGGTATAAGGCCCCAAACATGTTTCACTTTGCTGTCCCTGCATGGCCTCCCTAGAGATATTGACACTTGATTAACAAATCTTGAATGGCATAAGGGACAACAAAATGACTGTGGGGAGATGTCATTTCCCTCCTTACTTTATCCAGCTTGCACAGACCCCTGAAGGGAGAAATGCATTTCCTAATTTCACTCAGTCAAGCCCAGAAAAGAGCTGGTTCTCTGATTCCCAGACATGGGTTCGTTATACAATTGTCTGAAAATAGCTGACTTGATCAAATTGTTTGAAATATAATTTCTATGATTCCAATTGATGCCTCCGTATTTGTCTCCTAATACTTGGAGTCTTTCATTGTTTTCCAGTTGTTTAGAATTTCAAAAGGAATTATTAATTGATAGAAATAAGGAATTCACAGCACAATGAGGGCCCAATTTGGGAGATGCAACTTTGGACCAAGTTTTTTTTTGTTTTTTTTTTTTCCACATCTAAGCTTGGTCCTGTCCACCTAGGAGGCTGTATAACTGGGCAGAGAAGACAGTCTTTTTACCCATATTAACTTATCCAGCTTCAAGCCCCTTCTAGGTACACTCTGTCCTCTGATTCCCTTCTGGAATTCAGGAACAGGTAGCACTATGCCACCTCCCAGACCTAAGTCTTACTCCTAACAGACCTGGATAAGTTCCCTCTTCTCACTAACCTCAGAAACACCATCTGGAAAAGAGAAGGCCCGAGCATGTGGAGTTTTTGAGCCCCTCTAACAGAGTCTCCAAACTACCTAGAGCAAGCTTGTCCAAACTGTGGCCTGCAGGCTGCATGTGGCCTAGGATGGCTTTGAATACAGCCCAACAAAAATTTGTAAATGAGTTTCTTTGTGATTGTTTTTTAGCTCATCAGCTATCGTTAGTGTTAGTGTATTTTATGTGTGGCCAAAGATAATTCTTCCAATGTGGGCCAGGGAGGCCAAAAGATTGGACACCCCTGACCCAGAGCTTTCTAAAGAGAAATTTGACTATGTGGGTAATTTTTGGGAGTAAGTCAGAAGAAGGGGGAAAATGACTGGATTTGGGGCCCATCTGGCACATTTAAGTCCTCTAAAATGTCATTTGAGTGACTCACAGTGGCTTCATGAGCATAGCAGACATCAAGTTTTCAATTACAAGGGAAGACATATATTCTCTGCTCTCCTCCCTTTGTTTCCACCATCTGAATCCAATAATCCAAAACCCAGCAGGGTTCTGGCTTCTTGTCTGAGACCAGCAGCCCTCTGCTCGTCCCTGAGGCTTTATGTTCATTCCCAAGACAGAACGATAGTGCAGCCACTGGTCAGCTTCAGGAAAACTCAAGCCGCTTCTCATGCCCTGTCTAGAACTGGGACAGAGAGACTCTCATCCAACCAGTCATGTGGGCCAGCCATCTCAAGGGTAAGAAGGAATCAGCCCTAGGAGGTAAAAATAGGCACCCCGTGTTTATCAGCTCTTAGCACGTCCCCTGATTATACAGCCTTCCATCCAATTTACAACAGGAAGTACCCCTTGACATTACCACGAACCACCTTCTCACATTAAGGAGGAGAAAACTGAGTCCCAGAGAGGAGGATGAAGGTCTTTCAGTCACAGAGTGCTCCATAGCCTTGCTGGGCCTAGAACTACGATGTAGCGCTAACTTCTTAATAAGGTCACTTTGATGGATCCACTTGATCTGGGCCATGAAAGGTGGTCCACTGGTTTGAGCCTGACAGCCTAGAGTGAAGGAACAGCATAAGGTAATGTGTGAAAGCAAAAACAAAGAGAAGACACTGCAGATGGAAGCAATCTGGCTGAGATGATTTTCTACAACTCTGTGACAAGTCAGCTATTCTCAGTGGAATTTTCAGCACCCCCTTATTCTCTCATTTTAATTATCTTAACTTTCTGTGTTTTTTTCTTCTTATCTCACACATTTCAATAAAATAGCTTTATAGAATCTTTTAGCCTCTTTCATTGTTGAAAGGACTATAGGAGTTTTTAGAGACAATCTTTCTACCTTGCTCATTTTTGCATTTGTTAGAACTGAATTCCAGAGACACGAAAGAATTTGCCTAGTTTTTAGCAAATCCATTGTGATATAAAAACAAAAAACAAAACAACAACAACAACAACAAAACGCCATGGAAGGCCAGGCACGGTGGCTCACGCCTGTAATCCCAGCACTTTGGGAGGCCAAGGTGGGTGGATTACTTGAGCTCAGGAGTTCGAGACCATCCTGGCCAAAAAGGTGAAACCTTGTCTCTATTAAAAATAAAAAAATTAGCCAGGCATGGTGGCAGGTGCCTGTAATCCCAGCTACTCAGGAGGTTGAGGCAGGAGACTTGCTTGAACTGGGGAGGCGGAGATTGCAGTGAGCTGAGATCACGCCACTGCATTCAGCCTAGGGGACAGAGCAAGGCTCCATCTCAAAAACAAAAAAAAAAAATGCAATGGAAACATGATGAATTCGGAACTTGTGTTTAGTTTTCAGTGAGATGGTATAGCTTTCATATTGATTCAGATGTTAACCTTTCCCCAGTGACTGCTTTTTAATACCCTTTGCTTCCTTTTTTATTGGATTGTCCAGATTATTTCAATCTATTTGTAGGAGTGCTTATTATTTAAATAAGACTCACTATTTGCTTTTATACATTAAGAAATATTTTTCTGGTGAGTTTTTAACTACAGTCATGGGCCACTTAGTGGCAAGTGATATGGTCTCAGAAATTGATTACTAGGTGATTTTGTAGCTTAGTTATGCAATGCATGATTGTATTGTTTACCTTTGCTTATATCATATTTTCTCATCCAAATGTTATCCGTTTTTATAAAGCCAAGTTTTTTATCATTCTTAGGAATTCCTCAAATAGTATTTTACAACAAACAAACAAACAAACAAAAAACAACAAACACCTCACCAGACTTCCAGGATAGCTGGAGTCTTGGTGGTCCACTCTATGATGTTCTTGTATCTTGCGTCTTGCAAGAGCATCATAGAGTGGACTTACAAGAACCTAGATAGTATAGCTTACTATACAGCTAGGCAATATGGTATAGCCTATTGTTCCTAGGCTGCAAACCTGTACTGTATGTTTTTGTATTGAACAGTGTAGTCAACTGTAACTCAATGGTAAGTACTTGTGTATCTAAACATATCTGAATGTAGAAAAGTTACAGTAAAAATATGGTACAAAATATGTAAAAATGGCATACCTGTATAGGCTACTTACCATGAATGGAGCTTGAAGGTTTGCAAGTTTATTGGTCTTGTGAATCATTAAGTGAATGGTAAGTGAATGTCAAGAACTAGGACATTGCTGTCCACTACTATAGACATAAACATTATATGCTTAGACTACACTAAATTTATTTAAAAGTTTTCTTTCTGCAATAATAAATTAACCTTAACTTACTGTAAAAACTTTATATACTTTTTTATTTTTAATTTTTTCACTCTTTGGTATTAAAACTTAGCTTAAAACACAAACACATTGTACAGTTACCCAAAAATATTTTTAAAAATATCCTTATTCTATAGGCTTTTTTCCATTAAAATTTTTTTTTTTTCTATTTAAAACTTTTTGTTGGCCAGGCGCAGTTGTTCACGCCTATAATCCCAGCACTTTGGGAGGCTGAGGCAAGCAGATCACGAGGTCAGGAGATTGAGACCATCCTGGCTAACATGGTGAAACCCCGTCTCTATTAAAAATACAAAAAATTAGCTGGGCGTGGTGGCGGGCACCGGTAGTCCCAGCTACTTGGGAGGCGGAGGCAGGAGAATGACGTGAACCTGGGAGGAGGAGCTTGCAGTGAGCCGAGATCGTACCACTGCACTCCAGCCTGGGCGACAGAGCGAGACTCCATCTCAAAAACAGAAACAAAAAAAAAAAAAAAAGAAAAGAAAAAGAGAAAAAGCTAATACACAAACACATAATAGCCTAGGCCTGCACAGTGTCAGGATCATCAATATCACTGTCCTCCGCCTCTACGTCTTGCCAGGATCGTCAGTATCACCGTCTTCCACCTCTACATCTTGCCACGCGGGAAGTTCTTCAGGAGCAATAACACACATAGAGTCGTCACCTCCGGTTATAACAATGCCTTCTTCTGGAATACAAACTGAAGAAACTGCCTGGGACTGTTTTACAGTTGACTTATTTTTTTAATAAGTAGAGGATGGACACTCTAAAATAATGATAAAAAGTATAGTATAGTAATTATACTAACATAGTCATTTACTATCGTTATGAAATACTATGTACTGTGCATGATTGCATGTTATACGTTTATACGACTAGCAGTGGAGTATGCTTGTTTACTCCAGCATCACCTCAAACATGTGAGTAGTGCATTGTACTGTGACATTACCACAGCTATGACATTACTAAGTGATAGGAATTTTTCAGCTCCATTATAATTTTATGAGAGCATCATCACATATGCAGTTCGTTGCTGACCAAGACATTGCCTTATGCTGGAGAAGAGTATCCGAGTACAGTTACTGCTTCGAGTCGCTCCAGGGGGATCTAAAATTCCTGGTGGGAGCATTGTGTCTGCTGAGCATGTCCAGAGATGGGAAATAATTTGCCTAAATTTGTGATACAGGAAATGAAATGAAAACATGGTAATTCCTAACTTGTATTTAATGATGAACAAAGTGGTACACTTTTCATATTGATTCATGTGTTAACATTATTTTTCCCTGTTTACTGTCTTTTCATACCCTTTGCTCTTTTTTCTACTAGATGTCCATAATATTTCAATTGATTTGTAAGAGTGATTCTTATACACAGAAAAGTCACCCTTTGTTAAATTTAAACATTTAAATTTTTTTTCTGGTTAGTTGTTAACCATTGTTTTAGCTAGATTATATATTTTAACCTTACAAAGTTTTTCAATTTCTATAAAGTCAAATTTAAAAAAATATTCTTACAAAAATATTCTCCAGTTGAGTATTTTACCAGAAAAATAAAAATTCACCAGACTTTGAGGGTAGCAAGAGTTATGGTGTCCTTGTGAATGTAAATCTCCCAAGGTATTCTTACAAAGCTGTATCATTACACAGAAGAACGAGAAAACCTCAGAAATATCATTTCTTCAACAAAATCTGAAGTCAGAGAACAGTAAAAACTTCAAATTATACAGAAAGAACATCTGATTTTCAAAGGAGAGCTCTCTTGAACTTTTGCCTCTGCCTTTTTCAGAGGAAACAGTGGGGTCCAGAAATAAGTGTGTAAAGAATGAAAGAGCCTATGATTGAAATAAACTCATTTCCACATATGAAAATACAGGGAAAGAGTCCTGGAGGCTCAGAGCATTTGCTAGACTTTCTATGTGCCGGTGCACAGTCCTTGCTGCTGTTAACACTTTACTAGGGTGCATTTGTCACAAGGAATGAACCAGTATTGATACATTATTATTAACTAAAGTCTAGACTTTGTTCATATTGCCTTTGCTGTTACCAGGGTTCTTTTTGTTTCAGGAGCCCATCCAGGACAATGTGGATTATAATTTAGTGGTCATGTCTTCTCAGGCTCCTCTTGGTTGTGACAATTGCACACATTTTCCTTGTTTTTGAAGACCTTGACAGTTTCGAGGAGTACTGCTTAAGTATTTTATAGAATATCCTCCAACTGAGATTTGTCTGATGTTTTTCTCATTATACTGGGATTGTGGTTTTTTGGAGGAAAACATCAGAGGTAAAGTGCCCTTCTTATCATGTAATATCCAGGGTACTGACTTCAACATGACTTACTATTGATGATGCTGACCTAGATGGCCAGGCTGAGGCAGTGTTCGTCAAGTTTCTACACTGAAATTCAACTTTTCCCCCTATCCTTCCATGCTATAGTCTTTGAAAGAAAGTCACTGCACAACCATACATAAGATATTCCTCAAAGGGGAAGTATCTAAATAAATAGTTTGGAATTATTCTATAAGAATGATAGATAATTATAATTATTATTCTATAATAATTACAGATAGAATATAATAATCTATAAATATCTGATGTCAGATATTTGTTTATTTTCCCTCATTTATTTACTTGTTTGTTTATATCAGCATGGACTCATAGATATTTATTACATACATTGGTTATAATTTGTTTTGTTGCTGAAACAGTAAGAAGGACACTTTTGAACATTAAAAGCCACAATTATCAGTAAAGATATTAGTTATAAGCATGTAAGCACTATATAGCACAGAAAACACTTTTATAAAGAAGAAAATATGGGATATACCAAGGAGATATAGATAAAAACACACTAACAGTAGGAGAATTGAACACACTGTATTGGTACAAAACAAACCAAGTGGACAAAAAAGTAAACAAGAATACAGAGGACACACCCAGGCCTTAAATACTTGTATCAACAAAAGATGAAATAATAAATGTAAATAAATCAAATTTTCAACAAAAAAGAAAAAGAAAGAATAAGGTCAAAAAAGCAATGATAAAGATAAAAGCAAATGTTTGAGGTTAAGAAGAGATAAACATTAGCTCTAGTTAATAGATTTAAATATTGTTTTTGAAAAAATTACAAAATAGGCAAATCATTTGCTACTATAGTCAAGATGAAAAGGAGTGAAGCACAGCTGAATACAATCAAGTATAACGGAGGGAATCACCACTGAAAGGGAAAAAAGAAAGCCTTGAGACTCCTTTGTAGACCAGCTTCCCTTCTCACCTCCTGGCTGCTGTCCTGACCCCCAAGGTCCTGAGGATGAGGAGGCTGGGTAAGGGACAAGGCCGCTGGTTGTCATCTCTCTGGGCATTGGGTAAGGGCTGAGAAACCTCCTATTCTGTATCTTCCCTAACATACAGCAGAGGGCGTGAATTTCAAGGATCATGGTGAATAATGTTTTAGCTTTACTAAGCAGGGCTCCAAACAAACATCATGAAAATTAAAGGGCAGGCTTTCTAAGTAGTATGTCTGCTTAGCCAAAAGAAGAGATTTATTCTAAAGTTTTAGCAGGATACCCTGTCCTGAGTAGGGCATAGTTACGCCCAGGAATGAGAATGTGAGTCCTACCACCAGGTAAGCCACTGACTTCAGCACTGATGGTAGCTGAAGGTGGGGTACTTTCAAGTGGAAATACAGGAGGGTGATGATGAGAACCAATCGCCACGCACACAACAACTGCAGAGGCCATGGCTATTGTGTACCCCCTTCCCTTCCACCTTCTTATGGTTTATCTCAGAGGGAGAGCCCAGCAGAGCCTGAAAGAAGCTTCCCAATGTGTGTGGAGCCCGGATCCCAGCAGTGCCAGGGGTGCACTGAGGTACTGCTTGGAACCCCCTTCAAGGAGCACCTTGTTGCCTAGCTGCGTGGAGTGTGGTTGGCTAATTGCTGCCAGCCACTGCTTGACCTCAGTGACAACCTCAGTGTTTGAGCTGAGATCACACAGAACCAGGGACCTCCAGCCAAAGGCAAAGTAAGGCTATAGTATGGGATTCTACCCTTCATGCCCAATGTTGAACTCCTCTTATAAAAAATTCTTGCTCCAGAGCTTCCTGTTGGGCTGACAGAGATGTTGTCAGGACAGCTTAGCAATGGCGTCCTTTGCCTAATCCTCCTTCCTCGCCTTTACTTTCACAGGTGTGACCTCACAAGGCAACTTGCATTCTTAACTCTGTCTCAGCCCCTGAGAACCCTGAACTTGCTGAATAACCCAACCTTCAAAACACGGTTCACAGAATTCTGAGAAGCCTGAAGATTCAGGATCAGGACCATTATAAGATATAAGAGTGTCTAGGTAGCATGACAACAGCCAGAACCACATCTCAACAATTGTGTGATGTGTACACAGCTGCTGCAGTCCTGGACACTCATTACTGCCACCCATGACTCTGGAATTGGGTATTGTTGTGAACAAGAAAACTACTTTGTTCTGGGAAAGAATACCCCTTCATCCTTGCTTCTGTGAGTCACTCAATGGAGATCTAAGGTGACATATGGGAACATGACATTTGCTGAGCATGTTAGTGCAGCCCTAGGCCTCAGGAGGGAAGGAAAGTGCCCCCTCATTTGTTCTGCTTTTGCAGTAGGAGCCCAGCTCTGTCACTCAGCAAGTCTCAAAGATAGCCTTAGATAGGGAGATCCCACAACATAACAAGGGAGTTCCACATAGTGGACAGTCAAAAGCGTGGACGTATCTCCCATACCGTGGATCTTCCTAGGGTTCCAAACTCCCCTTGAAACTTACACACTGGCAGGTATAAAGTGAACAGCACAAATGTTCATCTCTGAAAATAGAAGGGACACTCCCTAATCACCACGGAAATATTCCTAAGAATGTGCCTTTCCTTATTGGGCAGAAGTCCAGCTATCTTTTATTTAATCAGTTTCTTCAATGGCAGTAATTTATTTCACAAGGTCACCTTTAATGGGCCTGACCCATTTTTCTGCCTATATTTTAATCACAGGCTGCATCTTCAGCTTCTCCAGCTATCTAGAAGATAAACTAGATGATACTTTATCCTCCCAGCCTACTGTTTAGTGGTTTTATGGGCACACTCATTCCTCAACAATACCGGTCCCACAGTCTTTTTCTCTCCAGTCGCAACAGACCATACCACTGCTGCCTCCAGGCATGACAACACCATGTCTGGCCACCAACATTGACAAATTGGACACCACTTCCACTCTGCTCCCTGGAAATAGATGCTGTAGCCATTTATGTCACTGCTGCCGAATAAACTCTCACCACCTCCATGTCTGCTTTTTTCTATCACCAATTCTCAGTCCATTGCAGTATGTACCTCCGACTGTCTGAAACAGTGCATGTGCACATGTGGAGGCTGCCAAGAAGTCAGAGAAACAGGCATATGGACTTTGCAGGTTTTGCTGGGAATGGTGCTTGTATGCTTAGAGGCTAAGACATGAAAGTAGTCCACATGACCATTCTCATCCCATCGTGAGCACTGGAGCACCTCCTATGCCCCTCCTTTCTTTCACTCTGTGTTCTAGCCCCAGCTTATGACCTACAGTTTTAATCAACTGGAAAAAGGAAATGGAGATTGGCGATAGTAGGGACTCCGCCACCTCTTGGCTGGTTTATCTAATCCACTTACTTCCTTGAAAAGGCATTTACAATTCTGGATGCAATCATGAGGGGAGATCAAGAATGATGAGAAAGATGAGAAGTTCAGGGGCTGCATGATATTACTGAAGTTACACAGAGACTCTAAAATGGTAAATCACTGCCCACAATTTGCACTGCAGTCAGAAAAGATATGATTATCCTGGGACAGCTCCACTGCTACCGTGTTCCTCCTAGAGGCATAATGTTTTCTAACAAAGCTGTTTTTGCTGAGACTGGAAACGCTGATAACATATTTGCAGGCTCTGTGTGCTCCATGGGGGTTGAAAGCGGGGATCACTAATGATAATTTTTGAACAACCTTAGGCCTTCCTTGTCCAGTACCTCCTGGGATGGGAACACTCTGTTCTAGCCAGCCATGTATGTCTGTCTCTTGGAGCCCAGAGTGATAAGCATCATGCACAAGTACCAAGTGCTTCTCAGCTTGTAACAGATTCCAACTTTTCTTGAATTTGAAATTGGAAAGTCCCTTTGAAATATCCAGACAAAACCCCCTGTCTTGTGGATAGGAAAACTGGCATCCAGGGATCCATCAAAGTTTACTCTAGAAATCAGGGGCAGAACTGGGGCTGGGAACTGTCTATTCGAATTTGATATCATTCCCTTTGGTAGAATGTTGAAAAAGCAGGAGGATTCATTAGCCTTTCAAAAAAGACTAGTTGAGGGGTTAATTTGCCAAAAAAACACAGTGACAATAGGAATTCCAGGGAAATAGAATGATCCAAGCCAAAGTGTGGAATCAAAGAAAAATACAGAGTTGAGGAGACCCCAAAGAAGTCAGCAACTCAACTATAAAGTGACACTCCACAATATGCTAATTCTGCCACCATCCAGGTCTTCTGCATCACCTTGGTGTTCTCACTTGCAGTGTGCCCACTGCACGAGCTTTCTGCTATTCTACTGCACATTCACAGCTCACTTGGAAGAAACTTTAGTAAGATTCTTGAAATCTTTCTCACAGCAAGAAGAGTCCTAAGAGACCAAGCTACTCCTTTTATAATAATTGAGACACAGACCGCTGGCAAATGAAATTTGCCTCAAATTTGGAAGACCATCTTATAGGAAAGACAACAAAAGATTCATGTGTTTGTTTTAACTTGGTGTGATTTTATTTAATTATGGGTGTGGTTTTATTTATTTTTAAATGTGTAGTAGCTACTTGCATTACTTTTTAATAAACCATATGTTCATGGTCTATGTTTATTTTTCTATGAGAAGATCTACTTTCCTTATTGTGTTTTTAAAATTCTTTCAATGTATTATAGAATATCTCTATTCTCACCATATGTGTTTATATATTTTTAAAATTTCTGTTTTTTTACTGTATGCATGATTTTCCCTGTAAAACTTTTTATTCGCTTGCAGTTAATGATATTAATTTACTTCAGAAAATCATTCACGTGTAAATATTCTACAAAACTTGTCTCATGTTTACTTTGAATGCTTTCATAGTTTGATCTTTATGTTTAAATCCTTGACCACCTAAAATGTACTTTAAATAATGGGTGGGGTGGAAATCCAATACTTACTCCTTAAACTGCTGGCAATCAGTCTAAATATCATTTGCTGAATTACTAACATTTCTTAAGTGATGTGGAATTCTGCCCTTATCATTTGTAAAATTCTCAAAGGCATTGAGTTTATCTTTTATTCCATTGAGATGTGTGCATTTTCTCACCATTACTGTATGTTCTAATCATGTTGACATATTTTTGTGATAATTATGGTGGAATTAAAATTTGTCATGGGTAACTCTCCCATGACAATTTATCATCAGTATTTTCCTGGAAAACCTCAAATGTTTACTTTATCAGTTGGTATGTTCTATTTCATTAATCATTAGATTTTTATCTCATGGGTTAACTTAGTCTTCATTGTTTACCACTAAAACCCATTAAAATCTCCTTTTCTTGTTGTTGTTGAGAGAGAATCTCACTCTGTTGCCAGGCTGGAGTGTAGTGGTGCAATCTTGGCTCACAGAAACCTCTGCCTCCTGGGTTCAAGTGATTCTTCTGCCTCAGCCTCCTGAGTAGCTGGGACTATAGGCGTGCACCACCATGCCCAGCTAATTTTTGCATTTTTAGGAGAGACGGGGTTTCACCATGTTGGCCAGGATGATCTCGATCTCTTGAACTCATGACCCACCCGCCTCGGCCTCCCAAAGTGCTGGAATTACAGGCATGAGCCACCACACCCAGCCTCCATTGTTTTTAAGAGCACTGTTAGGCTGGATATTCCTTATACTCTGTTCCTAGTACTGTCGGTTCCTTAGGGAGGACTTTGGAGCTCTCTGTTCTTATAGCCTGCCTCTCACTTTTGGAAAATCACTGAGTTCTTTCTAAGGAGCTGTTTTGGAAAGAATGGTTCGCTTTTCTCAGAGCGACAGCCCTGCTTTACCAAGTGGGTTCTGGCCATGAGCAGTAGTATCCTCTGATGTTGTTGGCAGGCATTCACTGGCATGAAAACTCTGCCCAGCAAATGAGCTGTGCCGAGGGCTATGGGGGTCTCAACGTTCTTGACCTACAATGCCTGGGGTAGAACCTCTCCACTACAAGTAGTGTTGGGTGGAAGAATGGAACTCTGTACCTCTTCATCACACTCACCTGGAATCTCTGCAATACAACCTTGGAATGGGTTTGAAAGAAGCTGGCAACCTTTTGCCTCTGGTGAGATATCATAACCCTTTAAAGGGAAGTGAGAGGAAAGAGGTTCTCCCGTTTCTTGGCTAGATGTGCCCTGATTGAAGCTTCCCTCATATTGAGCTAGGATATAGAAAGTATAGAGTGGGTTATGACTCAAATGCTGTAGACACTCTGTGTTCTTTCAAGGTTTAGTAGAGTTTTAAAAATAAATGTATGCACTTAAGACAATTCCCAGAGACTTCAAGTGGCTGTTTTAAAAAATAACTTTTATCAAGTATGATTGTTTGGTTTGAGGGTATTTCCATGGATTTCCTCACACTGCTATTCCAGAGCAGAAGTCACCAGGTCACTCAACTCTTAGTATCATCTACTGGAAACTGGCTAAGACAGTATTTATGTGCTTCTCTCACAACAACAGAAAGTTAACTACATGACACAATGGATATGGCAGTTGGCTTGACTGCAGTAATCATTTAACTATGTATATGTATATCAAAACATCATATTGTATACCTTAAATATGTACAATACAAATACAATCTGAAAGAAATAAAATAAAAATAACTTTCACCAGCTATGGTTGTTGGTTTGGAGTAATCCAAGGAACTCTTCACACTATTCCCTAGCAAGACTCGCCCAATTACTTTCTTCTTAATTACAAAGAAGTCTATTTGGCTCTGTGAAAATGAAAAGTATCTGACTGGTTCACAAAACCACTAGGAAACCAAGAAATTCAAGTTAAAAGAAAAGGCAAAAACAAGGAAGTCATTGAATGCAGAATCACAGTCAAAATTAGTCAGATATCGGCCTTTGTGGAGCTCATTGGTGCCACCTTGGAGTAGATGGAGGTTACGTGTCTCTCAGCCAATATGCCAAAGCCAGATGCTCTTCAATGCATGGGTCATCAATTCCATGTCTCTTCTGATAAGTCCAATACAGCTGCCATTGCTGTAACTGCCCCAGGAGTGAATCTTGACTTCCTACTATCACTAGCTCCCAAGTACCGTCCAGAGTTTGTGCATCTGATGATCTGAACCCAGCATGTGCTCACATTAGGTTGTCTCTCAGTGGAGGCAGGGAAAACAAGTGTCCAGACTTTCCTTTCTGTTATAAAAAGTGGCAGAGCCTCCGGGTTCCAGGACTCATATGGTGGTTAATTCCCCCAAAATAGGAATGACATTCTTATGCTTAGAAGCCAAGAAATGAGAACTGTCTACAACACCCACACTCATTACATCTTGAGTTCTGGAGCAAGGAACACTTTGTATTTTCTTCTTGCAGATGATATTCTATGTAGCCCCATCTGTGCTACCAACCTTCTGTAGGATCTTGGACAATCACTGTCAGCTTCTGATGCTCAGAATACCTGCTAGAAAAAAAATAAAAAATAAACAAAATTAAGAAGGGCTTTGAGGTCAGTGGGCCCTCTGTGCATTCATGACTATGATATTCCTTGATTATACAGACACTTATGCCTCATTCAGGCAACTGTGGATTCTTTGTTGAGGAGAGATGAAGAAGGGAAAGAAAGACGAAGGGTTCTGGGACTGCAAAGAGTGTTTTAAATTGCCCAGAGAAAGCAGTTGCAGTATTCTGTGAGATTTGTGAGTAGAGAAGCCAGAAAGTATTATTTTAGGAATAACTCAACTGATACCACCCTCCAACAAATACCTGGAGTCCTCTGGCAGCACAGAGCTTCACTGAACCAAGGAGCCCAGATAGCATCTCTCCAGGCTCCGGATGTACTCCAGGGGTAGAGCAGTGAACGTCACAGATGACCTCAGGTACATTGGAGTCACTCTCCAGGGCTTTGCAGACTCAATTCTAGCCAGCGATGTGTGTCTGTCCCTAGGATCACAGAGTGCCCAGGAGTCAGGGCAAGCCAGGCCCTGAATCCTTTCCAGCCTGTAATAAATGTCCTGAGTCACAATCTTCCATGGAATTTGGAGTCAAAATACCTGCTGACATATGGAAAACTGCCCTCATCTAATGAAGGGGAATATTGCTTAGGATTGAGAAGTAAAGCTGAAAATGAAAAAGATCAGTCCTGATTTCAAGTCATTTTTCTTTCCACGGGATATAGACTAAGTCAGGAAGATGCAGGGGTCTTTCTCATAAAACCATTGTTCCATCAGCTTGGCCTGACGCTGGGTGAAAGGGGTAGGGTTATAATAGAAATTCTGACCAACAGAACAATATAAGCCAAAGTGTGGAATTACAGTAAACATCTTAATTTCAGTATTATTTATGACTGCAAAATGTTGGAAACAAACAAAATACTCATACAGAAAAGAGTGGTTGTATAAATGATAGTACAACTGTAAAATGAAGTACTATGCAGCTATTCAAAGGAACATGGAAGATGTCCATGAACTGAGGTATGTTAATTATAAATACATTGTGGAATGATAAATTTAAAGTGTCTTGTAACAATGAATGCAAAATAAGAAAATATCCATTTACTTACTCATTGCAGGAAAAAAGAAAAGAGAAAGGAAAAGCCCAGAGACCAATGAGAGTGGTCACCTGTAGGATGTGGTCAGGAATTGGTAGGAAGGAAAGAGGGAATGGAGATGGATATCTGATTCTTTTCTGAATATACCTTTGTGCACAGATCCTTCTTTGGAGACATATGAAAATTTCACATACTCGGATGAATAAATAAATGAATAAACCCCATAGGATTGGGAGATAATTTGTAATCAAATACAAACTGTTTGACAAGCCAACCAACAAAAAAATAAACCATAGATATGAGAGGGCCATGAAGATTAAAGAAACTTCCATTTGTGGAACCATTATAAAACCTAATGAAGATGAATAAACACTCATTACAGAATATCAAATCAGCCATTATCATGAGGTTTTCTGTACCCCTTTGGTGTCCCCAAGCACAGTGATCCCAATCTCATGTGCTTTGTGTTGTGCTCTTGCAAATTCTCTCTTCACCAGGCAGAGGGCTTTGCTTAATCTACTAGTCCTCGCCACAGCAAGGACTTCAAGAGACTGCATAGTCCCATTTTCTCATCTTAAAATAACCAGAACCGAGGCCAGAGATAGAAGGAACTTGCCAAGAACCATTACTGGGAAATCAGCCTCATAAGTGAAAAGACAAATTTTACTTTATTTAACTTGCAGTCCTTGAACTATGAATGCAGCTATAATTGTTTTCATACATGCATTAACTGTTTGTATTATAATTTCTCTAAATACCTGGTGGAGCTCATATCTTACATTCTTTATTAGATGATGTGCTCTTCTTTATTATAGTGAAGAAATTTTTTCAATATGCTATGAAATTCACCCTTTATCTGATATATGTTTATTAATGTTTTCCATTTTCTGTTCATCACTTTTTCTTTATCTATGGCTGGTTTTGTCTCATAATTTAAACATTTTTATATAGTTTTAAATTTTTTTTCGAATTTTATTTTAGATGGGGGAGTACATGTTCAGGTTTGTTACATGGGCTTATTGTGTGATGCTAAGGTTTGGGGTACAGATCCCATCACCCAGGTAGCGAGCGTAGTATCCAATAGATAGTTTTTCAACGCATGCCCACTTCCCTCTCTCCTCCTTCTAGTAGTCTACAGTGTCTGTTGTTCCTATGTTTATGTCAGTGTGTGTTCAATGTTTAGCTCCCACTTATAAGTGAGAACATGTGGTATTTGGTTTTCTGTTCCTGCATTAATTTGCTTAGGATAATGACCTCCAGCTGCATCCATGTTGCTGCAAAGGATAGGATTTCATTCTTTTTATGGCTGTGTAGTATTCTACGCCATATACATGTTATATTTTCTTTATCTAATCCACCATTTATGGGCACCTAGGTTGATTCCATATCTTTGCTATTGTGCATAGGAAAGCAATGAACATGAGTGCAGGTGTCCTTTTTGTAGAGCGATTTATTTTCCTTTTGGTGTATACACAGTAGTGGAATTGCTGGGCCAAATCGTGGCTCTGTTTTAACTTCTTTGAGAAATCTCCAAACTGCTTTCCACAATGGGGCTGAATTAATTTACATACCAACCAACCAAAGTGGAAACAAGATATAAGCATTCTCTTTTCTCCACAGCCTACAGCATCTGTTGTTTTTTAACTTTGAAATTACAGCCACTCTGGCGATCATTAAAAAGGCAGGAAACAACAGGTGCTGGAGAGGATGTGGAGAAATAGGAACACTTTTACACTGTTGGTGGGACTGTAAACTAGTTCAACCATTGTGGAAGACAGTGTGGCGATTCCTCAAGGATCTAGAACTAGAAATACCATTTGACCCAGCCATCCCATTACTGGGGATATACCCAAAGGATTATAAATCATGCTGCTATAAAGACACATGTACATGTATGTTTATTGCGGCACTATTCACAATAGCAAAGACTTGGAACCAACCCAAATGTCCATCAATGATAGACTGGATTAAGAAAATGTGAGCAAACACATTCAAAAGCTAGCAGAAGGCAAGAAATAACTAAGATCAGAGCCGAACTGAAGGAGATAGAGACACAAAAAACCCTCCAAAAAATCAATGAATCCAGGAGTTGGTTTTTTGAAAAGATCAACAAAATTGACAGACCGCTAGCAAGGCTAATAAAGAAGAAAAGAGAGAGGAATCAAATAGATGCAATAAAAAATGATAAAGGGGATATCACCACTGACCCCACAGAAATACAAACTACCATCAGAGAATACTATAAACGCCTCTACGCAAATCAACTAGAAAATCTAGAAGAAATGGATAATTTCCTGGACACATACACTCTCCCAAGGCTGAACCAGAAAGAAGTTGAATCCCTGAATAGACCAATAGCAGGCTCTGAAATTGAGGCAACAATTAATAGCCTACCCACCAAAAAAAGTCCAGGACCAGATGGATTCACAGCTGAATTCTACCAGAGGTACAAGGAGGAGCTGGTACCATTCCTTCTGAAACTATTCCAATCAATAGAAAAAGAGGGAATCCTCCCTAACTCATTTTATGAAGCCAACATCATCCTGATACCAAAGCCTGGCAGAGACACAACAAAAAAAGAGAATTTTAGACCAATATCCCTGATTAACATCGATGCAAAAATTCTCAATAAAATACTGGCAAACCGGATTCAACAGCACATCAAAAAGCTTATCCACCATGATCAAGTGGGCTTCATCCCTGGGATGCAAGGCTGGTTCAACATTCGCAAATCAATAAACGTAATCCAGCATATAAACAGAACCAAAGACAAGAACCACATGATTGTCTCAATAGATGCAGAAAAGGCTTTTGACAAAATTCAACAGCCCTTCATGCTAAAAACGCTCAATAAATTCGGTATTGATGGAACGTACCTCAAAATAATAAGAGCTATTTATGACAAACCCACAGCTAATATCATACTGAATGGGCAAAAACTGGAAAAATTCCCTTTGAAAACTGGCACAAGACAGGGATGCCCTCTCTCACCACCCCTATTCAACATAGTGTTGGAAGTTCTGGCTAGGGCAATCAGGCAAGAGAAAGAAATCAAGGGTATCCAGTTAGGAAAAGAAGAAGTCAAATTGTCCCTGTTTGCAGATGACATGATTGTATATTTAGAAAACCCCATCGTCTCAGCCCAAAATCTCCTTAAGCTGATAAGCAACTTCAGCAAAGTCTCAGGATACAAAATTAATGTGCAAAAATCACAAGCATTCTTATATACCAGTAACAGACAAGCAGAGAGCCAAATCATGAATGAACTTCCATTCACAATTGCTTCAAAGAGAATAAAATACCTAGGAATCCAGCTTACAAGGGATGTAAAGGACCTCTTCAAGGAGAACTACAAACCACTGCTCAGTGAAATAAAAGAGGACACAAACAAATGGAAGAACATACCATGCTCATGGATAGGAAGAATCAATATCGTGAAAATGGCCATACTCCCCAAGGTTATTTATAGATTCAATGCCATCCCCATCAAGCTACCAATGACTTTCTTCACAGAATTGGAGAAAACTGCTTTAAAGTTCATATGGAACCAAAAAAGAGCCCGCATTGCCAAGACAATCCTAAGTCAAAAGGACAAAGCTGGAGGCGTCACGCTACCTGACTTCAAACTATACTACAAGGCTACAGTAACCAAAATAGCATGGTACTGGTACCAAAACAGAGATATAGACCAATGGAACAGAACAGAGTCCTCAGAAATAATACCGCACATCTACAGCCATCTGATCTTTGACAAACCTGAGAGAAACAAGAAATGGGGAAAGGATTCCCTGTTTAATAAATGGTGCTGGGACAACTGGCTAGCCATAAGTAGAAAGCTGAAACTGGATCCTTTCCTTACCCCTTATACGAAGATTAATTCAAGATGGATTAGAGACTTAAATGTTAGACCTAATACCATAAAAACCCTAGAAGAAAATCTAGGTAGTACCATTCAGGACATAGGCATGGGCAAGGACTTCATGTCTAAAACACCAAAAGCAACGGCAGCAAAAGCCAAAATTGACAAATGGGATCTAATTAAACTAAAGAGCTTTTGCACAGCAAAAGAAACTACCATCAGAGTGAAGAGGCAACCTACAGAATGGGAGAAAATTTTTGCAACCTACTCATCTGACAAAGGGCTAATATCCAGAATCTACAAAGAACTCAAACAAATATACGAGAAAAAAACAAACAACCCCATCAAAAAGTGGGGAAAGGATATGAACAGACATTTCTCAAAAGAAGATATTCATACAGCCAACAGACACATGAAAAAATGCTCATCATCACTCGCCATCAGAGAAATGCAAATCAAAACCACAATGAGATACCATCTCACACCAGTTAGAATGGCAATCATTAAGAAGTCAGGAAACAACAGGTGTTGGAGAGGATGTGGAGAAATAGGAACACTTTTACACTGTTGGTGGGATTGTAAACTAGTTCAACCATTATGGAAAACAGTATGGCAATTCCTCAAGGATCTAGAACTAGATGTACCATATGACCCAGCCATCCCACTACTGGGTATATACCCAAAGGATTATAAATTATTCTACTACAAAGACACATGCACACGTATGTTTATTGTGGCACTATTCACAATAGCAAAGACTTGGAATCAACCCAAATGTCCATCTGTGACAGACTGGATTAAGAAAATGTGGCACATGGCGGGGCGCGGTGGCTCAAGCCTGTAATCCCAGCACTATGGGAGGCCGAGACGGGCGGATCACGAGGTCAGGAGATCAAGACCATCCTGGCTAACATGGTGAAACCCCGTCTCTACTAAAAATACAAAAAACTAGCCGGGCGACCTGGCGGGCGCCTGTAATCCCAGCTACTAGGGAGGCTGAGGCAGGAGAATGGCGTGAACCTGGGAGGCGGAGCTTGCAGTGAGCTGAGATCCGGCCACTGCACTCCAGCCTGGGTGACAGAGCGAGACTCCGTCTCAAAAAAAAAAAAAAAAAAAAAAAAAAAAAGAAAATGTGGCACATATACACCATGGAATACTATGCAGCCATAAAAAAGGATGAGTTTGCATCCTTTGTAGGGACATGGATGCAGCTGGAAACCATCATTCTTAGCAAACTATCACAAGAAGAGAAAACCAAACACCGCATGTTCTCACTCATAGGCGGGAACTGAACAATGAGATCACTTGGACTCGGGAAGGGGAACATCACGCACTGGGGCCTATTATGGGGAGGGGGGAGGAGGGAGGGAGTGCATTGGGGAGTTATACATGATATAAATGATGAATTGATGGGTGCTGACGAGTTGATGGGTGCAGCACACCAACATGGCATAAGTTTACATATGTAACAAACCTGCACGTTATGCACATGTACCCTAGAACTTAAAATATAAAAAAAAAAAAAAAAAAAAAAAAGACTATGCTTTAGGAAAGCCACTCTGATGGCCAGAGTGGAGGAAAGATTGGAGGATGACACCAGCTGGAAAGGAAGGAGGCGTCCAGGGGAAAGAAGTGGCCATGGTCCTATTAGAAGGTGTCAAGATAAACCAGGTGGTGGCCAGTGGTGATAGAGATGCAATTGAGCAGTATTTGTTTGAATTATTAATCAGCTGTTGGTTTGCAAAAGGGGCCAAGATTACCTTGGTATTTAATACATATATGACAAACAAGCTCTTTTCATGTATGGGCATAACTTGCCTTTTTTCTCACCAACGCTTTATGCTAGAGAAAACTTCATCTTTGCCTAATCAGATTTACTTCCTTCTCCACCCCGAAAGCAATTCTTGGCATGTGTTTGATGAGAAATGAAGATGTCAGTTTTATTGGGTGAGTCAGGTGGGTGACAGGCCTTGAGAGCTTCTTGATAGAGCTCCTCTATCAAAGAGAGGAAAAATGAAAAGGGAGAGGCAGGAGCAAGGCATTAAACACTCAGACCCCTGCCACCAAGAGAAGTCCAGTTTCAAGGCTGAAGAGGGAGTTGGAATGGAATAGGGAGGGGTTCAGTGAATGAATAGGCCTCTGGATGTGGCTCCCTCCCCAACCACTCCCTCCCCCAGAATTTCCTTACTATCCCAACAGTTCCCCAACTATAGTGTGCATCAGACCCAGTTCGAGGGGTTGTTAAAGTACAAATGGCCAACCCTTCCCTAAATCTCCTTCTTTAGAATTGCATTGGTTACACTGTTCCCTGTGTCTTTCCATATAAATTCTAGAATCAGTTTTATAATAACTATAAAATAGCTTGCTGTGACTTTGAATGGAATTATGCTGATCTGCAAATAAAACTGGGAAGAATTGGCATCTTCATAAAAAAAAAAAAAAAAGAAAATGTGGCACATATACACCATGGAATACTATGCAGCCATAAAAAAAGGATGAGTTCATGTCCTTTGTAGGGACATGGATGAAGCTAGAAACCATCATTCTGAGCAAACTATCACAAGGACAGAAAACCAAACACCGCCTGTTCTCACTCATAGGTGGGAATTGAACAATGAGAACACTGGGACACAGGGTGGGGAATACCACACACCGGGGCCTGTCATGGGGTTGGGGGAGAGGGGAGGGATAGCATTAGGAGATATACCTAATGTAAATGATGAGTTAATGGGTGGAGCACACCAACATGGCACATGTATACATATGTAACAAATCTGCATGTTGTGCATATGTACCCTAGAACTTAAAGTATAATTTTTAAAAAAAAGGAAAAAAGAAATTACAGCCATTCTGCAACAGTCCCCTCTGGAACATCAATCCAGTGGCCTGAGAACTGTTCCTGTCCCCCAGCACCCACAGGGGCTGCTGCTTTCGCTGAATGTGAAGACTCAGAGTGCAAACCTGCCTGACCCAGCCCCCACCTGGCTTTGTTCTGCCACCTGCCCTGGTAGCTTAACACAAAAAACAGAAACTCTTGGAAGCTCTATGGCCCCACCTATTGCCTGAGAAACCAGAGGGCAACCTAAAGCAAGCAAAAATCCCACTGCTACTACCATAGCTGGTGCTGTTTTACAAGCACCACCTCCTGGCTGGAGGTCAACCAACACAGTCCATTACAGCATCTCCCGGTAGAATAACACTGCACCTAGGAAGGAGAAAATGGCTGAGCAATCTCAACTATCTCCACTGCCTGTATCCCTCTGACTAACCAGGTCCAGATTCTGTCCAAGTGACCAGTTCAGTACTACTATAACCAGTGTTCAAGGAAACCAACACACTAAAGCTGTCAATAACCAAGGAATCTCACAGAGTCTGCATCACTCCCCTGCACCATGACTGGTGCGGCTACCCACTGCTGGGAGACTTGAGGACAGGCCACATCACCAGATCTCTTGCAGACATTCCCCAGCACAGGCCTGGAGTGTGGCAACTTCACTGGGCAGCTAGATCCAGAGGAATACTTGAGAATTCTCAGTGCCCTACTCTAAAAAATTTGCTGCTATAGCGGCATGACTTTTTTAGGGGTGAACTTGCAGGGTTATTTCTCAGGTCGAGGTTGTGTGCATGCACTTGGTGGATCAGCCATTGTGGTCTGGCTCACTGACACTGGAACCAGGGTGCCATGATACCGACAGGGAGGTCATGTCTGTCAGGAGCAGCCCACTGGGTTGTTTTTCAGGCCCAAGACATGGGCACAAGGCTGCTTGGGTAGCCTAGTGGCATGTCTGCTGGGGGAGTGAACGGGGCTGCCTCTTTGGCCTTTGACACAGTTGCATGGCTGCTTGGCTAGTCTTTGGGCTTTTCTGTGAGGGGTGGCACAAGAAGTGGTTTTGTTGGCCAAGGGTCCAAGCATGGGGCTTCTTGTTAGGCCTTGGGGCATGCCCACCAAGGCAGACTGTGGAGTTCTTTCTCAGTGGTGAGACAAAGGCCCATAGCTGCTTGGCTGGCCTGGGCATGTCCACCAGGGGTAGCCATTGGCTGTTTCTCAAGTTTGGGACATGGGCTCTTTGCTACTTGGGCAGTCTGGGGTCATACCCACTAAGGGTAGTTTGTGGGACTGTTTCTCAGGCCCTTATTTAAAAGATAGGGTCATTGGGCAAGCCATGGATGTATCTGTGGAGGGCAAAGGTACTGCAGGGCTATTTCTCAGGTATTGAGTGAGGCCCATATCAGCTGCTTGGAGCTCAGGGACCCCTCCTGCTTAGTAGAGGGCATGTGGCAGTTTGGCTAGTTCAAGGACAGGTTTACTTGGTGTGACTGGACGATTATTCCCCAGCTGAAATGCAGTGGCATAAGTTGGTTTCCCTTCTGTGCCAGAACAGAGTCACAGCCAATCCTGGGCTCAAACTCTGCACAGCTGGGGTTGTGGAGTTCAGCCACTATGTGACCTTGGCGTAATGAAGAGGGAACCCAAATGCTGGAGAAGTGTGGTTGTCAGAAGTTCCAGAGGAGGCTACACTCCAGAGGGGGCTCTGTTGTCAAGACGGGACTGTGCTGCTGCAGCTTGGCCCAAGTGGGTGAGTGGGATGTGGGTAGTGCACACCTTGTGCCTCTAATGCAGGGCAATACAGCTGTGTGAATTCCCAGCAGCTCTCCAAACTGGGCTCAGGACTTTAAAGGACTGTGGGATTCTCCTCTGGTAAGGACAGTGCATGTTTGCAGTCGCAAGGTGACTGCTGGGGACCTGCTCCTTAGATTTTCCCTGCAACAGGAAGACCCTCTTGACTCCAGACAGATCTGATCCAGGTGGAGGGAGAAAGGACTGCAGAATTCAGATGCCTCTGAACTGCCCTTCTGAACTAATCACCACAGGTTCATCTCCACTCCCCCAGGCACTCCAGTACTCTCCCGTTGACACTCCAACCAAATCTTAGCTGTTTGTTACCTTGACCCTTTCTTCTAGTGGGAATGAGCACCATGTTAGCCATCTTGCTGACTGCCAAATTTTCTATTTCTTCATAGTTAAATCTTGATAGTGTATATGGGTCTAGGGATTTATTCGTTTCTTCTAGGTTATCTAATTGTTGGTATATAGTTGTTCATGAGTCTCTAACAATCTTTGCATTTCTCTGGTATCAGTTGTAATGTCTCCTTTTTCATCTCTGATTTTATTTAACCGAGTCTTTGAGTCTTCTTTTTTTGTTTTACTTAGTCTAGCTAAAAGTTTGGTGATTTTGTTTGTCGTTTCCAAAAACCAACTCTTTGTTTTATTGATCTTTTGTATTGTGTTTCTAGTCTCCATTTTTATTATTTCTACTATATCCGTATGATTTCTTTCCTTCTAGTGTTATTATGATTAGTTTTCTATTCCTTGTGGCGCCACATTAGGTTGTTTATTTGAGATCTTTTTTCTTTTTTGTATAGGCATTTATTTCTGTAACTTTCTGTCTTAGAACTATTTTTACTATATCTCATAGCCTTTGATACATTGTGTTTCTACTTTAGCTTGTCTCAAAGAAATTTTTTTTTCCTTTTTAATTTCTTCTTTGACCAGTTGGTTGTTCAGGAGCATGTAGTTTAATTTCCATGTATTTGTGTATTTTCCAAAGTTCCTTCTTTAATTAATTTCCAGTTTGAGAGTAATGTGGTCAGAAAAGATACTTGATATGGTTTCAGTCTTCATAAATATATTGACTTGTTTTGTGGCCTAACCTCTATTTTGAAGAATATTTCATGTGCAGTTGAGAAGAACATATGTTCTGCAGTTGTTTAATAAACTTTTCTGTATATGCCCTTCAAGTCTATTTAGTCTAGAGTGCAGCTTATATCTCATATTTCTTTGTAGATTTTCTGTCTGGGTGATCTGTCCATTGCTATTACACTGCCTTGAAATCCTCTAATGATATAGTTTGGATATCTGTCCCCTCCAAATCTCATGTTAAAATGTGACCATCAGTGTTGGAAGTGCAGCCCAATGTGAGGTGTTTGGGTTATGGGACTAGATCCCTCATGAATGGCCTGGAGCTATCCCTGCAGTAATGAGTGAGTTCTCACTCTGTTAGTTCACGTGAGGACAGGTTGTTTAAAAGACCCTGGCATCTTTCTTGCTCTCTCTCCCGCCATGTGATACACTGGCTCCCCTTCTCTTCCATCACGATTAAATACTTTGTGTGGCATCACCAGAAACTGAGCAGATGCTGGCATCAGGCATCTTAGCCTGCAGAACTTTGAGCCAAACAAACCTCTTTTCTGTATATATTATCTAGTCTCAGGTATTCTTTTATAGTAACGCAAAATGGCCTAAAACACCTACTATTATTGCATGCAGTTGATCTCTCTTCAGAATATTTGCTTTATATCTTTAGGTGCTTGGATTTGGGGTGCATATGTACTTACAATTTCTGTATTATCTTGCTGAATTGACCTCTTCAGCATTATATAATGATCTTTATGTCTTTTTACATTTTGACTTAAAATCTATTTGATCTGATATAAGTATCGTTACTCCTGCTCTCTTTTGGTTTCTGCTTATGTGGAATGTTTTTTCCATCCATTATCTTTCAGTCTATGTGTGTAATTACTAATATGGTTGCCTATTTTAGGAAGCCTATTTATGGATCTTATTTTTTTTTCCCATTCATCCAACCTAGGCATTTGATTAGTGAATTCATTTACCTTCCGGATAATTATTCATAGGTAAGGACTTACTACTACCACTTTTTCATTGTTTTCTAGTTGTTTTGGTGATTCTTTCTTTCTTTCTTTCTTTCTTTCTTTCTTTCTTTCTTTCTTTCTTTCTTTCTTTCTTTCTTTCTTTCTTTCTTTCTTTTCTTTCTTTCTCTCTCTTTCTCTCTTTCTTCCTTTCTTCCTTTTCCCTTCCTTCCTTCCTTCCTTCTCTCTCTCATTGCCTTCCACTATGATTAAGTTAGTTTCTCTAGTAGTATATTTTGATACTTATTTTTTATTTTTAGGGCATCTATTAAAAATATTGTCTTTGTAGCTAACATGAGGCCTTTAAAAAACATCCCGTGGCTATCACAAGTGATTTTAACATGATAATAACTTGTTTGATTACAAAACATAAAACTATACTTTACCGCCACTTCCCTCCCCACATTTTGATATTTGCATGTCACAATTAACAGCTTTTATATGCCATATGCATTAACAATTTATTGTAGCTACTGTTAATTTCAACAGTTTTATCTTTTAACCTTCATACTAAAGATAGAAGTGATTTATACATCACCATTACAGTATCACAGTATTCTGAATTTGACTGTGTAATTACTTTTATTAGTGAGTTCTACACTTTTAGATTATTTTATATTACTCATTAGCATCCTTTTCTTTCACCTTGAAGAACTCCTTTAGCATTTCTTGTAAAATTAGGTCTGATGGTGACATACCTCCTCACCTTTTCATGTCTGGGAAAGTTTTCATTTCTCTGTCATTTCTGAAGAACAGCTTTGCTGAGTATAGTATGCTTGGATGGTTTTCTTTTTTTTTATTCCTTTGATAATATTATTCCACTCTCCTCTGATCTTTAATGTTCCCTTTGAGAAATATGATTTGATTGCAGCACTATTCATACTAGCAAAAACATGGAATCAACTTAGGTGCCCATCAGTGGTGGACTGGATAAAGAAAATGTGGTGTATACACACCATGGAATACTACACAGTCATAATAAATAAATAAAATCATATATTTGCAGCAACATGGATGCAGTGGGAGGCCATTATCCTAAGTGGATTAATGCAGGAAGAGAAAACTATATACCACATGTTTTCAGTTATAGAGGGGAGCTAAATGTCAGATATTCATGAACATAAAGATGGAAATAATAGACATTGAAGACTACTAGAGGAGAGAAGAAGGGAGGGAAAGGGGACAAGGGTTGAAAAACTAAATGTTGGGTATTATGCTCAGTATCAGAATGACAGGAAAATTCATACCCTAAGCTTCAGCATCATGCAATATACCCAGGTAACAAACTTGCACACTTGCACCTGAATGTAAAATGACAGTTGAAAAAGAAAAAAAAGGTCTGATGTGAAGTGTATTGGAACTGTTTTATATTTTATTTGCTTCTTTTCTTTTGCTGCTACAGGATCATTTCTTTGTCTTTGATCTTTCACAATTTGATTATTACATGTCTAGTCTTTTTCGAATTGAATGTGATTGGTGACTGTTGACATCCTGAACTTTGAATACATATATATATATATAATATGCTTATATGTATACATACAGGTGTATATATATGTGTGTGTGTGTATATATATATATGAACTCTTCAGATTTGGAAAGTTTTCTGTTATTACTTATTTAATAAGCTTTCTTTACTTTTCCATTTATCTTTCTGTAACTTCTCTTAAATACCAGTAAATTGTCGCTTTGCTCACTTAATGCTATTCCATACATCTCATAAGTTTCCTTCATTTTATTCTTTTTTCTTTTTTCCTTTTCTGAGTATATATTGTCAAGTAACCTGTATTCAAGCTCACAGATTATTCCTTTTGTTTGATCATTTCTGGTGTTAATGCACTCTATTGCACTTTTCATTTTATTCATTGCATTCTTCATCTCCCATATTAACATTAGATATTTTGTTATCATTTTTGCCCTTTGTTACATCGCTCTTTCTGGTCACTTATTGTTTTCATCATTTCATTTAATTATTTATCTGTATTGTATCAAAGTTCTTTGAGCTCCGTTAGAACAGCCATTTTAAATTCTTTTTCAGGCAGGTCATACATCTCCATGTCTTTGGGCCAACCAATGGTATCTTATTTTGTTCATTTGGTACCTTATTTTGTTAATTTGGTGTTATCAGTTTTCCCCAATTGTTCTTGATCCTTGTGATTGTGCATTGATGTCTGCACATTGAAGAAGTAGGTACTTATAGAATTGCAGGTAGGTACTTGAATGCAGATATTGAATTTAAGGTAGCTACTTACTCCAAGTTGGCTTTGTCTGAGAATGTCCCTCAACTCTGTCCAGAAATTCTAGGCAGATCATCAGTTCTGGGTTTGTAAGCCTGTGACTGTTTCAGTCACTGCAGCACAAGGAGATGTCATAAACCCAGGACCACCATGGCCAGTTCTGCACCAGGCCCTAACCCATGGCTGCAGAGGCTGGCACAATGATGGACTGCATTCCCAACTCCTCCTCACTGATACCTGCCTATCTATGTTGGTTATTCATAATCCAAGGCTGCTGTAGTTGGCTGCCAGTGGTGCAGGTAAGAACACAAGTCTATCTCACAGGAACTATGTATTCCTCTCTGCTGCTGGGGCCGGTCTTGCTGCTTAGGCCACAGGTACTCACCCAGGGTCACTATGGGTGTCCTCCCAGTGCTGAATTTTACTATTATGTGACTATTGGGTTCTATGAAAAAGTCCAAGCCTTACTTCATTCCCTTCCCCCGAAAGAAAGTAGCTCTGTCTGCACTGTGCTGCCTGTGATTGGGTTAGGGGTGATGCAGGAAATAAAATTGTCTTTCATATCCTCTTCAATGTGTATTTTTAATTATTATGCTATAATCAGGTTCTGTAATATCTCATCTGGCCTGTTTAGCTTTTGAGAAAGTATTATCACATGTGGATAATTATTAAATTTCATGTTTTGGAGGGTATAATCTCTGGGGAGTCCTACTCTACCAGTTTTTTCTGCCCATTTCCCCAAAATAACTATATTGGAATATTTCCTAAGTTGTAAAGTGATTTCCCATAGAATTGAGCAAAATACATTTAAATCCTCCTGTTTTCTTCTTTTCCTATCAGTACAAAACTTTCTGATTTTTGTGCCAGTTTAGTGCACTTTAATATTTTTGCTTTTTTAAAAATTTGTCCAACAGGGCAAATCATTTGATCACTTAATCTTTTCCCCATCATAATTCCATATCTAAGATGTATGCATCACCATACCATTTTATGCTTTCCAAATCACTGATTTCTGATTTCAACTTTATCAATACATTCCTTTATCATTTGGAAATTGCTTTTTCCACATTTCATTGAATTAGATTCTAATATGAATATAATAATCACATATTATGCTTGGATTGCATTTTCCTGGTTTGTTTTTGCAAATATTGTGCTCCTTTGTCTTATCTGCATCTTTTGGACGCTAGATGAGATGAAAGTTTTGTTCTTGATCCATAAGTAAGGCAAATATTTCAGACTCTATTTTGTATCAGTAAGCTTGAAACAGAACAGTTTCTGGTATTTTCTTAAGGGAAATATGAGGAAGATTACAGTGGTTAGCAGACACAGTAATCACTTTTAGTTCAGGACAATAACACCCTACTCTGCTGGGGTTTCTGCAATAAGGAACTACTTACTGCCTTTGAGGCAAACAGATAAATTTGGTAAGATCTCAGAGTGGTTCATAGAGAAACCATGCAGCTCACATGATTTATGTTTGATAGCATCGTGCTTTTTTCTGTGGTTGGCCTTTCCCATTTCCCCTTCCATAAAGCATTGCCTACAGGAAGGTTAAAATTTTAAGCTAGAATAATTGAAAATAAGTTTTCAAGCTATCCTTTCCCCAGAAGTACCCTCCAAGGTGTTCTGAATGTACACAGGGACACTGTTGGGATGCTTTCTTCTTTCTTCCCCTGTGATCTGCTTATAACAAAATCTTTATGACTCAAAGTAAAGAAAGTTTCTTTAAACTTTTCAGGATGTCATCACAATTGGAAAAATCTATGCTTCTACCAAAGGTGGGAATTTTAGCTTCATGTCCACTCACAATACATTATTCAATTCATTGATGGTGGCAAATATTTCTCACAGCCTGTGTGGGGATTTAGCTGTTTATTACTGAAGTAGAAACTTCTTTTAATCAAAAAAAAATTCTGCTATTTAGGTAGATTTCATGAAAAGAACCCAATTTAGAAACCAGCATTTTTACTTTTTTTCCAACAGTTGTTCCTATCACCACGAAAACATGTTAAAATTCTCTCATCCTTTGAAAACATATCAGGAGCTTACCTCCCCATCCAGATAGAGCCTCAGCTCTCATTCCACCATGAATTCAGACTTCCTGAGAAGGTTGTAGCTGGTCTCCATCCAACTGAACCCAACATAATTGTATTCATCTCTCATTAAGGTTACTAGCAACAACTAGGAAAAACTTTGGATACATGTCAGTCTTTACTGTGTTGAACTTGACAGACATATTTGACATTGGTGTGCCCCCATTTACTTGTTTAAAATTTCTTTCTTTGGATTCCATAATGTTTCATTATCTTCTATGTCATTGGTCTTCTATGATTGCTCACTCTTAGGTAAAATAGAACGTGTCCCAAGATCCTTTTTAAAACAAAAGGAAGTATGGAGTTCTATCTAAAATAGAATATTTAATTTATTACATCATGAAGGCAAACTCACATTTAGAATATAAAGGCATTCTCAGAAACTAATTACTTTTGTAGCCTGAAGCTAATCTCTTTCCTACTTTCGTCTAAAATTCCGTAAAATGCAAATGATCTGGCATGATGATCTACAAGGACTGATAAAAATTTGCTGAGGCTTCCAGAAGAAGGAAAATGCCTTTGACATTACCTTGCTGGGGACAATTGACTTTGTCCCACACTCAGCAGGGGTGAGGAAGTTGGCATTTACTGATAAGCTAAGAAAAGGCGGTGCCTTTTGTAATTTAAGCTCCACCCATGGCACATTCACTCAAGGAAGATATAAATGACAAGGTCCACTCAGCTCTCAGACAAGGCTTTCCAAGCAAGATGAAGCCCAACATCATCTTCATACTTTCCCTGCTCCTCATCTTGGAGAAGCAAGCAGCTGTGATGGGACAAAAAGGTGAGTGGAGAGGGTAAGCCTTGGGGAAAGCTGCTCAGAAAGAATGGCCTCTAAGATTATTTGGGGTGCAAACAGTAACCTGTTTAGGCACAGATTCTTCTTGTTGAAGATAATTGATTTTCTCCACCCAAAGCTTCAGCTTTTCTAGAAACATCAATAATTTGTTGGGAAAAGGTGGGAGGTAAGAGTTGCAAGGGAGCTTTGGAGATATTGAAAGCATACACTTCTATTATCAATTACCAGGTGGATCAAAAGGCCGTTGCCGAGGATCTCTCCCAATTTCACATACAAACACAAAGGGCCAGTACTATTCTGGACAAAAAGACAAACAACATACTGAATCTAAAGGCAGTTTTTCTATTCAACACACATATCATGTAGACGCCAATGATCATGACCGGACCCAAAAAAGTCAGCAATATGATTTGAATGCCCAACATAAAACGACAAAATCAGAACAACATCTACGTGGAAGTCAAGAACTGCTCAATTACAAACAAGAAGGCAGAGACCGTGCTAAACCAAAAGGTCATTTTCATCTGATAGTTATACATCATAAAGGAGGCCAAGTTCATCATGGGACACAAAATCCTTCTCAAGATCAAGGGAATAGCCCATCTGGAAAGGGACTATCTAGTCAATATTCAAACACAGAGGAAAGGCTATGGGTTCATGGACTAAGTAAAGAACAAGCTTCGGCCTCTGGTGCACAAAAAGGTAGAACACAAGGTGGATCCCAAAGCAGTTATGTTCTCCAAACTGAAGAGCTAGTAACTAACAAACAACAACATGAGACTCAAAATTCTCTTCGAAATAAAGGGCATTACCAAAATGTGGTTGAAGTGAGAGAGGAACATTCAAGTAAACTACAAACTTCACCCTCCTGTCCTCACAATCACACAGACTCCAACATGGATCCAAAGACATTTTTACTACCCAAGGTGAGCTCCTGGTGTATAACAAGAATCAACACCAGACAAAAAATCTCAATCAAGATCAAGAGCATGGCCGGAAGGCACATAAAATATCATACCAACCTTCAAGTACAGAAGAAAGACGACTCCACTATGGAGAAAATGGTGTTCAGAAAGATGTATCCCAAAGCAGTATTTACAGCCAAACCGAAGAGAAAGCACGTGGCAAGTCTCACAAACAGATAACAATTCCCAGTCAAGAGCAAGAGCATAGCCAAAAGGCAAATAAAATATCATACCAATCTTCAAGTACAGAAGAGAGACGACTCCACTATGGAGAAAATGGTGTTCAGAAAGATGTATCCCAAAGCAGTATCTATAGGCAAACTGAAGAGAAAGCACGTGGCAAGTCTCAAAAACAGGTAACAATTCCCAGTCAAGAGGAAGAGCATAGCCAAAAGGCAAATAAAATATCATACCAATCTTCAAGTACAGAAGAGAGACGACTCCACTATGGAGAAAATGGTGTTCAGAAAGATGTATCCCAAAGCCGTATTTACAGCCAAACCGAAGAGAAAGCACGTGGCAAGTCTCACAAACAGATAACAATTCCCAGTCAAGAGCAAGAGCATAGCCAAAAGGCAAATAAAATATCATACCAATCTTCAAGTACAGAAGAGAGACGACTCCACTATGGAGAAAATGGTGTTCAGAAAGATGTATCCCAAAGCAGTATCTATAGGCAAACTGAAGAGAAAGCACGTGGCAAGTCTCAAAAACAGGTAACAATTCCCAGTCAAGAGGAAGAGCATAGCCAAAAGGCAAAAAAATATCATACATACCATCTTCAAGTACAGAAGAGAGACGACTCCACTATGGAGAAAATGGTGTTCAGAAAGATGTATCCCAAAGCCGTATTTACAGCCAAACCGAAGAGAAAGCACGTGGCAAGTCTCACAAACAGATCAAATTCCCAGTCAAGAGCAAGAGCATAGCCAAAAGGTAAATAAAATATCATACCAATCTTCAAGTACAGAAAGAGACACTCCACTATGGAGAAAAGGGTGTTCAGAAGATGTATCCCAAAGCAGATATCTATGGCAAACTGAAGAGAAAGCACGTGGCAAGTCTCAAAACAGGTAACAATTCCCAGTCAGAGGAAGAGCAAGCCAAAGGCAAATAAATATCATACCAATCTTCAAGTACAGAAGAGAGACGACTCCACTATGGAGAAATGGTGTTCAAAAGATGTATCCCAAAGCCGTATTTACAGCCAAACCGAAGAGAAAGCACGTGCAACTCAAACAGATAACAATTCCCAGTCAAGAGCAAGAGCATAGCCAAAAGGCAAATAAAATATCATACCAATCTTCAAGTACAGAAGAGAGACGACTCCACTATGGAGAAAATGGTGTTCAGAAAGATGTATCCCAAAGCAGTATCTATAGGCAAACTGAAGAGAAAGCACGTGGCAAGTCTCAAAAACAGGTAACAATTCCCAGTCAAGAGCAAGAGCATAGCCAAAAGGCAAATAAAATATCATACCAATCTTCAAGTACAGAAGAGAGACGACTCCACTATGGAGAAAATGGTGTTCAGAAAGATGTATCCCAAAGCCGTATTTACAGCCAAACTGAAGAGAAAGCACGTGGCAAGTCTCAAAAACAGGTAACAATTCCCAGTCAAGAGCAAGAGCATAGCCAAAAGGCAAATAAAATATCATACCAATCTTCAAGTACAGAAGAGAGACGACTCCACTATGGAGAAAATGGTGTTCAGAAAGATGTATCCCAAAGCCATATTTATAGGCAAACTGAAGAGAAAGCACATGGCAAGTCTCAAAAACAGATAACAGTTCCCAGTCAAGAGCAAGAGCATAGCCAAAAGGCAAATAAAATATCATACCAATCTTCAAGTACAGAAGAAAGACGACTCCATTATGGAGAAAATGGTGTTCAGAAAGATGTATCCCAAAGCAGTATTTGTAGTCAAACTGAAGAGAAAGCACATGGCAAGTCTCAAAAACAGATAACAGTTCCCAGTCAAGAGCAAGAGCATAGCCGAAAGGCAAATAAAATATCATACCAATCTTCAAGTACAGAAGAGAGACAACTCCACTATGGAAAAAATGGTGTTCAGAAAGATGTATCCCAAAGCCATATTTATAGGCAAACTGAAGAGAAAGCACATGGCAAGTCTCAAAAACAGATAACAGTTTCCAGTCAAGAGAAAGAGCATAGCCAAAAGGCAAATAAAATATCATACCAATCTTCAAGTACAGAAGAGAGACAACTCCACTATGGAAAAAATAGTGTTCAGAAAGATGTATCCCAAAGCCGTATTTACAGCCAAACCGAAGAGAAAGCACGTGGCAAGTCTCAAAAACAGATAACAATTCCCAGTCAAGAGCAAGAGCATAGCCAAAAGGCAAATAAAATATCATACCAATCTTCAAGTACAGAAGAGAGACGACTCCACTATGGAGAAAATGATGTTCAGAAAGGTGTATCCCAAAGCAGTATTTATAGCCAAACTGAAAACCTAGTAGCAGGCAAATCTCAAATCCAGGCACCAAATCCTAAGCAACAGTCATGGCGTGGTGAAAATGCAAAAGGAGAGTCTGGGCAATCTACAAATAGAGAACAAGACCTACTCAGTCATGAACAAAAAGTCAGGCACCAACATGGATCTCATGGGGTACTGAATGTTGTAATTATAGAGCATGAAGATGACAGTGATCGTCATTCAGTACAACGTCATAACTATGACAGAAGCCCATTATCTACATAAACCTACCATTCAGTAACCATGTGAAAGGATGGATCAATATTAAGGTAATTTTTTTTTTTTTTTTTTTTTTTTTTTTTTTTTTTTAGCAAATAGGGGAGATACCTCTCCCAATGTTTAGAATTGTTGGGGACTCTGCAGGACTTTTGTAGGATTGATAACCCTTGTTCACACCAATAGAAGTGCTGTATAACAAGTGGTAGGAAGATGAGCCTCACAATTCCCTGGTGAGGAAAGGGTCTGGTAGTGGCACAGAAGGATGTTTGGCCTATCATGAGGTCCTAGAATTCCTATCCTTAATTGAATATTTTTCAATAATTTTTTTTTTGTATATGCCTACCTGCTAAAAGTTTTTTTGAACCTGTACTGACTACATATGCGTATTTATAAGTTTATGGTATACTCTTGTCAGTTCTTATACTTTAGGTTAGTAAACCTCAATTTATTTCCTATATAGTGTAAAGGATTACAGCAGTTAATATTTTCTTTCTGCCCACCAATGGATGTTCTTGCATCCCTGTTAGGGTTCATCTATGCTCCTTCAGAGACCACAAGCCCAAAGACTAGCAGTCCTCCCTCTCAGAATGCAGGAAAGAGATAAGTAGAAAGATCCCTGTTCATGTTGTCAAAGAGGAGATGGAAAGGGAGACACAAGAGATGGTGAGGGATCTCATGGGCCAATTGGATGTTTGCAACATCAGGAGAAGAAAATTGAAGCCCTGAGAGGGGTAATAGTGCTTCCCTGCCTCTTTGCAATAAGTAACACTGCACTTGAAGAGAGGGCAAGCAGCGGAAATAGTGGCCTCGGCTGGCAACTAGTGACCTGGTATCCTAGTAATAGAGGGCTGGTACAATTGGAGGTGAAGGGGACAGGGGGCCCAGCTACCATCCCCACCCTTCACTTTTTACTATACTCACATCATTGATTCTCTTCTTTCTCTCTAGGTATCACTTGACCTCAGTGAATTCTGTGATGTTTCTGAGATGCACACTCCCATGTAGTTTCAGATTCTTGGTCCATGGATGACACCACCTGCCCATGCTTCCTTGAATTAGGCTTTCTCAACCTGAAGCCCCTTCAAACTTCCAATAAAGAGATCATTTTCTGCTTCATCTGCTTTTGACTCCTGTTTTCTCCGGATTCCTAGTCACTCAAGGGGTTGAGGGCATTTCTAATATAAATGGTTTTGAAATAAAATAAAGGGATATTTTTGAAGCACTAGGGAGAATAGTAATCAAAGCCACATTTCTAGATGTATTGATAGAAACCAACACTAAAAATAGGGTGCTGTTAGTCTGCCAGTCACATGTCTACCACCTGAGGCCAACACTAAAGGCTGTCATGACCCTGGTACTAATCAGACCCCAGGAACTAAAAATATCCAAGAAAGACAAGAGGAAATGTATTGCAACAGGCCCTGGGAAATCCCTGATCTGCTGGTGATCAATTCCACAGTAGCACATCCCTTCACTTAGCTTAAGAATGTCTTACCCCTACAGCATCTATTGAGATGCAATTACACCAAAGGTGATATGTTAAATCTGCACAACTTCAGTAACAGCAAGTGGGTTAAAATGTCACCTGTGGATGGAAAGACCAGAGCACCAGTCAAAGAAATATTGAGGCAGATGGTGTCTTCATAATGGAAATTCTGCTGCCTCTACTGTCTTTTCCCCCTCTATTTTAAAAAAGTTTCCAGAGAAAGCTAAACCTCCAGGAGAAGAGGCCAACATAGGGGAGTGAGAAAATCACAAGACTAAGAATAAGAGATTTGGATTCTAGTTCCAAGTCTGCCACAACAAGCTGTATATCTTTACCTAAATCTGTTCTTTCCTGCAAGCTTAAGTCCCACATCTGCAACATGGAAAAGTTTGACACAGCAATCTTCATAGTACTTAGTGACTCAATATTGTAGACAAAAGAAAGAAAGAAAGAAAGAAAGAAAGAAAGAAAGAAAGAAAGACAAGAAAGAAAGAAGGAAAGGATTGAATTACTGAAGGACAGGACGGACAGAATGACGGGACTTAAGGCATGCAGGACGGAAGGAAGGCCTAAGAAGTGTACTTCCACCTCCTCCCCTCAACCTCCCCCTTCCCTCCTCCCCTTCCCCCTTTTTCTTTACTTACTTCTCCTTCCTTCCTCCCCTCCCTCCCTCTCTCTTCTCCCTCCCTCCCTCCTCCTTCCCTACCCTCCTCCCTCTTCCCTCTTCCTTCCTTCCCCTTCCTCCCCTTCCTTCTTCTTCCTTCCTCCCTCCCCGCCTCCCCCCCTCCCTCTTTTTCCTCTCTCCCAAGTGATGTCGTCATCGCGAATGCTCGGAATAAATCGAATTCGGCCCATTGCTACAGTAAATTTGGTAGGGCTAGAATAGGTCAGATGGACATGAATGCTTCAGAACGACACAGGCCTACTTGGAGCAGATACTGGCAACTGTTTTGCCCACCCCTCAAAATCATGGATTCTATATTGGCCCAGATTGTGGTTGACCGGGCCTCCCCACATACCAACAACCAAGGAGCCATAAGTTTATTAAGAGCCACGACATCTTCCAGGAGAAGTGAATCATTCCCTAAGCTAGCCAACAGTTTGAAAGTCAGATGTGTCAACTTCACCAATTCATCACAACCCCATTAGTGTCCTGGTCCTTTTGTCCATCACCACAGCCAGGCATCCAGTTATGTGTGTATTAAGTCATAAAATCTACCAAGTATGTCATTGTTAAAGATTAGTATAGATCAAGTCTCAAGAAATATGTATATCTTATTGTGTGTCTGTTGGCCCGCCCCAGCTCCCCTCTCCACTTCTCACACCCCACACTCACACCTTCATCCGCCCCCGCCCTCTTCTGGTGAGTAGAAAAGGGTGGTGCTAGTTGCTTCCCATCTCTTCTTATTCCTACTCTTTTCTACTCGTTTGACTTCATGGATACTTGGCTGCTAGTTTGTTTTTGTTTTTTTATTAGTAATTCTAATACTTTTAACTTCCTATCTGTTTCTCTACTCTACTGGTTTCAGGACCTCTCTCCTTTTCTGCTCTCTCTCCACTTTTTTTGAGGTGTACCTTCCGCTCTGACCAGTCCTCCTCTCGGCTCTTACTCCTCCCCCCCTCTGCACCTCGCAAGCTCCCTGCCCATGGCTCCCTCCCTCTCCCGCTCCCTCCCCTTCCCTCCCCCTCCCCCCTCCCTCTCTCCCTCCCCCTCCACTCCCTCCCTCCCCCCTCCCCTCCCGCCTCCCTCCGCCCTCCCTCCCAAAGAATAAAGAACGAAAGAAGAGAGAGAAAGACAGAGAGAAAGAAAGAGAAAGAAAGAGTCTCCATCAGGTCTTAATGTCTTCATGTCACCTGTAGGTGTGGGATTAGAGACTTTGTCATAGTGGCGTGAGAACTCTGTCTCTCTTCACTGCTACCTTTCCAAGAGAATAGAGACCTTGTGCTCAGTCACCTGCTTTATTTTCCCAGTCCAGCAGTTAGAAAGGAGAGGTTATGATGGGCTTAGGGGCCTTAGCATCAGGGAAGCTAGAATTACCTGCTACAGTCTGCTGAACAGATTCTCTCCTCTATGTATGGACAGAAATACATTAAACAGTTTCCCTGACATGTTGCTTATTGCATGGGGGAGGGAAACATAAACTGACATGTAAACAAGCAAAAGAGCCAGAGTCATAAATGCTGTGTGCTATGGTACGATTAGCATGAACTTTGGTTCCCACTACTTGCATAGTCTTGGGCCACAGGATATCTGATACTGACCTCCTGCCTCTTAATGAGGGGATATAATAACCATCTCATAAAGATGCTTAGATGTGTGCAGTGAGATGATCACAGCCAAAGTGCTCAGGGAAAAGTGCCAGAATGACAACAAATTTGGAAATAATAATAACAAAACAATCTTTTCTTATATGTTCTTTGAAATAGAGGTAAAATTCATATAAAGAAATGCACAGATCTTATATATCTGTTTGAATGAGATTGACAAACACATACATGTTGTTGCCCAACACCTAGATGACCATATAGAACATTCATCTTGCCTTATGCCCCTTTCAAATTCACTGGAAGCCCTTCAGGGGCAAATCTTATACTGACATAGAAACTAATAACTTGCTTGTTTTTAATCCTTACATAATGAAATCATATGATAACATTACCTTTTGTGTCTGACTGTTATTCAATGTTTGAGATTCACTGTTTTTGTATGTATCAGCAGTTCATTCTTTTTATTGTTGAATAATATTACATTGTTTGAGTCTCCATATTTGTTCTTCCATTTATCTGCTGATAGGTGAACATTTGGTGTTCCCAATTGAGCGATAGTGAATTAAGATATCACATAAATCCCTGTACAAGACACAATAACGTGTATTTTTAATTATCTGTGGTAAATACCTAGGAGTGAAATTTTCTCCCAGTGTGTGGTTTGGGTTTTTTTTTTTTTTCTTTTTCTTTTTCTTAATGATGGTGTATTCAGAAGAGTAGAAGTTTTAAAGTGTGACAGAATCAAATATATCTATTTTCCCTTTTAAATTGGATACTACTGTGTCTAAGAACTTTTGCCCTTTCCAAGCCTGCAAAAATGTTCTGTTTGTGATATCTTTCCCTAGAAGCTGCATAGGTTTAGCATCTATGTTAAGGTTTATGGTTCCAATTGATTAATATTTGCATTCCATGCAAGGTACAGATCAAGGTTCCTTTCTTCCAAGATGATCTTGTTTTTACTAATTATTGATAATGCTGCTATGAACATTCATGTGCAAATTTTTGTGTGAATACATTTTCAGTTCTCTTTGGTATTATCATGGAAGCGGAATTTTGGGGTCACATGGCAACACTGTTGAAGAAACTGACACACTGTTTTCTACAATGACTCTACCATTTTATAGTCCCACCAGCAATGTCTGAATGTTGCTGTTTCTCCACATCCTCGTCAACACTTGCTATTGTGTGTTTTTTAAGATTATAGTTATTGCAAAAGATGTGAAGTGGTATCATGTTGTGGTTTTGATTTGTATTTTTCCTGAGGACTAATGAAATCGCACATCATTTCTTTTTTCTTTCTTTTTTTTTTTTTTGAGACAGAATCTTGCTCTGTCATTCCGGCTGGAGTGCAATGGCACGATCTCGGCTCACTGCAACCTCCGCCTCCTGGGTTCAAGCGATTCTCCTGCTTCAGCCTCCAGAGTAGCTGAGATTACTGGCACCTGCCATCATGCCCAGCTAATTCTTTTGTATTTTTGTGGAGACAGGGTTTCACTATGTTGGCCAGGGTGGTCTTGAACGCCTGACCTCAGGTGATCCACCTGCCTTGGCCTCCCAAAGTGCTTACACTTAGGTGATTACAGGCGTGAGTCGCTGCACCCAGCCATCATTTCATTTCTTATTGGCCATTTGTTTTCTTTTGGAAAAATGTCTCTTAATATCCACGCTTGATTTTTATTCATAAATTTTATCTTTTTATTGTTGGCATCAGGAATTCTTTTTATATTTTGAATGCTAGGCCCTTATCAGATATAGAATTTGCAAATGTGTTCTCCCATTCTGTGGGCTGTCCTTTCATTTTCGTGTTAGTGTCTTCTGACTCACAAGTTTTTAACTTTCATCTGTCATTGTATCTACTTTTTTTCTTACTTGTGTGTTTAGTGGCGTGTCTAAGAAACTTGTTGATTACCAGATCACAAAGATATATGCCTATGTTTTGCTTCAAAGTGTTTTATAATTTTAGCTGATATATTTAGGTTTTCTTAAATTTTGAGTCCATTTTTTGTATGTGGTGTTATGTAAGGTTCCAACTGTATTCTTTAGCATGTGGATATCCAGTTTTCCTAGGATGTGTTGCTGATAAGGTGAGACTTTCCCCACTGAATGGTTTTACTACCCTTGGTGAAGATAAGTGAGCTTACAATGTAATGGTTTATTATCTATTCCTTAGATGTATGTGTCTATCCTTATGCTACTACCACACTGCCCTGATACTGTAGCTTTGTAGTAGGTGTTGAAATAGGGAGGTGTGAGTCCTCCAAATTTTCAGCCTTTTCCAAGATTGTGATGGCTATTCTGGGTGTCTTGTATTTACACATGAATTTTAGGATTAACATGTCAATTTCTGCAAAAAGTCATCTGGAATTTTATAAGAATTCTATTCAATTTATAGATCAAATATGGAAATAGCCAGCCTAGTAATATCAAGTCTTCGATTCACAAACATGGAATGGCTCTCTCTGTCTTTTTTTTTAAATGTTTCTGAACAATGATTTGTTGTTTTTCAGTGTACAGGTGTTGCCATTTTTTTGCTTAAGTCAACTACTATGTATTTCATTCTTCTGAGGCTATTGTAAATGGGTTTTTTCATAATGCACACGCAATTTCATATGTGTAATACATTGACATTATGTCTTCCACCTTCCTGAATTCATTTATTAACTCTAATAATATTTTGGGGTAGTATGTATTCTTAAGGCTTTTCTTTATATACCATCAGGTCAATGAGTATTTTATGTATGGCAAGTCTAATGGTGATGAACTTGAAGTATTTATATATCTGGGAGTATCTTAATTTTTCCCTGACTTTAAAGATAGATTTGCCACGATATAGAATTCTTGCTGGACAAATATTTCTTTCACCACTTTTGGCATGTTCTCTCACTATCTTCTGGCTTGAATGGTTTTCATGAGAAATAATCTGCTAAGCTTATTGATTAGTCATCTTTGTCATTGATATTTTGATTATAAATTGTCTAGGTGTGGATCTCTTAGATTTTTTCTTACTTGGCATTCACTGAGCTTCTTAGATGTGGAGATTAATAGTGTTAAGCAAAATCAAAATGTTTTTAGCCATTACATCGTCAAATGTCCTGTGCCATTCTCTCTTTCTTCTGAAATCCCCATTATGCATACGTTTTTACACTAGATTATGCGCCATAAGTCTTTGAAACTCTGTTCATTTTTTTTCTTTTTTCTTTCTTTTTTTTTTTTACTGTTCCTCAGAGTGTATAATCTCGACTGATCTATACTTATGTCGGGTTTTTCTTCTGTCCATTCCTACCTGCTGGTGAGCCCCTCTGGTGAATTTCTATTTTAGCGATTGTACTTTACAACTTCATCACTTATCTTGAATTATTTCAATATTGTGAGATATGATTTTCATACTTTTCTTTAGTCTTTGTGTCCATGATTTCCTTTAGTTCGTTGAGTATACTAGCTGATGTCTTTGTCCACTAGGCCATTGTCTGGGGCTCCTAGAGGAACATTTTTTTTTTTTTTTTTTTACACAGAATCTTGCATTGTCGCCCAGGCTGGAGTGCAGTGGCACGATCTTGGCTCACTGCAAGCTCTGCCTCCCGGGTTCAAGCCATTCTCTTGCCTCAGCCTCCCGACTAGCTGGGACTACAGGCACCTGTCACCACGCCCGGATACTTGTTTGTGTTTTTAGTAGAGACAGGATTCACCATGTTAGCCAGGATGGTCTCGATCTCCTGACCTTGTGATCCGCCTGCCTTGGCCTCCCAAAGTGCTGGGATTACAGGCGTGAGCCACTGTGCCCAGCCTTAAAGGAATATTTCTATTTATTGTTTCCCCTCTTTTCTGTGTATGGGCAATATTTCCTGTTTCTTTGCATGTCTCATAATTTTTTGAATAAAACTGGACTTTTTACCTAATATAATTTGCAGCTTTGGAAACAGATTATCTCTTCACCATTTGTTTGTGAGGTTTTCATTGCTGATTACTCACTTGGTAACCTTCTTGGACTAATTTTGTGAAGTTTACGTTACATGTCATGTGCAGCCACTAAAGTCTTTGTTTTGTTAGCTTACTAGTCGGGTAATGAGTGGACAGCAATGATCTTAAATTATGTAATTCACCTGGACTTTTCCAAGGGGTTGTGTGTGTATATGATGAGGCATATATTCATTGTTGCAGCAAGTAGTTTACAACTCTACTTTGGACTTCACTTCCTACTCACACAGAGCACGGAATTCAGCCAGAGGTAACTATTAGGGCATTCTTAGGCCTTTCCTGAGCATGTTCACAGCACTGGGGAAAACATACAATGCTACACATGGATATAGCCTTTTAAATTCCCAAAAGTAACACAAAGAGTTTCAAGACACACTGGACACCTCATTTCCTACGTTTTCATTTTTTGTTTTTTGGTCATGCTCTTTTTAGCTCTAGTTAGTCTTGCGTCTGAAGTAGCTATGAGGTCAAAAAACTTCCCCAGAATGAAATCATGTTCTTTACAGCAACACGGATAGAACTGGAGGTCATTATTTTCAGTGAAAGAACTCAGAAACAGAAAGTCAAAAACTGCATGTTCTCACTTATATAAGTGGTAACTAAATAATGTCTACACATGGACATAGAGTGTGCTATAATAGATACTGATGACTTCGAAGGGTGAGAGGGTGGATGACAGACGGATGAAGAATTACTTAATAAATACAATGTATATTATTCAAGTGATGGTTTCACTAAAACACCAGACTTCACCACTATATAATATATCCATTAACAAAACTGCACTTGTACCAATTACATTTATACACATAAAATAATTGCCTCTGGGACAGCATTGGCCACACAGACCACACTCTGAGTTAGATGAGATAAATGTATGTTTTAAGAAAAAAAGCTTTTTAAAAGAGTTGGCACATGGGTAAATTTGTGATAATTTCCTAGGGATGAAGATTTTGAAGGCAGAAAGAGGAAATCCTTCTCTCCTTCAGTGAATGCTAAGCTGTTGGTTTTCACAACTATTGCAGTGCAAGACTACTGACTTTCCAGGATACCACACAGCTGGGCAAAAATATAGGAAAAGAACAAGTTACACAGTCACAAAACTGTCTCTTTTTGCTGAGCTTCACTTGTTATTCTTAATAAAACACTCCTTGAATTGTTGTAAGCCTTGGGTTGAATTCCTTTTAAATTTGTATAAATTTAAGGGGTACAAGTGCAGTTTTATGGCACTGATACATTGCACAGTGGTGAAGTATGGGCTTTTAGTGTAACCACCATCCAAATAATGTACAATGAACTCAGTAAGTAATTTCTCATTCCTCTCCTTCCTCCCATCCTTCCATGATTCTGAGTCTCCAGTGTCTATTAGTTCACACTTTGTGTCCATATTACTTAGCTCTCACTTATAAGTGAGAATATATGGTACTTGACTTTCTGTTTCTGCGTGGTTTACTTAAGATAATGGCCTCCAGTTCCATCCATGTTGCTGTAAAAGACATGACTTCATTCTTACTTAGGGCTAATAGTATTCCATATATATATTCTATATATATATATTCCATCTACATATTCCATATCTATATAGTCCATACATATTCCATATATCTATATTCTATATCTATATTCCATATATATTCCATATCTATATTCCATATCTGTATTCCATATCTATATTCCATATATATTCTCCATATATATTCCATATACATATTCCATATACATATTCCATATATAGATATTCAATATGTATATTCCATATATACATTCTATATACCTATTCCATATATATATTCTATATATATATATATATATATATATATATATATATATAACATTTTCATTATCCAGTCCTCTGCTGATGGACACTTAGGTTAATTACATCTCTTTGCTATTGTGAACAGTGCTGCAATAATCACATAAGTGCAGTTATCTATTTGATATAATAATTTATTTCACTTTGGGTAAATACCCAGTATTGAGACTGCTGAATCAAATGGTAGTGCTATTTTTAGTTCTTCGAGAAATCAACAAATTGTTTTCCATTGAGCGTATACTAATGTACATTCCCTCCAACAATGTATAAGCCTTCTTTTTTCTCTGCATCCTCACAACATCTTGTTATTTTGTTACTTTTCAATAATAGCCATTCTGACTAGTGTTAGATGATATCTTCTTGTGGTTTTAATTTGCATTTTTCTGATGATTAGTGATGTTGAGCATTATTTCAGATGCTTGTTGGCCATCTGTATGTCTTCTTTTGAAAAATGTATATTCATGTCCTTTGCCCAGTTTTTAAGGAAATATTTGATTTTTGTTGGTGGTGAGTTTTTTGCATACACTATAAATTCTGATATCAGTCCTCTGTTGGGGTAGAGTTTGCAAATATTTTCTCCCGCCCTTCAGGTTGTCTGTTTACTTGTTGATTGTTTCTTTTGCTGTAAAGAAGATTTTTAGTTTAATTAAGTCCCATTTGTCTATTTTTGGTCTTGTTTCTTGTGCTTATGAGGGATGAACTCTTAGCCTAGACCAATGCCGAGATTTTACTTAAGTTTTCTTCTAGGATTTTTATAGTTTCGGGTCTTACATTTAAGTCTGTAATCCATCTTGAGTTGATGTTTGTATATGGATAGAGATGGGGTCCAGTTTCATTATTCCAATATGGGCAGCACATATCATAGAATATATATATATATCTCATCGTGTTGCCCATATATGTATATATGATGGACTACTACTCAGCCATAAAAAGGAATGAATTAACAGCATTTTCAATGATCTGGGTGAGATTAGAGATTATTATTCCAAGTGAAGTAACTCAGGAATGGAAAATTAAACATTGTATGTTCTCATTGATATGTGGGAGCTAACCTATGAGGACACAAAGGAATAAGAATGATACAGTGGATTTTGGGGACTTGGGGGGAAGAGTGGGAGGGGGGTGAGGGAAAAAAGACAACAAATATGGTGCAGTGTATACTGCTCGAGTGATGGGTGCACCAGGTTCTCACAAATCTCCACTAAAGAACTTAACTCATACAACCAAATAACACCTGTACCCCAACAACTTATAGAAAAATAAAATTAAAAAAATAAAGGAACAGGGAAACTACCTTCATTAGCAGACAATACATATGCAAAAATTTCCAAAGCACCAACTAAGAAACCATGGGACCTAACAAACGAAATCACCAATGTTGCTGAATCCATGATTAAAAGATAACAATCGGTTGTATTTCTATACATTGATAATGCAAAATTCAAAATTAAAATTCAGTAAACGATTCTATTTAGAATGTCATAAAAAACAAAATGCTTAGAAATATAAATTATCCATGACATGTAAGTCTTATACACTAAAGGCTACAAAACATTTCCCCAAGAAAGTAAAGACCTAAATAAATGGATGTAGATCCTGTATTTGTGAAATAGAGGCCTTAATATTGTTAAGATGGCATGCTACCCAAAGTGATCATCAAATCACTGCAATTCTCTTTTTTTTTTTTTTTTTTTTTTTTTGAGACAGTCTTGCTCTGTCGCCCAGGCTGAAGTGCATTGGCACGATCTCAGCTCACTGCAACCTCCGCCTCCCAGGTTCAAGCGATTCTCCTGTCTCAGCCTCCCGAGTAGCTGGGATTACAGGCGCACGCTGCCATGTCCAGCTAATTTTTTGTATTTTACTAGAGAAGGTGTTTCACCGTGTTGCCCAAGCTGGTCTCGAACTTCTGAGCTCAGGCAATCCACCTGCCTCGGCCTCCCAAAGTGCTAGGATTACAGCCACCGCGCCAGGCCCAAATCAATACAATTCTCATAAAAAAATTTTATGGCTTTCTTGTAGAAATGGAAAAGCGGGTTCTAACATTCATTTGGAATTTCAAGGGATCCCAAATAGCCATACAATCTTGACTAAGAAGAACACAGTTGGAAGACTCACACTTCACAAATACTATCTTATAACCCATTATTTAAACTGATAACAACTTAACACTGCTTCCATAAACAAACAAACTAGAAAGAAAACTAGTAAAGACTCTCTACTTTAACTTCATTCCTGCCACTTTTTAACTTATAATTGCTGTGGTTTCTCTCACCCCGTGCACAGAAATGCTCTGTGCCCTATACCTGCAACCGGGAGATGAAGGAGGGGTGGCATCGTGATACAAGTGTTTTTCCTACCCCTTCAGTGCCTCTTTCAGTGACATAAAGTTAAAATCAGTCACTGTGAGTGCTCACCTGATTTTTTGGTTCTTATAAAGGTGCTCTTTCTCTGCAGATACTTGTTAAATTGGCGACCTTGTTGGGGGCGGAGGGGATCATTGGAGCCTTGTATTCCACCATCTTGTTCTGCCACCCTCCTCCCTTAATTTTTGTTCTCTCCGAAAGATTTTATTTCTCCTTCATCTCTAAAGGATATCTTTGCTGAGTGTGATGTTCCTGGCTGACAATTTTTTTCTTTTGGTAATTTGAGTATATTATACCATTCTTTCCCGGCCTGTAAGGTTTCTGCTGAGAAATTCTGTTAGTCAAATGGGAATTACCTTATATGTGACTTGACATTTTTATCTTGCTGCTTTTAAAAATCTTTGTCTTTGACTTTTAGCAATGCAATTAAAATGTGCCTTGGAGAGAACCTGTTTAGGTTGAATTATTTAGGGTTCTTATAGCTTCCTGGACCTGGATTTCTATCTCTCTCCCAAGATGCAAGAACTTTTCTGCTATTATTTTATGCATCTGATGGAAAAGTTGCCTCTTCCAATTTTATGGAGTAGATTTCATAAGTGAAAGCTTATTTTTATGAATGGGTCTTTAGGTATTAGTTCATTTGGGTTTGTTGGGTTTTGTTGTAGGTGTATGTAGCAGTATTATTTCCACATAGTTTCTTCACCTATAATCCACACTTGTGCCAATTGAGAGCTTTTCAGCGCTGTAGTTGAGAGAGTGTGCTGCTACAGTGGCATGGCTTTACCAGTGCTGTGGTTCCAGTGCTAATTCTCAGGTCAGGGGTGTGTGCATCCACGTGGTAGGTGATTCAACTAAGGTATGACTCAACGGCATTGGGGCCAGAGTGCTGTTATCCTGGCTGGAAGTATGGGCTCATGTTTATTCAGTCAGTGTGCGTGACTACAGGCGAGGGGTGGCCTGTGAAGCTGTTTCTTGGTCTCAGGACATGGAAGTACAGAAGCTCAACTGGTCTGAAGACATGTCTACCAGGGTCAGTTTACTGGGCTTTTTCTCAGGCCCAAGATGTGGGTGTAAGGCTGATTGGATGGCCTATGAGAGGAAGGGGATAAGAGGGGAAAGAGGGCTATTTCTCAGGCACTTGACACAGCTGAATGGCCGCGTGGCTAGGCTTTGAGCATTTCTGTAAGGGGTGGCCCAAGAAGATGTTTTGTAGGCTTAGGGTGCAGGCACGGAGCTTCTTGGTTGTCCTTCAGGTGTGACCACCAGAGCAGTCTGTGAGACTGTTTCTCAGACCTGGGACATGACCACCTAGCTGCTCAGCTGGCTTGGGTATGCCCACTAGGGGTGGCCCATGGGCTGTTTCTCAGGTTTGGGAAATGGGCTTTTGGCAGCTGGGCCAGCGTGGTGTCACATCCAGCACGGGAGCTTGTGAGTCTGTTTCTCAAGCCCTTATTGGGAGCACAGGGCCAATGGGCAGGCCACAGATGTGTCTGTGGAGGGAGAGGGTGTTACAGGGCTATTTCTCAGGTACTCAGTGTGGACATATAGCTACTCTGCTGCCGCAGGGGCATATAAGCTGTGTCAAGGTCAGTGGCCTCTCTCCTACTTGGTGAACTTTAAAATATTCTACTATTTTTTCCTTGTTTTTTTATCATTTGATATTTTCCCAATCATGATACCACATCTAAGATGTATGCAGCACTATACCATGTTTCTGCTTTCCAAATTACTGATTTCTGCTTTCATCTTTATCAATAGATTTATTTTTGATTTTGAAATGCTTTTTTTTTTCAAATTTCATTAAACCCAATCATGATATGAGTATCATAATCACATGTTATGCCCGGTTTGCATTTTCCTGCTTTGTTTTTGAAAATCTTGTGCACATTTGTTTTATCTGTATCTTTTGGACACTAGATTAGTTGAAAGTTTTGTTTTTGATCTATAAGTAAGATTAATATTTCAAAGTCTATTTTGTTCTGGTAATCTTGCAACAGAACAGTTCCTGGTATTTCCTTAAGGGAAGTGTAAGGAAGATTATAGTGATTAGCAGATACAGCAATAAATTTGTGTCCAGGAAAACTTTGCTCTTCTCTTTTGGGGTCCCTGCCATAAGGAAATACTTACTGTCCTTAGGGCAAACAGATAAAACTGGTAAGATCTCAGAGTGGCTCATAGAGAAACCATGTAGCTCACATGCTTTATGTTTGATGGCATAGCATTTTTCTCTGTGGTTGGCCCTTTCCTTCTCCCCTTCCATATAGCATTGCTTACAGGAAGGTTAGGATTTTAAGAGAGAATAATTGAAAAAAAGTTTTCAAGCCATCCTTTCTCCAGAACTACCCTCCACAGTGTTCTGAATGCATACAGCGTCACTGTTCAAATGTTACTGCTTCTCCTGTGGTCTGCTCATAACAAGGACTTTTTCAGTCAAAGTAAAAAAAAACCTTCCTTGGATTTTTCAGGAAGTTTTCACAATTGCAAAAAACAAAACAAAACAACACACCACAACAAAACAAAAGCAAAAAATCCTATGCTTCCACCCAAGGTAAAAATTTTAGCTTTAGCTCCACTCTCAATACATTATTTAATCCATTGAAGGTGGCAAATATTTCTCACAGCCTGTTGGAGGGTGCAGCAGTTTATTACAAAAGTATGAAATGCTTTAATTTAAAAAATATATTTTGCCGTTTAGGTAGATATCATCAAATAATCCAATTTGGAAACCAACATTCTTACTTCTTTTTCCAACAGTTGTTCCTATCATCATAAAAACATGTTAAATTTTTCTTATCCTTTCAAAAAATCTCTGGAGCTTACCTCACCCTCCAGATCCAGCCTCAGCTCTCATTCCACCATGAAATCAGACTTCTTGAGATGGTTTCAGCTGGACTCCATCCTTCAACTGACAACCTAACACAAGTGTATTCATCTCTCGTTAACATTACTAGCAGTGAGTGACATTAGAAAGTTTTTGACACATGTCAGTCTTGATTGTGATGAACTTCACAGATACATTTGACATCGGTGTGCCTCATTTATTTGTTGAAACTTTTTTTCTTTGCCTTCCATAAAGTTTCTTTCTCTTCTGTGTCATTCTACTTCTATGACTGCTCCTTTTCAAGTAAAACAGAATGCATCTCAGGATTATTTTAAAACAAGGTGAAGTGCAGAGTTATACCTAAAATTGAATATTTAAGTGATGGCATCAGAAAGGAAACCCATTTAGAATATGAAGGCATAGTCAGCCACCAGTTACTTTTGTAACCTGAAGCTAGTCTCCTTCCTACTCCGGACTGAATGTCTTCTGTGTAATGCAAGCGATCTGGCTTGATGATATACAAGGACCGATAAAATTTTGCTGGGGATTCTGGAAGTAAAAAAAATTGCCTTTGACATTATGTCCCCATGCTAAGTCCCTGGGGACTTTGACATTATCCCCCACTGAGCAGTGGCAAGGAAGTTGGCATTTACTAATAAGCTATGAAAGGGCAGTGCCTTTTGACATTTCAGCTCCACCCATGGCACACCCACTCAAGGAACATATAAATGAAGAGATCCACTCAGTTCTCAGACAAGATTTTTCAAGCAAGATGAAGTCCATCATCCTCTTTGTCCTTTCCCTCCTCCTTATCTTGGAGAAGCAAGCAGCTGTGATGGGACAAAAAGGTGAGTGGAGAGGGTAAGCCTTGGGAAAGCTACTCAGAAAGAATGGCCTCTAAGGGTATTCAGGGTGCAAACAGTAACCTGTTCAGGCACAGATTCTTCTCCTTGATGAGAATTGATTTTTCTCCACCCTACGCTGTAGGCTTTTGGAAATATCAGTAATTTGTTAGGAAAAGGTGGGAGGTAAGAGTTGCAAGAGAGCTTTGGAGGTAATGAATGTATATATTTCTATTATTAATTACCAGGTGGATCAAAAGGCCAATTACCAAGTGGATCTTCCCGATTTCCGCATAGACAAAGGAGCCAGCACTATTCTGGACAAAAAGACAAACAACATACTGAATCCAAAGGCAGTTTTTCTATTCAACACACATATCATGTAGACGCCAATGATCATGACCGGACCCGAAAAAGTCAGCAGTATGATTTGAATGCCCAACATAAAACAACAAAATCAGAACAGCATCTCGGTAGAAGTCAAAGACTGCTCAATTATAAACAAAAAGGCAGAGACCATGTTAAACCAAAACGTCATTTTCGTCTGATAGTTATACGTCGTAAAGGAGGCCAAGTTCATCATGGGACACAAAATCCTTCCCAAGATCACGGGAATAGCCCATCTGGAAAGGGAATATCCAGCCAATATTCAAACACAGAAGAAAGGCTATGGGTTCGTGGACTAAGTAAAGAACAAGCTTCGGCCTCTGGTGCACAAAAAGGTAGAACACAAGGTGGATCCCAAAGCAGTTATGTTCTCCAAACTGAAGAGCTAGTAGCTAACAAACAACAACGTGAGACTCAAAATTCTCATCGAAATAAAGGGCATTACCAAAATGTGGTTGAAGTGAGAGAGGAACATTCAAGTAAACTACAAACTTCACTCCGTCCTGCACGTCAACACAGACTCCAACATGGATCCAAAGACATTTTTACTACCCAAGATGAGCTCCTAGTATATAACAAGAATCAACACCAGACAAAAAATCTCAATCAAGATCAAGAGCATGGCCGGAAGGCACATAAAGTATCATACCAATCTTCAAGTACAGAAGAAAGACAATTTAACCATGGAGAAAAGAGTGTACAGAAAGATGTACCCAAAGGCAGCATTTCTATCCAAACTGAAGAGAAAATATATGGCAAGTCTCAAAACCAGGTAAAAATTCCTAGTCAAGATCAAGAGCATGGCCATAAGGAAAATAAAATATCATACCAATCTTCAAGCACAGAAGAAAGACGTCTCAACTGTGGAGAAAAGGACATACAGAAAGGTGTATCCAAAGGCGGTATTTCCATCCAAACTGAAGAGCAAATACATGGCGAGTCTCAAAACCAGGTAACAAATTCTAATCAAGATCAAGAGCATGGCCATAAGGAAAATAAAATATCATACCAATCTTCAAGCACAGAAGAAAGACGACTCAACGGTGGAGAAAAGGACATACAGAAAAGTGTATCCAAAGGCAGTATTTCTATCCAAACTGAAGAGAAAATACATGGCAAGTCTCAAACCCAGGTAAAAATTCCTAGTCAAGATCAAGAGCATGGCCATAAGGAAAATAAAATATCATACCAATCTTCAAGCACAGAAGAAAGACGACTCAACGGTGGAGAAAAGGACATACAGAAAAGTGTATCCAAAGGCAGTATTTCTATCCAAACTGAAGAGAAAATGCATGGCAAGTCTCAAACCCAGGTAACAATTCCTAGTCAAGATCAAGAGCATGGCCATAAGGAAAATAAAATATCATACCAATCTTCAAGTACAGAAGAAAGACGACTCAACGGTGGAGAAAAGGACATACAGAAAACTGTATCCAAAGGCAGTATTTCTATCCAAACTGAAGAGAAAATACATGGCAAGTCTCAAAACCAGGTAACAATTCCTAGTCAAGATCAAGAGCACGGCCATAAGAAAAATAAAATATCATACCAATCTTCAAGTACAGAAGAAAGACAACTCAACTATGGAGGAAAGAGCATTAAGAAAGATGTATCACAAAGCAGTCTTTCTTTCCAAACTGAAAAGCTAGTAGAAGGCAAGTCTCAAATCCAGACACCAAATCCTAATCAAGATCAGTGGTCTGGCCAAAATGCAAAAGGAAATTCTGGTAAATCTGCAGATGGAGAACAAGACCTACTCAGTCATGAACAAGAAGGCAGATACCAACAGGAATCCAGTGGGGCACATAATACTGTAAATATAGAGCACGAAGTTGCCTATGATGATCTTTTGACACAACAGTATAATGAAGACAGAAATCCAATATCTACATAGCCCTATTGCTTAGAAACCACTTGAAAAGCTGGACCAATAGCAAGGTAAGTTTTCTTTTCTTACCAAGTAGGAGAGGTGCCTGTCCCAAAGTTGGGGACTCTTGAGGAACATGGTAGGACTGATAACCATTGTTCACATCAATAGAAGTGCTGTATTACAAGTGGTGGGAAGATGAACATCATTTCCTGGTTGAGTAGAGGACCTGGTAGTGGCAGGGAAGGATGCTTGGGCTATCACTGGGTCCTAGAATTCCTATTCTTAATTGAATATTCTTCAATAATATTTTTATACATGCCTACCTGCTAAAAGTTTTTTTGAACATGCACTGACTATATATGCATATTTATGAGTTTATGGTATACTCTTGTCAATTCTTATACTTTAGATTAGTAAACCTCAAATTCTTTCTCATATAGTATGAAATATTACAGCAGTTAATATTTTCTTTCTGCATGTACATGAATGTTCTTGCATCCCTGTTAGAGTTCATCTATGCTCCTTCAGAGACCACAAGCCCAAAGACTAGCAGTCCACTCTCTCCAAATATAGGAAAGATAGGAGTAGAAAGAAGGATTCCTGTTCAGGTTGTGAAAAAGGAAGTGGAAAGGGAGGTGCAGGAGATGGTGAGAGATCTCAGATGCTAATTGGACACTTGCAATGTCAGGAGAGGAAAATTTTAACCTGGATTGGGGAAATGGTTCTTCCATGCCCCTTTGCAATAAGTAACACTACCTGAAGAGAGGGTAAGCAGCAGAAGCAATGGTCCCAGCTGATAACTAGTGACCTGGTGTCCTAATGATCAGGGGGTTGGTGCAGTTGGTGCTAAAGGGGACAGGGGTCCCAGCTCTCCCATCCTCACCCCCACTCTCCACTATCCTCACATATCTGGTTATCTTTTCTCTCTCTAGGTGTCACCAGACCTCAGTGAAGTCTTTGATGTTTCTGAGATGCAGACTCCCATGTGGTCTCAGATTCTTGGCCCTTGGATGACACCACCTTCAAATTTCCAATAAAGGGATCATTTTCTGCTTTATCTGCTTTTGGCTCCAGTGATCTCTGAATTCCTAGTAGTTCAAGGGGCTGAGGGCATTTCTGATAAAAATGGTTTTGGAAGAAAAGAATGGGATATTTTTGAAGTATTAGGGAAAATAGTAATCAAAGCCACATTTCTAGATGTATTGATAGAAATCCAACACTAAAAACAAGATGCTATTACTCTGCCAGGCACACATTTACCTCCTGATGCCAACTCTAAAGTCTCTCGTGACCTCTGTACTAATAGGACCCCAGGATCTAACAGTCTCCCAGAAAGAACAGAGAAAATGTATTGCAACAAGCCCTAGGAAAGTCCCTGATCTACTAGTGCCATGAGTATTCCCCAAGTCCACAGCAGCACATCCCTTCACTTAGCTTAAGAATTGTCCTACTCCTACAGCATACATTTAGATACAATTACACCAAAGAGTGGTATGTCAAGTCTCCACCACTTCGGCAAGAGTGAGTGGATTTAAAAATGTCATCTGTGGATGGAAAGACCAGAGGACCAGGCCAGAGTCTTGGGGCAGCTGGTGTGTTAATAATATAAAGTCTACTCTTTTTATGCCCTTTCACCCTCTATTCTAAAGATGCTTCCAGGGAAAGCCAAACATCCAGGAGAAGAAGCCAGCATAGAGGAATAAGAAAAATCACTAGCCTGGGAATAAGAGATCTGGATTCCTTTCTAGCTCTGTTTTAAGAACTAGTACATCTTTAATTAAATCTTTTCTTTCCTGCAAGTTTAAGTCCCACATCTGCACATGAAAAACTTTGACACACTTAACTTCATAGTGCATGCTGACTAAATATTGTAGAGTTTCCTTAAAAAGAAAGAGAGAGAGAGATGGAGGGAGAAGGAGAAGAGAGAAAGAGAGAAGACAAAGAGAGAGAAAGAAAGGAAAGAAGAGGAGAAAAAGAATAGAAGCAGAAAGAGAACAAGAAAGAAAGAAAGAAAAGAAAGAAAGAAATAAAAAAGAAGAAGAAAGAAAGGAAAGAAAAAGAAAGAGAAAGACAAGAAAAAGGAGTAAGAAGAAAAAAGAGAAGATAAAGAAGAGAGAGAGAGAAAAGAAAGTAAGAAAAGAAAGAAAGAAAGAGAAAGAAAGAAAAAGAAAGAAAGAAAGAGAAAGAAAGAAAGAAAGAAAGAAAGAAAGAAAGAAAGAAAGAAAGAAAGAAAGAAAGAAAGAAAGAAAGAAAGAAAGAAAGGAAAAAGAAAGAAAGAATCTTCTCTATGAGGTCTCATATTGCTTGTAGATGTGTGATAAGAGACTTGGTCATAGTGTTATGAGAATCCTGTCTCTCTTCACTGCCTCCTTCCCAAAAGCACAAAGGCCCTGTGTTCAGCCACCTGCCTTATTTTACCAGCCCACCAGTTAAAGAAGAGAAGCTGTGTTGGGCTTAGGGACCTTAGCATCAGGGAAGCTACAATTACCTGCTACAGTCTACTGAACAGACTCTCTTCTCTATATGTGGAGAGACATACATTCAACAGTTTCCCTGACATGTTGCTGATTGTGCAAGGAGGGAAACCTAAATTAGCATGCAAATAACCAAGACAACCAGAGTCATAAATGCTGTGTGCTGTGTTACAATTAGCTTGAACTGTGGATCCCACCGCTTGCATAGTCTGGGAAAGTGGGGTCTCTGATGCAGAGTTCCTTCATCTTAATGTGGGGATAATAATAACCATCTCACAGAGGTGCTTAGAGATATTGAGTGAGATGATCTCAACCCTAGTGCTCAAAAAAAAGTGCCAGGACAACAAATATGGAAGTAATAATAATAAAATAATTTTTTATTATGCCTTCTTTGAAAGGGAGGTAAAATATATATAAAGAAAAGCACAGATCTTGTGTATTTGCTTGAATGAGATTTGACAAACACATACATGTGATTGCACAACACATAGATGAACATATCGAACATTCATCTTGCCTTATGCTCCTTTCAAATTCAGTCCCAGTTCTTCAGGGGCAAATATTATACTGACTTCTAGAAACTCATAACTCACTGTTTTTAATTCTTATATAATGAAATTATGTAATAACATTACCTTTTGTGTATCACTGTTATTCAGTGTTGGGATTCATTCTGTTTTGTTGTATCACAGTTCATTCATTTTATTGCTGAATAGCATTCCATTGTTTGACTCTCCACATTTGTTTCCTATTTATCTGCTGATAAACATTTGGTGTTCCCAGTTTGGGTCATTGTGAATTAGGAGATCACATAAGTTCTTGTACAAGGCACAGTAATATATATTTTTAAATATCTGTGGTAAATAACTAGGAGTAGAATTTTCTCCCAGTGTGTGGCTTGTTTTGTTTTGTTTTGTTTTTTTCTTAATGATGATGTATTCAGAAGAGCTAAAGTTTTAAAATGTGATGAAATTAAACATATTCACTTTCCTTTTAATATAATATTATGGTATCTAAGAACTTTTGCCTTCCCCAAGGCTGCAAAAATGTTCTGTCTGTGATGTCCTTCCCTAGAAGCTTCATAGGTTTAGCATCTATACTAAGGTTTATGGTCCAACTTGATTAATATTTGCATTCCACTCAAGGTGCAGCTCCAGATTCCTTTTTCCCAGATGCTCTTGTTTTTATTAATTATTAATAGTGCTGCTATGGGCACTCATGTGCAAATATTTCCATGAATACATTTTCAGTTCTCTTGGGTATAATTATGGAAGTGGAATTTTTGTATCTGGTGTGCTATAAGGTTCTAACTATTTTCTTTTGCACGTGGATATCCAGTTTTCCCAGTATGATTTGCTGAAAAGACGACTTTTTCTACTGAATGGTTTTTCTACCCTTGTTGGAGATAAGTGAATTGACAACGTAACGGTTGATTTTTGGACTCTCAATTCTATTCCTTTGATATATGTGTCTACGCTTATGCTAGTACCACACTGTCTTGACATTGTAGCTTTGTAGTAAGTGTTGAAATAGGAAAGTATGAGTCTTCTAAATTTACACTCTTTTTCAAGATTGTGGCAGCTATTCTGGATCCTTGCATTTACACATAAACGTTAGGATTAACATGTCAATTTCTACAAAAAGTCATCTGGAATTTTATAAGAATTCCATTTAGTTTTCAGAAAAAATATGGAAAATTGTCTGCCTAACAATATTAAGTCTTCAATCCACAAACATGGAATGGCTGTCTATTTTTATGTCTTCTTTAATTTCTTTGATCATGATTTGTTGTTTTCAGTGTAGAAGTCTTGCCATTATTTTCTTAAATAAATTCCTATGTGTTTCATTCTTTTTGATGCTACTGTAAATGGATTTTTTTCATGATGCAATTGAGAGGTATAGGTTGATATTTTGTCCTGCACCTTGATGAGTTTGTTTATTAGCTCTAATAATATTTTGGGGTTATGTGGATTCTTAAAAGTTTTCTACATATGCCATCATGTCAGTGTTTCATGTATGGGAAATCTAATGGTGAAAAATATGAAGTATTCATATACCTAGGAGTATCTTAATTTTTCCCTAATTTGTGAAGGATAGATTTGCCAAGATATAGAATTCTTGGTAGACTGATATTTCTTTCACCACTTTTAATACGTTCTCTATCTTCTGGCTTGCATGGTTCTAATGATAAATCAGCTGTAAAGCTTATTTAATAGTCATTTTGAATTACTTATCTCTTGCTGCTTTCAAGAATTTCTCAGTCAAGCGCGGTGGCTCATGCCTATAATCCCAGCACTTTGGGAGGCCAAGGTGGGCAGATCACAAGGTCAGGAGTTCGAGACCAGCCTGGTCAACATGGTGAAACCCGGTTTCTAACTAAAGATACAAAAAATTAGCTGGGCATGGTGGTGCGCACGTGTAATCCCAGCCACTAGAGAAGCTGGAGCAGGAGAATCTCTTGAACCCAGGAGGCGGAGGCTGCAGTGAGCCGAGATTGTGCCATTGCACTCCAGCCTGAGTGACAGGACAAGACTCTGTTTCAAAGAAAAAAGAATGTATCTTTGTCTTTGTCATTGATATTTCCATTATAAATTGTTTAGGTGTGGATCTCTAAGAGTTTTTCTTAGTGTTCATTGAGATTTTTATACATGGAGATTTGTGTTTTAAAGCAAAATCAAATGTTTTTAGCCATTATATCTTCAAATATCCATCTGCCTCTTTCTTTGTGTCTCCTCTCTTCTGGGATTCCCATTATGCACATGTTTTTCCATTAGATTGTATTACACAGGTCTCTGAAGCTCTATTTATTTTTGTTTGTTCTGTTCTTTGTCGTTCCTCAGAGCGTATAATCTCAATTGACCTATAATTATATTAGTTGTTCCTCTCTTCTGTCTATTCCTATCTGCTGGTAAGACCCTCTTACGAATTTCTATATTAGCAATTTTACTTTACAACCTCATCATTCATCATGAATTCTTTTTATGATGTGAGACTGATTTTTATACTTTCTGTTAATCTTTTTGCCCATGATTTTGTTTGGTTCTTTGAGTATAATAGCTGATGTCTTTGACCACTAGGCCATTGTCTGGGATTCCTAAAGGATCATTTCTATTTATTGTTTCCCCTCTTTTTTGTGTATGGGTGGTATTTCATGTTTCTTTAAACATCTCATAATTTTTAAATAAAATTGGACTTTCCACATAATATAATTTGGCAGCTTTGGAAATAAGACTCTATCTTCAGCATTTGTTTGTGTGGTTTTTATTGCTGAATACTTGCTTAGTAGCATTCCTGGACTAATTTTGTAAGGTCTGTGTTATACATCGTGTGCAGCCACTAAATTCCCTGTTTTGTTTGCTTACTAGTCAGATAATGGACACTAATGACCTTAAATCCTGTAAGCCCATAAGTTGTTGTTTCGACTTTATCAACTAGTGAAGTTTTCACACAGTCATGAAAACATTAAGACATGAATTAAATGAGAAAATTTTTTCACGAATTAAAGTCCATGGTGCACAAGGAACTAGATTTTTCATAAATCTAGAAATTGTCTTGCTAATAGATCAATATCTGGCTTTGACTTTCTGTCTGTGTTTCAATGTTAATGTAGTAAAAGTAAACACTTCAAATGCACCCTTATCTGAACATGGCTGTGAGGAGTCGGTTTCAAATGTTCTGGATACACAGTGGGAAGAGGAAAATTGGTCAGTCCTGATGCCGTCCCTGGGAAAAACAATGCCCTCCTATTACCTAAAAATTCCACAGTATAAAGTAAGAATGAGGAAGAGCCAAGACAGTTCTGCAACGCCCTGAAAAAAGGAAAATCCATGGGGGCTCTGAAAAATTACACCCCAGAAGTTGTTTCACGTGGTTGTTTCCTGGAAGTGAAAGAAAACAGCTGGTGCTTCCCGGTCAAGTTGAAGCGCCTCTGATCTCCAGCCCCCGGAGCCACAGCACCACCTGCTGGTGGGGCCCCGCCAGAGCTGACATAGACAGGTCCAGCCTCCAGGTGTGCCCAAGCCCTTTTCTTGCATATGAAGCTAAGCAGCCTCTCTCTATTCACTGTGACCGTCCCCCTTTGCCTCCTCCACATGGCCCAGCCTGGAGTCCTGAAAAGTGGCGGGTAGGGCGTGGCGACCCGTAATGTGGCTGGAGTTGGGGAACCTTTCCTCTGAGGAGTCCGTGCGACGACCTGGCTTTCATGCCTGGAAGCCACTTGGTGTCCTCGACTCACCCTGTGGCATTTTTCTCCAGCTGCACAGAAACCTGGAAGTTGCCCAGAGTTTTCTCTTGACTGCCCTTTGCTCCTGTTACCTATGTGCTAGCCGGATAAAAGCTGCAAGGGGGTCAAATAGTGTTGCTACTACAAACGTCGGCATCAGTATATGGAGCCCTGCTGGACTTTGAATTGAGGTGAGGAGCCCCAGATCTGCTGCCCGTGAAAGCTTCCTGCAGAAGCATTGTCTTAGAAGGAGTTGAGAACTGCCTATTTCCGTAGAAAATCACTGTGATCAGAGGTTTTAAATTAGGTCGGCCCATAGATCTGCCTCTGGACAATGAAGGGAGAAGCTCAACAGACTTCCTTGCTTAGATTATGCACCTTCCATTTCACACAATGGACTTCACCCTTCTCCTCCCTGTAAAGAGGACATTTCAGCAAGACTCATTAAGATCCTCAACAGTTACCGGGTTTTTATTATTTTTTATTCCTATTTTCTACAGCTTATAATAATGAAACACTTTCCTGTTCATATTTACATTGTGAGTGTTTATATAATTTCACAGTTCTTTAGGATGGCTTGCCTAGAATCCCTGATCCCAGTCCTTGATTCCTGGATAGCACAAGCCAGTGTTCTTAGGAGGAGAATACGTAAGAGGATCCAGACAATGGCGTCCTATTGCCTCAAAATCTGCTAGATAAAGTAAGAATGATGAAGAGCCAGGACAGTCCTGCAACACCCTGAAAAGAGGCAGTCCATGAGGGCTCTCAGAAGTTACACCCCAGCTGTTTCACGTTGTCTCTTCCTGGAGGTGAAAGGAAACAGATGGTGCTTCCGGGTTAAGCGGAGGCACCTCTGACCTCCAGCCCCGGGAGTTAAAACGCCGTCTGTTGATGAGGCCCAACCAAATCTGACATAGACAGGTCCAGGCTGCAGGTGCCCCCACATCGTTTTCTTGCATTATGAAGCTGAGTGGTTTCACTCTACTCTCTGTGATCGTCCTCCTTTGCCTCCACATGACCCAGTCTGGAGTCTTTAGGAGTGCAGGTAGGGCCTGGCGACTCTGGATGTGGCTGGGGGGGAACGTTTCCTCTGAGGAGTCCATGAGGTGACCTGGCCTGGAAATCACACATTGGTGCCCACTCATCCTATGGCTTTTTTTTCTTTCTTCTTTTTTTTTGAGTCTCGTTCTGTCACCCAGGCTGGAGTGTAGTGGCGCGATCTCGGCTCACTGCATCGTCCGCCTCCTGGATTTAAGCAATTCTCCTGCCTCAGCCTCCTGACCTATGGCGTTTTTTCCAGCTGCACGGAAACCGGGATATTGCCCAGAGTTTGATCTTGCCTGCCCTTTCACCCTCTTACCTATGTGCCGGCGCGATAAGAGTTGCAAGGGAGTCAAGAAGTGTTGCTACTACAACTGTCGGCATCAGTGTATGGAGCCCTGGTGGACTCTGGATTGAGGTGAGGAGCCCCAGATCTGCTGTTCTCCTTGCTGCCCCTAACTCCTTCCCTCAGAAGTGTTTGTCTTAGAGGGAGTTGAGAACTGCTCATGCGTTTAGCAACTGTTGTGAGCAGGGCTTTTAAGTTGGGTCGGTCCACGGATTTGCCTCTCTAACGTGAAGGGGGAGGCTCAACAGACCTCTTTGCTCAGATATGCACCTTCCACTTCACATAATGGGCATCATGGTTCTCCTCTCTATAAATCTCTATAATGTCGACATTTCAACAAGATGATCTTTAAGGTATTCAATAGTTACTGGATTTTGTTATTTATTTTCAAATCCTTTTACTTAGTTTACAATCATGAAACAGTTTCCTCTTTACATTTACATTGTGAGGTAAGTTTATAATTTCACAATTCCTTAGGATGGCTTGCCTAGGGTCCCTGATCCCCAGTCTCTGAGTCTTTGGCAGCACCTGCCAGTGTTCTTGTGAGGAGCATACCTCACAGAAATCATGCCTCAGTGCCCCTGGGACACAAAACCATGTGCCCTGTACATTTTGCATCTTCCTATATCTCTGGTTTCCTGTTCTCTCCCAAGGTGGAAAGCCCTTCTTTACCAGGACTGAGGAGACACAGGTGCTACAGGCTCAGACTGGGATAACTGGTCTCCATGTTGTCCATGATCGCTCAGGCCCAGTACTTCCTTTCAGCAAGAGTTAAATGTTTCTTACTATGATAACAAGACAAAGAAATAAAGCGTTGTATATTTAAAACTCCATGAAAATCTATAAGTCTGCTGGATTGATCTCTTGCTCTCTCTCTCTCTCTACTCAGCCGTGTTGCATAATCCCTCAGGAACTGTAAAAAGGACGGAGTTACTCTTTCACATTTAGTTTCATCAATTCCTGCACTTGTGTTTTTCTGATATGTTTGTCTCTTTCAATATCTCCTGACACTCAGATTCTCTGTTGGTCAGATTGCAGGTGCATTTTGGAGTTAAATTCTCTGTGTTTGCATCCTATGAATGGCATGCCAATTAATCCTGTAATGGAAGAGCAAGCCATTTTTGCTTCAGTTGTTCTGATACTACTGCTGGTGGTCTTTCCACGTGTTGGAGTAATATGATCTGCAATTGGATTTGGAACTTCAGGATGGAAATTGAGCAAGATGTACTTTAGTTCTAGGTACTTTCATTCCTAAAAATTGAGCCACCCTCAATTAGGAGAACAAAATCCTTATGGTTCAGCCTACCTCCCTTGAGTCTTTGGTTGGGGGTTGGGGCCTAAGTCTACCTAATAATGAAGTGTAATTAGCCATCAGTTTTCCAAATTTATAACTCTGTGCTTCCCTAACTCCCATAAAGGTTTCGAAGGTCTGGGAAAGTGATTTTCCAAAATTTTATTTATCTCTGACAAATATCTTAACAATTTTAAAAAACTACTTTTTCCCAAGCATGTTTTAAATTGACATCTAATATTTTTAAATTGACATCTAATATTTTTATGATCATTGCATAGTTTCTTTTTTTCTATAAAAATAATTTTATTGGAACACAGACACGTTCATTTGTTTACACATTGTCTATGTACGTTTTCATTCTATGCTGGCAAAGTTAAATAATTGTCACAGGGGGCCACATGACCCGCAAAGCTGGCAAAATTTACTGTGTAGCTCTAAATAGAAAAAGTTACTCAACTTCTGGATTTCAGCATTAATTCCTAAGAGAGAAATTAATACCTGAGAGAGGGTTCAGGTGCAGTACTGAGTACTAATGAGTACTGCATAGTACTGATGAGATCTGACCAAGCAGTGGCCAGATAGATTTAAAAACTAAATGATAAATGAACAAACAAAAACTCTGGAGATTTTTATGATTTTATGACAAATTTAAAGTTTTAAAATAAATCAGGATTTGACAAAAACAAAAGTAAAGACAAAACCCTAGCAAAACATAAACCTACCAGTCAAGAATAGTCTAGTTTTTTTGTGAAATAACTTAGATGACAGCAGTCATTGTTATGGGGAAGCTGGATATAATGGAAGAATGTGGAATAAAACTATTAATTTGCTTTAATATGTATAACATAGGCAGAAAATATCTAGTAGAGATCTCCTGAAAATAGTACAAAATAGAATTGAAAAAAATGATTTAAAAATTCAGATGTTGGCTGGGCGCAGTGTCTCAAGCCTGTAATCCCAGCACTTTGGGAGGCCGAGACGGGTGGATCACGAGGTCAGGAAATCGAGACCATCCTGGCTAACACGGTGAAACCCCGTCTCTACTAAAAAATACAAAAAACTAGCCGGGTGAGGTGGCGGGCACCTGTAGTCCCAGCTACTCGGCAGGCTGAGGCGGAAGAATGGCATGAACCCGGGAGGCGGAGCTTGCAGTGAGCTGAGATCCAGCCACTGCACTCCAGCCCGGGCGACAGAGCAAGACTCCATCTCAAAAAAAAAAAAAAAAAAATTCAGATGTAGATTGACCTTCAATCTTCTCTTTGCTGTTTATATGCCAAGTCTAAGCAATTAAAATGCTTTACTAATTGAACACTATAAGAACCTAACTGGCCAGGTTATCAATCTAGTCCTACTATAATCTACCCTTAAGAGGACGTTCAGGCCAGGCACTGTGGCTTATGCCTATAATCCCAGCATGTTGGGAGGTCGAGGCGAGTGGATCACCTGAGGTCAGGAGTTCGAGATCAGCCTGGCCAACATGGTGAATCCCTGTCTCTACTAAAAATACAAAAATTAGCCAGACTTGGTGGCATGTACCTGTAGTCTCAGCTACTCAGGAGGCTGAGGCAGGAAATGGCTTGAACCCAGGAGATGGAGGTTGCAGTGAGCCAAGATGGCATCACTGCACTCCAGCCTTGGCAACAGAGTAAGACTCCACCTCACAAAAAAAAAAAAGAAAAAAAAAAGTACATTCAAAATGATTGTCCTAAAGTAGAAAGTCTAATCATACTGTGGAACTTCTGTAGCTAATTTTTATTATTATTATTATACTTCAAGTTCTAGGGTACATGTGCACAATGTGCAGGTTTGTTACATATGTATACATGTGCCATATTGGTATGCTGCACCCATTAACTCATCATTTACATTAGGTATATCTCCTAAAGTTATCCCTCCCCCTTCCCCCAACCCTACGACAGGCCCCGGCGTGTGATGTTCCCGTTCCTGTGTCAAAGTGTTCTCTTTGTTCAATTCCTACCTATGAGTGAGAACATGTGGTGTTTGGTTATCTGTCCTTGTGATAGTTTGCTCAGAATGATGGTTTCCAGTTTCATCCATGTCCCTGCAAAGAACATGAACTCATCCTTTTTTATGGCTGCATAGTATTCCATGGTGTATATGTGCCACATTTTCTTAATCCAATCCAGTCTGTCACAGATGGACATTTGGGTTGGTTCCAAGTCTTTGCTATTGTGAATAGTGCCACAATAAACATACATGTGCATGTGTCTTTATAGCAGCATGATTTATAATCCTTTGGGTATATCCCCAGTAATGGGATGGCTGGGTCAAATGGTATTTCTAGTTCTAGATCCTTGAGGAATCGCCACACTGTCTTCCACAATGGTTGAACTAGTTCACAGTCCACCAACAGTGTAAAAGTGTTCCTATTTCCCCACATCCGCTCCAGCACCTGTTGTTCCCTGCTTTTTTAATTATTGCCATTCTAACTGGTATGAGATGGTATCTCATTGTGGTTTTCATTTGCATTTCTCTGATGGCGAGTGATGATGAGCATTTTTTCATGTGTCTGCTGGCTGCATAAATGTCTTCTTTTGAGAAGTGTCTGTTCATATCCTTTGCCCACTTTTTGATGGGGTTGTTTGCTTTTTCCTTGTAAATTTGTTTGAGTTCTTTGTAGGTTCTGGATATTAGCCCTTTGTCAGATGAGTAGATTGCAAAAATTTTCTCCCATTCTGTAGGTTGCCTGTTCACTCTGTTGGTAGTTTCTCTTGCTGTGCAGAAGCTCTTTAGTTTAATTAGATCCCATGTGTCAATTTTGGCTTTTGTTGCCATTGCTTTTGGAGTTTTAGACATGAAGTCCTTGCCCATGCCTATGTCCTGAATGGTATTGCCTAGGTTTTCTTCTAGGGTTTTTATGGTTTTAGGTCTAACATTTAAGTCTCTAATGGATTTTGAATTAATTTTTGTGTAAGTTGTAAGGAAGGGATCCAATTTCAGCTTTTTACATATGGCTAGCCAGTTTTCCCAGACCATTTATTAAATAGGGAATCCTTTCCCCACTTCTTGTTTTTGTCAGCTTTGTCAAAGATCAGGTGGTTGCAGATGTGTGGTATTATTTCTGAGGGCTCTGTTCTGATCCATTGGTCTATATCTCTGTTTTGGTACCAGTACCATGCTGTTTTGGTTACTGTAGCCTTGTAGTATGGTTTGAAGTCAGGTAGCATGATGCCTCCAGCTTTGTTCTTTTGGCTTAGGATTGTCTTGGCAATGAAGGCTCTTTTTTGGTTCCATATGAACTTTAAAGTAGTTTTTTCCAATTCTGTGAAGAAAGTAATTGGTAGCTTAATGGGGAGGCATTGAATCTATAAATTACCTTGGGCAGTATGGCCATTTTCACAATGTTGATTCTTCCTATCCATGAGCATGGAATGTTCTTCCATTTGTTTGTGTCCTCTTTTATTTCATTGAGCAGTGGTTTGTAGTTCTCCTTGAAGAGGTCCTTCACATCCCTTGTAAGGTGGATTCCTAGGTATTTTATTCTATTTGAAGCAATTGTGAATGGGAGTTCACTCATAATTTGGTTCTCTGTTTGTCTGTTATTGGTGTATAAGAATGCTTGTGATTTTTGCACACTGATTTTGTATCCTGAGACTTTGCTGAGGTTGCTTATCAGCTTAAGGAGATTTTGGGCAGAGATGATGGGGTTTTCTAAATATACAATCATGTCATCTGCAAACAGGGACAATTTGTCTTCCTCTTTTCCTAATTGAATACCCTTTATTTCTTTCTCCTGCCTGATTGCCCTGGCCAGAACTTCCAACACTATGTTGAATAGGAGTGGTGAGAGAGGGCATCCCCGTCTTGTGCCAGTTTTCGAAGGGAATGCTTCCAGTTTTTGCCCACTCAGTATGATATTGACTGTGGGTTTGTCATAAATAGCTCTTACTATTTTGAGATATGTTCCATCAATACCGAATTTATTGAGAATTTTTAGCATGAAGGGCTGTTGAATTTTGTCAAAGGCCTTTTCTGCGCCTGTTGAGATAATCATGTGGTTTTTGTCTTTGGTTCTGTTTATATGCTGGATTACGTTTATTGATTTGCATATGTTGAACCAGCCTTGCATCCCAGGGATGAAGCCCACTTGATCATGGTGGATACGCTTTTTGATGTGCTGCTGGATTCAGTTTGCCAGCATTTTATTGAGGATTTTTGCATCGATATTCATCAGGGATATTGGTCTAAAATTCTCTTTTTTTGTTGTGTCTCTGCCAGGCTTTGGTATCAGGATGATGTTGGCCTCATAAAATGAATTAGGGAGGATTCCCTCTTTTTCTATTGATTGGAATCCTTTCAGAAGGAATGGTACCAGCTCCTCCTTGTACCTCTGGTAGAATTCAACTGTGAATCCATCTGGTCCTGGACTTTTTTTGGTTGGTAGGCTATTAATTATTGCTTCAGTTTCAGAGCCTGTTATTGGTCTATTCAGGGATTCAACTTCTTCCTGGTTTAGTCTTGGGAGAGTGTATGTGTCCAGGAATTTATCCATTTCTTCTAGGTTTTCTAGTTTATTTGCATAGAGGTGTTTATAGTATTGTCTGATGGTAGTTTGTATTTCTGTGGGGTCAGTGGTGATATCCCCTTTATCATTTTTTATTGCATCTATTTGATTCTTCTCTCTTTTCTTCATTAGTCTTGCTAGCAATCTATCAATTTTGTTGATCTTCTCAAAAAACCAGCTCCTGGATACATTGATTTTTTGAAGGGTTTTTTGTGTCTCTATCTCCTTCAGTTCTGCTCTAATCTTTGTTATTTCTTGCCTTCTGCTAGCTTTTGAATGTGTTTGCTCTTGCTTCTCTAGTCCTTTTAATTGCGATGTTAGGGTGTCAATTTTAGATCTTTCCTGCTTTCTCTTGTGGGTGTTTAGTGCTATAAATTTCCGTCTACACACTGCTTTAAATGTGCCCCAGAGATTCTGGTATGTTGTATCTTTGTTCTCCTTGGTTTCAAAGAACATATTTATTTATGCCTTCATTTTGTTATGTACCCAGTAGTCATTCAGGAGCAGGTTGTTCAGTTTCCATGTAGTTGAGTGGTTTTGAGTGAGTTTCTTAATCCTGAGTTCTAGTTTGATTGCACTGTGGTCTGAAAGACAGTTTGTTATAATTTCAGTTCTTTTACATTTGCTGAGGAGTGCTTTACTTCCAACTGTGTGGTCAATTTTGGAATAAATGCAATGTGGTGCTGAGAAGAATGTATATTCTGTTGATTTGGGGTGGAGTGTCTTGTAGATGTCTATTAGATCTGCTTGGTGCAGAGCTGAATTCAATTCCTGGATATCCTTGTTAACTTTCTGTCTCTTTGATCTGTCTAATGTTGAAAGTGGGGTGTTAAAGTCTCCTATTATTATTGTGTGGGAGTCTAAGTCTTTTTGTAAGTCTCTAAGGACTTGCTTTATAAAGCTGGGTGTTCCTGTATTGGGTGCATATATATTTAGGATAGTTAGCTCTTCTTGTTGAATTGATCCCTTTACCATTATGTAATGTCCTTCTTTGTCTCTTTTGATCTTTGTTGGTTTAAAGTCTGTTTTATCAGAGACTAGGATTGCAACCCCTGCCTTTTTTTGATTTCCATTTGCTTGGTAGATCTTCCTCCATCCCTTTATTTTGAGCCTATGTGTGTCTCTGTATGTGAGATGGGTCTCCTGAATACAGCACACTGATGGGTCTTGACTCTTTATCCAATTTGCCAGTCTGTGTCTTTTAATTGGAGTATTTGGCCCATTTACATTTAAGGTTAATATGGTTATGTATGAATTTGATCCTGTCATTATGATGTTAGCTGGTTATTTTGCTCGTTAGTTGATGCAGTTTCTTCTTAGCATCGATGGTCTTTACATTTTGGCATGTTTTTGCAATGGCTGGTATCGGTTGTTCCTTTCCATGTTTAGTGCTTCCTTCAGGAGCTCTTGTAAGGCAGGCCCTTGGTGGTGACAAAATGTCAACATTTTCTTGTCTGTAAAGGATTTTATTTCTCCTTCACTTATGCAACTTAGTTTGGCTGGATATGAAATTCTGGGTGGAAAATTCTTTTCTTTAAGAATGTTGAATATTGGCCCCCACTCTTTTCTGGCTTGTAGAGTTTCTGCTGAGAGATTCACTGTTAGTCTGATGGGCTTCCCTTTGTGGGTAACCCTACCTTTCTCTCTGGCTGCCCTTAACATTTTTTCATTCATTTCAACTTTGGTGAATCTGACAGTTATGTGTCTTGGAGTTGCTCTTCTTGAGAAGTATCTTTGTGGTGTTCTCTGTATTTCCTGAATTTGAATGTTGGCCTGCCTTGCTAGGTTGGGGAAGTTCTCCTGGATAATATCCTGCAGAGTGTTTTCCAACTTCGTTCCATTCTCCCCATCACTTTCAGGTACACCAATCAGACGTAGATTTGGTCTTTTCACATAGTCCCGTATTTCTTGGAGGCTTTGTTCATTTCTTTTTACTCCTTTATCTCTAAACTTCTCTTCTCACTTCATTTCATTCATTTGATCTTCAATCACTGATACCCTTTCTTCCAGTTGATCAAGTTGGTTACTGAAGCTTGTGCATTTGTCACGTAGTTCTTGTGCCATGGTTTTCAGCTCTATCAGGTCATTTAAGGACTTCTCTATATTGGTTATTCTAGTTAGCCATTCATCTAATCTTTTTTCAAGGCTTTTAACTTCTTTGCAATGGGTTCAAACTTCCTCCTTTAGCTTGGAGAAGTTTGATCGTCTGAAGCCTTCTTCTCTCAACTCGTCAAAGTCATTCTCCGTCCAGCTTTGTTCCATTGCTGGCGAGGAACTGCATTCCTTTGGAGGGGGAGAGGAGCTCTGATTTTTAGAATTTTCAGCTTTTCTGCTGTTTTTCCCCATCTTTGTGGTTTTATCTACCTTTGGTCTTTAATGATGGTGATGTACAGATGGAGTTTTGGTGTGGATGTCCTTTCTGTTTGTTCGTTTTCCTTCTAACAGTCAGGACCCTCAGTTGTAGGTCTGTTGGAGTTTGCTGGAGGTCCACTCCAGACCCTGTTTGCCTGGGTATCAGCAGCGGAGGCTGTAGAAGAGTGAGTATTGCTGAACAGCAAATGTTGCTGCCTGATCATTCCTCCATCTCAGAGTGGTACCTGGCCATGCCCCTACTGGGTGGTGCTTCCCAGTTAGGCTACTTGGGGGTCAGGGACCCACTTGAGGAGGCAGTCTGTCCTTTCTCAGATCTCATACTCCATGCTGGGAGAACCACTACTCTCTTCAAAGCTGTCAGACAGGGACATTTAAATCTGCAGAGGTTTCTACTGCCTTTTGTTTGGCTATGCCTTGTCCCCAGAGGTGGAATCTACAAAGGCAGGCAGGCCTCCTTGAGCTGCGGTGGGCTCCACCCAGGTCAAGCTTCCCAGCTGCTTTGTTTACCTACTCTAGCCTCAGCAATGGTGGGCGCCTTTCCCCCAGCCTTGCTGCTGCCTTGCAGTTAGATCTCAGACTGCTGTGCTAGCAATGAGGAAGGCCACATGGGCCTGGGACCCTCCAAGCCAGGCACAGGATATAATCTCCTGGTGTGCCATTTGCTAAGACCCTTCGAAAAGCATAGTATTAGGGTGGGAGTGACCCTATTTTCCAGGTGCTGTATGTCACGGTTTCCCTTTACTAGGAAAGGGAATTCCCTTACCCTGTGCACGTCCCGGGTGAGGTGATGCCTCACCCTGCTTCAGTTCTTGCTTGGTGGGCTGCAACCACTGCCCTGCACCCAGTGTCTGACATGCCCCAGTGAGATGAACCCAGTACCTCAGTTGGAAATGCAGAAATCACCCATCTTCTGTGTCGTTCACGCTGGGAGCTGTAGCCTGGAGCTGTTCCTATTCAGCCATCTTGGAACTACCCCCTCTGTACACATAGTTTCAAGAGATAAAAATTTATGTATATGATCAATGTTGTCTTTTAAATCAAATATGTATCTTACTCTATGTGGTTTCTAATAGAATCTAACTACAGTGTTCATTTGTTAGTAACATCTATTAGGGAAGGAAAAAACATGTCCTTTTTCCTCATCATCTGTCTATCTGTCACATCAGAGAGGAGCTACCCTCTCTGCGAGAGCTTCAAAGAGAGAAGCTACCCTCTCTGTAAGAGCTTCAAAGACCTGCAGAGACATCCGAACATGCTGCCTGCAGAGAGGAGCCACCCTCTCCATGGCCTCCTCTCTGCTGAGAGCTGAACAGTCAAGGGATGATCTGCCTACAGAAAGTAACTACCCACTACGGGTCTCCTCTGAGCTGTTCTAACACTAAATAAAGCTCTTCTTCATCGTCTTCACCCTTCACTTGTCTGTGTACCTTATTCTTTCTGGATGCAGAACAAAAACTCAGGCAAAGGTGTCACCAGCCACACAGGTTTCTGGGAAGAAAATGAACACCCCAAAGATCATGTAACACTTCTACTAATTTGGGTTTGACTTGTTCTTGCTTTTCTAGTTTTTTGATATGCCTTTTTAGGTTATTTATTTGTTATCTTTCCAGTTTTTTTATATAGGGGTTTATTGCTATAAACTTGCCTCTTAATACTATTTTTGCCATGCTCCATAAGTTTTGTTGTATTTCTACTTTTGATTTTTTTTGAGGAATTTTTAATTTTATTCTTAATTTATTTTTTCATCCACTGGTCATTCAAGAGCATGTTGTTTGATTTCCATATATTTTGTATAGTTTTGAATGTTCCTGTTGTTATTGATGTCTAGTTTTATTTTCTTGTGGTCATATAAGATTCCTGATATGATTTTGATTTTTTTAAATTTTTTGAGACTTCTCTATTTTAGCCTTTGGTCAATCCTGGAGAATGTTTCATGTGCAAATACAACAAAAGTGTATTTCATAGCTGCTGGGTGAAATGTTTTGCAAATGTCTGTTAAGTTCATTTAATCTATAGTACAGTTTAAACTTGATACTTCGTGTGTTAATCTTCTATCTTGATTATCTTTCCAATACTGAGAGTAGGATGTTAAAGTCCTCACGTATTATTGTGTTAGGGTCTATTCTCCCTTCAGATCTAATAATATTCACCTTATATATCTGGATGCTCCAGTGTTGGGTGCATATATATGTATAGTTGTTATGTTCTCTTGCTGAATGAGTCCCTTTATTATTATATAATGTTCTTATCTGTCCCTGTTTCCAGATTTTGACTTGAAGTCTGTTTTGTCTGATATTAGTATAGCTATTTCTGCTTGTTTTTGGTTTCTGTTTGCATGGAATATCTTTTCCATACCTTCACTTCAACCCCCTATGTGTCCTTACAGGTGATGTGAGTTTCTTGTGGGCAGGACACAGTTGAGTTTAGGCTTTTTACCCATTCAGCCTGTCTACATAGTTTAAATGGTGAATTTAATCCATTTATATTCAGGGCTATTGTTGAAAGGTGAGGGCTTAATTCTGTTATTTTATTGATTGTTTTCTGATTGTTTTATATATCTTTTGCTCCTTACTTCTTCTCTTATTGTATGTTTTGGGCTGGGTTGTTTTCTGTGGTGACAATTCTTGATTCTTTTCTCTTCCTCCTTTGTGTATCAGCTCTGCCAGTGAGTTTTAGAGTTTCTTAAACTTTCATGATGGTGGCATGTGTCTTTTCACTTCCAGACATGATTAAAGGCCTGTCTAATGGTGATGAATCCCCTTAGTTATTGCTTATCTATGAAGGATTTTGTTTCTCTTTCATTTCTGAAAGATAATTTTGCTGAGTATTCTTTTCCACTAGTTTCTTTTTACTTTTAGTAATTTGAATATATTATTCCATTCTCTTCTGGACTATAAGGCTTCTGCTAAGAAATCCCCTGTTAGTCTGATGGGGATTTCATTATATGTGACATGATGCTTTTCTCTTGTTGTTTTAAGAATTCTTTCTTTGCCTTTGACTTTTGACAATTTGACAATAGTGTGCCTCAGAAAGGACCTGTTTGGGTTTGAACCTAAATGGGGTGTTTTGAGCTTCCTGGACCTGTATGTCCATCTTGCTGCCAATACTTGGCAAGTTTTCAGCTATTTTTAATATGTTATTTATACATTTTCTGTTCTCTTTTCTTCTGGAATGCCCATAATGTGAATATTTGTTCACTTGATTTTGAACAAATGGTGTCCCCAGAATCCTGTAGGCTTTCTTCATTTTTATTCTTTTTTCTCTTTTGGTCTGTTGATATTATTTCAAGTATCCGGTCCTCTAGTGTAGAAATTATTTCTACTCTGTTGTTAAAGCTCACAGTTATATTTTTTTATTTTATTCATTGAATTCTTCAACTCTAGAATTTTTGTTTGGGACACACCTTCGTGACCAGCCTGGGAGTGTTCCTGCCAGGGGTAGCCCATGAGGCTGTTTCTCAGGTTCAGGATGTGGCCACACAGCTGCTTGGCTGACCCGGGTGTATGTCAGCCAGGGGCAACCTGAAAGACTGCTTCTCTGTCCTGGAATGCAAGCACAAGGCTGCCCAGCTAGACTCGGGAGTCTGTCTGCTGGAGGTGGCCCCACAGGGCTGCTTCTTAGGTCTAGGATGCAGGGCACACAGCTGCTTGACCCTCCTGGGGGCATGTCTGCCAGGGGTTGACCACAGGGCTGCTTCTCAAGCTTGGATTACAGGTGCAAGGCTGCTTGGCTGGACTGAGTGCATGTCTGCTGGGGTTTTCTGTTTCTCAGCCCCAGATGTGAATTAATGGCTGCTCAGCTGCCTGGAGGCTTTCCCACAAGGGAGAACAACTGTGTTGTTGTTTCTCAGTCCCAGGGCATGGCTGCACAGCTACTTAGGCAGCCTAGGCCATGTTTGCCAGGAGCAACCCACAGGGCTGTATCTCAGGCCCTGACTGTGGGTGCAGGGCCATTGGGTAGGCCAGAGGCTTGTCTGAGTGGGTGGGGCACCATGGAAATATTTCTAATCCTTAGACGTGGTTGTGTACCTGCTTCTCAGGTCTTGGAATATGTCCATTTCTCAGAAGCCTGAGCACCACTTTCACTCAGAGGAGGGTGTGCAGCAATTTGACTGGTTCGAGGGCAGTTTTACCATGTGCGGGACTGTCACACCATTCCTCCAGATGGAAGTCAGGGCAGCGGGGGTTGTTTGTTCTGCAGGACCGGAGTCACAGCCTATCCTGTATCCACACTTGATGCTGCTGGGATTATGGCATTCAGCCACTGGTGTGGGCCTGGTGGAATGAAGACCTAGCCCTGTTGAGGGAGAAGTGCAGTGGCTACTGGCCTCCACAGGTGGCTCTGGTCTCAAGATAGCACCCTGCTGCAGCATCTTGGAGGACAGTGGGTAGGTGGAGTGTGGGGACTGCACCCCTTGTGCTTTCAGTTCAGAGCAATGCACCTGCATGAATTCCTAGCAGCATTTCAAATGGCTCAGGGCTTGTGTGTGAGGACTGCAGGATTCTCCGTAGTAAGGATTTTACGTGTTTGTGGTGGCAGTGGAGACTAGTGCAGTTCTTTTGCTTACCTTTTCCCCACAATAGGATGTCCTCCTGACTCCAGACAGATCGGATCCAGGTGTGGAAGACAGGGCAGCAGAGGCTGGATGCTTCCATTCTGCCCTCCTAGATTTCCAATCTCCACAGGTACATCTCCACTCCCCTGCTATACTCGAACACTCTTCCTTGGACTCTCTAGTTGAGTTTGATCCGTTTATTCATTGCTTTGGTCTTTTCTTGTGGGGAGAATGCGTGCCTGTCTTCTCTAGTCAGCCATCTTGGTGACATCACTGAGCTAAATTTCTTTATACTGTATATCCCATCCTGAATTATTGGAGTCATTTTTATTTTTAATAATTTTTATTCTTAATCTTCATGCTAAAGATGTGATTTGCATACCACCATTATAGTATTAGAGCATTCTGAATTTGTGTAATTACTCCTACTAATGAGTTCTATACTTTTAATTTTTTTGTTGTTACACATGAGTGCTCTTTCTTTCATCTTAGAACTTTCTTTAGCTTTTCTTGTAAGAAAGGGGTCCCCATCCGCCCCCTCACCAAGCCCATATAGCAGGAGGTGAGCAGAGGGTGAGTGAGCATTACCACCTGAGCTCTGCCTCCTGTCAGATCAGGGGTGGCATTAGATTCTCATAGGAGCAGGAACCCTATTGTGAACTGTGCAGGCAAGGGATCTAGGTTGCATGCTCCTTATGAGACTCTAATGCCCCTCATGGCCCCCACTGCCCTGCCCCACCACCCTCTCCCTCCCCTGCCATCCATGGAAAAATTGTCTTCCACGAAATCAGTTCCTGGTGCCAAAAAGGTTTAGGATCACTGTTGTAAGATCCTGGAAAAAATGCATCAACATGTGTCCAAGAGACATGTACAGAAATGTTCATAGCAGCTTTATGCAAATGAGCCAAAATCTGGAAACAACCCAATTGTCCATCAGTACTAAAATGACATGAAAGGTATGGTATATTTATACAACTGAGTACAATTGATGTAAATGAATAATATACGATTACATATAACAACTTGGATGAACTTAAAACTATATTAATGAGTAAAAGCATACAAACTGTTTTATAGCATTTATATAAAGTTTAAAAGCAGTTGAAAGTATAGGATTTAAGGAAATGAACATTTGCATTTCCGTTTTCATGGGACTTCATGTATTTGATACTTATGTAATCAAACTATAACTGAATGCAAGGAAGTGATTACTACAAAAATCAGCTTACTGGTTTCCTTTGGTTGAGGAAGGGGATTATGGCTGGGAAAGGACACACAGGGACTTCTAAGTCACCAGAAACATTTTTTATCTTGATCTGAGCAGTGGTTACATGGGGTTTGCTTTGTAACTGTTCATTAAATTGCATATTTATGTTTTAGGGACATTTTCCCCTGTGTCATATTTATAATAGATTAAAATGTGCATACATGAACATACAGAAAATTATATATCAATGTCTGCACATTAGATAAATAAATATCAGAAGTACGAAATTATATAAGACAGTGAAAAAAACTGACCAAAAAATCTTGAAATCTCAAAAGTAGGCATACACACACACACACACAAAGAAAATGCAAACATTTTCTCAAATGGCTGAAGGCTGGCTATCCTGTGAGATAATCCAAGCGTCATAGGTACAGCTTATAGCTGGCTTCTTTATTAGGCCAACTAACATTAGGAGAATTCACTATCTGGGGGCACTGCAAGATCTGATGCAGATTCCAAAATATGCATGCTAATGCTTTCTCCTTTAAGGGCCTCGGCTTCTCTATTTATACATTGTGAAGGCTGGGTTGCATGATCTCTGGAATACAAATGGAACAAAACGTAGAAGTACAGAATGTCTGAGTTGCAGGTGGCAGAGAGAAAGATAAGGAGAAATTACAAGTGATGATGGTTTGCACCCCTAATGCAAAGACGGAAAGACTGAGGCTCAGAACAGTGAAGAGTCTTGCCCACATGTTCACTGAACATCAAGAGTAGGAGCAGAACCAGAGCTGCCAATCCAAAGTGCTTGCTATGGTTTGAATGTGTCATTCAAAAAGCATGTGTTAGAAACTTAATCATCATTGTTACAGTATTAAAAGATGAGACTTGGCCGGGCACCGTGGCTCACACCTGTAATCCCAGCACTTTGGGAGGCCGAGGTAGATGGATCACCTGAGGTCGGGAGTTCGAGACCAACCTGAACAACATGGAGAAATCCCATCTCTACTAAAAATACAAAATTAGCTGGGCATGGTGGTGCACGCCTGTAGTCCCAGCTACTTGGGAGGCTGAGGCAGGAGAATCGCTTGAACCCAGGAGGCAGAGGTTGCAGTGAGCCAATATTGTGCCATTGCACTCCAGCCTGGGAAACGAGAGAAACTCCATCAAAAAAAAAAAAAAAAAAAAAAAAAAAAGACCTTTAAGACATGAGGGCTCTGTCCTCATGCATAGATTAATGCTGTTATCACGGGAGTGGTTTCCTTATAAAAGAATGAGTTTGGCCCCCTCCTGTCCCTCTTCCTATCTCTTTCTCTCTCCCACTTTGCCATTCCACCATGGATGATACAGCAAGAAGGTCCTCACCAGATGTCAGTCTCTCAATCTTGTGAATAGTGTTGCAATAACCATGGGAGAACACATGTCTCTTCAACATATTGACTTTATTTCCTTGGGATATATACACAGTAACGGGACTGCTGAATCATATGGTAGTTCTATTTTTAATTCTTTGAAAAATTCTCATGTTGTTTTCCATAATGCTGTACTAATTTACATTCCCACCAACATTGTGTAGGGGTCCCCTTTTCTCCACATCCTAGCCAACACTTTTATCTTTTGTCTTTTTGATAATAGCCATTTTAATAATGTCAGGTGGGGAGGAAATACAGCTGTCCCAGGTACCCTGATACCTTCCCCAGGACACTCAATCAGGTGAGAGACAGTGCTCCTATGCTGTAAGTATCTTGTCACAAAGTAAAGAAGACTTTAGGTCTGAGGTACTCCAATCCTCCTCCTACAAACAAGAAATGCTTTATTCCAGTGACATTTTGGCCCTACCCTCAGTGCAGAACTGGAAGGAGCCAGTCAGAAGCATATGGAGCACTCCTTGACCTAAGTCAAGTGGGCGTCAAGAGCCACTTCCACCCTGAAGCCCAAAACTGCTCCTACAGGTCTGGATCTCCTCACCTGCATTCTTTATGCCTCACCTAGCATAAAAGGTGACAAATGTTAGACAGTATTGCTGCCTCCTGAGACACTACCTATCACTGTGTGATTCTTTAGTCTATGTGCATATGTAACTTCTTACAAATAAAGAAAAATATTTTTACAAAAAGCCTATTATCTCATATAGCTGACCGGGAAGATATGCAATCACCCAGGTAAAGCTCTGAGAAAGATGTGTTAATAACATTATTCTTCTTACAATGAAGTTCCTATGAGCATACCACTTGAAAGGTGTCGTCTTCTAACCACAGCCTCAGATTTTCGTGTCTTGCTCCAGCCAGGTCCTGACCTTCCTGGTTCAGTAACTAACTGAGCCTGCAGTTCATCATCTTCAGTTGATGCCCTAATTGCCCTTGGCTGGAGTTCTCCCGAGTTGTCATCCTCAGAAATTCCTCTTTGCAGTCATGAACCATTAAAAAATGCCTTTGTGTTTGTCCTTGGACAAGCCACTGCCCCTCTCTGGGCCTCAGTTTCCCTATGTGCAAAGATGAGGGTGAACCTGCTAAAAGGAATTACATATCTTGACCCTGTCAGCATAACTATTGAGTCAGCCTCCTCACAGGTCACAAGCCACAAATACATCCTCAGTACCCCCATCCCCTCAGGGCAGCTGGCCCCTCTGGTCCCATGATCCCTTCTCGTCAAGCTCTCAGACCTCTCAGACTAAGTTCTATTTTTTTTTTTTTTTTTTTTTTTTTTTTTTTTTTTTTTTTTTTTTTTTTGAGACGAGGTCTTACTCTGTCTCCCAGGCTGGAGTGCAGTGGCATGAACATGGTTTACTGCAGCCTCGACCTCCTAGGCTCAAGCAATCTTCCCCACTCAGCCTCCCAAGAAGCTGGGACTACAGACACATGCCACCACACCCAGCTAATTTTTGTATTTTTGGTAGAGACAGGGTTTCATTATGTTGCCCAGGCTAGTCATGAATTCCTGGGCTCAAGCAATCCACCTACCTCAGCCTCCCTTAGCCATGAACTGGGATTATAGACATGGATCACCTCACCAGACTAAGCTCTTAAGGCTGGGTGGGGTGCAGCTCCTGAAGTAAGGCTGCCCAAACCTTCATGTGGCCGCTGTGTGGCTGTGAGACTCTGACATTCTAGGTCACACATCTGATTGGTGCCCTCCCTAGTGTAGGCACCACACAACTTTTATTCCGCCTCTCTCTGTCTCTGATTTGGTTGAGAGCCCCTCATCTGCTCCCCACCTCCCCCTGCACTTGCCACTTTCTTAATGGTGATCACCGAGGATCATCAATGCCGGTTTACTGGGAGACATCTCTTTGAGAATATAAGATCCTAAAGGGAAAGGACTGTGTCTGTCTTGTTAATTGTAAAATTTACCCAATTTACACAGTCCTATGAATTTGAACAAACACATGCAGCCATAACCACCACACGATCAGGATAGTTCCATCACCTCCAACATTCTCTTGCACCCTTTGTAGCTAATACCTTCCTCCACTTGTATCCCTTGGCAACCACTGATGTGCTTTCTGTCCCTGTAGTTTTGCCTTTTGGGGGATGTCATATAAATGGAATCAAATGATATTTAGTCGTTTGAGTCCATCTTCTTTCACTCAGCATGTCGTATTTAAGATTCACCTATGTTGTCTGTGGTTTTTTCCTTTTTTTTTTTATTTTTTATTCTTTAGTAGAGATGGGGTTTCTCCCTGTTGGTCATGCTGGTCTCGAACTCCTGACCTCAGGTGATCCACCGGCCTTGGCCTCCGAAAGTGCTGGGATTACAGGCGTGAGCCACCATGCCTGGCCAGTTTGTTCCTTTTCAATGCTAAATGTACTCCATTGTATGGAAATGCCACAGTTTGTTTACACATCCCCAAGTGGAAAGATGTTTGGGGTGCTTCCAGTTTTTGGTAATTGTGAATAAAACTGCTATAAGTATGTAGGCGGGGGTTTTTGGGTGGATATGGTTTATATTTCTCTTGGATAAGTTCTTAAGAGTGGAATTGCTAGGTAGCATGGTAAGTATACAACTATAAGAAACTACCAAATTATTTTTAGAGTGGCTATACCATTTCGCATTCTCACCGCAATGTATGAGAGTTCTTATTGCTCTACATTATTGATAGGAATTGGTATTAATGGGGGATTGTGGTTTTAGCTTTTGGTCATCTAATAAATATATAGTTGTATCTCATTAAAGTTTTTATTTGTGTTTCCCTAAAAATTAATGATGGCTTGTTTGCCATCCCCAGTTTCTGCCTCTGACCCTAGCCATGCATGAGCCAGCAACTGGCCTCTTCTGCCACACACATGCCTATAGCCAGCCTCTGCAGCAAAGTGTATGCACACTGCTGGCTCTGGTCTTCGTCGCTGCTGGCCCAGCCCCTCACCACTGGATGCAGAGGCACAACTGAGGACCCAACAGCTGTCTCAGCCTCTGTAGGCATTCTTTGTTACCAAGGACCATGCAGATACCAACATTGCAGACCCCAGCTGCTTAAACCAAAGAGACTCAGCACCCTCTGGATTTGGAACCACCACACCCAGTACACTTGCTGCCCTACTCACTAGACCTGGTGCCACAGCACACTCCAATATGCCTCTTTTCCTTCCCATCTCCCTGCAGGTGAAAGTCTTTCTTTACATAAGCCAGTCCAAAAAGTCTGGAAGAGGTGACTCCTCCTTCAAATGTACGGACATATTTGCAAGAATATAAAAATCATGAAAGAATTGGGAAAACTTGACACCATCAAATGAACACAAACTTCCAGTAACTGACACAAAGAATTGGAGATACACAAATTGCCTGGCAAAGAATTCAAAATAATTGTTCTAAAGCAGTGCAGCAAATTACAAGAGAACATGGATAAACATTTTAATGAAATCATGAAAACAAGAACAAAACTAGAAGTTAAACAGAGAGATTTAAAACATTTTTTAAAACCAAACAAAATTTGAGCTGAAGACTACAATGAATGATATAAAAAATGCAATAGAGAGTTTCAATAGCAGAGTAGATAATGCTGAAGAAAGAATAAGCAAAGTCAAAGACAGATCATTTGAAATCATCCAGTCAGAGGAGAAAAAATTTTAAAAGAATGGAAAAGAATAAAGCCTACTGAATCTATGGGACAACGTGAAGAGAGCCAATTTTCAATATTACAAAAAGAGAAAGAGAGAAGGGGAGAGAAAGTTTAAAGATATTATCACTAAAAATTTTCCAAACCTGGGCAGGTAGACATATCCTGGTACAGGAAGCTCAGAGGTCTCCAAATTCAACCCAAAGAAGAGTTCACCAAGACACATTATATTCGAATTATCAAAAATTAAAGACAGCCAGATGCGGTGACTCACACCTGTAAACCCAGCACTTTTTACAAAAATATTTGTAAACTGTATGCCCAATAAGGCTGAGACAGGTGGATCACCTGAAGTCAGGAGTTTGAGACCAGCCTGGCCAACATAGTGAAACCCCGTCTCTACTAAAAACACAAAAAATTAGCCAGGCATGGTGGCGGGTGCCTGTAATCCCAACTACTTGGGAGGCTGAGGCAGGAGAATCACTTGAACCTGGAAGACAGAGGTTGCAGTGAGCGGAGATTGTTCCATTGCACTTCAGCCTGGGCAACAAGAGCGAAACTCTGTCTCAAAAACAAAAAAATTAAAGACAAAGAATTCTGAAAGCAACAAAAGAAACGGCACATGTAATGTACCAAGGACCACAAATACAACTCAGTATGGCATTCTTGGGCAAAAAGAACAAAACTGGAGACATCATACTACCTTGTTTCAACCTATATTACAAAGCTATAGTAATCAAAAAGGTGTGGTACTGGCATAAAAACAAACACATCAATCAATGTGATGGAATAGAGAACCCAGAAATGAATCCACACATGTATTGTCAAAATTAATTTTTGACAAAGGTGCCAAGAACAGACAATGGGAAAAGGACAGTCTCTTCAATAAATGGTGTTGGAGAAACTGGATATCCATATGCAGAATGAAATTGGTCCCTTATCTCAAAATCAAATTCAAATTATATGCAAAATCAACTCAAAATGGATTAAAGACTTAAATGTAGGACCTAAAACTGTAAAACTACTGGAAGAAATAATAGAGGAATAACTCCATGACACTGGTCTGGTTGATGATTTTTTGCATTTGACCCCAAAAGCACAGGCAACAAAAGCAAAAATAGACAAACGGGATTGTGACAAATTAAAAACTTCTGCGTAGCAAAGAAAACAATTAGTAGAGTAAAAAGACAACCCACAGATTGGGAGAAAATATTCATAAACTGTATATCCAATAAGGCATTAATATTCAAAATATATATAAGAAACTCAAGCAACTCCATATCAGGAAAATGTGATTTTTTAAATGAGCAAAGGACCTAAATAGACATTTCTCAAAGGAAGTATACAAGTGGAAGACATACAAATGGCCAACAGGTATGCTTTTTAAAAAGTTCAACACCACTAATTCTTAGGGAAATGCAAATTAAAACTACAATGAGAAAAACACTATGAGATACCACCTCATGCCTCTTGTAACAGCTACCATCAAAAAGACAAATGATAAGTGTTGGAGAAGATGCAGAGAAAGGGGAACCCTTGCACACTTTGCACACTGTTGGTGGAAATGTAAATTAGTACAGCCATTATGGAAAACTGTATAAAGGTTCCTCAAAAAATTAAAAATAGAACTACTGTATGATGCAGCAATTCCACTTCTGGATATGTATCCAAACAGAATGAAATCAGCATGGTGAAGAGATAGCTGCACTTTCATGTTCATTACATCATTATTCACAATTACCAAGATGTGAAATCAACCCAGGTGTCCATCAACGGATTAATGCATAAAGAAAATGTGGCATATATATCCAATGGAATACTATTCAGCCTTTAAAAAGAAGGAAATCCTGTCTCTTGTGACAACATGAACATCCTAGAGGACGTGATGCTAAATGAAACATCAGGCACAGAAAGACAAGTAGTGGGTGATCTCACTTGCATGAAAAACAGTTGAACCCATAGAAGTAGAGTAGAATGGTAGTTGCCAGAGGCTGGGATTGGGGAGAGAAGATGTTGGTCAAAATTTCAAGTTTTAAGCAGACAAAAGGAATAAGTTTTTGAGATCTATTGCACAGCATGGTGAATATAGTTTACAACAATGTGTTATCTATTTAAAAACTGCAAAAAGAGTAAATTTCTAATGATTTTAGCACAAAAAAGTGCAGAAGGTAATGGAAATGTTAATTAGCTTTATTTAATCATTCTATATTGTATGCATATTTCAAGACATTGTACCCCATAAGCATATACAATTATAATTTGTCAATTAAAAACTTAAAAACAAATTTAAAATGTAGTGGCTGAAAAGAATAAACGGAAATCAAATAACCATGTTAGAGATTATTGTTAAACTCCATAAAAGTTATTAGTTTGAACTTTAAAAGAAAAAAAGCCAATTGCTGTCATTACTAGTATGAGCTTTGCTCTACCCAGCTGTAAAAATTCCTCTCTTTCTTATAATAAATGTCCACAAATATACAAGTCTCCTTGTAGACAGTCTTTTTTTCATATAGTGTCACTCTCATGATGTCCTTGTAGGTATTCCATTCCACTGGACTATTTGTTTATTCCTGTACCAACATCATACTACACTAATTATTATATCATCAGCACGTTTTGATACCTAATCTAGGTATCCTCCATTCTTGTACTTTTAAAAAACTTTAGGGGCTCAACTGCAACCTTTATCATAATACATTAACTCTAGGATCACTTCGTCAAGTTCTTCTCAAAAATTATGTTAGGTTTTTTATTGTAATCACATTGGATTTAGAAATAATTTTAAAGAAATCATTATCTTTACCTTATTAAGTCTTCCCAAACACAAGCATTATTTTTTTATCTACTGAGTTCATATTTTAGACCTTTATTTCTAAAATTTGTTTTTAATCCATGAAGGTCTGGCACAATTTGAGGTCTTATTCCTAGGTATTTTGTAGCATTTGTTTCTTTGACTACTTCTGTCTACTTTCTTTGACTATTATGTCTACTTCTATTATTTCTGATTGGTTATAAACAATGTGTAGAAATGCTATAGAATTTTGTGTAGGCCTTATACCCAGCAATGTTGGTAAATCTTATTTTATCAATCTTATTGAATGTCTCAAATTGTTATACAGGAAATGATACTGTCTGCAAATAATGACCATTTTGTATCTTTCTTCCCAATCTTTTCCTTTATCTCATTTAGCTGCACAGTTTTAAATATTTCATACATTGTTGAAAATACTGATGATCCTTATTGTCTTACTTCAGTGACAATGCCTCTGAAAAATTAACTTAATGTAGATTTTGCTACAGAATTTCAGGTATGTTACCTTTTCTGGATTTATTTCTATTTTTAATTTTAATTTAAACAATTCACATTCACATTGAACTCTATGAAAGCTTTTAAAACCCTGATGAATTCTAATTTTTAGCATTTTACTTGGGATCTTCATACTTATGTTTGTAGAAGATGACATTGGCTCATAATTTTCTTTTACTGTCCATATTTGGTTGTAGTATCAAATTTTTGCTAAATTCATTGTATTGCTTATCAATTGCTGTATAACAACTTTCCCCAAAACTTAGCATCTTAAAACCATTAACATCAACTCACAATTTGAGAGTCAGGAATTCTCTTAGATTAGCTTAGCTAGGTAGTTGTGGTTCAGGGCCCTCGTGAGATAACAGTCAAGCTATCTGCTGGGACTGCAGTCTTTTCAAGACTAGAGCGAGCCAGGTGCAGTAGCTCATGCCTGTAATCCCAACACTTTGGGAGGCCAAGGCAGGAGGATTGCTTGAGCCCAGGAGTTCTAGACCAACTTGGCCAACATGGCAAGACCCTGTCTCTAAACAAGTTTTTAAAAAATTAGCTGGATGTGGTGACGTGCACTTGTAGTCCTAGCTATTCAGGAAATCAAGGCAGAATCATCACTTGAGCCCAGGAATTCAAGGCTGCAGTGAGCCGTGATCATGCCACTGCACTCCAGCCTGGGCGACAGAGTGAGATTCTATCAGAAAAAAAAAAAAGACTAGAACAAGACTGAAAAACCGACTCCACACTCACTCATGTGTTTATGGATGGGCCTCCGTTCCTCATGGGCTCTTGGTCAGAGGTGTTGGATCCTCACCCTGTTGGATCCGCACAGATGGCCTGAGTTTCCTCATGACCTGGCAAAAGAATGCCCCCAGAGTAAGTGATTGAGGAGAGAGAGAATGCCTCCACAATGGAAGCTGCAAACATTTATCATCTAATTTCGTGAGGACATAACTATCTCTCACTTTCGTAATGTTTTATTGGTCACACAAACCAACTGTGGAAAAATGCAGGAGGGGGCTACACAAAGGTGTGAATACCAACAGGCGAGATCACTGGGGGCCAACGTGAAGGGTGACTGCCACCCTCATCAAATAAAATGGTTCTCCCTCTTTTTCCTCTTCATTGAATTGTTAATTTAATGTATTCCCTTGCTGTTCTTAGAGCATTGTTTGAAAGTAGTAAGGAAGAATTTTTAGTTTACTGATTTTTTCTAGGAAAGGATTGAATTACAATATTTTTAAAAATCTTATCTAATCAAGTTGTCTCTTTCCTCTGGAGTCCACAGAGCAGAGCAATGTGGAGCAAGGCCCTTTGCCTGCTCCTTAGCTCTTAGCAGTCCCAGTTTCTGTTACTCCTGCTCGGTGGAGTCAAGGACACCACCACTCTTGCATGGTGTGGCCAATAGTGTGCCATAAATGTTACCCATTATGATAACGTTCTCATCATAAAATAGAAGAAATAGTGTCTTGGGGGAGAGAGGAAATGAAAGAGACTCAAAATCACTCCAGTAGGCCACAGGTAGCCCCTATTTTTTGAGAACTTGCTGTGGCCTAGTAACATTGCTATTTGTTACACATACAATGCCTCCTCCAATGTTCCAAATGCTGTGAGAAGTTGACTTTTATTGCCACTTCACAGACAAAAGAATTGAAATTTAGGAGATAAAAATCACTTGTCCAAAATCACAGAGCCAGCACTTTTAGACTCATGATATAAATTCAAGTCCCCCCAGTCCCTAAGCCTCTTTCTCCCACTACATATCCATAGGAGGAAGGCCTCATAGCTAGATCTTCCCTCATAGCCTCCCACCCCACTCATACCCCCAATGAATCACAGAAGCAGGATGTACAAAGAGAAATAGGCTCGTTTATTTATTCATTGATCAACTGGCACTTCCTGAAATCCTGCTGTGTGCCAAGCCTTTCCCCAAAGGAGGATATCAGTGGTGGAGCCAAGTCTGGGGGTGGAAAGGACCTGGACCATACAGAGCAGGACTCCAGAGCCTCCTCCAAATGGCAGGAATCAAGCTGTGAGAGAAAATCAGATAAGGGCTTCAGCATAGAAACCAGCCAAATCATATCCACATCCTTCCTCCTGCCCAAGGATCCTCCTGAGATAAAGAAAATAGCAAGATAGTGCTATAGTTGAGAGAGACTTAGTGTCAGGAGACAAGTCTCATTTTCACCGTAAAACTCTAAATTGAAAGCATTGAACTAGATAATCCTCAAACTCTTTTGGGATTTAACCTCAGAAAACATGACAGAAACAACCTGAATATTAAATTCTTAGTGCACATAGTGCTTTGCAGAGCACTTTCAATCTCATTATGTCCTTTTTACCGATAAAGAAACTGAGACTCAGAAAGTCACTTGCCCAGGACCCCCACCCAGAGACACTAGAATAGAATCAAAGCCACAGGTGATCCTATGGAAATCCTGGCCCTGAGACCTAGAGAACAGTTCTCTTGAAGGACAAGGGAGTCAGACAGAGGCTCTGCTTGGAATAGGGGTCAGGAGTCCCCCTGCCCGTATGCCTGGGCCTCCAGAGGGTTGAGGCTGAGAGGGCTGGAGGGAGCTCAGTGTGCCCTCGGCCCCTGCTTACCTTTCACAGGGGAAACACAGGATTTCCCACACATGCCCACGCAGCACTTCAAGTCACGCTCGCACTGGCCATCCATCTCACAGTAATTGGGGGGGTTAAGCATCATACATTGGCCATAAGCCGGTGGACAACGCCCAGGCTTCCTCCTTGCTGGGTGAGAGTGAGGCTACCAGTCAGAGGCCTTGTACTTTACACAACCCCTCCTATCTCCACTCTTTTAGAGTGAGCCCCTGCTCCAACCTGAGCAAGTCGGATCATCCCCTCCCCATCTCTATCACCACCACTTTCTCCGTAAGGCACCCCCCAAACTTAGCACCTCGCTGTCCTAGAACATCAGGCCCCCATTGATGCAGGGGGCCAGTCGTCCAGTGCTGACTAGGTGGGAGGCTTCCAACTACCTGGCTATCTAAATGCCCACTGCTTCACCACCTGCTGGCTACCTTCCTGCTTAGGGCAGTGTGACTCACTGACTGACAAGGAGGCCTGGCAGGACCCATCACCCAGTGCCATCTCCCTAATGCTGTGTCCTCAGGCTCACTCCTCTCTACCCAGTTCCCCGATCTGCTTACTTGGGCTTGGGGTGTCAACAGGATCCAGGCATTTGATGCCACAAATGTCAGGACAGCATCTCTTCTTCCCTAGACACTGCCAGTCACTCTGGCACTCAGGTTTCTCATATCTAAGGCACTGGGCAGATTTCTTAGGAGGACAGACTCCGGCTTTGAAGGCTTTTGAATAGAAAGTCAAGAGGTCAGGAGTAGGCTGGGCACTGAGAAGTCATCATGCCTGCTGAACAAAGCACCACTTTTGAGGGGGAGAGACCCTTACCTCAGGAGCTATCCACAAAGCCCAAAGGGTCATGCCTGCCTGATCTCTGGGTGGATTGATGGGCTTGATTAAATTGGACAAATGGACAGGGGATGTTTCAGACCCAAGAAAAGGGCAGCAGGCTTCTAGTCAAGAGCTCCCACCCCAGAGCAAAACAGGGCTACACAAAGGCAGAGAGGAAGGCTGGGAGTGATGGAGATGGAGACAGATAAACAAAAATAAATAGAACCAGTGTGAGAGAAGTTGAGAGCTAAAGCCCAAGGCAGAAACACAGAGACAAACTAGCAGAAGCGAAGACACAAAGAAGAAGCAGAGTCAGACACTAATGATTTGAGAGTCGCAGACAGGTGAAGAAGGCAGAGGATAAGAGAGAGAGAGAGAGAGAGACAGAGAGAGAGAGTGGGATCTGGGCCGACAGCATGGCTGCATAGAAAAAGCATTTCCAGAAGCTCAGAAACCCTCACAGAAACCTTGGAGCTCAGCCAGACATGTATTCCACTCTCAGGGAGGTCTCCTGAAACTAAGCTGACAGATCAGAGCCTACAGAAGGGGACACACCCACATCACCAGGAGACCCAACCTCTGACCCTGCAGCCCAGATTAGACCAGAGTGACTCCCAACTCACACTTTCCAGAGCCTTCCACAGCCCAAGATGCCAGGGTTCCCAGGGCAAGAAGCATCATGAAGGGGAAGAGGCCACTGGACTTCATGGTAAAGGCAGGAGTGACTCTAATGGCCAATGCCAAACCTCGCTATTTATTCTTTCACCAGTGGGTGTGGCCCCACCAGAATTCTTTTGGCCTCTCCCAGCTACTATTGCACAAGCAGGAAGCTTAGCCAGAGACCAGAAATCCTGACACCAAGGAGACGGTTTATCTTTCCTATGCCAAGTAAGGCTTTGAGGCCAACACAGTAATTACCAGAAAAGAAAGGGAAGAGGTTGGCCTGAGAGGTTGGCTGATTAAAGAGGCCATCTCAGTGTCCATCTGAGCCCTAAACATCACGAGACCCCAGGCCATTAGCCTCATAGGTGGAGAGGGGAAGAAGTGGTCAATGGCAAAGGTGCTACCTGGACCTGGAACTGAAACCAGATCCCCAGCTGAGACTTCGTGCAATACATCCTATTCTCACATTACTAATTCTGATTTTCACATTATTGGACTCTAAGGCATTGTGAAACTCTGCTGAATGCTCAATGCAGTTTCTTTCTCAAAAGTTCAGCTCATTCAACCAACCGATACTTAGTTCCCTGAAATATTTACACCGTTTCTCCCCAGTGCCTATCACAGGAAAAGCACTCACTCAACAAATGAAAGCTGAAGAAGAACTCTGCTCTCAGCAAATCTCTTCAGAGCTCAGTTTTCTCAGCTGTGAAATGAAATGATACTAACAAGTCAGCCCTTCTCAGAGGGTTATGAAATTAAGGATGAAGGGACTCTGAAAAGAATAAATGAATTGTATCCCTTCCCACTAAAGAGAATTGAAATGAATCTCAGATGAAGGGGGGAAGCAACTCATCAGTCACTGTAATCAACATTTTAGCTATGAGATAATTTGAGATCTTAGAGGACTGCTTCCTAAAATTCCCCAAAATCCCTTACAGATCTCACATGACAGCAAAAAATTAAACCCATTCTATATGCTACCCAGTCTGCATAGATTGCTTCTAATTATAAAGAGAGTCATCATTATCTCTAAAATTCAGCCCATAGCTGAGTGTAGGGTCACATACATACAGTCTCAGCTGCTCATGAGGCTGAGGTGTGTGGATTCCTTGAGACTAGGAGTTTGAGACCAGCCCTTGCCAGATATTGAGACCCTATCTCTACAAAAAAATTTTAAAAATTAGCCAGGCATGATGATGTATGCCTGTAGTCCCAGCTACTTGGGAGGTTGAGCCAGGAGAATGGCTTTAGCCCAGGAGTTTGAGGCTGCAGTGAACCTTGATTATACCACTGCATTCCAGCTTGGGGAACAGAGCGATATGCTGTCTTAAAAAAATAAAATAAAATAAAATTCAACCAAAGCTCATCTGGCTGCAAACTCTAAGCTCTTGACTCATTATCTTCATGCTTAGAATTCTCCCATTCATTCCTAAAGTGAAGGTTTGTGGAACTTTCCACAGACATGAAAGACCCACTCATTATCAAGTAGTGACAGCCCCACATGAAGTATTTAAGTATTCCACAACCAGACAGTCAGCTGGCAGCAGATCTGTTTATATGAAAGTCACTCCATGGTTTAAATTTGGTGGATCAGAAGACTTGGACATAATCAATCATCAATCAAATTTTGGTGGAAAAAGAAAAGGACGAAAATTAATATGCACGGGGTAACTACTATGAACCAGGTACATTCAGTCCTAGTTGGTATTTAGTAGGGCAGGTAAGAGAGAAATGGAGGATATGATTTCCACCAATGGGTAATGACACTCTCAAGTCAAGATTTTTGTTCTTACCTGCACCACCCAGGGGACAATTTGATTTCTCTCACATAGTTCCTGTTCTCTCTGTCTCTCTGTTTGTTCCTATTTTCCTCAGTGCCACACTCAAGAAATTATCTGGAGTTTTCTAAATATTTGTTTCTTAAAGAATGAAAAGGAGCTGGGCACGGTGGCTTATGCCTGTAGTCCTAGCACTTTGGGAAACCAAGGTGGGCGGATCACTTGAGGTCAGGAGTTCGAGAGCAGCCTGGCCAACATGGTGAAACCCTATCTCCACTAAAAATACAAAAATTAGCCAGGCATGGCGAAACGGTGAAATGCACCTGTAACCCCAGCTACTCAGGAGGCTGAGGCAGGAGAATCACTTGAACCCTGGAGGTAGAGGTTGCAGTGAGCCGAGATCGAGCCATTGTACTCTAGCCTGGGCAACAGAGTGAGACTCCATCTCAAAAAAATTAATTAATTAATTAAAAGGAGAATGCTACAGTTTAAGGTTGTTTTTTTTTTTTTAATCTCCGATTGGCTGATTGCTTAATGTGTGATTGACCGATTAGAGCCAACTCCTTTCTTATCAGAAAAGAACCCTGTGCCCAATTAGCAATGTCTTCCATGGGTGTCAGAGGAGGATAATAATATATAATCATTATTATCTTTGACATAATTGGTTCTAAATCTTTACATCATAGACTGTTAAGACTAAAGAGGACTTCAAGGGTTTTCTAGATCAGCAAACTACAGTCCTTGGACCAAATTTCCACCTAGTCACCTGTTTTTATAAAGTTTTAGTGGCACATAGCCATACATCCATTAATTTATGTACTGTCTAAGGCTATTTTTCCACTACAATGGCAACAGGGACCTAAAATATTTACTGCCAAGCCTAAAATACTTATTGTCTGGTCCTTTACAGAAAGTGCTAACCCCTAGACCAAACTCGCAGCTTGCATAAAAGAGACTGAATCCCTTAGAAGAAGATCCAGGCCCAAAGCTGCATAGTGGATTAATGACACACACAAGATTGAGCTTTTCTAAAACAGGTTACTCACATGCTGATCCCCAGAACCTGTTTGGTGGAGGACACTTCCGCTCCTAACCCAATCTTAACCTGAGATTGACTCATTAAATCTATTTCAAGGCCAGGAGCGGTGGCTCATGCCTGTGATCCCAGAACTTTGGGAAACTGAGGCGGGTGGATCACTTGAGGTTCAGAGTTTGAGAACAGCCCAGCCAATATGGTAAAATCCCATCTCTACTAAAACTACAAAATTTAGCTGGGCATGGTGGTGTGTGCCTATAATACTCAGGAGGTTGAAGCAGGAGAATCACTTCAACCCGGGAGGTAGAGTTGCAGTGAGCTGAAATCACAGTACTGGACTATGAGAGTGAGACTCCATCTCAAAAAAAAAAATAAAAAAATAAAAATCTACTTCACACACCCTTTATTGCGTTCTACCTGAATCCTACAGATTCCTTCATTCATTTATACAATCCATTCCCACAAAAGTTATTTAACATTTCTTACCACATGTCAGGTATTGCACTAGGCCTAGGGCTACAGAAAAGAGCACGCACAGAGTCGACACCACATGGTTTTGAGAACCTGAACTTCAAAGTCAGACTTACAGGCTGGAAGCAAATCACTGAACCTCTTTGAACTTCAGCTACCTCCGCTGTAAAATGAGAGTGTTGCTGCCTCTGGAGTCGTACAGCTGTTGTGAGGAGTATTTGGAAAGCACTAGGCACAGTGTCTGGTCCTCTCAGTACAGTACACATTGTTTTTATTACCGGTGTGTCCCTGCACACATTAAGCACACAGGGAGTGGTCAGTCTTTAACTGAATAGCTTAGTCCTTGGGTCTGGACCCATCTGGCTCTGCCCCATTAAATGTTTGACAAAACGTGGTCTCATTTCTTGACAAAATAGACCTGATTGGACCTATTGGTAAGTAGGTAGATAGATAGATCTTAACTGACAGATAGATATAGATTAGATAGATAGATAGATAGATAGATAGATAGATAGATAGATAGATAGACAGATAGATAGATAGATAGCCAGATAATCAGCTATTGGTTCTGTTTCTCTGGAGAACCCTGGTTGATGGAACCTACTTGCCTCTGCACTTCCCAATGCCATTTATTAAAGTTGGTTACATCATTACTTGTGAGGCTGCATCATCTTTTACGCCTCTTCTGAATACTGGTTTCCAATTACTGTCTCAAATGCTGTTAGTGTGGCCCCTTGTCCCTGACTACCAGGATGCTGGTGACAGAGGGAACCTGCTAGCTGGTGGGTCCTGCACACACCAAGTAGCGGGACAGGGACCCTGCACGCCTCTGAGAGTCTGCATTCTCCCTGTGAGTATCCACATACTTGTGAAGGAGCAACAGTAAATACGTTTTTTAACACCATGGCAGATCTAGAGAGAAACTGCCAAAGAAAATTTAAAAATTAATTTTAGTACCTTTAACACTTTTTTCCTGCTTTTGAACAAGGGACTCCACATTTTCACTTTGCATTAAGTCTTGTAAATTATATAGCTGGCCCTGGAGGGGCTCATGGGTGAAGTGAGGGGAGCATCTCATTGGCACAAGAAATGTCTCTCCCTAATCCATCATGGCTCAAGACCGACCTGAGAGAGCACAGGTCAATCAGAGGCAAAAAAAAAAAAAAAAAAGACATCAACTGAAAAGGCCCTTTGGAGTTGCACAGAGATGGCCTGGAAAGCCCTGAGGAAGAGACAGGAGAAGCCACAGGCTACCAACAGGAGCCATCCAAGGCGGTAGAATGACTGCCCTAGATTCTAGCAATGGGAGAAGGAGTACAGAATGGGAAGCACCCGCTTGGACTAGAACCCATGCAGTTCTCAGTCCAAGCTGGGATTCTCTGCCCCAGTGGCACCATTGATCCTGGCTGGTTTCAGGCGCTAGAGGGGAACATAGACAATTTTGAGGAAGATACCCCAAGGCACAAGGCACCCTGAAGTGTGAGTTGCAGGCAGGAGCCCCATTGCTCAGGCCTAAGGGAGACGTGTTTTGGGTCTCCCCATTCTGATAGCAGATGCCGCCTTCACCCTTAGCTAAAAGTCACTATGTTCTTACCTAAAATTCACTACGTTTCCAAGTCTCAAAACCGAAAAACAGCACAGAACAAAAAACTCTTTCGGAATCTGGCAGACGACCATGTTTTCACAGCTCATTCCTGTGTGAGTAAGGCAGCCACTACCTTTCCCTGGGCCTCAGTTCCTCTACCTGTCCCAAGACGGTAACTGTGACTCTAAGAAGCAGTTTCATCCTGCTTCCTCTGAGGCCATGAACTCACCCCAAGAGCCTCAGCCAATTTTCTGACTTTCATAGTTGCCTTTATAACTTAGCTTAAAATGTTGTCTTAAACAAAATACATAAAACGTTCAATAATAACCAAATGGGAATGGAGACGCCGAGCCAGGGAGTATGGAGAAGTAACAGGTGTGGTGGGGAGAGTATTGGGGAAAAAAACTCCGAGCTGGGACAGGAAGAGCAGATGAGAAAGAGATGACTGCAAGGGAGGTGGGGTCATTTCAATCACCTCTGGAGGTGTCATCCACAGGTGGTGGACATGGTAGCCGGATCTCCCCAGACTTTTCAGAGAAACAGATGGCTTAGCCACTCCTTAGCATTTCCCCACCCAAGAAAGTTTTAATTCTGCAAGGTTCGTACTTCCTCCCCTGCTGCTCATCATAGTCTTTTTTTTTTTTTTTGAGACAGAGTCTTGCTCTGTTACCCAGGCTGGAGTACAGTGGCCGGATCTCAGCTCACTGCAAGCTCCGCCTCCCGGGTTTACGCCATTCTCCTGCCTCGGCCTCCAGAGTAGCTGGGACTACAGGCGCCCGCCACCTTGCCCGGCTAATTTTTTGTATTTTTAGTAGAGACGGGGTTTCACTATGTTAGCCAGGATGGTCTCGATCTCCTGACCTCGTTATCCGCCCGTCTTGGCCTCCCAAAGTGCTGGGATTACAGGCTTGAGCCACCATGCCCGGCCCCATAGTCTTAATAAAACCTGGAAATGTGAGCTGTCCTTTCAGGCCCACAAGTGAATGGGTGAGGGGCAGTAAAACAGAATCTGGGCAAGGGTGAAAAACATCCATCCATCCATCAAAGAATTAGCAGGAGAAATTAACCAACAACGGTGGATCTCAAGTGTCTTCCTACTTATTGCCATGCAAGAGATGGGTCGTGTACAGATCAGGGCTCTGCACTTTATTCCTTCAAAAGCTGCATGTCTGTCTCCCTAGAGGAAAAGATCCAGTTAACCTAAGGTTAAAGAAAGAAAGTCTGTGGTATGTCATGAGGAAATGCTTTGGGGACCTGGTAAAACAAAAAGAAAAACAAGTGCTAGGCATTAAGAACACACAAAAAAAATTAGCTGGGCATGCTGGCGGGCACTTGTAGTCCCAGCTACTCCGGGGGCTGAGGCAGGAGAATGGCATGAACCCGGGAGGCGGAGCTTGCAGGGAGCCAAGATCGAGTCACTGCACTCCAGCCTGGGCGACTGAGCAAGACCCCGTCTCAGGAAAAAAAAAAAAGAAGAAGAAACTGCCATCATGACTACCCATGGAAGAAAACAGGGAAAAGAAAAGCTGGATTATCAAACTGTAGAACAGAGTTAGAAGCAGCTTGGGAAAAGATTTCCCCAAATCACTGGAATCCATCTCCTTTGGTTTAGCATGTTTTATTACATTTAAGCGTCACACAAAACTTGGTAGATACTAATGTCAAGTCAGTTTACAGATGAGAAAAAATGAGTCTCAGAGAAACTTTCCTGTTGCAGATCAGGAGACGGCAGGATCTTGGGTGGACATGGCAGATGATGCCTGGTTGATCATTACTATGGGACGATGCCTGGTTGATCATTACTGTGGGAGAGTTTGGCATCCAACCCTGGGGTCAGTGGAGAGCGCCACTATGAGGACCCCTCTGTGGCCCAAACAGAGCAGAGCGCCAGAAAAATCATGAAAGACTCACACTTGACAGCATCACTTCTGGCCTCCGGGGCCCTGTGGTCAGCTAGAGAGGCGTGACGATGACACTGGACTTGGGAGACTGTGCTGGAATCCCAGCTCTGTCCAATTTGATGTAGAATCTTCCTTTCTCTGGGCCTCAGTTTCCCTATTTGTAAGATCAGTCCATTGGAACAGATGCTGTTTAGAGGCCCCAAGTCTTAGATTCTAGCTGGGTGTTTACCTTATAGAGGACTCTCAGGACCCAGAGAGTTTACCTTCCTGAAGAAAAAGCCTAGGAATAGACAAGATGCATGACCCCGAACTTCACAGTGGTCCAAGCACTTTTATATCCCATTTTAAAGAAAAGGAAATGGAACCTCAGAGAGTAAGCCCGCTTGCCCAAGATGACACAGCAAGTCAGAGGTACAGTAAGATTCAAACCCAAGTCTTCAGAATTCAGCCACATACTGCTTCATTATGGTCCCTCCAAGACGTCTTTAGTCCTAAACTCAGAGTTGGAGGTGCCTGGGATACTAGCACTGTCCAGATAATCCTGCAGAGGAAAGTTAAAAAATGATCTTAAAGATGCAAGAAGTGAGAGTGCTGAATAAACCAAGAAAAATAGGTGTTATTTTCAGGTGCAATTTGAGCAAGAGCTCAAACTATAGCTCCCACAAGATTCTCTCCACGACAGTTCTCTTCATGTTGGCTTCATTCTTAGTCAGACTCCTCTTAGCATTTATAATATGGCTGTAGCATCTCCTCCCGTCTTCCCACATTCATGTCTAGTAAGGGCTTTTTCTGGGCAACTCAACTAACTAGGAGTGGCTAGAATTAAATCTTTAAACCAATGATCGGGACCAGGGAAATGGGATGTACCGATTGGTATAAGCCAAGGCCACAATACTCATCACCACTGAATGCCCCAAATCCAGTAGAATTTTCAGAGTGGGAGAAGGAATGATCCTCCTGGAGTAAATTAGGATATAGCTACCAGAAGAAGGGCAAAAGGATGCTCAGTGGTAAAAATAGTAGTGAGTGTTCTCTAAAGTCTCCCCCTTTTGGTTACTGAAATCTACATAGCTGTAAATTTTTTCAAATACTTTCTAAACAAACATCTACATAAAATGCACTCAACCTCTCTCCCAAAGAAAGACAACAAAATGTTTCTCTGGGTACTATATTCATCTCCAGTTCTGAAATGTGGGTGAAAGCAGTTCTGTCAGTTAAATTTATAGTCTTTACAGATTAAGTTTAATAAGCTTAAGTAAATTTAACCACTTCAAATGCACCCAATATAAAATGGTAGAGTGAGGGTGGAATGACTGCAATAAAAAGTCCTATTTGCAAAAAGGAAACATAGGAAGATATATACAAATTGTCACAGGCCCATAATATAGATTGTACATCCCATAAGACAGGGATGTGGGGACTTCCTACCTAATGATGGAGTGGCTTCCTTATTCAATAAATCTGAAGAATTCAGTTCTGCTGTCTGGGAGCCTCTCCCTTGCCTGTTGCCTTCCATGGCTACATCTCAGAGAAGTATTTCAGAGGATGCCCTTTTGTTGGGGAAGGAAGGGCATCTGCGCCTTTTCAAGAATTCACTTTATACAGGTGCAATAGGACCTGGGGATTGACATGAGCAATCAGTGGCCATTATAAGGCTTGGTTTTCATGTTTAGTTGGCTCCTGGTCCATTTGCTTCAAATAAAAGCATGAACTAGAAATTATTGTCAGAAATCTTGCCGAGTCATGTTTGCCTTTTATTTATTCTGCTTTACTCCAAATATGCACTTTTAATCTGAAGATGCATGTCTTAATTCTAAAAAAAAAAAGTCCTTTATCTCTTTGAATATTACTTCTGTGCCATTCTCTCCACTCCTTTCTGGAATTTCCACTGGATATTTACTAGACTTTCTATCTTTATTATCGTTGTTTTGCCTTTCTCTTATATTTTCCTCTTCATCTCTCTGTGCTGGGTTCTGGGTGAATTTCTCAGTACTAGCTAACAATTCACCAAGTTTTCTTTCAGCTGTATCCAGTCTAAACTCTATTTTATCTCATGTTTTTCCAACTTTTATTTTAGGTTCAAGGGTACATGCGCAGCTTGTTAACATGGGTAAATTGCATGTTAATATTTGGTGTACAGATAACTTTGTCACCCAAGTAATCAGCATAATACCCAATAAGGACTCTTTCAGTCCTAACCCTCCTCCAACCCTGCACCCTCAAGTAAGCCCCAATGACTGTTGTTCTATTCTTTGTGTCCACATGTATTCAGTGTTTAGTTCACACTTATAAGTGAGATGATGTGATATTCTGTTTTCGGCTTTTCTGGGTTTTCTGTTGCTGCTTTAATTCACTTAGGATAATGGCCTCCAGCTCCATCCATGTTGCTGCAAAGGACATTATTTCATTCTTTCTTATGCCTGCATAGTATTCCATGGTATTTATGTACCACAGTTTCTTTATCCAGTCCACCGTTGATGGACATCTAGATTAATTCCATGTCTTTGCTATTTTGAATACTGCTGCAATGAATATATGAATGCATGTATCTTCATGGTAGAACAATTTCTATTCCTTTGGGTATATATCCAGAAATGAGATTGCTGGGGTCAAATGGCAGTTCTATGTAGTGAGTAATGAATTTTTATTTCAATAATCATTTATTTCCAGGATTTCCACTTGGTTCTTTTTTTTATATATGTTCGTCGGGTAAATCTAAATAATGTGCAGTTGTCTGCCACCTTTTTACCAAATTAGGCAGGACAACCCTTTGGCCAATCGCTAGGTATCTGCATTCCCTGAAAATTCAGCGTCAATGCTTGTTTTAAAAGAAATAGAAAGAGACTTAGTATCAATAAACAATAAGCACATAACCATAGCTCTCTTGTTTGATCTTGTTCTTCCTCCTGTGAACATAAATCAAATTATCAATCAGCAATGCCTCTATGTGCATTTATTTTTAAGGACCTCCTCAATTAGACAGCTAACCAAGGTCATCCCCTACAAAAGAAGACATACAAGTTATAAATTGGTGCAGGCTGGAAAGGAAGGAAATTAGTATGATTTGCAAACCTAGAGTGTGCCTTAAGATTTTCCCATAGAAAGGAGGCAATTATATCTCTCTTCTGGTGTCTGTAATCCTAGCACTTTGGGAGGCCAAGGAGGGAGGATTGCTTGAGCCCAGGATCTCAAGACCAGCCTGAGCAAAATAGCGAAACCCCATCTCTAAAGAAAAATAAAATAAAAAAATCATTTGTGGAGACAGGACAAGAAGAAGCTGAGAAAAGAATAAAAACATGGGAGGGGCCGCACGGCCAGTCATCCCTGTTGGTCTAAGAGCAGCAATGCACTTCAAGGGAGAGGCTGGGTGTCCACCTCCTTCTCTTTTACCAGAAGGCTTGAATTCCCTTGGCTCGAATTTTGCCATTTGTCCAGGTTGGATTCTTCTTAGCAATTCTGTAGAGACTGAGAAAGGTGGTTGCCCTCAGAGAAAAAAAATCAGTACAAAGAAGAGTTAGAGAACTCAGGGATGGGGAGAGCTGGGATCTGGGGCAACAGCAGGGAATGTCTGAACCAGAAGTAGAAGCCAACGTAATTCAATGGTCGCAGGAGAATTTGAAACCTCCCCGCCCAAGAAATGATTTGTGACAGTGTTGGATTGAAGACCAGGATATTTCTCACATTTTTCCCTCACGGGCTGGCATGTCTCCCCAAAGGAAGACATCCGTTTACTCAATGACCAACAGAAAAGAAGCTGTCACTCGTCAATAAGGAAGTGGTGTGGGCCTTGATAAGACGTAAAAAAAGAACACGGCCTCTGTGGTGGTTGAACATGTGTTTGCTTTGTAATTGTTCATTAAATCTTACTCTTATTTTATGTGCTTTTCGTAACGCATGTTTTGTTTTACAATTTTCAAGTTTTGGGAGAAAGAATGAGTATTGGAAATTAGGCAATTGTCAGCAATGCTGGAACCTACAGGGGAGGCCAAGAGGAGAAAGAAAAATGACTTATCAAACTCTAGAACAAGGAGGATGCAGACCCCAAGCTCCACAGCCTGGACAAACATCTCCCAAATTATCCTATATCCTTTTGCTTGATCTCAGTGACATTCATTAAAAGATCACAGACTTTGGAATCAGACTGAACAGCTTTTAAATCCTGTCTTTCCCACTTAATAAATATGCTCTCTTTGGTAATTCTGATACTTACGCGTAATAATTACTGAGCATCTGTTATGGGCTAGGCACTGTGCTAAAGGCTTTGCATGCTTTTTCACATTTAAACTTTAAGACAATGAATAAAGCAGGTACTACAGTATCCAATTTTACAAACAGGAAAAATAAGGCTCAGAGTCGGACACCTATACAAAGTGACAGGAGGAAGGAATGCTTTGGGTGAATTTGACAGGGGCTGTCTAAGGAATAATGCTTCTTACCCAGGCCTGAAGAGCAGCCAAGAGGATTCCCTGTGCCCAAAGCTGGGATAAGGAGAGAGAACCACTGAGTGAGGGTCACCTCTGCAGTTCATGCAATTGATGTGCCTGCTGTACAGAAGGTGCGTGAGCTCCAGATGGAAGCATCAGTTAGCATAAACTGTCTCTGGTGTCATCTTGATTAAAAATAGGACAATCTCCAATTTTATAAACACATTTTTAAGTTGTATTTTCCACATTTAAGTTACTAATCCATCTGGAATTTATTTTTGTGAAAGATTTAAGTAGAGACATTGTTTCATTTTTTTTCCAATATGGAATACCAATTATTCCCTATATCATTGATTCCCCCTATTGATCATAAAACTGTATTTATCTTGTACCAGTTTTCATATGTGGATGGATGCACTCTGCTAGGTTTTCTTACTCAATTTGCTCATTCCCAGACCAATACCATGCTCTTTTAACTTGCATCTATAGTTTTTATAACCTGGTGCTTCACAATAGAAGTCTTTTCTGTTTTACTTATTTAGAATTGTTTTGACTATCCCTGTGCTATTACTCTACCATATAAACTTTAGGATCAATTTGACAAGGTCCTTAAATACTCTGTTGAATTTTTACTATGATGGCATCAATGTTATAAATTACCTGGAAGAGCCAAAATATTTACCACAGTAAGTCTTCCCAAGTATAAAAAAAAAAAATAAGTATCACTCTATTTATTCAAGGCCTCTTCAAGTCATTTAATAAAATTTCATTTTCATCATATAATTTTTGCAAGTTTTTCCTTGGTTCATTTCCAGGTACTCATAAATTTTATGGCTGTTGTGAATAGTTTACCCATTGAATCTCTTGGATTTCATCCTAAGACAATCATATCATTTGTAAACACTCACAATTTTATCTCTCCCTTTCCAATCCTTACACCTCTTTATTTTTAAGTCCAATTGTATTGCATTGGCCTAAGATCACTAATATGAGATTGACTGAGAATGGAGATGGAGAAATTCTGCCCTTGTAACTGTCTTTAAGGATGCCACTTACTTTTTTTTTGAGACGGAGTCTGGCTCTTGTCACCCAGGCTGGAGTGCAATGGCGCAATCTCGGCTCACTGCAAGCTCCGCGTCCCGGATTCACGCCATTCTTCTACCTCAGCCTCCCGAGTACCTGGGAGTACAGGCGCCCACCACCACGCCCAGCTAATTTTTTTGTATTTTTAGTAGAGATGGGGTTTCACCGTTTTAGCCAGGATGGTCTTGATTTCCTGACCTCGTGATCTGCCCGACTGGGCCTCCCAAAGTGCTGGGATTACAGGCGTGAGCCACTGCGCCAGGCCAAGGATGCCATCACTGAGTATATTTGCTGCAACAGTTGGTAAATACTCTTTATCAGGTTAGTTATGTTCACTTTTGTTCCTAGTCTAGGGTGTTTCTATTTTTATTGTGCATGAATGTAGAACACAACATAGAATGATTTTTATGAAACAATTTAGAGACTCATTTGGGTCATCTTTAAACTTTTAATTTGCTTAATCCCCTTGATAGATTTTTCTGTTCTTGAACTACCTTTGCATATCTATTTATTTATTTATTATATTTATTATAGGGATCCCCTACTATTGTAATAAATATCCTAGCATGTATTATACTTGACACTTTGAAATATTTCAAATGTATGGAAAAAAATGGGAAGAACAGTACAAAGAACTACCATATTCTCTTCACCTAGATTCACTAAATGTTAACATTTTGCCACGTTTATTTTGTCATTCTTTCTCTTCTGTGTGTGTGAGAGAATAGAATGTTTTATTCCAACCATTGAGAGTAAGCTGTATACATCATGCTCCTCTATCCATGAATACTTCAGTGTGTATTCCCTATGAATAAGGACACTTTTATATAACCACAGTACAGTTATCAACTTCAGGAAATTCAACACTGACAATTCCCTAACATTTAGGATTTTCCCATGTATTCTCATAAGAAAAACATGTCTAGTTTCTTAAACTCTGATTATGACATCAAACACACAATATCAAAGATAAGCACCACAAAGTTTCCACCTGTGCTTTCCCTTTTTTTAGTCTCTGAAATCATTTGGGATAGAAATTTCTTGTAAGTTTGGTAAAAAATGAATACATTTCATAATATTTCCCATTTTAAAATGAGAGATTTAATTACCAAATAAAAGCCTCTTAATCCGTTTTCTTTTGTAAAAGGAGAAATTTAATGATTAGACATTTATTCAGGTTTTAAATTTCTTCTGAAACCAGAAAGAACAAAGAAGAGGAAACTTGTCATGCCTGGTAACCACTGAAGCAATTCATTTCTGATCTGTGTTACAACTCCTGATAACTAAAATCAAAGAGGATCACACCCACTACAGTAATTTCCAAATAGTTCCCAAAAGAAAGTGCTAAACCTGACCAACAATAGCAACATTCTCAATAGGAGGTGGAGTGAGGATTGGTGCCACAAGGAACTGGGAGCTGATCCTAAAGGAAAATAAATATCTACTAGTTGTTGACCTATGTCACTGTGCACTTGTCTCACAAACAATGCCTTTAATTCTCACCACCATACAAGAAAGGAATTATTATTAACCCCATACATACATGATAAAACTGATGCTCAGAAAGATGAATTCCCCAGCAATTCAGACATAACTCACACAATTATGATTCAAGATATGATCTGTCTCACTCAGAACCCACTATTGTTTCCACTCCACATGCTGAGAGCAAGGCCACAGATCCCACTGCCTCTCTCACTTCTCTCCTTTCCCCCCATCATCCCCCATATCCTAGACCATGGGCCAGGTGCGGTGACTCATGTCTGTAATCCCAATGCTTTGGGAGGCCGAGGCAGGACAATCACTTGAGGCCGGGAAAGTTGAAGATCATCCCGGGCAACATAGGCTGGTCTTGAACCAGCCTATGAGACCCTATCTCGAAAGAAAGATAAGAAAGAAAGAAAAAAGAAAGAAAGAAAGAGAAGAAGAAAAGAAGGAAGGAAGGAAGGAAGGAAGGAAGGAAGGAAGGAAGGAAGGAAGGAAGGAAGGAAGGAAGGAAGGAGAATGAAAGAGAGAGAAAGAAAAAGAAAGAAAGAGAAAGAAAAAGAAAGAAAGAGAAAGAAAAAGAAGAAAGAGAAAGAAGAAAGAAAAAGAAAGAAAGAAAGAGAGAGAAAGAGACAGAGAGAGAGAAAGAAAGAAAGAAAGAGAGAGAGAGGGAGGGAGGGAGGGAGAGAGGGAGGGAGGGAAATAAGGAAGGAAGGAAGGAAAGAAGGAAGGTCAGGTGTGATGATATGCACCTGTAGTCCTAGCTACTTGGGAGGCTGAGGCAGAAGGCTCCCTTGAGTCCAGGAGTTCAAGGTTACAGGGAACTGTGACTGCACCATTGCACTTCAGCCTGGGCAACAGAGTAAGACTCTGTCTCTTAAAAATAAACAGATAAATAAATAAATAAAGATGTTGGTTCTAACAGGGTGGAAAAACACTTAGATAATCTCTAGAGACTCTGACTATGACACAAGTCTAGGCTTGACTCAGCAGTCATCTCATGTCCATTCCCAACCCACCCAGAGATCCCAGCAAATCTGGGAGATCCTAGCAAACCATTTTTTAAGTGAAGAGCAGAGACTATGGCAGAATCTACAGACTGATGCACTCTACATCCATTTCAACAATGTTTTGTGTACCTCTCTATAATGCAGAGACCTCTCTATTCTAGCAGAGGCTAGAATGTTAAAGGCTACATTCTCCAGACTCCCTGAAGCTAGGGTCTGGCTGTGATTTACGTTTCACCAATCAGATGCACACTCAAAAGGGTTGAACCAAGACTAAGTTGGAGGAAAGCAGAGTGTAGGACACATATTTTGCTGGTAGAGACCATGGCCGAAGCAGAATGGTTCTCCAGCCGAGAGTTTCCTGAATTGCGGCCAAGGCACCATGACTCAGGGGGAGGAAATTTTCCTGATACTCAGGTTTCTCCTTCAGTCCTCCAAGTGATTTTGTAGGACACCTAATCCTAATAATAAATCACTTTCTGTTTAAACTAGCTAGAGTAGTTCCTGGTTTTGTAACTGATGCTTAACCAATATAGAAGATAAGAGAGATACAGGAGTTTGATAAGGTCAATCAGCCAGTTGATGGCAGAGCTGAGATTCAAACTCAAGAATCTTAAGATGTGGCCTTCTGCTCCCAATCCCCAAGTAACCTGCACTCTCAGGACACTGATCAGAGGAGCTGGGGTAAAAGGAATTCTTAGGGAGATCCTGTGGTCCCAGTTTTAGCTGACTCCTCTTCACCCCATTGGTGAAGGAGGAATTTCTGACCTAGGGTTATAAGGATGGCCAACCACATGACACCCAACACTGAACAGATGAGATCCATAGCCGTTTATTATTCACATCCCAGCCTGGGGGACAAGGACACTGCATGCCACCCATGGCCACACGGAGATTGCACTTGGGAACCCAGTGTGCCACCAAGGGCTGTGAGAGGCAAGGTTTATAGTGTCACAAGGGTGGGATGTTCTCTGCCTCCCACAGGAGGATATGACTGGCTAGCTTGAATAATTCTGCGGCCTGTCAGGAAACTGAAACCCATTCATCAGGAATAAGCAGGACCTGTAGCTGCTCCCTTAATAAGGAGGTTGTTTAGCTAGGAGACTTTTCCCATGGGAGTACAGTAAAGAGGGAAACATGAGGTTAGTAAATTCCAGGTCCCTCCTGATTTTATCAGATGTCACAGCAGCAGATAAGATTGAATTTGAATTTTAAATTTTGGACCACATCTCCTTGAACAAAATTGTTGAGATGATGAGAAAAAACAGTGTTGAAGGTTGCAGTGCCAGGCAGATACTCCCTCTAAGGGATAAATAAGCAGGTGACCTCTCTTATGGATGGCCCAGAGCACCAGCAGTTGTGGTCATAAGTGAGTTACATGAAGTCAGCCTCTCCTGGACTTTTCACAATGTGAATACATGCTTTTCCAAACATGCCCTTACAGTACTAGAATTCATCTTAGCACTGACCTTTCTTCTCATAGTTGTTTGGGGGTTTGGGCATCACATACTGGCCTCTGGTACTTTCAGACCTTCAGCATAACAAGAGAGAGCAAGACTATATGTCATCCCTGTCCCTAGGATTCTGCCTCACCATTTTCTGTGGGTGCTATCAAGCCTGAGGATTGCCTTCAGGAACAAGCAACCACCCTGTTGGCCAATGTTGAACTTTCCTTGGCAATACAACCCATAATGTTAGTCAGCTTCTGGTCTATTTGCTTCCATGGACTTGTAACCAAAGCCAAGTATCTTGTTCTATAGATGTTAATTAATTCATTATGCTCCATATTTCATGTATGCTTTAGAGGCGATCACTCACATCTTTCTTTAATTCTTTAAAAAAATTTTGGCTGGGCACAGTGGCTCGTGCCTGTAATCCCAGCCTTCTGGGAGGCCAAGGTGAGTGGATTGTTTGAGTCCAGGAGTTCAAGACTAGCCTGGGCAACATAGTAAAATCCTGTATCTACAAAAGATACAAAAATTAGCTGAGCATGATGGTGTGCATCTGTAGTTCCAGCTACTCCAAAGGCTGAGGTGACAGGGTCACCTGAGCCCAGGAGGTGGAGGTTACAGTGAACCAAGATTATGCCACTACACTCCAGCCCAGGTGACAGAGTGAGATCCCACTTCAAAAATAAAAATTTAAATTAAAAAAAATTTAAATAAAAAAGTATCTCCTATTACTTCTCTAAATATCCTCCTCTCACTTTCTTTTCCCTCATTCTAAAATCTGAATTGGGTGTGTTTACACACTCTTATTTTTTCCATATCCATCTGTTCTTGATTCATATCTACCTGGTTTTATTTCCTAATGTCTTTTATGGATGTTAAGACAACATAGATGGATGGATGTTTATGGAACCTCTTCTCTTTTTATGGATCTTATTCCTTTTATCTCCCTTAAGAGTCTTAAAATTCTTATTTCAAGGTGATTTTGGGGGTTAGGATGTTATTTACATTTTGTCTCGAGTGAACTAGCCTATCTCCTAATTGTTAAGTTTCTTGCTGTTTCAAGAGGTTCCTAATCAAAATGTCTTTTATAATCCTGGAACCTCCTAACACTAAGAACTATTTTTCTCAGTATTGGTTTCAAAGCGAAATTAAATTGAGTATCACAATTAAGCAAGTTATACCAAGATTGGTGTATATTTCTCAGAAACAAAATTTATGTGTTGCAACAAACAGGACATGAAATGATGACAAAGTACCTGTGAGAAGTTTCTTTCTGTGCAAACATTGTGCCAGCTGGCTGTTTTGTTTAGTTTCAAAGCAGAGTAGGATGTGCCTATGGAGCCTGCCCCAAGGGGAGTAGTAGAATTAACGTAGATTTTACTACAGCCAAGCATTTGTGCATCAAGAGAGATTGGAAAGGACAAAAGAACACTTCCTTTCTTAAAAATAAAATGACAACTGGGTGCGGTGGCTCATGCCTGTAATCCCAGCACTTTGGGAGGCCAAGGCAGGCAGATTGCTTGAGTCCCAGAGTTCAAGATCAGCCTGGCAAAACTACTGCACTCTGGGCAACAGAGCAAGACTCTGTCTCAAAATAAATAAATAAAGTTATGATAAAAACCTTCTATGCTCCTTCCCACCATTACTATCCTACTATTACTAGGACTGGAATCAATGTGGTGATGGCCGAATACTGTTTTGGAAACAGACTTTAGGACAACAGAAAAACTATTTGATTGGTTTCTAGGTATCTTGGTTTTCTAAAACTTCAGCCTTGTGGCTCGTATTAAAGTAACCAAAATTAGCTCTAACTCAAGAAAAGGTTATCTCTTGGTTTTGTCACCTGTCTGAAATAGCTTGCTTTCCCAGCATTATTTTTATGCATATACTTTCCTATTTTTGTTGGCAGACTTACTTAGAATGGAAGGTTTTTGTTTCCCTTCTCTGTGCCCAGTCTTCCTGGTCCACCTATAATTTTGTGGTCACCTCCGACCAGTCCCCAAGTACCCTCTGGGCAGATTCAGGTTTTATATTACTAACTCTGAGCCATCCTGACCTGGTTATTAGTTCTAAATCCCGAAACCATAGTATGTTAGCACTGGAATGCGTCCCGAAGATCATCTAGGCCAAATCAACCATTTCTCAGCAGAAGAAAATTGAGACCTGAGAGGAGGAGCCCTGCTCAAGTAACCTGCCAGGTAGAGTTACCCCCATGGGCACCCCCTGGGGCCAGTTCCCTGCTGCCACATGCCTCTTGACTCAATCTGGCTTCTCAAATCCAACTGAGCCTTCTCCAGCCAGCATCCAATACTTCTTCCTAACTCTTGTTTACTCATTCAATCCCTCACAAATGCCTACTGGGAGTACAAATGGGAATAAGAAACACATAGATACAATTAAGACTAAGAGGTAGACTGTGGGATTAGAATGACCTGAGTTCAAAGACTGGCTCCGCAATTTGTTTCCTGTGTGATCTTGGGCAAGTGAAGAGACTTCTGCTGTTTTCATTAACCTATGTGAAGCAGACTTATTCATGCATTCCTAGGGTTACTGGGATGAGTAAATGACAGAACAGTCATCAAGCACCCAGCTCGGTGTCTGGCTTGCAGTAAGTCTAAAAGAGTGGTTATTATTATTATCATTACAATGTCCTTCCTGCCAGGTTGGATCTCAGAGGGAATGCCAGGCTCTTCTGCCACTTCAGATGCTCATCTCTGGGGAGATCTTGTTCAGACTAGTTTACCACCAGCCCAATCTGGTTCTGTCTCCTCTGTCTAAGACTGCAGTTCTCTCTTCACTGACTTAACTTTGCTATCTTTAATTTTGGCTAGAGTCCCTCTACTCTGTGCCCCATTCTCTCTGAATGGAAGCTCAGAGACAGGAATTCTTGGGACCTTGTTTCTGATTCAATGCATAATCTTGAATGGCTTGGGAGGGGTAAGGTATTGCCCCTCCCAAGCCTTAATTTTCCCATCTGCATGAAGAGTGTGTTGAGTTGGATTAGGTCAAGGTGAAGACCCCTCTTAGCACTGACACTCCTGGGCCTCCAGGAAATGCCATGCTCTCTCCATCCCCCCAGCCCCAGTAGAGGTGAACCCTTAGCCAGCTCCTAGCTCCAAGCAGGTTTCTTTGGGAAGGGCAGGGGTTTCTTTCTTAAATGGGGCCCTTCTGGCTGTCCCCTGACTCCACTCTGAGGCCTTATTTCTCTATCAGGGCTTTTTTTATCTAAGGTCCATACATCCCTTCTGGGATCCATAAATCCCAGGAAATGATATGCCACTGTCATGTGCATTTTTCAGAGGAGTGAGTTCATCAGCTTCTCAAAATGGCTTAGATGCCAAAAAATTAAGACCCATTGCTGGAAGTCTAGTTCATCCCTCTATCACTTAACTTCTGATTTCCTTGTCTGTTGGCTGCTCCTCTGATGTTCCCCAATCTTCTCCTTTTTTGCTCTACATTACATCTTCCTGTTAATCTGTATCTCCCTGGACTGGACTGAGAGTCCTTTGAGAGTAGGGACTGTATCAATCTTTTTCACCTCTGTATTCATAGCAAAGTAACACATACCCAGTACTGAATAACTAGGGATGCTAGCTCCATGAATGTAGGAACGTTTTGTGTTTGGTTCATATCTTTATCTTAGATGCAAGGCATAGGACCTGACACATAGTCAGTGCTCAATAAACATTAGATGCAGACAATAACTTGTGGAATGAACAAATGAATACATTCAGAAAGAAGCCACTTCGCTCTCCATCTTTGCCTATCCCTGGGGCCCCTAAACAGTGTTTGGACATTTATGGTTTTCTTTGTTCTTAATTACAAGGGTCCTTTAAAAATGATAACTTATACCAAGTTGGGATAAAGGCACTGGCATATCATCCCCAGTCTGGGGTCAGGCGACTGGGTTGGTGGCCAGATGCCCTCATGGTAGTGTTGGCCACAGTGAAAAAAATCTCTGCTAAGCTGGATGACAAAGAGAAAGATTGGGAAATGAGGAAAAATAAGGAAAGATCAGATCATTCAAATCCTCCCTGATAATCAATGGGTGACAGATGACAGATGGGACTGCAACATCTCCTCCTACACAGATGACAATCGTGTGGTCCAACCACTCCCCAGCTGGGGTTTTCCCACCTAAACCCTTCCTGACTTGTACTTGTTAAATTTCCCCCCGCCCTCAATGATTTCCCAGAATAAAATTCTATGTAGGCTGGTAAGAGGGTGCTTCTCCTCAGAGATGAAATCCCTACAGAGGGGAGCTTGAGGTCTCAGGGAAGATGAGAACTGGAACCTGAGGCAAAGGCAGAAAAGGTTTGTGTTAGAAGATAGGGAAAGAGGGTGGTAATGGGGGAGCTTGAATGAGTTCCACCAACAGTTACCGCAGAAATGATTTGTGTCAGAGATATACTGGGGCGTTTCTGGTAATCTCTCAAGAGTTTAGAGGAAGGCATCCCATTTAGCAAATTGCTAATGAAGGAAGCTGCAATCTGTCATGAGGAATTGATGTTTGGAGCTCTGACAAGACCTTGAAAAAAAGATCATTGGAGATTAAGTCTGTCAACCAGAGCTGAACGCTATCCACAAGAGAGGCCTGGGACCAGAGGGGGATTCTCTAAACTATTAAGCCCTAAAGCACAAATCATTTTTGGTTCTATCATACATGTGATTTACATTCAATAAAATGCATGGGTTTCAAATGTACTGGTTAATGTGTTTTAATAAATGTATACACACATGTAACCACCATCCCAGCAAGATACAGAATATTTCCATCACTCCGGAATATTTTATTTGTGTTCCTTTATAATTAACTTTGCTACCCTCTAGGGAATAAATCCCTGCCCTAGGCAGCCACTGATCTGCTTTCTGTCACTATTGATTAGTTTTGCCTGTTCTAGAATATCAGATATATGGAATTATATTGTATGTAATCTTTTGTCTAGTTTTTTTGATTAAACATAATGCTTTTGAGATTCATCCATGTTGTTGCCTGTGTTGACAACCTGTTCCTTTTTATTGCTAAGTAATATTCCATTATATGGATATCCACAATCTTTTTATCCATTCTTCTATTGACAGGCATTTGGATTTTTTCTAGTTTAGGGCCATTATGAGTAGAGCATTTTTAAATATTCTTTTCAAATCTTTATATGGACATATGCTTTTGTTTTTCTTGAGTAAATGCCTAGGAGTAAAATTGCAAGTCATAGGGTAGATATATATTTAACTTCATCATAAACTACCAAAGTTTTCCAAAGTGGTTGTACCATTTTGCATTTTCAGCAGCAATGCATAAGAATTCTAGCTGCTTCACATCCTCACCATCACTTAATATTGTCAGTTCATTTTGTCTTAGCCACTTTAGTGGGTACAAAGTAATGTCTCATTGTGAATTACATTTGCATTTTCTGGTAATTAACAATGTTAAGCATCTTTTCATGTGCCAATAATGACCTTTCATGTATCTTCTTTTGTGAAATACCTATTTAAGTCTTTGGCCCTTTTTTGTGTTTTGTCTTTGTGTGACTGAGTTGTAGGTGCTCTTTATATATCTATATTATGTTAACATACACATGTCCTTTGCATAATATAATCACCCATTGTCAGGTACATGTATTGTGAATATTTTCTCCAAGTCCTGGTGACTGACTTTCATTTTCTTAATAGTTTTTTTTTTTTTGAAGTGCAGAAGTTTTAAATCTAAAAATCAACTGCAGCCTGAAAAATAACAGCTCCCAAGGCCATCCAACTGGCTGTCTGCCCCAGGTACAAAAAGAAGATAGACTCTGACGTCAGAGTGAGCTGAGGTCCAATTCCACATGCTATCTCTCATTTAATTTTCCCAGTAAATTTTACGAACTAGCTACTTTTATGGTCTTGTTATACCAATAAGAAAACTGAGATGTAAGGATGTATTCCTATGTCACAGTTCAAGAGATATTTCAGACTTGAGGCAAAAGCAAAGGTTTCCATGGCCACTTCCATGGTCAAAGGAGAGGACTGTTGGGAGGGGTGTTGCCTGTAGTTTTCCTGAAGCAGATCTTGGAGAGACACACTTGACAGTGGCATTGTGTGTCAAAGGACAATGGTAGACAGTACTGACCATCAAGGGCTAAGGAAAAGGCTATTGCTCTGATTTGAAGGATCCTAATAAACCTTGAGATTCTTGTAGGAGCCAATGGAAGTGGGAGAGAGGCTCAATGATGTAAATGACGTATATACCACACTAGTAGGTGGGGTGGGGTAAGACAAGATTTAATTTAATTTGGAAAAAAATCAAACAAAACATTTCTTACATCCAAATATTCTAAAAAATATATATAAATATATAATATATAAATATAATATATAAACATAAAATATATATTATATATAATATAATATATATCTGTTCCTTACAGGCACTTTCCAATTCTGTTATGAACCCTTCATAAACATCACTTTCATACCCACATGACATTCCATCCAGTAAAAATGTCCACCACAGTGTACTTAGCCAGTCCCCTACTGCCTGTTCATGTTATTTCTAGTTTTCCCTATTATAAAAGCCCTAACAGAAATATCATCTCATCATGCACAAAACTTTTTTCTATATTTTATGTATTTCCATTGGTCCATATTTCCTGGGGCAGATGTTCAGAAGTAAAACTATGATGTCAGTGAATATCAATATTTATAAATTCCCTGGTGTTGATTGCAAGACTATTTTCCAGGAAAACTGTACTAATTTGCAGTCCCATCTGCATGTCTGAAGAGACTCAGCAACATTCTCAGTGACTGATTGGGTTTTCCATGTACCGTAATAGAAGCAAGGGCAGGGGACAGGCTCCAGACCTCATACTTGAGTGTTGAGAACAGTGGCCAGGTAGATACTCCATGGAATAAATTATTAGGGTATGTTCCAGACTCTCTCCAGGAGTGGCAAGAACTCTGGGCTCAATTTCAGCTGACTTTGATTCTAGGCCTTGCTTTGTCACTTGCTAGTTATGTGTTCCTCAGCAAGTCACTGCTTCCTCTTTCAACCTCCCTTTAACTTATCTGCAAAACAGAGACAATAATGCCTCTATCTGGAGAGGATCGCGAAGAGCAAATGATGCCATGTATGTTCCCACTGTGTTATAAACCACAAGCTCCTGTGTAGGCTTGAGTCTTCTCTGTATTTGGTTGATGCACTCCATTCCTAGAACATCAGCATCTCCGATGAAGCTGCTAAGATCAAGTTTGGGAATGAGAAAAGTTGAAGACTCAATCCTAGACCCGGTCAGGTGCGGTGGTTCACGCCTGTAATCCCAGTACTTTGGGAGTCCGAGGCGGGCAGATCATCCGAGGTTGGGAGTTCGAGACCAGTCTGACCAACATGAAGAAACCCCATTTCTACTAAAAATACAAAAATTAGTCGGGCATGGTGGCACATGCCTGTAATCCCAGCTACTCGGGAGGCTGAGGCAGGAGAATCACTTGAACCTGGGAGGTGGAGGTTGCTGTGAGCCAACATTGCACCCATGCACTCCAGCCTGGGCAACGAGAGCGAAACTCTGTCTCAAAAAAAATAAAAAAAAGAAACCTCCTAAACTCAGGGGTTCCACCACAAAAGCCCAACATTTTCTGCTCTTAGCACAAACACTTCAAAAGCCTGAACTCAATGTTTCCCCCTTCCCACTTTCCCGCCTTGTGTGTGTGTGTGTGAGTGTGTGTGTGAGTGTGTGTGTGTGTAGAGAGACAGCTCTGAGCACTGTCTACCCTGCACTCCACTCAGGATGCCCCCCACAGGGTGGGTGTTTCCGTGTTAGTGCCTTTCCCCTTTTCTAATAGGGGAATGAGACAAGACTCACTGCTGGGCTTTCCGTTTTTCCTAACACTGCCCCCCTTAGCCTTGCTAAGACCCAGGTCAAAGGTTTAAAGTTATCTCTTTCAATAGCACTTCACCTCTATTATCTTCCTTCTAAAACCCATAACCTCAGTCTAACCATAAGAAAATATTAGACAATGGCAGGGCGCAGTGGCTCACACCTGTAATCCCAGCACTTTGGGAGGTCGAGGCAGGCAGATCACCTAAGGTCAGGAGTTGAGACCAGCCTGGCCAACATAGTGAGGCCTTGTCTCTACTAAAAATACAAAAAAATTAGCTGGGCATGGTGGCTCACACCTGTAATCCCAGCTACTCGAGAGGCTGAGGCAAAAGAATCACTTGAACCCAGGGGGTGGAGGTTGCAGTGAGCTGAGATCATGCCACTGCACTCCAGCCTAGGTGACAGAGCAGGACTCTGCAAAAAAAAAAAAAAAAAAGAAAGAAAGAGAGAGAGAGAAGGAAGGAAAGACGGAAGGGAAGGAGGACCATTGCAAGGAAGGAAGGAAAGTGAAGGAGAGTGAAGGATAAGGAGGAAGGAAGGAAGGAAGAGGAAAAAGAAGAAAGGAAAGAAAGTGAAAGAAAAAGAAAGAGAGGAAGGAAAGGAAGAAGGAAGAAGGAAGGAAGGAAGGAAGAAGAAGGAGGAAGGAAGGAGGAGAAAGGAGGAAAGAACGAAAGAGAGAAAGAGACGAAGGAGGAAAGAAAGGAAGGAAGGAAGGAAGAAAACATTAGACAAACCCCAGTTTAGGGGCATCCTAGAAAACACCTGACTCCTCAAAAACATCAAGGTCATCAAAAACAAGGAAGGTGTGGGAAATTACCATAGTCCAGAAGAGCTTAACTAGACATGACGACTAAACGTAGATCCTGGATGGAGATCCTGAAGCGAAAATAAAACAAACTAACAAACAAAAAACATGTTAGTTAAAACTATGAAAATATGAATAAAGTCTGAACTTAAGTTATAATAATGATTCAATATTTGTTCATTTGTCGTAACAAATATGTCATACTAAAGTAAAAAGTAAAATATTAACAATAAGATGAGGGATATTTGGAAACTCTCTGTACAATCTTCATAAGTTTTCATAAACCTAAAACCATTCTTTTTAAAAAAGGTGGGGCTTTCTTATGTATCTCTTTATAGGCTTTGTTGAATTTCTTAGACAAGGAGAAAAAAAACTCCTCAAAGAGATAATCACACTTGTTGTCTCTAATCCCTTTCTTCTTGTATCAATCTGTTCTGGCACTGCTATAAAGAAATACCTGAGACTGGGTAATTTACAAAGAAAAGAGGTTTAATTGGCTCACGGTTCTGCAGGCTGTACAGGAAGCATAGTGCATCTGCTTGGCTTCTGGGGAGGCCTCAGAAAGTTTCTAATCATGGTGGAAGGCAAAAGAGCAGCAGGCATTTCACGTAACAGGAGCAGGAGCAAGAGAGAGTAGTGTGGGGGCGGGGGTGCTATACACTTTTTTTTTTTTTTTTTTGAGACGGAGCTTCAGTCTTGTTGCCCAGGCTGGAGGCTGGAGTGCAATGGTACACTCTTGGCTCACTGCAACCTCTGCTTCCTGGGTTCAAGCGATTCTCCTGCCTCAGTCTCCCTAGTAGCTGAGATTACAGGCACCCACCACCACATCTGGCTAATTTTGTATTTTTAGCAGAGACGGGATTTCACCATGTTGGTCAGGCTGGTCTTGAACTCCTTACCTCAGGTGATCCGCCCGCCTTGGCCTCTCAAAGTGCTGGGATTACAGGCGTGAGCCACCATACCTGGCCACACACTTTTTAACGACCAGATCTCATGAGAACTCACTCGCTATCATGAGAACAGCATGAGGGGATGGTGCTAAACCATTCATGAGAAATTCACCTCCATGATCCAACTACCTCCCATCAGGCCCCACTTCCAACACTGGGGATTACAGTTCAACATAGGATTTGGTGGAGACACAGATCCAAACCATATTAACTCCCATCCTCTCTCGCCTATGCCTACTCCAACCAGTGTGCCCCCACCACCATCTTCTCATCACTCCACCGCCAATGTCTTTGTCAAAGTTACCATTGTTCTCCAGCTTGCTAAGCCCTGGTCAGTTCTCATCTCTAGTCCTAGCTGGCCCACCAGCTGCACTTGCCATGGGTGATTGCTCACTCTTCCTTGAGTTACTTTCTTCACTTAGCTTCAGGACAGCATGATGTCTTGGTTTTACTCCTTCTTCATGGATTGCTCCCTCGGTCTCCTTTGCTGGTTCCTTATCTCCTCCCCAAAGGTCAAATTCTGGGAATCCCTGGGCTCAATTCTTGATCTTCCCTTTTATCCATACTAATTTCTTTCCTTTTTTAACTATTACTTTAAGTTCAGGGGTACATGTGCAGGTTTGTAGTATAAGTAAACTCATGGCATGGGGGTTTGTTGTACAGGTTATTTTGTTACCCAGGTGATAAGCCTAATACCCATTAGTTACATTTCCTAATCCTCCCCCTCCTCTCACCCTTCATCCTCAGGCAGGCCCCAGTGTGTGTTGTTTCCCTCTATGTGTCCCTGTGTTCTCATCATTTCGCTCCCACTTATAAGTGAGAACATGTGGCATTTGGTTTTCTGGCCCTGCGTTAGTTTGCTAAGGATAATGGCCTCCAGCTCTATCCATGTTCCTGCAAAGGACATGATCTCATTCTTTCTTTTCTCACCAGTATCATAGCTTCAAGTACCAACTGAATGCTGATGACTCCCACATTTGCATCTCCAGCCCAGCCCTCTCACCTAAACTCCAAACTCATATATCCAGCTGACTTCCTGATGTCTCAACATAGATGCCTCATATACATCTCAAACTTAGTAGATCCAAAACTGCATTCCTGAGCCTCAATTTCTTTGAGTCTGACATGAAAGAATGATGACATCATCCTTTTAGTCACTCCAACCAAAAATCCTGACATCATCTTTGACTCCTCACTTACTTTCACACTCCATATCCAATCCATTAGGAAATCTAATTCATCCTACCTTCAAAATGTGATTATAAAAGTATATATGAAGTACCTGTAATTTCCAAAATTGGAATATTCTTAACCTACACAGTGGGGTAGGGGAAGGGGTCCACCTTTTCCTCCGTCTCTTAATATTAGGATGTAACACAAAGTGACCCTGGATTCCTTCCCAGCTTGAATGCTGCCTGTCCCCAGCACATGGCTGTAACACATTAGCCTCCAGCCCTCTGAAGTTCTAGCTCTACCCCACCTAATTTCTATGTCCTGTACTCACTCTGATGTGCCCTTCATTCCTGCCCCAGCCTGGGCTACCACCTCCCTTCCTGCCATTTCCTCCCTGTTCCTTTGCTCTTGGCTACCCTGGCTCCCTTCTGTCCCCACAATGCATACGTCTTCCCATATACTTCACCTCTGAAATAGGAGGTGTCCCCAGCTGGCCTCTCATCCCAGATTCTATGTCAATCTAGACAAGCCTCCTTGAATTCTTTGCCACTGCCAGGTCTCAGAAAGTCTCTTTCTAAGACCTTACAAGCCAATGAGGTTGTCCCAGCTTCTCTTCTATATGGCTCCCATTTATCAAAGCTGCACCAAGGTGAGTTCAGGTCCTAGCTTTTGCCTTCCTGGCTGTTTAATGGGGAAAATAACAACACCTACTTCATGCACCAATTCTGAGGATTAAATAAGATGTCTGGCACATAACAATCACGCAATAGGCATTTGCGTGATTGTTACCCTGCTGTTACTACTGCCCTCTGCACCATGCTTCATTCACATGCGTGCTCTAATTTAATCCCTGCGTTGTGGGTTGAGATTTACAAATTAAGATGTACTATGATTTTTTTTAAAAAAGAAATTGAGGCTCAGAGGGGTTACAAGTGAGATTTTTTTTCCAACACGCTGCAGCTAGAAAGTGGCAAAGCAGAGATTCAAACTCGGGTGGGCCTGGCCCTAAAGTATTAGCCCTTGCTATATGATATACTGTATCCTCAAAATGACTTTCTCTGGGGAAGAGCAAATCCATAAAATGTACATACATGCACACTCCTTCTAAAAAGTAATGAGGGGCCAGTCTCGGTGGCTCACTCCTGTAATCCCAGCACTCTGAGAGGCCAAGTCGGGTGGATCACTTGAAGTCAGGAGTTCAAGACCAGCCTGGCCAACATAGTGAGACCCCATCTCTACTAAAAATACAAAAATTAGCCAGTCATGGTGGTGCATTCCTGTAATCCCAGCTACTCATGAAATTGAAGTGGGAGAATGGCTTGAACCCCGGAGGCGGAGGTTGCAGTAAGCCGAAATTGCACTACTGCACTCCAGCCTGGGCAACAGAGCAAGACTCTGTCTCAAAGAAAAAAAAAAAAGAAAGAAAAATAGAAAGTAATATGGACATATGTACCAAAAAGTCTTACAGATGCTTGTACAGTTTATAAAATGCCTAAATAAAACGGTTGGAGTTATGTATAACAAGATATTATTAGTTTCTCTTTTTGTTTGTGGAACTGCACGTGATGTTTTACAGTCAATTATTATTTCTGCTATCTCAAGACCACTCCTGGCCAGACTCAGTGGCTCACTCCTGTAATCCCAGCACTCTGGGAGGCCAAGGCAGGTGGATCACTTGAGTCTAGGAGTTCAAGATCAGTCTGGGCAACATGGTGAAACCCCATTTCTACCAAAAAAAAAAAAAAAAAAAAAAACTAGCTGAGTGTGGTGGTGTGCACCTGTAGCCCCAGCTACTCGGGTAAGCGGATCACCTGAGGCTGGGAAGTGGAGGTTGCAGTGAGCCAAGATCTTGCCACTCCACTCCAGCCTAGGCAATAGGGTGAGACTCTGTCTCAAAAAAGACCACTCCTTTCTCTGGGTTGCATGGCATAAGAAATTACAATGGGTATACAAGATATCAAGGAACAAAGAGACCACACCTCCTCTGCATGCCTCCCAGGGGCAACATGACTCTGAAATAGATGTGACACCCTCTGGGGGAGGGGGACATGAACAATCTCTGTTGGGGAAAGTAACTAGGGTCTTAATTTTCTCATTTCTGTTGCAAAATGTCATCATCCAGAATTCTTTCCAATAACACATCAGCCCCTTTGAATTTACCTCACACATTTTTAAAGGTGTTGTTTGCTTACTGTTTTTTCCTTTCTACTCTCTCTCCCATCCTGTTGTTTCTATATTTGATACAAATATTTAAATTAAACATAGTCGAAGAAGGATGGTTTGCATTAGGGCTTCTGTTGCACTTGGCCATGATGCCCAGGGCCCAGGTGCAGGTCCCTCCAACAGCAAGGCAGACACCTGTTAGCCAGTGATTTTTTTATAAGAAAAATAATACAAGAACTTCTGATTAAAGACGGCAAAATGAAAGTGATGTAGCTCCACTTTCTTCTCTGAAACCCACAGCCTTCCTTCTTTGATGAAATTAGAAAGCAGTTTCAATCCTGGGCCGCAGTTGGTTTTGAAGATCTGGATGGGAGGGTAACAGGGAAACCCACTGGGAAGGGTTAAGGTGCAGCTCAAGTGAAAACAACAGTGGTGAAAGCTCCAAGCACAGATCCTGGCACATAGTAGGTGTTCCATGGCCCTTATTCATGAAGGACGCTTGTTTTCTTCAAGCAGAGGGACTGCTAAGCTTGAGTCAGGCTAGGAGGAAGGGTGTGGGGAAGAGCCAGCATGAGTGAGGGCCACTGCCAGGAGAGGTGTCTCTTTCTCTCACATACACACACAAACACACACACAACACAAACACACACCAAAACACACATACACATGGAAACACACAAACACAAACACAATACACACACAAACATACAACACAAACACAACACACACACCAACATATACACATGGAAACACACAGATACATACACATGTACACACACACAAATACATATACACACACAAACACATATACACAACACATATGTATATACACAAATACACAGAAGCACATCACACACACACAAACACATATACATGGAAACACACACACACACTTTCTCCAAGAGAAGGAACAGAGTCCAGGCCAAACCCATGGAATCAGATCCTGGGGCAGAACCAGCCACGAATCAGCCAGTGGGAGGGGTCAGGGAGATCTGGAGGACAATGTGGATGACTTGGGGGGTGGCCCCCACTCGAAGCAGACCCGTCTGTCTTCTGACATCCCCAGCCTTCAGGCAAACCCTCTGCCTGGCACCCAACCTGAGGTTGGAGAGAGGGTGTAGCTGAGCTTCAGCCCTGACAAAGGCTGCACCTTTCTGCCAGCCACAGCTGTGGCCCATAGATCCCGGGCTGGGGCCCAAAAGGTCTGGCCCCACCCAGCACAGCAATTATCTTGACATGTTAACTTGGGCAAGTTACTCTCCCTCTCCAGTCCTGAATTTTCCCTTCTGTAAAATGTGAATAGCCACATTGCCTTGTCTTCCTCCAACGGGATGGTTGTATGGCTCTGCTGAACTATTCACAAAAGGAAATTGCTTTGTGACTCGCCCAAAACATTAGTCACTGTGATTATTAGCATCATCATCATTATTGTTCCTCAATCCACATGCCAACTGTCCTCCACCCTCTGTCTCCTCTTGCCCTCTGGAATGCGGCTGAGTTGACAGCGGAAGGCTCTCCAGCACTCCCACGAGTCCTTCCCTGACTTATCTCTCTCCACTAAGAACCTCCACCTTTTGCCAGCTGGTATTGAGTCAAGGGAAGGACCGTGCTTTCACCCCAAACATTCTCTCCACTACTGACCACCCTGATGAAGTGGAAAGAGCCCTGCCCATCAAGGGGCTCACTGATGGTTTGGGGGCACATCTCATCCTCTCTCTGACCTCAGCTGCCTCATCTGTAGAGGGAAAGTTGATGCAAACCTCACAGTGTTGGCATGAGCACTACACAGGATCATGTACGATAAAGAGCCCATTTCAGGCCAGACGCAGTGACTCATACCTATAATACCAGTGCTTTGGGAGGCTGAGGTGGGAGGATCACTTGAGCCCAGGAGTTTCAGACCAGCCTGGACAACATAGTGAGATCTCATCGCTACAAAAATGAAAAAAATAGCTGGGTGTGGTGGCGTGCACCTGCAGTCCTAGCTACTCAGAAGTCTAAGGTGGGAAGATCACTTGAGCCTGCGAGAGCAAGGCTTCAGTGAACTGTGATTTTGCCACTGCACTCCAGCCTGGGTGACAGAGTAAGACCCTATCTCCCAAAAAAAAAAAAAGAGCCGGTGGGGATAGGGTGCAGGTGGGGGCTGGACAATAGGCTCTAAGAAGCTTGTCATTGCATTTGTCTGTGTAGTGTAGAACAGCTAAACTAAGGCCGGGCACGGTGGCTCAAGCCTGTAATCCCAGCACTTTGGGAGGCCGAGACGGGTGGATCACGAGGTCAGGAGATTGAGACCATCCTGGCGAACACGGTGAAACACTGTCTCTACTAAAAAATACAAAAAAACTAGCCAGGCGATGTGGCGGGTTCCTGTAGTCCCAGCTACTCAGGAGGCTGAGCCAGGAGAATGGCGTGAACCTGGGAGGCGGAGCTTGCAGTGAGCTGAGATCCGGCCACTGCACTCCAGCCTGGGCGACAGAGCGAGACTCCATCTCAAAAAATAAATAAATAAATAAATAAATAAATAAATAAATAAATAAATAAATAGAATAGAATAGCTAAACTATCCAGATATCCATCAACAAGAAATGATTAAGTGAAATACAACACATACACAGAGTAGAATACTATGCAGCCCTTAGAAAGAATGGAGCAAGGCATGGTCAGACTCCTTGGTTGCAAGCAACAGACATGCCACACTTGGCTGATATCAGAGAGACCATTTCATAACTCCAGGGTGCACCATCCACACTGGGTTCCATGTAAATACCCCCCTCCTGCTATATTTTTTGAAACTGTGCAACTTTGAAGCTTTGCAAAGATACCAAGGAGTTTATAGAAATAATGATGAGTGGCCGGGTGCAGTGGCTTATGGCTGTAATCCCAGCACTTTGGGAGGCTGAGGCAGGCGAACCACAAGGTCAAGAGATCGAGACCATCCTGGCCAACATGGTGAAACCCCGTCTCTACTAAAAATACAAAAATTAGCCGGGTGTGTTGGCGTGTGCCTGTAGTTCCAGCTACTCGGGAGGCTGAGGCAGGAGAATCGCTTAAACCTAGGAGGCAGAGGTTGCAGTGGGCCAAGATCGCATCCCTGCACTCCAGCCGAACAACAGAGCGAGACTCCATCTCAAATAAAAATAAAAATAAAATAAAATAAAAAATAATGATCAGAAACCAAGAAATTCAGCCAAAATCACTGGCAAGAATCAACTGGTCAGGATTTTTTCAGTGGCTCTCAGTATCACCTCCATCGTAAATGACTTTCCAACTGTTCCTGCACCTTTGCCTTATTCTCTCAAGACTATATCCCCGAGGAAAAGGCATAGAATAATTAAACCTCAGCCATGCATTGTATTTATTAACAGATACTCATGTTTGTACATACTATACGCCAGGCACTGTTGTAAGAATGTTTAGTGGATTGTCTCCTGATCGCTTTATTTGAATTAATTTAATCCTCACAACAATTCTATGAGGTTGGTGCTATTATTAACTTCATTTTCTGAATGACGACACTGAGACAACTTGTCCAATTTATTTGATAAATAAGCAAACCTGGGATTCTAAACCAAGCAAACTGGTTTCAGAGCACTACGCTAGCTGCCTCTATAAGCATAGGAGATATCTAGAAAGAATCACAAGAAATCATTCTGTGGTAATCTCTAGGGAATAGGATTAACAGGAATAGGGGATCTTTTTTTCACGTGATAGGTTCTATGCTACATAGGTGTTATTTGTTTATTTATTTTTTGAGACAGTCTCACTCTGTCACCCAGGCTGGAGTACAGTGGTGCAATCTCAGCTCACTGCAACCTCCGCCTCCCAGGCTCAAGCTATCCTCCCACCTCAGTCTCCTAAGTAGCTGGGACTACAGGTACATGCCACCATGACCACCAAATATTTGTATTTTTAGCAGAGATGAGGTTTCATCACGTTGGCCAGGCTGGTCTCAAACTCCTGAGCTCAAGCGATCTGCCCACCTTGGCCTTCCAAACTGCTAGGATTATAGGCGTGAGCCACTGTGTCCGGCCTAAGTTTTATTTTAATGATGACCCTGGATGGCTTGTATGGTGAAAATACTTTTAATACAAAGGTTTTATCTATATGATTTTTTTCGTTTGTTTTAGTCTGTGTATGTGAAGCCAAAAACTGAGCTAGCTCTGAGGAAAGGAGAGCTAATGTGCATAATGAGCCACTAAGGAATTCTGCCAGGGTTGGAGTTGGAAGGACAATTTGTTGGGGGCCTGAGATGAGAAGGAGGAGGAGGAGGTGATTGCCGCCAGTCTTCTGCAGTTGCTCTTAAACTTGAGCCTGCATCACAGCCACCCGGAGGGCTTTTGGAAACATTGCTGGGCCCCACTCCCAGAGCTTTGAACTAGTAGATCCAGGATGTGGCCCAAGAATGTTCATTTCTAACGTGTTCCCTGATGATGCTCATGCTGCTGGTCCAAGATCACACTCAGAACCACAGCTCTACTCTTACTGGCAGCACTGTAATTTTTTTTTTCTTTTTTAGATGGAGTTTCACTCTTGTTGCCCAGGATGGAGTGCAATGGCAAGATCTCAGCTTACTGCAACCTCTACCTCCTGGGTTAAAGCGATTCTCCTGCCTCGGACTTCCGAGTAGCCGGGATTACAGACGCCTGCCACCACACTTGGCTAATTTTTGTATTTTTAGCAGAGACGGGGTTTCACCGTGTTGGTCAGACTGGTCTGAAACTCCTGACCTCAGGTGATCCGCATGCCTTGGCCTCCCAAAGTGCTGGGATTACAGGCATAAGCCACCGCGCCCAGCAGCTCTGTACAATTTACAGAGCGTGTGCATGTCACCTGCTCTCATCTAGTCCTCCCCACAACCCTGAGAGAAAAGGGGGCAGGCAAGGGCAGGGCAGCCATACCTGCTGTGTTGCTAAGGGGAACGCGGGGTGCCCACTTCACCACAGCCTGCCATACCCCAGTTATCCGGTCCCCACCACCCCTCCACCATCAGCTCCCACCGCACTACCTCACCCACTAAATGCCAGCCCACAAGACTTCTCTCCGTCCCAGAACTTCGAGCTTTGTTTACCCCCGAAGGCCCCCACATCTGCACTCTCTCCCCCTGGAACAATGGAAGGCTGCCTCCTTCTCAGCCCTCAGTTCAAATTTTGCCCCCTCAGGGAGTCTCCCTTGACCACCTCACTTAATCACCTCTCCCCTTTCCAGGTGTTCTCTATACCTGTGATGAGTGACACAGTGGCCACAAACCACATGGGGCTATTTAAATTTAAATTCTCTAAAATAGAACTTAAAATTCAGTTCCTTGGTCACATTAGCCACATTGCAAGCGTTCCACATATTGACTGCTATGATGGACAACAAGGATATAGAACCTTTCCGCCATCACGGAAATCCTACGGAGAGCGCAGCTCTCTACCCTTACTCAACTTCTTCATCTTCCCAGCAATGCTCACTAGTTGAAACCTTATCCATTTACTTATTTGCTGCCCGCCCTCTCCTAGAACACAAGTTTCTTAATGACAGTGTAGGACTCTTTTTCACCACTGAATCTCCAGTGTTTAGGACAGTACCTAACATATTCCCAAAACAGGTATTCAAGAAACATTCACTGGGAAGGTATTTTGGGGAGCAACTGCCAAGATTAGGAATTGGAGTCCTGTAATAGGGAACAGGGGTCACTCAGATTATCTTGTTTATCTGGGAGAAAATACACCTCAATTATTATCTGCATAGCGTAGTTAGTTAGTTGTCAGTTTCTTTCTGTCTATATCCTCTATTAATTTCCAACCTCATCTCAGCTGCTGGGAAGAACACACATGCCCTGGCTGCCTAGAGAGGGATGAAGAGCAGCAGTTCCATTCACCACTTCAGGAAAAAGAATCATCTTGGACCTAGGAAAGAGCAGAGCAAGGGATGAGGTGGGCTGGAGATGGGATTGTCCAGGGCAGGATGAAGAACAGAAGGAAGGAGTGGCTTATGAATCCGGGAGTTTTAAATGTGCTTGGGATACCCTAGAATGAAAAATCAGTGCCCAGCTCTGGACTGACACAGTCTGGACTTGAGTCTCTGCTCCATGGCTTATTTGCTGTGCAAATTACTTTCTGGGACTGGATTTCTTTGTCTGTAAATTAAGAAATAACAATGTATTTTTCTAATTAAGATGGTCATGGGAATTAAATGGGTTCTTCATAAGTCCTTAGAATGTCAGGCCCTTGGTATACATTCTTTTTTGTCACCTGTTCCAAAGCCCCAGGGCTGCCACTCACCTCCCATAACAAAAAAAATTGCTTCCCAGCGGTTGCTCATTATACCTCCCCTTCCAGCCTTCCCTTTCCTCTCCAGCACATGTCTCTGGACTAAAACCCTTGTGACTGAACCTGTCTTCTCTGCCCAGCCCCTGGGGACTCCTAACAAAGTTGTAATACTTGCCCTAGCATTCACATTTGCTTTCCCATTTGCTGTTTCTCAGCTTAGCTCCTCACATCTGCTAATTCGGGGCACAGGGTCTAGTACACGCCCACACTCAAGATCCTAAGACCCTAGTCTGCTCCTCTGCCTGGTGGAGGACACTGAGCCCTTGCCCAGCTCTCATGTCCATCACCAGAAGCTTTGTGTCTCCTTTCTTCCTCTGATCACTTGCACAGTGTCACCCAGGAGCTGGGACAAACAAAGATTCCTGGGCCCCACTGCAGGATGCTGCATTTTTAACAGACCCTCAGGTGATTCATAAGTCCACGAAGTCTTGTGGGTTAGAACCACTAACGCACAAGCCCTTGTCATGGGATGCAGCATGATCCACGTTGAGGACTGAGGGTGACTGTCTTCTCCAACCTCACCCTCCCCACATGCCCTTGAAAAGCCACTCAAGCCCTGTGCCCAGGAGCCCTCTCCTCCTTTATCATCTGGGGAATGTCTACCCTTCCTCGCTGGTGCAGCTCACTTGCCACCTCCTCCAGGAAGCCTTCCTGGGATCCATAAAGCTGAGCTGCTCATGCCCTCCTCTGTATATTTAACAGCAATTTGCTTTTCATTGTGTGATGTGGCCCAGCTTCTTCATTGGGCCTGGGGATCTGAAGCCACACCACTTCAAATGAGTGGGAGGGTGTGAAAAAAGGGCAAGTAATGGCCTGAAAAGAAGGGGGACCTTCCTGATCATCCACTGTGCATGTTCACATTCATCAATGACTTTGCTCTTTCCTTTTAACCTATGAGGTTGGCATTGCCCACAGGTTTTTTGTTGTTGCTATTGTTTTGTTTTTGGGTTTTGTTTGTTTGTTTTTGAGACAGAGTCTCCCTCTGTCACCCAGGCTGGAGTGCAGTGCTGCGATTTTGGCTCACTGCAACCTCTGCTTCCTGGGTTCAAGCGATTCTCCTGCCTCAGCCTCCTGAGTAGCTGGGATTCAGGCACATGCCACCACACCCGGCTAATTTTTGTATTTTTAGTAGAGACGGGGTTTCACCATGTTGGTCAGGCTGGTCTTGAACTCCTGACTTTGTGGTCTGCCTGCCTCGACCTCCCAAAGTGCTTGGGAATTACAGGTGTGAGCCACCATGCCTGGCCTGCCCACAGGTTTTACGAGAGGGAACACTGAGGCAAAAGCATCCCGTGGAGGCTGTGCTGCTGACGAATGGCAGAGCGGCTCCTGCCATTCACCTGCACTGCATCTTGGGGCTTTGCTTTGGTCTGCTCCATAAGCTTCCTGAAAAAGTTTTCTTTGAAAAAGCCCAAATTTGTCCCTAATAACTGAAGGGTAGAAATGTGAAATGGGCCTACTCTGGGATCAAGACCATCTGGGTTCAAACCCTAACTTGGAAGCTCTGGGCCTTGGGCAACTAACTGGCCTCTTTCAAGTTCGGTTTTCCTCCTGTAGGTTGAAAGGTTTCAGTAAGACAATGCAGATGAAAGGCACAGCCTGGCCCCCAGCATGTGGGCCAGTGTGGTAATGGATAGTTTTCTCTCCTGTTTCACTATCCTAGGTCCAAAGAGCCAGAAGAGTAGACAGCCCTTGGAGACAGCAGCTGTGCCAGCTGCAGAAATGGAGAGAGCTGTGAGCTAGAATAGAAGAAGAGAAAGGCCAAAAACCACGGAGAGACAGAGCCAGACAACACAGAGGTGAAATTCAGAAAGGGAGTCCAGCACTTGGCTGAAGTTACGGGCCCTTCCTGCCCTGCACTTTCCCACCCAAGGCCACATCTAGTTCATGTTATTAAGTCTAAGAAACAGCTTCAGAAGTGGCATCTCTGCCAAACACTAGGGAAGATATTGTCCTTTTTTAATGATTCAAGCTCTCCAGGGAACCAAGGGGGCTGAGGGCACCAAGTTCCCTCCACACACCTGGGCTCAGGACTCCCCCAACATGTATGTGCTTTGTTCCTGATTTTAATAGGCTCTGAAAGTCACATAAACCCCTGCTTGCCTGAGCACCAAGAGACCCAGGCCCGGGGGTCTTTCTTTGGGCTCAGTGCCTTCTGCATCTAAGCTTTCTTGGCAGTTTTACTCTCCTCACACTGTTACTTGGGTTCTCACTTTCTGTTCTTGGGTTAGTGGATGTTTGTTTTCCTGAATTCATAAGTCCTTTGTAAGTCTTCTGTCCCATGACGTAAGATGGGGGTATAAACAAAGAAGCAAGGGCTAGATGACCTTATGTGGGGCATGGTTAGGGAACAGGAATTCCATTATATCCAGCAGGGTAAAGGGGGTAGGAGGAAAAGGAAATGAGAGAAAGGAACCAAGACAGGGAACCAGCACCTGTCAACACCAACACACACCTGGTAAGTAGCAGGGCTGGTCTTCAAATCCAGAACTATGGGGCCAATGCATGGGAAGAGAAGCAGCTTGTAGACTTCGGCGGTGGGGCTGCCAGAGTAGGGGAATTAAAGAAGGACAGGCTCTGCAGCCCAAGTGCCAGATGCCAAAGGCCTGCAAAGGCTCTAGGACCCAGTTCAAAATCAGAGCTCCAGGCACCATCCAGTGGCCACTAGCGAGACTGCAGGAGAAAAGAATATGAGAAAAGAATCCCCAAAGAAGCCAGTGCCGGCCAGCTCGAGGGAGGAGGAAGAGGAGCCTGGCCTTTGCTCTCAGTGCCCCCTATCAGTTGACTACCCTGCTCCAGTTTGACCTCCCCACCAGGTTTCTTCCTGGTGCAACTGATGTTTTCTCTCTGTGTGATCTTGGGCAGGCAACTCTGGCCTCTAGGCCTCAGTTTCCCCAACTGTAAAATGAATGATAAGGCAAGGTGAGGTCACATGCCAAGTCCATAGGTCTTTACTTCATCTGATCCTCATGACCAAGTAAGATGATCATTCCCATGCCCCTATAATCCAGTCCCTCCTGACCACACATAGTTCGTGCTTCACTCACCTGTAAAGTCCTCCATGGCCTCCTGCAGAAATTCCAGCCACCATTTAAGGATCACCTCTCCAGGATTTCTCCCTCCTCTCATCTGAAGTTCCCTCTTTCTGCTACAGGTATAGTCAGGTGGACCTCAGCCCTTCTAGCTCGGAACTCCCTCAGCTCAAGAGTTTTTCTCAATCGTCAGTTTCTCCCTCTTCACCAAGCCTAGCAAGGTGCCCGGCACAGAGTGCTTAATTAAGAGCAGCTGCTCTGAAGTCAGTCAGCCTGGCTTCAAGCCTCATGTGGTAGGCAGAATGGCCTTCCCTGCAAAGATGTCCACATTTTAATCCCTGGAACCTGTGATTTCACCTCTCATGACAAAAGGGACTTTGCTGATGTGGTTAAGATAGAGAGCTTGAGGCCGGGCACAGTGGCTCACGCCTGTAATCCCAGCACTTTGGGAGGCTGAGGCAGGCAGATCACCTGAGGTCAGAAGTTCAAGACCAGCCTGACCAACATGGAGAAACTCAGTCTCTACTAAAAATACAAAAAATTAGCCGGGAGTGTTGGCGCACGCCTGTAATCCCAGCTACTCAGGAGGCTGAGGCAGGAGAATTGCTTGAACCAGGGAGGCAGAGGTTGCAGTGAGCTGAGATCGCGCCATTGCACTCCAGCCACCTGGGCAACAAGAGCAAAAGCTCCATCTCAAAAAAAAAAAAAAAAAAAAAAAAAAAAAGATTGCTTGAGATGGGACAATTATCTTGATTATCAAGGTCATGCCAATACAGTCAGAAGGGTCCTTATTAGACAGAGACAGGAAGCTCAGAGTCAGAGAGAGATGTGCTGATGGAAACTGAGGCTGAAGTGATGTAGGGCCATTACCCAAGGAATTCAGGTAGGCTCTAGAAGCTGGAAAAAGCCAGGAAACAAAAGCCTCCAGAAGGAATAAAGCCTTGCCAACATATCTTAGACTTCTGACCTAAATACTGTAAGGTAATAAATGTGTGTTGTTAACCATGCAATTTGTGGTGACTTATTAGAGCAGCCACAGGAAACCTCCTGGTTCAGCTTCGTACTGGTTATTTTACTGTTGGAAACTTAACCTTTCTATGCCTCGGTGTCCTCATCTGTAAAATGGGGATGATAAAGGCAATAATTCTTATTTCCCAAGGTGGTTGCAAGCATAAAATGAAAATACCTGCAAATCAGTTACAATAACGCCCAACACTAAATATGTTAGCTGTTACCATAAGAATAGTTAATAGCTACCATTAATTGAGGGCCTGATAGGTACCAGGCACAATGTTACATGCCTTAGAAGAATGTCCTTGATTCTCCCCATCACCCTTGGGGGTAAAAATTTCAATCTCCACTTTGCAGATGAGGAAACAAACACAAAATAATTTTCCCCCAATCACTCTAGGACTGGAAGCATTTTAAACTTCGTGGTTTCTTGCATGCACCTGGGAAATGGTACTGGTTTGTGTTCTTTGCTGATAGAGGTGTTTTGGGAGGGGTTGGCAGGGTGACAGAAGGAAGGCCACAGGCTGGGCAGACAGGGGTCCTGATACCTCCTTCTCTTCCTACCTAGTACAGGAGGGAGTTAAAATCGGGCAAAGCTCATCTATCCACTCCCACCCCATCCATTTAGGGGTTCAATTACTGCCTCTCACTTTCCCACCAATGCCACCCCCACCCCGCACCCCCACCAGCACTCAGTCCTAGCAGCTTTTGAGCCAGATTTGGGGGCACTATGGGATAGGCCTGGTCGGAGAGCGAAGCGTTCAATCCGCTGGGGAATGGGATGGCGCAGGCTTGCTCAGACCCCAAGGATTCCTGTTGAGCCCCCTCCCTTCCTGCAGCCTGCATAAGGAGCCATCTGTTCTCGGCTGAATAAACAAGCAGGGGGAAGAAGCAGCGCCGGGTCTCCTGCCCCCGAGCCCGACCCCCTCACAATGCGCCTTTCTCCAAGGAGACGCCGCCCGGGCGCCGCCAGAGTGCGCTCCGTCTGGCTTCCCCTCCCCCTGGCGGCGCAGCAAGCCCCAAAAAAGAACCCTGTGGAAATCAGATTTTTTTTTTCTTTTTCTTTTTCTTTTTTTTTAAGAAAACAAATAAATCCAACAAAGAACTGAGCGCAGCACGCGGCGAGGGCATGCTGGTCTAGCACGTGCCCCTTCCGCCACCACCCGCTATCCCCCTGGCCCAGCAGTCCGCCTAATGGTCCGGGCGAGGCCAGCTCAGCTCAGTGTCGGAAGCCCGCCAGCGCCTCCGCCCCGACAGCCCAAGCCCGACGGGCCCAGGTTCTGCCTGGCCCCGGCGCACTGTCCATGGTGCCGCGCCCCAGCCCGGGTCTGGGCCGCCCGTGGCCCTCACTTCTGGTTGGTCAGCTGGTTCTCCAGATCCTCCAGGCGCGCCGTCAGCTGGGCCAGTGAGCGGTTAAGGAGGCCGTTGGGGTTCGCAGAGGTCCCTTCACTTTCCCTCTAGCCCGCGCCACCAGCCCCAAAGGATATGGTTCAGCGTCAGGCTCTCGAGCGCCCCCAGCGTGCGGCCCTGGAACTCCACGAGGCTTTCGCATTCGCATGGGCTCCGAAGCTCTGTCCCTGCGCTGATGCCCTCCTCTGTAAGCCGGGCACAGAGGGTCAGGGGGATGAGAAATTGCGCTAGCTTTGGCCCTCTGATTTCCCTGCACTGGGCCTATGGTTGAGTATATGGGCGTTGGATTCAGAGAGACCTGGGCTGAGTCCCAAGCTAAGAAGCTGTGAGATACTGAAAAACTCACTAACCTTTCTAAGCTCAGTTTCCTCATCTATAAAATGGATATAATGAAAGAATGTATGCATTAATGGCTTCGATGATTCATTCACTTGTGTGTGTGTGCGCGCGCGCGAAACTTACAAGACTGTTTATCAAACCTTAATGCTCACTGGAATCATCAGGAGAGCTTGTTAAAATATAGACTCTGATTCAGAATGGAGAAGGAGCTCAGAAGGTACATTTCTAACAAGCTCCCAAATGATGCTGATGCTCCTGGTCTGCGGACCACACTTTGAGTAGCACTCTCCAAATAAAATTTTACGCAACGATGAAAGTGTTCTACACCTGCCCTGTCCAAAGCAGTAGCCACAAGCTACATGTGGCTGTTTAACACTTCAAATGTGACTGGTGCTACTAAAGGACTAAAATGTATTTTATTTTAATCAATTGTAATTAAATAGATACTGCCTACCTTTGTGAAAAAGCACAGATCTAAAACACTGCCTGGTTCAAGTAAATACTTTACAACAGGGGTCCCCAACCCCCAGGCCATGAACCAGTACCAGCACATTACATGGACCAGTACCAGTCCGTGGCTTGTTAGGAACTGGGTCACACAGCAGGATGCGAGCAGCCAGCAGGCAAGGGTGCTTCATCTGTATTTATAGCTGCTCCTCATCACTCCTATTACAACCTGAGCTCCTCTCCTGTCAGATCAATGGCATTGTTAGATTCTCATGGGAGCACAAACCCTATTGTAAACTGTGCATGTGAGGGATCTAGTGCATGCAGCCTTCTTATGAAAATCTAATGCCTGATGATCTGTTTATTACATGATTGTATATTACAATGTAATAATAGAAATAAAGTGCACAATAAATGTAATGTGCTTGAATCATCCCAAAACCATCCTCCCCACCACATCATGGAAAAATTGTCTTCCACAAAACCACTCTCTGGTGCCAGAAAGATTGGGAACCACTGCTTTATAGTGTATTTCAACTAGACCAGTGATTCTCAAAGTGTGGTCCTTGGACCAGCAGCATCAGCATCGTGTAGGAATTTATCAAAAATGCTAATTACCAGACAACACCCCAGACTTACTGAATTAGAAAATCTAGAATTGAAGCCCAGCAATTTGTGTTTGTTTTTGTTTTGTTTTTTGAGCTCTGTCACCCAGGCTGGAGTGCAGTAGCGCAATCTCGGCTCACTGCAACCTCCACCTCCTGGGTTCAAGTGATTCTCCTGCCTCAGACTCCTGAGTAGCTGGGGTTACAGGTGCGTGCCACCATGCTCTGCTAATTTTTTGTATTTTTAGTAGAGACAGGGTTTCACTGTGTTAGCTAGGATGGTCTTGATCTCCTGACCTCATGATCCACCCACCTCGGCCTCCCAAAGTGCCGGGATTACAGCTGTCAGTCATTGTACCCAGCTGCAATTTGTTTTTAAAGGCCCACCAGGTGATTCTGGTGTGACCTAATCTTTAGGAACCACTGACCCTGATCCAACTCTATCTCCCCACACATCAACATATTGGGGGTTGGGCAGGAGGTCTTACAATTAAAATTGGCACATGTTTTTTTCTTAGCAGTACATAAAATAGTGGTGAATCTTAAAATGAATGGTATCTTAGATTCACTGAAATTCTATAAGCATGTGCCATTGTTAAGATTACAGGGAAGCTGAGTGCGGTGGCTCACACCTGAAATCCCAGCACTTTGGGAGACCGAGACGGGTGGATTACGAGGTCAGGAGATCGAGACCATCCTGGCTAACACAGTGAAACCCCGTCTCTACTAAAAATACAAAAAAAAACTGGGTGTGGTGGCACGCACCTGTAGTCCCAGCTACTCGAGAGGCTGGGCCAGGAGAACCACTTGAACCTGGGAGGCGGAGTTTGCAGTAAGCTGAGATCGCACCACTGCACTCCAGGCTGGGCAACAGAATGAGACTTCATCTCAAAGGAAAAAAAAAAAAAAAAAGAGAGAGAGATTACAGGGAATAACTCAGAAAAAAAAAATGCTACAACAAAAGTACCTTAGGAAAAAAAAGAAAAGGATTACAGGTAGTGAAATAATAAGCACAATGCCTGCCATTTAACCTTTGAAAACACTGCTGTAATGATTTAAAAGTTGTGTCTTCATCTTAGTCTTATATGTACTATGAACAAACTGCTGTAAGTCTTGCTATTGATAACAATCCACAAAGACCCCTAACTTCACAGATAGAGAAACAAAGGGTTGGAGACAGGGAATAGTCATACCACCAATTGGTAAAGAGCTTTGACCACAGAACCCAGACTTCTCTTAGAACTCAAGAGCTACAGGTAACCTTGGACAGCTAGTGCCTCCCCTGTTACAGAAAAGTTAAGGTAGGTGTGGGGGTAAGTGACTTGTCCAAAGTCACACTGCAGGGCCTGCAAGAGTCAGCACAGGAAGAGCTCTGAAAGAGCCCCTAATCTGAAAGAGCCACAATAATTAGAATTAGCTGGGAGGCGGGAAGGGAGGAGAGTTGGGGAAAGGAGTGTGTGTGTATATTTGTATATGTATATACCTGCACGTGTGTGTGCACACACATACACACATATATATTATATAATACAGCACATATAGCATATTATATATACTTTTTTTTTGAGACAGGGTCTCACTCTGTCACCAGGCTGGAGTGCAGTGGTGCAATCTCAGCTCACTGCAACCTCCACCTCCCAGGTTCAAGCAATTCTCCTGCCTCAGTTCCTGCCACTTTGCCCAGCTAATTTTTGTATTTTTTGGTAAAGACAGGGTTTCACCATGTTACCAAGGATGGTCTCGAACTCCTGATCTCAAGTGATCCACCTGCCTTGGCCTCCCAGAGTGCTGAGATTACGGGCATGAGCCACTGCACCCAGCTCCACTACATATATTTAAAAAAAAAAAAAAAAAAAAAAAAAACAGGTTCTCCAGACCCAGACCAGCCCTACTTAGTCTGTTTCTGAAGCTGGAGCCTGATAAACTGGAAGAAGAATCACATCTTAAGCCTGGGTTAGTGTCTAAAGTCTCTAGGGTAAAAGTTACCCTGGAGACATTCCCTATATCACCTAGAGCACAGTACACAGGATTCAAGAGCCCCCTTCTCCTCCACAAGTAGAGTTAGTCTCCTTTTCCTCAGCTGAGCACCAGATGGTGAAGTAGAGGGATTGCACTTATGAGGTATGCTGTCCACATTAAAAAAAAAAAAAAGAAAGAAAGAAAAGAAAAAGAAAAAAGGAAAGGAAAAAACATGCCTTTGCATACTTAAAATATACTCAGTCCTGCCACTTTGCCAAGTTCATAAGGTTGAATTCTAACAAGTTCAGGGGATATATGCTGTGACTCCACTTACAAATGCTGTCTGCTGTGCCTTCAAAAAAAATTCCCAAGTTATTCTGAACTTCCACTGATTTGGGGGACTGGTAGCCTAGTCTAGGGTTTCTTAGACTTTAACGTGCTTACAAATCACCTGAGAATCTTGTCGAAGTGCAAATTCTGATTCATTCGGTCTGGAGAGCACCAGAAATGCCTCAGTTCTAAGAAGCTACTGGGTGACCGCCCTGCCGCTGGCCTGCGGACCACATCTGGAGCAGCAAAGCTCTGTCTAGTAAGCCTAACCTCTGGCTATAACTACAGAGGAGGTAGGGATTGAATAGGAAGGGGAGATATCAGAGGGCGGGCAATGAGAGAGAGGAGGAGCCCCGAGAGAGGTGCGCTCACCTGGGCAGATGCTGCCTCTGAGGTTCTGCAGCAGGTGCGTCATGGTGCCGAAGTCCGGGGCATAGGACACGTGCAATTCAGCTGGCTCCGAGGCGATCTCACGCAGCTCCGCCTCCACCGCCTTGCCCACGCCCACGGCATACATGACGATGCCTACAGGGCCGGGGACTCAGAGGGTGCCCTAGGCCTCGGGAAAGCTGCCTGCCCACGTCTAACCCAACCCCAGCCCACTGTGTCCCATGAGAAGCCCACCTTCCTCCTTGGCACGCGCTGCCCACACCGAGATGTCATCCTGGGAGCGGCCATCTGTGAAGACCAGGCCAACGCGAGGCACGTTGAGAGCACGGGGCCGTGCACCCTGTGCCTCTGAGAAGCTGTGCTCCACCATGTGCTGCAACGCCAGCCCTGTCATGGTGCCCCGTTCCATGTACTCCACAGCCAGGACCGCCTGCTTCACCTCGGCTGCGGTGCCGTAGCGACCCAGAGGGAACTCGGTGCGCACGCGGCTCGAGAACTGCACCAGTCCCACGCGCGTGCCCTCGGGGGACACGTCTAGGAAGTCCACAATCTGGTTCACGAAGCGCTTCACCAGCTCGAAGTTTTGTGGACGCACGCTCTTGGAGCCGTCAACCAGCAGAACAAGGTCCACGTGGCCTTCCCGGCACCCTGCACAGCCAGAAGAGCTTGAATTGAGGACCAGATTCTTGACTGGCGGCAGCTGTCTATACATCTAGTCGTTCATTCGCCAACATTTATTATACAACAGACATTTCCTGAGTCCTTCCTGTGCCAGGCAGTGTGCTAAATAATAATAATTATCAACATTATCATCATCATTGCCCTTGACATTTATTCAGTGCTTAGAACAAACCAGACACTCTGCTAAAAGCATCTTTTTAACAACAATCATAATGACCACAATAACTACCATTTATTGATCATGTACTATGTATCAGGCACACTTCTAAGCACGTACCAGTATTAACAATAATAATAACAAAACCATTATTTACCGACAGCTTACGATGTGCCAGGTACTGGGTGAAGTGCTTATATATATTCTCAATCCTCCCAGAAAGCTTGAGTATTGTCCCCATTTTCTATAACCTGAGGTTCTGATGGATAAAGTGACTGCCCCCGATTTCATAGCTAGTACTGACTGAGCCAAGACATGAAACCAGGTCCGTCTGACTCCAAAACCCATGCTCCTGAATGACTCTACAATGTCACCTCCCCTATTCCGAGCCAGGGAATTTGCTAGGACCAAAATGTGGTGTGTGTTGGCGTGGGGAGGTTTTCAAAGGTTTTGAAAGAATTAAAACATAATCCTGATCCATGAGGACAGAGCAGAGCAAGTCAGACATGCCATATGCTCTGGTCAAGGAAAGTGCTAGAAGAGAAGAGCATTCAGGGACCCCAAGGTAGGAACAGTGCATTCTTCCTGGAGTTGTTAAGGAAGGCTGCCTGGAGGTGATGGCATTCTATCTGATTTTTGTTATAAACTGAATAAGTGTGTTTTCCAAAATTCATTTGTTGAAACCCTATGCCTTAATTTTAGACTTGGGAGGTGAGATCTGTGGAGGTAATTAGGATTAGATGAGGACATGAGGGTACAGCACTCATGAGTAAAATTACTGTCCTTATAAGAGTCTGAAGAGGTCAGGCTTGGTGGCTCCCAGGACTTTGGGAGGCCGAGGCAGGCAGATCACTTGAGGTTAGGAGTTCGAGACCAGCCTGGCTGAGATGGCAAAACCCCATCTCCACTAAAAATACAAAAATTAACCAAGCATGGTGGTACGCACCTGTAGTCCTAGCTACTCTGGAGGCTGAAACAGGAGAATCAGTTGAGCCCCAGAGGCGGAGGTTGCAGTGAGCCGAGATTGTGTCACTGCACTCCAGCCTGAGAAACAGAGGGAGACTCAGTCTCAAAAAAAAAAAAAAAAAAAAAAGAGTCTGAAGAGGGCTTGCTTCCTGTCTTCACTATGTGAGGACACAGCAAGAAGACTGGTGTGTGTGTGTGTGTGTGTGTGTGTGTGTGTGTGTGTGTGTGTGTGTGTGTTGGCGTGGGGAAGCTTTGAAAGGTGTGCCATCTAAAAATCAGAAAACAGGCTTTCATTAGACACCATATCTGCCGGCACCTTGGTCTTGGATTCCTCAGCCTCCAGAATTGCAAAAAATAAATATTGTTTAAGCCACCTAGTCTATGGTACTTTGATATAGCAGCCTGAATAAACTAAGACAGTCTTGAAAGATCAGTAGGAGTTTGCCAAGGCAGTAAGGGACAGTCTAGAAGGTGGGATGCAGTATGTGCAGAGGCTTGGGATCTAGGGAGTTCCTGACACATCCAAGGAGGGGCAGGCCAGTAAGACTGAAATGTTCAAGCATGACAGGAGATGGGCAGATGGAGTTGGCTGAAGCTAGATCGTGATGACCTAAGGCAGTGGTTTCAAAATTTTTATCACAGCCCACAGTAAAAAAAAAATAATGATAATACATCATGAGACATTTCACATAGAACTAAAGTTTCAGAAATAATATAACTCTACAGGCAGTAAATTCTATATTGTCTTCCATTCTTTATTTTTTTAATGTTGGTTGTAACCCAGAGATTTGATTTCATTATTCATTAATGTGGTTCTGCTCACCATTTGAAACACTTAGGGGTAAATCATTTGATCTTTCTTCTGTAGGCATTGGTGAGCCACATAAGGCTTGTGCACGAAGGAGGAATGTAATCTAGTATGTATTTTTTAAATTAACATTGACAGCAGAATAGAGGATTGTAGAAAAGAGATGGAGGCAGGAAATGGCATACCCTCCAATGTCACCCCCACCACACACACACATTCACACCACAGCCTGGGGGCCACAGCAAGGACAAAGTCAAGGACACTCTGAATGTGGGCAATGGGGCAGAAGCCAATAGAACGCCCTCCCACCCGTTACTCACGGTCGCAGCTCTTGCCATCTGCCTGAAGTTGCCGCCCCTCGGGGCACAGGCAGCGGTAGGAGAGGCCCTCGCTCACACACTGGAACTCACAGCCATGGTCCACGCCATTGCAAAGGTCCCGGACTGAAAAGAGAGACAGGTCAGGATGAGTCTGGATGGACCCCACCAGCTAAGATCTCTTACCCCTCCCACAAATGTAGGAGAGGCCGTCTCACCCTGACAGCTCCTCCCATCGGGCTGCAAGTCATGGCCCTCTCTGCAGTGGCACCGTGGCCCACCAGGGGTGCTAACGCACTCATGCTGACAGCTATGGTTGCTAAAGCTGCAGTAGTCAATGGCTGGCAGGAGGGAAGAAACAGCAAGATGTTGCCTCTGATTGGAGCCCTCGCAGGCCACAGTCCAGGGTGTGGTGGGAGGGCGGGGGTGTTGCTCACCCCTGCAGCTCCTCTGGTCCTGCTGGAGTACAAAGCCAACTTGGCAGCGACAGAAATAGGAGCCCGGGGAATTGACGCAGTGGTGCTCACATCCATGGGTTCCTTCAGCACACAGGTCAATGGCTGAGGAAGAGATGGGGTCAGTCTATGCCCAGGGCTGCCCTTCTCAGCTCTGGTAGCACAACCACCTGAGGAAATTTGTAAAAATACCTATGCCTGGGCCCCAACCCCAACAATCCTGACCTAATTAGTCAGGGGCCCTGTCCTCAAGATGCTCTCTGACTTACAGAGGACAGGTTTGGCCATTTTACCTGTCTGAGCCTCCATTTTTCTCTTTGCAAAATGAGACTATAATGGAAAAGAATGATTGCTGTTCACAGTTTCCTTCTGTGGAAGTTGGGGAACTATTGCCCTGTTGAGCATCTTGATGGTCTAGACAGGCAAAGATGGCCGAGAGCTGGACTGGAGACACGATAATTACCCTGTATAAAAAAGTGAGTATTTGGGGTTCCTGGAAAGGAGATGAGAGTGGAGAGAGAGAGAGAGAAAAAAAAAAGAACAAGAGAGCCAGTATGAAGATGAGTAACTCTGCGGGTTGAGGCTGCCCGTGAAAAATCCCTTGCACTGGGCTGACTGAGGACTTTTAGAAACAAAGCTGTCGAATATTCAATTATAATGAGTTGTGTGTGTGTGTGTGTGTGCCCCCTGCATACAAGTATGCAAACCAAAGAAGAGGTTGATTAACATGCATGGAACAAGAACAGCATGTGCAGGGTTGAGAAATGAGAGAGGATCCATAAATCAAATGAATTTAGCAGAGGCTCACAGCAAGAGGTGACCACCAGAACATAAGCACTTGGGGGAGTTTCAGAGGTCTTGGAGAGGGATTTGAATGTTAAACAGTCATCAAATCAGAGTTCAAGCCAACTTTTAGTTTCTAGAAACAAGAAGACGCTGGCTGACATCTGGGTTATCAGGATTACATGATTTCTTTTTCCAGGTTGTTGTGAGGCTGAGAGATAATAATGGGTGTAATGCTCCTAGCACAATGTCTAATACTAACCTGGCACTCAGTAAAAAACCCAATTGCATAAGCAAGGTATTGTGTGCCATAGCTTTTCAGAAGACAAAAATGAAGAACCAGCTCAGACCTGTAATCCCAGCACTTTGAGAGGCAAAGGCGGGAGGATCTCTTGAGCCCAGGAGTGTGAGACCAGCCTGGGCAACATAGCAAGACCCTATCTCTTAAAAGAGAGAGAATCTTGAAAGATTTGCAAGGGCAGAGGGGAGCAGCAAGGGCAGCTCGGGTGAGCAGCACACAAAGAGCTCATGGGCGGCATGAGTGGGGAGACCCACCTAACTAAAGACCCCCCAACAGTATCTAAGAAGAGAAACTGTAAGGACGTGCCTGTAAGAAGACAGAAACGGTCGGGCACAGTGGCTCATGCCTATAATCCCAGTACTTTGGGAGGCCAAGGTGGGCAGATTACTTGAGGTCAGGAGTTCGAGATCAGCCTGGCCAACATGGTGAAACCCTGTCTCTACCAAAAATACAAAAAATAGCTGGGTGTGGTGGTGGGCGCCTGTGATCCCAGCTACTTGGGAGGCTGAGGTACAAGAATCGCTTGAACCCAGGAGGCAGAGGTTGCAGTGAGCCAAGATCACACCATTGCACTCTAGCTTGGGCAACAGAGCAAGACTCTGTCTCAAAAAGGAAAGGAGAGGAGAGGAGAGGAGAGGACAACAGAAACAAGTTTGGGAGGAGAATTGGAGTCTGAAAACAGAAAGAGGGCAGAAAGCACACTGAACTGTGGGCTCCCACCAGGGACTTGTGTGAACCCAGGCAATACCTTTCTTTCTTAGGTCTGTAAAGCGATGGATGTGTGCTTTTACTGCCAAAGGCCCTTCCAGACTCATTGGTCTGATGTTGGGGCAATGGAGATTTAAAGAATGTTCAGGAGCAGTGAGATTGCAGGACAGGGGTAGCTCTCACCCAAACAGCTCTTGTTATCTGCTGCTAGCTTGTAGCCCGGGTTGCAGGTGCAGTGGAACGTGCCCGGGACATTGACACATTGGTGCTGGCAACCATGTCCCCGCTCAGCACACTGGTCCTTCCCTGAGGACACACAGGACTAGAATCAGCAGGGAACAGATGGGCAGAAGCCTCCAACAAGAGAGAGAAGGATGGGGATGGGGTCCGAGGCAGGCATCACCTTCAAATGGCTTTCAGAAGTAAATAACTAATTTGAGAGGGGCCATACCCAATGGGAGGGCTTAGGGAAAGAATAAGGCTTAAGGAGCCCCTGTGAGTAGGCTCAGAAAAGGAGGCACCCAATTAGACATGTCAGTGGGCTAAGACAGGACTACACAGGGGCAGGAGTGGGTAGGAGGTGGAGAGGTGTTAAATCGAGATGGGCGGACTAAACTCAAAATGTGACTGGAACAGCTCTTGTAGCATTTGTGGGAGGAGCTAAGATGATAACGGAAGAAGCCATCCCCATGTGGGAGGGCCACGACTCTTTAGAGCAGCCCATCCCTCTTAGCTTTGAGAATCACTGGTTCCTTGTGTGCAGGAGGTTGGTGCTGGAGTTTGACATTAAGCCTGTGGTAGGCTGTGGCGGGGGGCAGGGCAAGAAACTATAGTTTGCTCCTTGTTGATGGAGCTTGAGCAGAAGTGGTCAGAGCTGAAATCTGACACAGCCTGCGGTAGGTCAGAGCAGCTCTAACTGGAAAGTGCGGGGCCACCCCACGGGATGGGATTTACTGTGGTGGGAAAGGAATCCAAGCATTTGGATTAAGAGTTCGAGCTTCACTCCAGCACCCTCCTAACTCACCACACAGCCGGCTCTGGAACTGCAGGCCGAACTCCTGGATGAGATCGAAGGACTCTACGAGGAAGACGTGCTCGTCTAGCGGGGGCGATGCCATGGCGCGCAGGGAGCCCACGTCCGCGCGCTGCACCCCCACCGCGTAAATTTCAATGCCGCGGGCGCGGGCCTGTGCCGCCACCTCGGCCACGCGGTCCTGGGGCCGCCCGTCTGTCACGATGACAGCGACGCGCGGCACGCGCTCCTCCGGCGGGCGCGCGCCCTCGGCCACGCTGAAAGCCACGTTCATGGCGTACTGGATTGCCAGTCCCGTCATGGTGCCTTGCGCCAGCGGCACCAGGTCGCGGATGGCGCGTTCCATGTCCTCGCGGCGCGAGAACGCGCGGAGAGGGAAGACGCTCTGCACTTGACTCGAATACTGGATCACGCCAACGCGCGTGGCGTTGGGACCCACGTTCAGGCCTCGGAGGAGGCCCACGAGGAACTGCCGCATGGTCTCGAATTCGAAAGGGCGCACGCTGCGGGAGCTGTCAATCACGAACACCAGATCCAGGGGCCCAGTGTGACACCTGGGACCTGCGGGGAGATCAGTGAGGACTCTCCTAGGTCAGCAAAGCCTCACCTCCGAGGAGAACTCCAGGGAAACCCAGAGGAAATGCTGCTATGACGGCATAACAGCGCCCAGCACAGCAAACGCAGATTAGATAGATGCACTCACTCGGCCTGTGCCTAGTACCTGGGCTAGGAGATTTCACAAATTCCCTCATCTTACAGCTCTGAGGGCTATTCTGAGGAGGTATTACCCATTGACGAGGGGGCAAGGAAGCGTCGCAAACTCAAAGCCTGCAGGGACCAGGCAGGGAACGTGGATGAACTGGTTGGGTTAGGACGGTGGAGACCCAAAGAGCCCCTATCACTCCTAATTGGGCAGGAAGCTCCATCCAAATGCTGCCATGCGCCTGCAAATTGGATGTTAGCAGATCCCTGGATTTTTCAAGAAAAGTACTAAACAGGGATTTTTATGTAGAATTTCCTGGTTTTTTCATGTTTTCAAATAATTTTTCCAAATTAAAAACCCAATGGGCAGATACTGCATGTGCCCAAAACTAAGCCACATCCTACAGATGAAGAAACTGGGGCCCAGAAAGCTGAAGTGGGAAACTTAAACCCAGTCCCATATGTTCCAAAGCCCTAGCTTCTCTCTCCCCAGCAGGAGGAGCTGGCTGCAGAAGGAGGACCTGCTTCTGCTCCCCTCCTCCCACTGGTGAGATCTGGGCCCCAGTTCACCTGCCAACTGGAGCTGGCTTTCCCAGGGCTGAAGAAGGAACAGCAACACGAGCCAGCAAAGAAGGCCTCTCATGGCGCTTGGGGACAGAGAATGGAGCTGTCAGATCCTGAAGGGAGGAAGGAAAACAGAAAAGAAACATTATTTACAGAGCTCTTATTCTGGGTGATAGGCACTTGGAGGGGGAAGAGAGTTAGGGGTTTATTTTACTAATCTCTCTATTTTTGTGCATGTTTGAAATGTTTCAGAATTTAAAAATTCTCATCACAGTGGAATTGGTGGGAAACGCAAGAGATTCTTTTTTTTTTTTTTCTTTTTGATGGAGTCTTGCTCTGTTGCCCCGGCTATAGTGCAGTGGTATTATCTTGGCTCACTGCAACCTCTGCCTCCCAGGTTCAAGTGATTCTCCTGCCTCAGCCTCCCGAGTAGCTGGGATTACAGGCTCCTGCCACCATAGCTGGCTAATTTTTTGTATTTTTAGTAGAGAGAGGGGTTTTTGCCATGCTGGCCAGGCTGGTCTCCAACTCCTGACCTCAGGTGATCCTCCCACCTCAGCCTCCCAAAGTGCTGGGATTACAGACATGAGCCACCGCGCTCAGCCCACAAGAGATTATTTGTGGAACTGCAGAATACTAAATAAGAATAGATATGTAGATACAAATATAAAAAATTTAAACAGAAAAAAACAGGTCTTTCTTAAATGTCAGGCACAGTGTTAAACGCTCGTCACGCATTGTGGCATTTAATCCTCTCTGCAATTGTAAGAGTAAGGCTGTGATTGTCCCTATCATACAGACAAGGAAATTGAGGCTCAGAAAAGTTAAGCGCTGGTACCTAAAGTCATTCGGCCAAAAAATGGCTGCGACAGGACAGAATCCCACGCCTGCTGGTTTCTGTGAGCCACTCTGGGCGTTTGGTGCCTCTCCTCCTGCCAGGCGAACCTCTGCAGACAGAAGCCCTTCTCCACCTCGGCCCACTCCCCTACGCACACAAGGTTCTGTGTGGCTGTCTTTGCAACTCGTCAACTCCCCCCCGCCAGACTCCTCCATACACACAAACACAGACACGTACTGCCCAACCGCAGGCGGCGGGGAGGGGCTGCGCCCCGTTGCGGGGGTTGAGCGTGGTGGCGCGGCAGCCAGTGGACCAAAACCCACCGCGCACAAGAACGTGCGGCTTGGGGCCTGTTTCCCGCCTGCTCTCAGGAGCGACCGCCAGGGGACGCCCGAGATGGCAGGGGGCGTGGGAAGCTCACATCTGCCCAGCAGGTGCGCCAACTCGGAGCAAACAGGGGGCTGGGGCCCGGGGCCTTGGAGATAAGGCCTGGACAGGATATATCCCGCGCAGGAGCTAGGGAGCAGGGGTGTGCAGGTTTCCAGCCACAGCAGCACTGGACTCGTCCAGGGGCAGCGAGTGAGCAGCTGGGGCCCCGTAGAGCCGCCATGGACCCTGCAGGGGCAGCAGGTGAGCGCTCACCCTCCCGTGGCCCGGAGACGCCCCGTGAGAACTACGAAGGACCCCCCCCCACCCCGCCCCACTGTACAAATAGGAAAACTAAGGCCCAACAAGGCAGCCCGCCGAGCTGCAAAAGCAGGATTAGAACCTAGGGCTCCTGGTTCCCCTTCTCCCTCTTGAGGCCCCCTGGCGCCTGGAAGTCACTAAATCTCTTTTCCTTCCAGTTCCTACCCCACCCCCGCGCCCCATGCTGAAGCTGTGTTAGCCATTTTTCTGTTGCTGTTTCCTGGCAGAGAGAGCCAGCCGCCCCTAACCCAACCGCAGCCCCGCCCCCGCCCCCCAATTCCGTGAATGCGCCTATTCTGAGCAAGGCCAGTGCCTGCTTCTCACTCCAGGCGACCTTCTCATCCCGGATTCTTCTCCCCTTTCCCCTCCCAGGCCTGGTAGAAGAACAGAAATCCCTCTGGCAGGGCCGGTCGTGGGAGGGTGACCAAGCAAGATGTGGCAGCGCTGGTGGAAGTGGGAGGGCGGGGAACCCTTCTCTGGTTTGGGCCACAGACGAGGCCAGCACCCCTGGGCAGCATGAGGCTAAGGCACAAGGGGCCTCTGCCACCTCCCATACTTTCCCACCCGGAGACGCCTCTGGGCCCCCAAATCTTGGTTAAGGTTCCCCTCATCCCATTCCTGGTCTGAGCCAACTTCTCACCTGGCACCCTGCCTCCACCCCAGGAATCCTAGAAAGTCACAATAGCGACTGCCTCAAAGTTCATCACCTTTCCAAACCCCTCATTCTACAAAGAAAGGAACTAGGTCCAGAGAGGGTAGTGTGTTGCTGAAGGGCACACAGCGATGTCTGGCAGGATTTACACTAGAACTCGGGATTCCTCTGAGGAGTTAATCCTTGCATTAAAAAGAAAGATTCAGAGATGCCCTGTGGTGGGGCTGAGGGAGTGGAGCAGCAAGGGAGGAAAGGCCTGTAAATAATTTCTCAAATGTCCCTCAGGGACATTTCAGGGGGTTCCTGGAGGGACGAGAGTAGAAAAGGGATGACCCTATTTTGATGGCTTTGCTGGTGGGGGCTCGACTTGGAAAGGACCCTGCAGAAGTGGGGAAGGGCACTGCAGGTCCGACAGGGCACCATAGGCGGTGCCTCTGCTAAAATGCAGTTGCCTGATCTGGCTTGATGCCTACTCCCCTGCAGACCCCTCAATGCCTCCCAACCCTTTGGCTCACCTGAGCCTGCGGGACAGATCAGAGATGCAGCTGCAGAGCGAAGCCGACAGGCGGAGCCTCCCGGGCACTTGGACCAGGTAACGGTGTGGCAGCGTGCCCTAGGTGGGGACTGCCAGGCAGCTGGAGCACGCAGAGGCGGCGGCCGCATTTAACCCAGGGCTGGTGGGTGGGGAGGGGAAGCGCAGGCTGCAACCCCTCCCACTGGTAGGGAGGCATCGCCCTCCTTCCTCCTGAGGCGGGGCAAACCCAGCACCCCCTGCTCCTACCACCCTTGGAGCTGCAGACAGGGCTAGCTGCGGGCCAGGCTGGAATTCGGCTACAGCAGGAGACTTGGGGAGACTGGGGCAGCCACACTCTGCAGCCGGAATTCATTGGAAGCTTAGAAGGCACTTCCCTAAGGAGAGCCCCAAGGGGTGGAGCGGTTCTGGCTGTGGCTGCTGCCTGTCTGGCCTGGCTTTCGAGGGTGCGGTCCTACGCTGTCCCCTCCAGGAGTGAGGAGAGACTCCGGTCCTGCCAAGAGGATAAAGGGCTCAGAAGGACAGCCTCAGTTTTCATGGCTCTCCTGGCCTCAACCTGCTAACCCCCCCAATGTCTCCCACCTCCCCTCCTCTACTTACTCCCTGCAATTGCTTGGACCGACCCACCCACATCGCTCAAGAACCCCAGGTTGAGAAGCCACCAGGCCTCTAGGCTCTAACCTGGCTAACTCTGCAGAACCAATGTCATCTGCCTTGACTTCTGTAATCAAGGGAAGGAAAGCCCACACAGCAACAGGTCACTTCTCATGGGAGAAAGGGAAGAATATGACTTTGGCCTCAGAAAGGCTCAGATTCCCCCAGGTCACCCCCCATCCTGGGGACAAGGTTTTGGGCCCTTTTCTGTTTGCAGGCAGGAGGCTAGAGAGCGCTCCAGGCCAGGAGCCCAATAAAGGCTCCCTCTTCCCCTCCCCGCTCCCTAGGATGGGGAAGCTTCATCTCTACCAATTCCATCAGCCCTAAAATACTCTTCTCCATCCCAAGGCCAGTATAAGTGTGGCCTTTGTGTCACAGCCACGTGTCCCTATGGCCCTGGGCTCCAATGGGCATGATGCCAGACCCGCAGAGTGGAACCTGGGTGGTCCCGTGGGCTCCATGCAGGCCTCATTGAGCACCTCGCAGCCTAAATATTTAGCCTACAATTTTCAGCCAAGTCTCCTCCTTACCTAATGCTTCCTCTTCCTGATCCCACGGGGGCAGAATATAGAGCAGTCCCCCCCACCCCCGCCACTTACTCTAACTCCCTGCCCACTTCATTTTACTCAACCTGAGTACTTGGACCCTGTGCCACCTTGACCCTTCTCCTTCCTGTGGCCGGTCGACCTGCCTGCCCCACTCCCAGGTCATCCCCAGAGCACACCACCATTCTGAGGGGAGGCGTGCGCAGGTGCCTGCAGCAACAGTGTGAACAGACTGTGCGGATTGTGCATGCCAAGGTGGCCCAGAAATCGTACGGAAATGAGAAGCGGTAGGTGCCTCGGCAGCCCCTCCCAAGTCTCTGCAACTGTCAGCCCTATGCACCCCTCTATCCACCCATTGGGCCTCTTTTAGACCCAGAAGAGGCCTCAGGGCTGAAATCTCAACTATTGGTCGACCAGGGCCTTGACCCTCAGCCACCATTAGCCCCCACTTTGGTCTATAGTTCTATAGCAGGAGATTTCCTGTGAATCTCCTGTCTCCATTCATTCACTCATTCTCCCATTTATTCACTTATTGATTTATTCAACAACTACTTACTGAGTGTTTATCATGTATGCACCAGGTACTGTGGGTACTGCTGGGCACTGGGCATACAGCTGAACAAGACAGAAACAGCCCCTGCTCCTTAGCCCACACTCTCACTCAAGTGTGGAAGAGACAGACAGTAAACTCCCCACAAATCAGTAACAAGACACTTGCAGATTATGATGTGCACTAAAAGGAAAACTGGACAAGGCCATTTGACAGAAACTGAAGGCAGGGGAGACATTAGCTAGAAAGGTCAAGGACGTCAAGAGACCTTTTGGGAGGTAACATTGGAACTGAAACTTGAATGTTAAAATGGAGCCAGACAGGAGAAAATCTGGGGAAAGCATGCTACAGTTAGAAGGAACAGAAGGGCTGGGCGCAATGGCTCACACCTGTAATCCCAGCAATTTGGGAGGCCAAGGTGGGCAGATGACCTGAGGTCAGGAATTCGAGACCAGCCTGGCCAATATGGTGAAACCCCCTCTCTACCAAAAATACCAAATTAGCTGGGCATGGTGGTGAGCGCCTGTAATCCCAGCTACTCAGGAGGCTGAGGCAGGATAATTGGTTGAACCCAGGAGGCAGAGGTTGCAGTGAGCCGAGATTATGCCACTTCACTCCAGCCTGGCAACAGAACAAGACTCAGTCTCAAAAAAAAAAAAAAAAAAAAAAAAAAAAGCAACAGAAAATGGGAAGACCTTGAGGCTGTACCAACTAGGCCTGTTTAAGGTACAAAAGAAGTCACAGTGGCTGAAATCAGAGAGAGGAGTTGTAGGAAGCAAGTTGGAGAGGGAAGCAGGGGTCGGATCGCAGGAGGACTTTTAATTTTTAACCAGTGGAGGATTTTAAGGAGTTAACATGATTTGACTCATGTTTTTAACAAAACATTCTTGCCAGCCTGGTGGTTCATGCCTATAATCCCAGCACTTTGGCAGGCCCAGGTGGGCAGATTGCTCGAGCCCAGAAGTTCCAGATCTGCATGGACAACATGACAAAACCATGTCTGTACAAAAAATACAAAAATTAGATGAGTGTGGTGGCTCGTGTCTGTAGTCTCAGCTACTCAGGAGGCTGAGGTGGGAGGATCAGTTGGGGAGGCAGAGGTTGCAGTGAGCCAAGACAGCCGAGATCAAGCTACTGCATTCCAGCCTGGGCAATAAGCAAGACCCTGTCTCAAAAAGTAAAAAAAGAAAAAGAAAGAAGGAAAGAGAGAGAAAGAGAGAAACAGAGAGAGAGAGAGAGAGAGAGAGAGAGAGAGAGAGAGAAAGAGAGAGGGAGGGAGAGGGGAGGGGAGAAGGAGGGAGCACTGTGGCTGCTGTGTGAAATGGGAAGGAGATAGAAACAGAACTTTCTGGAAATAGACCAGTTTGAAGGCTAATGTTGTGGTCCAGGCAAAAAGTAATGGCGGCTGGGATGAAGGGTGAGGTGGTAAGAAGCCAGTGGATTCTGAATATATTATATTTTGAAGGTGGAGTGGACACGACCTTCTGATGAGTTGAATGAGGGGTGTAAAAACAATAAGGGTTTGGATATGAATGGGGTTTACAGTCATGAAAAAGCGTGGGGAGAGGGGTGGGAGCGGGAGGAGGAAAAGAAGATTCTGCTGGGTTTATGCTACTACCGTGCGGTGCTTACAGGACAGCCGAGTGGAGATGGATGCACGAATCCATCACTCACTTAACTCCGCAGGTTCTTCTGCCCCCCGCCGTGTGTCTACCTCTCGGGGCCCGGATGGAGGGTGAAGCCAGGGCAGGACCAAGGTGAGGGCGGACTCAAGGGCTGCCGGCCGCCTGCTCTGTAGGGCGAAGCACGAGGTTGGGCCCGAGAGAGGGGCGGTTCGCAGGCGCAGTTTCCCCGCGCCCTCTGGCGGCGAGCGCTAAGCTTGCCTGGCACCTGCGTCCTCCCGAGTCCTTCCAGAGCCAGTTCGCGTCCCTTTCCAGCTCACCAGGCCGGGGAGACGGGGCCCACGGTCTGCGGTTACATGGGACTGGACAGCGCGTCCGGCAGCGCCGCTGAGACGCAGAAGCTGAATTTCGAGCAGCAGCCGGACTCCAGGGTGAGAGCGCACGGGAAGGGGTCCGATTCCTACTCCCATCCCTGCCTCTACTGGGAAAGGAAGTCTCCTTTATTACTCCCTTCCGAAAGCCAAGAGATAGGTGGGGAGACTGGGAGGCCGGGGTCTTGCCTTAAGGCAGAGCCTAAGAGTCTGGATGGTGGAGCTTCTGGTCACCTCCGACGGGACGGACGTCGATATCTGGAAGAGGTTGGTTCATCCGACAGGGGAGGGCTGGGATGAGACGGCCCTGTCCCCGCGAGCCCCCTAGGAATTCGGCTGCGCCAAGACCCTGTACATCTCAGATGCAGACAAGAGGAAGCACTTCCGGCTGGTGCTGCGGCTGGTGCTGCGCGGGGGCCGGGAACTGGGAACCTTCCACAGCCGCCTCATCAAGGTCATCTCGAAGCCCTCGCAGAAGAAGCAGTCACTCAAAAACACCGATCGTGAGCAGGGCGGGGCCTGACGCGGGAGGTGCATCCAAGCCCAGAGCAGCTAAATTGGGGCGCGGAGGTGGGGATAAGCTGCGCTATAGGGGTGGGGTCAGAGTGGAAAAAGTGGAGTCGGAGCCGAAAAGGGAAGGAGAAGGAGTCTGGATGAGAGGGTGCGGCTCAGGCCTGGGGATGAGAAAAGTTGGAGGATGGAAAGCAGAGAGGAAAGGGACAGATACCAAATTCCAGGTTGGGAGTTGGGGTCCCAGAACAGACAAAAGTTGAACTAGGCAGAGGTTGAACTAGGCAGGGGGGTTGAACTAGGAACAGACTAAAAGTGACATAGGCGGGGCACAGTGGCTCATGCCTGTAATCCCAACAATTTAGGAGACCGAGGTGGGCGGATCACTTGAGCCAAGGAGTTCAAGGATAGCCAGGGCAACATGGCCAAAGCTTGTCTCTACCAAAAAAAAAAGTTAGCCGGGCATGGTGGCCTGCACCTGCAGTCCCAGTTACTTGGGAGGCTGAGATCAGAAGATCAATAGAGCCCAAGAGGTCGAGGCTGCAGGGGACTGTGATAGCACCATGGCAGTCCAACCTGGGTGACAGAGTGAGATGCTGTCTCAAAAAAAATAATAATAATAAATAAGTTTTACTTTTGTTTTGAACTGAAAGATGTCCAGGCAGGAAAAGGAGGGAGCAGGCAAAGGTTCCAAACCAGGACTGCAGCAGGCCCTAGAAAAATAGCTGTGAACTGGGAATGCCCAGTTCACATTGCCCAATGTGTCTAGGCCTGTAGGCACATTAGCCAGGCCAGCACAAGGACAGAGGATTGGAAACTGTCTGGAATGTCCATGGGACCAAGCCAGGCCAGGGCACTGATAGCACCAACTAACCTTAACCCTCACCCTCACCCCCTCCCTCACCCTAATCCTAACCCTTACCCTCACCCTCACCCTCACCCTAACCCTCACCCTCACCCTCACCCTAACCCTAACCCCTAATCCTAACCCTGTCCCCTCACCCTAACCCTCACCCTAACCCTCACCCTCACCCTCACCCTCACAGTGTGCATATCCTCCGGCTCAAAGGTCTCTCTCTTCAACCGCCTGCGCTCTCAGACAGTCTCCACACGATACCTCTCTGTGGAGGACGGGGCCTTTGTGGCCAGTGCGCGACAGTGGGCTGCCTTCACACTCCACCTGGGTAATGACATCTGCAGGCCCTGGGGCTGGCACTTCACATACATTAGCTTATTTAACTTCCACCACAACTCCTTAAGGAAGGTAAACTCTGCCCCATGTGATTAAGGCTCAGAAACACAAAAAGACTTGACCACAGTCCCAATGAGCTGATGACTGTTTCAAGCTATTCTGACTCTGTTATCCATGCCTTTTCCCCTTATATCAGCTAAACTGCCTGCCCCCAACCCCTGCCCCCAGAGCAGACATTTGTGAGGATGGCCTCAGATGGCCTCTCCAGAATTAAAAACTTCAGTGTTAGCGGCTCCCCTGAGAACCACCCCCTCCCGCAGGGCCCATGTGTGATGTGAGGAAGAGCCAGAGGCAAGAAGGCAGGGTTTAAGGCAGAAGCTTGGGGGCAGCTGAAAACCTTGTCCCTTGCTTTTTTTTGACCCCCAGCTGATGGGCATTCTTCCCAAGGAGACTTCCTACCGCGAGAGGGCTACGTTCGCTATGGCTCCCTGGTGCAGCTCGTCTGCACGCTCACCGGCATCACTCTACCTCCCATGGTATAGCAAGGGAGGGTACACCTGGAGGGGTCCCCTCAGATCTATGCAGAGAGTGTGGCACACACAGGCAGGGCTGGAGAGTGAGGCCCCAAGGCATGGAGACACCTATTCTCACCCAGTGTCACTTAGGACCAGACAGAAGTCAAAGCTCAGGGGGAGTCTGCTAGTGCCTGTGTGGCTATTGGAGTAGCAGAGAGCCGGCTGGGAGGGCAGCCTCTGGATACCCAGGCTCCTTGCCACCACCGTTCTTACCACCCTTCCATTGCAGATCATTCGTAAAGTAGCCAAACAGTGTGCGCTCCTTGATGTGGATGAGCCCATCTCCCAGCTGCACAAGTGTGCATTCCAGTTTCCTGGCAGTCCCCCAGGAGAGGGTGGCACCTACTTATGCCTTGCCACAGAGAAGGTGGTGCAATTTCAGGTAAGAAGCAGAGAATACCAGCACCAAGTGTCCTGGAAAGTGAGAATGCAGAGAACCACAGAATGTAAGATCATCATCCTCACCATGGTTGCTACTTCCTGAGCAGCCTCCCATGGAACATTAAAATCATAGACCCCAGAACAGAATCATAGGATGTAGAAAAATAGTAATAAGTAATAGTATGAAGTGATATTCCTTCCCAAAGAATTTTAGAGTCATAAAATCGTGGGATATGGCTAGGCGCAGTGGCTCACGCCTGTAATCCCAGCACTTTGGGAAGCTGAGGTGGGCAGAACACCTGAGGTCAGGAGTTTGAGACTAAGATTGGCCAACATGGTGAAATCCCATCTCTACTAAAAATACAAAAATTAGCTGGCCATGGTCGTGGGCGCCTGTAATCTCAGCTACTCGAGAGGCTGAGGCAGGAGAATCGCTTGAACCCGGGAGGTAGAGGTTGCAGTGAGCACCATTGCACTCCAGCCTGGGTGACAAGAGTGAGACTCCATCTCAAAAAATAATAATAATAAATTGGGATATAAAATTGTAGAATGTAAATATAAATCATGATAGGTAATAGAGAGCAGAGAATTATTGAGAAAAGACTATTCGAAGCACAAATAAAGACACAGAATGTAGGAAATTATAGAATGTGGAAAATCATCATTATCATTAAGCAGTAGTACTCCCAAAAGAATATTATCATAGAATGTTAGGAGATTGAATTATAATTTGTGGAAAATAGCAAGTATTATTCCTTCCCCAAGAATATTCCTTCCCAAAGGAACAATATTCCTTCCCAAAGAATATTAAAATTGTAGATTGTTAGAGCATAGAATTGTACAAAGTTTAAAAAAAAAAATACAGAATTCTGGAATCCCAAGAAAAAACACCCTTAGAAATCAGCTATCCCAGGCCGGGCCAATGGTTCACACCTGTACTCCCAACACTTTGGGAGGCTGAGACAGGAGGCTCACGAGGCCAGGAGTTTGAGACCAGCCTGGCCAACATGGTGAAACCCTGTCTCTACTAAAAATACAAAAAAAAATTATCTGGGTGTGGTGGCCGGCACCTGTAATCCCAGCTACCCGGGAGGCTGAGGCAGGAGAATCGTTTGAACCCAGGAGGCGGAGGTTGCAGTGAGCTGAGATCAGGCCATTGCACTCCAGCTTGGGTGACAGAGCAAGATTCAGTCTCAGAAAAGAAGGATGGACGAAAGGAAGGAAGGAAAGAAGGAAGGAAGGGAGGGAGGGAGGGAGGGAGGAAGGGAGGGAAAGAAAGAGAGAAAGAAAGAAAGAAAGAAAGAAAGAAAGAAAGAAAGAAAGAAAGAAGAAAGAAAGAAAGAAAGAAAGAAAGAAAGAAAGAAAGAAAGAAAGAAAGAAAGAGAAAGAAAAAGAAAAAGAAAGAAAAGGAAGGAAGGAAGGGAGGGAGGGAGGGAGGGAGGAAGCGAGGAAGGGAGGGAAAGAAAGAAGGAGGGAGGGAGGGAGGGAGGGAGGGAGGGAGGGAGGGAGGAAGGAAGGAAAAATCAGCTAGCCCAACAAGCTTACTTAACTCTAAGTGAGAGAACTTAAGGGCACTGTCCAAGCTGAGGGGACAAGTGAACCCCAGAGCCTAGGATTAGTATCCAGTTCAGTCTAATGCAGAAGCCCACGTGCCATGCTGGCTCCCTACGCTGGTGGCCACCATGAGAAGCTTCGGCCTCGTCCCCTCGGGTCTCCTCCCAGGCTTCTCCCTGCCCCAAGGAGGCGAACAGGGCTCTGCTTAACGACAGCTCTTGCTGGACCATCATCGGCACCGAGTCGGTGGAATTTTCCTTCAGCACCAGTCTGGCGTGTACCCTGGAACCGGTCACCCCGGTGCCTCTCATCAGCACCCTAGAGGTGAAGCCGGGCGCTAGGGGCGTTGGGCAGGGGGACCCTGCCTGCAGTGGAGAGTGGGAGTGCTAGTGAGTGGAGGGCATCAGGTTCCCGCCCTGCTCGGTTCTCTCACCTCACCTGGTCCCACCCTCCCCCAGCTGAGTGGCGGCGGCGACGTGGCCACGCTGGAGCTCCACGGAGAGAACTTCCATGCGGGGCTCAAGGTGTGGTTTGGGGACGTGGAGGCGGAAACCATGTACAGGTACGGGGTGGGGAGGCAGCCTCCCTTGGGCCCTGGGGAGCTGGGGAAGGGGGCGCACGCGTCGTCAGAGTCGCCGCAGTTCTCACCCTGGTGCTCCACCCCCAGGAGCCCGCGGTCCCTGGTGTGCGTGGTGCCGGACGTGGCGGCCTTCTGCAGTGACTGGCGCTGGCTGCGCGCTCCCATCACAATCCCCGTAAGCCTGGTGCGCTCCGACGGGCTCTTCTACCCTAGTGCCTTCTCCTTCACCTATACCCCGGAATACAGCGCGCGGCCGGGTCACACCGGCGTTCCCGAGCCCGCCACCGACGCTGACGCGCTTCTGGAGAGCATCCATCAGGAGTTCACGCGCACCAACTTCCACCTCTTCATCCAGACTTAGGCGCGCCCAGGAATCCTGGCTGCCCACCGCGGAGGGCTGTGCCGGAGCCAGGCGCGGGGACGTGTTTCTGGGATCTAGGCCCTGCTTCCTTGCCCCTTTGCTGTAGAAGGGCAGCTGAAGGCTCACCCTAGAAAGCGGGCCTGGTGGCTCTTACCTGGCTCACTCCCTCCCTCCTCCTTACACATACAGGAAGACACGACCTAAGTGTGCTGTCTTTGTGTCCATCCTGTGTGGCTCTCCCTGTCTTCATCTCTTCTCACTCTGTCTCTAAACCTCTCTCTCTCCCCTCCCCCTCAGTACTTAGTCTATGAATCTATTTGTGTGGCCCTATCCCTCTGTCCTTTTCTCTCTTCAGCTCTCCCTGCCTCTCACACACAATTTCACATGCCCAGAGGAGCCAAGTCGGAGACATTTACCCTCCAGGCATCTGTGTCCTCTCTTGAAGAGAAAACACACAGCTTCACACACCCAGGCATAGGGGGCAAGCTCTTGGGGCACGAGGACCCTGGAGCACCAGGTCCTGCCTGGAATATTAGATCCACGTGGAGCACCGGGTCTCTCTGAGTCTCACCTGGGACATTTGGTCCCACCTGGAACACCAGTTCCCACTAGAGCACTGTGTCCTTCCCTGGAGCACAAAGACCTGCTCCTCCTGAGAATCCCTCTGACTGCAGCCAAGCAGAGTACCCTTGCCTGTGTTTGCTCCCTGGCCTACAGCTTTGGTGGCTGGGCAGGTGCCTGAACAGTGATGAGGTCTTGCCGCCTTAACTGTCCCCCCAGTCACTTTTCCCACAGGCCCAGCAGGATGCAGTCCTGAGGATCAGGGTTTCCACGGCTGCATTAAAATTAACCCTATCCGAGGCAGAGTTTGGTCTGTATGAGCCACCTCCCCAAGTGTGCCTCCCCCAACCCTCGCACCCACACACACAAAAAGGGGACCTGCACAGAAAGAAAATAACCATGAGTCTGATGGAGCAGAGCGCCTACCTTTTTGACATTTTCTAGAGGAGGAACAGGGTGCAGAGGCAGCTGGCATCCTGAGTCCTCGTCCCTGCCCTGGGGATGTTACTCTACTAGCTATCTCTCCATCCCAAGCAAGGGTGCACCCCAGGCCGAGAGGTGACCACAGGACCCTTTCGAAACAAAGCTTTCCCAGGATAGCCCTGGACAGAACTCCTGGGATTGACTGGGCAATAATGTAGTTGAGAGAGGGGCCTCTCTGCATGGGGCTGATGGACAGAATCACAATCTATTCCTGACCACCCTACCCACCCTCTACCTAGTCTGTGCTAGGTGGGGAAGAAAAACAACAACAACAACAACAACAACAAAACAGGCAGAACACTGGCTTGGGCTGTTGGAATCAAGGACACAGATAAGTATCATGGGTGCCAGCTACCTGTACTAGCCTCTGGTGGTGCCTGATGGGAAAACTGGTCTGAAATGTGGGTTCCAGGTTCTAACCCGCTGGGGAAGAACTTGACCTCCTAAGGAAGAGCTAATTTCTTGTAAAACTCCTCCTCCCCCAGGGTATGGAAAGTCCCATGAGAAAAAAAAAACTAACAATACCCAGAGGAGAGGAAACAGGGTATGTTCTTTAGCCTTCCCAAAGTCTTGACTAAATTCTGTCATCTGCGGTCAGCAGGCTGCAGCCCACTGTGAGGGGTGAGGAAGAAGTCTGTGGCCCCTGAAGGTGAATCTTGGTGGAGGAATGCAGCGAATGAGTTGAATGGGAAATATCCCTGAAATGAGTGCTTGACTCACCGTCCATGGTGGTGTTGAAGCAGGCAGCCAGGAGGAAAGAGGCTAAGAAGAGTGTCATAGCACATCACATGGGGAATTGGAGCTCAAGCGCTCATTGTCCAGCCCTGCCCCAAAGTCTTCCTTCACCACTCCTCAAGGCAGGAGTCCCAGAAGCCAACAATCCAGTTTGGGCCAAAAGCCGAGGCCCAGCCATACAGCTCTGTCTTAGTCCTCACCAATCTCAGGGGATCCTATAACCTTTGGTGTCACCAAGGTATCCATCTGGAAGTCTGTGACCAAAGTTCCAGCCCTGGCCTACCTTCTGAGTTCCAGCTGCTGAAACTATCCTTGGAGGTCTTCCTTGCACTGAGTCTGAAGCCATCTTATATCGAACTCCTTTCCCTCTCCACCTGCCTTGCAGCGCCAGCTCTAACTCCTTCCCCCACATCACCAGTCACCCAGGCCTAAGGATCCCACCTCCCCTTCCACACTACAATATGCCTCCTGTTTTCCTCTCCCTCCACTACTGCCCTGCCAGGTCATATGTCGCCTCTTCCAGAATTTCCCAAACTACCCTAGGTAGAACCAGTTATATAATTTGTGGGCCCCAGTGCAAAATGGCCCCTTGTTCAAAAAGTATTAAAGAATTTCAATTCGACTGAACACAGGATCAAAAAAAAAGAAAAGAATTTCAAGACAGTCACAGGAAATGATGAAACCAAGTGCACAGCCCTTTCAAGCACAGGCTGCACACCCGTGAAGCCAGCCCTGGCAGGTTTTTTCCTTGTATTACTGCAGAACCTCAGTGGGACCATGTCGGCTGCCCACTTTGGATCAAAGGTTTTATGTACATGCCGATTGTCCCCTCTAGGCTGTCAGCTTCATGGGGAAAGGAGCTTTTATCTCTGCATGTCCTATAGGGTGCATCACAATGTCTTGCATGTTGCGTTGGTGCTCAATAAACAGCGAATTGCATTACATGGCATTGGCAGATATTTAGATATTGCTAATGCAAAGTGAAACCAGCAGGTGGCACTGTTCTCCACCCAAGCATTACATTCTCATTTTATTTATATTTAAAAACCGGGCCTTAATTCCAGCCGTTTGGTAGGCCGAGGCGCAAGAATCACTTAAGCCCAGGTGTTCAAGACCACCTTGGGCAACATAACAAGACCCCCATCTCTACAAGAAATTTTAAAATAGGGCCGGGCGCAGTGGCTCACACCTGTAATCCCAGCACTTTGGGAGGCTGAGGCAGGCAGATCACGAGGTCAGGAGATAGAGACTAACCTGGCTAACACGGTGAAACCCCGTCTCTACCAAAAAATACAAAAAATTAGCCATGCGTGGTGGCGGGCGCCTGTAGTCCCAGCTACTCGGGAGGCTGAGGCAGGAGAATTGCTTGAACCCAGGAGGAGGAGGCTGCAGTGAGCCGAGATCATGCCACTGCACTTCAGCCTAGGCAGCAGAGTGAAACTCCGTCTCAAAAAAAAATAAAAAATTAATATACCGGTCACGCCATGGAACAATTCTATTAACATCTCTGAGTGTGGAGCTCAGGCATCTGTATTGTTTGAAACCCTCCCATGTGAATCTAGTGAGCAACCAGCGTTAAGAATCATGGCCCTAGTCAGTATTTCCTCCTCATTTTACAGATGGGGTAACAGGCTCCAAGAGAGGAGGCAAAGGTCACAGCAGATGGCAAAGCCTACAATTGATTCGAATCCTGCACTCCTACAGGGGCTCTGAGTTTCTCTTCTCATTCTACCACGCTACTGTGTGTAGGTGACATGTGTGTTGCAGAGGGTGAGGATGGGGCATGTAGTGAGGATAAGGCCCAAATCTCCCAATTTACCAGCTCTCATGCTGCCTGGTGTTCCATCATTATTAACAAGTTAGTCCCCCAGTTTAAGTACTGACCTTGGGATTTCTCTCTTTCTTTCTTTTCTTTTTTTTTTTTTAACTTCTATTAAGTTATAACCACAACATAGGTAAAATTATCTGATAGCTTCCCCCTGGGTAGGGCACAGACCTGTGAAGATGGCAAGGAAAAGAGGAAGTGGTTTTAAGGGAAGTGAAACCCGTAATACATCTATAAGGTTGTGGCCAGGCATAGTGGCTCATGCTTGTAATCCTAGCACTTTGGGAGGCCGAGTCGGGCAGATCACTTCAGATCACTTGAGGTCAGGAGTTCCAGACCAGCCTGGCCAACATGGTGAAACCCTGTCTCTACTAAAAATACAAAAATAGGCTGGGCGCGGTGGCTCACACGTGTAATCTCAGCTACTTGGGAGACTGGGACAGAAGAATCGCTTGAACCCAGTAGGCAAAGGTTGCGGTGAGCTGAGATCACACCACTGCCTTCCAGCTTGGGTGACAACAAGACTCTGTCTCAAAAAATAAAAATACAAAAATTAGCCAGATATGGTGGCGTGCACCTGTAGTCTCAGCTACTTGGGTGGCTGAGGAACAAGAATTGCTTGCACCTGGGAGGCACAGGTTGCAGGGAGCCGAGATTGTGCCACTGCACTCCAGTCTGGGCAAACACAGCAAGACTGTCTAAAGAAAGAAAAACAAACAAAACCATCTCTAAGGTCTTCCACAGACCAGCTCAAAATGGCCCCCTAGACAGGCTTGGCTCTGTTCCAGACCCTAAGGGACAAAGGCAGGCAGGGTAGCAGTGGCACAATAATGCATTTAGAGGGCCAAGTGATAAACCCCCACTACAGCTGGCTGCTTGCCACCAGATGGGCACTTTCACCTTTGCTATCTAATGTAACCTAATCATAAACCTTGTGGCATCCCATCATATTTACAGGTCCTCAAGGAGAGAGAATTATACAGGTTGTATATATCACAGGGCAGAAATCTTGCAGACCATCTTAGAATTCTGTCTACTCCGCAAACAACATAGCAAATCATAGGTAGGGGAGATGTGTTTCGCTTGTAGGCCTTCCCACACCCCATGCAGACATTGTCCCATGGTTTTGCTGCCTCCAAAGACTGGCAAGCTCATGAACAAAAAGTGGGCCCATGCCTGGCTTCTGTAATTTAGTGGTTATCACATTCACCTCACACGCGAAAGGTCGCCGGTTTGAGACTGGGTCAAAACACGAGATTTTCCCCCTAAATTTAGTGAGTTTAATCAAGGTTGGAAACAAACAGAAAACTAGTTAAACCTGTGCCTACACTTTGGCCAGGCGTGGTGGCTCACGCCTGTAATCCCAACACTTTGGGAGGCTGAGGCAGGCGGATCTCATGAGATCAGGAGTTTGAGACCAGACTGGACGACATGGTGAAAGCCTGTCTCTACTAAAAACACAAAAAATTAACTGGGCATCATGGCACGTGCCTGTAATCTCAGCTACTTGGGAGACTGAGGTAAGAGAATCACTTGAACCTGGGAGGCAGAGGGAGCAGTGACCTGAGATCACGCCACTGCACTCCAGCCTGGGCGATAGAGTGAGACTCCACCTCAAAAAATAAAAATAAAAAACAAAAAGTGGACCAATAGTGTCCAAAATCCATTTTGCATCCACTGCCCAATTCTCAGAAATAATATTGTATATTATCAGAAATAATCAGAGTTGGTTCTCCAGACAAAGCCCTATTCAAGGTTGACCACTGATGGGGCTATATCAGCCAGCATTTAAGATGGCTTCCAATGAGTCTCGTATCCAGGTGCTCCTGCCCCTGGGTAGTCTCTCACAATGAGTAGGGCTGACCTGTGTGACACATGCAATATTATGGAAGAGATAGTGGATGACTTCCAAGCTAGGTCATAGCTACGTAGATCACTGTAGCTTCCACTTGGCGGCTCTCTTGGATCACTTGCTCTGAGAGAAACCAGCTGCCACATCACAAGGACTGGCCATCAGCCCTATGTGGGTCCACACAATGAGGAACTGAGGCCTCCTGCCAATAGCCAGCACCAAGTTGTCAGAAATGTAACTGAGCCATCTTGGAAGTGGATCCTCCAGCCCAGTCAAGCTTTCAGATGACAGCAAGACCTGGCCGACATTGACTGCAACCTCACAAGATGGAGCCAGAATCACCTAGCTAATGCTCCTGAATTCTGACTCACAGAAACAATGCGAGATAATATGTATGTTGTTCTAAGCCCCTAAGATTGGGGTAATTTTAAATATCAATAGATAATATGGGGGTCTTCTTAAACTAACACTTTACCCAAAAAGATGGCACTGATTACACCACAATATATTGAGCACATACTGGGTGCTGAGCTCTGACTTACCTCCCTATAGGCTGTTGGAGCACAAGGTAACGGCTGGTAAAAGCTGAAACCCAAACCCAGAGGTCCTGACTCACAGTATCACACCATCCAAAGTGGCCCTAACAGGAATTTCTGCAACTGGAAATGTTCTGTGTTTGCACCACCTGATACAGTAGCCACTAGCCACATGTGGCTATTGATCACTTAAAACAAGGCTAGTGCAACTAAGAAGCAGAATGTTTATCGTTACAATTGCAATTAATTTAAATTTATAATATACCACAGTGCCCAGTGGCTACCATAGTGGACAGCACAGATCTAACAGATGTGAGGGCCTTCTACAAGACACAAGTTACAAGAACAGAGACCCACTCAACCTCACGGGACTCAGAAAAACAGTGTAGCAAAGTCTCAGGAGAGATTCAAGCTGACACGAGATTTGAGACCAGACTCACTGGTTCATAGGGGGTTTGTGGGGGCATGAACAGCCCCCAGTGAAGGAGCCTTGGGTGATATGAACCCCTTGATAGGCAGTGCGGTTGTGAGCACTCTAGAGCCTGACTGCCGTGGCTCAAATCCCACCTCTACAACTGGTAAGCTGTGTGGCTTTGAGCAAGGTATTTAACCTCTGAGATGTAGTTTCCCCATCTGTCAAATGGAGTAACCAATAGCAGCTACTCTGGAGCTCTGACAATTAAATGGGCTCTGGTATAAAGCCCTGAGAATGGGTTCATGGCCACATGGTGTGTATGCGAGGGTTTGCTCCAACTACCACCAATTCCTCTTTGCATCCTTTCCCCAACCCCAGTAAAGTACTGGGCAACATGGTGCCAAAGGAAGACCACCAATGCCCAAAGACCTGAAATTAAGGTTCGACTCTCCAGACACACTAGGGGCAGGTTGGGTTGCCCTCTTGGTAACAAGGATCCTCCCCACCTCACAGGATTGTTATGGTGGTCAAGAGAGACGGCCAATGCTATTTCCAGAGCCTGCTAGCCTGCCTGGCTGCAGCGGTGACCTGAGTGAAGCAGGCAGAGATGTTGGTGTGGAAAGCCCACATCTAGATGGGTGACTGCCACTCAGCAGCTCTCTCTTGTTGCCCTGCAGGCCGACAGCTGCCAATTTTTAAATTTCTTTTTCCCAAGAAAAGTGAGAAATCTGGATTTTTATGAGAAACCTCCTGATTTCTATGGATGGTAACTGATGCAAAGATTTTTGTGTTTGCTGTTTAAACACAGTGCCACCTAAACAAAACCTTGAAGTAGGGGTGATATGCTGCATAGGCCATCAGAGTGCATGTTCTGAAGTCTTCCCTCCTCTGTAGGCCCCTTCCTGCCTTCTTACATCTCTGCTCCCACCCTCTGCCCACCCCCCGGCATGTCTGGCACCCCATGGGGATTTGGTCAGGGGAGTTTCTTCATGCTCCACTGAGATCAAGGGGATACACAGCCCAAAAAGGATGACTTGTTATGACTAAAATGACAGAGGCAGGCAGTTTAGAAAGTACCAGGTTTTATTATCTTTTTATCAAAAAAAATCAGTAACAGACCAGTGTGAGAGGTGCCTATAGAGGAGGTGCTCACTCCAACACAGCCCGAGGAGAAGGGCACTGGGGGCAGAAGAGGACCCAGCCAGCTGGGACCCTGGGTTGCAGTGGTGACGGGAGCTAATGGCCACTGGTGCAGCAAGGGAGGGTGGTCCCCCTCACCCCAGCCACTGGGGTCAGGAGGAGACATGACCTGCCCGGGCTAAGCCACCAGGCCTCCCCTCTCGGGAGAGGGAGGATCCCAGACAACAGGCCCCAGCTGGGGCCTCATCAGCCCTCCCCCATTCCCCCTCCCCCTACCCAGGGAGACAAGGGTCGTCCCAGCACAGCTGAGGCTGTGACTCGTTAAGCCAGTTCAGTTCTCTAGAACAGTGCTGTCCAATAGATGGACATGCTCTCTGCTGTCAATACAGTAGCCATGAGCCACATATAGTGACGCCTCTAGAAACGTGGTTAGTGCAACTGAGGAAGGAATTTTTAATCTTATGTGATTTTAATTGGCTTAACTTTAAACAGCTGCATGTGGTTACTGTATTGGCTAGCACAGCCCTAGAACCTGAAGAAAGCAAACCAAAGAACACCAGCTGGGTCCCAAACAGAAGGCAGAAAGGGTAGAACCGTTCACCTCAACTATTCCAGCCCCATCAGAAGGCACCAGGAACAGGGCAAGAGAAAAAGGCAAAAACCCACCCAGCCACATGAAAATTCACTCACTCAACCATCCAGCCACATCAAACTGGAAATACCACACTCTTTCCTGAAAAAAATAGATTTATCTATTTTTCTAGAACCAAGGAAGAATAATAATATATTATAAGAACATAGACACAAATATCCCACCATCCCCTTCATTATATTTTGGGATCTATTAAAACAAAACAAAACAAAACAAAATAAAAAAAACTATGTTTCAGTACAAGCTATTTTATAAGAGGAAGCAGCTTCGGAAAGGGCCAAGGCCATGAGGAGCGGGGTTTAAAGTATAAAAAAAAACTGGGGAAGGGGTTTAATGAAAGAGAACAAAGAGAGAAGAGGGGAAGGGAGGCCCTATCTAAAGCTATAAATAGTAAAAAAAAAATTAATAAAAATCATCTCTCCGGCTCTTCTCTCATTTTCAAGAAACAAACAAAAACAAAAACCATTAAATAGAAACATAGCAGGTGCCGTGGAAATGTGCAAGAGAATGAAGACACCTCGGCACCTCCACACTCTTGCCCAGGCAGAGAGATACACTCTGCACAAAGGAATGAACAGTAAAAAAAAAAAAAAAACAAACAAACACTAAAAATAGATTTACAAATATTCTATAAATCCATCTCAGCATAAACTCTCAGCTCTTTTCCCCATCCTCCCCCGCAAATAAAAAAGGTTGATTTCCAAAAGTCACTTGAAAGAGCCTAGAATGGCCCAAGGTATATACCACAGAGACTCCCGTAGTGTGATCACGAGGACCCATTTACAGAAACATCTCAAGGCACGGGTGGTTCCAGTTCCTTCCCCCAGTTCCTGGCAGAGAGACCGGCTGTGAAAGGAAAGGAGGAAGGCCACCGCGGGAGGACCTCCAGCCAGGACTCCACACAACACCCGTTAGCCCCCTGGCTTCAGAGGGGCTCTGGATGAGGCATGGTCAGTATGGGCTTGAGGCCAGACCTAGATTCTTAACTGGAAATTTGAGAAGTGGTCCAATCCCAGGCTTGCCTTCAGAAAGGCGAAGTTGAACCCATTTTTCTGCCAGGGAAACTGAGGCCCAAAGATCAAAAAGAACCTGGCAGAACAGTAGAAGACAATGTCTCTTCTGAACACTTCAAAGGTAATCAGAGCTGGAGATACTGACAAGTCAGTATTAGGTTGACCTCACCCTACCCTAATGTCCACCCTTCAAAATCCCCTGGCTTCCCTCCCTGCTAAAGTCCAAGCCAGTGCCCACAAGCAAGCTTCATGCGTAGAACTCGTTGGTGGGGGCTTTCTTGTAGATGGGTTTCTTGCCCAGGTCATAGCTGCCTTCATCCTTCTTCTTCATACGGTACATGAGGAGGAGGATCAGGAAGACAGCAAAGAGGATGCCTACGACGCCACCCACAATCAGAGCTGGAGAGGAGGAGAGAGAAGAGGTGCCGGTGAGAGCTCCTCATCAGGACCTAGGGACCCTCTTTCCCCCACCATCAGTTCTCTTACAACCAGACGTCCTCACCGTCACCACTGCCTGTGCCAGGCAAGCTGACGCCTTATTGAAGTTGACCTCATGACCTCAGTTATAAGAAGGGGCTTGTTGGCATTTTAAGTCACCGAAGACCACAGGGCTAGTGGCAAGGCCACTACTTTTTTGTTTTGTTTTGTTTTGTTTTTGAGATGAAGTCTCACTCTGTTGCCCAAGCTGGAGTGCAGTCGCATGAACTCGGCTCACTGCAACTCTACCCCCCGGGTTCAAGCAATTCTCCTGCCTCAGACTCCCGAGTAGCTGGGACTACAGGCACGTGTCACCATGCCTGGCTAATTTTTGTATTTTTAGTAGAGATCGGGTTTCACTATGTTGGCCAGGCTGGTCTTGAACTCCTTGACCTCGCCCACCTCGGCCTCCCAAAGTGCTGGGATTACAGGCGTGAGCCACCGCACTCAGCCAAGGCTACTACTTTAACCCACATCTGCCTGAATCTAAAGCCCAGGCTCTTTCCAAACACCAAGCAGACTGCCCTGCAACAGCCTAGCACTAACTAAGCTAGGAACAGGAGAAAATGGTAGGCTATGGATATCCCTATAGACATATTTATCCTACAGTCCTTAGCACAGGGCACTCTCTAGCTTTCCCTGTGTGCATATTTACCTATATAGCCTACCCTTCATGGACAGGTATATGCATTCAAAGTGCACACGTGCAGAACATACTAATTCCAAGCTCTTATGTTACGATTACATGCAGAACTCGGTAGATAAGGCCTGGTTTTCACTCCTACCTCTCCTACTTCCTGGCTATGTGATTTGGGGCAAGTTTCCTTCATCTCCCTACTGCAAAATGGGAATAGCCATACCTTTCTGATACATTTGTCCTAAGGATTAAATAAATTAATCCACTCAAAGTGCTTAGAACAGTGCCTAGTGCATAGCATTTTCTCAAGATTCATTAACTGAAAAGGTTTGAGGTTTGTATCTGTGTCCCGGACCCCAAGAATCAGGTGTGCACAACAGGAAGTACTTAATAAATGACACGTTCAGGCTCTGAGAGGAGAACCTGCCTAGTGTCAGGCAAACATGGGCGTCTAATGGTGAGTGGGTCTGGCCTGTCCACTCTGCCAGGTGGCATGAATGACTCTTTCTTGTTTGCTAGGGGCAGGGATGCCTCACAGAATCCCTTCTGTGGCAGATTGAGTCCCCTAATTCGGTCTTACTCGGGCTAAGAAGATTAATTTTCCATCCCTGCACACACTACAAATCTATGTACACAATGGGGACAGAGTGGCACGGAGGAGTCAAGCGAGGTTCTTTCTTAGGTAAAATCCTATGAAAAAGCAACAATAAAATACCCCCAGGAGGTGCCAGAGAAGGCACATGGAATATCACGCATCAACCCCATTCTTGTCTCTATCTTTCCCTCTGACGGCCCCAGTTGCTCCATGAGGCCCTAAGTCTGCACTGGGACGACACACAGGGTCAAGTTTCAAGCACAGGCTTGGAAGCTGACTGTGGTCCTCGGTCCAAATGCCAGGTCTACCACTTCCCGATTTTGTGACTTCGGATAAGTTCTTTAGACTCAGTTTTGTGTTGTAGGGACTCAATGAGGGGCACAGGAATCACACAGCATACAGCAAGCATTTAATAAAGCTCCTGGGTTCTGATTAAAGCTTCTGGAATGGGGGATTCCACCATACCAGCTAACAATGTAACTTTTCAAATAAGGCTCTTAGGCTTGTGTAATTCTCAAATGGAAGATCAAATAGATAACCTGGCTTCAGTTCTTTTCTTACTATGTGGCCCAAAGCCTGGGCCTCAGTCTCCCCATGTGTAAGAAGCAGGTGCTTGTATTAACCAGTGGTTTTCAAATTTTTCTTTGGGAGCAATAGCACCTTTAGTTAATTAAAGCAAAACCTTATGCAAATCCAAAGCCTTATGCAAATCTTTTTACTTCTGAAAGAAAAGCAAAAAGAACTTTGGCTCCGATACCAGGAAGCCGGGGTCAGGGCTGAGGTGGGCCCAGTCACCTGGGGCTGTGCTCCCAGGAACCCTCTTTACAAGAGGCAGGTGAGACCTTTTATCTGTCCTGGATGAAGCCAGGCTCCGTCCCTATAGCTTAAGCCTTCTCGGAGCTGCTGGCCCTGCTGATTCCCAGGAGACAGGAGTTACCCAGCATGGGCCCAGGGTGCCCACTTGCCGGGCCAGTTCATCCAGACAGGCCCTCAGCCATGACCTTGAGGAGTTTCCTCCATCCCTCTTGTCAACACCCTGGGACAAAACATTCCTCACGATGCACATTCCAGTAAAGAACTCTCAACTGAGGCCAAATCAGAAAAATCCTTTACAGTGTGCAAAGTTCTTTCATATTTTATTTTTCATGGACTCATTATATCAACCCCAGGAGGTATCACTGTACCCATTTTACAGATAAGGAAACTGAGGCTGATCAAGTTCGAAAGCTTCTCAGCCAAGGTCACAAGGCTGCCAAGTGATACAGTAGCAGGAGGGGAAGCTAACCCAATTGGAAGGAGCCTCCAGACTTATAAGGGAAATTAACTTTTAATGATTAACTCCCAGATGCCAAACCTATACAGTGAAAGTCCTTTGAAAAATAAATGAGAAGGACTTAAGGCAAGAGAATGACTCAATGCCTATTTTCCAGAAGCCTTTGATAGGCACTTTTTCCTTTCCCTCCACCAGGCTGCACAGTCAGAGCCACCCTATAAGGGAAGTGTAGTCTTTCAATGTTCTAGGAGAACCTGAATGGGCAAAAGGAAGGGGCGCCAAGGAGCCTCATGGGCTGGAAGCATCCCTGCCTGCAGGTGCTCTCCCCACACTGAGCCCCTTTCCACCTTCAAGGCATCTTATAAGCAGCATGGGGCCTTACCTGCCAGGACCTCCGTTCTCTCAAAGATATTGCTGCCCTGCACAGTGCTGGACATGGACACCTTGTTAGACACATCCTCACTTGTTTCAATGGGTGAGATCCTCTTGGGAATAACCTCATTCTCCTCCAGTTTCTTGGTTTCAGTGGGGACTTGGCTCCCAGACCCTGCCTTCTCAGGGATATGGTTATCTAGAGGCACCTGGATGGGCAGAAAGGAGAAGAGACACTCAGCATATTTTGGAAGACTCAGGGCAAAGGGGACAGGGACATTCAGCCAGGCAGAGAATCTGGTTCTGCCATATTCAGCTGAACCATATGGTCCTGGAGCAGGAATTGGCAACAACCTCTCCACAATTATGCTGCCAAAATGCTTATCCCCAACTTTTCTAGTTTATCTGTCCCAAATGAAAAATGAATGTGACCAAGGGAACAGGGAAGCAGGTGCTCTCCTGCACTGCTGGCCACTGGTTATGCTAGACCAACCACCCTGGAAGCAGTTTGGCAAAACCTTAGACATCATTTGCGCTTTAAGGTAGCAGTTTTGCCCTGGAAACTCTATCGTAAGGAGTTCTTCAGAGACTGCGTGTTAAAGATGCTTGCTGCAGCTCCTCTGCCTGTGAAGTAGCCATTCTTTTATTCCTTTACTTTCTTAATAAACTTATTATCGCTCTGCAAAAATAAAAAAGATGTTTGCTGCAGTGTTATCATTTTAAAATGTTAAGAAATTATAAACCATTTTTCCATCAATAAAAGGAATCAGGTAAACTATTATGCAGCCTATAAAAATGACAAGAGCATTAAATTATGCAGGCAAATACTCATGAACAGTCTAAGTGAAAAACATAGTTCACAGAATTATATATATACTTTTTTTTTTTTTTGAAATGGCTCTGCCCACTGCAACCTCTGCCTCCCAGGTTCAAGCGATTCTCCTACCTCAGCCTCCCAATCAAGTAGCCGGGACTATAGGTGCCCGCCACCAGGCCTGGCTAATTTTTTGTGTTTTTAGTAGAGATAGGGTTTCACCATGTTGGCCAGGCTGGTCTTGAACTCCTGACCTCAGGTGATCTGCCTGCCTTGGCCTCCCAAAGTGCTGGGATTACAGGCATTAGCCACTGTGCCTGGCCTGTATATATACTTTTATATCAATGCTAGGAAATCGCTATAAATGTAGAGAAAAGGAGTTGGTGTTGACGGTGACTATCCCTGCAGGGAGGATGGCCTACCAGCAACCTACAAAATGAGGCTGGGGCCAGATTTTTTTGTTTGTTTAACACAGTCTGGCTCTGTCACCCAGGCTAGAGTGCATTGGCACAATCTTGGCTCACTGCAACCTCTGCCTCCTGGACTTAAGCCATTCTCCCACCTCAGCCTCTCAAGTAGCTGGGACTACAGGCACAATGCCACCACACCTGGCTAATTTTTGTATTTTTTGTAGAGACAGGTTTCATCATGTTGCCCAGGCTGGTCTCAAACTCCTGACCTCAAGCCTCCCAAAGTGCTGGGATTGCAGACCTAAGCCACCACGCCCAGCCCAGGGCCAGATTTTTAAAAAGCCTTCCTGCATAGTGGGGTAAGACCCCTCGGCCAGGCGTGGTGGCTCAAGCCTGTAATCCCAGCACTTTGGGAGGCCGAGACGGGCGGATCACGAGGTCAGGAGATCAAGACCATCTTGACTAACACGTTGAAACCCCGTCTCTACTAAAAAAAATAATACAAAAAACTAGCCGGGGGACGTGGCGGGTGCCTGTAGTCCCAGCTACTCGGGAGGCTGAGGCAGGAGAATGGCATAAGCCCGGGAGGCGGAGCTTGCAGTGAGCTGAGATCTGGCCACTGCACTCCAGCCTGGGCGACAGAGCCAGACTCCGTCTCAAAAAAAAAAAAAAAAAAAAAAAAAAAAAAAAAAAAAAAAAAAAAAAGCCCCCTCACTTATTCTGCCTATGGGGGCTGTATTTTCTGCCTCTCCTAATAGGTCTGCTATAGAGGAGAAAAGTGGAAGAGGCAGAAGCATGTAGCTACTTACCAATGGATGGATAACTTCAGGGCTGATTGTGGAGTCTTCCAAGTCATCTGTAAGGTCAGAATAGCTGTGTGAGTGTGAGGCCCATTACCCCAAGAAAATGACCCCTTCAGCCAGGGTTGGTGGTAGCTCCACCGTACAACCAGCCTCCAAATGCTCAATGTCCAACAAGCAAGCTTCTCCACCCCTACCTCAGTCATCTCATCTGTAAAATGGGGCTCCTCAGACCCACCCCCGGCTCTTTCACAGGAATGTGTGAGCTGGCTGCTGGGCAGAGGCTCATTTGCTTTAAACCCTTGCTCTGCAAAGTGTGGATCCAAAAACCAATAGCAACACCTTAGAGTTGGTTAGAAATGTAAACTTTCAAGGCCAGGCAGGGTGGCTCACACCTGTAATCCCAGCATTTTGGGAGGCCAAGGCGGGCAGATCACTTGAGTTCAGGAGTTCGAGACCAGCCTGGCCAGCATAGTGAAACCCTGTCTCTGATAAAAATACAAAAATTATCCAGGCGTGATGGCAGGCACCTGTAATCCCAGCTACTTGGGAGGCTGAGGCAGGAGAATCGCTTGAACCTGGTTGGCAGAGGTTGCAGTGAGCCAAGATCGTGCCACTGCACTCCAGCCTGGGCAACAGAACAAGACTTCGTCTCAAAAAAAAAAAAAAAAAAGTAGAATTTCAGGGCTGACTGAATCAACGTCTACTTTTTTTTTTCTTTTGAGACAGAGTCTCTGTTGCCTCGGCTGGAGTGCAGTGGTGCCATCTCGGCTCACTGCAACCTCCACCTCCTAGGTTCAAGGGATTCTCCTGCCTCAGCCCCTGAAGTAGCTGAAACTACAGGGGTGCGCCACGATGCCCAGCTGATTTTTGTATTTTTAGTAGAGGCGGGGTTTCACCATGTTGGTTGGCCAGGATGGTCTCGATCTCTTGACCTCATGATCCGCCCGCCTTGGCCTCCCAAAGCGCTTTGATTACAGGTGTAAGCCACCATGCCCGGCCAAAATCTACATTTTAACAAGATCCCCAGGGAATTAACTATTGAGAAAGAAAACTCTAACTGCAATATTAAAGCATTTACTGGATGACTATGTGAGATGATAGATATATTAACTAACTCCACTGTAGTAACTTTTTTACTATCTATATGTATCCCGTAACATCATGTTGTATGCCTTAAATGCACATAATAAAATTTATGTTTTTATTTTTATTTTTTTTCAAGATGGAGTCTTGCTCTGTCACCAGGCTGGAGTGCAAGCGGCACGATTTCAGCTCACTGCAACCTCTGCCTCCCAGGTTCAAGCAATTCTCCTGTCTCAGCCTCCCAAGTAGCTGGCATTACAGGCACCCGACACCACACCTGGATAATTTTTGTAATTTTAGTAGAAACGGGGTTTCACCATGTTGGCCAGGCTGGTCTCAAACTCCTAACCTCGTGGATCTGCCTGCCTTGGCCTCCCAAAATGCTGGGATTACAGGCATGAGCCACCACGCCTGACCATAAAATTTATATTTTTAAAAAACCAAACACACACGTACTGAGTGCTTGGTGGGTGCCAAAAGCTTTAAGTCAGTTCAGTCCCCACAACACTGATGTACTATCTTTATTATTCCCATTTTACAGATTAGAAAACTGAGGCTCAGTTCACACAGGGTGGAGGCTTGAACTCAGGACCATGTGACTCCAGAGCTAAAACTTGCAATTATTAACACCTCTCTGCACATAGGAGGGACATTTATTAGCTGTCTGGCCTGGCCTGGAGGCCTTGGGCCCTTCACCCATCCCACCCCCACTGAAGCAGGGACTTGTTCTTGGTTTCCCAACTGCATCTCTGCCCACTCATGCCCCCTCCCGCCCCATCCCCACTTCTAAGCTGCTACTTTTCCTTTATTTTTTTTCTTTTTTTTTTTGAGACAAAGGTCTCACTCTGTCACCCAGGCTGGAGTGCAGTAGCATGATCTTGGCTCACTGCAGTCCCAACCTCCTAGGGTCAAGGGATCCTCCCACCTCAGCCTCCCAAGTAACTGGGACTCCTACAGGTGCATGCCACCATGTCTGGCCAATTTTTGTGTTTTTGTAGAGACAAGTTCTCACCATGTGGCACAGGCTGGAACTTTTGCTTTCAGAGAAAGGAAAACACTCTATGGGTCCTCTTTCCCCACCCCAACCCTGTCCTGCCACCCATCCTACCCTCACCCCACCCCCACCATGCCCTGCAGCAAAGAGAAGAGCCCATGAGGACAGGTTCAGGCTGGAGCTCAGAAAACCCAGAGCTACCAATGACTTCAAAGCAGCACACAGCTTGTCCCCAGGGGCTCTCAGGGATGGAAAAGTTTAATCCGTTACTTTTGTCTCCCCTTTTTTTGAGAAGGAGAAAGGGCATTCTAGGAAAAGTCCCACAAAAATCCAAGTCTCAAGGCATGGGCATCCTCCGGGTTGCTTAGGCCACCACTCCCACCAGCTTTGTGCCTACACCTGCCCACCACACCTTCTGTACCCAGATCTCCAGAGCCAGACAGCTCAAAGTCATCAGATTCCTGCCCGGGTCCCACTACATCCTCATCATCTGGTAGGGCTCCGGAGAAGTATTGGCCTTCTAGGAGGTCCTGTGGGTCGATGACCTCAGTCTCTCGGATCTAAGATAAAGAAAGGAGACACATCAGCCAACATCCCCAGTGCTCCATGACAGCCGATGCCCGAAAGCTAGTGAAGTGGGCATTCAAAAACTAAAAAGAGACCAGGCCAGGGCCTGGAGACCTGCGTCCTGGATCCCACTCTACCTCTAACTCGCCGTGTGTCCTTAGGCAAGTCTCTTTCCCATTCTGGGCAAATAAAAATAGTACATGAGGCAGGGCACTGTGGCTCACACCTGTAATCCCAACACTTTGGGAGGCTGAGGCAGGCAGATCACCTGAGGTCAGGAGTTCAAGACCAGCCTGGCCAACACAGTGAAACCCCATCTCTACTACAAATACAAAAATTAGCTGGGCGTGGTGGCTTGCGCCTGTAGACCCAGCTACTTGGGAGGCTGAGACAGGAGAATTGCTTGAACCCGGGAGGCGGAGGTTGCAGTGAGCCAGGATCACGCCGCTGCACTCTAGCCTGAGCTAGAGTGAGACCCCCGTCTCAAAAAAAAATAAAAATAGTAAATGAGGTAATAATCAAAGTATTAATATGGCTAGGTATCATTTACCAAGCACTTGCTGTGTGCCGGGCCCTGTTTTAGTAACTCTGGAGGCATGTTATTCACTTATTTTTATAGCCGAGAGAGTCATTTTCTTTTGGTGACACAGCTGGCGGATGGAAGAGCAAGGATTGCACACACAGGGCTGCCTGACTTCAGAGCCAGGAGTCTCCATGCACAGGGCCCTGGGATGCTACACTCCAGGGCTCTGTGATGCAGTGGCAGCTGATTCACACAGGGCAGGGAGTGGGCTGCTGGTTCTGGTCTTGCCCAGTCCAGGACACTTTTCCCAGCTGAGTCAGTCTGGGCCGGGACAGACAGGGCTGCCTCACGCACACCCTAAGACAGCCTCAGGTCAGGGCACTGCCCAGACCTGATGACTCAGGAGTGTACTCTTGGATTCAGTCTTGCCTTCCAAACATCTCCCACAGGTCTGCTCTGCTGCCAGCACCATGCAGACACCAAGAGGCACAATCCTCACCTTCACAGACCATCCACTCCAGTACCCATAAACATCACTCAGCCACTACCCCATGGAGACACAGCTGATCATGACAGAGTCTTAGGTCCACTCCTACCAAACAGCTTGCCAAAGGAAAGTGTCAAAGGTCCCGGGCAGCCCTACAGTACATCAGGTACCCTGCTCCCATCCTGTAGCTCCACAGAGTGGGAACAAAGCACCCTCAAGAGCACAGGAAACATTTGGATGCCCATCACCCTTCCTCCAGCTTCTGGGCTCAGGCTTCTGTTTGCCCAGAGAACAGTTGCTCTGAGCAAAGTTCATTATTCTATTAATTAATTCCAACATTAAAGTGCCTAGTATTTGCCAGGAGAGTTGGGGTTTTCATTAAGTTCAATACACCATGCCCCTCCCGCTGTAAGACATTGCCATCTCCAGACCCCATAACTGCAGGAGCTGGGAGTCTGCTTAGAATCACAGAATTCCAGGACCCAAGGAGCTCCTGTCCTCCCGTTTCACACAACTTGAATCTGAGCCTGGAACAGGGCAAGGACTTGCCCAAGGTCACACAGAGCGTTCACTACATAACTCAGGATAGAACCAGGTCAGGTCTCTGTTTCGGGCACCCCAGGCTTGTCCTTCACACAGCTGAGACTGCCATTGACAAAGAAGGGGGTGTGAGAAGGAACATCTGTCCCTAAGATAAGGCTACTGTCATTGCAGGAGAGGCCCAGGAAAGCTGCTTTGGAGCCACTCCTGTACTCTCCCCCCTGGGCTTCCGGGGAGAGGCAGGTGGAGCCTGACCCTCATGCCCCTCTTCCACCCCCACAGAGGGAGGATGCTGGATTCCCGGAAGGGAGCGGGGTCAGGCTGCAAGAAAGGCAGTGGCCAGGAATCACTCTCTCCCCGGGGAGAGGGGAGAATCTCTGCCGAACGCTTGGCACCCATCGGGGTGGAAAGCCAGAGAGGTTAAGTCCTGGTCAGAGATGACTTCATGACTCGGGAATCAGGAGTTGCTGGGCTGCTGGTGCTGGAATTCAAGCCCCCGCACATAGCCCGTGCCTGTGGCTTTGGTTTGGCAGAGCAGGAGGAAGGCTCCCCATGGCTGCCCAAGTGCCTATACCTAAGGGCAGGGTCCCTGGGCTCCTACTTCCATCTCCGGCGGCAAATCCCCCAAGAACCCAAGTGACAGGCCTTAAACAAGCACACAGCCTCTCTAGGTCCTTTGAATAGTCCCTTTTTGCAGAGATGGAAACAAGGGCTCAGAAAAGTAAAGTCACTTGTCCAAGGCCACACGAGCAGGAAGTAATCACACTGGACCAGAACCCAGGCATCACTCACCTGGATCTTTAACCACAAACACATAAACACATGCATGAACACATATGCACACATGAACACAGCCTGCCCCAGGCTCCAAGGGAGCCCTGTGAAGTAGGGGCAGGGAGGGTCAAATCCAGCCGGGAGAAGGAAAGAATGGTACACTTTGGCCACTTGTTGACCAGGTCAAAGTCCTCAATAGGGGCTGTAGTTCCATCAGGAGATTTGTCTCAGGCTGAGAGACTTTTTCCCACTCCTCATTGCCCCTGGGAGCCACGGAATGTTGTTTATGCATCCAGCCTTTCTTCAGTATGTGAAAGTGCTAAGAGATATTTCAAAACAACCCATGGGATTAGCATGCCCATTGGCTGTTAGGAATTACCTCCGTTTTACATTAAAGAAATGAAGGCAGCCGGGCGCGGTGGCTCAAGCCTGTAATCCCAGCACTTTGGGAGGCTGAGACGGGCGGATCACGAGGTCAGGAGATCGAGACCATCCTGGCTAACACGGTGAAACCCCGTCTCTACTAAAAATACAAAAAACTAGCCGGGCGAGGTGGCGGGTGCCTGTAGTCCCAGCTACTCGGGAGGCTGAGGCAGGAGAATGGCGTAAACCCAGGAGGCGGAGCTTGCAGTGAGCTGAGATCCGGCCACTGCACTCCAGCCTGGGAGACAGAGCGAGACTCCGTCTCAAAAAAAAAAAAAAAAAAAAAGAAATGAAGGCTATGAGCGAAAGTGGGTTGTGAAGTTCTTGCAGCCAAGTCAGCAGCAAAACCAAGGCTGAAACCAAGATTTATTTCCAGTTCAGCCCTCTTTGTGGGCACCTGTTCATCCTTAACCCTTCATTTTTATATTCAGTTTCCAAAAAAGAAACTAGTCTAGTCTAAAGTCACCCCGGGGCTCCGTGGCATGGCCAGGATTCGATCCTATTCCAAAGTTCTGGAAAAATGGAGTCTTCAAAGGCTGCATTTAGATGAGCCCAGGATTTCCCTCCTACAGCAAGTCAAGGGGCTGGGAAGAAACTTCTTCCAGCTCCCAGTGGTGATGGGAGGACAGAGGGAATTAAATCTCTCCTTCAGCTCTGGAAGTCCCCTCTCTGCCCTGTTTTGGTCCCTTCTCCACCCATGACCTCTGACAAGAAGGAAGGAATCTCCCAAGTGGGTAAGAGCCATTTAGGACTAGGCCAGCAAGACAGGACCAAGCCCTGTGGGATTGTGGGCAATGGCTCTTTTTTCTGTAAAGGTTGGGAAGTCACCAGCGGCCCTCCTCTCCTCCGCCCTCTTTTCAGATAAAGCCTGAAAAGTCTGGGGTGGCTTTGAAGAACCAGGCCACCCAGCAGCCAGATCCAGCCCTGACCAGAGATGGACCCCGCCCTGCTCCTGGCTAAGAATGTGGTCTCTTCTCCTCAGCTCACCCCACCTTTGCCCAGGCATGTGTGTTCATGTGTGTACATGCAAAGGCACCCTCTGGGCCCTCAAGTCTCCTTGTATTTTTGTCCCTTTCATGAGCACACAACAGAAATTACCAACTAAATAAGACAGTGGTGGCTAGGCACAGTGGCTTAATCCCAACATTTTGGGAGGCCAAGGTGGGAGGATCACTTGAGCCCAGGAGTTTGAGATCTGCCTGGGCAACATGGTGAAACCCCATCTCTACAAAAATTAGCCAAGTGTGGTTGTGCATGCCTGTGGTCCCAGCTATTCAGGAGGCTGAGGTGGGAGGATCACTTAGGCCCAGGAGGTCGAGGCTGCAGTGAGCCATGATTGCGCCACTGCACTCCAGCCTGGGTGACAGAGGAAGACCCTGTCTCCAAAAAATAAAAAATAGGGCAGTGGGCCTGGGTCCCACAGACCCTGCCGGCCCTGTGGCTGGTGGGGATCTGGGATTAGCGCCTAGGGGTTTAGAGATCCTAGATTCTTCCCCAGACTGTTGGGGAGAAAGAAGGGAGGGCAAGTGCTCTTTTGTTCTATAGAAACTAACACCTGCCAACAGAAGGTATCTGATTTTATAACCTAGCAAACAGACAAGACAACAAGGGACTTTGCCAAGGTCATCCAAGCAGCTGGCAGCAGAGATGGACTTAGAACCCAGGTCTCCTGGTTCCCAGACTGGAATTACCTTCTCTCCCCTTCAAGGGTCTTGGCTGCCCCTAAGGGTCTCAGCAAATCCACAGGCAGCGGCTGTCATTACAGTTATACTCCCCATCTAGTCTTTTGGCTATAGGCATGAAGCTACGAAAAGATCCTATCCCAACCCTATCCCCAAATCCTATGGTTTCTGTCACTCCAGGAAAAGCATGAGTGACTAAAAGGAGTATCCACTACATGCCAAGCACCATGCTGGGTACTTCGTTTATACGAGTTCATTTAATTGGCAAAACAGCTTTGCAAGGTGCTCTACCCATTTTGCAGACGAGAAAACTAAGGTTCAGCTGAGTCACTTATCCAATGCCATGCAACTAGAAAGCAATAGAGCTGGGATTCAAATCCAGATCTTTCTCAAGACCACATCCTAACCACAACTAGGCTTCTCACTGCCACCCACTCTTCACTTCTCTCCAGCCTAACCTGCCAGTCTACAACACACTGCCTGGGCCAGGGCTCCAGGGCACCCCTGCTCCTGCCCAGGAGTAAACAAAGATGAAAGTGATATTGCTTAAACAAAGGAACAGAAACTTGGCTGGGGCACCAGGGAGGAGTTCAGGGTCTGGGCTTGGATAACTGTGAACTAATGAGAGCCTCCCCGCACCTGGCTCCTCCCCAGGGGAGGTAGGGTTGGGGACACACCTGACCCTTCTATCAGGAGGCAAGACCAGAAGGGTAATAATTGGGTAAGCCAAATTTAGTGGGGAGAGGGGATGGCAAGTACCTGGGGCTCCAACACCCAGACCCACCAGAATGATTTCTGGCAGGTGACCCCCAGCAGCGTACACTTGCAGTAACTGTTCTTCCCCACCCCACCCACTTCTTTAAGGGCCAGACATTCCCCAGAATGGCTAAAACCTGGGGCCTACAACTGTGACTCTACCACCCGGAGTGGTTGTGCATCAAGGCAGATTCACAAGTGTGAGTTCTGCCACTTCCTAACTATATGAGCTTGGGAGTTTATTTCAGCTCTGAAATCCTTGGTTTCTTCTTTTGTGACTAGGGCTGGTAGCACCTTGCGGGTGATGAGGAGTAAGTGGAATGCATTTGTGTGTGCAAGGGACCCAGCACGTGGCCTGGTACACAGCAGGTGATCAATGAATAGTGGCTGTGATTAACCCCCACCTGCCTTCCTGGCCAGTGGGATTAGTGCTCAAAGGATCAGAGGCCTGGGAAAACTTGCAGAGGCAGTTCTATTGCTGGAAGGAAGCTAGCCTGGGGACAGGGAGATGCTGCTTTGCAAACTGTAAAGGAATATAACCTATAATGGGTTATCATTTTGCTTCTGAGCCCAGAGACTTTTCAACCAATCAGGTCCCTTCAGACTGTGGAAAAAAAGATTCAGAGATAGAGACCTGCCCAAGGTCACACAGCTTTGACCACCTGTCCTAAGCAGATACAGGTAAAGACTATTTTTATTTTCCCCGAAGGTGCAAACGACAGTGATCAGAAACACCTGAAATTCTACTTGGGGACCTGGGTCCCCAGGAACAAAAAAAAAAGTATTTAGAAGGTAAAAAGAAACTACACACCAATCCATGGTCTGGTGGTCTGGTGCCTGCCTGAATGGTTAAACCAGGTCTGGGGTGGGGGTGGAGTGAGGGTTCAAATGTCGCCTTCAAGGTCGGGTTACTCTGAACACAATCACTCAGGAGAGAGCCAGGCCTGGCACTGCCAGCAACCAGCTTTTCACCAAGCCCCAAGGCAGTCCATTCCCACAGCAAGAACTCCAGGATCCTAGGGTGCCAGCTAGAAATGGGGGAAGGGTTCAGGAGCCTCTGGACGTCTCCCTGCCAGGAGCTGATCCAGCACCTTTGTTATCAACTCCCTGGATGATCGTGGACAATTCCCTTCTCTGAGCCTCAGTTTCCCAATCTGTAAAAGGTCTCAGAGACAAGCCTCCCTCTGTCCCAGCCCGGTAACCAAGCTGGGCATTGCTCCGATTACTGGTGGAGACAGCCAGGAGGGGTCTGGCTCCCTCAGGGCCTCGGAGACAGAGGTGCATTGAAGCTGGAGCTTGTAATCTAGGCAGCAGATCCGAAATCCCTGCTGGATCTGAGGGCTAGGGAGGCTCTTGGGATGTAAACAAACCTCCTGTGTTCTCAGAGCAGAGAGCCCACGCTGTAGCCTTGTCTCAGTTGATTAGATCAGCCCTGGGTCTGGCTTCCTGCCTCTTCCCAGCCTTCCTCACCACCCCTCAGAGAAGCCATCCTCCAGACCAGGTCAGTCTGTCCCACAGACGGCTCTGGCAGGGCTTCCCCAAGGCAAGGAGTATCCCCACTCTGGATAGCCGGGCCAGCCATGTGCCACAGCTGCCCCCACGCCCAGAGGCTGGAGTGACACCGCCAGTCCCCGCAGGCCAGCCACTGACTGCTGGGCTTCACCAAGTCACTGTTTCCACACATACCAGCCTCTCCCTGCCTCCCCTTTCCATTACCCCAGGTGTCACCTGACCAGCAGCCTCTTCTACTGTGCCAGAGAAAACTGGAGCAGCCGAGCTCCCTGGCCTGGAGGACGGGGGAGGGGTGAGATGCAGCCTGAAGGGGTGGGAGCTGCTGAATAGGGAGGTCTGGGCTGATGGTGGGGGTTGGGGGAAACTGGAGGCATGAACAAGGCTGGGAAGTGGGGGAGGGAGGAAGGATGACTGTAGAAAGGTCAAAGCCAGAAAGAACTGCTGAGATCAGAGTGACCTTTTGGGTAGTACTGAAGCCCCCTGAAAAGGATAAAAAGGTCTAAACCCCAATAACCATAACTCTTAGTTTACATTTTCAACACATGCACAGACACCACCTCCCCAAAGCTAAACTCTGGCCAGGTTAAGTACCCTTGTCTAGGTGCTAATAAAGCCAGAACTTTACAAGTTTGCCAAACACCGATTATGACCTTTGAGTGCCACAGGTGTTTTATAGAGGACACTGGGGTTCACATCAACAAAGTGACGTACTAACTGTGTGTGTCCCTGGGTGAGCAGCAGAGCTAGGACAGGGACTGGAGTTTTCTGTACCGTTTTTCAGTCACCCAGCCTTCAGCAGACAGGACCAGAGAGGCCCCAGTGAGGTTCGAGAATGCGCCTAAAGGTCACCACTGAGTTAATGACAAACCAGCCCAAGAAGTCAGGCTTGTTCTTCTAAGGTTAAATGAGACCCCAACTGTTGACATATGTGTTCTCTCTCCTCCCTCTCTAGGGCACCACGCAGTGAAAATATACGAGAAACTGGCTTTTCAGAACACTATACCTTTTCTGTCTACCAACACCTCACCCCTCAAAGTGCTATTTGCAATTACTCAGCCTCCTTAAGAGTAGAAACTCTGCCCCTCCAGCACAGGAGGGTGACCCCAAGTCCTGGGCAGTGTCCAGAATGGTCCGTTACCCTTGGCAAACCCCCTGCCCCCTCTCCCTCCAGGCTGCAAACTGTTCAGCACGAGGCTCCAGCAAATCCCAGCAGGAGAGGTGGGGCTGCCCAGAACTGGTTCTTGTTTAAACATAAACCCATTCAATAATTAGCAAACAGCCCACTTCTAAGATAAACAAATAGGAGATTCGGACTCCAACAGCCCCACCCTAGACTTCTCCCTTCCCACCTCCCAGTGTGGGGGTAGATAAGGGGGATAAGGGGGATGGGAGAAAGCTTTCCAGGAGGAGATAGGACCCCCTGGCATGAAGGTGGCCTGGGCAAGGAAGGGAACTGTCACTAAGTAACACCTCCTCCCTACCAGGCATGGCACTAGGTGCCTTTATTTACAGGTCTGTCGTCTCCTCTAAGCTTCGCCACACTGGTATCATGATCTTCTTTTTTTTTTTTTTTTTTTTTTTTTTTTTTTTTTTTTTTTTTTTTGAGACGGAGTCTCGCTCTGTCGCCCAGGCTGGAGTGCAGTGGCCGGATCTCAGCTCACTGCAAGCTCCGCCTCCCGGGTTTGCGCCATTCTTCTGCCTCAGCCTCCCGAGTAGCTGGGACTACAGGCGCCTGCCACCTTGCCCGGCTAGATTTTTGTATTTTTTTAGTACAGATGGGGTTTCACCGTGTTAGCCAGGATGGTCTCGATCTCCTGACCTCGTGATCCGCTCTTACTAGTTACATGAACTCAGTCCTGCTACTCAACCTCTGAGCCCCAGCCTCCTGATCTTCTTAACAGACCGGGAGGCTGGGGCTCAGAGGTTGAGTAGCAGGACTGAGTTCATGTAACCAGTAAGAGGTGGACTTAGCATGTCTGGAGTTAGGTCTGCCTAACACCAAGCCAATGTTTCAATGCCCTCTGGCCAGCCCCAGGAAGCAAAGAGGGGTCATCACAAATATCAGAAAATCCTGGGGTCAAATCAAACCTGAACGGTACCAGCTTTTGCTCTGTGAAAAAATGCAGGCCAGTTGCAGCCTCAGTTTTGCCTTAAAGGGGAAAACAGTACTACCTGCTCTGCAGAGGTCTAAAGCCCAATTTTGAGGACTGGCTGCACAATGTACAATGTCAAAGTCCACACGCAGGCAATGTACAATGTCAAAGCCCACACATGAAAGTGCCGGCCCTAGTACAAACATTTCCTGTATGTCCCCTCAAGGCCCTGGACACTGAAACAATGACTCCCAAAGGACGAGGTAAAACTCTGAGCGCATTCCAACACCCCCACCACAGGGCTGTCCTATTAGCCAAGAGTTTGAAAGGAAATGGGTGACTCAGGCAGGCTACGCTAGCATGCAGTGACTCACAGCACTCGGTGCAGCCCCTTACCCCAATTTTAAGCGATCATTTGGAAATCACACCTGCCTGTCCGGTCTGGGAGGTTGAAGGACAGCTAGGAGCCAACTTCTCCCAACAGGGAGCTGGGGCTGGGAGCCCAGCCTGGCTTCCCCAGCTCCTCATTCAGGCAAGCTCAGCACTCAAAGTCCTTGGAAAAGCCCTCTGTTTCTAGGAGCTGGGGATGGCAGGAGCCGAATGTCCCCTCACCCCCACTTCTCTTCTGAGACTGGGATTTGTTTAGACTTTACCAAGGAGACCAGGAAAGGGCCCCTCCCCTCATCAATGGGCTCTCTGGGCAGGAAAGACCTTAGAAGGCAATGGTCCAGCCTCCTTATTTTAGAGTTGGGGACACTGAGACCCAGAGATAGGGCATGTTTGCTCAAGGTCACCCAGCAATGCAGAAGTAGGACCTAAGGTATCTACCTTCAAACCCAGCAAATTTCCTCATCTGGAATATTCTGAGGACACTCAAACCAGACACCTCGCCCTATCAGTCGGACCTGATTCTGACCTTAGCAAGCCACTGCATTCCTCTGAGCATCCATTTCCTGTAAAAATAGAGAAAATAGTACCTTGCAGTACGGGGAGATATTCATACTATCAATAAATAACATTAATGAACCATTTAGAATAAAGTTACATGCATGAATTTATTCATTCATACAAGCATTTCCTGAGTACTAACTAGGGGACAGGTATTTCACAAAAACAAATAGAGCAGAGTTCCTGCCCTGGGTGTATGGGGGTGGAGGGGGAGAGGATTCAGAATTTGGTGAAGTATGTTCATTCCCTCTTAATTCCTTCAAGAGAGAGACCTCTTTTGAATAGTAGGTACTTAAGTTATTAATCAAATTCAGAGATGGAAAGGACTCGAGGCCACCCTGTTCAAATCTTTCATTTTAAGATGGGGGATGTCAGCCCAGCAGGGAAACAGGCCTTCCCCCAACCTCATGGAACCCTCCAAATCATGGCCCAAATATTTTCCTGGGTGTTTGATAACTCCCTGGGCTCGAGAAGTCCCAAGAGCTCTCACTGTTCACTCAAGGGTCCTAGAAGTCCCTAGGCTTCCGCCCCACCCCCGCTCAAGAAGAGGACGCTGTAGAAGACCAGAAATGTCCTTAAACTATCGAGTACACTTGATAGGTGGGGGACACTTCCCCAGAACTGCCTGGGCCTGGGGCCAAGTCAGTAGGCTGCCCCTGGGTAGAAACACCTTTGGGTGGAGGGGACTCCCTAAACAAGGCTGCCTTTAATTGGCCTGAGAGGGAGTGGCAGGAAGGCAGATCAGGGAATGCTCCCAGCTGGACAGGAAGAACTGGTTTAGTATAGCAAGCCCAGCCAAACAGAGAGGACAGCTGGGTACTGAGCCTGGGTTCCCTTCCAAAACATGGGGGTGGTAAGGGGAAGAATGATGGAACAGTGGGGGGAACACCACTCACAATGGGAGGACTACTAGTCAGAGATCCTGGGGTCCTGGATGCTCTCTGCTAACTCAAAGTAGTGCCATTTTACCTCTCACATTTGGAAAGTGAGCATAATAGAATCCCCATGTGATAGGTCTTTTTTGTGAGGATAAAATGCACCAGATCTGTCATATAAAAAGTACTCTATCAATCCTAGCTGCTATTAGCAAAGTCCTTCTCCCTGGGCCTCACTGTTCTCTACCTGCAAAAAGAAAAGGACACGCTGGATCATCTCTTCAGTCCAAGCCAACTGTGACTAGGTCTGATTTTTCCAACCACAACCTAGAACAGAGGGAGGGGATAGGCCAAAGGGGAAGCCCTGTGCCCCAGTTACAGGCAGGAGGTCTGTGACATTAGCCAGGAAGGAGAGAGCTGAGGTCAGGATGAGACTTGACACCTTTCTCAGGAAGCAGCTGCCCAGGGCTGATGTCTCCTCCAGCTGATGGGTCATCCAGGCAGGACTGACACAGTCCCCTTCCCCCAAACCACATCCTTCAGAATGCCCCCAGGACACAGCTGTCTGCTCAGCACCCTGAAGCACCTGCAGGCTTACAGCCCCTGGGAGGAAACTGGCATGTGATTGGGCACATGGTGACCTCAGCAACCTCCTGGGTCCTTTCCTCTTTTACCCTGTACTGTCCAGGAGGTATCCCTTGGGATGCTTCCCCAGTTGCTTGACCCCAACACACCCTTCAGGGCCTAGTTTAGAGCACTGCGCCAGAGGCAGAAGGCTTGGGTCCTCAGCTACTAACCTTTCAGGCAAGGTAGCCCTTGGTTTAGGTTAAGTCATCACCTTACTGGCCTTGTTTCCTTCCCACCTCAGAATTCCTTTGTCTTCCAGCCTAAAATCTCAACCGATTCTAAACCCGTCTTGAGTTACCAAGTATGGGACGCTTGGAGTGGCACAAAGCATAGAAGCTAAAGCAGAAACTTGAAAGCCTGGCTGCCTAAATTTCAATCTGACTCACCATTTATTGTTTATTAACTGTGTGACCCTGGGCAAGTTACTTAACCTCTCTAGCCTCAGGACCAGTTTAAGAACAATACACAGTAGGATTGTTGTTGGAATTAAGCTCCTTGATATACCCATTAGAAAGTTATTAGAACAATGTCTGGCCCCCCCCCACAAAGGTGCTAAATGTTTGCAATCATCATGGCATGCCTGGAATTGTGCTGAAGTATTGCCTAGGGTCTCATTCATTCCTCAAGAAGAGCCTGCAGGCAGAATCAACCTTCCCCTAAGTAAATTCAGAGGAATAGGAGCCCCAAGGCTTTCAAAGAAATTAACATTAATGGTTAAACTGCAAGGACTCACTCTCTCTGAAAACTGGAGCTAAAGGGCACAAAAGGGGCACAAAGCTCAGGCACCAGGGGACAGATTGCCTTCACCAGTAATTCCCATGCCCCCAGTTTCCCAGATGAGATTGACTCCCTCCTCCTCAGCTGGCTGTGGGGATGGATAGAGCTTCTGCTGGCCCAGGGACAGTTATGACAGAGACCAGTGGACAGTGAGAAGGTTTCTCTGGGCTGATCGAGGCCTTCTCTTACCCAACCCTCTTCACCTCACTCAAGGTGGATGCTTCAATTTTCTTATCTGCAATTGAGAAAAAATGAACACACTTCTTGCAGAAAGCAGAAGCTCAGCTCCTCGCTAAATGTTGAGTCTAAACCATTCCTCTCCTCTGTCCTTGAAAAGAGCAGAGTCCCCAACTTTCTAGAAACCCTAAAGCAGTAGCAGTCCCCTCTTGCCCCATTCCCTCAGATCCGTAGTGCAGTATTGGGAAGAGATTGAGAAGGGCAGGACTTTGCCCTAAGTCACAAGTCAATGACAGAGCTGGGGCCACAACTGAGGTCAGGGCTCAGTTCTCCTTGGTGTGTGAAAGAGGGCCTCGCACAACCCTAAACCCCTCCCCCTTCCGAGTACACGCAGCCCCCGGATCCCCAGGCCATCTCGGATCCTAAAGCTGTCCGCTCTGGGCGCCTAGAAAGTGAGGAGGGGATTCAGCGCTCCAAGCCTGCCCCAGGGTCACCAGGGAAGGGACGAGGGTGTGGGAGTTGAAGAGTTGACACCAGCTTAGTCACTAACGAGCCCACAGGGCCAGGGGAGGCGGGAAGAGCAACAGGCGAGGGGCGCACGGCGGGTGAAGCCATCCCGGAGCATGAAGCCATCCCGGAGCAAAGTTTCCAACAAAGTTTCCCGGGCCACGGTGTCCAGTTGGGGGTGGCGTATCCCCTGATCTGCCCCCCCATCCCACGCTCCGAGGAACAAAGGAGGCACCTGCCCGAGGTCCCCCCGCGCCCCCGGGACCTCCAAGCACCCACCGACTCGGCGACTCCGCCTACGAAGAGCAGCAGCAGCGCGAACAGACGGGCGGGGGCCATGGCACCGCGGAGTGGAGAGGGCGTGCAGGCTGCAGCAAGTGGCCCCAGGCGGGCGCGCCACCCATCTTATAGGCTGCCTACCGGCCCCGCCCCGGCCCGCCCCCGCCCCGCCGCCTGCACCCCGCCCGGAATTCCCCAGTGGAAGCGAGGCCTGTGGGGCACTGCGCCCGCCCGCGGAGTTGGAAACCCCAAGGGACCCACCCTGCCAGCGCCCCCCGGCTCCTAGTCAACCCCTAGTCCTACCCTCCAGGAGCTACAACCTCCTTTATTTATTTGACCCACTTCTAGGCAGGTCCCCAGAGATCACTGAGTCTAACCCCATTTTACAGTTGCGGAAACTAAGGCCCAGGAACGGGAAGGACTTGCCTAGGGTGTCGAGTTTAGACCAGCCTTCAAACCGGGTGTGCTCCCCTCTGAAGATACAGAACTTCCCAAATGGGATGTGAACAGCGTTAAGACCGAGGACAACAAACTATTCTGTAAAGGGCTAAATATTTTAGGTTTTGCGGACCATACGATCCCTGTGGCAACTATTCAAACTCCAGCGTCGTAGCTCAAAAGCAGGCATAAATACTAAAGGAATGAGCGCAGCTAGGTCCTAATAAAACATTATTTATAGACACCGACATTTGAATTTCATACAATTTTCATGTGTCACGAAATACTATTATTCTTTTAACCTTTTTCCCAACCATTTAAACATGCAAAAATTGGCTGGGCTCTACGGCTCAGGCCTGTAATCCCAGCACTTTGGGAGGCCAAGGAATAGGAGGATCCCTTGAGCCCAGGAATTGGAGACCAGCCTGGGCAACATAATGAGACCCCATCTCTACAAAAAGTTTTTTAAGAAATTAACCAGGCATTGTGGTGCACCCCTGTGGCCCCAGCTACTCTGGAAGCTGAGGTGGGAGGACTGCTTGAGCCAGGGAGATGAAAGCTGCAGTGAGCCATGATTGCTCACTGCACTCCAGCCTGGGTGACCAAGTGAGACCCTGTCTCAAAAATAAATAAATAAATAGATAAATAACATTTTAAAATAAAAATGCAGAACGGATGTAGTGAGTCATGCCTGTAATCCCAGCACTTTGGGAGGCTGAGGCAGCAGATCGCTTGAGCTCAGGAGTTTGAGACCAGCCTGGCCAACATGCTGAAACGCCATCTCTACAAAATACAAAAATTATCCAAGCATGGTTACCTGTGCCTGTAATTCCAGTTGCTCTGGAGGCTGAGGCAGGAGAATCGTTTGAACCCGAGAGGCAGAGGTTGCAGTGAGCTGAGGTCTCCCCACTGCACTCCAGCCTGGGCAACAGAGCAAGACTCCATCTCAAAAAAATAAAAAATAAAAAAAAAAATAGGCAGTGGGCCTCAGCTACTCTGAGACCACTTAGAAACCACTGACGCTGGTCTCAGAGTGGCTGACATCTGTTCTAAGGGCTTCATCTTCCAGATTTTGAACTTTTTCAAAAGTTTGATCTCTCTGAGAACTGGTCTGCAAGTTTATTTCCATCCTTAGGTCAGCTTCCACCCTTTATAAGTGAAAGTTGTGTGTCCTCCTTACCCCTCGTCCTCCTAACAGTGCATTGGTGGGAGCAGGTTGGGGGAAGAAGTAGAGGGGGTTGCTATATGGAGATTGTAAAATTATCTGGGGCCCCAAGCACAGGTACTGTTGGAATTATTGCAGGGTGTGAAGGTGGGCATCCTGTGATGATCAAAGTACAAAAGAAGCCTAACCCTGTTTCTCCCTGACTTACGTATAAATCTTTCTAAGGGTGTAACACAGCCTTAGAAGTAGGGCATTTTGGCCTCTGTTGGCATATTATGAATTCATACACTTTGTGGAGTGAAGAATTTGTAGTGACTTCCCCTTTTTCCACCCCTTGATTATTATCAAAGAATAAAAGTCTCTTGTGGCGGAGAACCTTGGCAGTAAAGCAAGCTTCAAATGCTGACCATGGGGTTTCCACAGCTTTAAAGGTAAGCAATTACTTTCAGTGGTTTTTAACATGCTTCCCTAGGATTTGGAACAAAACTGAGAAAATGAAGAAATCTCATGCCAGAATAAGAAATCCTTTTGCAAGTTAAATGGTTTGCAGTCTTTGCTTTCCACAAAATTGCAGGGTGGCCTAATCTAGTTGTCAGTAGATAGATCATTACATATAGAATAGATAACTATGTGATTTTAGTTATCTATTGTCACATTGTTGTAACAAGAGTTCTTCTGTTCCTACTAACTTTTATAAGTGAAGAAAGTTTCTCAGCACTTACAGCCAGTGGTGTTCTGGTACATGTTTGACAATTGGCTAGGGGAAGTAGCGAGTGCTAATTTGCCAATTTCTGTAGTGTAAATACTACCAGCAATGGCTGGTTTCAAGCTACCAATGAGATGTCACTGAACATGGAGCTGGGAAGATATATTTCTACCACACAGATACAATAGGTGCAAATAATCTCAAAAGCATAGATAACAGTAAAGTGTAGTGAGATAATTAGTAAGTGATGAGTTTTGAGTATTTATTTCCTTTATGGTTGTGTTTTTGTTTTTACTTTTTGAGACGGACTCTCACTTTGTCACCCAGGCTGGACTGCAGTGGCGCAGTCTCGGCTCACTGCAACCTCCGCCTCCCAAGTTCAAGCGATTCTCCTCAGCCTCCTGAGTAGCTGGGACTATAGGCACACACCACCACGCCTGGCTAATTTTTGTATTTTTAGTACAGACAGGGTTTCATCATGTTGGCCAGGATGGTCTTGATATCCTCACCTAGTGATCCACCCACCTCGGCCTCCCAAAGTGCTGGGATTACAGGTGTGAGCAACTGCACCCGGCCTCCTTTGTTTTTAATATAATTGTATGTTCATATAATTTAATTTTTAGTAATAGTTATGTTTAACAACTAGCTGATGTAAGAAAACAAACAAACAAAAACCAGAGTCTCTCTCTGTAGCCCAGGCTGGAGTGCAGTGGCAAAATTATGGCTGACTGCAGCCTCAACCTCCCAGGTTCAAGAGATCCTCCCACCTCAGCCTCCTGAGTAGTTGGGACTAGACACACGCCACTACTCACAGCTTATTATTATTACTATTATTATTATTATTATTATTATTATTATTTTGGTAGAGATAGAATCTTACTATGTTACCCAGGCTGGGTTTGAATGCCTGGGCTAAAGCAATCCTCTCTGCTTACCAAAGTGCTGGGATTATAGATGTGATCCATGGCACCCAGGCACAAAATTTCTAAAAATTGACTTTCAGGAACCACAACAAGATGGCTTTAGCACAACATGGTTTGACAGCTATAATAAATGAAAGATAGAAATAAAATGATTGCTAGAACCAATTTCATTCTAGCAATATTCATTAAGGTGTTTGTCTGTTTGTTTGTTTTTGACAGTCTCACTCCATCACACAGGCTGGAGTGCAGTGGCACAATCTCTGCTCACTGCAACCTCAGCCTCCCGAGTTCAAGTGATTCTTGCACCTCAGCCTCCCGAGTAGCTGCAATTACAGGTGCACATCACCATGCCCAGCTAATTTTAGCATTTTTAGTAGAGATGGAGTTTCGCCACATTGGCCAGGCTAATTCCTGACTTCAAGTGACTTGCATGCCTCGGCCTTCCAAAGTGCTGGTATTACAGGCATGAGCCACTATACACGACCTCATGGAGGTTTTAGTGAGCTAATTGGAGAGAAAAAATTGCCCCAGCCACCTAATTAAGACAGGTATTTCTTAAACAATTTTACTTTTTCTATTTAATAATTATTTATCAAACTTTGTAGGACTGGTTTAGAGAGTGATGTGATCTGGATGTTTGTCCCCTCCAAATCCCATGTTGAAATGTGATTCCCACTGTTGGAGGTGTGGCCTGGAGGTGATTGGATCCTGGAGCAGATCCCTCATGAATAGTTTAGCATTATCCATCTGGTGATAAATGAATTCTCACTCTCAGTTCACGCTCGATCCGGTTGTTTAAGAGTCTGGGACCGCCACCTTCCCTGTCTCTTGGTCCTGCTGTTGCCATGTGAGATGCCTGCTCCCCCTTTATCTTCCACCACGATTGGAAGTTTCCTGAGCCCCTCACCAGAAGCAAATGCTGGAGCCATGCTTGTATAGCCTGCAGAACTGTGAGCCAATTAAACCTCTTTTCTTTATAAATTACCCAGTCTCATGTATTTATAGTAACGCAAACAGCCTAATACAGCAAGCATATATTTATGTGAAATTGTATACTTTAAATATGTATAGCTTATTTTATGCCAGTTGTACCTTAACAAACCTGTTTAAATTGCTGTAGGACTTTTTTAAAGAGTCATCAGTAAGCCTCTGATGCATTAAAAAAAACACACACACACACATTATGATAAAATTTTGTGGTGGACCATGGAGCAGAAATTTGAGTTCAAATAGAAAAAGAAATGATGCAAAACGTCTGACCCTTAGAAAAGAGCGTGTTCATCTATTTTTTAAATGGATGATTGTGGGTATCGAATTCCTAGGGCATTTAATTTAACTGGATACATTTAAAAGAGTGATGTAATTGTTTTACTTTTAAGTGTACAAATTTACAATATGCCAGAAATTACAACCTTTGCAATTATGTAAACTTTTGATGAAAAATGTTAAGCTATCAATTAAAAATTGTGCCAAGGAGTACATAGTCTTAAAATAATCATTTAGAAAGTACACCAGCAAAAAAAAAAAAAAAAAAAAAAAAAAAAAAAAACATAAAACTGAAAACAGATCGTTTAGACAGTTAATGGAAGTTCTCCTATAAAACTATCTTAACCTCCTGGAATTAAGGAAATAATTAATAATTTCTCCTTCCCCAAGTTCTGAGAATCTCTAAAGGGATGCAACATGTTTGAATATAATTATCTGTGGATGTATGGGTTTTTAACCTGGGCTCCATGACTGGGGGCAGAGGACACATGAATGGTCAGTACTCCTCTAGGTTATGTGTCTCTGCATACATTATTTTGGGGCAAGAAACTTCAGATTCTTTCTTTATATCCACAAAAAGAGTATGTTTGGGGGATCCTCCTTTTGGGTGATCCTGATCCCCAAAGAGTTAACAATAATTTGTCCAAAACCTGAGATTCTTTGAGAAGTTTTATTGGGTTCTTCTTTGGCCTCCAAAAAACAAAATGCAGTAGTCAAAGGTTTGTAATACTGAATAGGAGTTCCTAATTTCCTGCATGGGACTGAGGTACAAAATCCAACCAACCAAACAAAACCCACAGTGTTTAGAGCCAGAAGTTCTTCATTAAAATCCTGTTTCCGGGACTTGCCAACTGGAGGAAAGTTTGTGAGTCCTTTGCTCCTCCCTAAAATGGAGATAATTCCCTCTTGAACTAATTAGGAGAATGGAATAAGGTGAAGTGGTGAGCGCATAATACATACTCAGGTACCTATGTTGGGTTCAGCACCCTTTCTGTACATTCTAACCTGAGAGTGAGTGAGTCTGAGAGACGGCATTGGTCAAACACTTTACATCCTCCCCCTAGCTTCCTTTCAAGCAAAAGGAAATGATCCAAGACATCAACAGGCAGCCCCCTCCCATGGAGTTAAAAAATGAGCTGAGACCCAGCCTATAACAGAGGTGAAGGTGTCCTTCCCCCTTTTCTCAGACTTCCTAGCCCACAGTTAACCAAATCTAGGTGCACACCTGGTACATCCAGAGACACCTTAAATGCTGCCTTCTCCTGGAAGCTTCCATCCTCTTCTTTTAGTTCTCATTTCTTCCTGCCTTGAGGTTTCTAGGACTCTATCTGTCCCACTCTTTGGGCAGGCATCCCTTTCTCACTCATGTTAGTTTTAGGTTAAGAGCAGAGTCTTCAAAGTTAGAGAGACCTAGATTGCAATCGTGACTGGCTGGTATGCAGCAAGACACTTTTCCTTTCTGTGCCTCAGTTTTCTCATGTGTCCCCCCATGTAATTTGAGGGTTATTATGCTTCTTAACATCATAAGAATGTTAAGACTACAGTACTTAGCACAATATGGAGCATCAAAGTGTTATCTATTTTTATAATCAAGGGGGCCTCCCCATAAGAGTCTTGATTTATTCCCCTCCCCAGCAGCTCCTCACACATGGTAAATAACAGGTAATCACATTACTGTTTTCAGAACAGAAAAGGGATTGGGCCGTAGGGCTCTCTCCTGGAACGGTGCCAACCCTTTCTGGTCTTCCTCACTTTATGTAAATCTCTCTCCAGCTACAGATAATGACAGCCTGGAGTTTCCAGGGGCTATGGAATGTCCAGGCACTGCCTTGCATAACCACAGAAATTGAGAACACTAGGCCCAGAAGGGTCCTCTCAAATCATTCAGTCCAACAGTACCCGCATTGTAAGATAGGCAAACTGAGGCCCACTCGGTGAGTCAGCATCCACCACAGGCATTTTGAAGAATTCTAAAAATAACATCTCCAATTACTCTTTCCACTTGTTTTGCTTTTTGTCATAACATTTCCCTTACCTGCCATCAGGCACTTATTCTTTTACTTGTTTATTTTCTGTTTCCTCTGCTAGGTGTAAGTTTCATGAGGGCAAGAATATTGTCGTGTTCACAAATGCATCCCTTTTGCCTTGTCCAAGGTCTGGCACAGTTTACATTCAGTAAATACTTGTCGCATGGATAACTGGAAGAATGCCATTTGGACATTTTCCCTTAGAGGCTCAGATGTAGCAATTCACTCACTTGGTCATTTATCCAAAAATCATCTGATGAATATCTTGTATGTGAGAAGTTTTTCAATGAATCCTGGTGAACAAGATCTGTCCGTGTTCTTAAGCAGCTCTCTGATTAGTGGACAATAGCTGCCAGCTATGCAGTAGACTGAGGATCTACTATATGCCAAGTTGTGGGCTGGTAACTTATATGCATCTTCTCAGTCTTAGCTCAATTCTTGCAATTGCAAGGAAACATGCCTCACTCAGGACTCCTTAAGAAAAGGCTTAGGAGTTATTAGGAGGACCAGGAGGGCTAAAGGCTAAAACTGAAAGGGAAATACCAAGGACTGAGATGATGCCACAGGCTGCTTGGTCTTTCTTTAAGAGTGTCTCTTCTTTTTCCTAGATGTGTGCTTCTCTCTCTTTTACTGACTTACTGGTTCTTTCTTCTAGTCTAAATTTTGGGAGGGGACCACAAGACTCATTGGCTTGGCCAATGGCCTTCCTTATTCCTTAAGTGAGCACCTATAGCCCAGACCACTTTTTGGATTACTATTCGGCCTAGAGGGTGAACATTTAGCTTCTCAGCTACCCTGAGCAGAGGGTATGTTTAATCAGAAGGGAGTGTTGAGCATCATCTTCACTTGGATGCTGTGAAGTAAGTAGTTTTATCTCTATTTTACAGATGAGAAAACAGGCTGAGCAAGGAGAAATGACAACAAAACTAACTGTAACAAAGCTGCCCTAACCCACCTGTAAACTTATGATTGAAAAATCCAATGCTGTTGCCCCTGAGATTTGTGGGGTATTTGTTATGTAGCAAAAGCTGACTGATACAAGATTCAAATGCAGGTTTCTTTGATTCTGTCTGTGTCACCATGCTGTCTCACTGAGCTTACAGCCCTGATTCCTGTTCCTGATTCCCAAGTGTCCTGTCCTAAATGGAGCAGAGATAAATATTGTATTCATCCATTTTCTGATGTTATAACAGAATCTCGCACTGTTGGTGTTCTGAGTACACTGACATTCCTTGATGCTAGATTTTATATTGTTGATTGACTTGTTTATCATCTCTCTCCTCTATGAGATCAAAATTTTCTCTTTATTCACTATATTCATTTATATCCATACCACCTGGATCAGTTTCTGGCACATAATAAATGCTCAATGAATATTTATCAAGTCGATGACTGAATGAATAAATGATGATAAAAAGGAAGGTGGAAAAAAACAACTTTTCATCTTAAAACAAAGCCCTGAGTCCTTTAAGGTCAGAATAAAGAATCATTTCTAGGAAGGGACAGAAAGTTTAGTACATGATGGGGTCAAGAATCAAGGTAAGAAAACTTGAAGGTGTGAGGCTGGACAAAGTGTCTCATGCCTGTAACCCCAGCCTTCTGGGAGGCCACGGTGTGAGGATCACTTGAGCCCAGAAGTTTGAGACCAGCCTGGGCAACATAGTGAGACCCCTTCTCTACATAAAATAAAATAAAAATAGACAGGCCTGATGGTGTGCACCTGTAATCCCAGCTACTCAGGAGGTTGAGGTGGGAGGATTGCTTCAACCCAGGAGTACGAGGCTGCAGTGAGCTATGATAACGCCAGTGCGCTCCAGCCTGGGTGACAGAGCAAGGAGCTGTCTCTAAAATAACAACAAAGGCCAACACGGTGGCTTACACCTGTAATCCCAACACTTTAGGAGGCTGAGGTGAGCAGATCACCTGAGGTCAGGAGTTTGAGACCAGCCTGACCAACATGGTGAAACCCCTGTCTCTACTAAAATTACAAAATTAGTCGGGCGTGGTGGCACATGCCTGTAAATCCCAGCTAGTCAGGAGGCTGAAGCAGGAGAATCGCTTGAATCCAGGAGGCGGAGGTTGCAGTGAGCCAAGATCATGCCATTGCACGCTAGACTGAGCAACAAGAGTGAAACTCTGTCTTAAAAATAAAATAAAACAATAACAATAAAACAACAATACAACAATGAAAATAATACAAATAAAAATTAAAATATAGCATCACAACTATTTACATTGTATTAGATGTTTAGAGATGACTTAAAGAATGTGGGAGGACTGCATAGACTATACGCAAATACTATACCATTTTATATAAGGGATTTGAGCTTCTCTGGGTTTTCATATCTGCCAGAAGTCCTGGAACCAACTCGCCATGGATGCTGAGGGATGGCTATACTCAGAGGTCCTTCCACCCACTGTCATGCCTGGCATCATCCACCCTGCATAGAGAGATGTTTGCAGAAAACCCCTGATCATTAGACACAGAACACAGAAAACCAGTTTCCTGACTCCCTCTGGTGTGAAGGAAAGAACAGGGAGGTTGGGGTGGAAAGTTAGATTGGAAAGACAGACACTCCAGATGTTTCTTAACTTTTGATTATTCCAGCTGACAAGACATGCCACACCTCAGTGTGTACTGAGTGTGAGTCGCTTCCTTCTCCAAGCCTCAGTTTCCTTATCTGTAACATCGGGACAATGTTTATACCTACATCCCTGGGGCTGTTGTGACAATAAGATGAGGTCAGGTAGATGAAAGCTGTATGTGACTGTAATGTCCAGTTTCCTTTTTTTTTTTTTTTTTTTTTTTTTTGAGACGGAGTCTCGCGCTGTCACCCAGGCTGGAGTGCTGTGGCCGGATCTCAGCTCACTGCAAGCTCCGCCCGGGTTCACGCCATTCTCCTGCCTCAGCCTCCCGAGTAGCTGGGACTACAGGCGCCGCCACCTCGCCCGGCTAGTTTTTTGTAGTTTTTAGTAGAGACGGGGTTTCACTGTGTTAGCCAGGATGGTCTCGATCTCCTGACCTCGCAATCCGCCCGTCTCGGCCTCCCAAAGTGCTAGGATTACAGGCTTGAGCCACCGCGCCCGGTCTTTTTTTTTTTTTTGAGACAGAGTCTTACTCTCTCAACCAGGCTGGAGTGCAGTGGTGCCATCTCAGCTCACTGCAACGTCTGCGTCCCAGGTTCAAGCCATTCTCCTGCCTCAGCCTCCCAAGCAGCTGGGATTACAAGCATGCACCACCACTCCTGGCTAATTTTTGTATTTTTAGTACAGACAGTGTTTCTCCATGTTGGCCAGGCTGGCCGAGAACTCCTGATTACAGGTGGATCCACCCACCTCAGCCTCCCAAAGTGTTGAACAGGCATGAACCACCTCGCCCAGCCTCCAGTGCACTTTTTGTTACACACTGAAAAGGAATAGTGTGTGGAGTCAAACTGACCTGGGTTGGAGTTCAGCTCTACCACTCACTGGCAGCATGGCTTTGGGTAAATGCCCCTTCTCTGAGCCTCAGAATCTGCATGTGTTCAGTGGGGCTATTAATAGTTCTCAACTCACAGGCTTGTTTTAGAAATTAAATAAGGATTAAATTATAAAAGTGCCTGTCGTACAGTAGATGCTCAGCAAACGTTCCTCCCCAAACACAGACACAAACAGCACTTAAAGCAACCTGGGTAACAAAGGGGTTTTCAGTCTGGAGGAGAAAACAGGCAGCTAATGAGCTCTCTCTCCAGTTTCCCTTCTAAGAGAGGAACTCACTGGCCAGAGTCCAGGATGGTCACCGATGCAGAGGACAAGCAGCCAACTCCAAGCCTCCCACGTGGGATTTCCAAAAAACTGTGAGCACAGAGTTGCATAACCTGTCCCTGAGACACGTGTTTCTACTGAAGTGTCTTCATCAAATATTCCCAGAAAGGAAATATGGGAGCAGGGCAGTAGGGCAGCCTAGCCGGGGAGGAAGGGAGAGAGGGAGGGATCTAGAGAACACGAGAGTAGGGGTGACAGGAGGAAGAGAACGTACCACATTTAATGTGATCCTACTATGGGCCAGCCACCAGGCTTGTTTTGTCTGATACATTGTTAGATCCTTGCCATAAATCTGAGATCAGGCATTTCCGTTCCCACATTCCAAAGGAAGAAATAATAACAATCATATTATCATTGCCGATGTTAACATATCACTGACTACACATCAGGTGGTGGACTAGGCACACGTTTGACCCTCAGGACAGCCCATAACATGGGTACTATTCTGAACTCCACTTTATAGAAGAGGAAACCAACTAAGACTCAGAGACATGAAGTAACTTTCCCAAGGTCACCCAGCAGGACATCAAGACGGCTGGAGAGCCAGGATTCGAATCTGAGCAGGGCTCTCAAGCCTATGGACCTATGGGAGAACATTTCCCAAGGGATTTATGGGGGTGGATTCAGAAGGTGACCTTAGCGATTGTCCTTACATGCACGCAGTGGGGCCCCAGTGTGAGAGTGACGGAAGAGACCAAGTGACCAGAGGCACTCCCCTCCCCTCCACCCAGAGGACAATTTGTCCCAGCTTGTGGCTGTTCGTCACTCTGCCTCTGACCTAAAGTTTAACATTTCATTCATAAGTTTGGAACCACAGACTTGGCAGCGTAGGAAGAACCCTTGGAGACCGGCTATTCAAATCCAAACCCCTCATATTACAGATGGAAAAAAACCCTGAAGCCGGAATGTGACTCGCCAAGGTCACAGAGCAGTCTTCTGTTGGATGAAGGAGCTGGTTTAGGGTCAACTACAGACCATCTTGTGCTGTAGTTACCAAATGTGGGTGCACCTCTGGATCACTTGGGGAACTCTTTAAATACGCAGATCTCCACAGTTCTGCTTTGGGAGATTTGGACTTAGGTTTGCAAACAAGGACTGGAAATTTGAATATCCAATATGTTCTTCAGGTGATTCAGATGGCACAGCTCCACGACAGCATCTGCAAGCTGGAGTCCCTCTTCTTTCATTTGATAGTTTGGGATACTGGGACCCACCGGGGACTCGCCCAAGGTAACATAGCAAGCCAGTGGGGCTCTCGTTCAGACTCTGTGGCCTGAAGCAGACTGCTTGTGTTCAAATTTCAAGATGGGCCACTGAAGCTAAGCAAGGGGGTTGCCATGATTTTCCCCAGCTCTTGGTTTCCTTCTTGGATCCAAATTAAGACAGAGGATGGTATGCATTTCTGAAGCTTGGCAAGGCGGGAATCCAAGAACTGAATTCCTGAAGGGAAAAGGAAAGGGTGGGAGGTTAGCTTGCACGCCCAGTGGGGTTTTCCCAGAGGTGAGCTCCGGACTCCAGGGATGACATCAGACATTCCAACCAGCCCTAATGTCGAAAGCTACCTGTGTTTTCTAGTTCAGCAGAATGGGTAGGGAGGGCCTTCCCTATTGGGAGGAGATGGGGTGGAGTGGGCCCAGCTGTGACATGAAGGGGGCAGAGTCCAGGAAGAGCCACGCATTCCAGCACCTGCAAGGAAGACAGCAGCCCTGGCTATTGTACCCTTTTCCTAAGCCTTTCCTCCCATTTCTCCCTAATCCCTCACCCCAGGGTTAACTGAGCAGAGAGATTCACTGCCCCTTTTCCACTTCCTGCTACTCCACCACCTGACTATTTTACTATCTCCCTTCCTTCATTTCCCTCTTCCTCCCTCCCTTCCTCCCTTCTTTCCTCTTCTTTTATTCTAAAATGGCATCTCAGCTGGACACAGCGGCTTATGCTTGTAATTCTAACACTTTGGGAGGCCAAGGTGGGAGGATTGCTTGAGCCCAGGGTTCAGGACCAGCCTGGACAACATAGGGATACCCTGTCTCTACAAAAAAATAAAATAAAATAGACTGAAAAATTTAAAAAGTCAAGTGTGGGCCGGGCGTGGTGATTCATGCCTATAATCCCAGCACTTTGGGAGGCTGAGAGGGGCAAATCACTTGAGGTCAGGAGTCCAGACCAGCCTGGCCAACACGGCGAAATCCCATCTCTACTAAAAATACAAAAATTAGCTGGGCATGATGGCACATGCCTGTAATCCCAGCTACTCAGGAGGCTGAGGCATGAGAATTGCTTGAACCTGGGAGGCAGAGGTTACAGTGAGCCAAGATCATGTCACTGCACCCCAGCCTGAGCGACAGAGCAAGAGTCCATTTCAAAAAAAGCCAGGTGTGGTGGCACATGCCTGTGGTCTCAGCTATTTGGGAGGCTGAGGCTTGGGCCTGAGAGTCTGAGGGCACAGTGAGCCGTGATTGCACCACTGCACACCAGCATGGGTGACAGAGTGAGACCCTGTTTCAAAGAACCAAACTAAACCAAACCAAAACTAAACTAAAAGGCATCTTGATGTTTGGAGTCAGTTGTCCCGAATTTGAATCTCAGCTCTGCTCCCTGTAAGCTCTCTGACCTAGAGAGTCATACCACCTCCCCCATAGCCTAGTTTCCTCCCCTATAAAAAGGGGATAATAGCTATATATTCTGATTGTGAGGATTAAACAAGATCATGTAAACACTTAAGAAACAGATGTTTTCTCAGAAACACTAGATTATGTGCATCATCAGTGAACTAGAGGAATTTGAATACATATTTGTTGAACTGAATTGAGGTGCCTTAAAGAATGGTTGAGCTGGAAAGCACCTAAGAGATCTTTGGGCCTTAGTAACTCCCTAACTGGCATCCAAGTCAACTGTTCAGGGTATTTCCAAATGATAAGGACAATCGCATACTCTCAATAAAGTCTCAGGTTTCTTTACTTTTGTCTGGAATTGTATCAGCTCAAGGTGATAACATGGCTAACACAAGCCGTTCAGAAATTCTGATTGGCAGTTACATGGCTTTTTGATAAGTTTTTTTTTTTTTTTTTTTTTTTTTTTTTTTTTTTTTTTTTTTTTTTTGAGATGGAGTCTCACTCTTTCCCCCAGGCTGGAGTGCAGTGGCCGATCTTGGCTCCCTGCAAGCTCTGCCTCCCAGGTTCACGCCATTCTCCTGCCTCAGCCTCCCGAGTAGCTGGGACTACAGGCACCCACCACCACGCCCGGCTAATTTTCTGTATTTTTAATAAAGATTGGGTTTCACCGTGTTAGCCAGGATGGTCTCAATCTCCTGACCTCGTGATCTGCCCACCTCAGCCTCCCAAAGTGCTGGGATTACAGGCGTGAGACCACGCCGGGCCTAAGTTTTTTTTTAATAAGAAAATAATTACTGGAAGGTAGATTAAATGGTGGAAAACATTAATCATGTCCAACTCCTCATTTCATAAACAGGGAAGCTGAGGTTTAAAGAAGGAAGTGGCTTCCTGGTCACACTGGGTGGCATAGCTGGCCCTAAAACCCAAATTCTTTTCCTGGAACCAGTTACTTCCCTTCTTTCCACTCCAGAGAGGGGGAACCTAGGATCTATGAAGTTGATGGGTTTTCTTCTGCTGGAATAGGAATAAGTGAGTCATTGACTTGCTGTTGCTTTCTCTGTTCTTGACTCATTCAGCAAATATTTACTGACTGTCCACCATTCGGATTTGGAAGATAGATAAAATAGTCATGGCAGCAGAAAGGGTCAGGATTTACTCCTAGGTGCGACTTCAGAACCTGTGCTTTTTCCCATTTGACACCCACATTTTAAAACACCCACTACTCTGCCTTCTAATATAGTTCAACTGTCTGCCTTCTAATATAGTTCAACTGTGTCTCAGGGCAGGGACTGTCTTATATGTACATGTTCTAGCCTTCCTGCCACCCAGTGGGTGCGAAATCAATGTTGTAGTGTTGAGGAAACACTTGAATTTAATTTTATTTATTTATTTTGAGATGGAGTTTTGCTCTTGTTGCCCAGGCTGGAGTGCAATGGCACGATCTCGGTTCACCGCAACCTCTGCCTCCCGGGTTCAAGCAATTCTCCTGCCTCAGCCTCCCAAGTAGCTAGGATTACAGGCATGCGCCACCACGCCTGGCTAATTTTGTATTTTTAGTAGAGACTGGGTTTCTCCATGTTGGTCAGACTGGTTTCGAACTCCCGATCTCAGGTAATCCGCCCACCTCAGCCTCCCAAAGTGCTGGGATTACAGGCGTGAGCCACCGCACCCGGCCAACGCTTGAATTTTAATCCTTACTTTGCTACTGTGTCGCTGAAACGGTATGTTGCTTTCCTTCTTTGGCCATTAGCTTAACTATCCGTATAGCGGTAACAGTGGCAATCTGCTAACTGGAGGAGCTTGCAGGTCCATTTCAAGTTATCAGACTCTAACTAGGAGAAAACACTGAGAATTTAGGCTGAAAATAGCGACACAGTTTATCACCTCGTTAATTCCCAAACATCATTACCGCGTCCTAATCCACCCCACCTCCCTCTCGCCTAGCCGCCTTCCTTTAAAAAAAAATTTCCCTCTAGAGGGCGCGCAAGCTCTGCGGCCTTCGTTCCTCACTTCCGTTTGCCTTCACTCTTCCTTCTGCGCATGTGCTCAGTTCGCTATCCGGCTGCTAGTACCTGGTTCAGGCGGTTCAGGCAAAGGTTGCACCCACTACGCCTGCGCAACCTCAGCCCCGCCCCTCCGCTGCTTTCCCCGGAAACGCTTCTTTCCTACGCAGTTGCTCCCGCCGCTGCGGTCGCTGGAGCTTTGCCTCTCTAGGCCGGCAGCGCCTCTCCTCCATGGTCATGTCTATCAGCGCTGTTTTGGGAGCCCGCGGGTGAGGCCGGGCCACGCTCGAACACTTCGATCGTCGAGTCTGTCACTGGTGAGTAGACCCCAGAGGAACTCGTGTACGGGCGGGGGCCGCGCAGCCGGAATGGGCTGGATTTCCCCTCACTCTGAGAATGGGTCTGTCCGCCCCGCCTTCCCCCTAACTCTTGGAATGGGCTCACCCCTTGGTTCCAGTCCCTCCTCCCGGGCGGGGCGGCGTTGCCATGGCGACGGGCCGCTGGCTGAGGCCCGGCTGGTGTCCCTGCAGGGCATGGCGGGTCAGTTCCGCAGCTACGTGTGGGACCCGCTGCTGATCCTGTCGCAGATCGTCCTCATGCAGACCGTGTATTACGGCTCGCTGGGCCTGTGGCTGGCGCTGGTGGACGGGCTAGTGCGAAGCAGCCCCTCGCTGGACCAGATGTTCGACGCCGAGGTAGGGTCCCCGGGCTGGCGCGGGTGGGGTCTCGGCCTCCCCGAGTAGGCTTTGTGATCCAGCACTACTGTGCTGTAGACCTGGCTGGGTCACCTTCTTGCTTTGTAGCCCTGAGAAAGGGATTTCACCTTTCTGAGCCTCAGTTGCCTCATCCATAAAATGGAATGACAGCAGAGGCTGATTAGTACAAAGGAAAGGGCCTGGATGTTAATACAATAAACACGTCTGTGTTCCAGGCAACTGTGATACATTTCCTTTCTGATACTCTGGGAAAGTGACTTAACTTCTCTTAGCTAGGTTCTCAGGTGCCACACCGGAGAGAGGAGTAGATAAAAGAGCATTCATGCGAGTACAGTGGAAACTGCCTGGACTTTGGGGTCAGGACAGGCCTCCGTTTAAGATCCACTTACTAGCTGTGTGACCTGGGGCAAATGTCACCTCTGTGAACTTGTTTTCCTGTCTTCAAAACCATGAGACTAGTTGCAAAGAGGTCGTGGACTGCAATATAAAGAGCATGTGCGTTGGATTCAGAAAAGCAAGTGTTCAATCTAGGCCTAACCGTATAATACTAGCTGTGGGACCTTGGGCAAGTTGCTTCCCCTTTCTGAGCCTTTTCTGAAAAGTGGGCAGAATACTCCTGTCATGTCACCCTCAACAAAATGTTACAAGGCACAGAGGGGTTTAGGAATAAGAAAGTACTTCGTAAAGTGTAAAGGAAGCCTGTAAATTGTTACATCTAAGGGGCAGCTGTGGCCTGTGGTGGTGAGCACAGTTCTTAAAGGCAGGAGACCTGGGATGGAGTCCTTGCTCCTGCTGCTTGTTCTCTGTGTAGCCTGTGGGCAAGTTATTGTCCAAAAAGTATAAGAATCAAAAGAAGAAGAATGGCTTTGTGAGGTTTTTTTAGGGATAATACAAGATTATGTATGTCAAAGACCTTTCTTTGTCACCTGAAAGTGTGGTGCAGATGTTTGGCATTTGATAGTATTATGTTAGATAGTGGAGGCTGCACACCCACCATGTGCCTAGTTGTAGTCTCGTAGGAGCTTCTATCCTGGGAAGAGCCGTGGGAATGCTGGGCTTCGTTGAAGAGCCATCTGATGCACACCACCTGGGTTCTAGACTAGGGATCAGCAAACCTTTCCTTTAAGGGTGAAGTAGTAAGGATTTTAGGTCACAATTACTCAGCTCTGCTATTGTAGCACAGAAGCTGCTATAGACAAATACATAAGTGAATAGGTGTGGCTGTGTTTCAATAAAACTTTATGTACAGGAGCAGATGCCTGTCCTATGGAGCCATAGTCAGCTGAACGCTGTTCTAGACTTTACTCTTGGTGTTTATTACTTTGGGCAACTTAACTTGTCTGAGCTTTTACGTCCTCCTTTGTAAAATGAAAATAATCCCTTTCCACCTGCTGTGAGAAACAAATGAAATCCCATAATGGATGTCTGTGAAAGCACCTAGTTGGAAATAGGCTGCCGTACAAATGAAGGGAGGTATTATCTTCTGTGCTCCGGGAAGAATGCTTGTTCCTTAGGAGGCTTGCTGAGATCCTGGGGCTCTGCCATGTCACTTCTCCAGCATATTTCCATTTGTGATTCCCCCTCAGATCCTGGGCTTTTCCACCCCTCCAGGCCGGCTCTCCATGATGTCCTTCATCCTCAACGCCCTCACCTGGTGAGTATCACCAGTTTGGCTATCCAGCTTTTGGGCTCTTAGCTCTGGGACTAACTTCCTAAGTTCGAACATGAGACAGGCTGGCACTTGTTTCTGGGGAGTGGTGGAGTAAGGTGGGTGACAGAGGCCAGTTCTGGGACTGGCTGTATCATGGGCCTCCTTCCATTGTTATTTTGACTTACCTGGAAAGCTATTATGTCACTATGTTTGTGCTGCCTGCAAGACAACTTCCATCTCAGATAACTTCCCTGATGTGGAGTGAGCTGAGGAAAGGATTCGACCGAGAGGCAGGAGAACTGAGTTCTGTTCTTGGTTTGTGTGCCATTGGCCAAGTTACCTGCCATGGGCCTCAGGCTCCTCTTTTGTCCATGAGGGGTTGGACTCGGTGATGTCTAAGGTCACACAAAATCATTGCCTATCTCTTAAGAGGCAGTTTAGCATAGTGATCAAGGTCTCAGGCTCTGGAGGCAGACTTATTTGGCTTTGAACCTCAACTTTAAGTCTAGTGACTTTGGACAAGTTAATCAACCATAGTTGCCTCATCAGTAAAATGGGGCTAATAATATTACCTACCTCATAGTTGTAAGGATTAAATAAGTTAATTCACAAGAAGGACTTAGAACAATGCCTTGCACGCTATTATTATTCTTGTCCTTACACTGGAGGTTGAAAACTGGTGGGCTGACTTTGACCTAAATTTGTCTTCTAGATAGGTTCTATTTGGCTTACATAGATGTCAGCCCACACATGGTGTTTAAAACATTTTTTTCACTTAGTTGAAAATCAGGCTATTTTATATAAAAATCCAGATTTCTGGCTTCTCTTGAATAATGGAATGACTGATTGATTCCAGGCCAACCTTCTAGCATGGTAAGATTTGCCTAGATGCAAGTAACTACTGCCCCCACTTTAGCTAGAACATATGTGCTTCAGGGTGTCATAATCCCCACCAATTCTAGTATCCCCTAGTGACAGTTGCCATCAATCATCAAGCTCATACTCAGTCAACTTTACTCTTGACATTACCCGCCAGGTTCTTCCAGGCACCTAATATCAGAACCCTTGCTTCACACTGACCTTGCCACTTCTGACCACTATGCTGCCATCCTAATTGTCCCTACCCTCCCAAATAACCTAAGACCAGGACAACCCAGTGACAACTCACTGCTGTCCTCTCCCCACAGTGCCCTGGGCTTGCTGTACTTCATCCGGCGAGGAAAGCAGTGTCTGGATTTCACTGTCACTGTCCATTTCTTTCACCTCCTGGGCTGCTGGTTCTACAGCTCCCGTTTCCCCTCGGCGCTGACCTGGTGGCTGGTCCAAGCCGTGTGCATTGCACTCATGGCTGTCATCGGGGAGTACCTGTGCATGCGGACGGAGCTCAAGGAGATACCCCTCAACTCAGCCCCTAAATCCAATGTCTAGAATCGGGCCCTTTGGACATCCTGCTGACACTTGGGCCCCTTAACACCTTGGGCTGCCCAGACCCTACAGATGAGGTCCAGCCCAGATCTGAGAGGAACCCTGGAAATGTGAAGTGTCTGTTGGTGTGGGAGAGACAGTGAGGGCCTGTCAAAGAAGGCAGGTAGCAGTCAGCATGACAGCTGCAAGAATGGCCTCTGTCTGCTGAAGCCTTGGTATCTGAGAGGTCAGGAAGGGGACCTCTTTGAGAGTAATAACAGAATTGGAACCATGCCACTTTTGAGCCACAATACCTGTCACCAGCCTGTTGTTTTAAGAGAGAAAAAACATCAAGGATATCTGATTGGAGCAAACCACTTCTTTAGTCATCTGTCTTACCTCCCTGGGACAGCTGTTACCTTTGCATTGTTGCCAAATCACAGCAGTTATGTTGGAGAAACGCTTGGTTTCCAGATCCAGAGCCACAGAAAGAAATATAGGCGTAAAGTATTAGGCTGCTGTCAGGGAGAGGATGGCAGATGGATGCATCAAGCACAAGGAAAATGCACAACCTGTGCCCTGTTATACGCACGTTTGTGTGCACCCAAGAACCTATGACTTTCTTCCAGTTCCTTCTGCCAGGTCCCCATCCTGCTGCCAGCTCTGAACATAGCAGGCCATAGGACCCAGAGAAGAATCCCAGCGTTGCTCAAAGTCTAACCATCATAAAGACACTGCCTGTCTTCTAGGAATGACCAGGCACCCAACTCCCACTGGACTCCAGTTCTTTTTCCTGCCTTATTTAGAATTCTGTGGCGGGAAGGGTATGATGGGTTCCCAGAGACAAGAAGCCCAACCTTCTGGCCTGGGCTGTGCCGATAGCGCTGAGGGAGATAGGAATTTGCTGCTAAGATTTTTCTTTGGGGTTTCCTCTGTGAGGGGCTTGCAGCTGTCCTTCCTGTGTATATAAATACAGTATTTTCCACGGTTCTGCCTGTACTTACTTTGTAATGCCACGGTTGAGATTGAGAGAGATCAGCGCAGCCAGGCAAGGGAACTCTAAAGAATTATTAGGCCACCTTCTCCCTTTCCTGGACCCCAGAGTCATTCCTCCATTTGGTTAAAATACTCAGTGCAGGGAACTCTTACATCCTATCTCCTTCCCTTGCAATGTCCCCTGCTATGCCTCAGGTGAACCACGTGATTCTTGAGTTTCCTTTCCTACTTGCTAGTGATTTCTGAACGTGTTCAGTGGAGTGGCACACAGTCTAGACCCACTTCTGCATTGAAACCTTCACTGTTCCTCTTTGGTTTCTTGTGAGCTTTCCCAAGAGAGCTGTCAGTTTTCAGCTGTCAGTATTATGGTAACACAAATGAATTTTGCTATCTCCCTGAGAAGCCCGTCCGACCTCCTGGCTGTCAGCCCTACAGAGTAGGGAGTTGATACTGACAGGATGAAGGTTTAGGAGTAAATGTGCCTGGGAAGAGACTGGGAGGGTTCTAGGGTGAGGCACCTCAGTAACTCATGGTGCCTTGGCCAAGTTGGAAGGAAGCAGTTTGTTAATGGGGCACGGTAATCCTGGCTGCAGGGTCTAGGAGGTAAGACCAGCTGGGATGACCTTCCCTGGGTTGATCAGTTTCCCTCTAAGCAACACAAACTGTACAGGCATGTGACTGACTTTGAAAGAACACCCATCATGTGGCTGCTGTCACCCTTGACCAGCTGTGGTGGTGGTTACTCCATCTATGGTTGGAGCACCTCTTTGGGATTCACTTCAAGGTCTTGTGCCTATTTTTCTGCATATCTTCTGTGATGACAAATCTCTGTCCCCTGCGTGTTAATTTGATTTTTAGAAATGGCCAAAAGTCACGTGATCCAAACTTTTTTTCAGTTCTATGGAGACTGAGCTGCATGATAGTTGGGGATCAAAAATATGTGACCTTAATGAGATTTTTATGACTTCTAAAATAACAATAAAAGCAGTTTTTAGAGTTGAGTTCCAGAGAGGGCAGGGCAATAGCAGTGACATGTTTGTCATTTTAATAATAAATAACATCTATTGAGTATTTAAGAGGTGTCCAGCAGCGTGGGGTGAGTGCTTTATGTCTCTTTTCAACATCTTCACAAGAACCCTCTGAAGTAAGAAGTAATGTCATCTGTTTCTTACAGATGAGAGAACTGTAAGGAACTTACTCAAGGTGACTTTTTAGGAGCTGGCAGAGCCAGGATTTGGGCTTTGATAGTGATATTAATAAGCTCATTTTGAAGAGGTCAGTAGTTAGGGATGTATAAGTTCTGACTGGTTAAACAGTCTGGTTAAATAGTCTATCACCTTATCACATCATGTTATCCTGTCATATTTTTTTAAAATACCAAGGATGAATAGTACCTTATAAACATTAGTAGCTTTCTAAGAAAAGCTGATATGCAGTACATTAAATATAGCCAGACATTTCCTTTTTTTTTTTTTTTTTTTTTTTTTGAGGCCAGGGTCTCACTCTGTCACCCAGGCTAGAGTGCAGTGGTGTGATCTTGGCTCACTGTAGCCTCAACCTCCCAGGCTCAATGATCTTCCTGCCTCAGCACCCCCAGTAGCTGGGACTACAGGCACATGCCACCATGCCTGGCTAATTTTTGTATTTTTGTATTTATTTATTTTTTTTTTTAGAGACAGGGCTTTGTCACTTTGCCCAGGCTGGTCTCGAACTCCTGGGCTCAAGAGATCCACCTGCCTTGTCCTCCCAAAGTGCTGGGATTTTACAGGTGTGAGCCACCAAGCCCAGCTGGCCTTTTTTTTTTTTTTTTTTTTGAGGCAGAGTTTCACTCCACCTTCATTACCCAGGCTGGAGTGCAGTGGCCTGATCTCAGCTCACTGCAACCTCTGCCTCCCAGGTTCAAGCGATTCTCGTACTTCAGCCTCCCAAGTAGCTGGAATTACAGGTGTGCACCACCATGCTTGGCTAATTTTTTTATTTTTCGTAGAGACAGGGTTTCATCGTGTTGGCCAGGCTGGTCTCAAACTCTTGGCCTCTCAAGTGATCACCCACCTCAGCCTCCCAAAGTGCTGGGATTACAGGCCTGAGCCACTGTGCCCAGCATTGGCCAGAGATTTTCAAGTGATCTTAGGAATGTGGGAAATCTATTTCCAAAGGATAAAGGATGGTACCTAGATAAGATAGTACTAGCCCACTACTGAGTTGGCATATCTCTTAACTCTCCAGGTGTCTGAAGTTGCCCTCCCTTTTTCCCACCCACCACGTGAACTCGGGCCATTCAGAGAGAAAACTGGAAACTCCTACATAGCTGATGCTCAGAATAGTTTATAACCCTTAAAGGAGAACAGGAAAGGAAAAAGGGATGTCTGGCTCAGAGGGTACTTCTAACCCCTCGCTCTAGGCAGCCCTGTCCATATCAGTGCCAAATGAGAGCCAGGATGGCAGCCAGCAGACATCGGGGGTACAATCTGAAGCTCCAGGACTCCCAACATCCTGGAGGGTACACAGTTCAAACAGGCTCCCCTGGACAGGAATCCCCTTGGACTCCTTCCTCAGTGACTCCCAGGTCAGAGTAGCTTCCTTCTGCCAGCCCCAGAAGGCAGTCAGTGCATAGGTGTGGAACACCTTGTACTGGCAGCCCGGGGACCACGGAATCTCAGAAGCAGGGCCCTGGGGACCTAGGGCAGGAGGAATAGGGATGGAATCAATGTACAAGAGAACTCTTCTGTGCAGAGATTAAAAACCACCGTCTTAAGGTTTTCTGTTGGAAAGTAGTAAAGGGTGGTAGAAATAGCATTGAGGCAGGAGGGAGTAGAGGGAGCTGAGGGTTTTAATCCCTGCCCTGCCACTACCTGGGCAAGTCACAGTCATAGGGGCCCAATTCTGAAAGGCTTTAGAGAGCTGCAGTGGAGTACAAAGTCCTGGAGTCCCATTACTACCTGTGAGATCTTGGGTAAACTATGTTATCTCCCTTACCTAGATTTCCTCATATGTAAAATGAGCGTAATAATGGTACTTATTTCCCTGGGTTTTGTTTTGCCTTTTTTCTGGTAGGTCAACACTTAATTCTATAAAATGGAAAAAGTGTTCCCTCCCTGGTTTTATCGTGAAGATGCAATGAGATGTCATGTGTAAAGCGTTTAGCCCAGCACCCGACATGTAGGAAGTGATCCATAATTCTAGGCAATTATTAGGCTACCACCTCCCTCTCCATTTTACAGAAGAGGAAACATTTTTCTTCTGAGCCTGTGTTTTCAAATGTTGGGGGATAGGCTTGCCAGTCCTCTAGGTACCACTACCAAGTATTGAGCTCCTATGTGGCATGTACTGCAAAGTGATTTATGTGTATTCTTACTCAGTCCAATAAGGTAAGCACCACTATTTCCCCCATTTTGCAGACAAACTGAGGATTGGGAGTAAACAACTTTTTTCCCATTACAAAGTTGATAAGAAGCTAGCCCTGTCTGCCTCATCCTCTTTTCACATTCCAGTTATGTTTATGTGTGATCCAGACAATTGTGAGACAGACAGACTTAGGGATCTAGATGCCGTATGCCGTATTAGCAAAAGGTTGTGAATGTAAACATACATTTGGCTTGTTAACAAGTAGATAGCTCCCTAAAGGTGGGTAGTTAGGTAGCTGCTCATAAGTGAGAAATGGAGCCAGGACTGACTGGCCACAGGGCTTTATGATGATGACCCTGGTGTGGCGTGGGAAAAGGCCAAACATTTGTTCAGTGCCCCACAAACTGGCTTCTCCTGCATCAAGCTTGATTTGCTTAAAAACCCCTGAAAAAGACATTAGTATCACTATTTTATAAACATGAAATAGGCTCAGAGAGGTCAGGTGACTTCTAAAAAGTCACTCAATATAAAATCAGATTCACACACTTCAATTTTTTCCCAGTTAACTGTTAAGCAGCCATTTCTGGGGTGGCTTCCTCCCCAAATCAGTGTTACTGGGCCCAGAGGAGGAGCTTTAGGTTGAAATGGTTAAACAAAGGGAGGTTGGTCGTGGGGAGACCCCGGTTGTGGAATTGTGGGAGGCAGGTGGCCAGAGGCCTAAGTGCCTGGGCAGGTGGGATGAGGTGGAAGGAGCCTACTGCTGGGATTCCTTCACTCCCAGGCCTGTCCCTTGCTGCCCTGGCCATGCTGGGTCCCCGCCTTCACACACAGCCCTCCCCTATACTCGGTGGCGTTCCCAGTGGGCAACTGGGGCCCAGCTCCAGCTCTCTGGAGCAAAGTGAAGTTGCCAGTCTCACTCAGGCCCACCCCAATCCAGCCTCCACTTGGGGCTCCCTGGGCAGGCCCCCCTGAAGGCTAGTGCAAGGGGGCTCCCCAGAAAGGGTCGGGTTTTTTAGCTGGGAGGGCGCTGTCTTGACTGTCCGCTGACAGCGCGCTCAGGACAGAAGTTCATGCAAAGGTTGATGGAATGGAAGAGTGAGTAGAGATTATTTTCGAAAGTTGATGGAATTGAAAATACCCAGCAAGGGAACCGCCATGGAGACTGTCCAGGAAATGGGCTGGAGTGCAAGCTGGGTGGGAAGACCGCTGGAAGTGGAGGTTACTGGGGTGGAGGTGGCGCGGGAAGTGGCAGGGTGGTGGGGGCGGAGGTAGGCACCGTAGGGGAGCTCCAGGAAGATTGCGCTGAGAGGTGAGCTCTGGAGCGCGCAGCAGCCACTATGTGTGCTAAGCAGTGCCCGTGCCGTGGCTCCGCCCAGGCTGGTCCGCGCGGCTGCTGATGCCCAGTCTTGGTGCCCAGTAATAGTGGGGAGGAGTGTGAGTGGGCGGGGTGGGGGGCGAAGTCCATCCAATCGTTCTCCCTCTCTCCCAAACTGGAGATCTATCTTCATCGCTGCCCTGACCCCCACCCCCAGAGAGCTGTGTGCCCCTCAATGGCTCCACTGCTCTCCCGAGGGCGCCCACTCCAGGCAGCCTGCCTCTGGGGAATATGGAGGCCTTTGTCCGGAGAAAACTCGGGCTCCCTTGGCTTTCCTCTCCGCAACGTCTAAGTTAGGGCCCTGTGACTCCTACCGACAGAGGGTGACCCCGGCCAGATGGGGTCGACCAGGGCTTGGGGTTGAGGTCTTTGGATTGAGGGTGAACCTGCCATGTCATGCTGGAGCAGTAGAGATGCAGTACCAGCTCCTCCGCCTGATGCGGTGCCTTCTATGATCTGTGACCAAGGCAGGACACATTTGGAAGCCCAGCTGACATCCACTTTTTGACACCAGCCGCAATGCAATCAGTTTTTGACAATCAGTTTTTGACAATCAGGTCGCAATGCACGCACATGACCCACAGGGTGCTGGGGCTATTCCGTCTGCCTCGTGACTTCTGAGCAGGCTCTCATTTCACCTTTTCCCTTTCTTGGGAAAAAGGAATGGGGAGCAACCAGGAGCCCTTGCTCCTGCCACTTTCTAGCTGAATGAGCCTGGACAAGTTACTTTTCTGCCTCCGTGCCGCGGTTTCCTCTTGTGGGCTCACGGGGCGATTGTGAGGCACCTTGCATCCAGGAAGCACACGAGCGCCCTGACTTCATAGAGCGCACCACTCAGGAGACCAGCTCGTGGAGGTGGGGGAGGGATGCAGCTCGCTGGCTTATTTGGTTCTAGACTGACCTTCGGGGCCTGGGGCTGGAGGTGGGGGAAGCCTGAAGTCGTGACACAGGCTCCCTCTGCCGAAGGCCTCTTTCCTTCATCCTTCCCAGCCCCAGACAAACAGGCAGAGTAAGCAGTATTCATCTTAGATGCCATATGGAAGATTTTATTTCCAGACTCGTGAATTTCGCCACCCATCCCTCCCCTTAAGCTGACTGCGCGATCTCCACCCTCTGCTCGCACCTCTGGCTCCCGTCCAGGTCACATCAACCTGCCAGCAGAAACCTCGGTGTTAGATGCTAAGACTGTCCCCAGGGGGCGCTGGTCGTTTGGGGAGCGGGCGCAGGGACAAGGGTGTTGTGGTGTCTGTGGTAGGTTGGAAATGGCTTTGCTAAAAAGGAAAAGCCTCCCTTTAAGCTGGACCCGGTGGGCACTCACCCCCTTCCTTTCATGGGACTTTAATCTCCCAGGAAAGGGCTAGAGTATTGTCTTCTTTTTTTGCTAAGGAACTTTCTGTTCAGAGTAAATCTCTTTTTTTCCTTTCTTTTTTTTTTAAGACAGGGTCTTGCTCTCTTGCCCAGACTGGAGTGCAGTGACAAAGTCACAGCTCACTGCAGCCTCGACCTCCTGGGCTCAAGCGATCCTCCAACCTCAGCCTCCTGAGTAGCTGACACTACAAGTGCAAGCCACCACATCTGGCTAATTTTTAAATTTTTTTGTAGAGACAGTGTCTCATTATCTTGCCCAGGCTGCTCTTGAACTCCTGGCCTCAAGCAGTCTTCCTGCCCTGACCTCCCAAGGTGTTGGGATTACAGGCATGAGCCACCATGCCTAGTCTGTTCAGAGTAAATCTTATTTGAGGCATGAATAAATCAAACATAAATGGAGAGTTGAATTGATCTAAGAGGGAATGGGATGCAGCAAACCCTACTTGACCATCTTCCCCTCCCACATTTGGAAATCCTTAAACCCACTTATGTAGGTCTCTGACTGTGAGATTCAGAGCCACAGCAGTTTCCACCTCTGCTAAGGCCTTCAGGCAATGAAGGCTCACTTCAGTGCCCCTCCTTCCCCAGGTCTCCTAGCTGTATCCTGAGAGACCTCAACCTAGTCATTACCCTGCTGTATGACGTTGGTCTAAGGCTTCCCCATCTCTGGACATGAAGGCGGAGCCTCCCAGCACTGCCATCCACACACCACTCAAGACTCCAGATCCTGAGCCCTGACTCTGGGCCCCAGATCTGGGCCTGGCTTGGGGCTTGCATCTCACCTAGCCTGGCAGTGTTGTTATCACACCCACCCTGTATGGATGCCACATAGGCATTTCAAGGGATGCGGAGCAGAAGCGGGTGCAGCGGCGCTTGACCCAACGCAGGGTGGAGGATCTGCACATCACCCGGGGTGCCGGGAGGTGGATTCGTGTGGGCAGCCCCTCAAACCAGATCCACTGGTCGGCTACATTAAGCTGCTTCATGTGCCCCATGGAAGTTCTATTGTGGTAGGGCTTAATGAAGATGACTCGGGGGCCTTCAGTGAGTAGTTGCCTCCCCTGGGCTCCAAGGTTCAAGCCATGATCCCTTGATGTCTTTGGAACCTCAGGCTCTACGTGCTTTTCTTTCCATGGCATTGCTGCCAATGACGTTTTTGCCGTGTTACTCATCCTTGACTGCATCTGGGGCTTCCACTCCTGGTACTCTTTTTTCTTAGGGTCCCCTGTGGACTCTAATTTCTTGGACTTGAGTTCCTTCTTGGAGCACCCGATCTCCTGGAACTCTTCATTATTTTGTTTTGCTTTATTGCAGGGACTGTTTTCCCTGGCAGGGAGAGGAAAGGCAGTCAGCAGAGTAGGACCAAGGCCCTGGTTGCCTAGCCTTGCCCCGAGACAGTTGATATGTAGTCAGCTCAGGGGAGCCTGTTAATAAAGCTAGAGGGGCATGCAAAGAAACTTCTCTGTTGCCCAGAGGCCTTGTGCTGGTGTGAGGGGGTGTGATGAGCACTGGCAGAAGGGATGTGAGAGATTGGGAAGGTGAGAGCCATGACTAGTAGTTAAGGCCCCTAGGAATGGATATTGTCTATATCATCTGCCACTAGATTAGAATTCTGTCTCTCTGAACTTCAGGTGGGAGGGTGAACGGTCCAGTAGTTTTTCTAAATTGTGCTCCAAGAAACCTTAGGGTTCTGAGGAGGTGTCTCAGTGTCACCTCCCCTGACCCACTGGAGGCAGGATACCTCCTCCCAGCCCATAACAACACAATTGGGGCTTGGGAATAGATAGATATTTGAACAGAGGTTTCACTGCTTTAATAAAGTTGGAAAACTGTTCAAGACCAGCATGGGCAACATGGTGAGACTCTGTCTCCATACAAAAAAAAAAAAATTAAGTTGGAAAATGATGGGGCTAGATGATCCTGATCCTTCTAGCTCTGTGTTTCCTAATTGCCTGCAACTAGAGGCCAAATCAGAAAGAGGAGCCCAGAAAGATGGCCTTGAGAGAAATATTAAATGCTGAGACTTTCCCAAAGGGTGTCTGTAACAGACTAGGCCCCCTGCAAACCCCCAGTGGCAACACCATCCTAGCCAAGGGTGTGGAGAGAGATGAGCCCTTGGGCTGCAGATAATGGCAATACTGTGATGGTAATAATGGCTCCCGCTGATTGAGTCCCCGCTCTATGCCAGACTTGGGATCCTTACTACTTCTGTAAAGTAGAAGGCAGTGAAGCAGAGTAGCTTACAGAGCACAGGTGTTGTTGGGTTCAAACAAACGGGCTCAGATTCTGCTTCTGCCTCTTACCCCCTGTGTGATTTGGGCAAGATATTTAACCTCTCAGAGCCTTAGCTTCCTTATCTGTAAAACTAGGATAATTCTGTCTACCTAACAGGATTGTTGTGAAGAATAAACTAAATGGGAAAATTCTTAAGTGCTTAGCACTGTAGATGGCACTTAGCAGGCACCAGTCAATGTTAGCTTTCTTAGTACTCTCATGTGGCTTACGAGGAAACAGTTTGAACTTGTCTTGGAGGCATGGTAAAATAAAAAATAAAAATAAAAATATATTAATAAAGAAACTGAGCCTCAGCAAGGTTAATCCTCAGATTTGAGGGGTCAGTCTGCAGGTGATGGACTGGGTTATATTGAATTGCAAGGGGAGGAGGAGGAGGAGTGACCTGTCTCAGTGCCCCAGGGTGGAGTGAGCACCACAACTGGATGACTACAACCATTGTTACGGCCACAGCTCTGATATCAGACAGTAATGGCTTCAAATCCTAGCTCTGCCACTTATCAGCTGAGTTAACTGAGTAAGACAAATCACTTCACCTCTTGAGCCTCAGCTCTCCAAGAGTAAAATAGAGTTAATAAATACCTCTCTCACAGAGGCTTTGTGAAAATTAGACTTGTTCTCTAAATTCCTTAGCACAATGCCTGTTCCCAGTAAGACGGCATTTGGGTCCATTACGGGGGCCAAGCCCCAGCTTACCCAGAGGAGATTCGGAGAATCTTTGGAACACTGAGCAGTGAATGCCAACACCTTTTGGCCAGCTTATGCAGTTCTTGGATCCGGCGGTTCGAGCTCTTGAGTAGCTTCAAGAGCGACAAGTTTTTTAACACCTGCCGGGGTCAAGAAACCAGATAAATAGAAGCTTCAGCTTTCCTGGACAGCCTCCCTCTCCCCTGCCTGCCTCTAGCTCCGCTCAGCCAAGGACTGGCCTGCTGGCTCCCCTGGGCCACTCAGCCTAGCAACCAGGGGCAGCACTGCATAAGTATATGAGCTTCCCCAAGCTGGGACCAAAACAGGGCATCTCACCGTTCTCAGACGGTTCCGCTCAATTACTTTGCTCACAGGCTGCTCTGTCTCGTCCTGCGGTTTCTCATCTTGCATCTGAGGGACAGAGGATAAGAGAGAGACATAAACCCAGAGGAATCAGCCAGGCATGGTGCCTCATGTCTGTAATCCCAGTACTTTGGGAGGCCGAGGTGGGTGGCTCATTTGAGGTCAGGAGTTTGAGATGCCTGGCCAACATGGTGAAACCCTGACTTTACTGAAAAAAAAATACAAAAATTAGCCAGGTGTGGTAGCACGTGCCTGTAGTCCCAGCTACTCAAGAGGGTAAGACAGGAGAATCACTTGAACCCAGGAGGTGAAGGCTGCAGTCAACTGAGATCTCGCCACTGCACTCCAGCCTGGGCGACAGAGTAAGACACTGGAGGAATCCTCCTGTACTCCTCCATGTGCCTCTCCATTTGGCCGAGCATGGTTTGACCAATCCTAGGCTGGGAGTTTTGTCATCTTGGTCCGGGGACAGAACTGGGAGACCATTTTAACTTTCCTGACCTCCCTTCACCCTTCACCTTTCCCTTTTCTCCCATGCTGGAAAGTCTTGTCCTTGTCATGTTGATTCTTTGTTAAGGTCCCCTCTAGGGACTCACCCCCAGGGTCTAGTCCCAAGTCTGACCTTGGAAACCCTGCTATTCTTGGGCCTCTTCTTTGCTGATGGACTCATGCTGGGGCTGTGAGACCTCAGAGACGAATGGAGCAACACCAGTGCCAGGCACCCACTCTGCTCCTCTCAGTTCAGCCAGCACTCAGGCTGGGCATCAGATGGTGGTGCTGGCTCTGTACCACCTGCAGCTGTGACATCACTGAAATGTGACAGTAGCAGGGCTGGGTCTCCAAGGCGTGTATGTGGCAGAGGTGAGGGGTAGAGGGTGAGAAAGAAATACAGACAATAGGTGACAGACAGCTGTGTACATTGTCACTACCTCCCTGTGAGGTAAGAGGATTATCCCCTCTTTAAATGAGGAAGCCAAGGTTCAAAGAGGTTGAATAATGTACTCAAGGCCACACTAGATCTAACCCAGGTAGATTATAGTCAGCTGGAAACCTAACAAGGTCTGATAGTCAACCCATGAAACCAGGGATTCCCAAACCATGCTCATCCCTTCAGTCATGTCGCCTGCTACATGCTAGGTGCTTTTTCTTTTTTCTTTTTCTTTTTCTTTTCTTTTTTTTTTTTTGAGACAGAGTCTTGCTCTGTCGCCAGGCTGGAGTGCAGTGGTGAGATCTCTGCTCACTGCAACCTCCGCCTTCTGGGTTCAAGTGATTCTCCTGCCTCAGCCTCCTGAGTAGCTGGGACTACAGGCACTGCCACCAAGCCCAGCTAATTTTTGTATTTTTAGTAGAGATGGGATTTCACCATGTTAGCCAGGATGGTTTGCATCTCTTGACGTCGTGATCCGTCCACCTCCGCCTCCCACAATGCTGGGATTACAGGCATGAGCCACCACGCTTGGCCTCGCCAGGTGCTTTTTCTAAGTGCTAGAATAACAGAAAAATTCTTGCCCTCAAGCTTTCATTCTAGTGGAGGGGAAACTGTGTATGTGCTTGTAAATGTTTAATAATTGGCTCTCTGAAGCAAAATGTATATGTGTTTGTATTATAAATTTTACTGATAAAAACCAACAAATAATAAAGTCCTATAATACTCTTTATTGTAACTTCTATTAGTGAGTTGCTTCTTACAGTCTGCTTTTCTTAGATTTTGCCTAACTCTACTATTTGTAGCCAACCTATGGTTGTAGTGCATAAACAAGTATAATACCAACATTAATGTTGGTATTATACACTAAATAGTAAGAAGAAGGTGAAAAAGTGAAACAACAGAGATATTGAAATTTAACTCATTTATCAATTACTTCATTGACCTATTTGCTGAATTGGACCATAGTTTTTGAATACTGGAAGTATTTTTTCAGATTCTTTTTGTTATTTACAATTGAACAGCTATGGACAGGACACTTGCTTACATTTTCTCTTTTTTGTTGTTTTTGGGGGGTCTTTTTTCAGATCTATATAAGATTTATATATATTTCTACTGTACAGATATACAGATATAAAGAATTCTAAGAACATAGATAATAGTAAAAGGTAGTAAAAAATAGAGTGACAAGTTTAAGCATGTTTCACCTTTGTTTTTAATGTCACGTATTTAATTGGAAGTTGCTATAAATTACATTTTTTTTTTTTTTTTTTTTTAGTAGAGATGGGGTTTCACCATGTTAGCCAGGATGGTCTTGATCTCCTGACCTTGTGATCCGCCCGTCTCGGCCTCCCAAAGTGCTGGGATTACAGGCTTGAGCCACCGCGCCCGGCCATAAATTACATTTTAATGATGGCCATGCCTAACATCCAGCCTGCAAAATTCCTAGAAATGTAACAGTAGACTTTTGTGAGCCCTTATGAGTCAGCTTCAGTACGCCAATGCTACGTCAGATGGAAATAAGTGCCTGGAGAACAGCAAACAGGGTAAGGGGAATAGGGAGGGCAGAGGTAGAGGGTTTGGTATATTTAAAAGGTGGTCTAGGAAAGATTCATCAACAGGATGAGATTTGAGCAGACACCTGAGAGGGAGAGGGAAGAGGAGAATGAATGGTGGTAGGAGAAGATGAGGCAGAGAGGGAGTTGTGGTGGGTTAGGCAGATCACAACAGGCTTTAAAGGGCGCTGGTTGCCCTGAATCCCTGGTGCCCAGCTGGCTGCATCAGAATAGTATGAAGAGCTTGTGAAAAACATTTTTGTGGGCACCACCCCATTCAGTAGGCCAATCAGATAACCAATCAAATGTGGGACCCACTCCACACCCTTCCACTTCTAGTGGGGAGAGATGTACATGCACAGGGGGTGCTTAGCTCTGAATGGAGGGGTGAGGGGCCAACCCTAGGCTGTGGGACAGCTTCTCACATATAAATATCCTTTCTTATTAGAGTGAAGGTTAGGTAGTGGGTTAAACTGTTGCTGTGGCCTAGGGAAGAAAGCAATGTGATGATTTGGCAAGGAAGACACAGAGGGTACACCCTCTCTCTCTCCCGTCTACCCCCATACTCCTTGGCTGCTCTGCCTGCTCGGACATTCCCTTCCCTGCACACAATTTCAGCTCTGATCAACTGGACTTCACTGAACAATGCTGCTCTGAGGCCCTGGTGCCTGGCGGGCTGTATCAGAATCACCTATACTCGCTACTCATCTCCTGAGCTTCGAGGGCTGGGGAATCACTGTGTGCTAGGCACTGAGGGACAGCAACATTATAGGCAGAGCATGCCTCTGAGTTCACAGACCAAGGGGATAGGTATCCCTAGAATCTAGACTCCTCAAGGGCAGGTATTTGTGTCTGTTTTATTCATTGATTAGCCACCAGATCCTAGAACAGTGCCTGGCGGAAAGTGGCTGCCCAAAAAGTATTTTTTGAAAAATCAAATAAATAGCATTGTCTATGATACGGCTAATACTGAGGGTTGTGAGAGCACAGAGGTGGAGCCTCCCAACCCAGCCTGAGGACGTCAGGGACTCTTCCTAGAGAAGGTGAGGAGGAATGAAGGATGAGTAGATGTTGGCCAAGCATAGGGGTATGGGGCAGGTCGGGGGAGGTGGGCAGAGCTTTTTCAAAAGAGGGAATTTAAAGAATGTGAGTGTGGAATGGAATTATGTCGTATGTTGGATGTTGCTGGAATAGAAAGTAGGGGCCAAGAGTGGCGGGTGCAAAAACTGGAGAAGTGGGTAAAGAGACCTACCCAATGACACACAGCTGGTAAGCCTTGGGGACTAAATCCAGGGCTGTTGAGTGAAAACCTCCACTCTTTTTTTAAAAAAAAATATGGTGTAATAAGATATGGATAACATGAAATTTACCTTCTAACCATTTTTGTTTTTGTTTTCGAGACATAGTTTCACTCTGTCGCCCAGGCTGGAGTGCAGTGGTGCAATCTTGGCTCACCACACCCTTCACCTCCTGAGTTCAAGTGATTCTCGTGCCTCAGCCTCCCCAGTAGCTGGGACTACAGGCCCACATCACCATACCCAGCTAATTTTTGTATTATTAGTAGAGACTGGGTTTCACCATGTTGGCCAGGCTGGTTTCGAACTCCTGACCTCAAGTGATCTACCTACCTCAGCCTCCCAAAGTGCTGGGATTACAGGCATGAGCCATCGCACTCAGCCCTAACCATTTAAAAAAGTAGTTAAGTGACATTAAGTACCTTCTCTTTGTACAACCATCATGCATATCCATCTTTAAACTTTTTTATTCTATGGAATTGGATCTCTGTATCCATTAAATAATAACTGCCCATTTTACCTCCCCCAGCCCGTGGTAACCACCGTTCTACTTCCTGTCCCTATGAATTTGACTACTCTAGGAACCTCATATAAGTAGAATAATACAATATTTGTCTTTTTTTGTGACTACGTTATTTCACTTAACATGTCTTCCATGTTGTAGCATGTGTCAGAATTTCCTTCTCTTGGCCAGGCACAGTGGCTCAAGCCTGTAATCCTAGCACTTTGGGGAGGCCAAGACAGGTGGATCACCTGAGGTCAGGAGTTCGAGACCAGCCTGGCCAACATGGTGAAGCCCTGTCTCTACTAAAAGTACCAAAAATAGCTAGGTGTAGTGGTGGGCACCTATAATCCCAGCTACTTGGGAGGCTGAGGCAGGAGAATCACTTGAACTTGGCAGGTGGAGGTTGCAGTGAGCCGAGATTGTGTCACTGCACTCCAGCCTGGGCAAAAAATGAAACTCCGTCTCAAAAAAAACAAAAACAAAAAAATTCCTTCTCTTTTTTCTTTCTTTTTTTTTTTTTTTTTTTTTTTTTTTGAGATGGAGTCTCGCTCTGTCGCCCAGACTGGAGTGCAGTGGTACGATCTCGGCTCACTGCAACCTCCGCCTCCCGGGTTCATGCCATTCTCCTGCCTCAGCCTCCCGAGTAGCTGGGACTACAGGCACCCCCCACCATGCCTGGCTACTTTTTTGTATTTTTAGTAGAGATGGGGTTTCACCGTGTTAGCCAGTATGGTCTCGATCTCCTGACCTTGTGATCTGCCCGCCCCAGCCTCCTAAAGTGCTGGGATTACAGACGTGAGCCACTGTGCCCAACCAATTCCTTCTCTTTTTAAGGCTGAATAATATTCCATTGTAAGTATAGGCCACATTTTCTTTCTCTGTTCATTCATTGGTGGACATTTGAGTTTCTTCTGCCTGTTAGCTATTGTGAATAATGCTACTGTGAACAAGGATATACAAACATCTCTTCAAGGCCTTGCTTTCAGCTTTTGTGTAATACCTAGAAGTGGAACTGTGGAAGTGCTGAATCATACGGTAATTCTCTTTTTAATGTTTTGAGGAACCACCATATTGGTTTTCGCAGTGGCTATACCATTTTACATCTCCACCAACCATGTACAAGGATTCCAGTTTCTCTATATCGTTGCCAACACTTGGTATTTTCTGTTTCTTTGATAGTAGCCATCTTAATGGGTGGGAGGGGGAGGTTCCACTCTTTTGTTTCCTCTCATACTTTGTTCTTTAATTTCTTTAGTTAGGTTTACTGGGGTATATTTTATATATAGTAAAATTTACCTTTTTTAGTATACAGTTCTTTAAGTTTTGATAAATGCGTTGTAGCGTAGAATACCACAGTCAATATATAGAATGGCTTCATAACCCCCCTAAGTTCCCTCAAGCCACCTCTTTGTAGTTAACTCCTCTTCCGACTCCCAGCTTTGGCAACAAACTGATGTGTGTTTTCAGTCTCCATAGCTTTGCCTTTTCCAAAACACCATATAGGTGGAATCATATGGTATGCAGCCCTTTGAATCTGGATTTCTTTCACTTAAGATTTGCACATGTTGGGTGTGTCAATAATTTGGAGTTTTTTTCGTTGTTAAATAGTATTTCATTCTATAAATATGCTACAGTTTGTATATGTAATCATTAAAGGACATCTGGGCTAGTTTCTGGTTTTCAGTGATTATGAATAAAGTTACTAAATACATTTGTGTACAGGTTTTTGTGGGAATACAAGTTTTTATTTGACTTGGATACATACTTAGGAGTGCAATTACTGGATCATATGGTAATTATATGTTTAACTTTAGAAGATATTGCCAGAATTTTCCAAAGTGGCTTTACCATTTTATATTTCCACCAGCAATATATTCGAGGTCTAGTTGACTCACATTCTTGGCAGTATTTGGTACTGCTGGATTTTTATTTGTTTGTTTTGTTTTTAGCCACTCTAGTAGGTATGTCATCATATCTTATAGTAGTGTTAGTTTGCATTTCCCCAATGACTAATAATGTTGAACATATTTTCATGTATTTATTTGCCATCTGTCTTTTTTGATGAAGTTTTTGTTCAAGTCTTTTGCCCATTTTTAAGTTACTTATTTTAAATATAACTGTGTTGAGAGTTCTTCACTAATTCTGGATCTCTTTATCAGATATATGACTTGCCAGTATTTTCCACTAGCCTGTGGTTTATCTTTTCATTTTCTTAACTATCTATTTAAGAACAGATTCTTAATTTTGATGAAGTCCAAATCACTTTTTTAAATGGGCTGTGCTTTTGGTGTCATATCTAAGAAATATTTGCCTAACCTGAAGTCACAGAGGCTTACGCCTATATTTTCTTCTATGCATTTTATAGTTTTAGTTTTTAAAATTTAGATATTTGACCTATATTTTGTTTAACTTTTGCGTATAGTCTAAGGTATGGATTAAGGTTCTTCTTTTGCTTATAGACATCCAATTATTTCAACAGGATTTTGTTTTGTTTTGTTTTTGCTCTGAGACAGTCTCTCTCTGTTGCCCAGGCTAGAGTGCAGTGTTACACTCTTAGCTCACTGCAACTTCTGCCTCCCGGGTTCAAGTGATTCTCCTGCCTCGGCCTCCCAAGTAGCTCGTATTACAGATGCGTGCCGACACAGCTGGCTAGTTTTTATATTTTTAGTAGAGATAGAGTTTCACCATGTTACCAAGCTGGTCTCGAACTCCTGACCTCAAGTGATCCACCTGCCTCAGTCTTCCATGGTGTGAGCCACCATGCCCAGCCCCAACATGATTTTTTGAAAAGACTACCTCTCTCCTTTGAATTTTAAAATCAACGTACTGATTTCTACATAAAATCCTACTAGGATTTTGATTCCCTTTGGATTCATCGTTCTGAGTCATTCCTTCCTTTTTCTGTGCATTTGCCATTGAGTTGTTTTCTCAATTTGCTTCCTGCCAGTAGAATTTTGGGATGCAAAGGCCTCTTTTCACTTTTTAAGATTTTTAAAAAATTTGAAATGATTATTGATTGTTGCAAAAATAGAAAGGTCCTGTGTACCTTTCACCCAGTTTCCTCCAGAGGTAACACCAGACAAAACTAGTACAATATCAAAAGCAGAAAATGGGCAGTAGTACAATATACAAACCACGTGGAGATTGAACCAGTTTTACATGCACTAATTTGTGTGTTTCATCACCAAAAAGAGCTCTCTTGTGCCATCTATACCTCTCCCCTCCATCCAGTACATAATCCCTGGAAACCACTAATTTGTTTTTTGGATTTTGTTTGTTTCTTTGTTTTTTGAGACAGAGTCTCTCTCTGTTGCCCAGGCTGGAGTGCAGCAGCATGATCTCGGCTCACTGCAACCTCCACCTCCTGGGTTCAAGTGATTGTCCTGCCTCAGCCCCCCGAGTAGCGGGGACCACAGGCATGTGCCACCATGCCTGGCTAATCTCTTGTATTTATAGTAGTGACAGGGTTTCACCATGTTAGCCAGGATGGTCTCGATCTCCCAACCTCAGGTAATCCACCCGCTTTGGCCTTCCAAAGTGCTGGGATTACAGGCGTGAGCCACCGTGCCCAGCCTGAAACCACTAATTTGTTATCCACTCTATAATTGTTGTCATTTCAATAATAGTATATGAATAAAAGCAAGTGAAGGTATTAAAAATGTTATATGAGTGGAATCATACAGTATGTGACCTTTTGAAGTTGGCTTTTTTCACTCAGCATAATGCTCTTGAGATCCAAGTTATCGCATGTATCAATAGTACTTTAAAAATCACAGAAAGTTTAAAAAAAGATACATAGAGGTTTTGTGGACCCTTCGATCATTTTCCTCCAATGGGTGGGAAAATCTTACATACCTTTGGCATAATATCAGAACCATGTATAAATTCATGTAGCCACCATCACAATCAAGTATAGAACTGTTCTGTTATCCCAAGGCTTCCTCATGCTATTCATAGACACAGTCACCCCTCCTTCCTCTCAACCCAATCACTAAAAATTCCACTTCATCGCTATAATGTTGTCATTTTGAAAATGTTATATATATGGAATTATAGTATGTAACCTTTCAAGATTGGCTTTTGTACTGGCTTTTCCATATAATGCCCTTTATATCCACTCAAGTTGTATTAGTAGTTTGTCCCTTTTTTGCTGAGTGCAATTACATATAACACAGTTTGGCCATTCACCCATTGAAGAATGTTTGTTTCCAATTTAGGGCTAGTATGCAGGTTTTTGTCTCCACACATAATTTTCATTTCTCTGGAATAAACTTCAAGGCATATGACTGCTGCCAGACAATTTTCCAGAACATCAGCAATGTTCATACATTGATACAGCTTCTCTGCATTTTGACTTACTTTTAGAATGGTCACTATTTTATTTTAGCTGTTTTAATAGGTGTGTAATGATATCTTACCATAGTTTTAATTTGCATTTCCCTGATGGCTATTGATGTTTAATACATTTTAGGCTGGGCGCGGTGGTTCATGCCTATAATCCCAGCACTTTGGGAGGCTGAGGCGGGTGGATCACTTGAGGTCAGGAGTTCGAGACCAGCCTGGTCAACATGGTGAAACCCTGTCTCTACTAAAAATACAAAAATTAGCTGGGTGTGTGGCAGGTCCCTGTAATCCCAGCTACTTGGGAAGCTGAAGGAGGAGAATCGCTTGAACCCAGGAGGTGGAGGTTGCAGGGAGCCAAGATCGCACCACTGCACTCCAGCCTGGATGACAGAGCAAGACTCAAAACAAAAAAAAAAAAAACAAAAACAAACAATTTTAATGTGCTTATCTACCATCTCTATATCCTCTTTGGTGAAATATCTGTTCACCTCTTTTGCCCATTTTCTAATTAGACTGGTTGTTTGTTCTGGAAAAAGAGTCTTGCTCTGTTGCCCAGGTTAGAGTGCAGTGGCATGATCATAGCTCACTGAAGCCTTGAAATCCTGGACCCAAGTGATCCTACCAAGTAGCTAGGACTACCAGCGCTCACCACCATGCCCAGCTAATTTTTTTTTCTTTTGAGACAGGGTCTTGCTGTGTTGCCCAGAATGGTTTTGAATTCTCTTGGCCCAAGCCATCTTCCCACCTCGGCCTCCAAAGCACTGAAATTACAGGTGTGAGCCACTGTGCCCAGCCTGTTTGTTTGTATTTTTACTTTTGAGTTTTGAAAGTTCTTTATATATTCTGGATATGAGTCCTGTGTAAGATTTGTGATTTGCAAATATTTTCTTTCTAAATTTGTATGTCTTTTATTTCCTTTTCTTCTCTTATTGTACGAAGACTTCCAGCACTACATTGAATAAAAGTGGTGGGAGCAAACGTTCTTGCCTTATTTTTTATCTTGAGGGGAAAGCATTCAATCTTTCCCCATAAAGTATGATGTTAGACATACTTTTTTGTAGGTGCCTTTATCAAGTTTAGAGTTATCTTCCATTCCTAGTTTGTTGAGAGGTTTTATCCTGAATGGATATTGAATTTTCTCTAATGATTTTTCTTTATCAATTGATATGATCATGTGGTTTTTGTCCCCTTGGTTCATTAGTATGGTAGATTATGTTAATTTAATTTGAATATTGGACCAGACTAGCACCCCTGAATAACCCCACTTCATTTTGGTGTATAATTTGTTTTATATATCAGTGAATTCAATTGAATATGGGTCAATGTTTTATGGTATCTGCACTGCCTTTGAAGTGGTATAGTGTTATTTGAAAGTGGACTTAATTTAGTTATAAATGTGTATTACAGACTTTAGGGGAACCACTTAAAAAGTTTTTAAAAGTATAATTATAGGCTAAGAGAAAAGAGAAAATGGAATCATATAAAAAGCTCAATTGAAACCAGAAAGGTGGGGAAAAAAGGGAAGAAAGAAAAAGAGACAAAGAACAAGCACAACAAATTTTAAAAAATGATAAACATGATAAATATAAAACCAGTTGTATCAATAATCACTTAAAATGTGAATGGCCTACATATACCAATTAAAAGACTGAGCTTGTCAAAGTGTGTAAAAAAATACAAGACCCAAATATATGTTGCCTTTAAAAAACCACACTTTTTTTTTTTTTTTTTTTATTATACTTTAAGTTCTAGGGTACATGTGCATAACGTGCAGGTTTGTTACATATGTATACTAATGCCATGTTGGTGTCCTGCACCCATCAACTCGTCAGCACCCATCAATTCATCATTTATATCATGTATAACTCCCCAAGGCAATCCCTCCCTCCTCCCCCCTCCCCATGATAGGCCCCAGTGTGTGATGTTCCCCTTCCCGAGTCCAAGTGATCTCATTGTTCAGTTCCCACCTATGAGTGAGAACATGCGGTGTTTGGTTTTCTCTTCTTGTGATAGTTTGCTAAGAATGATGGTTTCCAGCTGCATCCATGTCCCTACAAAGGACGCAAACTCATCCTTTTTTATGGCTGCATAGTATTCCATGGTGTATATGTGCCACATTTTCTTAATCCAGTCTGTCACAGATGGACCTTTGGGTTGATTCCAAGTCTTTGCTATTGTGAATAGTGCCGCAATAAACATACGTGTTCATGTGTCTTTGTAGTAGAATAATTTATAATCATTTGGGTATATACCCAGTAGTGGGATGGCTGGGTCATATGGTACATCTAGTTAGAGATCCTTGAGGAATTGCCATAGAGACAGATAATCTAGAAATAAAGGGATGGAAAACAGTATATCATGCTAACACTAATCATAAGAAAGCTGGAGTAGCTGTGTTAATTTCAGGCAAAGCAGACTTCAGAACAAGGTACTCTATCAGGGATAAAGAGAGGCATTAAATAATAATAAAGGGTCCATTCTCCAAGGAAACATACAACCTATAATGTGTATGTCACTAACAATGGAGTACCAAAATATATGATGCAAAAACTGGTAGAACTCCAAGGAGAAATAGACAAATCCCATTATAGTTGAAAACTTCAACAACCCTCTTTCAATAATTGATAAATCAAGTAGGCAGAAAAATCAGTAAGTATATATTTGATCTGAATACCACCATCAATCAACTTGATCTACTGGCATTTATAGAGCACTCCGTCCAACAATAATAGAATACACATTCATATCTAGCTTACATGAAACATTCAAGAGATAGTACATTCTGGGCCACAAAATACAGTTGAACAAATGTAAAATAATAGAATCATACAAAATATGTTCTCAAACCATAGTGGAATTAAACTAGAAACCAATAACAGAGAGCTGGAAAATCCCCAAGGGATTTATAGAATAAACAACACACTAGTAGGTAACACGTGGATCAAAGAAAAGTCTCAAGAGAAATTTTAAAATATTTTTAACTAAATTAAAATGAAAAATATAGTTTACCAAATTTGTGGGATGCAGCAAAAGCCATACTTACAGGAAAATTTATAGCATTAAATGCATATATTAGAGAAGAAAGAGCTAAAATCAATCTAAGCTTCAGAAAGAAGAAACTAGAGAAAGAGCAATTTAAGCTTAAAGTAAGTAGAAGGAAAGAATAAAAATCAAAGCAGAAATCAATGAAATTGAAAACCGGAAGATGATAGAGAAAATCAGTGAAACCAAAAGCTGGCTCTTTGAATTATGAATAAAATTAACAGATCTCTAGCTAGGTTAACCATTTTTAAAAAAAATATAAAGAAGATACAAATTACCAGTATTAGAAATTTGTTTGTTTGTTTGTTTGTTTGTTTGTTTTTGAGATGGAGTCTCACTCTGTTGCCCAGGCTGGAGTGCAGTGGCGTGATCTTGGATCACTGCAACCTCCGCCTTCTGGGTTCAAGTGATTCTCCTGCCTTAGCCTCTGGAGTAGCTGGGATTACAGGCGCATGCTACCACACCTGGGTAATTTTGTACTTTTAGTAGAGACAGGGTTTCACCATTTTGGCCATGCTGGTCTCGAACACCTGACCTCAGGTGGTCTACCGGCCTTGGCCTCCTAAAGTTAGATTACAGGTGTGAGCCACTGAGTCCAGCCCACATGTATTATTTAGAAATGTGGTGGGATTTTTGGATTAATAGAAGTGTATTTAAGCAGGAATACATATAGTCATCATTACTAGACTTAATATGAGATGTTAAATGTTTGACCCACTTTTTCTTCCTGGATAAGCTTTTCTTTCCTATCCCTACCAGTTTTGAAAACACCACCAGAAAAAGACGGATCCGATTCCACATAGAGCTACTGGACGAGTATTTGATAATGGGTCTGAAATTGGGATAGACATTTGCTGATCTTACACAAGTCCAACAAATTAAGCCAAGATCTTTGATGAGCCCTTGATGAATCATCATTGGTTAGGGTCACTGTGCTGAATAAGTACCCCTGTTTAAACGCAGATTTATGGCCAACTGCTCAGGTTGCAGTTTGTGGAGATATGTCATATTCAGCCGGATTGAGGGTCGTGGGCAGAGGGGCCAAGTGTGATGGAGTATACTTTGGGGGAGTCATCTTGGTGACCCAGTGCACAACTGCACCTCTTGACTCACGTATTATTCAGAAATGCAGTGTTTAATTTCCATATGTTTGGAGACTTACCTATTATCTTTTTGTTATTGATTTCTAGTTTAATTTCATTGTGATCTGAGAACATAAGCTGTGCGATTTTGATTTTTTAAAATTCCTTGAGGCTGGGTACAGGGGTTCATGCCTGTAATCCCATGTCTCTTGGATGCCATGGCAAGAGGATCGCTTGAGGATAGGAGTTGAAGGCTGCAGTGAGCCATGATCAGCACCACTGTACTCCAGCCTGGGCAACAGAGCAAGACCCTGTCTCTTTAAAAACATTTTTTTAGTTGACTTTTATTTTGTGACTTAAGATACGGTCTTGGTGAGTGTTCCATAGGCATTTCAAAAGAATGTGAATCTTGTTATTGTTGTGTGAAGTATTCTCTAAATGTTAATTAGATTCTTTTGGTTGATGGTTTTTTTAAAGTTCTTATACATCCTTGTTGCTTTCCTGTCTAGTGTTTGTTTTCTTTTTTTGACAGAGTCTCGCTCTGTTGCCCAGGCTGGAGTGCAGTGGCACAATCTCGGCTCACTGCAGCCTCCCCCTCCTGGGTTCAAGCAATTCTTCTGCCTCAGCCTCCTGAGTAGCTGGAATTACAGGCACCCACCACCACACCCGGCTAATTTTTATATTTAGTAGAAATGGGATTTCACCATATTGGCCAGGCTGGTCTTGAACTCCTGACCTCAGGTGATCCACCCGCCTTGGCCTCCCGAAATGTTGGGATTACAGGCGTGAGCCACCACGCCCAGTCTCCTGTGTAGTATTTCTATCAAGTGTTGAGAGAGATGTGTTGAAGTCTCCAACTTTAATAGTGGATGTCTATTTTTTTTTTTTTCAGTTCTATCAATTTTTGTTTCATAGATTTTGAAGATCTGTTGCTTGGTACATACACATGTATGATTGCTATGTCTTCTTTGTGATTTGGCCCTGTTATTATTATTATACAATGTCTTTTTTTGGCCCTGGTGATTTTCTTGGCTCAGCAGTCTATTTTATCTGATATTGAAATTGCCAACTCTGCTTTCTTTTAATTAATCTTTCTATGGTGTGTCTTTTTTTCATCCTTTTATGTTCAATCTACCTATGTCATATTTGAAGTGAGTTTCTTATAGAGAGCTTACTTTGGGTCATTTTTTTCACTCCATTTTGCCAGTCTCAGAGTTATAAATTACATGTATAGACCATTTGCAGTTAATGTAATTATTTGTTAGGATTTAAGCCTGCCATTTGATTGTTTTCTTTTTGTTCCCTCTGCTCTTCACTCTTCTATTTCTCTACTCTTCCTATGGGTTAAACAGTTTTTAGAATTTCATTTTTATTTACCTATGGTGAGGTTTTTTTTTTAAGTGTATCTCTTTGTGTAGGTTTTTTAGTGGCTGCCTTCCATATTACGTCATACATAACATAATCTATGACCATCTACTGGTGTCGACACTTTTGCCACTTTGATTGAGGGATAGAAGCCTGACCTCTATTTAGTCCCTTTACCCTTCTCCTTTCATAATGTAATTGTCTTAAATCTCTTCATTACATAAATTGAATCCTCATCAGACAATGTTATAATTTCTGTTTTAGCCCTCACACATAACTTAGAAAATGCAAGTGAAGAAGGATAGCCCATCATATTTATCCATATTTTTATTATTTCCATTGTTCTTTCTTCACTCCTGAAATTTCAGGTTTTCTTCTTTCATCATTTCCTTAATGTTTGGAGAACTTCCTTTAGCCATTCTTTTACGGTACAGCAGGTCCTGAAATAATGTTATTTTGTTTAATGTCATTTCTTATTTTTTATTTTTTTTGAGACGGAGTCTTGCTCTGTTGCCCAGGCTGGAGTGCAGTGGCCGGATCTCAGCTCACTGCAAGCTCCGCCTGCCGGGTTCCTGCCATTCTCCTGCCTCAGCCTCCCGAATAGTTGGGACTACAGGCGCCGCCACCTCGCCCGGCTAGTTTTTTGTATTTTTTAGTAGAGACGGGGTTTCACCATGTTAGCCAGGATGGTCTCGATCTCCTGACCTCGTGATCCGCCCGTCTCGGCCTCCCAAAGTGCTGGCATTACAGGCTTGAGCCACCGCGCCCGGCCTGTTTAATGTCATTTCTTTATAATGTTGACAAGAAAAACAAACAAACAAACAAACAAAACAACAACCAACTGATTCCCAGCCATGGCCACTGTCTGTGTAGAGTTTGTACATTCTCCCCATGTCTGTGTGGGTTTTCTCTGGGTACTCCAATTTCCTCCCACATCCCAGAGATGTGCACATTAGGTTAATTGGTATATCTCAATTATCTAAATTATCCAAGTATGAGTAAGGGGTGTGTGTGTGTGTGCGCATGCGCTCTGTGATGGAATGGCATCCTGTCCAGAGTGCCTTGCACCCTGAGCTGCCAGAATAAGCTTCAGCCACCCAGGACCCTGAAATGGAATAAGCAGGTTGTAAATGAAGAATAAGTGAATACAAATTATTGTAAAATAAAAATTTGTGAAGTGTATAATAATAATACAAATGCATAACAGTAAATAATTTGATATAAGAGCACTCAGCCAGCCTGCCACATTTATTATTGTTTTTGAACTACATGGTGGTAGAAGATACTCATTACAATTTTTGCTCTGCAAAGATTTATTCCATGGTTAAACCCACCACCATGATGACTGCTGTCACTCACTGATTATACTAATCCAGCATGACCTCACTTTAATTACATCACCAACAGGTGAGTAAATAATTACCTTTCTTGTTTTATTAATCTTTCTTAAGTGTATGTATAGCTCACATGTATTTTAACATTTAATACTAGATGTGTCTGGGCATTTATTTAGAAACATGGTGTTGTTTTTGTGACCAGAAATATACTGTACGGACTTACTTTGTTAATATAAATTAGTGTATGATAAACTTGATTTCATTATACATCATTTTGCTTAAAGTTGCAGTTTCCAATAAACTACTGACGATATTAAGGACTTACTATAGTTTTTCAGTTAACAAATTATGTTAGTTTTTCCTTCACTTGAGAATGTCTTGATTTTTATACCTGAAGGATTTTTTCACTTGGCTTAGCATTCTGGGTTGACAGTTTTTTCTTTTAGTACTTAAACATGTTGTGCCACTTCTTTCTGGCTTTCATGGTTTCTGATGAGAAATCTGCTGCAGTTTAAATTGTTGCTCTTTTATTGGTAAGATTCATTTCTCTGCAACTGCTTTCAAGACTTTAGTTTTCAGAAATTTGTTTATGGTGTGTCTTGTAATGGATTTCTTTGATTTATCATGCTTACGGTTTAGTCAGTTTCTTGAATCTGTGTGTGCATGTCTTTCATCAAATTTGGGAAATTTTCATCCTTATTTCTTTGAACACTTTTTTAACTCCACCTTCTTTTTTTCTCTTCACCTAGGACTCCTATGACACAAATGTTAAATCTTTTGTTATAATCTTCCAGGTTCCTGAAGCTTTGTTCTCTCTCTCTCCCTCCCTCCCTCCCTCCCTCCCTTCCTTCCTTCCTTCCTTCCTTCCTTTTTAATCTAATTTCTCTCTTTTTCAGATTGGGTAATGTCTACTATTTTATCTTCAAATTCACTGATTCTTTCCTATGTTGTCTTGTATTAGTCTTCTCAGGCTGCATGTAACAAAACCACAGACTGGATGTCTTAAATAATAGACATTTATTTATCCTAGTTCTGGAGGCTGGAAGGCCAAGATCAAAGTGACAGCAAGATAGATTCATTCTGAATCCTCTTCTCGTGGCTTGTAAGCATCTACCATTTCATTGTGTGTTCACATGACATCTTTGTGTGCACACACAGAGTGTGCTGGTGTCTCTCGTATAAAGATATTCATCCTAGTGGATCAGAGTCCTGCCCTTATGACCTCACTTAACCTTATTGCTTTCATAGAGTCCCCATCTCCAAATACAGCCACACTGGATTAAGACTTCGACATATGAATGAGGTGAGGGAGGACACCAATATTCTGTCCATTACATATTTCTATTCTTCTGTTGAACCCATCCGGTGAGTTTTAAATAATTTTTGGCTACTATATTAGTTTCCTAGGGCTTCTGTATTAAAGGACCACAAACTTTGTGCCTTAAAACAACAGAAATTTTTTCTCTAACAATATGGGTAGCCAAAAGTCCAAAATGAAGATATTGGCAGGGTTGGTTGCTTCTGGAAGCTCAGAGGGAGAATCTGTTCCATGCTTCTCTCCTTGCTTCTGATGGTTGGCAGCAGTCTTCACTTGGCTTGTAGACACATCATTCTAATGTCTACCCCAGCCCCACGTGTTCTCCTCTGTGTGTCTCTCTGTGTCTTCATATAGCGTTTTTATAAGGAGAGCAGTCATTGATTTAGCGATTATACTAATCCAGTATGACTTCGCTTTAATTACATCTGGAAAGACCCTATTTCCAAATAAAGTCACATTCTGAGGTTATTTCTAGGAATCTTTTTTCCCAAGATTTTCTTTTTTGTCTTTAATTATTTAAGAATATGTGTAAGTGCTGGCTTGTTGAAGCATTTTTGTAGTCCCTCTTTTAAAATCCTTGTCAGCTAATTCCAATAAACTGTGTTAGGATCTGTTGATTATGTTTTCTTGTTCAAGTTGAGATTTTCCTGGTTCTTGGCATGGTGAGTTATTTTCACTTATAACCTGGTCATTTTGGATATTATGTTACGAGACTCTGGATCTTATTTACATCTTCTGTTTAACAGGCCTCTGCTGAAACTGGTAGTCCAGCCTTGTTACATGGCCTCCATTGACACCTCCCTGTAAGGGAGGGTGGCTCCATTATTGCTAGGAAGAGGTGGAAATCTAGGCTCCACAGTTGTCCTCCTTTACGTTGTGGGGAAAGGAATGAGCCTTGTTACTACTGGATGGGGATGGCAGCGCAGCTTCTCCACGTGGCCTCCAAGAATATCATGGAGATGATGGGGCGAGGCACTCAGTTACTGCTGGGCAGTGATGAAAACCCAGGCTTCCCACTCAGCCTCTTCTGACATCACCTAGAGGTGAGTGGGAGGAATGTTTTGTTATCACCAAAGATTAAAGTCTAGCTTTTCTCTCTACCTGTGCTAATGGAGTTTGGGAGAGAGTTCCCTGTCTCCCACCCCCAAGATTGTGCTGGAGGCATTCAATATCAAAAGGCTTTTGCAGTCCAGGCATGGTGGCTCATGCCTGTAATCCAAGCACTTTGGGAGACCAAGGCAGGTAGATCACTTTAGGTCACGAGTTTGAGACCAGCTTGGCCAAAAAGGTGAAACCCCATCTCTACTAAAAATACAAAAAATTAACCGGATGTGGTGGCACACGCCTGTAGTCCCAGCTACTCGGGAGGCTGAGGCAGGAGGATCACTTGAGCCTAAGAGGCGGAGGTTGCCATGAGCTGAGATTATGCCACTGCACTCCAACCTGCGTGACAGAGTGAGACTCCATCTCAAAAAAAAAAAAAAAAAAAAAGGAGGGTTTATCTTGCTAGGGCGCCCCTTCCCCAGTCCTTTGACAAGAGAGAAAGCAATCTTTTCATGGGGACATTTCTGTCTGTACCTGTGGCATTTCCAGGTTGTAGGCTTTGGAAAAGAAAAAACCCAGGGACTCACTGCTGTATCATTCCTCCAGTATGGAGATTTCAGGCTGTTCTGCCTTCTTATGCTTGTTTTATATGTAATTCCCAGCATTTTAAATGTATATAGTAGCAGGGATAGAAAGGAATACATCTCCTCTATCTTGTCCAAAACTAGAAATCCTCTTTTTTAAAATTTTTGTTATTATTATTTTTTGAGACAGAGTCTTGTTCTGTCACCCAGGCTGGAGTGCAGTGGCGCAATCTCCCCTCAGTGCAACCTCCAGCCCCCAGATTTAAGAGATTCTCGTGGCTCAGCCTCCCAAGTAGCTGGGATTACAGGTGTGCACCACCACACCCAGTTAATTTTTGTATTTTTAGTAGAGGCCAGGTTTCACCATGTTGGCCAGGCTGGTCTTGAACTCCTGACCTCCGGTGATCTGCCCATGTTGGCCTCCCAAAGTGCTGGGATTATAGACATGAGCCACTGCGCCTGGCCAAAATCCTCTTTTTATTTGTACTCTTTTTATCCCTGCAAATTCAAGATGGTGATGTTGCTGGATATATAATCCTTTTTAAAATTTGTGGGTCACTTTGATCTTATTCAATATTACTCTTGTTAGACAAAAGACATGCCCACAGATTTCTTTGCAATAAGCCCTTCTCTAGGCTCCTGCTGAGATGGCTAAGAGACAACAATCAGCCATAAGATTTCCAGAATCGCTATTGTTTTGATTTGGAGGATCTGTGAGGCATATCCATAATTTGTTTAGACTCTTTAAATATGACTGAATAAGAGGCCGGTGCGGTGGCTCACGCCTGTAATCCCAGCACTTTGGGAGGCCGAGGCGGGTGGATTGCCTGAGGTCAGGAGTTCAAGATCAGCCCGGCCAACATGGTGAAACCCCGTCTCTACTAAAAATACAAAAATTAGCCGGGCATGGTGGCAGGCACCTGTAATTCCAGCTTCTTGGGAAGCTGAGGCAGGAGAATCACTTGAACCTGGCAGGCAGAGGTTGCAGTTAGCCAAGATTGTGCCACTGCACTCCAGCCTGGGGGACAAGAGTGGGACTTCGTCTCTAAATAAATAAATAAATAAGATTGAATAGTATTCTGAGGCACTGCCTTAAGTCTTTCTGAGATGTTAACAAAATATTTTACATTAATATTCTTCTTGTTTGTTTGTTTTTGCGTCAGGGTCTCACTCTGTCGCCCAGGCTGGAGTGCAGTGGTGTGATCTTGGCTTACTGCAACCTCCACCTCCTGGTTGCAAGTGATTCTCCTGCCTCCACAGTAGCTGGGATTATAGGCATGTGCCACCACGCCCAGCTGATTTTTTGTATTTTTAGTAGAGATGGGCTTTTACCGTGTTGGCCAGGCTGTACATTAATATTTGCAGTTTCATATTTGGACCAGGCTTTCCTGGCAGTGCCCTGTACTTGAGTTTTGCTAGGAAGCCATTTTTAAATTTTACTATCATCTGCTATTTGGAGAGGATAAGCATTTTCTAAATCATGAAGTCTTAGCTCTTTCGTGTTTAACATTCTTGCCTTTTAAAAAGTTCAAGATTTTTCAACTTGAGCCCTATTGATATTTCAGCTAGGATAATTATTTGATGTGTGTGTATTTGATGGGGGGATTGAGGCGGTTTGAGGGGGCTGCCTTATACATTGTAGGATGTTTAACAGCATCCTTGGCCTCTGCCAACTAGATGGCAGTAACAACCTCTCCAGCTTTGACATCTAAAAATGCCTCCAGACATTGCCAAATATCCCCTGGGAGGCAGTATCACTCTCACTGGAGAGCTCTTGCTTTAGTTTATCCCTTTGCTCCTCCCTTTCACTATAGGCAGCAAGAAGAAAGCAGGTGGTGCCTTAAACATTTTGCTTGGAAATTGCTTTACTTAGATCATCCACTTCATTAGTCACATTTTCTGTTTTCCACTTTATTGCAGGCAACGGGGTTGCTAATTTTTGTGTCACAGTATAGTTTCCAATAGTATTTACTTCACTTGGCTGGGCTCAGTGGCTTATGCCTGTAATCCCAGCGCTTTGGGAGGCCAAGGCGGGTGGATCACCTGAGGTCAGGAGTTCAAGACCAGCTTGAACAACATGGTGAAATCCTGCCTCTACTAAAAAAAGCCGGGTGTGGTGGCATGCACCTGTAATCCCAGCTACTTGGGAGGCTGAGGCAGGAGAATCACATGAACCTGGGAGGCAGAGGTTGCAGTGAGCTGAGATCAACAAGAGCAACACTCTGTCAAAAAAAAACAAAACAAAACAAAACAAAAATCAAACAAAAAGAAAACCAGAAAAACAGTATTTACTTCACTTTCCTGCATACCCTCACTGCACCTTATCTAAGGGCTGAGGCTTCTTTAACAGCTTCTTCAGGCACTTTAGGTTTTTACTACACTCTTCTCAAAGTCCAATTGTAATGCCACTCCTGCATATTAGAGTACTGTTACAACAGTACTTTACCTAGTACCAAAATCTTTCTTTTCCCCTTTAAACATTTTTTTCTTTATATGTTCCAATGAACAGAATTTTAATACGTTACCTATTGCTGCATAATAAACTATCCCAGAATTTAACAGCTTAAAACAAGAAGTATTTACTATCTCAAAGTGCTTAAGCATCAGGAATCCAAGAGTGGTTTAACTGAGTAGTTCTGCCTAAGTTTCCCATGAGATTTCAGTCAAACTGCTGGCCAGGGCTGTAATTATCCCAAGATTTTACTAGGACAATTTTATCAATTTCCATACTCAATCATGTGGTTGCTGGCAGGCCTCAGCCTTCACGGGCTCTTGGCCGGAAGCTTCCTTTCCTTGACATGTGGGCCTCTCTATAGGGCTGTTGACAAAATGGCAGCTTGCTTCTTCCAGAGTGAGTGACCCAAAAAATAGAGTACACACTCAAGACAGAAACTGCAGCCTTTTTTTTTTTTTTGAATTTTAGAAGTGACATAGCATCATTTCTGGCATATCCTGTCGGTCACATAGAGAAACTAATGGTGGCAGGAGGCAGACAGGTTCCTAGGTGGGAAGAGTTGAGTCCCTGGTGAAATCCCACCTTCAAGCCAGGGATGGCTTGAAACCTGACGGGCAGCCCGCCAGTTCTGGGTGGAGTCCACTACCTGGAATGAGAACTTCCTTGGTGCCTTTCAGCCAATCAGACGGTGCTTTTTCCTGACCCAGCCAGACTCACGGACTCGTTGGGACTACCTGCCTGCAGGTAGGAGCTACCCACTTCGGGTCTCCTCTCCTCTGAGAGCTGTTTGGTCACCCAATAAAGGTGTTCTCTGCCTTACTCACCTTCCAATTGTCTGCGTAACCTCATTCTTCATGGATGCTAGACAAGAACTCAGGACCCGCCAAATGCGGGAGTGAAAGGAGCTGTAACACTTTCCTGGCCGGCTCACCGAGCTGCAGGTGGGAGCTAAAGGGGCGGTAACACGTTCTTGGGTAGCTCGCTGAGGTGCAGGCAGTTGACACGCTCCTGAACTGCTGGAGTGGAGAGTGGAGACCCTTCTGGAGGCCCAGACCTCGGGATTCTCTGAGCCAGAGCAGTAACACACTAGTTCTCCTGCCCTCTGCCAGCGCCGGGCTGCCACCCAATGCAACAGGAAGCAGTGGCGCAGCCAGGCCAGCCCAGGAGCCGCAGGCCGGAGCAGGGCGGTGGGAGTGAAAGAGCAGTAACACAAATGGGCTGAAACACCACCCCCTGAAATACAGCGCCCCCAACTCGCAGTGCTGCTGCGGTTGATGAGAAATAGAGAAGAGCTACGGCCCTTCTGGGGGCCCAGATCTCGGGGCTCCCCGAGGCAGGACTTACATGCTGTAACACCCTCTTTGGGGTTCTGCAGTTCCTGGTGTCTCAGAGCTTTCGGGTGCCACTGCGTTCCCCTGGTCCAGACGCTGGTGCCTACAGCAGAAGTCGCTTGGGGTAGGTCTGGTCCAGCCACAGCCTTGCATGGAGCTGGTGCCTGTGCCAGTGCCGGGAGCTGCCCACCTTGCCGCAGCAGCTTGTGTGCCTGGCTCTGTGCAGTGACTGGACCTCACACTTGCTTGGTCACACAGCCCCCACCACACCATGCCTGGCTCACCCTTGGCAGGCGTGGGATCCAGGCTGGTAGCACTAGCCAAGTGCAACCTGCCGGGTGAGTGGGCAGAACGAGCCCAGCAGGTGCAAGCAAAACTCCAGCAGAGGCACCACCAGCCACAGAGGTTTTGCGCTGACAAAGTGACATCCAAAGGATCCCGTGACATAACCTTGGTACAGTGTGGGAGAGGACTGCCCAGATATAAATACATGATAAGGAACATTGGGAGGTGTTTTGGTGGCTGACTGTGGCATTTCAATTTTATTCCATACAATATGTTTTTTCTTTTTTTCTTTTTCCTTTTTTTTTTAGACAGAGTCTCTCTCTGTTGCCCAGGCTGGAGTACAATGGCATGATCTCGGCTCACCGCAATTTCTGCCTCCCAAGTTCAAGTGATTCTCCTGCCTCAGCCTCCCAAGTAGCTGGATTACAGATGCATGCCATCATGTCCGGCTGATCTTAGTATTTTTAGTAGAGACAGGGTTTCACCATGTTAGCCAGGCTGGTCTCGAACTTCTGACCTCAAGTGATCCATCCATCTCGGCCTCCCAGAGTGTTGGGATTTCAGGCGTGAGCCACTGCACCTGGCCATTTATTCTTCTTTCTTCTTTCTTCTTCTTTCTTCTTTCTTCTTCCTTCTTCCTTCTTCCTCCTTCCTCCTTCCTCCTTCCTTCTCCTCCTCCTCCTCCTCCTCTTCCTCCTCCTCCTCCTCTTCTTCTTCTTCTTCTTTCCTCCTTTTCCTCCTCCTCCTTCTTCCTTCCTCTTCCTTCCTCTTCCTCCTCCTTTCTTCCTCTTTCTTCTTTCTTCTTCTTCTTCTTCGACTGAGTCTTGCTCTGTCACCCAAGCTGGAGTGCAACGGCATGATCTCGGCTCACTGCAACCTCCACCTTCTGGGTTCAAGTGATTGTCGTGCCTCAGCCTTCCAAGTAGCTAGGATTACAGGCACCCACCACCACGCCTAGCTAATTTTTGTCTTTTTGGTAGAAACAGGTTTTCACCATGTTGGCCAGGCTGGTCTCAAACTCCTGACCTCAAGTGATCCGCCCACCTTGGCCTCCCAAAGTGCTGAGATTACAGGCATGAGCCACCACACCCGGCCTATTTTATTATTTTTTTGAGATGGGGTCTCACTCTGTTACCTGGGCTACAGTGCAGTGGTGTGATCTCGGTTCACTGCAACCTTGACCTCCCAGGCTCAAGCGATTTTCTTGCCTCAGCTTCATGAGTAGCTGGGACTACAGGCATGCACCACCACGCCTGGCTAATTTTTGTATATTTTGTAGAGATGAAGTTTCTGCTACCATTGCCCAGGCTGGTCTCAAACCTGTGGGCTCAAGTGATCCTCCCAGTGAGTCTCCCAAAATGCTGGGACTACAGGCATTAGCTGCTGTGCCTGGTTCAACGTGTTTGTTTGTTTGTTTGTTTTTTGAGACAGGGTCTCGCTCGGTTGTCCAGGCTGGAGTGCAGTGGTGGCATCTCAGCTCACTGCAACCTCTACTTCCCAGGCTCAAGTTATCCTCCTGCCTCAGGCCTCCAGATAGCTGGGAATACAGGCATAAGCCATCATGCCCAGCTAATTTTTGTATTTTTTTGTAGAGACAAGGTTTTGTTGCCCAGGCTTGTCTCAAATTCAAGGTCAAGCGATCCACCCACCTCAGCCTCTCAAAATGCTAGGATTACAGGCTTGAGCCACTACACCCAGCCATGTATTTTCTAATATCCCTTGGACTTCATCTTTGACTCATATTTTATTTCAAAGTATTGGGATTGTTTTTCAGTTATCTTTGTTATTATTTCTATTTAATTCTGTTATGGTCATACAACGTAATTTAAATTCTTCTGAATTTGTTGAGGGTTGTTTTTATGGCCCAGAATATGATGAATCTCTCATTGAATGTTGTATGTGCAGTGGAAAAGATTGTTTATTCTGCTGTTGGTGGGTAAAGTGTCATGAAAATATAATTAGGAGAAATTAATGATAGTGTTAAGGTTTTCTATATCCTTGCTTTTTTTTTTTGGTCTACTTATTTTATTGATTATTGAAAGAGAAGAGTTGAATTCTCTAGGTGCAATATAGATTTTTCTGTTTCTTATTTCAGGTCTACTGGTTTTTCCTTCATATATTTTTGAAGCTTTGTTGTTAGTATATACACACTTATGACTGTTAAGTCTTCTTGGTGAATTGAACCTTTTATCATTAAATAATACCCCTTTTTATCTCTGGTAATAGTCCTTCTTAAACCTACTTTGTCTGATATTAATATTGTCACTCCAACTTGCTTTGATTCATGTTTGTATGGTGTATCTTATTCCATTCATTTGTTTTAGGGTTCCAATTCCTCTATACATATATTTTTTACTTTTAACCCATATATTTCTTTATATTTAAAGTGGGTCTTGTGGACAACATATTATTGCCTCTTACTTTGTTTCCAATCTGGTGATTTGTCTTTTAATCGGTTGTCTTTTTACTGATATACTGGATTAAAATCTATCATCTTGTTATTTGTTTTCTGTTCTTGCATCTGTGCTTTTTTTCTTCCTTGATTTGGATTATGTTTTGAAAAGGAAAACTCCCAATCTCATGGGTGCTGCAAGTAGACAAGATTTATTGCATCTGATTGAAATAGTTTATTATCCATAGCACAACAAACAATGTGAACATCAGCATAGTGGTGTTGGTTCCCCTGGTCCTACATTCAACAGGTGATGCAGTCAGCCCAGATGCATGGTATTCACACAGTGGGTTTGCATTGTAGCTGAGGGACCTAGGCCCAGCACTATTTTATTTTATTTTATTTTATTTTATTTTATTTTATTATTTTATTTTATTTTATTTTAATTGTATTTTATTTTAGAGGCAGGGTCTCACTGTGTTGCTCAGGCTGGTCTCGAATTCCTGGGCTCAAGTGATCCTCCTGCCTCAGCCTCTCAAAGTGCTGGGATTACAAGCGTGAGCCACCACGCCTAGCCCCAGGACATTTTTATAGCAAGCAGTAAGCAAGCCTGCCTTGGTCTGAGAAACGATCTCACCTCTTAAAACTCCAGCTGCACTAACAGTCCTGAACAAGGACCCAGGTGATAAAGAGGTCAGGGCCTTGTGATCTTGACATACTCAGCAAGAAATGTTGGACACAAATGGCCCAGGGAAGAAGCCTCCCAACATTAGAAAAAATTATTATATGTACTTGTTTTATGTTCTACAGTCATTTTAAAAAATACATTTTATTGAATATGTTTAAGATATACAACATGATGTTATGGGACACATAGAGATAGTAAAGTGGTTACTATAGTGAAGTAAATGAACATATCCATCATCTCACATAGTTACCTGTTCCAGCATTTTTATGATTCCATTTTCTCTCTATTATTGGCTTGTGACTTACATCTCTCTAAAAATTTTTTTTTTTTTAGTGGTTGCTGTTGAATTTACTATATCTTTAATTAATCAGTCTATCTTCAAATAAAGTCATACCACTTCTTATATATCATAAGGACCCTTTAACAGCATATTTCCCATTCCTCCATCTCCTCATTTTAACTGTTGTTATTGTCATACATTTCACTTTTATATATGCTATAAGGCCACAATGCATTGCTTTAGTAAAGCAGTTACCTTTTAAAGTGAGTAAAAATGAGAAACAGTCTCTCTTATATTTACCTCTATTCTCTCCATTTCCAGAGATCATCATTTCTTTATGTAGATCCAGGTTTCTCTCAGGTATCATATTTCTTCTGCTTACAGAACTTCCACTGCCATTTCTTATACTGCTGGTCCACTGGTAATGAATTTTCTCTGTTTTTGTTTTTGTTTTTTTTAATTTGAAAAAGTATTTCCTTCATGTTTGAAAGATGTTTTTGCTACATATAGAATTCTGGATTGGCAGTTTTTTGTCTTTCAGCATTTTAAAGATATGACTCTATTATCTTCTGGTCATACAATTTCTGATGAGAAGTATTCTGTGTTTCTTATCTTTGTTCCTCTGTAAGGAGTGTGTCTTTTTCCTTTAGATGCCTTCAATATTTTCTCTTTATCTTTGGTTTTCAGCAGTTTGAATATGATACCTTAGGTTGTGTTTGCATGTGCTTCTTTGTTGTGTTTGTATATTGGCATTTAATCTTTTCTGGATTCTGTGAGTTTCTTGGTTCTGTGGTTTGATATCTTTCATTATTTTTGGAAAATTATTAGCTATTATATCTACAAATAAATATTATATCTACATATATTTTTTTCTCGGTTTCTTCTCCTTCTGGGATGTGAATCACTTATATGTTAGCACTTGGATATTTGTTCTGGCTGGTTTTTGTTTGTTTGTTTCACTCTTTTCTCTTTCTGCTTCAGTTTGAGTAGTCTCTATTGACCTATCTTCAAGTTCACTGCTTATTTCCTCAGGTATGTCGAGTTTACTGATTGATATGGTTTGGTTATGTCCCCACCCAAATCTCATCTTGAATTGTAGTTCCTATAATCCCCACGTGTCATGGGAGAGACCAGGTGGAGATAATTGAATCATGAGACTGGTTCCCCCATCCTATTCTCATGATAGTGAGTTAGTTCTTACAGAACTGGTGGTTTTGTAAGGGGCTTCCCCCTTCCCTGGGCACTTCTCCTTGCTGTCGCCACATGAAGAAGGATGTGTTTGCTTCCCCTTCCACCATGATTGTAAGTTTCCTGAGGCCTCCCCAGACCTGTGGGACAGTGAGTCAGTTAAACCTCTTTTCTTTGTAAACTACCGAGTCTCAGGTATGTCTTTATAGCAGTGTGAGAACAGACTAATACAGTAAATTGGTATGGCTAGAATGAGGTGCTGCGTAAAAATACCTGAAAATGCGGAAGCAGCTTTGGAACTGGGTAACAGATAGAGGTTGGAACAGTGTGGAGGGCTCAGAAGAAATGTGGGAAAATGTAGAACTTCCTAAAGTCTTAGAGGGCTCAGAAGACAGGAGGATGTGATCAAGCTTGGAACTTCCTAGAGACTGTTGAATGGCTTTGACCAAAATGCTAATAGTGATATAGACAATGAAATCTAGGATGAGATGGTCTCAGATGGAAGTGAGGAACTAGTTGGGAACTGGAGTAAAGTTCACTCTTGCTATGCAAAGAGACTGGTGGCATTTTGTCCCTGCCCTAGAGATCTGTGGAACTTTGAACTTGAGAGAGATGATTTAGGGTATCTAGCAGAAGACATTTCTAAGCAGCAAAGCATTCAAGAGGAAGCAGAGAATAAACGTTTGGAAAATTTGCAGCCCAGTGATGCGATAGAAAAGGAAAACCCATTTTTTCTGAGGAGAAATTCAAGCCCCTTACAGAAATTTGCCTAAGTAATAATGAGCCAAATGTTAATCACCAAGACAATGGGGGAAAATGTCTCCAGGGCATACCAGAGACCTACACAGCAGCCCCTCCCATCATAGGCCCAGAGGCCTAGGAGGGAAAAATGGTTTCCTGGGCCAGGTCCAGCACTCCCTTGCTGTGTGCTGCCTCGGGACTTGGTGCCCTGCATCCCAGGCACTCCAGCCACAGCAAAACGGGGCCAGGGTACCGCTCAGGCTGTTGCTTCAGAGGGTACAAGCCCCAAGCCTTGGCAGCTTCCATGTAGTATTGGGCCAGCAAGTATGCAGAATGCAAGAATTGAGGTTTGGGAACCTCCGCCTAGATTTCAGAAGTTGTATGGAAATGCGTGGATGTCCAGGTAGAAGTCTGCTGCAGGGGCGGAGCCCTCATGGAGAACCTCTGCTAGGGCAGTGTGGAAGGGAAATGTGGGGTCAAATCTCACACACAGAGTCCCCACTGGGGCATTGCCTAGTGGAGCTGTGAGAAGAGGGCCACTGTCCTCCAGACCCCAGAATGGTAGATCCACCGACAGCCTGCACCATGTGTCTGGAAAAGTTGCAGACACTCAATGCCAGCCATGAAAGCAGCAGGGAGGGGGCCTCTACCCTGTGAAGCCACAGGGATGGAGCTGCCCAAGGCTGTGGGATCCCACCTCTTGCATCAGTGTGACCTGGATATGAGACCTGTAGTCAAAGGAGATTATTTTGGAGCGTTCAGGTTTAATGACTACCCTATTGGATTTCAGACTTGCATGGGGCCTATAGCTCCTTTGTTTGGGCCAATTTACCCCATCCAATTTCTCCCATTTAGAATGAGGGTATTTACCCTATGCCTATAACCCCCAAAAGGAAGTAATTAACTTGCTTTTGATTTTACAGGCTCTTAGGTGGAAGGGACTTGCCTTGTCTCAGAAGAGACTTTGGACTTGGACTTTTGGGTTAATACTGAAATGAGTTAAGACTTTGAAGGACTGTTGGAAGCACATAATTGTGTTTTGAATTGTGAGGACATGAGATTTGGGAGGGGCTGGGGCAAAATTAAATGGTTTGACTGTGTCCCCACCCAAATCTGATTTTGAATTGTGGTTCCCATAATCCCCACATGTCGTGGGAGGGACCTGGTGAAGACAGTTGTATCATGGGGGTGGTTTCCCCCATCCTGTTTTTGTGATAGTGAGTTACTTCTCATGAGATCTGATGGTTTTATAAGGGGCTTTCCCCTTTGCTGGGCACTTCTCCTTGCTGCCGCCATGTGAAGAAGGATGTGTTTGCTTCCCCTTCTGTCATGATTGTAAATTTCCTGAGGCCTCCCCAGCCCTGTGGAACTGAGTTAATTAAACCTCTCTCCTTTATAAATTACCCAGTCTCAGGTGTGTCTTTGTAGTAGCATGAGAAAGGACTAGTATACTGATACGCCTGTCAACAACTTTCTTCAAATATGTTATATATATATGTGTGTTTTTTCTTATTTCTAGCATTTCTCTATGTCTCTTTTTTGTAGTCTTCATATTTCTGCAAAAATTCCCCTTTCGTTCTTTCATATTGTCTAAGTTTTCCACAAGAGCCTTTCATATTCACATATTACTTATAGTTGGCTTAAGTTCTGTGTCAGATAACTACAGCATCTGCATCTTGCACCTGGTCATGCTCTCTCTCTCTCTCTTTCTCTATCTCTTTCTCTCTTTAATATAGAAACAGGACCTCACTATATTGCCCAGACTGGTCTTCAGACTCCTGGCCTCAAGCAGTCCATCCGCCTTGGCATCCCAAAAATGCTGGATTATAGGTATGAGCCACCACACCTGGCCTACTTTGTCCTTGACAGTAGGTTTTTTTTGGTATTTTAAAATTTATGTGTGTGTGTGTGTGTTGTAATGTTTTGTTTTTTGTTTTTTGTTTTTTTTTTTTTTTGAGGTAAGAGTTTCACTTTTGTCAGCTAGACTGGAGTGCAATGACATGATCTCGGCTCACTGCCAAGCAAAACGTCCTTCTTTACATGGCGACAGCAAGGAGAAGTGCCCAGCAGAGGGGGAAGCCCCTTATAAAACCATCAGATCTCATGAGAAGTAACCCACTGTCACAGACAAACTGCAACCTCTGCTTCCCAGGTTCAAGAGATTCTCCTGCCTCAGCCTCCCGAATAGCTGAGATTACAGGCACCTGCCACCACACCCAGCTGATTTTTTGTATTTTCAGTAGAGATGAGGTTTCACCATGTTAGCCAGGCTGGTCTCAAACTCCTGACCTCAGGTGATCCATCTGCCTTGGCCTCCCAAAGTATTGAGACTACAGGCATAAGCCACTGCGCCCGGCCTGTGTTGTAATTTTTTATTGAGTTTTGGATGCAGTGTTTAGAATAGTAAGGACTGAGTTCATTATTATTTATGCCTGGAAATTGTCATATCTATTCTTCTCTTAGGCCATTAGTGTGGGGGATTCAGTCATTTTGTTCAGGAGTTGAATTAGGTTTGAGTTTTTTGTTTCTATGATTACTTCAGTGTCTGTATCTCCTACAAATTCTGTATAGTCATGCTAGCTACACTGGGTCTTTAGTAATTCCATAAACATTTTGACCTGGCATGTTGTCTTACACCCATAATCCCAACACTTTGAGAGGCTGGGATAGGAGGATCACTTGAGGCCAGGAGTTTGAGACCAGCCTGGACAACATAGCAAGACCCCATCACTACCAAATAATAACAATAACAATAATAATAATAATAATAATAAAATTAGCCATGTGTGGTGATGTGCATTTGTAGTCCTAGATACTTGGGAGGCTGAACTGGGAGCATACCTTGAGCTCAGGAGTTTAAGGTTACAGTGAGTCATGACTGCACTACTGTGCTTCAGCCTCTGGACAGTGTCAGACTTTGTCTCTGAAAAATAAAAACATAAACATTAGCTGAACTATTCTTACCTACTTGCAAGGAGAGCTTGTCTTTCTCTTGCTACACAACTGAGCGAGTGCCTGCATCCCATCTCTTCTTGGAGGCTCCTGTCCTTCTTTGGAATGCAGGTTAATTGGTTGCTCTGCAACCTTAGGTCTCTGATAAGTTTGACAAAAGCTGTGGTTTTGTAAATTACCCAACAATTTTTAAAAACTGTTATTAGTTTGATAATGATGCTCTTCCCTGCTTTCTGCATCCTATGTGGAAGCTGGAGTCTCAAGCCATCTACCTTTTCACAGTGCTATTCAACCTTTTGGCCACCTACTCCTAGTCTGCTGCTTGGGTCTTTCTTTTGGGTGACACCCTTCCAGCTTAGCCCCCTGAAATATTTTCAGGTTAGATGTTTCCCCCTCTCTATTCCTTCTTTATGGCAAATATCTGGCAAAGAGAAGGAACAGAGGTTCCTGATCTTTCTTCATCTTGGGCTCAAAATAATCCATGGATTCATGTTCTCAAGGATACATCTTGGCCGGGCGCAGTGGCTCATGCCTATAATCCCAGCATTTGGGAGGCTGAGGCGGGCAGATCACTAGAGGCCAGGAGTTCAAGACCAGCCTGGCAACAGGGCAAAAACCCGTCTCTACTAAAAATACAAAAGTTAGCCAGGCATGGTGGTTTGCACCTGTATTTCCAGCTACTCAGGAGGCTGAGGTGGGAGACTTACTTAAACCCAGAAGGCAGAGGTTGCAGTGAGCCAAGATCGTGCCACTCCACTCCAACCTGGGTGACTGAGCAAAACTCTTTAAAAAAAAAAAAGAAGATACATCTGTGAAAATGGGGACATGACTTTGGGAGTGAGCTAAGTTCTCATCCACTGTACTCCTGACTTGGCCCCCATTTTCTGTGCTAGAAAATTAGATGAAGTATCTACTCTAACCATTAATGAGAAATAAGAATCAAACCAACCCACTGAAATATTTCTTAGAAGATTAACACTACAACAGGATAAAAGGGGATCAGACTGGGAGTAGTGGTTACAAGCACAGTCTCTGGAGGCAGTCTACCTGGGCTTAAATTCCAGGTCCATCACTTACTAGCTGTAGGGCCTGGGATAAGTTCCTTCACCTCTCTGTATCTCAATTTCTGTATCTGTAAAGTGGAAACAACAAGAGGATGAAAAGGGTTAATTTTTGTAAAGCACTTATAATAGTGACTGGCACATAATAAGCTCTGTGGAAGTGTTAACAATTAGGGCTTACTTCCTATAATTTCAGAAATTTGTGGAAGAGAGCAATTCCCTCCCTTTCTCAGAGCCCATTACAATCAAAACAGCTGATGATTACAGAGCATTTCCAAAGTGCCCAAGTCCTGTAACTAAGCATTTTATAGAAATTATCTCATAAGAGGGAGGGATTAATTATTCCTATCTAATAGGTAAAAGATCAAGGATCAGATAAGTGTTTACCCAGCTGACTAGAGGCATCAATAGTTTTACAACCCAAGAGGGTCTGACTACATTGCCTGTGCTCTTAACCATTGCATTTGTTGCTTCCCACAAACTAGTTTCCATGCTTGTAAACTAGTGGGAAAGTTGCATGCTGTATTTATCTCACAGGGTTGTTTTGAGATCCCAATAATGTTAAGAGGCAGTGCTTTAGATATTTGTACAGAGTGCTGGTCCCCTGACAGGGAAACCTGAATGTGTCAATGATTTGTTCACACTTCCCTCCCTCTGCACATGCCCTTCTTCCTCTTTTCTGCTTGTTGAACTCATGTCTTCAAGACTCAGCTCAGATATCAGCGTCCAGATTTTATTCTAACAATGGAGGAATTTAGGCAACACCGTGTGGCGGGGGAGTGGGGGGACACACCAGACTTGTGTTCTGAAATGACAGCTGAATTGCAATGCAGGGAATGGAGTGTAGCCGGGCCAGAATGAGTACAAGAAAACCAGATAGAAGGCTACTGCATTAGGAGCCCAGGCGGGAGGTGGTGGGGCAAACGGAAGGAATGGTGGACTGGAAAGATATTTAGGAAAGAGAATCGACAGGAAATGGAGGTGTATTTTAATATGGGCAGCGAGGGAGAGGGAGGTGGCAAGGATGGCTCCTAGTTCCTGGCTTGCTCGCGGATGTTTGTCGAATGAATGATCCAGTGACCCCAAGGCAGAAGTATCTCAGAGAGATCCCCCCACTCCCCTCCCCGCACCCATCACCACGTTGCTTTCGGAGCTCTGACCGTATGGGGGTGGATGGAAGAGAGGAGGAAGGGAATGGCCAGGGAGTCTTGGTCCAGGAGCTGCTAGACTGGACACTTCTAGCACTGGTCCGAGCCAGGAGACGCTGCGAAAAGAGGGCAAACGTTTCTACTCTCGCAGTTACTGCCTGGCCCCTCCACCCCCGCCTGGCCAGCAGTGCAGCCGCCCCTCTTAGCACCATGGAGGTGCTGGCTCCTTGCCGGCGTCTGGGGGCGCGGCACAGCGGCCCACCCCTCCAGCCCTGACCCGCCCGGCCGGCCCGGCGCCCACCCCGCCCAGTGTGCTGGTAGGTTGGGCGGCGGCTCTGTCTAGTCCCAGAGCCAGGAATCAGGGGCAGCCGGGCGAGTCCCAGGGCAGGGGTCCTCCGCCGCCTTGCACCTGCCCTGCTGGGCGGCACCGGGTCAGTGCCCTGACACCTCCTGCGGGTCCCCACGCTCTCTTTCCCATCGTGCGTCCTCTGGAGAAGTGCGCGCGTGTAAGTGTGGCAAGTGTGGCCAAGGGTGCCGGAGGCAGGATTAGGGCGCGTAGTCGTTGCGTGGGCGCTGCCCAGAAGGCGCAGAGCATGAAGTATGCGTGGGCATAGCCGGCGCGGGTGCCCGCCGCGGGTCTGCGCGGGGCGGGGGCACAGCAAGTGCATCCGATCGAGCGGAGACCAGCGCACCGGCGTCGGCGGCGAGGGTGGTGCAGAGAAGCCCGGCTGGGCGGAGGGCGGAAGGATGCGTGTGGGTAACTTTTTGACTGCCTTGGAAGTACCAGTAGTCGCGCTCGCAGGGGCTGCCTCCGGCCGCGGGGCGAGCTGCGAGCGAGTGCGCCCGCTGCCGCCCCTCCCCCACTTCCGCCTCCCGCCTCTTCCTCGTTCCCGGCTCCCAGGGCCCGTCGGTCCCCCGGGAGCCCTGGAGGCGCAGCCCCACCCCGGCCGGCGCGGCTCGCTCCCACGCCCCCGCCGCAGCCTCGCTGGAGCGGACGGACTGAGTCAGCGGGGGCGCCAGCGCTGCAGGTAGGGGCTCCAGCGGCGGTGGGCACAGGTGCCGCGGGGGACCGCGGAGGGGACCGGAGCACGAGGGGAACGGCCTGGGGGGGCGCCCTCCCCCCGTCCTCCGCCGACGCCGCGTGTCCCTTTTTAGGGAATTTTTTCCCTCTTGCTGGCTCCAGTGCGGGTGGGGCTGTGACCGAGAGGGAGTTCTCCATTTCGCTGGCTCCTGCCCTGCCCCTGGCAGCCTCTTGCCCCCAAATCTCTTCACCCCCTCTCCAGTACGTATAGGTCGCGTAAACAACTCCCTTTCTCCACCTCTGGGCTCCGCGACCCCCCGGGGGCAGCTCCTTCAGTCTCGTGAGATCGGTGGGGTTGGGGGGAGGGGAAAAAAGAGGGGGTGTCCCGGAGCCCCTTGGCCCGCGTCAGCTCCCCCACCTCGGCCTCTCCCTCCCCCTCCCCGCCGCTGGAGCACTGGCTCCAGGGGCCCTGGGTATTTTTAGCGTTGTGACCTGGGCGGCAGCTCTAAGAGCCTTTCCCAGGAATCGGCGTCAGCGCCTCGCTCCTCCGCCGCCAGCCCGCGGCCGCACGGTCTCCCCACACTTCCATGGCCCTGCCTTGCCCACTCGGGGTTGGGTCCCTCTTCACCTCTGCGGCGCCCGTGGAGCTGGCCAGGGTCTGGGATACGCTGGGTGCAGATGAGGTGGGGAAGGCAGCCTGCAGAGGATGACGTCTGATCCTCAAGCTAGAAACTTCCCCTGCCTCTGGTGATGGGCTCAGAGCAGAACGCCGGGAAGGAGATGAGCGAATGGGAGTGAATGCACCGTCCTGGGCTGGCCCATTGCCCCAGTGCTCTGGCCGGCTCTCGGCTTCTCAGCCCTAGGGGTCAGGAGGACTGCTCTGAACTGGACCCAGAACCCGCCTTTCCAATTGCTCCTCACTGACTAATGGGGAGATAAGTCAGTGAGATGTGTCCGAGGAGGCGGACGGATAAAGAGCTGTTGGAGTTCAAAGAAAAGATGGTCGTCTCCTAAATATATTGCTCACCTTCACAAGCAGGGTCTTATATTTGAGGCAGGTAGGTCGATTATGCCATTTTCAGATGGGGAGACTAAGACCAGAAAGGTGATTTCCTTAGGGGCAGAGCCTAGTCTGGAAGTCAGGTCTGTGTCTTCAGAGCAAGGGTTTGGGGTGGATGGCACACGCGTGTGTACGTGTGTTTGTGTGTGGAAAGGGAGGGGCGTGAGAAGGGTTGCTTCAGCCTTTGTCTGGGTTTTGATGGATGGGAAGGGGTGAGCTGCAGCACTGGAGGAAGGGAACCCTCCATCCTAAAATCTCTGCCTCTATCCTATCCTGTCCCTGGCCTTCTGAGGCAAGCAGGGCCTATTAAGGGGAAAAAGTACCTCCTGGATTTGTGCTGAACCAATTCCTCCAACCCCTCTCAGGAGGACATGATACGGAGACTTGGGCATTGGCTGTGTTCCCTGAATACAGAGTATCTCTCTTGCAGTGCCTGGAACTGGCATCCCCTTTGTGGAGCTAGGGGCAAGCCCCGCCTCTGCATGAGACTTGGTTTGTGGGACACACTTGGTTTCAGGGAAGGGGAAAGAGGTCGCCAAGGGCAGAGGTGTCCAGGCTGGAGCCAGGGGCCCCACTGCTGGGACGCTGGTGCAGTGGGGCTCCCCAAGCCCAGGTCCCTCTTGTCTTGTCTTTCGACTTTGCAGCTGTACTTGTTTTGCTCCTCTACCCCCAGGAGCTGACATGGACCCAAATCCTCGGGCCGCCCTGGAGCGCCAGCAGCTCCGCCTTCGGGAGCGGCAGAAATTCTTCGAGGACATTTTACAGCCAGAGACAGAGTTTGTCTTTCCTCTGTCCCACCTGCATCTCGAGTCACAGAGACGTAAGTCCCAAGTCCTGAGAAGAGGGACTGGGCTAGGGTAGGGAGGATGTCCTGTGGGTCCTGAATCTTGTGAGACTCTCTCCCCTCTGGTTTTCTTGGACCTCTATGCTTCTAACTTGGGACCTGACATATAACTATCACTGTCCTGGTGTGCAGCTTGGGTCCTCCTGACTTGCCCACTTCTTGATCCACAGCCCCCATAGGTAGTATCTCATCCATGGAAGTGAATGTGGACACACTGGAGCAAGTAGAACTTATTGACCTTGGGGATCCGGATGGAGCAGATGTGTTCTTGCCTTGCGAAGATCCTCCACCAACCCCTCAGTCGTCTGGTATGCCCCTCTGCTTTGGGGACTTCAGTGCTAGTCAGCCAGAGCCGAATGTCAGGCTCTGAAACGAGGCTGCAAGGCTGGGCTGGGGAAGTATACAAGTAAGGGCTGGAAGTGGCTGTTTCCACCAGTGAGACAGCTGCCTGTTCTGATTTTAGGGAAGTTGACCCTGAGGGGGAACTGGGTTACACATCTCCAATCCAAAATTCTGGGAACTGTCTATCTCTTCTTTAATTTTACATTTGTTAAATTAATATAATTAGTCACTATGATTAAAATAATGTAAAAATGTAATTTTTACATTTGGCAACTTAAGTACTTTTAGTCATTATAATGATATTAATATTTATTGAGTACTTAAGTAGGTTCCAATACTGTACTAAAATACTTTACATATATTATCTCAGTCCTTACAATGTCCTGTCAGGGTAGGTGATATAATCCCTATTTTATAAGCAGGAAATTAGGCTCAGAGAAGTCACATTGTAGCCAGAAGGTAGATAAACTGGAATTCATGTCTGTCTTACTCCAAAGCCCATATGCTTAACTTGTAAGACAGATATTCTTTAATTAAAACTGCTACTATTTATTGATGGCTTACTATGCCAGACATTTTATAAGCATTCTTAGATTTTATTCCCAAAACCCTTTGGGGATGTAGGTCTCCCTTTTATTTTGCAGAAGAGGAGCAGAGTCCTTGAAAGGGAAAGTGACTTGCTCAAAGCCACTCAGCAGCAATAAGTGATATAGGTGGAACTTGGACTCTTACCATTGACTGACCTGACTCTAGAACCCAGACATGGTGTAATGAAGTGGAAGGAGCTGGCAGTCAGGAGATGGTGATCTTAATCCTGGCTCTTTGCTGGACTGGCAAAGTCACTTTGGAAAAGTCTCTTCCCCGCTGTGGGCTTTAGTTACTCCTGGCCAGATAATCTTTAAGAGTTCTCTGAAGGCCTGTTTGTGGCCTGACCAGCTTTTCTCTCTGGGCAGGGGTGGACAACCATTTGGAGGAGCTGAGCCTGCCGGTGCCTACATCAGACAGGACCACATCTAGGACCTCCTCCTCCTCCTCCGACTCCTCCACCAACCTGCACAGCCCAAATCCAAGTGATGATGGAGCAGACACGCCCTTGGCACAGTCGGATGAAGAGGAGGAAAGGGGGGATGGAGGGGCAGAGCCTGGAGCCTGCAGCTAGCAGTGGGCCCCCTGCCTACAGACTGACCATGCTGGCTATTCTCCACATGAGACCGTAGGCCCAGCCGGAGCCTTTCAGGAGAAGACCAGACTCTTTACTTGCAGTAGGCACCAGAGGTGGGAAGGATGGTGAGATTGTGTACCTTTCTAAGAATTAACCCTCTCCTGCTTTACTGCTAATATTTTCCTGCTGCAACCCTCCCACCAGTTTTTGGCTTACTCCTGAGATAAGAGTAAGCCTCCCACCAGTTTTGGCTTACTCCTGAGATAAGATTTGCAAATGAAAATGAGAGAAGATGAGGTTGGACAAGATGCCACTGCTTTTCTTACCACTCTTCCCTCCCCCAAACCATTCTGTAGTCTTCTAATAGAGTATCTCAAACAAGTGTCTCTAGATGGATGTGAACTCCTTAATTCATCAAATGAGGTGGTACTCAAGCCATGCTGCCTCCTTACATCCTTTTTGGAACAGAGCACGATATAAATAATAAACTAATAATAATATGCCAACCATTCCACTTCATTTTTCACATTGCAAAGATATCAAACCCACTATATGTCTTTAGCTCTCTAACCGATCCCATATTCCTATCACTCATTCATTCTATTTATTCCAGAAATATTTATTGAACACCCACGCTAGGCATCTGGAATACAGTTTTGACCAAGACAGGCTGTACTGTATACCTACCTTCATAGAGTTTACTGTTTATGGAGGAGAAAATCAAGTAAATACTATAATTCACAGTGTAATAAATAGCATGAGGAGGAACTACTCTGGTACCAGAAAATAGGGGCATCTTCACCTAGTTTGTATGGTCACTGAAGAGCTGTTTTTAGCTGAAGGACGATTGGGAGTTAGCCAGACACGGCCCATAAGCCAGGCAGAATGAGCAACTTGTGAAGACGTTAAATGGAGACAGCATATCCTTGAGGAGCTAAAAAACATTGCGTTTGGCTGAATTGTTGGATTTGAGGAAATGAAGGGAGAGGTAAGACTGACAAAGGTCAGGTTGTAAAATCCGTTGAAGCCTGGATCAGGTTTCAGTTTGACAGCTAGTAAAAGATCATGACTTAAGATATAAAGTTATTTCCTCATATAGAAGTAAGAAGTACAGGGCTACATGAAAGCTCCATCGTTACTCAGCACTGGGCTTCTTTTTTGCTGTTTTGCACATGGCTTGCATTCTTAGCAATACCTCACGTCTAAGGTGGCTGTCAAAGCCCCAGCCATTAAGACTTTGAGACTGGCAGAAAGCAGGAGAGGAAATGGGGGATGGGCAAAGAGGACACAGCCAGTCTATTCCCATTTAGGAATAAATTTTTGGAAGTTCTTTTTCTTCCCCAAGATGGAGTCTCGCTCTGTCACCCAGGCTGGGGTGCAATGGCACGATCTCGGCACACTGCAACCTCTGCCTCCCAGGTTCAAGGAATTCTCATGTCTCAGCCTCCTGAATAGCTGGGACTACAGGCACACAACACCATGCCAGGCTAATTTTTGTATTTTTTAGTAGAGACGGGATTTTACCATATTGGTCAAGCTAGTCTCGAACTCCTGACCTCAGGTGATCCACCTACCTTGGCTTCCCAAAGTGCTGGAATTACAGGCGTGAGCCACTGCACCTGGCCAACTATCCTATAGTCTTCCAGTAGAGTCTCTCAAATTAGTGTCTCTAGATAGACGTGAACTCCTTGGCATGTCAAGTGAGGGGGTACTCCAGCCATTCTGGCTCCTTACATCCTTTTTGGAACAGAGGGCTAGTCACCCAGATGGGGAGTTTCGGAAAGGACCAGGTTTGAGAAGAAGGCCATAAATTTGGTTTGGGACATGTTGAGTTTGAGATGTATTTGAGACATCCAAAAGGATATGTTGAGTAGGCCCTTGCAGCCATGCGTGTGGAATTTAGATAAGAGGATTGAGCTGGAAAATGAAAATGATCAGTTCTCAGTGTATAGGTGGTAAGTGAAGCCATGGGTGTGAATGACGGAGAGAATGCGCAGGGAGAGAATGCTGAATGAAAGGAGAGGTTATAGGACCCAGTCTTAAGGAACACCAAATCATTTCTCACATTAAAAAAAAAAAGAGTCCACCTCCCTTCATACATTGAACGTCACACATGGGATCAGTGACCTTCAGCCAAAATCCTAAAGCTTTTTGTGCCACCCAAGCCTGAGTGACAAGGCTGCAGTCTTCCTATTGTCCCATCCTGCTCTCACTCCTGCAGGAGGCCAGTGTAAGTATCTGTTCCTAAGTGTTTTTCCTAACACTAGTGAGAAACTTGTGGGAACTCCAGGGAAGTAGGAGTGTCCACCAGCCATTCCCTGTCTCCAGGAAGCTTGTGGAGTGAATACCTTCTGTGCAAAAGCCTCTAGGTCCAAGATAAGATCATCCTACTGAGCTGGGCCAGGGCCCAGTCCTCTATTAACTTTTGGGGTTTTTCTGGGTTGCTTACGACCTTGCTGCACACAGAAGACATAATCTCTGTCCTCTTGTGGCTTCTCTCCTTCCTTCCTTTAGAGTAGCAAGGTTCTACCTCCTGTCTGACTGTGGCTGAGCCATCTCTTGGGCTGCGGCCCATGATCCCAATAGCTTTGCTGTGCAGGGCTTCTCAACTCCCAGGATCACCCCCCTTCCTTCCATGGCAAATGATGAGAAGCTAGACTGGCTTGGTTGCCATCAACATGTCAATAAATCTTTTAGTAGCCCATGCACATAATGCGAAGATTGTGGGGAGCCTGCCTTGGGAGAGAGATTTACAGCCCTCTAGAGAAGTAGAATTGTTTGTGAGCCTATGGGGAGCCTTCAGTTTGGCTGCTATGAGCCCCAGCCCCGCCTGGAAAAGTCTAGTGTCAGCTGAGACCCCAGGACTACTTCCTAGTTGGGACAATAACCTTTTCTCCTGCCAAACCACAGGGGCTTGGCTGGCCTTCAGAACCATCATCTCCAGCTGACTGTTTTTTGTTTCTTTGGTTTTTTAGAAAAACTTATGGGGGTTTCAAACGTACAACAAATATGGAAAGAAAAATATCCCGTGTTCTCATCATACAGCTTTAAAAGTAATCAAAATAATACCAAGATTGTATCATCTATCCGCCACATATTTTTAGGGGAAAGACATTTATGATAACTCTTGAAAGAAAAAAGTAGATTATAAAACACCATATTCAATATGGTCACATCTTTAAAAAATGATAATCTTCAGATTCACCATTTGATTATAGTGTTGCGTTAAAGTTAAACCATGGATTATGCCAGCCCAGAGCCTAGCTGTCTGGTTTTTGAGGCCACACAGTGCCTTTGGAGATGGGAGGATGATCTGGAGCCAACTCTAAGTCAAGGAGCCCAGCTTTCAGTCTCCAAGCCACAGCGTGGCTTCTGATATTTGCATGGACTTGTCATAGGGTGGACATCCTGACACACTTCAGAAAGGAGGAGCTCAGAAAAAGTTTCCCTAGAAGGCTCACATTGTAACAACCCCAGGAGTGCACAGAACTTGACACTGAACAGCATGGCAGATTAGAGAAAATACAGAACTGTGCTATGATGTCATCTTGTTTGTTCATTCATTCACACATTACTGAGCACCTACTATGTGATAGTCGCCTTGCTTAGGCAACAGAAATACTAAGGTGACCATGAGCTCTTCCAGGAGCAGACATAACCACAGATAATGGAAACAATGTGATGAGGGATGTAGCAGAAATACACAAAGCCTGTAGACCACTAGAGGAGGAGAAGGTGAGTCTTCACTAGAGGTAGCTGGGTCCTGAATGATGGAGACAGGCAATTTCAAAAGGAAAACACGGAAGTACAAAATAGTCATAATGATGGCAGCTACCTTTAAAAAATTATTATTTTGAGGTTTGACAGTGTAGACTATAGTCCTAGCTCCATCACTCATTGTGATCTTTATTATCTTAGTTTCTGTACTTCTTACCTACTTCTTAATAATAACTCAAGCAACCCTATCACCTAGGCACTATTATCTACATTTACATATTAGTGCCTAGGTGATAGGGTTGAGTGTTACTATTAAGCACTTGCTACATTCCATATCCTACATGTACATAATTTCTCATCTTAACAACCTTGAAAGTAGGTTTCTTCATTATACAAATGAAGAAAAGTGATACTTGGGTTGATCATGCTTACATGGATTAAAGGCTGGCATAGAGATTTGGACTCCTGTCTTTCTGACATCTAAGTCCATGGCCTTCCTAATATTTCATGTATAATGGGACAAGAACACTGAATGTAGGTAGAATGAAGACATAATGAGATAAAGACATCTTTCTGACATCTCCTTTTTGGAAATGTCTGGTTGGTTGGGGCATATCTTGACAGACCTGCCTGACACCAAATTTGGCTCTTTCTAGAAGTGTGGCCATGAGTTTTACCAAGACACTGTTCATGAAATCCTTCATGAATGTGTTTCCTACAGGGCAGATGGAAAAACTAAAGCATGAATTTAACTTTGGAACTCCTAAAACTCAATAAAAACACATGCCCGTAAACAAAGGGGTGAGGGCACAGAAGACTTTTAACAGACCTTTCACAAAAATTAAAATTAAAATTAAATTGAAAATAAATGGCCAATAAGCACATGAACAGATGCTTAACATTTTTAGTTACCAGGGAAATGCAAATGAAAACCACAATGAGCAGCCACTACATACATACCCAAGTGGTCAAAACTAAAAAGTACAAAAAGTTAGAAACTTCAAATGCCGACCAGGATGTAGAGCAATGGGAACCCATAGTTTATGGAAACATAAAATGGTAACATTTTGGAGAAAGGTCTGACAGTTTCTTATAAAATTAAACATACACCTGCTCTTTGACCCAGCAATTCCACTCTTAAATACCTGCCCAAAGGATATGAGAAATATATGTCTACAAAGGAACTTGCCTTGTTCATAATAACCAAAAACTTTAAAGCTGCCCATCAACAGTTGAATGGATAAATTCATAATACTACATAGTAATAAAAAGAATTGTGGGCCGGGCGCAGTGGCTCAAGCCTGTAATCCCAGCACTTTGGGAGGCCGAGACGGGCGGATCACGAGGTCAGGAGATCGAGACCATCCTGGCTAACACGGTGAAACCCCGTCTCTACTAAAAATACAAAAAACTAGCCGGGTGCAGTGCCGGGTGCCTGTAGTCCCAGCTACTCGGGAGGCTGAGGCAGGAGAATGGCGGGAACCCAGGAGGCAGAGCTTGCAGTGAGCTGAGATCTGGCCACTGCCCTCCAGCCTGGGCAACAGAGCAAGACTCTGTCTCAAAAAAAAAAAAAAAAAAAAAAAGAATTGTGGATACATGCAAGAACATGGATGATTCTCAAAAACATTCTTCCCATGAGAAAAAAAAAAAAAAAAAAGCCTTACACAGTATACATACTATATGATTTCCTTTATATTTAGTTCTGGAACAGATTGTGGGAAAAAATCAGAATAGTAGTTGCCTCTGGAAGGTGGTAGAGGAGCAGTGATTGACTAGGAAAGGGTATTGGCCAATTTTCTGGGCTTTTAAGGATGTTTGGTATCATGACAGGAGTTCAGGTTACATAGGTGTGTGCATTTGTCAAAACTCAGTCAATGTGTACTTTGGATTTGTGCATTTCACTGTATGTGAATTTTACATCAAAAGAAAAACGCAATCAAATACTGAACTCTAGTTAATTATATGCATGCTGAACTACTTAAAGGAAAGTTTACTAATGTCTGCACAAGATGGGATGATGGATGTATAGACAAATATGTGGTAAAGTACAAGTATAGTAAAATGTAAATAGTAGAATCTAGGTGGTGGAAAACAGGTGCTCATTCTTTCAATTTTGTTTGAACATTTTTGTAATAAAAGAACCACTTATTTGGGGGGTTTGCAGCAAATGGAGACACTAGAAGCTAAGAGGGGCAGGAAGTTCCTCTTACTTTGGGAAATGCAAATTAAAACCACAATGGTTTTCCCAAAAGTAATTGACCTTTTTCAGTCAATGTTTCCTCAACTATCAGATGGGTAAAATGGCAGGGGGGGAGCTCCCTATTATTAAGCATTTCCTGGTGGGTGGAAACGTCTTGAACTGGGTGCGGCCTCAAGCTGGTTACTCGCGCTGCCTACTCCCTCTCGTGTCCTCGCAATACCCCACTTACACCCACCAGCTCGGAGGCAATCTTCGCGACCTGCGCAGGCGGCCGCTATGATAACCGCATCCCGGTTTCCGGGACGGCACCGGAAGTCACTTCTCATACGCCTTTCCTATTGGATACCGGCTTTTCATGGGGCCGAGCGCCGCTGGGTAGGCGGAAGTAGCCGCAGGCATGGCGGCGGCTATGCCGCTTGCTCTGCTCGTCCTGCTGCTCCTGGGGCCCAGAGGCTGGTGCCTTGCAGAACCCCCACGCGACAGCCTGCGGGAGGAACTTGTCATCACCCCACTGCCTTCCGGGGACGTAGCCGCCACATTCCAGTTCCGCACGCGCTGGGATTCGGAGCTTCAGCGGGAAGGAGGTGAGGGCGCGAGATCTGACCAGATAAAGACTTCCGTGGTGCCTGCTGGCTGGCCATAGGATGGAGGCAGACTTTGGGGGCGGGGCCTAATTCCTGGGTGGCGTTCTGGATCCTGGATGTAGACCCCGACGAGGTAGAGATCGTCACTTACCTGCTCCCTTTTCCACAGTGTCTCATTACAGGCTCTTTCCCAAAGCCCTGGGGCAGCTGATCTCCAAGTATTCTCTACGGGAGCTGCACCTATCATTCACACAAGGCTTTTGGAGGACCCGATACTGGGGACCACCCTTCCTGCAGGCCCCATCAGGTGCAGAGCTCTGGGTCTGGTTCCAAGACACTGTCACTGAGTGAGTGCACACCTTGGGCCCCATTGCAGGCCATGGAGGGAATGTGGCTGGGAAGGTGTTGTCATCCTGCCACTGCTCTTGGGGACAGCATTTCCAGTAGGCAGCGATTCCATGGGGGTAGAGCTGGCACTGGAAGTAAGAAATGTTACCACAGATGAATAAACTTCCCAATCCTAAAACTTTCAGAACTGAGATAGCACATGCATATCCCTGGAGAGGCAAATAGCAAACAGTTCATGCTTATTTGGAGGTAAGGCAGTAGAAAACTGGCAACTGGATAACTTTTTAAAAGGCATTCATTAATATTTTTTTAAATGATAATAAATATCACAAAGGCCAACCATAACATATCTGTGGGTTACAACTGGCCAACAGGATGCTACATCACAGTGTTAGAGAAACTGCTTTTGTTTGGGAGGGGGCAGGTCTAGTTACTGTGCCTGTACTACAAACCACTATTTCCCAGTGGCTGCTGTGGCTATCCTGTTTAGAATAGAACTTTTCTGTGCAGTGGTTGCAAACATGTCTACATGGGCCACATAGGTAAGAAATGAATAAAGGTATTTTAAAAATTGACAAACACAGGAATGAGAAATATATCTCATTCTCCTCTTAATCCCACTGTAAGAAATCAATAGTGCAAGTATGATATAACAAGTTTTAGGGCAATAAAAGGGAGCAGCAGGAATTGTGGCAGACTAGAGAGTTTGTGCAACATTCTAGGGAAGACAGCTCTGCCACTCAGCTTCTATGGATTGTTGCCATGTGGGAATAGAGGCCTAATGTGTTCAGACTCAAATGTTTCAATAAAAATGTTTTGTAGAAACAAGGTCTCACTCTATTGCCCAGACTGGTCTCAAACTCCTGGGTTCAAGTGATCCTCCTGCCTTAGCCTCCCAAAGTGTTGGGATTACAGGCAAGAACCACCACACCTGGCCTCATTTTTCAAGAGATGCCAGAAATCTGGAATTTAATGTGAAAATTAGCAAATTCAAATATCAGCAAGTAATTTAAAAAATTTTAAAGTGCTGTGTGGGTCAATGTTGTCCTTACCAAATGAAGCACGTTTATGGTTTGGGTAGAGTTTTCAGGCTTCAAGTTTGCCATTTTTATTTGACACTTAAGGACTGGAGCAGTTGAAAACCTCTGTACATAGAATTATCAAAAACCCCCAGACAACACTAAGGAATAAGGAATAAGCAGTGACTCCCTAGCTTGCCAAGACTTTCTCTCTTGCCTCAACTCTGGCTCCCCTACCCTTTCCTGTCTACTCTGCTGTCACTGTCTCCCCTCAGCCCATAATTGCCTGAAATGTGGAACTAATGCTTAGAATTATTTCTAGTGCTTATTAAGTTTTATGGCTTTCTATAACTGAGAGCAAATCTCTTTTGATATTTCTCCAAGAAAAGAACATCTAATTTAATTTGACGTTTTTATGAAATCCTAGAACAGTTGTTTTTCCCATGTTCAGTGAGCTTTTTTGGATATAAGACTTCTCACCATGATAGTAGAACCAGGACTTACCTTTATTCCCAGAGTATACACAGGGCAGTGTGCATTGTTTTGCCCAGCCAAGCACATTCAAGGAAGATCCGTGAGGTCATTTCAGCTCTGATATATGAGGCGCTTTCCATGGTGTCAGGGGAAGCACGTAGATAACCCAGACTGGTCCTTGTCCTCAAGTTGCTTACAGCCTAGTTAGGGAGAAAAGGTGTTCAGGACACGATGCTGCTGCCACCTAGCCATCTCCCAGGAGGGACCTAGTAGGAGACTTGGATGGTCAAAATCATGACTGCACAGAGGAGGCTGTGCTTAAGGAAGGCAGGAAAGGCTTCCTGGAGAGGGGGTAAGAACTGGAGCCAGATCGTGAAGGTAGGCAGAAAGAAGTGAGCAAAGGCTTGCAAGCAAGGAAGAATCACCTGAGCAGAGACCCATGGGGACGCAGAGATGTCCAGAGGAGAGTGAGGAAGAAGGGGCTGAGTAGGATGAGACCCAGCAAGTGGACTGGGTGGGGGCAGCAGTATTCCAGCTCCATCAACTGGCCCGTCTAATAGTTAAGAATACAGCCTTCTCCTACCATAGGTTTTGCAGTCAGTTGTGGGCTCTGAAAGAGGGAGCAGAGATAGCCCCAGGACAGTGAGTGGATTTGTGTCTCTATCCAGTGTGGATAAATCTTGGAAGGAGCTCAGTAATGTCCTCTCAGGGATCTTCTGCGCCTCTCTCAACTTCATCGACTCCACCAACACGGTCACTCCCACTGCCTCCTTCAAACCCCTGGGTCTGGCCAATGGTGAGATAACCCCTACAGCCCTTTCCTTCTTCTTCTTACCTCCTGCCCAAACCTTTGCCTCCTTTTCCCTCAGTTTCCTGCTTCCTCAGCCTGGGCTAGATCCTAAGTCCCCTGTGTGTGCAGGCCCCCAATACTGTGCCATCTCTGCATGCTTTCTCCCAAGGAGAGAAGGGAGTCCCACTCCCAGCTGGGACTGTCCAGACTGTGGTGCTAGAGGTGGTGTGGGGAGCAGGAGGGTCATTCCCATCTCTGGAGTGTGGATCCTGAGGGGTCAGAGCCCAAGGCCCACCCCAGACAGACCTCTGTCTCCCTCAGACACTGACCACTACTTTCTGCGCTATGCTGTGCTGCCACGGGAGGTGGTCTGCACTGAAAACCTCACCCCCTGGAAGAAGCTCTTGCCCTGTAGTTCCAAGGTGAGGCCGCGCAGCCTGGCAGCCGGGGGCATGTATAGAGAACCTGCGCCCCATGTCAAGTGCTCCATACAGGGTTTCTCTTATCTCTTTCTGTCTCCTCCAGGCAGGCCTCTCTGTGCTGCTGAAGGCGGATCGCTTGTTCCACACCAGCTACCACTCCCAGGCAGTGCATATCCGCCCTGTTTGCAGAGTAAGTCACGGGGAGTAGAGGAAGCTGCCATCCAGGGGCTCAGAGAAGGTACATGTAAAGCATGTGGCCAGTGTCTGGCTTGGGCTGAGTGAGTACTGAGTGGTACATGTGATGATGGTTATTCAGGGCATTGGCCAAGCACCAAGAAAACAGTGGTTGCCTAGCAAGGACTGAATAAATATTTGTCATGGAAAATAGTGGTTCAGAACAATAGCTACGCGGGTGCAATTGCTAGCTCAGTCACTTGCCAGCTGGCGTAACCTTGGGTGAATCATTTCATTCCCCTGAGCCTGGTTTCCCACCCTGTCACATGACATTGATAGTAGAGTCCACTTGTAGGGTTGTTGTGATAGTTTATCAAACTGATGCACATAAAGCTGTCAGCACAGGGTCTGGCGCCGGGTCAAGTGCTCAGGAGTGGGTAGTAGCAAATCGATGGATGTGACGATACATAGATGAGGGATTGAGTTTGAGTAGGAGTCTTTTTTGGGGCTATGTGGTTGGGTGAGAGTGATACCCCCTCACTGCTGCCATCTGGCCCTTGTGATAGAATGCACGCTGTACTAGCATCTCCTGGGAGCTGAGGCAGACCCTGTCAGTTGTATTTGACGCCTTCATCACGGGGCAGGGGAAGAAAGGTAAGTTACCTTGGCAACTCATCTCTACCCACCCATGCCAGCCCTGCCTTATCTATGTGGACTAGGCCTAGGCCTGGCCCCTGCTCAGCCCTGCTCTCTGTTTCTCAGACTGGTCCCTCTTCCGGATGTTCTCCCGAACCCTCACGGAGCCCTGCCCCCTGGCTTCAGAGAGCCGAGTCTATGTGGACATCACCAACTACAACCAGGTAACAAGGTCTCCAACCACACACACAAACACATCCCTGGTCCCCAAGACCAGCCTGCCCGCTCTGCTTGCTTCTTAGCCCTGCCTTTGTGTCCCCAGGACAACGAGACATTAGAGGTGAACCCACCCCCGACCACTACATATCAGGACATCATCCTAGGCACTCGGAAGACCTATGCCATCTATGACTTGCTTGACACCGCCATGATCAACAACTCTCGAAACCTCAACATCCAGCTCAAGTGGAAGAGACCCCCAGAGAATGGTGAGTGGGTGGATGGTTGGACTGCCGGGTTGCAACGGCTACAGAGAAAAGACTCACAATCCCATGTCTTTGCTGTAAGATGATAGGGTTGTATTTAGACCAGATCTCCAGAGTCATATGCTACTGACTCTAGCGCTTCCAAGCTCTATGATTTTGGGTAGGTTCCTAAACTCCCCAAGCTTCAGCATCCACATCTGAAAAATAAAGAGTATACTCAGTGAATTGGATGAGATGATGTGAAAAATGGAGTTAGTTCATGCATTTGCTTGATCAACCAAATACTTTTGAATTCATACTAAGTGCCAGGCATAGAGTGTTGAATAGGACAGAGGACACTGCACTCAAGAAATACAATGTCTACTAGTTGAGGGCAGGTGTCAGTTAATTACAGTTGTAGTTCAGTTCCCTTACCAAGGGAAAGAGCAGAATATCCTGAGAGGACCTGGTTTGGGTTCGAAGGGGGCACGGTGTTCGTCACATAAGCACTTTGATACTAGCAACCTATTGTCATCATTGCTTGTTGGCTGGGGAAGACAGGGATGATTCCAGAACCCAGATTGCCCAGTTTCAGTGGCAGGACTGTTCCCCCATCTACTCATTGGCTTGGGACTCTGAACATGGCCTGGGCAGTTGGGGTGGGGAGTGACTCTTACCTTTGGCAGCTGTTGACTGTTGATATTTCTTTACACAGAGGCCCCCGCAGTGCCCTTCCTGCATGCCCAGCGGTACGTGAGCGGCTATGGGCTGCAGAAGGGGGAGCTGAGCACACTGCTGTACAACACCCACCCATACCGGGCCTTCCCAGTGCTGCTGCTGGACACCGTACCCTGGTATCTGCGGCTGTATGTGCACACCCTCACCATCACCTCCAAGGGCAAGGAGAACAAACCAAGTGAGGACCTGAGTCCTGAACCAGGCCCCCAGCCCACCCTTTCGTGCCCTCTCCAGGTCCCCCAAACTCTCATTTCCCTTGGTAGTTCCTGAAGTACCTCTGAAAAGCGACACAGGCATAAAGAGTAAGGAATAGTTTCAGAACTGAAACGGGAACCTCACTGTGCCAGGTTCAGAAGTAATTTATAAAACGGAAATCATTAAAACACATAATACTGGTGATTCTTAATAGGACTGTACAAGGACAGTAGCTTCCTTTTTCACTTACTTTTGCCTCCTTTCTGGAGCGTTGGGTTTTGTGATGATTCATAGACTCTTTAAGGTAGGGAAAGGGCTTGGCAATGTGGGGCTTTTGAAGCTAGGAAGATAGCAGAGCTGGAGTAGATGGTGTTTTGCTTCCTTGGGAGGGGTAAAGAGGTACAGTTAATTAAAATTTTAAAAAAATTTTTATTTTTATTAAAATTTATTTTTTTATTATTTTTCTAAAGAGAAGATAATATTAGTGCTTCCTATTAGGTGCCAGGTATAGTACTAAAACACTTGCTTTTCTTTTGTGTAGGGGGAGACTAGTAGTAAACTAAAAGACCTCTGAGGAAGAGGTTGTATCATATCCCAAACAGCCAAACTTAAAAACCTTTCAATACTTTCATTGATTCCTATGTTTTCAAATCTATGGTGAATAGTTTCACTTATTTTCAGCACCCATTATTTGTACCACCTTCAACATCTGTATTTCAGATATCCTAGCTGTGTATGCTGTAGGTTTTTCTGTTATTACTATTTTAAAACTTCTCCTTTGGAAAATTTCAACCCGAACCCAAACAGAATAGTGTAATAATCCCCTGTACCCACCCTGCACTTTTTTTTTTTTTTTTTTTTTAGGAGACAGGCTGTCGTTCTGTCACCCAGGCTGGAGTGTAGTGGCATGATCATGGCTCATTGCAGTCTCAGAATCCTGGGCTCAAGCAGTCCTCCTACCTCAGCTTCCCCAGGGCTATAGGCATGAACCACCATGCCTTTAATTTTTTCATAGAGACAGGGTCTTGTTATGTTACACAGGCTGGCCTCAAACTCCTGGCCTCAGGCGATTCTCCTGCCTTGGCCTCCTAAAGTGCTAGGATTATAGGTGTAAGCCACTGCCTGCTGGTGTATCTTAAAGCAAATCTTAGACATTGCATCAATTAACCTTTAAATACTTCAAGGATTTTTTAAAATGTAACCATGTCATTACCACTTCTGTTTTCCCCTGTGGTCTTAAAAATGTGTTTTTATATTTGTTTAAATTGAGATAAACAAGGTTCTCACATTGCATTTGCTTTATCCTAAGTTCTTCTCTTGGGTGGGCACAGTGGTGCACACCTGTAATCTCAGCACTTTGGGAGGCCGACATGGAAGGACCACCTGAGTCCAGGAGTTCAAAACCAGCCTGGACAACATCGTGAGACACCCGACTTCTACAATTTTTTTTTTTTTTTTTTTGAGACGGAGCCTCATTCTGTCACCCAGGCTGGAGTGCAGTGGTGCGATCCCGGCTCACTGCAACCTCTACCTTCTGGATTCAAGCGATTCTCCTGCCTCAGCTTCCCGAGTAGCTCGGACTACAGGCACGTGCCACCACGCCTGACTAATTTTTTATATTTTTAGTGGAGACGGGGTTTCACTGTGTTAGCCAGGATGGTCTCAATCTCCTGACCTCATGATCTGCCCACCTTGGCCTCCCAAAGTGCTGGGATAAAAAAAAATTGTTTTTAATTAGCTGGGGGTGGTGTCGCATGCCTGTAGTCCCAGCTACTCAAGAGGCTGAGGTGGGAAGATCACTTGAACCCAGGAGATCAAGGCTATAGTGAGCCATGATCATACTACTGCACTTCAGCATGGGCGACAGTGTGAAACCTGTGAGACCCTGTCACCAACAAAAAAAAATTTATTTTTCTTTAAAATTAATAGACTCTTCTTAGAGCAGTTTTAGGTTTACAGAAAAACTGAGCACAAAGCGCAGAGTTCCCATGTACTCCCTGTCTCCACACCCAGAATTTCCCTTATTATAAGCACCTTGCTTTTGGTGTGGTACTCTTCAGTCTCTTATCATCTGTAGCAGTGCCCATGCTTTTTTTTTTTTTTTAATGCCAATTATTTGTTGAAGGAACTGGGTCATTTGTTGTATAGAATGTTCCACATTCTGGATTTGTCCTTGTGCTGGTGTTTAACACAGTCCTCCATCTCCTATATTTCTTGTGTATTGGTGGTTAGATTTAGAAACCTGATTAGATTCATGTCCCACATTTTTGGCAAGAAAAATTCCCAGGTGGCTCTGTGAACTTCTTGCACCACATCAGGCACTTGGTGTCTGGTGCCCCAGTTTTAGTGATGTGAAGATTGATTAGCAGTCTGCAGCACTCCTAACAACCTCTCTTGACCGCATCCTGGGATCACTGCCCTGGAAACATCCTCTCCCTTTTCTTAGCCCCTGCTTTCTTCCCTAGCCTGTCTGGCTTCTACGCTCCCAAGCCCACCTTCTAGGCACCCAGATTGAGGCTCCATGGCAAGCAGCAGGGACAGGAGAAGCAGGTAGCCTGACCCCAGGAAAGAGGTGTGGGTGACCGTTGCATGTCTCCAGGTTACATCCACTACCAGCCTGCCCAGGACCGGCTGCAACCCCACCTCCTGGAGATGCTGATTCAGCTGCCGGCCAACTCAGTCACCAAGGTTTCCATCCAGTTTGAGCGGGCGCTGCTGAAGTGGACCGAATACACCCCAGATCCTAACCATGGCTTCTATGTCAGGTGGGCTCCACCCCCACAGGCCAACTCTCATCCCACTGACCTACCCTCTCTGCTGCTTACCCCTTGGTAGGGGAGCCAGGTGGGAACACGGGCCATCTCTCTGCTTCTCTGTAGCCCATCTGTCCTCAGCGCCCTTGTGCCCAGCGTGGTAGCAGCCAAGCCAGTGGACTGGGAAGAGAGTCCCCTCTTCAACAGCCTGTAAGTGTGATCACACTCACTGATAACACATCCTCAGCTGCCTGCTGGGCCTTAACACAGGTGACCAGGCTCCTGCAGGGGAGTTCAGGGTAGATGTTATATCTTCCAAAGAGATGTGTAGATTTAATTCAGTCTTAATAAAAATCCTGGCAGTCTGTGAAATTTGTGAAGACTTTATAAAATGATTTTAAAGTGCTTCTAGAAGAATATTTTTACTTATAGCCTGCATTTACTCCTTAATGCTCTTAAATATTTAATCAAGCACTTATCAAAGTGCCAAGTGCTTCTGAGAGCACTGGGTGTACAAGATTAAACAAAACAGACTTGGCCCTGGCCTCCCTTTGCTTACAGTCTAGAGGGAGAATTCTGGTCTAGAAAGTAATGGTGTCAGAGGTGGGGTAGGAATTGATTTACTGGGTTATCTAGGAAGGCTTCATTGAGGAGGTGGCATTTAGGCTGAAATTAGGCTAAGAGGCAACCAAGCAAAGGCAGGGCCCCTTTCCTTCACTTCAACACCAGGCTTCTCTTTCTCCCCTCCCCTTCCCTCCCCTCCCCTCCTCCCTCTCTCCCTCCCCCCTTCCTTCCTTCCTTCCTTCCTTCCTTCCTTCCTTCCTTCCTTCCTTCCTTCTTTTTTATTTTTTATTTTACTTTAAGTTCTGGGATACATGTGCAGAACATGCAGGTTTATTACATAGGTATATATGTGCCATGGTGGTTTGCCGCACCCATCAACCCGTCATCTAGGTTTTAAGCCCCGCATGCATTAGGTATTTGTCCTAATGCTCTCCTTCCTCTTGCCCCCCACCCACTGCTCTCCTTTTATCAGGTTTATAAATTGAGCTATGCCTTCTGTTGAAAGGTTTTGAGCCTAAGAGAACATTGGAAACACTGTGTTGCATTGCCCAGTACTGCCGGAATGAGGATGGGATGAGGTGGGGAGGAGCAGCCAGTCCTATCTCACCACTCTTCCCCTGACCCCAGGTTCCCGGTCTCCGATGGCTCTAACTACTTTGTGCGGCTCTACACGGAGCCGCTGCTGGTGAACCTGCCGACACCAGACTTCAGCATGCCCTACAACGTGATCTGCCTCACGTGTACTGTGGTGGCTGTGTGCTATGGCTCCTTCTACAATCTCCTGACCCGAACCTTCCACATCGAGGAGCCCCGCACAGGTGGCCTGGCCAAGCGGCTGGCCAACCTCATCCGGCGTGCCCGAGGTGTCCCCCCACTCTGATTGTTGCCCTTTCCAGCAGTTGCAGCTGCTGTTTCTCTGGGGAGGGGAGCCCATGGGCTCTTTCTGCCATTTGCTCTCCTTGGAGTTGGCTTTTGAACCAAAGTTCCCTGGACCAGGTCAGGGCCTACAGCTGTGCTGTCCAGTACAGGAGCCACAAGCCAAATGTGGCATTTGAATTTGAATTAACTTAAATTAGAAATTCATTTCCCCACCTGTAGTGGCCAGCTCTATATTGAGGTGCTCAATAAGCAAAAGTGGGCAGTGGCTGCTGTATTGGACAGCACAGAAAAGGACCTCACTGCAGAAAGGTTGGTTGGCAGCGCTGGCTAAGGTGATGGGGTGTGCTGCAGGGTGTGTGTCAATGTGTGGTGGATGGAGTTTACTGTTTGTGGAATAAAAACGGCTGTTTCTTTGATTCTTTGCCTCTTGTCCTTGAGTCCTGGGAAGAGCTAGGGACTGGGGGATTGTTTGCTGGGTGCCTGAACAGTACCTCCTGCCCTATGCCCGCAACCCTCTCCACAAAACAGAAAACAGAACAAAACGAAACCCTACCTCCTCCCACCTGGCTGGAAATTTCTTCTGATCTGCTCCGCCGTCCTCCCCATCCCCATCTGATTGTGATTCCCAGAACTCCCTGAGTTGTTTGGGAGTGTTTCTGAAAGCATAGTCCATGACCATGGAAATGAATCATCCTACTTCTTGGGGGCCTTGAGAGCCAGTCCCCATCAGCAAGGGTAGAGTGGAGGGACGGGAGAGCTCTGGGTGGTGGGTCTCTAACTGTAGTGTGCATCGGAGTCATTGGGGGCACTTGTGAAAATAATGTAGGTTCCCAGGGTCCAGATCCTACTAATTCAGTTGGTCTGGGTGTGGCCCAGCCTTTGACTCTTTAGCAGGCTCCTCAGGAGCTCGTGCTGTGCGCCGTCCTCAGACCACCCCAGGCTTTGAAGCCAGGCTCATTGGATTGAAGCCCGCCCCGCCCACCTCCTTTGCTGGTTACGTAACCCTGGATTCCTGTAAAACAAGCCTTTAGGCGGGTGCCTCCCACTGCCCTCATCTTCTGTCTTTTCCTCTGGCACACTTGGCATCAACTGTGTGTTATGTGCAGTTCCCCCCACCTCCCACCCCACTCAGTTCTCCCATCATAGTGGTTTGGCCTAGAACGCCCTATTCCACCAACCATGCACACCTCTCAACTGCCTGGTTCCCTCTTACAAAACCAGATGAGGCTGGCCGGGCGCGGTGGCTCACGCCTGTAATCCCAGCACTTTGGGAAGCCAAGGCGGGCGGATCACGAGGTTAAGAAATCAAGACCATCCTGGCCAACATGGTGAAATCCCATCTCTACTAAAAATACAAAAGAAATTTAGCTGGCCTGGTGGCGCGTGTCTGTAGTCCCAGCTACTTGGGAGGCTGAGGCAGGAGAATCACTTGAACCTGGGAGGCAGAGGTTGCAGTGAACCAGGATTGCGCCACTGCACTCCATCACACACACACACACACACACACACACCAGATAAGAGAAGTTGCTCCCTCCAGGAAGTTTCCCTTGACGTGCCAGGCTGCTGTCCTTGCCCTACGCCTGCTACTTTCAGATTGCCTTGGACTTACACATGTTCCTTGTCCTGGCTGCTGTCCCTTCACTTTCACCAGATGGTGTGCTTCCTGGAGGCACAGGTTCTGTCTTTCATTAAGACTTGACCCATCTCAGGACATGTGAGTTCTCAATCAGCAAACGCTAAATGTATTAACTGGGTATGGGCTATTCTGGTTTGGGATCTGGGATCCAAGATAGGGATGGGCATGGGGGACTCTAGAAGCTCCACATGTGTAAGTGCAGCAGTCTTAACACAGTGGTAGTGGTGTCTGTGTAGCCAGCATAGATGGGCTGTGTAGGCTCCTTGAAGGGTTTTAGGAGCCCTTAGCACATGTGGGTGGTGTGTGTGCATATGTAGGAAGGAAAGGTAGTGAGCTAGTCTAGACCATGGGCAAAGGCAATTTGTTCAAGGTGCTTTTACTTGAGTTTACTTCCAAAGCAGTAAAGAAGCAGACTGTAAATGAGACAGGAATGCAGGTGGGTAGATACACAAAGCTAAGTGGTCTGTGTAGTGTGCCTAGCGTGGAATGCAGCATGCATAGCCAAGTCAGAAGAGCACAGAGTTGTGGCCTGGTTCTCTTTTATACCCGCAGCCCTGTCAGTACCTAGAAACGACCTCCACTACCATGCCACATGTAACCTATGCTCTGGCAACACCCACATATTTCTAGATCAGACCTCCTCCCTGGATCTTGGATTCATTTACCTAACTGTCTACTTGCTTTCTCCATTTGGATGTCTAAAGACATCTCAAATTGAGTATCTCCAAAACCGAGCTTCTGATGTGCTCCACCCCACCCCAAACGTGCCCATCCATAGTTGCCTCATCTCTGTTAAAGGTAACTTGTATCTTTCCAGGCACCCAGGCCAAATACCTTTGAGTCATCCTTGGTTCTCTCTCACATCCTTTTGCACCCTACTTTCAGAATAAATCCAGAATCCCACCCCTTTCTACCACCTCCACTATTATCAGTGAGGTTTTCCCTGGCCATACCCTATTTCAAATTGCTAACCTAGAATGTTAGATTCACCTGGGGAACTGAAAAAATCCTGATGCCCAGGCTTTACCCAAACCAGTTACATCAGAATTTAAGGTGGGACTCACAGAGTCTTCAAGTGACACCAATGTGTAGCCAAGCTTAAGAACTTGGTCTTATTTTTAAAGTAGTATGAAAACTTACTTTCTCTCCTAAGCATTCTAACAATGGATACTTTTTGGAATAAGACTATGTAAAACAGGGAACTCACTTTTAACTTTATAACAATTTATGTATTGTTTGTCTTTTAAAAACAAAAGTATATGTTGGGTTTATAATAAAACTTTGGGTCGGGCATGGTGGCTCACGCCACGCCCAGCACTTTGGGAAGCCAAGGTGGGTGGATCATTTGAGGTCAGGAGTTCGAGACCAGCCTGGCCAACATGGTGAAACCCTGCGTCTACTAAAAATACAAAAATTGGCCGGGTGTGGTGGCGGGTGCCTATAGTCCCAGCTACTCGGGAGGCTGAGGCAGGAGAATTGCTTGAATCAAGGAGGTGGAGGTTGCAGTGAGCCGAGATCAGGCCACTGCACTCCAGCCTGGGTGACAGAGCGAGACTCCATCTCTTAATAATAATAACAACAACAACAATAATAATATAATTTGGTGAAGATTTAATTAAATCAAATTGGCATCTGGGAGGTCTGGCCCCAGGTCTTCCCCCAGACTGAATGGTGACCACAGGTGGGCCTTTTCAATATCTGGGCCTTGGATTCCCCCTGAGGTGAAAGTGACCGGGTAGCTTGTTGGAGTCAGCCCTGTCCCATAGGCTATGGGTCTCAGGGTCCTCTTTCCCAATAACACCTCAGCTCACTTGGGGTATTTTCTGAGCTGGTCATGCCCACCAGGCAGATGGCAAGGCAGGGCGCAGAAGCTGCTGAGCTCCATGGTGCCAAGGGCTGAGAGTTCTAAGCCAGGGCTGGGAGGCTGGAACTTATACCTGCAGGAAAAAAGAGTCCCTATTTCCACAGGCCAAAGGAAGTATCTTGTTTTTGATTTCTTGGAAGAGGAAGCACACTGGGCAAGGGGTATGAGCCAGGATGAAGTGGACTCCTTGTCTGGAGGTGGTGCTACATACCTTGGAGGGGCTCATGGGAGCTACTGAGAATGTCCCCTAAGTCAGTATTCCTGCCTCATCTGAAATGCCAGTCTTCAGCCTCATCTACTGCACACTTGAGTCCATGAGATTTTAGAGTGGTAAGTGACCTTTGGGGTCTCAGTTTTCCTATCTGTAAAGGGAGTGGGCTGGACAATGAACAGCTGTTCTCCATTCTTTTGTTATTGGTTCCCATCCAGAGCCTCCCAGCTAGTTGTCTCAACATCCCAGGGGAGAAAGCATAGCTCTTTGTCCATTGGTTTATTTATTCAATTTAGGAATAATGAGTTTATTGTTTTATATGAATAACCATACTTATTTTAAAAGATCAAACTAAACTAAATAGTACAAACAAGTGAAATCTCTCCCCAAAGTCTACTATGGTGCTGTGCAACAGAAATATAATACAAGCCACAAATCGAATTTTAAATTTCCCAGTAGCTATTCTAAAAAGTAAAAATAGGGGCCAGGCAAAGTGGTTCATGCCTGTAATCCCAGCACTTTGAGAGGCTGAGGTGGGCAGATCATTTGAGCCCAGGGATTTGAGACCAGCCTGGGCAACATGGCAAAACCCTGTCTCTACTGAAAATGAAAAATTAGCTGGGTGTGCTGGTATGTGCCTGTAGTTCTAGCTACTTGGGAGGCTGAGGTAGGAGGAACATCTGAGCTCGGGAAGTTGAGGCTAATAGTGAGCTGAGACTGTGCCACTGCACTGCAGCCTGAGTGACAGGGAAGGAGACCCTGTCTCACAAAAAGAAAAAAAGAAAAGAAAAGAAAAAAGAAAAAAAACAGGTAAAATTAATTTAATTACAGTTTATTTAACTGAGTGCAGTATATCTAAAATATCATTTCAATATATCATTAATATGAAATAAAAACTAATGCAATATTTTACTTTTCTTTGTATTAAGTCTTTGAAATCTGGTGTGTACTTTAACATTTATAGCATATAACAATTAATATTACCCATACCTCATGTGCTCAATAGTTGCATATGGTCAGTGGCTACCATATTGGATATTAATGCTCTATCATATAAAGCAACTCTATCAGTAACTTCAGGATAACCTCATCAGCATTTTGTTAGATTAACAAAAATAATTCTACAAAAATGAAGAGTTTATGGATATTGTTTTCCCTGAATTTTTGCATATGTTCCTTATACTTGAAGGACAATTTTATGGGGTAAAAAAAATCCTAGATAATATTTTCTTTTCTCCGGGACAATTATGGACTTAGCTTCACTGAATTCTGCCAGTGAATGTTGTTATAGTGCAGCCTGAATGTTTTTCTCTCTTAAAGGTGATATTTTTCCCTACATGAATATCTAAAAATATCATTGCTTATCCTCAAGTTTCAGTAACTTAACAATATTTTGATATCATTCTGCATCATTTTGGAAAAGGAGTGCTTTTTCAGGCTGCATGTTTTTTAAAAGGGAAATTTTCCTGTATTATATCTTTGAATAAGTTTTCTGTTTCAATTGTGGACTTTTCTATTGAAGAGACATTAATTATGTCAGATTATCTTCACTTGTAAGTAGTTGTTAGAACCATGGGCACTGGAGTCAGATAATTTGAATTCCAGCTTTGTCATTCAATATCAGCATGACTTTGCACAAGGCATTTAATATCTATGTACTACAGTTTCTATTTGGAGATAATAGTGGAAACTACCTGTGTTTGGAGTCCCCAACACCACACTCAGGTTTAATTCTCTAAAAGGACTCATAGGACCTAAGTTTATACTTGTTACACTTAAGTTTACAGCAAAAATAAATAAATAAATAAATAAAATAAAAATAAAATTGTTGTTATATGTAAGTTTACAGCAAAAAGATACGGAAGAAAATTAACAAAGAGAAAATATGCATAGGATGAAGTCTGGAGGAAACCAGGCACAAACTTGTGAGTGTCTCCTCCCTAGATAGTAGCAGAGGATGTGTTTAGTCCCTCCAGCAATGATGCATGACAACACATGCAAAGTGTTGTCAACCAGGCAAGCTTACCCAGGCCTGGGCATCTCAGCTTTTTGCTGAGGATCATTCATAGGCATACACTGCCTGTATGACCTACCTCAGTTAACAAAACTCCAGACCCCCAGAGAAAAAGGGGGCATTCACCATAAATCATTGCTAGTGTACACTATGTGGACTAACTGGTACAGTATGGCCCAAGGCTTCAGGCATGCAAAAAACTTTCACTTTCATCATCCAGAAGAGTCTATGAGCTCAGTTCCCAGGAGGAGGCCAAAGATCATTCCTGAAAACAGACCTTTCTAGGAATGTGTAGGGTTATAACAACCCAGGCCTGCTGAGTTAACCCTTACCCCAATACTACCTTATAGGATAGTGTTCATTAATATAGTCAACATATATCTATATTTAGAATACTTAATGTCAATAATTAATATCTGACACATGATAAACTAATATTTTAAAAAATAATTTGACCTTTTTTTTTCCTCTTTCTAGGCTATTGAGATTTATTTATTTATTTAAGATGGAGTCTCTCTCTGGTGCCCAGGCTGGAGTGCAGTGTTGCAATCTTGGCTCACTGCAACCTCTGCCTCCTGGGTTCAAGTGATTTTCCCACCTCAGCCTCCGTAGTAGCTGGGATAACAGGTGCACTCCACTGTGCCTGGCTAATTTTTGTATTTTTAGTAGAGATGGGGTTTCACCATGTTGGCCAGGCTGGTCTCAAACTCCTGACCTCAGGTGATCCACCCACCTTGGCCAACCAAAGTGCTGGGATTACAGGCGTGAGCCACCAAGCCTGGCCCAGGCTATTGGTATTTACTATCCCCAACTTTAATTCTATGCTAGTAAATTGATTTGTAGCTCTGACTTGTTTCTTCCTTGATATTTTCAATTTATTTGCAATTTTTTTAGTGGTGTTACCTAGATCTTCAATTTATTTCCTTAATACTCATTTTAAGGGTCTTTTATGTTTTTATTTTAAAATATTTATTTATTTATTTATTTTCAGAAATGAAATCTTGTTACGTTGCCCAGGGTGGTTTTGAACACCTAGCCTCAAGCAATCCTCCCACCTTGGCCTCCCAAACTGGGATTACAGGTGTGAACCACTGAACCACTGAGCCCAGCCTAATGTCTTATTTTATTAAAGTTTTTGTTTTTTAAGCTGAAAGCCCTCCTGGAAATTTTTCCTCTTCTCAGATTTTCTTCCGAATTGAGTTCTTTGTGTCTATTTCCTTTCTCCAATGTCCTTTCCTTTTTAATTTTCTTCTTTTTTTCCTTTCTCCCCTCCGTCCCTGCTTTATTTTCTTTCTTCCTTATAACTGCATGTAGTATGGTGCATAGCTACTCCGTCATTTCCCTTCATCTTCCTCATGCCCAGTTTGGGCAACTCTGCCCTGTCCTTTTGCTTGTTCTAATTGGTGTCAATATATTCTCTTTGGTTTCCTTCTCACCATATCTGAGCTCTATTGTTATTGTTACTCCCATCCCCTATCCCCAAATTGCAGTCTGAAGTTTGCTTCTATACACTTCTGTGGAGCCTAAAGTCATGGAGTTGAGGGAAGAAAGGAATGCTATTGGAGATGTCCCTTGACTATGATGGGCAGTCTGGGCTCTGCTCTCTGGAGATTTTCTTAAATTCCTGGAACCACAGTTGGCTTCCTCTAGTGACGGGCTATTCCATTTATGAGAAAGTTTCCCTGGAGCTTTGGATCAGTCAATCAATTAGACATTTGAGCCTTGGGGAATGGCAAGCCTTGGTGGACTTTTTATCTCTGCTGAGATCCTAAGAGCTTGGGTAGTAACAAGGCACTTGAATTTTCTGGGGATTCATCTTGACTTTTGCATGCAGTTTTCTAACACTTCTCTCCAAAACTCATATTAAAATTTAATCCCTAATGTGGCAGTACTGAGAGGTGGGGTCTTTAAGAGGTGGTTGGGTCATGAATGGATTAATCCATTCACGGATAAATGGATTAATGGATTGTCACAGGAGTGGGACTGGTGACTTTGTAAGAGGAAGACAGACAATTTAGCATGCTCAGCCCCCTCACTGTGTGATGTCCTGAACTGCCTCAGGACTCTGCAGAGGGTCCCCACCAGCAAGAAGGCTTTCACCAGGTTCATCCCCTTGACCTTGGACTTCCCAGCCTACAGAACTGTGAGAAATAAAATTGGTTTTTAATAAATTACCCAGTTTCAGGTATTCTGTTAAGATACAGAACAAGAAGCCTACTCAGTTGTAAACAAGAGCCATTTCTTATGGAAAAGCAAGTATGAATCACAGTGGAGCCAAGAACCCAGGCAATAGCACTGAACCTCTGGCAACAGGTACACAATTCAATTTCAGAATTGCCAGGGCTCAGTGATTGCTCTGAACTTCCCCTTTTAAAACAGTAGCGAACGTAGTGATTTCCTGTGCCAATCTCGCCATTGCAGGTTGGGAGCATGTGAGGCAGAAAGCATGTCTCTTTAATTCACAGGTTTTCAGATGGAGAGAAACTCTACCTGTGGAACAGACCCCAAGACGCCTCTTTGCAGCTGGACTTGATGTAGATAAGCTCCAGAAACTGGAGCTGAGTTTGATGTCAAAATAGGATGAGGTGTTTGTTTGTTGGTTGTTTGAGACAAACTCACTCTGTCACTCAGGCTGGAGTGCAGTGGCATGATCACGGCTCACTGCAGTTTTGACCTTCCAGGCTCAAGCTATCCTCCCACCTCAGCCTCTTGAGTAGCTGGGACTACTACAGGTGTGTGGCACCATGATTGGCTAATTTTTTATTTTTTGTAAAGATAGGGTCTTGCTATGTTGCCCAGGCTGGTCTCGAACTCCTGGACGCAAGTGATCCTCCCACCTCAGCCTCCCAAAGTGCTGGGATTACAGGCATAAACCACTGCACAAGGCCACAATTTTTTTTTTTTTTTTTTTTTTTTTTTTTTTTAGTGGGAAGTAGGGCAGCAGGGGTAGGTCGGGGGATCTTGGAGGAAGTTATTATATTTTACATATAGGAAAAATGTTAACTACTCTGTCTCAGTTTAAAAACATGTCTGCAATTTTTTTGGCACTTGTCCCATTGTGAATTGGGGTCAATCCCCTCTCTGAATCGGGGCTGACCTTGCTGACTCCATCATGATCAGTAGAATGTAGTGGAAGAGATGCTGTGTGATTTCTGAGGCTAGGTCAAAAAAGGCTATGCTTCCATCTTGCACTCTTGGGATGCTGGCTCTGGGGGATGCTGATGTCCATGTGAAAAGTCTGACTACCCAGAGGCCACTGCTGAAAAGAACATGCAGTGGACACTGGTCAACAGTCCCAGCTGAGTTTAGCCTTTTAGTTTAGCCTTTCTGCCAAGGCCCTAGACATGTGATTGAAGCCATCCTGGGTCCTCCAGTCCAGCCCAATCCAGCCCAGCCCAGCTGGGTACCACAAAATGAACTCAGACGTGGCCACAAGAAGCAAAAGAATTCTCCAACTAAGCCCTGCCTGAATTCCAGACCTAGAGAATCCACGTGCATCAGAAAGTAGTTGTTGTTTTATGCCACTAAGTATGGATCCTGTTAGGCAGCTAAATGGAACAACTGGTGAGAATTTTCAGGACTTTTGTATTATTTCCTCTTTCTCCTGCACCTCTTCTGGGACAGAGCAGTTGGGGATAGGCCCCGTGATGGAACACATCAGGATATTCTATATTTTTCTGTTGCTACTGCTTTTTGAAGTTTATGGAATGAGGTTCTACTGTTTCCCATGGTGGTTTACTGCTGCTGATTTTATTTTTAATTTTTTGCCTGTTTTTTTTTTTCTCCTCTCCAATTCAATAGAAATCGGAGAATGAACATTCTGTCGTATAACTATCCTGCCATCTTCACTTTACTCAGTGATATTGTTTGGATTTGTGTTGCCACCCAAATCTCATGTCAAATTGTAATCCCCAATATCGGAGGTGGGGCCTGGTGGGAGCTGGTTGGATCACGGGAGCAGATTTCCCCCTTGCTGTTCTCCTGATAGTGAGATCTTATGATATTTGATTGTTTAAAAGTGTATGGCACCTCCCACCTCTCTCTCTTTCTCCCACTCCTGCCATGTAAGACATGTCTGCTTCCCCTTTGCCTTCCACCATGATTGCAAGTTTCTTGAGGCCTCCCCAGCTACGCTACCTGTACCGCTGGCAGAACCGTGAGCCAATTAAACCTCTTCTTTATAAATTACCCAGTCTCTGGTAGGTTTGTTTTGTTTTGTTTTGTTATTTTTTTTATTTTTATTTTTTGAGATGGAGTTTCGGCCTTGTTGCTCAGGCTGAAGTGCAGTGGCGCGATCTCAGCTCACTGCAACCTCTGCCTCCCAGGTTCAAGCGATTCTCCTGCCTCAGCCTCCAGAGTAGCTGGGACTACAGGCATGTGCCACCATGCCCAGCTAATTTTGTATTTTTAGTAGATACAGGGTTTCTCCACGTTGGTCAGGCTGGTCTTGAACCCCTGACCTCAGGTAATCCGCTCTCCTCAGCCTCCCAAACTGCTGGGATTACAGGCGTGAGCCACCGTGCCTGGCGTCGGGTAGTTCTTTATAGCAGAATTCTTTATACCATGCAAGTTCTTTATACCATGGAGAATGGACTAATACACCCAGAAGTCTATGTTTTAAATGAAAACTTAATTTTAAATAGTACAAAAATATTTTTAAAGTTTATTTTCTTACTCATAAAAATCACATAAGAGATTAAATACGTCATATTAAAGAAAGGAAAAGAACGCCCGTGTTCTTACAACACTAATACCTGCTAGCATTTTGTTTCTCTTTTCCCTACATATCATTGTTTTTTTTCCTGTTGATTGAATGCCCTCCCCTCCCAAAATTTTTTTTGTCTTATTAGTTAAGCCAAACCACAAATAAGTATCATTTACGTGAGACACTGTGCTAGGTGCTGCTGGTACAACTGAGAATATATCAGATACAGTCCCAGCCCTTTTTGATTTAGAGTCTAGCTGGTGAGGTCATTTACCAAATAATGAAGCATAATCATCCCATAAATACAAATTATGGTGTTATAAAGATAAAAAGAGGGTACTCAGAGAGAACTAAGGGGGTACAATTTATTTTCTTATTTTAAAAATTCTTTCAGATTCAGAGAGTATGTGTGCAAGTTTGTTACACGGGTATATTGCATGATGCCAAGGTTTGGGCTTCTAATGATACCGTTGCCCAAGCAGTGAACGTAGTACCGGACAGGTAGTTTTTCAACCTTTGCTCCCCTCCCTCCCCCCTTTTGGAATCCTTAGTGTTTGTTGTTCACATCTTTGTGTCATTGTGAGGGTGCAATTTAGATACAGCCTCAGGGACAGCTTCTGTGAGAAAGTGACCTCTAGGCTGAGCAGAAGGAGCTGGCAGGAATGTGGAGGGAAGACATTCCAGGTGGCAGGGAACAGCTCCAATGTGGGGAGGAGCTCCCAGTGATGGAAGAGGCAGCCTTGTGGCCAGAACTGGTCAGCAGAGAGAGGGCCTGAAAGAGGACCTGTGTGGCCATGGTAAGCCCATTGATGATGAAGCCAGGGGCACCAGGTGGACCTGGGTAAAGGAGTACAAATTTCTTTCTTTTTTTTTTTTTTTTTTTTTTTTTTTTGAGACGGAGTCTCACTCTGTCGCCCGGGCTGGAGTGCAGTGGCCGGATCTCAGCTTACTGCAAGCTCCGCCTCCCGGGTTTACGCCATTCTCCTGCCTCAGCCTCCCGAGTAGCTGGGACTACAGGCGCTGGCCACCTCGCCCGGCTAGTTTTTTTGTATTTTTTAGTAGAGACGGGGTCACCGTGTTAGCCAGGATGGTCTCGATCCTCTGACCTCGTGATCTGCCCGTCTCGGCCTCCCAAAGTGCTGGGATTACAGGCTTGAGCCACCGCGCCCGGCCAGGAGTACAAATTTCACATTCAGAAGAATCAGAATCGACTGAACGCTTTTAGGCTGGTGGAGACACGATTAGCTTCCCTTCCTTCCCCCATACAATATTTACTTTTCACTGAGGTGTAATATAATGTATACAGAAAAGAGTGCATAAATGTATAACCCAATGTAGGACACTACCAGCACCCCCTCCACTCATTACTCTACAGTAACCACTATCTTGACTTCCAACTATTTGCCTGTTATACTTTTTATGTAAACGCAGTCATGCAGCAGGTGCTGTTTTCTATCTGGATTTTTAATTCAACGTTATGTTTACGATGTTCATCCGTTCATTACATGTAGTTGTAGATCATATTTCCTTTTTTAAAAGATCGCACTGGCTGTAGCATGGAGAATGAGCAATTTCAAAATTAAGGAAAATATTAAACAACTAAAAATGGAAATAAAATTCAAGTCAATTTCAAAAAGAAACACAAGGACAGATTTTGCCAGGCACCTGGTACATTTTGTTCGTTACTATATCTCCAGAATTTTCCTACCTCTTTCTCCACATAAAGAGAATATTTAAAAGTTTTCTTAAAAACCCTGATATATAACATTGGCAATGTTCTCTACAGTTTGCAAAGTGTTTTCTTAATGATTTTCTACTTTGATCCTGCAAAATCTTATGAATGGCAGTACCATTTCCCTTTTACAGAAGAAACTGGCTCAAGAAGGTGAGACATGATGCTTTGTAGCTGAGGAATTTCCTCAGATGTCACCATCCCCGTCCCTGAGAATTGGAATTTCAGGCGGGGGCGAGCTGCTGGCTCTGCGGGCAAACTCGCCCTATCCCACGCCGCCAAAGGGTCCACGCTTTCCAGCTGCGTAACACGGCCTGGCCCCGAGCTCTCTGGGCCGGGGGCAGATGCTTTCGATTTGCAGCTCCCAGGACAGTGGTGCCCTGGGACGCCCCGTGGATTTTCACGGCTTCCCGGGTCTAGGATCAGGACAGCTCCGCCTAAGGGAGCGACCCAATCTGAGAGTTCGCCGCCCCCGCGTGGTCAGGCATGGGAATGGCAGCTTCTGAAACTGTGTGTCCTGTGTTTCTGGGGCTCACCAGGTGCATCAGTCTCGTGGGACCCTGAAACTGTGGTGGTCTTGCCTCTGCCACAAGATAATGTGGGCTTGGGTCTCAAGATAATGTAGGCGTGGTGTCCCATCTTTGGCATGAGTCCTACCCTTTCCAAGTGCAGTGGTGGCTGATTCAGTGGTGGCTGATTCAGTGGTGAGTCCCAGGGATGTGATAGGCAAAGGAGGTTCGGTCTCTGCTCTCTGAAATTAGTTCTGGGCTCAGGAGAGAGGTGCAGGTGGGGCCTGGGGCTTTTCATGCCTGATTTCCCGCTACCCCTCTGGCTTCCTCCTATTCCTACATCCAAGTTAACTCTGAGACCTGTGGTTCCCAAGAAGACAGTCGATGTGGGGGAATGGCAAAACCAAGTACCAATTATAACTACAAGGAATAATATAAAGCAATTATTCCATGTTGTAGATTGGTATCATCAGCTTCTTGAGAAGCCTTTTGTGTAATTTATTGCAAAAATCACTACTTTAAGGACAAAAATCCTTAATTTTATATGCTACAAAATTTAAGAGCTCGTTTGGGTTGATGCAGGCCCCACAGTTCTCTATAGAGCGATCACTGATGAGTGTATGTGAGCCAAATGCACAGGAGCTTATTCTTGAGAGTTCTCAGGAATTCTCTGGAATTATGAGAAGCATATCAACCGCTTCATCTGGGGGGGGCTCCACTTGGCATTTTACAGGGAGAGTTGGGCAGTTCTCTTCTCAAGGCAAACAGATCTTACAGTGGCATTTATCCAGATAAATATGAGAGCCGTGTGGGACTGGCTGTATGATGACGGGGATATCCTCCCACTGAATATGCCTATTACCCAGGTCATGGTAAATTTGGGGATTTAGGGGGCCCCTTTTACATGGGTGCCCCTCCCACAGAATCATACAACTGTTTGAGAAGGCTTCTCTCATGGGTCTTACAGATACCACTCCCTGCTGGGAACCAGAAAAGGTAAAATGGTCTGGGGGTGGGAAAAAAATAGTTCCTAGGACCAGAACATAAAATGTACAGGTTAATAGAATTATTAAATTTAAGATGTTTAAACAGGCTTTATGTAAGGTATTTGTAATCCCTTTACCTAAATATCTTATGAAAATGGGTATTGTACAAAAATTAGTCATAGCATGTTTAAGTAAAGTTCCAGCAAAGCAACTAAAAAGGGGCCTATATAGCCAATCACTCCCTGCTGCATTTTATGCAATAATCAGGTCAAGTATATAAGACTAAAACTCACTTTGCACACAAATCGGTCTTACTATAATTTCTCTTTAATAGATAAAAAGGGGCTAGAGAAAGAGAAATTGTTTCAAAGGAAAAGTGTAACACTTGATACTAGATTTCAGCCCTAAATTTTTTTTTTGAGTGCAGACTGAATCATGTATTATTTCTTGGCTGCAATAATCCTCTAGAGAGTACCAGATTATAATTTTTCTTCGTATCTTTAGTTGGTGCCCTATTGGATGGAATAGGTTCCCTTTCCTGTTCTAATCCACAAATACTTTTTTTTTTTCTTAGACAGAATTTTGCTCTTGTCACCCAGGCTAGAGTGCAATGGCATGATCTTGGCTCACTGCAAACTCCACCTCCTAGGTTCAAGCGATTCTCCTGCCTCAGTCTCACAAGTAGCTGGGATTACAGGCACCTGCACCATGCCTGGCTAAGTTTTTGTATTTTTAATAGAGACAGGATTTCACCATATTGGCCAGGCTGGTCTTGAACTCCTGACCTTAAGTGATCTACCCACCTCGGCCTCCCAAAGTGCTGGGATTACAGACGTGAGCCTCTGCGCCTGGCTGGTGTAAGTCTTTTGACTCTTGGTCCCTTATCCATAGGGAATCCCATTAAGAACAGGATGGACTGGGGGCAGGCAGCCATGGCATCCCGGCAACACTATGGGACATAACGAAGATTTGCTGGCCATTGATGTTGCCTCTGGCAATTCTTGGCCAGAAGCGGGAGAATGTAAACCAAAAATAAAATTCTAAGCTCCCCTCATCCCTCACCCGCCACCACAACCATCTAAATGAGCTTCCTCCTCGGCCAGAGCACTCCTAAAATTTAACCTGAAAGACTGATTCAGGCCATGACAGGAAGTGGGGGTCGGGCATGCCTCATTAGACTCTCCGGCATTAACATCAACACAGACCTTAAGCCCAATAAGAAGCATGTATAATCTATTCTCTCTGAAGCCTGCTACCTGGAAACCCCATCCCCCCACTCCAGTTGTCCCACCTTTCTAGACCAAACCAATGTATTTCTTAAATGTATTTGATTAAAGTCCCCTGTCTTGCTGAATCCCAACCACGTTGGGCACACATTCTCCGGATCTCTTGAGGGCTGTGTCCCGGGCTGTGGTTACTCATATTTGGCTCAGAATAAATCTCTTCAAATATTTACAGAGTTTAACTCTTTCCATGGACATGGGGGAGCACCTGTTGGAGACACAGCATCTCATCCCCCAGACCTGCTGAATCAGAATCTGCGTTTCAAGAAGATGCCAGGCAGTTCGCAGACATATGCACATTTATGTTGACGAAAAGAGTCCAACTCTGTAAAATATTTGAAGAGATCTATTCTGAGCCAAATATGAGTCACCAATGGCCTGTGACACAGCCCCAAGAGGTCCTGAGAACATGTGCCCAAGGTGGTCAGGCTATATAGCTTGGTTTTATACATTTTAGGGAGACATAAGACATCAGTCAGTACAAGTAAGATGTACATTGCTTTGGCCCAGGAAAGTGGGATAACTGGAAGCATGGGGTGGGGGTGCTTCCAGGTCATAGGTGGATTCAAATATTTTCTGATTGGTAATTGGTTGGGAGTTTATTTAAAGACCTGGAATCCACAGAAGGCATAGATGGGAGTGTCTGGATTAAGATAAGGGGTCATAGAGACCAAGGTTCCTATTATGTAGATGAAGCCTCGAGGTAGCAGGCTTCAGAGACAATAGATGGTAAATGTTTCTTATCAGACTTAAAGAAGTGCCAGACTCTTAGTTAATTCTCACCTGAATCAGGCAAACAACCTGGAAAGGGAAGGGTATTCTCTACAGAATGTAGATTTTCCCCACAAGAGACAGTTTTGCAGGGCTATTTCAAAAATACGTCAAATAAATATATTTTAGGGTAAAATACTTTGATTTCTTTCAGGTCCTGCTCTCTGACATGTGGTACTATGCCAGAGTGAGGGTGAAATTTGGTATCCTATTGCTAGTCTGTTTTGTTAGTCTTAAGATCTCTGTTTTAATGTTACTGCTGGTCAGTCGTGCCTGAATTCCAAAGGGAGGTGAGTGCAATGCGGCATGTCCAATCCCCCATTCCCATCATGGCCTGAACTAGTTTTTCAGGTTCTTTGGAATCCCCTTGGCTGGGATGGGGGCTGCATTCCATCGACTGGGGGATTTCGAATTTTATTTTTGGTTTACAACAGTAAGCAAAATGCTTTCCTGAGTCCTGAGAGTCATTCTAGTGAGTTATGCAACTTGAGGGGGGATTGTGGAGCACTGAAATTTATATAGTCAATCAGTCAGAAGTGTGTGACTCCTGGAATTTGCAACTTGTATCTGAAGTGAGAGCAGGTCTTGTGGGACTGAGCCCTTAGTCTGTGAGGTCTGTGCTGTAAACCAAAAATAAAATTCTAAGCCCCCTTCCCATCTGAATGGACCCCTCCTCTTGGCCAAAGGCATATCAAAGTTAACCTATAAAACTAGTTTAGGCCATGATGGAAAGGGGGAGTTGGACATTAACACTAACATGGAACTTCAGCTTATAAGAAGCGTTTACAACCTATTCTCTTCGAAGCCTGCTACCTGGAGTCTTAATCTGTGTGATGAAACCTTGGTCTCCACAACCCTTTACCTAACCCAGACATTCCTTTCTATTGATTCCAGATCTTTAGATAATAACCAATTGCCAATCAAAAAATCTTTGAATCCACCTGCGATCTGGAAGCCCCTCCCATCTTTCTGAGCCAAACCATTATACATCTTATATGTATTGATTGATGTCTTATGTCCCCCTAAAATGTATAAAATCAAGTTGTAGGCCGACCGCCTTGGGCACACGTCATCAGGACCTCCCCTGAGACTGTGCCACAGGCACATTCTTAACCTTGGCAAAATAAACTCCAAAATTGAGACTTGTTTCAGATACGTTTGGTTTACAGTGCTAACTCAGGAATTAGTGTCAGAAGTGAATTAATTTGTGGACACCTAGTTGGTGTTGGAGAATTTGTTGGTGTTGGAAAAGATACTGTTACTGGAAAGAGGTCCCAATCCAAACCCCAAAAGAGGGTTCCTGGACCTCATGCAAGAAATAATTCAGGGTGAGTCCATAGAGTAAAGTGAAAACAAATTTATTAAGAAAGTAAAGGAATAAAAGAGTGGCTACTCTATAGGCAGAACAGCCCTGAGGGCTGCTGGTTGGCTATTTTTATCATTATTTCTTGATTATTTGCTAAACAAGAGGTGGATTATTCGTGAGTATTCCGGGAAAGGGGTAAGCAGTTCCTGGAATTGAGGGTTCCTCCCCTTCTTAGATCATATAGGGTAACTTCTTGACATGATGTTGGCATTTGTAAAGTGTCATGGTGCTGGTGGGAGTGTCTTTTAGCATGCTAATGCGTTATAATTAGCATATCATGAGCAGTGAGGATGACTAGAGGTCACTTTTGTTGCCATCTTGGTTTTGGTGGGTTTTGGCCGGATTCTTTACTGCAACCTATTTTACCAGCAAGGTCTTTGTGGCCTATACCTTGTGCCGACCTCCTGTCTCATTCTGTGACTTAGAATGCCCAACCTTCTGGGAAAGCAGCCCAGCAGGTCTCAGGCTTATTTGACCCAGCTCCTATTCAAAATGGAGTCACTCTGATTCAAACGCCTCTGACAGTACCCTGTATTCGGTATTAGGAAAAAGCTCTCCCGACTCACTCATCCCTGTTCTTTGGTGGCTAAGGTGAGGCCCAGGAACAGGGGAGAAATGAGTTTGGGTAGTTCCTCCCCAAGACCCTTACCAGTTATCTGTATTTTAAGAATTCTCTGGCCAGGTGCAGTGGCTCACAGCTGTAATCCCAGCAATTTGGGAGGCCAAAGTGGGTGGATCAACTGAGGTCAGGAGTTCGAGAACACCCTGGCCAACATGGTGAAACCCCATCTCTACTAATAATACAAAAATTTAGCCAGGTGTAGTGGTGCATGTCTATAATCCCAGCTACTTGGGAGACTGAGGCAGGAGAATTGCTTGAACCCAGGAGGCAGAGGTTGCAGTGAGCCAAGATTGTGCCATTGCACTCCAGCCTGGGCGACATAAGTGAAACTCCATCTCCAAAAAAAAAGAAAGAAAGAATTCCCAGTAGAAGCCAGATTCTTCAATGATTGAGTTGTGGCTTAATGGTAGCTTGTCCTGGCTCCACCACTTACTAGCCGTGTGATTTGAGTAAGTTACTCATTCTTAGTTTCCTCATCTGTGCAGTAGGGATGCCTGCCACACAGATTCTTTGCTCATTTTTTACTAAAATGTCTTATTCTCAAAGACTTTGTCTACCTACCTGCTTCCTCCAAGGCAAAAAAATCCAATATGAAATCATGATTTTATTTCCCCATTCTAAAAATTAATCAGAAGGATCTGGAACAGCTGAGCTGCCTGAGGCACCTGTAGGCAGAGAGCAAGAAATGTGTTCTGTATTCTGAGAGTTTGCTGGAGGTTTGCTCGAGGGCCAAGGCGTGCTTCTCCCAGGCTGTTGGGATATTAGTAATAACTCCAGGCCCTTACTCTCCTATGTCTCGACTACTATCCTCTCGAGATCTTTGAGTGTCTTCAGGCTGGTGAATCTCACAGCATAAGACTGCTGCATGTTAGAGCTAGATTCCTAATAAGGAGGTGCCCCATGGTCAAATACACATTTTTCTAAGGAGCTTAATTATCCTCATTCTATTCAATGACTACAGCATGCCCCCACTACCAGTGAGCATCAGGAGATTAATTCATTTGACAAATATTTGCCAAATACCTACAAGGCATCACTCTCCATGAGCCTCACTTCCTGTGGCTTTGCTGAGTTTATAAGGTCTCTCTGGCTTTGTGGTTCTGGGGTTGAACCACATGTGAGGTGAGAGTTGGGCATGGTGGTACCATCCTGGGCAACAGAGCAAGACTCCATCTCTTAAAAGACATCTAGGGTGAGGGAGGAGTAGGGGAACTGAGGTCCTCTGCTGAGTCCTTGGGCTACTTTCTAAATTACACATTCTGATTGCTCTCTGCTCCTGCAATGCCCACAGCCTTCTTCCCTCCTTCCATCTTCATGGGCTGAGGCCACTCCAGGGAAATCCTTCCAGAAGGAAGGTGAAGAAAGTGATGGGGGTTGGAGGGAGAGGTCCTGGGAACCAGCAATACCTGCAACTGGAAGGAGTTGTAATCGCCCAGTGGGTTCACCTTGCCCACTGCCTAGACAGAGCTGATTTATCAAGACAGGGGAATTGCAATGGAGAAAGAGTAAGTCACGCAGAGCCAGCTGTGTGGGAGACCAGAGTTTTATTATTACTCAAATCAGTCTCCCCAAGCATCCAGGGATTGGAACTTTTAAAGATAATTTGGCGGTTAGGGGCTTGGGAAGTGGAGAGTGCTGATTGGTCAGGTTGAGATGGAATCACAGGGGAATTGAAGTGAGGTTTTCTTGCTGTCTTCTGTTTCTGGGTGCGATGGCAGAACTGGTTGAGGCAGATTACCGGTCTGGGTGGTGTCGGCTGATCCATTAAGTGCAGGTTCTGCAAAATATATCAAGCACTGACCTTAGGTTTTACAACAGTGATGTTATCACCAGGAGCAATTTGGGGAGGTTCAAACTCTTGCAGTCAGAGGCTGCATGACTCCTAAACTGTAATTTCTAATTTTGTAGCTAATTAAGGCAGACTGGTCCCCAGGTAAAAAGGAGGTATTTTTTGGAAAGGGCTAGTATCAATTTTGTTGCAGTCAAACCACAAACTAAATTCCTTCCTAAGGTGAGTTCTGCCTATGCCCAGGAATGAACAAGGACAGCTTAAAGGGTAGAAGCAAGACAGAGTTGGTTAGGCCTGAGCTCTTTCAGTGTCATAATTTCCTCAGTTATAATTTTCACAAAGGCAGTTTCACAATCATGCCGTAAGTCCTCCCCACTCCCCAGGTACCTGGCTTGTGCCGATCCCTTAGTCCACTTTTCTATCCTCTTCTCTTCCAGTCCCAATCCAACTGTGCTACAAAGCTCATATCCAGGGCCAACCCCTGAGAAACTTCTCTCGATCCCCTAATTGGAAAAAATAATTCCCTCTTCTGACCTCCCATGTTGAAACCACTTATAGCATGTTAGAACTCGATTCCTAATAAGGAGGTGCACCATGATCAAATACACTTTTTTCCACGGAACCTAATTATCCTCATCCTATTCAATGACTGCAGCATCATCCCCAGCACCAATGAGCCTGAGCAGATTAATTCATCTGACAAATATTTGCCAAGTACCTACAAGGCATCATTCTCCATGAACACATTGCTGTAAAGAAAACACAGCAAAGGACCCTGCCCTCTGGGGGAGGCAGGCAATAGAAAAATAGGGAGATAATGTGTGGGTCATGACAAGCATTTTGAAGACAAAGTAGTGGAAGGGGATAGGGAGTAATGGGGGTAAAGGAGGTGCTGCTCTTTTATGTAGACCGGTCAAAGAGCAGAACCTATAGAAAGTAAGTGAGCATCGTGACCAGCTGGGAGAAGGGCAATGTAGGAAGAAGACGTCATTAGTGCAAAGCCCCCAGGAAGACTGTGCCTGATGTGTTTGCACTGCAGTGTGGCTGGGGCTGAGTGGGTGGGGCGGGGGAGTGGAAGATCATGCAGTCAGAGAGGCTATGGGGACAAGACTTATAGGACTGTATAAAAACTTAGGCTTTGTAAGAGAGATGGGAAATGACAGGAACATCATGATCTGATTCAAATTGTCACAGGATCCCTCTGGCTGCAGTGTGGAGAGTGGCCTTAGGGGACCAAGGGTGGAGACAGAGACATGAAGTCTGTGGCTGAGTGAGTAGGCTACTGCACCATTCCAGGCAAACACTGAAGGCCTGTGTATATGTGTTGTTCCCTTGGTCTGTCTCAGGTCTCTTGAATGGTAAGAATGCTTTGCTCTGTTGAAGATGATTCTGTTCTTTATATAAGTAATTAAATGTCTTTCCTTTGCTGTTTCCTGATACCTAAATGCAGTAATATATGCTCATGATAGAAAACTTAGAAAATAAAAAAAGCATTAAAAAAGTAAAGATTTCCAACTCATACAACTCAAAGAAAACAGATAAATCTTTCTACTTTAGAGCTCTAAATGTACAGGAACTCATTGACTGGATCATCAAAAGGTGAAGAGGGAAGAGCAGCAACCCCAGGTAGAGCTACGCAGTAGGCGAGGCTGCCCTCAGGAACCACAGCCTTCCCTTTCCTAATGATTTCTACTCTGTGGCACCCACTCTTCCCTCCTCAGGGCTCTGGTGTTACCCTCCTTCTGGGTCTCCATCAAATCTGCTCTCAGCAAAAGATCCAGCTCATTCATCCACCCCCAAGGGACAGGGCTTCACCTCAGGACAAGGGTGAGATTAATGAGGTCTTGGACACAGAATTTAAGAAGTCAAAAAACTCAGTCATCAAGATAAATCACATTCTAATGCAATGGTTTAAAAAATTAAAATTAATTTTAAAAGTCCATGAACAAAATTTAAACATTTAAAATAAAGACAGGGTCCAACCTTGTACCTGCACAGTCCTGCCTTGCTCTCTGCACTCTAACCCAACCCTGCTCAGCCCAAGAGCTTTAGATCTAAATATGAGTCATTCCAGGGACTTCAAGGTCAAGTTAAAGTGTTAATCATCTACCAGAATGTGATTTCTAGCTTCAAAAAGAAAACACCTTCCACATCAATGCAAATCTTCTCATTTCACCAGGTTTTTTTTCCCCCTCTGTTTACCTGATGGTTTACTAAAGAGGTGAAGAAGTCTGTGGCTGAATGAAGACATTGAATAATTGCAGAGACTTAAATTCCAATCTTAAATATTCATCAAGATATTTTACCTTTTTTTTTTTTTTTTTTTGAGATGAAGTCTCAATCGGTTGCTCAGGCTGTAGTACAGTAGTATGATCTCGGCTCACTGCAAACTCCGCCTCCCAGGTTCAAGCAATTCTCCTGCCTCAGCCTCCTGAGTAGCTGGGACTACAGACACATGCCACCACACCCGGTTAGATTTGTATTTTTAGTAGAGACGGGATTTCTCCATGTTGGTCAGGCTGGTCTTGAACTCCTGACCTCAGGTGATCCACCCACCTCGGCCTCCCAAAGTGCTGGGATTACAGGTGTGAGCCACCGCACTTGGCCATGCTGGTTGTTTCTGCTGCTTGCTGTGTAGACCTCTGTGATGACCATCCTCTTAGTTGACCCTCCTGCGTCTAGGTAGCCCCTCCACCTACCTTCTACCTGGAGCCTTCCTTCCCAGGTCCTTCTTCAACACCGGCTCCAGGATCTGCAAGACCTTTGGGTATGGCCTCTGCAGAAGGAAGGAGAACCACTTCCTGGAGAAGCAGGAGTGAGCCAGGATCTGCTGTGGGAGAGAGCTGGGACCCCAGGGCATGGGGCAAGGCGAGGAGCAGGTCTGGAGGGAGGATCTGAGGCAAAGAGGTAGAGTTCACAGGCCCTACACCCCTTGCACCTGCACAGTGTCCCTCCTCTGATGCTGAGGCTCTCGCTGCCTTCCGAGGAGGAAGTGGCGATGTGTCCTGTGAAACCACAAACTTAACACATTTTCCAAAAGCCCACTTGGCAGGAGGTCACTGCTAGAAGCACCTCTGAAATAATCTGAGCCATCTTACCTGTTCCCCTTTTTCAGATGGGAACACTGAGGCAGCCACCCTGCAGAGTGAGTCTGCAGTGCTCCCGAGCCACCACCACCCAGGCAAGGCAAACTCACTGCCTTCTTGTCTGTCGCCTTGACTGCAGGGAGGACCAGGGATGCTCATTTCTGGGAGGGTCTAGGATCTGCCAGCTGCACAGTGTCCAAGTCAAGGGCTTCAGCAATGAACAAATTCCTTTCTCTTTGCAGAGAGCCTGTCACCCGTGCTGCCTTGAGATGCTGATGTCTGAGGATGCCCCAGACAGGGCCTGTGGCTATCTTCTGAAATAGTGCAGCACCTTCTCTGCTTCCTCCTCAACCCTCTCCTTCAGAGCAGAACTCTGCCTCCTTCCTGTCCCGTTGGGTTGTTTCAGCCCTGTATTTGATAAACTGAGCACCACAAGAACACAAACCACATTCCTTTGTTCTTTCATCACGTTATCCCCAGCACTTAGCACAGTGCCTGGCACAAAGGAGGCAGTCTGTAAATATTTGTGTAAAGAATGAATAAATGAGGGCATGAGCACATCTCCTTTGCCCAGGACGGATGACAGGCTGAGGGTTTGAATCCAGGACTCTCTGACCCCAGCCCTCATTTTCACTGCATCCTCACCTTCATCCTCTACCCTCCACCCCCTCACTGGGTTCTTTGGGGATGGCAGGGGTGGAGTTTCTGGCGTCCAGTTCTGAGCATCAGCGCTGCCAAGCGGTGGTGGCAGGGGGGATTCCATGAAAGAATCCCCCTCGCTCCCTGCGCTGTTGGACATTTTTCCTTGTCTGTGTAGGTTCAGGCTTTGTCTCTCTGGCCTTATACAATATTTAAATACATTCATTTTCCAATTAAATGAACTGGATTGGATCCTGTTGTTTGCAACTAAGAATCTTAATATTGGGTGATACTTCCCAATATTTTGCGGAACAGCATCATCACCACTTTTCCTGCCATCAGACTGGGCTCTACCAGTTGTGAGAAAAAAACCCATTACAACACCTACCTCTTTTTTTTTGTTTTCTTTTTTTTTTTTTTTTTTTTTTTTTTTTTTTTTTGAGACGGAGTCTTGCTCTGCCACCCAGGCTGGAGTGCAGTGGCCGGATCTCAGCTCACTGCAAGCTCCGCCTCCCGGGTTCACGCCATTCTCCTGTCTCAGCCTCCCGAGTAGCTGGGACTACAGGCGCCCGCCTCGTCGCCCGGCTAGTTTTTTGTATTTTTTAGTAGAGACGGGGTTTCACCGTATTAGCCAGGATGGTCTCGATCTCCTGACCTCGTGATCCGCCCGTCTCGGCCTCCCAAAGTGCTGGGATTACAGGCTTGAGCCACCGCGCCCGGCTGTTTTCTTTGAGATGGAGTCTCGCTCTGTTGCCCAGGCTGGAGTGCAGTGGCACGATCTCGGCTCACTGCAAGCTCCGCCTCCCGGGTTCACGCCATTCTCCTGCCTCAGCCTCCCGAGTAGCTGGGACTACAGGCGCCCACCACCACGCCCAGCTAATTTTTTTGTATTTTTAGTAGAGATGGGGTTTCACCGTGTTAGCCAGGATGGTCTCGATCTCCTGACCTCGCGATCTGCCCGCCTCAGCCTCCCAAAGAACACCTACCTCTTAACACAAAAACCTGAGTGATGTTTCAACATTAAAGCTTTTTTTTTTTTTTTAACTTTTGGGCCAGGTCAGATTTACGGGTAGGTTGTTTTCCTGGACCCTCTGGAGGAGAAGGGAAGGAGCATGAGCATCAATTGTCTGCTTATCCAAGAAATCCCCTTCCCTGAAGTTGTGTGTGTGTGTGCGTATCTCTGTGTGTGTGTATGTGTGTGTGTTGTGGGGTGGTGGTGGCAGTCTGTTATTTCAGTTACAGCAATAACAACTACCCATTTAGTGGACACCAGCCATGTAGCAGGCTCCATGCTTAGCCTTTTACATTCATTATTTCATTTAATTCCCAAGAATCCTGTGAAGGAAGGTGCCTTATTGTCCCTAGTTTACAGAGGGGGATATGGAGGCACAGTGATGTCATGTAACTGACATATTGTTTTCCTGGAGCAACTAGAAAAAAGGACTAGAGACTGACTGGTTTAGACAACTGGAATTTACTCTCTTAAATTCTGGAGGCCAGAAGTGTGAGAACAGGGTGTCCACAGGGCTGCATTCCCTCTGAAGAAGCTGGGGAAGGATCTGTTCCAGGCCTCTTTCCTGGCTTCTGGAAGCTCCTTGACTTGTGGTCACATAAATCCAGTCTTCACATAGCGTTCTCCTGTCTGTCCCCTTTTTAAAGACACCAGTCGTATTGGATTAGGGCCCATGCTGATGACCTCATCTTAACTTGATTACCTCTGTAAAGAACCCATCTCCAAATAAGGTCACATTCGGAGGGACCTGGGGGTTACCACTCCGGTAGCTTTATTGGGAGGACACAGTTCAACCCATAACAGCAGATAAATGGCAGAACCCAGGCATATGCAACAGACCCAAAGGCTTCATCCTTTGGGAGGAAGATTGTGTAAATTAAGAGCCCAGACTTTCCAGCCAGGCTACAAGAGTCCAAATTCTGGGTTTGTCTTAATTTGGAAATTTGGGGATCTAAGAAGCAGCTTATTAGGCAAAGTGGGCATGGGGGTGAGAAAGGGTGAGGCATCAAGCCCCTCATCACTGTTTGTGACTGAGCTTAATCCCATCGGGAATGCTGGGGGCAGGGCCAGACAATTCCTCACAGCAGCTATTGCCCCCTTTCCCTAGGAGAGGAAGTGTTTACACACCAGTGGAGCTATTCGGGCACCAGTCTCCGTATGGACTGAGGGTTTCCGGCTGATCTGGGCCTGGGCCCTCCTTGTGTGGCTTCCAAGGCAGCCCTCAGGCAAAGAGATGCAGACACTAGCATTTGGAAATCAGCTGGCGGCACCGAAGGTGTCAGGTCCGGGGTAAGGGTAGGGCACATATCTTCTGCCACACTCTGTATGTGGCTTTGAACAAGTGATTTAACTTGTATGTGTACTCTGTACCTGTCTTCTCCCTGTGTGGGGTTGTTGTGAAACTAAGTGAATTAACACATGCTGAGCCCTTGGACCATGTAATGACTGCAACTTAAACATTAACTGTGATTATTATTGACTAAATGATACTGCCCCCTACTGGAAAATGAGTGACCTGGACATCACTTAGAAACACTTGTGCTGGACGGCATTTGGGAGGGAATCTGATCCAACTTCTTAATTTCACAGATGAGGAATTCAGACCTAAGAAAGGGAAGTATCTTGCCCAATGTCACCCAGCTAACATATATGATCATTATAATAGACAACCCAGGCAGCCTCATTCACTTGTTCATTCATTCACTCTCATGTGTGTATATAACTATATACATATATAAAACAGACATGTATATAACAATATGTATATATGTATTTTACATATTTATACATATTTATATCAATATATATTTACATATACACATGTTGTATATGCACATGTGTATATATAATTATATAAATATGTATATAACATATAATTATACATACATATACATGTATATAATTATATACATATATGTGCATATATACACACATATATGTATCACTAGTGTTTGTAAGTGATATTGGGTCACTCATTTTCCAGTAGGGAACAGTATAATTATATACATATATGTGCACACATATACATGATATATATGTTTTTAGAGACTGGGTCTTGCTCTGTCACCCAGGCTGGAATGCAGTGGTGTAACCTTGAACTCCCGGCCTCAAGTGATCCTCCTGTCTCAGCTTCCCCAGTAGCTGGAACTACAGGTGTGTGCCACCATGCTCAGTTAATTTTTTAACTTTTTTGTAGAAACAGGGTCTCTTCATGCTGCTCAGGCTGGTTTGGAACTCCTGGCCTCAAGCAATCCTCTGGCCTTGGCCTCCCAAAGCGCTGGGATTATAGGCGTGAGCCACCACGTCAGGGCTCACTCCCAATATTAAGCACCTGTTTTGTGATAGGCACCTGGAAAACAGTAATTACCAAAACGGTAGCCTCCAAATTTGTTTGATCCCTCACACCACCCATATCAGCAAAAGGTTTTTGCTTTGCTTTGTTTTGTTTTGTTTTGGAGACAGGGTCTCACTCTGTCACCCAGGCTGGAATGCAGTGGCATGATCTCAGCTCACTGCAAACTCCATCTCCCAGGTTCAAGCAATTCTCCTGCCCAGTCTCCCGAGTAGCTGGGATTACAGGTATCCACCTGGCTGATTTTTGTATTTTTAGTAGAGATGGGGTTTCACCCTGTTGGCAAGGCTGGTCTCGAACTCGTAACATCAAGTAATCTACTCGCCTTGGCCTCCCAAAGTTCTGGGATTACAGACGTAAGCCACCATGCCCGGCCCAGTTGAAGGTTTTTGAGTGTGCACTTCCCATATTTATAAGTATATGCATATTGTTGTACTAATATGTACACTATAGGTATTCAATAATATAAATTTTAATAAAGCATAGGCTAGAAATGAATAAACTGACGTTTCTAAATATTTTCTTTCTGTGTACCACAGTGCACCTCACTTAGGAGTTGGCTGGACGAGAACAGGGGAGGCAGAGGAATAGTTTCAGCAGCACAAAGGCAGAGGGAGCCCAGGTGGAGGCCCTTAATCTCACCTGAAGAGGTCAAGGCTGGCGTCGCAGAGGAGGCAGTGCTCATCTTGGATTTTGAAGGATGAACTGAATTTTATCAGGTAGAAAGAAAGAGGAAAACATAAGCTTTTGATCATGGCAAAGATGTGGACATTAGAAAAAGGATTCTAATTTCCTTTACCTCCCACCTCTCCAAAAGGAGTATTTGTATTGGTTTCCAAGTAGCTGTTCTGCATCATAGGATACCCCACCTTATTCCTCAAAGTTCACCCAACCCTGAATATAGGTGAACCTGGAGTGCCCTTGGTGGGTAGAAGGGGAAGAGGAGTTACCTAGGAGAGATGGGGGAACCACCTCATTTGCGTGAGAACTGTGCCCTTCTCCCCTGTGGCCTGAGTTTCCTTCTACCCTCTGCTCCAAGCAGCTCATCAGGAGAGAACCCACTACCTTTCTTACCTCTAAGAAACAGAGCCATGGTGGGGAGTGACACAGGTGTGTGCATATTGGGATGAGAGGGGGATTTGGTGCTGGAAGAAGAAAAGTTGGGAAAGGCTTCTGAATAATGAAAACCCAGAATTTCATAGAAGTCAGCTCATTAATCAGGCTTAGCTTTCATACTTTCTCCAATGGGAAGCTCACCTCTTCTTGGCAGCAGGTTCCAGCTGATAGCACTCATTATTAGAAGAGCACTCTTGTTTCCCATTAAACCAGTATATGGGCCAGGCATGGTGGTTCATGCCTATAATCCTAGCACTGAGGTGGATGGATTTCTGGAATCCAGGAGTTCAAGAGCAGCCTGGGCAACATGTTGAAACCCTATCTCTACAAAAAATACAAAAATCAGCTGGGCCTGGTGGCAAGCACCTGTAGCCCCAGCTACTCAGAGGCTGAGGTAGGAGGATCACCTGATTCCAGGAGGTGACGATTGCAGTGAGCCGTGATTGTGCCACTGTACTCAAACCTGAGCGACAGAGTAAAACCCTGTCTCAAAAAAAGAAAAAAAGATAAATATGCGTCCCCTTTGCCCCTGGCCCTGCATTTCCACATGGGTCCTGACTACTCCCAAGAAGCCCACTAACCAGGTCAGCTGTCTTTGTACTAAGACAGTTCTGCAGAGATTGAGAAATGGTAATCAAAGTGCTTCCACCTCCCACAAAGTGTATTTTAGGTTCTTGTGCAACATTTTGCTAAGTCCTCTCCACAAGCTTTCAGACTCTTAGGATTCATAGTTAAGGGAATCTCTCTTTTTAAAGCTCCCTAAGATTTCTGCAGAGGCTGCCAGATGGTAGCCCCCCTTGTGAGGTGCCCCTCACTGGGGATGGGGAGAGAGGCAACTGTAGGAAGAGGAGGTGCTCAGTAGGGTAAGAGCTCCTGAGTCACCCCCTGCCTTGCCTCCCCCAGTTAAGCAAGAGCGGTGGCAATGGTAATTCAGAAATAGAAAAGAGGATGGCTGAGAGGAGGGGGTAGGAGGTAGGTGGTGGGCAAGGGTCCAAGGCTCATGAAGGTATTTCTGAGGACGCACCACTCTTCAAGTTCATTATTAGACCTCCCAGCTGCAAGGCATCATGGGAACAATCTGTTTGGAATCCAGTGGGTTCCCAACCAGAGAGAGGTTCTCTCCAGCTCCTCTAGGTGGAGCCCCTTTGACAACGCATTCACACACCTGCCTCCAAGAAGATGGGGGCTGGAGCGACCTTTGGAGAGCATAGTCTAACTGCCTCGCTGCAGATGAGAAAACTGAGGCACAGAGTGCTGGAAGAGCAGGGATTGTTAAACAAGTGAGGACGTAGACTCGGCATTAGATAGAGCTAGTTCTCACTCACTGCCTTGCGGTCTTGCATACATTTCTCAACTTCTCTGAACTTCAGTTTTCTTATTGATAAAATATGGATGATGACAATACCTGTCAATATCTCCAGCCAGAGACCACTAGGAATACCCCTCTTCCAAGCTGAACTAGAAGTCGAACAACGTGCGTTTATTACTCACTACGGCGAAGGAGAATGCAGACCTGGGTGATCACACAATGACATCTCATTAAGAGGACGTTAGAAAGGACTTCTAGGACTCAGGCTTGTGTTAGTTGATTTGGGGGACGGTTGAAAGAAGCAGGCTTTGCTCTGCATCGGATGCTGTCAGGAAGTGCAGCAGTTCTATGACTGGGTATCTTAATAAATCTTAGCAGTAAGAAGGGATGACTGGATGGAGGTTAGAGCTGTAAGAAGAGCAGCAGTTGGTAAAGAAGCAGCCAATGTTCATATTAGCCAGGGGAGAGGGCTGCTTGGTTATTTTTGTGGCTTGCTCATATTTTGTCTGTGTTCAAACATGATTATAGTTTAGGCAGTTTTGGTTTTGATCTGTCATGGGCAAAGCATGGCCTTATCTGACACTGATGTTTTGCAAAGTTGTTCATGTTCAGCAGGAGAACATCAAGGCCCAGCTGAATGTCAGGACAGCTCCTGGAAGTCAGGTCTGCTCTTTTCTTTCCTTCCTCCCTCTTTTCTACCTTCCTTCCCTTCTTTCTCTTTCCCTCCCTCCCGCCCTCCCTCCCTCCTTTCTTTCCTTCCTTCCTTCCTTCCTTCCTTCCTTCCTTCCTTCCTTCCTTCCTTCCTTCCTTCCTTCCTTCCTTCCTTCCTTCCTTCCTTCTTTCTTCTTTCTTTCTTTCTTTCTTTCTTTCTTTCTTTCTTTCTTTCTTTCTTTCTTTCTTTCTTTCTTTCTTTCTTTTCTTTCGACAGGGTCTTGCTCTGTCACCCAGGCTGGAGTGCAATGGTGTGATCTTGACTCACTGCCACCTCCACCTCCTGGATTCAAGCGATTCTCATGCCTCACTCTCCCAAGTAGCTAGGATTACAGGTGCATGCCACCATGCCTGGCTAATTTTTGTATTTTTAGTAGAGACGGAGTTTTACCATGTTGGCCAGGCTCATCTCGACCTCCTGACCTCAGGTTCAGGTGATCTGCCTGCTTTGGGCTCCCAAAGTGCTGGGATTACAGGCATGAGTCAGCCTCTGCTTTTTTCTCATGTTGAGCTCATATAATCATAGTGATAATTAAATGCTATGATATTTGTGAAATTCGTTGTACAAGTACATGGCAGAATAACTTCTCGATAAATAGTGCTTAGATGATAAAAGTAATAGTAGTAGGCCGGGCGCGGTGGCTCAAGCCTGTAATCCCAGCACTTTGGGAGGCCGAGACGGGCGGATCACGAGGTCAGGAGATCGAGACCATCCTGGCTAACGCGGTGAAACTCCGTCTCTACTAAAAAATACAAAAAAAAAAAAACCTAGCTGGGTGAGGTGGCGGGCGCCTGTAGTCCCAGCTACTTGGGAGGCTGAGGCAGGAGAATGGCATAAACCCGGGAGGCGGAGTTTGTAGTGAGCTGAGATCCGGCCACTGCACTCCAGCCTGGGCGACAGAGCGAGACTCCATCTCAAAAAAAAAAAAAAAAAAAAAGTAATAGTAGTAATATTCATTAGTAATAATAATGAATAAGTTTATAACAGTGTAATGGAAAAGAGCTTGGTACTAATTAGAGGGGTTAGGCTTTAGTAGCTATTACTATGTGACTATTTAGTAGATATTACTGTGTGACCATAAGCAAGTCACTTCACTTTTCTGAGCCAGTTTCCTTCTCTGTAAAATAGGGAAAAAAGCTTGATGTGGTGACTCATGCCTGTAATCCCAGTACTTTGGGAGGCCGAGGCAGGTGGATCCCTTGAGGCCAGGAGTTCCAGACCAGCGTGACCAACATAGCCAAACCCCATCTCTGTGGGATATCTAGGCACAGTTGTTGAGTAGACACTGATTTATCCATGCACTGTTCAGCACACGTTTCTCAGAAAGGGTATTTGGTGATTGAAAGTGCAGACCAGACTACATGGATTCAAATCTGACTTTGCCAATTTACCAGTTGTGTGAGCAAGTCATTTCACTTCTCTGACATTATTGATGCATCTGTAAAATGGGGTTGGTAATAACAGCTCCTACCTCTTCGGTTGTTACTGAGGGAGGGGAGGTTAATACGTGCATAGATTTTGGAATAGTGCCTGCACTCAGGAAGGACTCAATAGCCATGCTATGATTGAGTGCCGACTGTATGTGCTGAACACTATTCTAGGTACTGCGTCACAGGAGTGAAGGCAGCACACAAGCTCCCCACCTTCCTGGAGCTGACATTTCAGCTGGAGAGAATAATAATTGAGTGAGATAAGTTTCAGGTGGTGATAACTGCTATGAAGAAAAGAATTCAGGGAGGGAGGAATAGCATTGGGAAAAATACCTAATGTAAATGATGGGTTGATGGGTGCAGTGGGCCAGCAGGGCACATGTATACCTATGTAATGAGCCTGCACGTTGTGCACATGTACCCTAGAACTTAAAGTATAATTAAAAAGAGAAAGAAAATAACTCAGAGTACAGGGTGAAGTTTAGGCAGGATGGCTCTGAGTGGAGTGAAGGAAGGAGCCGTGTAGGCCTCTGGTGGATGCAGAAGAAAGAATGAATGCAAAAGTGCTAAGGAAGGAACAAACTTCCTGCATCGCAGAAAAAGACAGACAGGGGCTTGATCACAGCCATGACAAGGTATTTAGACTGTAATTCCAGGTACAGTGGAAACCACAGAAAGGCTTGGAGCATGAAAGTAATGTGATCTGATTGAATTTTTAAAGGGTCACCAGCTGCCGTGAAGAGAACGTAACACACCAAGAATGCAGAGAGGTCTGGAATGGATAGAGATCTGAGATTTTTCACCCAGATGGAAAATGGTACAGCAGGAGTGGTTGACATTGCCCAGGGAGTGTATGTAGAATCACAATGATAGGAAAAGGGCAGTTCTGCTTTTGCCTTACCACGTGACCCTGGAGAGTATCACCTGTCCCTCAGTTCTCGTTTACAACAGAAGGTGGCACCAGATGTGATAATTCAAGCATCCCTTTTAACACTCATGTAATCATGTAATGCTGCCAACAAACACTGCCACAAGGATCTGTTTTACAGTTATGCTCCTTAGAAGCATTGATGAAGCATTTCACACGAATTCTTCTAGTACTTGCTGTGAATGCAGCCTGCCCCTGCAGGGCCTGTGCTATGCGGCCTGCAGGGCCTGTGCTATGCGGCCTGCAGGGCCTGTGCTATGCGGCCTGCAGGGCCTGTGCTATGCGGCCTGCAGGGCCTGTGCTATGCTGCCTGAACTTGGGATGCCAATTCAGCCTCTGTTTTCTCCTCTGTAAGGTGGAGATGATAAAAATCTGCTCTACTCACTTCTCAGGAGTGCATGAAGTATGACATTAGAGAAACCCCTGGCAAACAGGTTTTCTTTTTTTTTTTTTTTTGAGAGGGCGGCATGGAGAAGGGGTTTCTTTCTTTCTTTCTTTCTTTTTTAAGTTACTTTACATCACAGACTTTTTTTTTTTTTTTTTTTGAGTCAAGAGTCACTGTTTTTTGAGTCACTCCGTCACTCAGGCTGGAGTAGCGTGATCATAGTTCACTGCAGCCTCGACCTCCTGGGCTCAAGCATCCTCCCACCTCAGCCCCCTGAGTAGCTGGAACTATAGGCACATGCCACCATGCCTGGTTAACTTTAAAAAACTCTTTGGAGAGACAAATTATGTTCCCCAGGCTGTTCCCAAACTCCTGGGCTCAAGTGATCCTCCACCTCAGCCCCTTGGCTGATTCTTTTGTAACTTTCTTCCTTGTGTGTAAATTTAAGTGTGTTACCTAAATTGTTACTATTTGATTTTTCAGGTTTAAGACTTACCACTATGGAAAACGAGCACTTGGTTTTCTTTTCCACCTGCCTCCATGCCTTTTACAAACCCTTTCTATGACTCATCCTCCCAGTGAAGTTATACTATAATGTTAATCAGATCAATAGTCGATATTCACGTTTAAAACCAGGTTTCCATTCCTGGACTTTTCCCCATACCTGTTGAGATGACACTACATATGGCTTCCTTCAAAAACTAGAAGCATCTGGGAAATGGAGAATTCCAGCATTGCTTCTCCTTCTTAGGGAGGTGGTGTTATGGATAACAGAGAGTTAATAGCACAAGCTTTGGTGTCAGAAGGACTAGAGTGTAATTCCTGGCTTTGCTGGTCCTGGCTGCAAGACTCAAGCCAGTTGCTCTCTCTGCCAACTTTGGTTTCTTCACCTATAAAGAGGTGTGAGGTTGTGGCTGGGCACGGTGGCTCACATCTGTCATCCCAGAACTTTGGGAGGTCAAGCCAGGCAGATCACCTGAAGTCAGGAGTTCAAGACCAGCCTGAGCAATATGGTGAAACCCCATCTCTACTAAAAAAAATACAAAAATTAGCCAGGCATGGTGGCGTGCGTCTGTAGTCCCAGCTGTTCGGGAGGCTGAGACAGGAGAATTGCTTGAACCTGGGAGGCGGAGGTTGCAGAGAGCCAAGATCGTACCACTGCACCCCAGCCTGGGTGACTCTGGCTCAAAGAAAGAAAGAAAGAAAGAAAGAAAGAAAGAAAGAAAGAAAGAAAGAAAGAAAGAAAGAAAGAAAGAAAGAAAGAAAGAAAGAAAGAAAGAAAGAAAGAAAGAAAGAAAGAAAGAAAGAAAGAAAGAAAGAAAGAAAGAAAGAAAGAAAGAAAGAAAGAAAGAAAGAAAGAAAGAAAGAAAGAAAGAAAAAAAGAGGTGTGAGGTTGCATGGAAGCATCTTATGCACGTGCCTGAAACATAGTAAATGATCGATTAAAATGAGCTCTTATATTCTGCCCCCATCCTGCAAAGAAAATAACTCTTCTTGAGAGATTACTCAGTCGGCACATAATACCGCCTTACTTCTTCTTCCACCACACTCACTACATTTTCCCATGCTATAGAGGAAAACAAGGCATTCAGAGTGGCTCAGCGACCTGCTGAGGCCACACAGCCATAAGAGTAGGGGAGCAGTGGAGTGCACCTGTAATCCCAGCTACTTAGGAAGCTGAGATGGGAAGATCCCTTGAGCCCAGAAGGCAGAGACTGTGAGATTGCGCCACTGCACTCCAGCCTGGGTGACAGAGCAAGATCCTGTCTCACAAAAGAAAAGAAAGAGTAGGGGCAGGATTCCCACTGAGGATCTGCTCATCTGACTTCTGGAACAAAGAAGTGGAGAATAAAAGAAGTGGAGCTCAAGGCCCCTGACGTATGGCCCAGAAAGTCTTTCTTGGACTGGACTGGGGACTGGCGTGTCCTAGCTGGCTGGACCTCACAGGGCACACATGGAGGAGACTCAGCATCTGGAAAGTAGGGTGTCACTTCCTACTCGTCTTACCTTGAGCTAGCTCTCCCGTGAGTTTTGAGCTTCAGTGCACAATACATACACGATCTGAAAAGCCTCAAGCTGCAAATCTGGTTTAAAGAGGTCCTGTGTGAGTTGTGTCTCCAGAAACTTGGCAGAAATGAAGTCTTTCTGGAGGAATCTACCTTTGAGGTCTCAAAGAATTCCCACAGGATAAAGTTCTAAGGCACCTGAGCTCACAGTCAAAAATTACAAAATAAAAGGGAAGCAAGGCCTGGTAAGTGAGAGTCAACTGAAATGACAGAGAATGCAACAAAACCCACACAGCCTCAGATTTCCAAGGACAGAAAAACAAGAATGTCAAATAAGTATGTTACATATATTGTTCAGGTATGAACACATATGTGGCTAAACTGTAACACAAAGCAAAGAACTGACAAGAATAAATTTTAAGTTGTTGGCTCTGAGGGGGAAGGAAAGGGAAATGACATCATAGGAACACAGAAAGATTCATAGATCATATTAATATCCTGACAGCAAGCGCTCATACATCCACCACCCATGTTAATTTCACAAGCGTTTGCTGTATTGTTATTCTTTGTATTTTCAACATGTCTTATAAATATTATTTTGCTGTCTACAGTTTCATAAACACAATAAAAATATAGCTTGGGGCTGGTTCATTCTGATTGCTTGCATGAGTGAGTCCACCTTCTCCCTAACCACCAGACTTTATGTTGGGTAAATATACAGTTGCACAATTTTTTCCTCCTTTTTCTAAGCTGGGTGGAGAATGTCTTCCCCATGTGTTTCCAGTAAATTCAGATGTTGCTTTCGCTGCCCATACTTTCCTCAGGCACAGGGAATAAATTCCCCTGCTGGCTGCCTAGAACACTTGTTTAAAAACCAATCTCTTATCAGAACTGCCTGTTTCCTTGTCTGTCTCCCCTACTGGGTCACTGGGCCTCAATGGCTAGGGCTATGTCTTAGTCATCACTGTGTCCCCAATGCCTGGCCCTCTGTAAGAATCAATATGTATTTGCTACATGAGACCCAAACTCACTGCCAACCCTCCTGAACCATTTAACTAAAATGCATTAGTTTCTTTCTGCAGTTAGAGTCCAGGCCTCAGAATACACTGAGGGGCCAGGAGCAGTGGCTCACATCTGTAATCCCAGCACTTTGGGAGGCTGGGGTGGGAGGATCGCTTGAGCCCAGGAGTTGGAGACCAGCCTGGGCAACATAGTGAGACTCCATTTCTACAAAAAAATTTTTTTAATTAGCTGGGCATGGTGGCGCATGCTTGTAGTCCCAGCTACTTGAGAGGCTAAAGTGGAAGAATCGCTTGAGTCCAGAAGTTCAAGAGCTGTGATTGAACCACTGCACTCCAGCATGGGCAACAGAGCAAGACCCTATCTCTAAACAACAACAAAAAAATACACCCAGGTCTTTATTATTATTATTATTATTATTATTATTACCTCTCCAACAGCAACAGCATTACCTGAGGTATGGCACATTCTGGGAAGAGTCTCTTGAGAACCAACAGAAAAAAAGGCAGATGGGCAGGACAGTTTCTTGTGCTCTTCAACATCCCTCAAATTCAGTCGTCTTCTCCATCGCACGGCCACAGCCTCAGCCCAGGCATCCTCACCAGCTCTCAGCCGCCCTGTAGCAACCTCCTTGCTGTTCCTCCTGACACTGTCTCCGCACCACCAGCCCTAGGAACCCATCCACAGCAAGGTCCTGCATCCTGCACCCCTTCCCTACCCCCATCCCTCTGGCCTCTTCCGTGTTTCCATGGCACTTTTATCAGCCATGCAAACCCATTTACACATCCTTAAAATCCCTTCTGAGTCTTGCCTTATGCTCTTCTCCCAGTTAGTACCCGCTCCCCTTCTCAACTGACAAGAAAAGTCCTTACTCTTCTTCGGGACTCAGCCTGGGCTCAGCAGCTCTGGAAAGCCCTGCATAACTTTCCCTGGCTGAGTACCCCCAATTCTGTTGTAAACTGAAAATAAAGTCCTAAGTCCCCCACTGACTAAACAGAACCCCCACTTGGCCAAGGTGACCCCAGAAAACTTTAAAATCTCAGTTCTCAGCCATGATGGGATGGGAGGTCAGACACAGCACTTTATACAAGAAAGAAGTATCCTTTCCTTTTTCAAATGTATAAATCGTGAGGATTTTTTTCCAGTTAACATTGTACATTCTGTCCCTTTCCCTATGTGAAGTGCAAGAACATCATTATCATTGTTCTTGCAAGGAATTTGTTAGCCCCACATTTACAGGGGGCCTTCCCAGTTCCCTCCATCCAAGGACCCCAGAAGGCATGTCTTTGTGGGCCCTGGACTTAAAGGGAGGCATGCATTCAGGTCAGCCTCAGGTGGTCCATAGGTTTGTGGGAACATGCGAAGGGCACTGGAAGAGACGTATTCATAAGGTTGGTGCAATGGGTAACTTACCCACTTAAGGCAGGAACTCCAGTGGAAAACTATGGGAAAGTTCAGTGGCATGCCAGGTTTTCTGGGAATTCAGCTCATTACATACTATGGCCCATTCTTGCGCACATTTTTAAACCTATAGACAAATTACAGCATGGAAAATTCAGAGCTCAAATGGGCAACCTGTAATTACAGAATTAAATGCAGAGTCTTCTAAAGCTCTCTTTTCCACCTGCTTTGAATCACCTGTTATTTAGCTACTGGTATTGAAATAAAAATCACTGTTTAAGGTACTACTAATTCAGAGCTATTTGGAGATTTTTCTTCTTCTTCTTCTTATTTTTTGTTTGTTTTAGAAACAAGGTTTCACTTTGTCACCCAGGCTGGAATGCCCTGTAGTGATCATGGCTCACTGCAGCTTCAAACTTCTAGGTTCAAGGGATCGTCCCACCTTAGCCTTTTGAGTAGCTGGGACCACAGGTGCATACCACTATGCCTGGATAGTTTTTTTTATTTTTTGTAGAGATGAGGTCTTGCTATGTTGCCCAGGCTGGTCTTGAACTCCTGGGCTCAAGCGATCTTCCCGCCTCAGCCTCCCAAACTGCTGGAATTACAGTCATAAGCCAGTGCACTCAGCCCCAGATTTTGTTTTTCTAATAGAGTTCCGCTAGTTCTATTAATAGCTAAAATGTAAACACTGAAAACTCATTTGAAACTAAAGAGGGGGAAAGCAAGTAAAAGAGGTTTTTAAAAATTAAACTACTATTGAAACTGGTTTACCCACAATTTTGGTCCACAGCCTTCATTGGATTACCTATTGGGGAAAACAAAGTTTAGCCATGTAAATAGGTTCCAATTTGTCAAAAATATAATTTGGATTCAACCATCTTTTGTAAACTGGTAAGTTTGTGCTGCTGTCTCATGGCTAGAGTTCCGAGGTAAAAAAGATAGGGCCTTTGTGCACGTACCCATGTGTTTAACTGAAGGTTCTTACCTGGGTGAACAGGCTATTAAAACAGTTAACAAGGAAATAACTTGAAATGATGACTAGTTTCGTCTAATATCTCAGTTCTCATAGTCATCTAAACTCCTAAAAGTAGAGTAAATGTAAATAGGATAAATGCTTGAAGGTAAACTTTTTGTTTAATTTAAAAATCTGACAATTCTTTAAAATGCTCATTGGACATCTGGGTGATGTCCAATTAAGAAAGGGTTATGATATGGGGAAACATTGCTAAGAATTGTGGAGTCGTTCTCATCTATGAAATCCTGCTGAGTACAAAGCCCTAGTTGATAACTCTTTCCTTCAACTTTAATGACAGCTCCTGTAATTATTTTTTCCCTTGAGTTCTAACCACTGCTGTGGCCGATTGCTAAAACATTTTATTTCAAAGGTCTAGAAAATCAATGATTTTCTCCAGGATAACTTGATTCTGTACTCAGACTCAGTTCAGCATTGCTTGCATCCCAGTTTTTTGCTAAAATTTAAGGTTACTAAGAATAAAAATTCTAGTTAATATGTAATCCTTTTTTTTTTCCAGAGCAGGTGTGGAAGTTTATTTTTAAAGGCTTTAGAACAGTAAAGAAAGGAAAATACACTTGGAAGAGCCCCAAGTGGGCACCAAGGTCAAGTGCCTATAATTTTGTATATAAAAAATGTGCCAAAGATGATGTGCCTTTTTTCCCCCAAGCTGGAGTCTTGCCTTGTCATGCAGGCTGGAGTGCAGTGGCACAATCTCGGCTCACTGCAACCTCCGCCTCCCCGGTTCAAGAGATTCTCCCATCTCAGACTCCTGAGTAGCTGGAATTACAGGTGTCCAGCACCATGCCTGGCTAATTTTTGTATTTTTAGTAAAGATGGGGTTTCACCATGTTGGCCAGGCTGATCTCGAATTCCTTACCTCGTGATCCACCTGCCTCGGCTTCCCAAAGTGCTGGGATTACAGGTGTGAGCCACTGCGCCCAACCAGATGTGTCTTTTTTTAAAAAAGAGGAATTATAAGAAAGACATAAAACATGTTCTTTATTGAAAAAAAAGTCTAATTCAGAGGTTATTTAAAGGTTATTTATAAAACAAGATAGGAACCAGTAAGTAGGAGAGACAGATGTGAAGAAAGTTATGAATATGAAGATGAATTTTTGGTAAAAAAAAAAAAAGTTATAAAGAAAGGAGAATAAATTTGTATGAGAAAGGATCTTGTATGGCACATTTTTGTCCTAAAGTAAAATGACTGGTTAAGAAAGAGGCAGTAGTGGGCAAATCAGAAAGTCCAAGTTGCAAGTGGTCTGTGTAAGTCATGATAATGTTCATGAAAGGGAGTTTATGAAAGGAATTTTGTACATGATTGTGTTGGCTATAATTAAAGGGAAATTATTTATGATAGTCTCTCTAATAATTGAGCTTTTATATTAAAAGTACAATACTACAAAACTAAAAAGTATTGGTTAAAAGAAGATTTTCTTAAAATATTAATTTGCTCTTAATAAAATTAAAAGAGGTTTTGACTTTTATTACCTGGTTCTTTTTGAAAACTTCTCAGATTTATACCTCAGAAGTTCAACTTTTGCTGTGTCTTGCTGCTTTCAACCTTTTCTTCCCTTTCAGCCTGAGTTGATAACTTTTTTCCTCAACTTTTTCATAAGCTCTTGTAACTTTTTTTTTTTTACTCCAGGTCTAAATGCTATTATGGCCTGGTGCTAAAATATTTTATTTTGAAGGCCTAGAAAAGCAATGTTTTTCTCCAGGATAGTTTGATTCTGTAACTCTTGGCTTTTCTTGAGATGTCCGAATTGTTTCATGTAACCAGGAAACTTCTAGTTTTTAGTTTCCTTTATAATATAATGTATGTTCATAACCCTGGCCATGTTCTTCCTGTGTCTGATTAATTCAAATACCCTTTGCATTAGGTTTGACTTCCAGGTTATCTAAATGGGTTTCCCATAAGGAAAAGCAATCACACTGCAGAAGGTTTTTCTTTGCCTTTTGGTGACTGGCCTAAGAAATAAAGATTTTACTTTTTTTTTTTTTTGAGACGGAGACGGAGTCTTGCTCTGTCACCCAGGCTGGAGTATATTGGTGTGATCTTGGCTCATTGCAGCCTCCACCCCCTAAGTTCAAGTGATTCTCCTGCCTCAGCCTTGAGAGCAGCCGGGATTACAAGCTTGCACCACCATGCCTGGCTAATTTTTGTATTTTTAGTAGAGATGAGGTTTCACCACGTTGGCCAGGCTGGTCTTGAACTCCTGAACTCAGGTGATCCACCAGAGAAACTTCCAGAAGCTAAGGGAGGGGCATGGAACAGATTCTTCATCACAGCCCTCAGGAGGCACCCACCCTGCTGACACTCTAATCTTGAACTTCTGACCTCCCAAACTGTGAGAGAATAAATTTCTGTTGTTTAAGCCACCCAGTTGGTAGTATTTTCTTGCAGAAATCCTAGGATAGCTTTGCAACATATTCTCTCTTACTCTATGATGAGCTTATGAGGCAAGAAATATCTTCGGGTTGTAAATAAAAAACTGAGGCCCAGAGAGGTTAAATAACTTGCCCAGGGTCTCAGAACTAGGAAGTGATAGAATTGGGAGTCAATGTCTTCTTGACTCCAAATCTTAGGCTTTTACCAGTTCTTATAGGATGGGGAGTAGGGGCAATTTGACAAATAATGAAACTACTTGCTTGTTTCTTCTTCACTTCTGTTACAGATTGATTTCTGTGGGTTAATCTCAGTAATTTACAGCCTATTCTAATTCTGTATAGTTCCCCCATGGGTCCAACAGGGTTATAAAGAAGCTCACCAACAATCTTTGCCTGCTTCAGTTATGTATTGCTGCATGGCAGAAAACCATCCTAAAGCTGGTGTAAAATAGCAGTCATTTCATTAGACTCATGGATTCTATGGATCAGAATTTTAAACGGACACAAACGTGAGAATGGTTTGTTTCTGTTCCATGACGCCTCAGGCCTCAGCTAGGAAGACTCAAACAGCTGGGGGTGACTCGATGCCTGGGAGCTGGAATCAGCTGGTGCCTTCTTCATTCACATGGCTGGCACCTGGGCTGGGATGACTGAAAGCCTGGGCTCAGCTGGGATTGCTGACCGTAGTGCCTATATGTGGCCTCTCTGTGTGCCTTGGGCTTCTTTACAACAAGGCAGTCTCAGAATAGGCAGGCTTATTCCATGGCAGCTCAGGGCTCCAAGAGCTAGTGTTCCAGTTTAAAGGGTAGAAACTGCACCATCATTTATGATCTAGCCTTGGAAGCCATATAGCATTACATCTACTAGACTCTCTTGATTAAAGCAATCACAGACCTACTCAGATTCAAGGAATGAGATATAAACCCCACTTCTCTATAGGAAGGTGATATGGTTTAGCTTTGTGTCTCTATCCAAATCTCATCTTGAATTGTAATCCCCAGGTGTTAAGGGAGGAACCTGGTGGGAAGTGAGTAAATCATGGGGGTGGTTTCCCCCATGCTGTTCTCATGATAGTGAGTGAGTTCTCATGAGATCTGATGTTTTCATAAGTATTAGGAAGTTCCTCCTTCATTCACTCTTCTCTTTCCTGCTGCCTTGTGAAGAAGGTGTTTGATTCCCCTTCTGCCATGATTGTAAGTTTCCATGATTGTAAGTTTCTGCTATGACTGTAAGTTTCCTCCCCAGCCATGCAGAACCATGAGTCAATTAAACCTCTGTCTCCATAAATTATGTAGTCTCAGGTATTTAAAGCAGTGAGAAGTGACGAATATAGAGGGGTGTAAAACAATTGTTGTCATGTTTAAAAACTGCCACAACACTCTTGGCCTCAGGGTAGGAAAATCTCATGGGTCTCATGCTTCCCTTTGGGATGAATACGGCTTTCATGGCAGCTTTGTGGGTACCCATCCTTTCCATCCTAGGAAGGACCAGAAAAATGGGGTTGTCATCCTGCTGGCAGATGAATTAGTAACCACGGAAATGAGTCCAAGCTCATACTACTCCCTGCATGACATCCAATAAGTTGAGAGACAAGGTATTGCGGTGTAGAAGGCGACTTTATTTCAGAAAGCCAACAAACTGAGAAGATGGTAAGCTAATATCCTAAAGAAACATCCCAAGTTAATAGAATTGTAGGCTCTTTTTATGTTGGGAAGGGGAAGAGAAAGGGGGATGAGCTCAAGAGGTGATCAATGATCACACACATCTGGGTGGCAGTGAGGGTCCAAGGGGGTGTGGTGAAACTTCTTTGTCTTTGGTCAGGTCACAATGCTCCTATAAATCATCTTTAACATAATATTGTTACTTATGTATACACCCTCCTTATCTCCTCAGGGGTTAATTTGGGGAAGGGACTATTAGCAACCTTGCTGTAAGCTATAAACTACATTTCTCCCACAGTTAGCTCAGCCTATGTGTAGAAATGAGCAAAAGCAGTTACCCTAAAATGTATCACCACAGGAGTGGGGTAGGAGTTTGGAGCAAAATGGACCTAGTTTTTGCTAAGCCTCCTTTTTCACTGCTACAACCTCACAGCTTCTCCCTGTGACTTTATCTTAGGGTGGTAAGTCTAATAAATCAGACCTGTCTCCCGATGTGATGGACTGACCAGTACCCAGTAATTCATGATCTTTTGCCTAATAAAAGGAACCACTATCAATCCTTTGCTAAGACAACTGAAAAATTCTCTTACTACTGGTCCAGTTTCCATAGCTGTGCTCTTACAATGCATTCTTCAGAGCCACCAGAGGGATTTTCATTTTTTTTTTTTTATTTTTATTTTATTTATTTATTTTTTTTTTTTGAGACGGAGTCTTGCTCTGTCGCCCAGGCTGGAGTGCAGTGGCCGGATCTCAGCTCACTGCAAGCTCCGCCTCCCGGGTTTATGCCATTCTCCTGCCTCAGCCTCCCAAGTAGCTGGGACTACAGGCGCCCGCCACCTCGCCCGGCTATTTTTTTGTATTTTTAGTAGAGACGGGGTTTCACTGTGTTAGCCAGGATGGTCTCGATCTCCTGACCTCGTGATCTGCCCGTCTCGGCCTCCCAAAGTGCTGGGATTACAGGCTTGAGCCACCGCGCCCGGCCGGGATTTTCAAAAATTATAAATCAGATGATTTCATCCCCCAATCTCCCAGCTTTTACTAGCCTATGACTTCCCATTGCACATAAAAGATATATTGCTTTTCATAGCCTTCAGGGCCCTTCATGATCTTGTTCTTGCCTAGCTCTTTGATTTCATCTCCCTTGATTTTAACTCTGCTCCAGCTATACTGGTTCTCTTACTCTTCTTGGCATTCATTAGGCTTGTTCCCGCCTTAGGATCTTTGGACTTGCTTTAACCTTTTTCTGTAACACTCAGCCCCAGATGATGTTGTAGATAGATGTTACACATCATTCAAGTCTCAGCTCAAATGTCACCTCCTCAGAAAGCCGTTTCCTGTGCTCTCCAACTCCTGACTTATAATTTTATGACCTTGCTTTATTTTCTTTTTTGCATTTATCCATATCTGCAATTATATTTTCTATTTACTAACTTATTTGCTTATTTTCTTTACTCAAGAGTATGGTCCATGAGAGTAAATAGTCTTCTTCATCTGATTGATCACTGTTCTGGTTATTTATTGCATGTGTAAGGCAGCGCCCCAAAACTTAGTGGCGTAAAACAAAAAGTTATTATCTTTCATGGTCTTATGGGTTGACTTGGATTAGCTGGTGGTTCTTCCTTGGGTTGTCTCATGAGACTGCAGTCAGCCGTTGTCTGGGACTGCTATCATCTGAAGGCTTGATTGAGATGGATGTCCAAGATGGCTCCCTCCAAGATTAGCATCCTGAGGCTGGCTGTTGGCTGAAAGCTCAGCTGGGGATATCAATAGGAGCACACATATGGCTTGGGCATCTCACAGCCTACTGGCTGAATTCTAAGAGGGAATGCTCCAAGAGGCAGGAAATGGAAGCTGCCAGGTCAGTTAAGGCTGCCCCCTGCAACTGGCACCATGTTACTTCTGTCATATTCTATTCATCAAAGTAGTCAGAAGACTTGCCCAGATTCAAGTGAGTAGAGAAGTAAGCTCTGCCTCTTGATGGGGGTTGCTAGGTCATATTATAGAAAAGTTGTGGGTTCGGAGATATTGTCATAACCATCTTTAGGAAATACAGTCTGCCACACAGTCTCTCCAACATCCTCGACAGTGTCAAATGTGTTATAGGACACAATAAATATTTGTTGAAGTAGTAAATTACTCCTTGAGGGAGGAGGGAAAAAGCTTTCTGCAGAAGAAAATTTCCAGTACACAGGTTGAAGCCATTTAATCTTTTTTAACCCTAGCCCTCAACGTTGGATAATAAAAAATAGTACATAACTGTTACATCTTGCAGATTCTGCACCAAAACAGACTTTTCCTATGCATTCTGGGGGAAACCTGACTGTCAGAATCTATGTACTGGCCACCAGGCGCTGTTGAGAAAGAAGACTCTGGGGTGAGCTTGATCAAGGAATGTTGGATAAGACAATGAGCCCAGGGAAGGTTTGTGCAGCATGAAGTAAGGAATGTAGCTGGAAATAAAAGTTGGAATCAGTCAGAAAGGTAGGCTAAGGAGTTCAGCCTTTATCCTGAAGGCAGTGAAGAGCCAGTAGAATTTACACTCAAGGAAATAACTCGAAAAGTGCACTGTTCTAGGAAGAGTATTTGGTTTAGGGCTGGACCCGAGCCACTTCAAATAGAGAAGCTTTGCTTTTCATGGGTTTTTGTGCTGAGACCATGTGTATTCTTTTTTTTAATGAGGATTTGGTTTGAACAGTATTGCATGTATGCCACGAGGACCTTAATTGTGAGTTAGAAGAGAATGAGAGCTAAGAGAAGGCCACTGGATTTGGAAATGAGGAACTTGGTGGTTACATTGGTATAGGGAGTAAGATCTCTTTGGTTACTCGCAACAGAAACCAACTCTGGCTATTGTAAACCAAGAAGAAATTTATAAAAATGGTGTGGGGGATGAGTGGGCATCCATTCTCCTTTCCTAATAATATCTTTAAGTTAGCTAGAGTTGAATTCTACTGCTTGCACCCAATAGCACTAATTGATTTAGTTTAGCTCTCAGAACTGAAGGGAAAGCTAAAAGAACACAGCTTGGAAAGAATGGTAAAGTCAGAACTGAGTTCTTCCCAGGATACCTCTGAGTTAGCTCCATACATTTTCAGGTCTTTTATGATTCATTGCTCAAGATTACAGTTCCAGGAACAGTATCTGACTGGCCACTCTGCCTGGGGGTAGGGCGGACACTTTAATTGACAGTCTGCCTGGTCCCACCTGTCTTGGTTTGGAGGAAGAGTTATTTCCTCCAAAGCAAACTCAGGGTGGTTTATCAGAAAAAGGGCAAATGGATGTGAGATGACAAAACAAAACAGTCAGTATATCCAAAGAGAGAGGTTTCCATGGAATGAAAGGAAGTTTGACTGGGTCCAAAAGTCTAGCAGCAGAGGGCGGAGCTTGCAGTGAGCTGAGATCCGGCCACTGCACTCCAGCCTGGGCCGCAGAGCGAGACTCCGTCTCAAAAAAAAAAAGAAAAGAAAAAAAAAAAAAAGACACCTTTTTTGTTCCTGGAAATTTCTTAAATATTCACCGTTAATTTGTTTACAGTCATTTTAGAGTGGGCATGTCTACAGCTACCTGACATCACCTACCACTATAAACTTTTCCTTCTTTCCTTTCTGCTTCTTTTCTTCCTCCTCTTCCCTGATAAATATTTTTTTTACATTCATGAAGTCATGTACAAAACTTTGGATGCATCATCTATGTTAACCTCAGATAGATCTGTGTGAATGTGTATAACATTGAAATAACTGGGACAACACAAGTAATTTGGCAAGAGTCTTCCCTCTGATTTACCGTATGTGTTTCCTCGAGTAAGTCACTTTGCTTAGCTGAATCTCAGTTTCTTAACCTGTAAAATGGGAGTAATAATACTTACTCCAGGCCGGGCGCGGTGGCTCAAGCCTGTAATCCCAGCACTTTGGGAGGCCGAGACGGGCGGATCACGAGGTCAGGAGATCGAGACCATCCTGGCTAACACGGTGAAACCCCGTCTCTACTAAAGAAATACAAAAACTTAGCCGGGCGATGTGGCGGGCGCCTGTAGTCCCAGCTACTTGGGAGGCTGAGGCGAGAGAATGGCGTAAACCCGGGAGGAGGAGCTTGCAGTGAGCTGAGATCCGGCCACTGCACTCCAGCCTGGGAGACAGAGCAAGACCCCGTCTCAAAAAAAAAAAAAAAAAAAAAAAAAAAAATACTTACTCCATAAGACTGTTAAATAAATGTAAACTGCCTTTCACCAAACACTTACTATGTGCCCTCCTGGGGTCAGGTGAGCACTGTGAATGGAAGTAATCGCAGAGAGGGGGGGATGGTGGTGGTAGGGATTATGGGAAACTGGGGGGAATGCTTCCCTCATAGAAAAACAGTAGCTCTATTTAGGTTCTGGTTTATTAAAGTATGGTCCCCAGCCCTGCAGCACTGGCATCACCTGGAAACCTGTTAGAAATACAAATTCTCAGGTCCCACCACAGACCTACTAATCAAAATTCTGGGAACGGGGATCCTGCAATCTGTATTTTAACAAGCCTTCCAAGTGATTCTGATGCATGCTTAGGCCGGGTGCAGTGGCTCACACCTGTAATCCCAGCATTTTGAGAGACCAAGGCGGGTGGATCACCTGAGGTCAGGAGTTCAAGACCAACCTGGCCAATATAGTGAAACCCTGTCCCTACTAAAAATACAAAAATTAGCCGAGTGTAGTGGCACCTGTAATGGCAGCTACCAGGAAGACTGAGGCAGGAGAATCGCTTGAACCTAGGAGCTGGGGTAAGGGAAGGGAAGGGGAGGAGAGGGGAGGGGAGGGGAGGAGAGGGGAGGGGAGGGGAGGAGAGGGGAGGGAAGGGAAGTCTGGGGGACAGAGCAAAACTCAGTCTCAAAAAAACAAAAAACAACCAAATAATGATTCTGATGCATGCTCAATTTTGAGACATGCTGCTCTAGCTGATGGTTGTTATATGTAAGATTGCAAGACTGTGTTGCCAGATCTTTTACTTTTTCCAAGAGAAGCTAGAGGTTTATTTTTATATGAAATTCCCTACTTTTAAATCTTGGCAACTAATTAAAAATTTCAAAACATACTGTGTAGTTAATAATGTATGTGCTGTAGCCAGACTTGCAACCTCTGATTTATGCTTTTTCCTTTAAACCTTATAATAATCTTATAAAACCCTTATAATCCTCCAGGACTGTTAGGATGATATACAGTTTATGCAGGAAGAAGACGCCGGTCAGAAAAGTGAAGTGTTTCTCTAAGTCACATAGCCAGAAAGTGGCCATGGATGCATTGTCCCTGATTGGGCATGGATGCATTTGGTTCTAAAGCCTCTGCCCTTTTAAATGATGTAAAGAGAATATATGTAACTATACCTAGCACAGAACTTGGCACCACAAAAGCTAAACATCTGATGCCATTGACTGATGAAAATTCCTTCCCTATCCTTCTGCCTGGCCCTGCCACCCTCCCTCAGTCTGCATTCCTGTAAGAGAGAGCCAATCAACAGGGTGCTCATAAGGGCCTGGGAGGGGCAAGGCTGGGCAGTTTCCTGGCCCAGGGAGCTGAATAGGGCCAGGAAGAAAGCTGTTGGCAGCAGTGCCTAGGGCTGAATATACAGTAGCCAGTTGGGTCCACGGGCTAAAAATCGGCTGCTCACCCCAGTGTTCTCTTTGTGCCCTAACTGGATTTCACTAGCCTGCTATGGGCTGTGTCCCTGCCTGGCTCCTGCTCTCACTGTTGACTGAGCTCAGAGTAAATAGCCCTGGCCCCTCCCAACAACGGCAGGTCCCCAGTCCCCAAGCTGAGCATGCGAAACCTGGGGAGGTGTTCTCAGCATCCATTTTGGGGACGGTGGCCAGATGTCCTCACATCACCAAACCCTACTCACCTGTCACTGTCATCCCAGCATTCACTGCCCCAACTCGCTCTAGCCTCCAGCAGCAAAGACCTCCTGGGGCCTCTAGAACCTCAAATTGTTGGAGCAGGAAAGATGTTTGAAGGCACTTCTTGTCTAACTCCCTGGGTAACTCTGTTTTGGCACTTAACACCCTGGATTCTAAAACTTCATTTATACTTATCAGTCTCCTTCATCACGGGAGACACTTATTTCCGGAGCACGCACGGCCATTGATCCAGTACCTCTCACGGGTCAGGTCTGGAGTCCCTGTGTCAACCAGTGTGGATCTACTCAATGCTCCCAGTGAGTACATGGTTGTTCCATGGCAGGAACATTGCATTTGTGTTCTCACTAAAGTCCCACATAGGTGTCATTTTCACTGATGATGTGGCAGCTCAGATCCGGGAAAGGATTCATTCCAGAGCCCTCAGGTGGGAAGTGCTGGAGGTGGGAGTCAGACCCCAGACTCTGTCACCCCTTCAAGACCAATGCTGGAGGGCCCCTTTTGACGACTTTCTCTTCACCAAGCGTCTTGACCTGCATATGTCACACAGTTGGCACCCAGTGAATATTGACGATGGAATGGAAAAAACAAGGGCCTGGAGGGAGAGACCTGGGTTCAAAACCTTATTTGTACAGCTTTGCAGGGGACCTTGTGGTGGAGGTGTGGTCCTAAATCCCTGAACACCCAGTTCCTTTGTCATATACAGCTGATAACAGTAACTCTCCGGTCAGAGGTTTGCTGGCATGATTCCTTGAGACAAGGAGCCCGGAGCCTGGCACAGTCAGCCCTGATCAGGGGCTGGTAGGGCAAAGAAAGGGTGGCAGAAACACACACCCAAATGGCTTGAGACTGGTAGGTGCTTCACCTTCCTGGGCCTGTTTCTGGTGAGGAGGGTTTGTTTATCAATAATAAGTGCTATTTCTGTAGCCCCTACTATGTGCTCTGTATCACTACCCTAGCCCTCCATCAAGGGGGATCTGCCCTCTCATCTGGCTAACCCCAAATAGAACCCTTTAACTTGCATGCTCTACTGCCTCCCTGCGGGCCCTGCCCCATCCTCCTCAACCCCCGACTGGGGACACTCTGGAGAAACCTCGGAGTCTTGGAATAGAAACCCAGGAGGCCGGGCGCGGTGGCTCAAGCCTGTAATCCCAGCACTTTGGGAGGCCGAGACGGGCGGATCACGAGGTCAGGAGATCGAACCATCCTGACTAACACGGTGAAACCCAGTCTCTACTAAAAAATACAAAAAAAAAAAAAAAAAACTAGCCAGGCGAGGTGGCGGGCGCCTGTAGTCCCAGCTACTCGGGAGGCTGAGGCAGGAGAATGGCGTGAACCCGGGAGGCGGAGCTTGCAGTGAGCTGAGATCCGGCCACTGCACTCCAGCCTGGGCGACAGAGCAAGACTCCGTCTAAAAAAAAAAAAGAAACCCAGTAGCCCTGAGCCTTGGCCCTCAGGCCCCAGGAGGGAGGTCAGGAGGGAGGAGTGGACAAGGGTCCAGCCGCAGCTGGTCATGTCCTGGAAGCTGCTTTAAGTTCCTGGTTCCCACCGGGGCCAAGAGTGATACCTGATCCTGAGGGATTGTGAAATGACCTCAGGTGGCAGCCCGCCCGCGGTGCCTGCAAAGCCCTCCACCCTGCCCTTCCCCGCTCAGCTCCACCCCTACCCCACCCCCCCTCCCGCGCGCGCGGTTAAATCCCTGCACCTGAGCAGCGGCTCACACCTGCACCCCGCCCCGGCATAGCACCATGCCTGCCTGTCGCCTAGGCTCGCTAGCCGCCGCCCTCCTTGGCCTGCTGCTGTTCGGCTTTACCCTAGTCCCAGGTGAGTGGGGCGGGGAGAGGCCCAGAGCCCAGAGGGGCCGAGCCACGAGCTCCAGGATGGAGCCAGGCGGAGGCGTAGCCTCTGGAGGCTGGGGAAGTGGGAATTACTGGGGCGGAAGTAGCGGGGACCCTTGGAGCCTAGGGTGTGGGGTCCAATGTGCTGGAGGTGGAGAGACCACTGATGGCTGAAATTTGGGAGGGTTCTGTGCTGAACGCAGACACTCCGTGGCTGCAGTGGGCTGGGGGTGGAGGCTGCTCTGCGTCGACCTCGGAAGCTCCTAGACACTCAGCTGTGCGGGGTCCCCTAGGGCTGAGATCCGAGGGCGCCGACGCCGAGGGTTAGGAAGCTCTGGTACTCCCGGGGGCTAGGGACTCCTCCTGGTCTGGAAGTGGGAGTCTCTGGGGGCAGAAAGGGGACTCCTAGGGCCAGAGACTGAGAATTCCTTGGAGTTAAAGTTTGGAGCAGGAGGTGGGCATCCTCTGGGGCTGGCGCTACGCCCCACCCTCCACTGTCACGGGCCTGCCCTTCCAGGCACAGGAGCACAGAAGACGGGCGTGTGCCCCGAGCTCCAGGCTGACCAGAACTGCACGCGGGAGTGTGTCTCGGACAGCGAATGCGCGGACAACCTCAAGTGCTGCAGCGCGGGCTGCGCCACCTTCTGCTCTCTGCCCAATGGTAACCCCACCGCGGCCTAGCGGGGATGGGGCGGGGCCGCGCTGGGCTGGAAGGAGGCGGGAGGGCCTGGGTTCCGGGAACAGGGGCGCCCCCGGACCCGGGGACCCCTGGGAAAGTCAAGACGGATGAAACCAGATCCGCCAGTGCTCTCCCTCGCACGGTCCCGGGGGAGACAAAGGCGTCGTTGAAGCGCAGCCAAGGGGGGTCCCCACCCCTAGCTGGATTCGAGTCTCTGGTGCATGACGGGCTTCCGGGCACGCACAGCCGGGACATTGTTCCCCACGGCCTGTGGACCCGGGGCCGCAGTTTCCTTCTAGTACCGGCCGGAGCCTGCCCTGCGGGAAAGCCGGGAGCCTGGAGCACTCACCTCTCCTCTTGGAGTCCCTCCCTGGGGGCCTCCCCCAGCTCTGGGGGAAAGACTGGGAGGGCCTAGCCTGGCAAGATTTTCCCCAATTCCTCTGTCCAGGCGGAAAGGAACTTTACAGATTTAGGAAAGTGTTCCGCTCATCTTAAAGATGTGGAAGGGAGCATCGGCGAGAAAAAAATGTTCTTGCCCAAGGTCACACGGCCATCCCATGGCTACAGGAGTCATAGTGAGGGTTCAGCTTTTGCCTTTCGGGCCAACTGGCTGAGTGATTCGAAGAAAGCGAGGAATCCTCCCCGGACACTGTATCGCCGTTTGTTGTCTTTCAGTCAATCGCTTCCACTCTAAGGATTGAGTGAGCTCGAGCTGGGGCCTCCTTCAAAGGTGCTTGCTGGAGCTGCAGTGTCTCCACCAGGCTGATCAGAGCAGGGGGTGGCTTAGACAACATGGAATCTCAGCTTCTCCTTCTCCAGAGGGAACTGCTGAGTATTAGAGGCAGGGATAGGACCTGGAGAGAACCAAGGTACAGTAATGATGTTCTTTCCCAGAATACAGCCCCTGTGACTTTTCCTCTTTGTTATTTCCCTGAAGATGTCAGCACAGGCTGGGAAGGTTTGTAATATGGTGACTCCAGACACCGACCAGCAGGGAAGTGGTAAGTGGAGGGGGACTGGCAGCCCACCAAGGGCAGCTTCAAGGTCAGGAGTCCCCTCCTCTGGGCCAGGGAGAGGAGGACCAGAAGGAGAGAGGAAGATTTGGAGAGAAAGCAGGCAGCAGGCAGATGAGAGAGGTGGAGGAGCAAAGGAGGGAGTCTTTGCTGTTTGATGGATGAAGAATTTGTTCCCTTATCTCAGATGGACAGACTGAGGCAGGAAGAGGGACAAGGTCAGATGGCCTCCTGTGCCAGGGAGGAAGCTTGGAGGTTTGAATCCTAGTTCTGCCATTTTCTAGTTGTGTGATCCTGAGCATGTTGTTTTACCTCTCTGAGCCTCTGCTCTAAAATGGGAATAATTCCAAATTCTATAGGATTGTCATGAGGACTAAATGAAATAATGCATGTGAAGTGTCTATTAGTGGGAAGATACTCCATATACAGTGGCTTGTTTTGATCATAAATGGTTCCCCATTTATTCCCAGGACAGCCCAATATTGAAGGCTCCTACTCCTTTCAAGAGAATGAATTTCTTTGTATTAGGAAGTCAAGACTGTCGGCAAATTTTTAAATTTTTTTTTTTTTTTGTATTATACTTTAAGTTCTGGGGTACATGTGCAGAACGTGCAGGTTTGTTACCTAGGTATACATGTGCCATGGTGATTTGCTGCACCCATCAACCCATCATCTACATTAGGTATTTCTCCTAATGCTATCCCTCCCCTAACCCCCAACCTCCCTGACAGGCCCTGGTGTGTGATGTTCCCCTCCCTGTGTCCATGTGTTCTCATTGTTCAACTCCCACTTATGAGAACATGCAGTGTTTGGTTTTCTGTTCTTGTGTTAGTTTGCTGAGAATGATGGTTTCCAGCTTCATCCATGTCTCTGCAAAGAATGTGAACTCATCATTTGTTATGGCTGCATAGTATTCTATGGTGTATACGTGCCACATTTTCTTTATCCAGTCTATCATTGATGGGCATTTGGGTTGGTTCCAAGTCTTTGCTATTGTGAACAGTGTTGCAATAAACATACATGTGCACGTGTCTTTATTGTTGAATGATTTATAATCCTTTGGGTATATAGCCAGTAATGGGATTGCTGGGTCAAATGTTATTTCTTGTCCTAGATCCTTAAGAATCATCACACTCTCTTCCACAATGGTTGAACTAATTTACACTCCCACCAACAGTGTAAAAGTGTTCCTATTTCTCCACATCCTCTCCAGCATCTGTTGTTTCCTGACTTTTTAAGGATCTCCATTCTAACTGGTGTGAGATGGTATCTCATTGTTGTTTAGATTTGCATTTCTCTAATGACCAGTGATGATGAGCTTTTTTTGTTTGTTGGCTGCATAAATGTCTTATTTTGAGAAGTGTCTGTTCATATCCTTCTCCCACGTTTTGATGGGGTTTTTTCTTGTAAATTTGTTTGAGTTTCTTGTAGATTCTGTATATTAACCCTTTGTCAGATGGATAGATTGCAAAAATTTTCTCCCAATCTATAGGCTGCCTGTTCGATCTGATGCTAGTTTTTTTTTTTTTTTTTTTGGCTGTGCAGAAGCTCTTTAGTTTAATTAGATCCCATTTGTCAGTTTTGGCTTTTGTTGCCTTTGCTTTTGGTGTTTTAGTCATGAAGTCTTTGCCCATGCCTATGTCCTGAATGGTATTGCCTAGGTTTTCTTCTAGGGTTTTTATGATTTTAGGTCTTACATTTAAATCTTTAATCCATCTTGAGTTAATTTTTGTATAAGGTGTAAGGAAGGGGTCCGGTTTAAGTTTTCTGCATATGGCTAGCTAGTTTTCCCAACACCATTTATTAAATAGGGAATCTTTTCCCCATTGCTTGTTTTTTGTCAGGTTTGTCAAAGATCTGATGGTTGTAGATGTGTAGTGTTATTTCTGGGGCCTCTGTTCTGTTCCATTGGTCTGTATATCTGTTTTGGTACCAGTATCATGCTCTTTCAGTTACTGCAGCCTCGTAGTATAGTTTGAAGTCAGTTAGCATGATGCCTCCAGCTTTGTTCTTTTTGTTTAGGATTGTCTTGGCTATGTGGGCTTTTATTTGGTTCCATATGAAATTTAAAGTCGTTTTTTCTAATTCTGTGAAGAAAGTCAGTGGTAGCTTGATGGGGATAGCATTTAATCTATAAATTACTTTGGGCAATATAGCCATTTTCATGATATTGATTCTTCTTATCCATGAGTGTGGATTGTTTTTCCATTTGTTTGTATCCTCTCTTATTTCACTGAGCAGTGGTTTGTAGTTCTCCTTGAAGAAGTCCTTCACCTCCCTTGTAAGTTGTATTCCTAGGTATTTTATTCTCTTTGTAGCAATTGCAAATGGGAATTCACTCATGATTTGGCTCTGTTTGTCTATTATTGGTGTATAGGAATGCTTGTGATTTTTGCACATTGATTTTGTATCCTGAGACTTTACTGAAGTTGCTTATCAGCTTAAGGAGATTTTGGGCTGAGATAATAGGATTTTCTAAATATACAATCATTTCATCTGCAAACGGACAATTTGACTTCCTTTTTTCCTAATTGAATACCCTTTATTTCTTTCTCTTGACTGATTGCCCTGGCCAGAATTTCCAATACTATGTTGAATAGGAGTGGTGAGAGAGAGCATCCCTGTCTTGTGTCAGTTTTCAAAGGGAATGCTTCCAGCTTTTGCCCGTTTGGTATGATGCTGGTTGTGGGTTTGTCATAAATAGCTCTTATTATTTTGAGATGCATTCCATCAACACCTAGTTTATTGAGTGTTTTAGCTTGAAGTCTTGCATCTCAGGGATGAAGCCAACTTGATCGTGGTGGATAAGCTTTTTGATATGCTGCTGGATTCGGTTTGCTAGTATTTTATTGGGGATTTTCGCATTGATGTTCATCAGGGATATTGACCTGAATTTTTGTTTTTGTTTTTGTTGTGTCTTTGCCAGGTTTTGTTATCGGGATGATGCTGGCCTCATAAAATGAGTTGGGGAGGAGTCTCACTTTTTCTGTTGTTTGGAATAGTTTCAGAAGGAATGGTACCAGCAACTCCTCTGTGTACCTCTGGTAGAATTCGGCTGTGAATCCATCTGGTCCCGGACTTTTTTTGGTTGGTAGGCTATTAATTACTGCCTCAATTTTGGAACTTGTTATTGGTCGATTTAGGGATTCGACTTCTTCTTGGTTTAGACTTGGGAGAGTGTATGTGTCCAGGAATTTATCCATTTCTTCTAGGTTTTCTAGTTTATTTGTGCAGAGATGTTTATAGTATTCTCTGATGGTAGATTGTATTTCTGTGGGATCAGTGGTGATATCCCCTTTGTCATTTTTTATTGCGTCTCTTTGATTCTTTTCTTTTTTCTTCTTTATTAATCTGGCTAGTAGTCTATTTTGTTGATGTTTTTCAAGAAACCAGCTTGTGGATTCATTGATTTTTTTTTTTTTAAGGGTTTTTCATGTCTCTATCTCCTTCAATTCTGCTCTGATCTTAGTTATTTCTTGTCTTCTGCTAGCTTTTGAATTTGTTTGTTCTTGCTTCTCTAGTTCTTTTAATTGTGATGTCAGGGTGTCGATTTTGGATCTTTCCTGCTTTCCCTTGTGGGCATTTAGTGCTATAAATTTCCTTCTAAGCACTGCTTTAGCTGTGTCTCAGAGATTCTGGTATGTTGTGTCTTTGTTCTCATTGGTTTCAAAGAATTTATTTATTTCTGCCTTAAGTTTGTTATTTACCTAGTAGTCATTCAGGAGCAGGTTGTTCAGTTTCCATGTAGTTGTGCAGTTTTGAGTGAGTTTCTTAATCCTGAGTTCTAATTTGATGGCACTGTGGTCTGAGAGACTGTTTGTTATGATTTCCGTTCTTTTGCATTTGCTAAATAGTGTTTTACTTCCAATTATGTGGTCAGTTGTAGAATAAGTGCGATGTGGTGCTGAGGAGAATGTATATTCTGTTGATTTGGTGTGGAGAGTTCTGTAGATGTCTATTAGGTCCACTTGGTCCAGAGCTGAGTTCAAGTCCTGGATATCTTTGTTAATTTTCTGTCTCATTAATCTGTCTAGTATTGACAGTGGGGGTTAAAGTTTTCCACTATTATTGTGTGGGAGTCTAAGTCTCTTTGCAGGTCTCTAAGAACTTGCTTTATGAATCAGAGTGCTCCTGTATTGGGTGCATATATATTTAGGATAGTTAGCTCTTCTTGTTGCATTGATCCCTTTACCATTGTGTAATGCCCTTCTTTGTCTCCTTTGATCTTTGTTGGTTTAAATTCTGTTTTATCAGAGAATGGGATTGCAACCGCTGCTTTTTTTTTTTTTTTTTTTTTCTGTCCATTTGCTTGGTTAATATTACTGCATCCCTTTATTTTTAGCCTATGTGTCTTTGCACGTGAGATGGTCTCCTGAATACAGCACACTGATGGGTCTTGACTCTTTATCCAATTTGCCAGTCTTTGTCTTTTAATTGGGGCATTTAGCCTGTTTACATTTAAGGTTAATATTGTTATATGTGAATTTGATCCTGTCGTTATGATGCTAACTGGTTATTTTGTCTGTTAGTTGATGCAGTTTCTTCATAGCATCGATGGTCTTTACAATTGGGTATGTTTTTGCACTTGCTGATACCAGTTGTTCCTTTCCATGTTTAGTGCTCCCTTCAGGAGGCCTTGTAAGGCAGGCCTTTTGGTAACAAAATCTCTCAGCATTTGTTTGTCTATATAGGATTTTATTTCTCCTTCACTTATGAAGCTTACTTTGGCTGGATATGAAATTCTGGGTTGAAAATTCTTTCCTTTAAGAATATTGAATATTGGCCTCCACTCTCTTCTGCCTTGTAGGGTTTCTGTAGAGAGATCTGCTGTTAGTCTGATGGGCTTCCCATAGCGCGTAATCCGACCTTTCTCTCTGGGTGCCCTTAACATTTTTTTCTTCATTTCAACCTTGGGGAATCTGATGATTATGTGTCTTGGGGTTGTTCTTCTCAAGGAGTATCATTGTGGTGTTCTCTGTATTTCCTGAATTTGAATGTTGACCTGTCTTGCTAGGTTGGGGAAGTTCTCCTGGATAATATCCTGAACAGTGTTTTCCAACTCGGTTCCATTGTCCCCGTCACTTTCAAGTACACCAATCAAACATAGGTTTGGTCTTTTCACATAGTCCCATATTTCTTGGAGGCTTTGTTCATTCCTTTTCATTATTTTTTCTCTAATCTTGTCTTCATGCTTTATTTCATTAAGTTGATCTTCAATCTCTGATATTCTTCTTCCGCTTGATCAATTCAGCTATTGATACTTGTGTAGGCTTCATGAAGTTCTCGTGCTGTGTTTTTCAGCTCCATCAGGTCATTTATGTTCTTCTCTAAACTGTTTACTGTAGTTAGCAATTCCTCTAACCTTTTTCCAAGGTTCTTAGCTTTCTTGCATTGGGGTTAGAACATGCTCCTTTAGCTTGGAGGAATTTGTTATTACCCACCTTCTGAAGCCTGCTTCTGTCAATTCGTGAAACTCATTCTCCATCCAGTTTTGTTCCCTTACTGGCGAGGAGTTGTGATCCTTTGGAGGAGAAGAGGTGTTCTGTGCTTGGAATTTTCAGCCTTTTTGTGCTGGTTTCTCCCCATCTTCATGGATTTATCTACCTTTGGTCTTTGATGGTGATGACCTTTGGATGGGATTTCTGAGTGGACGTCGTTTTTGTTGATGTTGATGCTATTCCTTTCTGTTTGTTAGTTTTCCTTCTAACAGGCCCCTCAGCTGCAGGTCTGTTGGAGTTTGCTGGAGGTCCACTCCAGACCCTGTTTGCCTGGCTATCACCAGCGGAGGCTGCAGAACAGCAAAGATTGCTGCCTGTTCCTTCCTCTGGAAGCTTTGTCCCAGAGGGGCACCTGCCAGGTGCCAGCTGGAGCTCTCCTGTATGAGGTGTCAGTCAGCCCCTGCTGGAAGGTGTCTCCCAGTCAGGAGACACAGAAGTCAGGGACTCACTTGAGGAGGCAGTCTGACCCTTAGCAGAGCTCGAACACTATGCTGGGAGATCATCTGCTCTCTTCAGAACTGGCAGGCAGGCTGAAGTCATGCCCACAGCTGCCCCTTCCCCCAGGTGCTCTGTCCCAGGGAGATGGGAGTTTTATCTATAAGTCCCTGACTAGGGCTGCTGCCTTTTTTTCAGAGATGCCCTGCCCAGAGAGGAGGAATCTAGAGAGGCAGTCTGGCCACAGCAGCTTTGCCAAGCTGCACTGGGCTCTGCCCAGTTTGAATTTCCTGGTGGCTTTGTTTATTCTGTGAGGGGAAAACCGCCTACTCAAGCCTCAGTAATGGTGGACGCTCCACCCCCAACCAAGCTCGAGAATCCCAGGTTGACTTCAGATTGCTGTGCTGGCAGCGAGAATTTCAAGCCAGTGGATCTTAGCTTGCTGTGCTCTGTCGGGGTGGGATCCACTGAACTAGACTACTTGGCTCTCTGGCTTCAGCCCCCTTTCCGGGGGAGTGAATGGTTCTGTCTCACTGGCATTCCAGGCGCCACTGGAGTATGAAAAAAAAAAAATCCTGCAGCTAGCTCAGTGTCTGCCCAAATGGCCGCCCAGTTTTGTGCTTGAAACCCAGGGCCCTGGTGGTGTAGGCACCCGAGGGAATCTCTTGGTCTGTGGGTTGCGAAGACTGTGGGAAAAGCATAGTATCTGCTCCAGAGTGCACCGTTCCTCATGACACAGTCCCTCACAGCTTCCCTTGGCTAGGGGAGGGAGTTCCCTGACCCCTTGGGCTTCCCAGGTGAGGTGACACCCTACCCTGCCTCTGCTTGCCCTCTATGGGCTGCACCCGCTGTCTAACCAGTCCCAATGAGATGAGCCATGTACCTCATTTGAAAATGCAGAAATCACCTGCTTTCTGCGTTGATCTCACTGGGAGCTGCTGACTAGATATCCGGCCATCTTGAAAGCTGAACCTAAATCTTTTTTTTTTTTTTTTTTTAAGATGGAATCTCGCTCTGTCGCCCAGACTGGAGTGCAGTGGCATGATCTTGGCTCACTACAACCTCCATCCTCCTGGGTGCAAGCGATTCTTCTGCCTCAGCCTTCCAAGTAGCTGGGATTACAGGTGCATGCCACCATGCCCAGCTAATTTTTTTGTATTTTTAGTAGAGGGGGGATCTTGAAGTCCTGATTTCCAATGATCCACCCGCCTCAGCTTCCCAAAGTGTGGGATTACAGGCGTGAGCCACCACACCCGGTGATCTGTCGGCCACTTTCATTGTCCTCTACAGCTAATCACCCAATTCTGTGCCTGTGTTTTACAACAAAAACCTGCACGTTTATAGCAGCTTTATTTATAATTGCCGAAAGTTGGAAGCAACCAAGACGTCCCTCAGTTGACGAATGGATTTGCCTGGGCCTGGCTCCCCTCTATCTAAACAGGAAGTGGAGTGTGATTGTGTGTGTGTGTGTATGTGTGTGTTAGTGGAAGGATGTGTGGTTTCTCTCTGCATGGATGAATGAGTGTATTTGGAGGGTCACAGTGCTGAGAGACTGTAACTGGGATTAGGTTTATGGGTATGAGTGAAGATTATAAGTGTGTAACCCCTCACATGTGTACTGTACTTTATACTTTAAGTGGCAGCATAGTGCTTAACAATGGCAGCAGCGGTTAACACGTAGACTCTGGAGCTAGATTTCTTGGGGTTCAAATTCTGCCTCAATTCTGTGTGACCTTAGGCAAATTACTTAACTTCTCAGTGCCTTAGTTTCCTCACTTGTAACACGAGGAAATATTAACGATCCCTCCCCCTCTTTTAGGATTATTGTGAGAATTAGAAGAGTTAATACATGTTAGGGGCTTAACATAATACCTGGCATGTAGTAAGAGCTAATTAAGTGTTCACTGTTATAATTTCTCATTGTAACTACAGAGTAGTTTGATATTTCAGGGAGAAATAATATGTTTGTTTCCACTGCTTTCACAACCCTGTGTTGTAATTAGCACTGGTTCCGCTGACACCTAAAGACACAGAGGCTCTGGGAGATTTCTGGCTCTAGGCCATAAAGTCCCACAAAGACAGAGTTGGGACTCAAGCTGAGATCCTGTGATTCTACTGGGGAGCAGGAGGAGGGATTTGCAGGTGATCTTTCTGGGCCTCCTGAGAGCAGCTTGGGTGCCCAAGATGGACTCAGACAGGCAGCTCTGCTGTATGTGAAGCCAAGTGAGGGGCAGTGGGGGGAGCATACTGCAGGTACAACTTAACCTCCCTGTATCCCCTCTGCCCACTTACCCTCACTCCTTTTTCTACCCAGATAAGGAGGGTTCCTGCCCCCAGGTGAACAGTAACTTCCCCCAGCTCGGCCTCTGTCGGGACCAGTGCCAGGTGGACAGCCAGTGTCCTGGCCGGATGAAATGCTGCCACAATGGCTGTGGGAAAGTGTCCTGTGTCACTCCCAATTTCTGAGGTAGGTGAATGGGAGAGAGAAAGCACATCGATGGCCAGGTGTTGTGGGAAACAGGAGAAAACGTCATCCAGGCAGAGGTGAAGGGAGGTTAGTTGCAGAGACAGTTGGGAAAGGTGTACTAGAGGAGTGACCCTCAGCCTGTTCTAAAAGAAGAGTGAAAGGTAGGCAGTCTGATGAGCTGCAGTGGGGAGGCTGTCTCAGGTGGAGGGAACAGAATAAGCAAAAGCTTGGCCAGGTATGGTGGCTCATGCCTGTAATCCCAGCACTTTGGGAGGCTGAGGTGGGCGGATCACCTGAGATCGGGAGTTCAAGACCAGCCTGACCAACGTGGATAAACCCCATCTCTACTAAAAATACCCCCCAAAAAAACCAAAAAACCAAAAAAACAAACCAAAAACCTTTATGGGCTTGGTGGTGGGTGCCTGTAATCCCAGCTACTCAGGAGGCTGAGGCAGGAGAATCACTTGAACCTGGGAGACAGAGGTTGTGGTGAGCCGAGATGTCACCATTGCACTCCAGCCTGGGCAACAAGAGCGAAACTCCGTCTCAAATTAAAAAAAAAAAAAAAAAAAAAAAAAAGCAAGAGCTTGGTGGTACCCTTGGGCTGAAATCTTGTGTTTGTCATGTGCTACTTTTAACAATTTCTCAGCAAAGGAATCTGAAGATAACTGATAGAATTCAATAGTGCACAGGTGAGCAACTGAAGCCCAGAGAGGGAGTGTGCTGTTGGTGCCCGAGAGGGAACTATGGTTTCTCTAAACTAAGCTATGGTCTCCCTGAAGCCAGAGCTCTCAGATGCCAACTGCATGGATAGGCTTTGCAGTCAAGAAGACCCAGGTTCAAATGTTAGCTCTGACACTTACCTAGCCTTTCACCTCCCTGAGTCACAGTTATCTTGCTTATAAAATGCAGCTAAATAAGATCTAATGGATCAGATAATCCCATTTAAACCTAAGGAATGAAGGCATGGCAGAACTTCCTAATAGTAGAGGGATTCTTAGGGAAAGAAATGGCCACAGTGGACATCCAGGACCACAGTATACCCAGGTGCCTGCTAGGGATGGTCTGAAGGAGAAGAGTATGTCTAGAATCTGTAGAAAATGCAAGCAGAGCCCCGCCAGAAGGTGAGGCTTTGCTGCATGTGTTTGTGGGATGGGGTGGGGTCAAGGAGCTGTTCTAGGATTTAAGCTGCAGGTACTCTTGCCTAATCTAATGGATATTGTTGTTGATGGTGTTGTTATCATTTTCTTCCTCCAGCTCCAGCCACCACCAGGCTGAGCAGTGGGGAGAGAAACTTTCTGCCTGGCCCTGCATCTGGTTCCAGCCCACCTGCCCTTCCCTTTTTCTGGCCTCTGTATTCCCTCCTGGGCTGACCACAGCTTCTCCCTTTTCCAACCAATAAAGTAACCACTTTCAGCACGTTCTGTCTCTGTCTCCCCTGAGTTGGGCTAAGGTAGGTGGGCAAGTGTTAAGGGTGTGACCAGATCATCCAGGCATGAAGTCCAGAGAAGGATCGTCTGGTAGGTGTTAGCACTCTCCTGGTGGATCCTTGCACCAACCCTGTGAATCTGGTCATTATTCCTCCAGGGGGATGGATGAGAAAACAGCGGCTCAGATGGGTGGTGGGATGCTTCCAAAGCCACTCAGATTCATTGCTGGGAGTGCTGATAATAGCAGCAGCATGTACCAGGTGCCAGACACGGTGCTGGGAGGTTTGCTTATGAGATCCTCTGGCTCCTCAAAACAGTCCCCAGAGTGGTTAACAACATACCCCTGTCATAGACCTGGACTCCATGAGGTTACTTGCCAGTGGCCACACAGAAAGATGGCAAAGCCAGGATCCTCTCTTGTTGATACTTTAAAGTTTTATTTTATATAAGTAATATAGTCATATGCATCAAAACTCAAAAGATTAAAAAAAGATATACAATGAAAAGTGTATTTCACCCTTTACCCCCTGCCTCCACCTTCCACCCCAGCCACCAAGTTGTTTTCTATGGAGACAACAATTGTTCTCAGTTTCTTGTTTCTTTTCAGATGTGTATCCCCAACTCTCAATCCTTTCTCTCTCCCTTCTCTGTTTCTTCCTCTTTTCCTTTCTATTCCCCCTCTATGCCTCACTCTATTCTTTCTCTCTCCTCTATTCCTTCTTCTCCATCCTCTCTCTCCATGCCCCTTCTCTTAATGCCCCTCTGTCTATGTACATTCCTCTCTCTATCCCCTTCTCTCCTCACTCGCTATCTCTATCATCTCTTTCCATCTGCTAGAGTAGGTAGACATGAGCAGGACAAGAGAGGGCTCCCCGTCACACACCCAGGAATGTTGGGTGACTATCAGGTGATGGTCGGGTAGTTGTTAAACTATCTCTCTAACATGATCATTGGGCTGGGCGCAGTGGCTCACGCCTGTAATCCCAGCACTTTGGGAGGCGGAGGCGGGTGGATCACCTGAGATCAGGAGTTTGAGACCAGCCTGGCCAACATGGCCAAACCCCATCTCTACTAAAAATACAAAAATTAGCCAGGCATGGTGGCATGCACCTGTAATCCCAGCTACTCTGGAGGCTGAGGCAAGAGAACTGCCTTAACCCGGGAGGTGGAGTGAGCTCAGATCACACCACTGCACTCCAGCCTGGATGACAGACAGAGACTCCATCTTTTTTCTTTAAAAAAAAAAACTACAAATAAAAGTTTTCTTGGCTCTGAAAAACAAAGATCAGCAACATTTTAAGTAAAAAGTAATAAAAAGGGTTATTTTAGTCTTCTATTAGTTCAGTCTATACAGTTAACACCTGTTCTGCTTGATATTCATGAACATTTCAGCTCTCCATGAGAGTCCTGAAAGTTCTTCCTCGATTCTAATGTCACAGTCTCCAAAGTTATCAGAAACCTGCATTCAACAGCACCTGTCAAATCTTATAGCTGATTATAAGCCACCTTTTGAAGAGAATCAAAACAAGACAATAATTGTCTGTGGGTGACAAAAAGTCTTAGAACAGCCACTACTAAGGCCACAATTGACTAAGAATTTTGGTTACTTCTGTGGCATACAACAATTTTACACAAGTTATAATTATTAATTATATACACTAAGCCATATCAGAATTACAGGACTTTCCAATAATTTTGGAACACATACTAATAACATATTTATACAAATACAGCCCAAAGAAAGCTAAACACCATTTCATATTTGACAATGCTTCCTGTATAATTTTTATACCAAATAAGCCAAATATGTCATTTTTGGACTTTAGGGGACCTAATAGCTATAAGATTAATTAGGTCAGAAAAAGACATAATTTATAATTTGGTTTTGGAAAGTTTGTTACTATCAAAGGTTTAAAACACTTGATATTATAAAAGAATTGTAGGCCATCCTAAGTCATCTAGCCAAAATAACTCAAAAATTTTAAAAAGGCAAAAAACTTCATTCATGGAAAATCTTGTTCAAAAGAGAAAGCCAAATTTCACCTTTGCATTAGTATACTATTAATATCAAACCCAATTCTTAGTAGAACCTTAGACAAATATCTTCATTTTTAATGTTTGACCCTAAGGTAAGATTCTCATAAATCTTATGACCCTTTATAAATTTTTGTTAAAGAGCAGATCAGTGCTCCAAGAAAACCCTTTTGTGCTTTTATTCCAATGTTCAATTTACAAAAAAAACTGAATATTATCACTTTAGCCAATATGTTCACACACAGAATTTCTTTTATAAGATTAATCTTTCACAAACCTATCACAACTTGCTCAAACCTTCAGCTTTATCCTATCTTACTTAAAACCTTTAACCCTCTAAACTAGTGTAGCTGAAAAACTCCCACATCTCCATGCCTTCTTATAATCTTTTACCGAAAACACATTTCATTTTCCTAACACACCTTGCATGTAAAACGTTTATTTAGTAGTCTCAATTACATGTTACACTGTTAACTCTTAGCAACTTTTATTTTTGCTGAAAAACCCGATAAGTGAGTGATTTTTAATTATGTAGCAGGTGTGGAGCCTAAGATACGAGACAAAGATGCAGATAAGGTCTCTTTCCAGCATAGTGAGGGGGCATCCCCAACTCCACATGTCCACAGGCCTTACCTAGAGTCTAATAGCTCAAAGAATAGCTCTTCTTTGACTTTTTAAAAGTGTTAGCAAACCTAATATCTGACCTAATTTAGACTAAATGTCTTTATTTTACCAATAATTTTTTAAACTGTCCTTATCTTCCAAAGCTTACTAAAGTCACGTGAACTAAAAGGCATTAGTTTTTATTTTCCTGACAAAATATTTAAGCACTTATTTTTAAGCCAATTAATCAGAGCTCCTTCATATATAAATGTCACACACACAACACATATAAACATACAGACAGAAGAAGATCCAGTAGTTGTAAGATTTTTCATTGGGCAGTTTTTAAGTTTCTTAATTGGATTACTGGCTTCAGGGTGGGGTCCTCTGGGGAAAAGGGCTAGGAAAACATGCCATTTCTAGGGCCTAATAAGCAGATACAGATGGAAAGCAAAACAGATCCCCAAAAATTCAGGGTCATATTTTTATGCCAGATCCTGGATTTCCAAAAAAGAAACACTACAGAACAAGACAATGAATGATCTTACTGTGAGTTTCATTGCAAGACAACCCAGAGTCAATCAGCCCATTCTGTGATCAGCCTATCCCCCATGGAAGCCTTATCTCAGTGGTGGGGTGGGGGATGGGGACGTTTCCATACCTTCCAGGTGGCTGAGAGCATGCCTCTCTGATCCAAACGTGCAGAGAGCCAAGTATCTCCCCAAAACTGCCACTGGTCATGCCCAAAAGTATATTTGCTACCTAGTTATTACACACGAAAGCTCGCTCATAATGCGAAGTAATTTCTGATACTCTAAAGAGTAAAAAACGTCAGATAATACAATGCAAAACAGAACAGAGCCTTAGCTTTTGAGAGAGATCTGCTTTCAATTCCTGGGGTTTAATGAGGAAAACAGATGTTTTCTCTAAAACGGGGTCTGTGGCGCCTCCTCTGTTTTTCTCAAGGAGTCCAAGCTGTTAGAAATTGTCTTAGGTCCTCTCATGTGTGCATGAAGAGTGGCAAGTATTGGGTGAAAACCCCACCCCCGATATTCAACATAAGTTCTTTTCTACTTCCCTAAGCATCTGCTGGTCTGAGAAATAAAGGGAAAGAGTACAAAAGAGAGAAATTTTAAAGCTGGATGTCCAGGGGAGACATCACATGTTGGCAGATTCCGTGATGCTCCCTGAGCTGTAAAACTCGCAAGTTTTTATTAGCGATTTTCAAAAGGGAGGGAGTGTACGAATAGGGTGTGGGGTCACAGAGATCACATGCTTCACAAGGTAATAAAATATCACAAAGCAAATGGAGGCAGGATGAGATTAAAATTGCTAATGAAGTTTCAGGCACGCATTGTCATTGATGACATCTTATCAGGAGACAGGGTTTGAGAGCAGACAACCAGTCTGACCAAAATTTATTAGGCAGGAATTTCCTCATCCTAATAAACCTGGGAGCGCTACAGGAGACCAGGGCTTATTTCATCCCTTCGCCTTCGACCGTAAAAGACAGCTGCCCCCAAAGCGGTCATTTCAGAGGCCTACCCTCAGGCGCCATTCTTTCTCAGGGATGTTCCTTGCTGAGAAAAAGAATACAGCAATATTTCTCCTATTTGCTTTTGAAAGAAGATAAATATGGCTCTGTTCCACCCGGCTCACCGGCAGTCAGACTTTAAGGTTATCTCCCTTGTTCCCTGAACATTGCTGTTATCCTGTTCTTTTTTCAAGGTGCCCAGATTTCATACTGTTCAAGCACACATGCTCTACAGACAATTTGTGCAGTTAACACAATCATCACAGGGTCCTGAGGCGACATACATCCTCCTCAGCTTACAAAGATGACGGGATTAAGAGATTAAAGACAGGCATAGGAAATCACAAGGGTATTGATTGCGGAAGTGATAGGTGTCCATGAAATCTTAATTTATGTTCAGAGATTGCAGTAAAGAGAGGCATAAGAAATTATAAAAGTATTAATTTGGGGAACTAATAAATGTCCATGAAATCTTCACAATTTATGTTCTTCTGCCATGGCTTCAGCCAGTCCCTCCGTTCGGGGTCCCTGACTTCCCACAACAGCAAGAAGAAAAAACAGAGAAAAAAACAATTCAGTCGACGGAGAAAAAAAAATACCTTTTTTCCCCCTTGTCTTGTTTTCCCTCTGTAAAAAAAAAAATAAATACTTTTTTCTTCAGAAAAATAAGATCCAAGAAGAGAAAAAAGCATAAAGGCCTTTTAAATATACATATAGCTTGGATATCTGCTTTTAATCAAGCTAACTTTTAACAAAATCTCCTATTACCAGACTCTAGCTGGGACAAACAGCCAATATTTGTGGTCTTTAAACTTTACCAAAGGCAATCTCCCAGGTGAAACCAATAAGCCTTAACTAAGGTTATGACTTAACCACAGGTGTACGAGGTATTTTCAAACAGGTGGTAAGCGGTTTTTACAAGATTTAGAATCTACAAAGGTAGCTTAGAGAAGGGAAAATTCAAAAAGGGAAGCCAGATGTTTTTCAAGGAGGGGCAGAGAATCAACAAACGGCAAAGGTCACACAGATATCAAACCAGAAAGGACTAACTCCCTGAGCTGGGAATTGAATCCTGAATCTGGACGGCCATTGTGAAAAGACAAATCCTTAGCTACTAAGCTTCAGCATTGGGCAATTTCCATTTCTTTTCTTAGAAGGACCCTAGAGACAGCCAATTTTGAGCTTGCAAAGGCTTTTAACTGCTCAAGACAATTTTTAGGGCTATGACGTGAACCTCAAAATTCCTGTCCTCTGGATGGTGGAGACTAAGAGGGTGTACCACCATATGGTTACAAGGTCAAGCTCCCAAGGACATAAAATAGGACAAGGGGAAACTTTATCCAGTTTTTTGTTTCATGGACCTGCAGCAAAGTTTGTAACTGACCAGTGTGCCGGACTGGCTTGAACGGCAAGCTTATGGGGTCCTAAGCCCATGTTCTTTCCTAAGGTACCTCTCTTTATGACAGAAAAACACAGAAAGATGAATTCATAGCACAAAGTACACCAGATTTGCTACAGCTTAAGACTAGCCTCATGAAGCCTTTTGTTTCATTAATTGAAACTTTGCAGAGAAGACAGTGATTTTTACCATTCCTACAATCGGTGGGCACAGAGAGAGGCCAGAAGTCTGACTGGTAAGAAATTCTTACCCTTTTGCTGGAATGCCATTTTCTGGGTTCCCTTTCCTGAGTGGCCCTAGAGAATCTACTCGCTGCATCATAGCCCTGGGGGCCAAGCTGCAACACAAAGTAAAACTTGAAAAAAAAAATCTCAATTTTGTAAGATGCTGCCCAGTGGATTGCATGGGGTAATCAAATTAACATTTTCCATTTCAGCCAGAGCAAAATACGTGTGACAAAACATAGACATTAGCCGCTCTGCTTGGCACCCAATATCTAACTGGCAAGGCTCAAACTTGTCCCCCGTTGGGTCTTGTCACCTTTAATCCATTCAAAGTGGGGTGGAATGACCTCCCACCAGGAATTTCAACATGTGGTCTCTGGGTAAGATGGAAGAGCAGATAGTCTCCTTAAGTAACAGAAAACACAGGAAAGGAAAAGGAGAGAAAGAGAGAGTGAGAGAGAGAAGCCTTGTCTGAGGCAGGGTGGGGAAGCAGGGAGCTCAGGGAAGCCAGAGAAATACCCACGCACTGCAGCAACACTGAATCAAAAGTTCAGGCGGGCACTTGTCAGTCACAAAGGGATCTTTTCCAGCAGTCCCATCAGCTCTCAAGTTTCCCCCTATGGGGAGAAAAAAAGTTCCCCATGTTCCATGATCCTGTACATGCCTAATCCTGTCACTTGTAGCCATCAGCAAAGAATGCAAGGCAGATTAATCCAAAGAGAATAGCAGTTAACATTTCATAGTGCCAAATCCATTTCTAGCCAAGAGGGATGTTACTGAGGGGAACCTCTAACTCACTGTCTTTCTCTTTTCTTTGCTCTGGCTCTTGCTCTCGCTCTGGCTCTCGCTCTCCTTCCTTTTGAGACGGAGTTTTTTGCTCTGTCGCCCAAGCTGGAGTTGTGTTTCATCCTAAGGTACCCCTCTTTATGACAGAAAAATACAGAAAGAAAATTTACAAAATACAGAAAGAGCCCCTGCGGCTGGAGGATAAACCTCCACCCACCCCACCGCCTGCCCCGACTCCTCAGCCTCTGCCATCCGCTCCGCCGCCACAGCCAGCCCTGCCCTCGCCCCCCCGCTGCTGGCCCCCACACGCAGCTCACCACCGCCTCTGCCACCTCCACCAGCTATGCCCTCGCCTCCACCCCCACCCCCACCAGCCGCTGCCCCACCGGCTGCCTCTCCCGAGGAGCCTGCCCCCCATCCCCCGAGGACCCCGAGCTGCCGGACACCTGGCCTCTGTACCTGGCCAAGAAGCAGGAGGCGGCGGCCGTGTGTTGGGAGACGGACTAGGAGGCCGGCGAGAGTGGCGGAGAGGGCGTCTTCCGTGAGCGGGACGAGTTCGTCATCCGCACAGAGGACATCCTTTCCCTCAAGGTGAGTCCCAGCCTTCTCCAAAAACTGGGCCTGATGGATTGAGTGTTTGTTGAGCGGCTGCTGGATGAGAGGCTTGTGTTGGGACCTGCAGATCCAGTCACGGCTGAGAGAGAATGGCTGGGCCCCACTGGAATTCACAGTCCAATGGTGCCGTTAGAGATGGCAGTGACCTGCAGGCCTCAGATTATTTGTGTATGTGTCTATACATGCATTCATTACCTGCATACAAGGTAAATAATTTTTTTTTTTTTTGAGACGGAGTCTCGCTCTGTTGCCCAGGCTGGAGTGCAGTGGCCGGATCTCAGCTCACTGCAAGCTCTGCCTCCCGGGTTCACGCCGTTTTCCTGCCTCAGCCTCCCGAGCAGCTGGGACTACAGGCACCTGCCACCTCGCCCGGCTAATATTCTGTATTTTTAGTAGAGACGGGTTTCAACGTGTTAGCCAGGATGGTCTCAATCTCCTGACCTCATGATCCACCACCTCGGCCTCCCAAAGTGCTGGGATTACAGGCGTGAGCCACTGCGTCTGGCTGATTTTTGTTTGTTTGAGATGGAGTCTCACTCTGTCGCCCAAGGCTGGAGTGCAGAGTGGCATGATCTCAGCTCCCTGCAACCTCTGCCTCCCAGGTTCAAGCAATTCTCCTGCCTCAGCCTCCCGAGTAGCTGGGATTACTGGCACATACCACCACACCCGGCTAATTTTTGTATTTTTAGTGGAGGTGGGATTACCATGTTGGCCAGGCTGGTCTGGAACTCCTGACCTCAGGTGATCCACTCACCTTGGCCTCCCAAAGTGCTGGGATTACAGGCATGAGCCACTGCGCCCAGCCACCCCCTATGTCTTAGAAGGGACTCTTAATTTTTCTAAGTTAAGCCTTTAACCCAAGTTTGGTCAAGCGTCCTTGCTTTTTATTAACAGGGGCCTTTAAGCCTCTTTGTCTTAGGAGGGACTCTAACTCTCCTAAGTTGGGCTCCTAACCCAATCCCATCCTTTACCCAGGTAAAATGTACCCCACCACGTATCCAGAGTTGGCCAGTTGGTGCTGGAGTCTTTTTCTTTGGGTCAGGAGTCTCTTCAGTATAGTCCCTTCCTGGTGGCCAGGAAGATGTTAGGAAGACATTACCAGAAGGGAGTCTGGATCCAGACCCCAAGAGAGGGTTCTTAGATCTCACACATGAAAGAAAACAAAGCAAATCCATAGAGTAAAGTGAGAAAGCAAGTTTATTCAGAAAGTAATTTAAAGGAAAGGGGAAAAGAATGGCTACTCCATGGGCAGAGCAGCCCCAAGGGTTGCTGGTTCAAGATTTTTATGGTTATTTTTTGATTATATGCTAAAACAGGGGTGAATTATTCATGAGTTTTCATGGAGAGGGGCAGAGATTTCCCAGAACTGAGGATCCCTCCCCCTTTTAGTCTATACGGGATGACTTCTGAGTGTTGCCACAGTGTGCGTAAACTGTCATGGCACTGATAGGAGTGTCTTTTAGCATACTAATGTGTTATGATGAGCATATAATGAGCATTGAGGATGACCAGCGGTCACTTTCATTGCCATCTTGGTTTCAGTGGGTTTTGGCTGGGTTCTTTACCACATCCTGATTTATCAGCAGGGTCTTTGTGACCTGTATCTTGTGCCAAACTCCTATCTCATCCTGTGTCTAAGAATGCCTAACCTGGGAATGTAGCCGAGCAGGTCTCACTCTTATTTTATCCAGCCCCTATTCAAGATGGAGTCACTCTGGTTGGAAGGCCTCTGACACAATTATTTCTTACTTTAATCCTGGGGTGTGTGCTTACCCTTTGGGGTGAGGGAGAAGGAGAATAAGGGAGTAATGTCAGTGACTCTGGCCCCCCAGGAACAGCCTTCATGTCCTTCCCTTCTTCTCTACCCACCGTGGAACATGAGAGATCTGGAAAGTTTCAGTGACATTATCCAGAATGTCTGGCCAGCCTGGCTTGGTGTCTATCAGGCCTTACCTTCCTCATTTTTTTGTGGGACAGGGACCAGGGACCAGACAAGACCCCAGGGCATCTCCATTCATCCCAGGGGCACAAGCTGAAAGAGTCTCCTGGTGAGAGTGGGGATGCTTTGTACATATGATAGCCCCTTGGTCAGAGATGGCAGTGTAGATTTTCTTCTAGCTCCCCACTTTCTGATTTCTGTCTTTGTCCATGCTTGGGTCTCCCCAACCATTTAGGCAGAAACAGAGGCATCCAGTGATGGGTTGGGAAGAGTTGCTGGGAACTCAGTGTGTGACTACCACTACCTCCACTTTCTCCTGTCCTTCTATAGGTTTGCATTCTGAAAGAGTGGCCCAGGCAGGGTGATGTCTAACCCAGGGATGGCAAAGGTGTTGTCCACATGCCATCATTTCTTCCACCGACGCCTACATCACAGGATTGCTGCTCCTTTCTATTAGCCCATGTGTGGCCACAGAGCCCTCAGCACAGGGCTGCAGGTAGCTGCTACAGCTGCCCATTGATTGGGGTTGACAGGCAGATTTGCTGCCCCGATTTAACTCAAGAAATAAAATGCTAGTGGTGAAAAATCAGACCTGGTGGTTGAGGTTTTACTGAATAAGAAGACTGCACAGGGGACCCTGAGCAGGGATCCAGAGGAGATAGGACTTCAGGCCCTCCACCAGAAGCTTAAGAGGGGTTAAAGCTTTTTCAAGGGGTCCCTAGCCCAGAGGCCTCCTGCAGAAGATGAGGTGGAGGTTGCCAGGGATCTCAGTAATGGACAGGAAGAATCTACCAGGGAAGGAGGACTGAGGGGTGGGATGGGGCAGGTAAGAAAGCAGTGGTGGGTTAGACCAAGCAGAACCTCTGACTGAGACCTTCCTTTAATTTTCTATTTTAAGCTGCTTGGTCAATAAGTTTATTGTTTTTATCTGAATAATCTCATAGAAAATGACTATTTGCCAGGCATGGTGGAATGTGCCTATATTCCCATGTACTTGGAAGGCCAAGGAGGGAGGATTGCTTGAGCCCAGGAGTTGGAGGCTGCAGTGAGCTATGATTATGCCACTGCACTCTAACCTGGGTGACAGAGCGAGACTCTGTCTCTGGAAGAAAAGAAAAAGGAAAAAGGAAAGACAAGAAAATAGTTGTTTAGCTTAGTTCTCAGCAGCCTGCTCCTGAGCTCTTAGGAAACTTGCCTTCTGAGCTACTCAATCTTTCTTCTGGACAGGGGATATCTTGGGATGGTTCCACCTCTTCTTAACTTCTTCCCCAGGCTTCTTCTCATGAACTGGATTCTCTCGTTCAGCATCATGAGCTTTCTTATACATCTCTCCATCATGACTGGAGTTATGCTGTTCTTATGTATTGAGAGAATTGTTTCTTGTAAACATCTTCACCTTCTTGCATTGGGTAGTGCATATAATCTGCGATCTTCTGACCCAGGACGTGCTTCTGTATTGAATTCCCTGCTTTCTGAACTGGAACCAGGGAATAGTTTGGTAACTGTGAGGGAGAGACAACCTCAATCTGCAGCTCCCTTCAGGGCTCCCCTAACTTTATTTCCATTGGTAGTTCTGGCAAGTAGCAGATGAAGGCACTAAGTAACCATCAATGCTTCCCATGTGATACCCATCTCTGCTCACCTCCACTTGTCCTTCAAAGGTCTTGTCCATACCAAGCCTATTGAGGAGCCTTCTGGTCAGCACAGGCCAGTACAATGTGCTGCAGCATAATCTGGCTGGCCAACCTTCACCCTACACTTTGGACATTCATGAACATATGTTGTGCAGACGATCATATCCCCTCTGTATGGGCAAAAACCATATGACAAGTGATCTCTCTGTTAGTTATGTGAACTATCCTGAATTTGGGTGTGCTCTACTTATTTTCATCCAGGATTACCAAGTGTGTCTGAGCATAGTAATCAGTTTAACCCTCTTGTCTTCTAAGTGTCGTCTGTATCTCTTAAAGTAGGCCTTACTCTTAACAATTTCAACACACTCCATCCTGCAGAACAGAGAGCTGTGTCCATGGCTTGACACAGACCTGCAGCAGTGCAAGGGGGCAAGGCAAAGCGGAAGCCCTATGGTCATTCTTTGATCAACTTTTGCAGCCAAGTGAATGCTATAGGTTGGGGACTCTGAGGGTTTGTGATTGGAAAGGGGGAAGGAAAAAGGAGAGGGTCCCAGACTGGTCTCTTCCCCCTCTTCCAGGCCTTGACGGACCACACTTGATATAGGTAGACCACAGCAAAGCTTAGTTTTGGCCAGGAGGACAGATCCCAGGGCCCAGGAATCCTGGTAAACACGTGGATTGAGATGGGACAGCCAACCTCAAGACCCCTCACAGAACCACTCAGCCCAGCTGCCCCTCCAGAAGTCAGGATAGGGCTTCTTCCCACACTTATTTTCTCCAATTTCCAATGGCAAACTGCTTTGCAGATGCCTCTAAAGCCCATCCCCAGCCAGGGAGCCACGTATGGTAATACCTACATGGAAACAGACATCTTCTCTGCGGGAAAGTGCAGGTTTGGGGTTGGAGCTATAGTAAGAAGTTACATGAGTAAACTGGAGCTTAGAAAATAAAGTTCTAAAGACAGACCAGTCAGGGAGAGGATGGTCCTTTCCCAGAAACAACACCAGCAGAGGCATTCACTCATCCAATATGTATCGAGCACTTACTATGTGTTCCATTCTAGGTGGTGGGGATTTGATATGAAGAAGAGTGTGTGTGTGTGTGTGTGTGTGTGTGTGTGTGTGTGTGTGTGTGTGTGTGTGTGTTGGAGAGGATAGCCAATAAATAAATGAACTAACACATAAATAACATGTTAGGTGGAGGAAAAGTTATGGAGAAATACAGTTAGGTAATAGGAATAGTGAGTCTGGGGGTGGGGTAGAAATGGGGGTGATTACTTTGCCAAGTAGTCAGGGAAGGTCTTAAAGTGTTACTCAAGTAGTGAACTCAATGAAGGAGGACATGAACTGCACAACAACCCATGAGAAGAGCAATTTAGAGAGAAGAGAGTTCCAGAACAAAGGACCTGAGGTCAGAGTGTGCTCAGAGTGTTGGGGATCATCTAGGAGGCTGGCATGGCTGGGGTAAATGAGTGGTCAGGAGCCTGAGGGGAGTTGAAGTCAGAGAGGTAGCAGAGACACAGAGAATGAGGGCCTTGTGGGTCATTGCAAGGACTTTGCCTTTCATTTGGAGCAAATTTGGGAGCCACTGCAGGAGTCTGAGCAGAAGAATTACATAATATGACTTCAGTTGGAAAAGGATCCTTCTGGCTGCTGTGTTGTGAATACTACAGGGGAGATGCAGAACCAGGGAGGGCAGGTAGGTCACTGAAACAAGGCAGGCAAAAGCTGGCTTAAAAAAATTCTTCAGGCCGGGCATTGGGGCTCACACCTGTAATCCCAGCACTTTGGGAGGCCAAGACAGGCAGATCACGAGGTCAGGAGTTCAAGACCAGCCCAGCCAGCATAGTGAAACCCCATCTCTATTAAAAATACAAAAAAATTAGCCGGGTGTGGTGATGTGTACCTGTAATCCCAGCTACTTGGGAGGCTGAGGCAGGAGAATTGCTTGAACCCAGGAGGCAGAGGTTGCAGTGAACCAAAATCATGCCACTGTACTCCAGCCTGGTGACAGAGAAAGACTCCATCTCAAAAAACAAACAAAAAACTCTTCATCCAGTGGTATGAGGCCCCCCACACTGTCAGGTAGAAATCTTGCCTTCCTTAAACAAACCTTTATTGGGTCCCTTATTGGAGGTATTCCTTCCTTGGCTTCTAAAACACTATAGAGCCCTGAGATACAACATTTGAGAGGGTCATCATATCCATTAGGTATTGTCATAGAAATGCTGAATTACAAGCCAACTCAAAATTCAGTGACTTAAGGCAACAACCATTTGTTCTCACTCCCATATCTGTGCGTCGGCTGGGGTTCAGCTGATCTAGGCTGGGCTCAGCTGGTTCTTCTTGAACCAGCAGTTTCCATAAAACATATTCCCTGGCTCACCTGAGGTTAGGAGTTCTAGACCAGCCTGGTCAACACGGTGAAACCCCGTCTCTACTAAAAATATGAAAAAAATTAGCCAAGAATGGTAGTGGGTGCCTGTAATCCCAGCTACTCAGGAAGCTGAGGGAGGAGAATCTCTTGAACCCAGGAGGCAGAAATTGCAGTGAGTGGAGATCAAGCCACTGCACTCCAGCCTGGGTGACAAGAGTGAAACTCGGTCTCAGGCTGGGCGCAGTGGCTCACGCCTGTAATCTCAGCACTTTGGGAGGCCAAGTCCAGTAGATCACAAGGTCAGGAATCTGACACCAGCCTGACCAAGATGGTGAAACCCCATCTCTACTAAAAACACAAAAATTAGCTGGGTGCAGTGGCAGGCACCTGTAATGTCAGCTACTTGGGAGGCTGAGGCAGGAGAATCACTTGAGCCTGGGAGGTGGAGGTTGCAGTGAGCCTAGAACACGCCACTGCACTCTAGCCTGGGTGACAGAGCAAGACTGTCTCAAAAAAAAAAAAAAAAAAAAAAAAAAGTGAAACTCGTTCTCAAAAAACAAAACAAAACAAAAAACATTTTCTCATAGTGTTGGTAGAAGGATAAGCACAGATTCCAAGACTGTGCTTTCATCATGTCTGTTAGCATCATTAGCCAAAACAAGTCACATACCAACCCCGAAGTTAAGGGGCAGAGAAATATACTCTGCCTCTAGTGGAAGAAACTGCAGACTCCTTGATTGTGGATACAGGGAGGGTGATGAATTGGAACCAGTAACTCAATCTACCACAGTTATTATGTTTAATAACAAGATACGCTTTGGTTGCTCTGATCCATTTATTCTGGCTATGGGAGAAAAAGCACCATATGTTGGTTGCTGATCAAGAGCATGTACAGTATCCTGTGAGATAGAACCTTACCCACTCAAAGTTTTATTTCCAAGGTGATGATGTCACCCCATTCCACAAGTGCAGCTGCTTCTGGGTGATGGAGAACATGATAAAACTGGTGAATCCCATGAATAACAGGCCCTTTCTTTCTTTATTTTGCTGTAGCACTCTCCCTGGATATCCATACGGTTAACCTTCACTCACCTCATTCAAGTCTTTGCTCAAGTGTAACCTTCTCAAAAAGGTCCACTATGACCATCCTCATTAAAATTGCAATCTCTGCATCCCCAGTTCCCCCTATTCTACTCACTTTTTCCCGATAGCACCTTGTACTATTAGTCTATATAATTAAATTATGCATTATGCTTATTGTTTATTTTCTGGGCCCCACCCTGAATATAATATTTATTATCTTTGCCCCACTCTGAATGTAAGCTCTCAGAGTGTTTGTGATCAAGAAGTGGGAAGGAAAAGATTATTGTTTTGTCCATTTTGTGTTTGGCATATAGTAGGCACTCAATAAATATATGTTAATTGAATGACTGAATGAATGAATGAATGAGGAGTTATTTGCTAGAAGCAATATCATATGGGATACAGTCACTGTGATTAAGAAATTCCACAAATCCGGCCGGGTGCGGTGGCTCAAGCCTGTAATCCCAGCACTTTGGGAGGCCGAGACGGGCGGATCACGAGGTCAGGAGATCAAGACCATCCTGGCTAACATGGTGAAACCCTGTCTCTACTAAAAACTACAAAAAAACTAGCCGAGTGAGGTGGCGGGCGCCTGTAGTCCCAGCTACTCGGGAGGCTGAGGCAGGAGAATGGCATGAGCCCGGGAGGCAGAGTTTGCAGTGAGCTGAGATCCGGCCACTGCACTCCAGCCTGGGCGACAGAGCGAGACTCCGTCTCAAAAAAAAAAAAAGAAATTCCACAAATCCATGGACACCAGTACTGGCACAGGCATGGAAGGCAAGAAAATAAAATTCAAATTCAGAAATAAAATTTGAAATAAAATTCAAATTCAGAATATCTATTCCCGTGAGGGCCAATCACCCCTGCCTCCATGCTTTTGAAGGGGTCTCATGTACCTGTGACCAGATAGCTGGTTCATTTTCTCTGGTTAATGGCACTATGTCAGGGCTTAGATTGGCCACCACGGTAGCAGGCTCACTGCTGGAGTACGCTGCTGATATACCGTAAATGTCAATAGGCAGATCAGCCTTGCTAAGTGGGAAGTCCATGTTATTGGCCCCAGGCTTAGTCCCTACCACTGTCACATGGTGCTTTGTTTATGAGTCCCCTGAGCAAGCACTAGGGTGGCCAGGGAGACAGGCTGACTGACATCTAAAGGGGTGTCATCCTCTCTAAGTGATTACAAGAGCTTCTCTTGTAGCTTTTGTGAAGTGCCTGCAGGACATTGAGGGAGGTCTTGGCCCATCTTCTGGGCTCAGTTCCTCTTTGGCTTTGAGGCCCAAGAAATAGCTAATTCTATATGTTGTCATACTGGGTACTGGCCATTATTACATGGTCACAATGGGACTGTGCAAGTGTGCTGTCTCAGTTTCATATACGTTCTGTAGGAAAATGGTACTAATTGTGCAGTAAGAAACTGTGTTTATAACCTGGATATTAGATCAAGATGGTGAAGATTGCTTGACATTTTTACAACATATCAGGGTGGTATGTTGCGAATATAAGAAACTTGGTAACCCCCATGTGGGATTTCCTCTATCTAGTAGGATTGCACAACCCCAAATACTCCTTTTGAGGAAACTGGACGGTTAGAGAAGCAATACTCATTGAAAATTCCCCCAATCTTGTGTCCTCTGTATTGCTTTTCTGAAAATACATCATCTGATCATATTACAGTAAATGCAACTGCTATATGATTTAAACGTTCATTTCTCTAAGCCTCAAACCCAGTCCAATTCCATTTATGTAGTGTCCAACCTAGGGCTTGGTTTAAGTGAGGAGAGGTCAAGAGTGGAGACAAGATCTCTTTCAGATTTTGAGGTGTCCTAACACCCATTATTTACAAAAGAGCTTAAGTCCTTACAGGGGCCATCCCAGCAGAACATGGTGTCCAGAAGCGTCAGAGGAGCTAATTATTGGATTCAATCACAGCCCACAGCAGGGATCTTGGAGCCCAAAATACACTGCTTCTTGGAGAGGCTGCCCGCTACTGTAACTGGCAAAAGGGTTTGGCTGCTTGCCTCTTGTAAAAAGAAGCCAGTATAATGAGAATGAGTTGTGATAAAAAGAGAGCAAGATTTTATTATCCATGCTAGGTAGAGGAGAAGTGGATGTAATTCTTTCCAAAGATTTCCACTCTGTAATTTGTAGAGGGAACACGTGGTTTTTTAAAGAGAGGGTTCGGAATGCAGAAGAGGCGGGGGCTAGGAGGTATCAGGTGGGGTGACCCACTCCAGTGGCTTGTCTTGAATTATTGTTCTGTCTGGTGAAAGGGCCAGCACCATTGTGGCTGGGAGTGTCTGGTCCGTATCAGGATCTGGCCCCTGAAGCTTCTAAGGAAAGTATTGACCAGATAAGTGAATATAATGTGTGCTTAACAAACATCTGGATAAATAAATGTGCATAAGTTGTTGGGGGCACAGAATGGGAAAAGAAAGAGAGTGGAGGTTTACAGCATATTCCAAGGCTGTGTCTCAAGATGAAAGGAAACACATATGCAGTTTGTCTCAAAGTGATATCTTGAGATTGGGGAGAAAGGAGGCAAGAAACAAAGTGTTAAAATGCGATTTGAAGCCAAACTGCTCGGTTACGCTATTAAATGCAATCCATGCTATTAAGACAGGAATTGTGGTAGAGCTAGGATCTAGTAATGCTACCCTTTCCTGCCTACTCCCAGTCTTGGAATTCTTGCCCCCAGCCTGGCCCTCACCCTTCACCCTAATGCTACCATCATCCATCAGCCCCACTCTACCAGCCTCAGTGCTTCTGCAGCACCGAGTCCCATAGCCCCATACCAGTTGTAATGGCTCCAGCTTTCCCCTCTTCACTTTTGCTCCTGCTGGTGCTGTGACTGCTGCGTGGTTCCACTTGTCCTGCCCATTGATGCAGCCTTTGGAGACCCCAACTTGAAAAATAAGCAAATGGCAAACAAAAAAAAAAATCCTCCTCCTTTCCCATCTCATCACTGTGTTTACCCAGTTCATAATTCTACCTTAAGGTCATGGCAAAGAGAGAGAGTGTTTCGAAAAAGTACAAATGGAGTGATGGCAGACAAAACAAACACAAGCAAACAAAACAAGCCCTCTAGTCATTGCTGCAGCCTGTTGGCCAGCAGATGGGGGTCTGCTTTAGCTTAGCTATTAATGGTGGTGCTTGGAGGAGCTACAGCATGCACTACACCACCCCCCACCCTGACTTTTTTCTTTCTTTCTTTCTTTTTTGAGACGGAGTCTGGCTCTGTTACCCAGGCTGGAGTGTAATGGTGCGATCTCGGCTCACTGCAACCTCCGCCTTTGGGTTCTGGCGATTCTTCTGCCTCACCCTCCTGAGTAGCTGGGATTACAGGCACCTGCCACCAAGCCTGGCAAACTTTTGTATTTTAGTAGAGATGGGGTTTCACCATGTTGGCCAGGCTGGTCTCAAACTCCTGACCTCAAGTGATCCACCTGCCTCTCAAAGTGCTGGGATTACAGGCGTGAGCCACCGCGCCCGGCAGCACGCTGACTTTTTCCACAGAACAGCATAGCATTAGTAAATTCTGCCTGCAGAGCATACAGGTCTCAGACACACAAGTTTCTGTATATCCCCCTCCCCAGCTGAGACATTAACCCCCAAAAGTCCAGGGCCCAGTCACACCAGACCCATTGGGATGAGCTCATAACATAAAAACTTGGTGAATCTGCAAGAGATGGGCCCCTTGGGGCTGCTCTGCCCTAGTGTTTATGGCCTTCACATCTTCAACACCCCTCAGAGGATTTCTCCCTGGATGAATAATCCATAGCCTGTGGTTTATTATGGGTTAGGGTTAGGACTTTTACACCACCTGGGGGATAGACAATGAAGACAACTGCCCTCTTCCATCAATCTCAAAGTAAGTACAAATGGGAAGATTGGTGGTTTCCTCAGCAAGTAGAGCTCTGTGAAGCTAGGTGGCACCACAGGACCTACTTCAAACAAGACCCCGGTGGTTGGCCGGGTGTGGTAGTTCATGTCTGTTATCCCAGCACTTTGGGAGATGGAGGCAGGAGGATTGCTTGATCCAAGGAGTTTAAGACCAGCCTGAGCTGGTTCCTACAAAAAATACAAAAATCGGCCAGGCATAGTGGCACATGCTTGTAGTCCCAGCTACTCTGGAGGCTGAGGTGGGAGGACCACTTGAGCCCAGGAAGTCAAGGCTGCAGTCAGCCATGATTGTGCTACTGCACTCCAGCCTTGGTGACAGAGCAAGACCTTGTCTCAAAAAAACAAAACAAAAAACCTGGTGAGCTCTGCAGCCTCATGGTAGGTGCCTGGGATGGTTGAGTGGTTGGAACCAGAAAACCCTAGATTGGCTCATTCGTGATCTATGTTGTAGGGCCAGAGACTCTGGTTTGAAATAATAGAAATCTCTCAACTTCTTAATATATGACTTAGGTGAGCACATGCTTATCAGAAGGACAGTTCTCCATCCATCCTGGGGGATTCCCATTCAGCTATGGCAGATTAGCAGAGTCACTGTCATTTCTTTTACTTTTCTCTATGGTTTCATAGGATACCACTATATACCACTGTGGTGACTTCTCCTTCGCCATTTTCTTTATGTTTTATTCTTTTCTTTCAGTGTTTAATTTTGACATAATTTCAGACTTAAAGTTGCAGGCTGGGCACAGTGGCTCATACCTATAATCCCAGCACTTCAGAAGGCTGGGGCAAGAGGATCACTTGAGCTCAGGAGTTTCAGACCCAGCTTGGGCAACGCAGAGAGACCTCCGTCACTACAAAAAAATTAAAAAATTTGCCCTGCATGGTGGTGCACACTTGTGATCCCAGCTCTTCAGGGGGATGAGGCAGGAGGATCTCTTGAGCCCAGAAGTTTCAGGCTGCAGTGAACTGTGATCACGCCACTGCACTCCAGCCTGGCCAACAGAGGGAGATCCTGTCTCATAAAAACAAAAAGAAAGAAAAGTTGCAGAAATAGTACCAAGATTTCCTGTATACCCTTCACCCACATTCCCGAAACGCTGACATTTTACCACATTTTTCTTAATCCTCTCTCTATCTGTCTTTCTCTGATACACACACACACACACACACACACACACACACCCCACACATTATGTTTGTTCATAGCATATGGGAATAAGTTGCAGACATCTTAAATACTTCAATGAATTTTCTAAAATAAAGGTATTCTTTAAAACAGGCTCAGTACAATAGTCAAATTCAGGAAATGAACATTAATACAGTGCTAGTACCTATACTAGTATCTACGGCAAAACTGGCTACATAACTGTGGGGGTGCTCAGTGCAAAGTAAAAATGTGGAGCTCCTTGTTCAAAAAAACAGGGGAAAACATATCACTAAAGGTACTCAAAAGTTTTGATTTATTGTTTCTGTCACTATCCCTCAAGCATGGGGATAGTTGTGGAGCAGTGCAGACCCTCAGGACTACCTAGGGTCCCTGACTGCTACTTGGTGGTGTGTCCTGGAGGATTCTGCTTGCTGCCGGATTCTTCCTCATGCCACCTGGCAGGCTGAAGCTCTGTGACTCAAGAAATCAGTCTTCCCTGTCCACAGGTCCATTGCACCAACCCGTGGATGGGCAGTCCCCAAGCAATTGCAACCTCTGTGCTGAGACATGCTCCATACAGGATCGGGATAGGTGGGAGGCTCGCTCCTGCCAAGTCACCCGTTGAATGTACTGTGCTGCTGCCAGCCCGGGACTGGGACAGTAATTGGCATTCCCTGAAATGCCACAGGATGTGCACACCTAACTCTGACCCTTCCTGCACCCTTTCCCAAGGCCCCACTGGGAGTGGTTGGCAACGATAGAACATGGGCCTCCCCTTGCCAATGTGATTCGACTGCCATGTGCATAGCAGCAGTCAGGGGGCAAAGGTGGAAAGGGGAGGGCTGAGCAGAGCCATGGTGCCAGTGGGTGGAGGGCGAGCTGCTGAGAACCCATCCCAGGAAGGCAGCCAGAGGTGGGACTGCTCTTGAGTCCGGACGCCTAGCTCCCGGAGCACGTACCATCGTCTAATTGGCCTTCACTTACAAACACAAGTTTAAATTACGGAGAATTTTAAGACAATGACCACAGGGAATTACATCCTGGGTGCAGGGTCCTTCTGCATCTAAGGCCTTGTGTGACTTGGGTGCATGTCTACAAAGCCCATCTATAGACCTTATTCGGATTCTACCAATTGTCTCAATAATGTCCTTTACAACAAAAGAAAACCCTGGATCCTACATTGCATTTAGTTGTCATGCCTCTTTAATCTTCCTCTTTTTCTTTAAGTTACTTAGTTCAGCAGCAGATTAATCTTCTTTCATCTGGAAAAGTTTCTCAATCTTTTTTTGTCTTTCATGACGTTAACATTTTGGACGATTAAAGGCCATCTATTTTACAGACTGTCTCTCAGTTGAGCTTATCTGATATTTCTTCACAATTAGATTCATGTTATGCGTTTCTGGCAGGAATACTATAGAAAAGATACTGTATTCTTTGTGGAGGATCATACCACCAGGCACATGCTGTTGATTTGTTTTGTTACTGATGGTGTTAACTTCGATTACTTGAGTGAGACAGTGGCTGCCTATTTTCCCATTTGCAATGAATAAGTATTTGTGGGAAGAATGATTATTTAATGGTTGCTAGATGATGTTTTCCTTTTATTATTTTCTTTTATTTATTTATATTTTTTGTAGAGACGGTCTTGTCATATTGCTCAGGCTTGTCTTGAACTCCCGGCCTCAAGAGTTCCTCCCACCTCGGCATCTCAAAGTGCTAGGATTACACATGTGAACCATCATGCCCAGCTGTTAAATGATAATTTTCTAATTCTATCCTTGACCCCTTGTCTACCTTTATTGAGCCCTTTTTGGCTTCCTATCCTTGCCTACAATGTGACATTTTGGTGTTGTGTTCCATCTACTCTTCTGAGCCTGTGGACACGATGCGGGTAGGGGAGGTTTGGGGCTCTGATCTCTGAGGTTTGCGTTAAATGTCTTAAGCCGGGGTTTACTCCATTAGTTAGTGGAGTGTCTTACACCTGAGAGGGCGTTAAGCTTCACTTTCCCACCATCCTTCTTTCTCTCCTTCCCTCCTTCCATAATTCAGAGATTGTGAGAATCATGGCTGTGACTCATAGCTTAACACTTTAACTCTAAAAAAGAAATCCCAGGTCGCTCTTTTCCTCCATGGTATCATGTCTACAAAACTAATCTACAAGTACTTGTTGAGTACTTATTCTGTGCATGCCAGTTTGCTTGGCTTACTGTAGAGAAGAAATGTGTAAGGCAAAGTCACTGCTTTCAAGAACCCACAAGCTGTAAACATGAAGAGTAGAAGCAGGCAGGCCTGGAATATCTCTATGTAGTCTACATGGAGAGGTCCAGGGGATTTTATGGGATGGGGAGGTAAATAGGTCATGGCAGAGCTGAGCTTTAATGATAGCAAACTGATTAAAAGCATTGGCTCTAGAATTAGACTTTGATTCAAACACCATCTTCATTCCTTCCTAATTTGTTATACTGGGCAAGTAATTTATCTTTCTGACCCTCAACTTTTTCATTTGTAAGATACAGTTATTAATAGAATCTTCCTCTCAGGGCTGTTGGGAATATTAAATGAGATAATGTATGCAAAGCACTTAGGTTGGTTCCTGACATATCCTAAGTGTTTCATAAACAGTACTTATTAAAATCTTAAAGGAAGGTATTATGTATCAAAAGCTTTTCAAATGCATGTCTGCTGTTGACCCGGAAATTCCACTTAGAATCTATCATGAGTAAACAACCAAAAATGCCCATAGTGATTACTTACTATATCGAGAAAACTTCAACAACCTTTAACATTTAACATTAACATGTAACCATTGAAGCTTGTTTAAATAAATGATGATCTCTTCATGCAAGTAAACCTCTACACATATTAGCAATTATGTTATAGAATATTTAACGATAGAAGAAAATCTTTACCTAATATTGTCAACTGGTAAAAGAGGCTATAAATAAACTGTTCTCTATCCCATATATTTCTTTCATTCTTCCCAGAAACATTTTTAAAGGACTTGAGGAGTTTGCCACTGCCCCAAGGGGCATTTGGAAGGTTCTTCTTTAGCAAGTGTGATTTTAAAAATTTAATGGGACCTCAATATTATGTCAGGAGGGTTATTCCCAGCGCCCACGTAGCATATCTGGCACACACTAGCCTCTGGTACACTTTGAGAGAGTTAAGTTTATCTGTTTGTCTTTGCATGCCAGCAACTTTTACATCACAACAGCTCTCAGAATCCAGACATGGTGATGTAGAACTACTGGGTATTTGTACTGATAGGGACCAGGCACTATGAGCCTTGAGCTTCACCTGTGAATAAATCTCAGGGAAGACAGAGAGGAGAGGGGAGAGACCGAAGAATTGAGATTTTCTCCCCAGTGTGGCCTTCTTATTGATTTAAAGAGAAGAGACATGAAACTGTAAAACTCTTTTTGAAACAAAGCAGTGTGTTTTTATTAGTTCTTATTTTTTTGCTTTGAATTCTCAATGCCACTACCTTTGTCCAAGCTTACAATCCATCATAACCAGATGATGGTAAAGCTGCCCACGCTGTTTCTCTAAACAAATCTTCCCAATTCTAGAACTGAGACTTTTTTTTTTTTTTTTTTTTTTTTTTTTGAGACAGAGTCTCACTTTGTCTCTCAGGCTAGAGTGCAGTGGCCCGAATTTGGCTCACTGCAACCTCTGCTTCCGGGTTTAAGTGACTCTCATGCCTCAACCACCCAAGTAGCTGGCATTACAGGTGTGCACCACCACACCTGGCTAACTATTTTGTATTTTTAGTAGGTTTCACCATGTTGGCCAGGCTGGTCTTGAACTCTTGGCCTCAGGTGATCCTCCCACCTTTGCCTCCCAAAGTGCTGAGATTACAGGTGTGAGCCACCACTCTCAGCCAAGAACTGAGACTTTAAGCTCTCACTGCATTTGACTCTGGGCAAGTTGCTCCTGATGGTAGTCAGACTTCTAAGATGACTTCAATGACCTCCACTTCCTGGTTTTCATGCCTTTGTGTGTTCTCCTCCTTGAGTGTGGACTGCACCTTGTGATTTGATTCTAATGAGTAGTGATGTCATGGAAAGTGTTGTGATGTCACTTCTGAGATTAGGTTACAAAAGACTATGACCACAATAACTTATTGTATATTTCAAAATAGCTAGAAGAGAAACTTTGGAATGTTCCCAACACAAAGAAATGATAACTGCCTTGGGTGATGGATATACCAATTATTCTGATTTGATTATTATACATTGTGTGCATGTGTCAAAATATCACATGCCCCCCATAAATATGTATAACAGTTATGTATCAATAAAAAAGGCTGGCTGGGCTTGGTGGCTTACACCTGTAATCCCAGCACTTTGTGATGCTGAGGTGGGAGGATCACCTGAGGTCAGGAGTTCGAGATGAGCCTGATTAGCATGGGGAAACCCTGCCTCTACTAAAAATACAAAAATTAGCCAGGCGTGGTGGCACACGCCTGTAATCCCAGGTACTTGGGAGGCTGAGGCAGGAGAATTGCTTGAATCTGGAAGGTGGAGGTTGCAGGGAACTGAGATTGCACGACTGCACTTTAGTCTGGGTGACAGAGTGAGTGAGACTCCATCTAAAGACAAAAGACTATGACTTCTACCTTCTATTCACTCTCTCTGGAGCTTCTTGCTTGCTCACTCTGATAAAGCAATCTATAGGTTATAAGCTGTTCTCTGAAAGGACCCACTGACCAATGAACTGGAAGTGACCTGCAAGCAACTGAATCCTGCCAGCAACCATGTAAGTGGGCTTGGAAGTGCATCCTTCCCTAGTTGAGCCCCAGCCAGCCAACAATTAGACTTCATCCTTGTAGAAGACCCTGATCCACAGGACTAGCTCTGTAGTCCTTGTGTCCTGCCTCTTCCCTCACCCGCCGTGAGAGTTCCCCTGAATTCCTGCCCTGGTAGTACAGAATAGTGTGTCCGGTCTGCCCCCACTGGAACAGAACTGCTTTCTCTTTGGGAGTTTGTTTCCTCACAGAATCACAGGATGTTATTTTCAAAGGGTGTCTGTGCTTGTGTTTAACCTTGTGCTATTTTGTAATAATGAACCACTGGAAACCAAGTAAAACTAAGTAAATTACAATGCTTGGTAGATCAGGATATTATGTAGCCATTAAAAATGGCACCAGAGAATATTCACCTACCTGGGAAAATGTTTATAATATAATGCTAAGTAAAACTCTTGGTAGAAAAAAATACCCTGGTAGAAAATAGTGAAAATAGTACACACTCTCTCTCCCTCCTTCTCTCTCTCTCTCTACATATATATATATATACACACACACACATATATACACACTATATATAGAGTATATACTCTATTGTATATGAGTACTATTTTCACTATTTTCATATATATAAATTTATAAATAACATATAAATTTACACAAAAATAAATGGTATTATTTACTATATATAAAGTATATATACTTTATATACATATATAAAGTAATTAAAGGCATATGGAGAGGAATATTACTTTGAGATGCTAATTGGAGCTTTATTCCTGTAGATCTACTTCTCTTTGATCTTTCCCTCACTCCTGGCACCTGGGCATTCTACTTCATGCCTGGGGAGGAGACAGGACAGCATTACACAGCTCACAGAACATTTAAATTCTTGGCTTGTAGAGTTCAAAACAGAAGGTTCAGATATAAGACAAAGGGCTTGTTTGGAGATAACTGAGCAATTAAGGGTATCAGGGATCTTAGAGATCATTAGACCATGGGAGCTAGAACCTTAATTTTGGGAAGAAAGTGTTTTAATTACATCAGAGTGAATGCAGATCACGAGATGAAAGAATGTATGAAAAACCAGAATCAGGTTTTAACAACCCCTGCTTTCTTTCTGTTTCCTCCCCCTGCCCCCCGCCCCGCCCCAGTAGATGTATAAAATTCTCCCCATTGGAGGTTTAAGGAAGAGAGTTAGAAGGGAACGTAACTTAAGGAAATGGATGGTGGTTTGGGATCCTGAGAAGGGGGTTCTTAGGCCAAGTCCCTTAGGCCGATAGGGTACCAGGTATATTTGGGAATCAAGAGAAATGACCACAGCCAGGGTATACTTCCACAACTAGGAAGTATGAATTGAGGAAAACTACTAGTTAGAACTGAGAACCCTTGCAGGGTAGATCAGAAACTAGAACATGGGAGGTCTATGTATGGGTTTTTAGAGAGTCCCTTTGAGTTTCCTATAGCCCTAGATGGTATAGAGCAGTGAGGTATTTTTTGAGCTCTATGGGGCATATAAGTCACTGAGTGAGCTCTCATCAAATGAGGAGGATGCAACAGTTACCTGCCAGAAAAACATCCGGCAGGAATAAAACAGTGTGTATATATGATAGTGACCAAGAATCAAGCACACTTCCCATTGGATGCCTTGGAATTAAGCCAGTGCACTGGAATGTAGAAGAAACCCTTAGGGGTATGTGGTGGTCAAACTAATGAAATCACAGAAATTAATTTCCATTATCTGGTTAAATGGAAGATCAAAATGAAAATTCAGGCCAATTACAATTTTTTTTTTTTTTTTTTTTTTTTTTGAGACAGAGCTTCACTCTTGTTTCCCAGGCTGGAGTGCAATGGCGTGATCTCCACTCAACCTCCACCTCCCAGGTTCAAGTGATTCTCCTGCCTCAGCCTCCCGAGTAGCTGGGATTACCGGCATGTGCCACTATGCCCTGATAATTTTGTATTTTTAGTAGAGACGAGGTTTCTCCATGTTAGTCAGGCTGGTCTCGAACTCCCGACCGCAGGTGATGCACCCACCTCGGCCTCCCAAAGTGCTGGGATCACAGGCATGAGCCACGGTGCCTGGCTGCCAGTTACAATTTTTTATTTTTTAATTTTCCTTTAGCTCTAGGGTACATGTGCACAACGTGCAGGTTTGTTACGTATGTACACATGTGCCATGTTGGTGTGCTACACCCATTAACTCGTCGTTTACATTAAGTATATCTCCTATGCTATCCATCCCCCCTCCCGCCACCCCATGACAGGCCCCAGCGTGTGATGTTCTCCTTCCTGTGTCCAAGTGTTCTCATTGTTCAATTCCCACCTATGAGTGAGAAATGCGGTGTTTGATTTTTTTGTCCTTGTGATAGTTTGCTGAGAATGATGGTTTCCAGCTTCATCCATGTCCCTACAAAGGACATTAATTCATCCTTTTTTATGGCTGCATAGTATTCCATGGTGTATATGTGCCACATTTTCTTAATCCAGTCTATCATTGATGGACATTTGGGTTGGTTCCAAGTCTTTGCTATTGTGAATAGTGCCACAGTAAACATATATGTGCATGTGTCTTTATAGCAGCGTGATTTATAATCCTTTGGGTATATACCCAGTAATGGGATCACTGGATCAAATGGTATTTCTAGTTCTAGATCCTTGAGGAATCACCAGACTGTCTTCCACAATGCTTGAACTAGTTTACAGTCCCACCAACGGTGTAAAAGTGTTCCTATTTCTCCACATCCTCTCCAGCACCTGTTTCCCGACTTTTTAATGCTCGCCATTCTAAGTGGCATGAGATGGTATCTCATTGTGGTTTTGATTTGCATTTCTCTAATGGCCAGTGATGATGAGTATTTTTTCATGTGTCTGTTGGCTGCATGAATGTCTTCTTTTGAGAAGTGTCTGTTCATATCCTTTGCCCACTTTTTGATGGGGTTGTTTGCTTTTTTCTTGTAAATTTGTTTGAGTTCTTTGTAGATTCTGGATATTAGCCTTTTGTCAGATGAGTAGATTGCAAAATTTTTTTCCCATTCTGTAGGTTGCCTGTTCACTCTGATGGTAGTTTCTTTTGTATGCAGAAGCTCTTTAGTTTAATTAGATCCCATTTGTCAATTTTGGCTTTTGTTGCCATTGCTTTTGGTGTTTTAGACATGAAGTCCTTGCCTATGCCTATGTCCTGAATGGTATTGCCTAGGTTTTCTTCTAGGGTTTTTATGGTTTTAGGTCTAACATTTAAGTCTCTAATCCATCTTGAATTGATTTTTGTATAAGGTGTAAGGAAGGGATCCAGTTTCAGCTTTCTACATATGGCTAGCCAGTTTCCCCAGCACCATTTATTAAATAGGAAATCCTTTCCCCATTTCTTGTTTTTGTCAGCTTTGTCAAAGATCAGATGTTTGTAGATGTGTGGTATTATTTCCGAGGGCTCTGTTCTGTTCCATTGGTCTATATCTCTGTTTTGGTACCAGTACTACGCTGTTTTGGTTACTGTAGCCTTGTAGTATAGTTTGAAGTCAGCATGATGCCTCCAGCTTTCTTCTTTTGGATTAGGATTGTCTTGGCAATGTGGGGATATGAACTTTTGTTCCATATGAACTTTAAAGTATTTTTTCCAATTCTGTGAAGAAAGTCATTGGTAGCTTGATGGGGATGGCATTGAATCTATAAATTACCTTGAGCATTATGGCCATTTTCATGATATTGATTCTTCATATCCATGAGCATGGAATGTTCTTCCATTTGTTTTTGTCCTCTTTTATTTCGTTGAGCAGTGGTTTGTAGTTCTCCTTGAAGAGATCCTTCACATCCCTTGTTAGTTGGATTCCTAGGTATTTTATTCTCTTTGAAGTAATTGTGAATGAGAGTTCACTCATGATTTGGCTCTGTGTTTGTCTGTTATTGGTGTATAAGAATGCTTGTGATTCTTGCACATTGACTTTGTATCCTGAGACTTTGCTAAAGTTGCTTATCAACTTAAGGAGATTTTGGGCTGAGATGATGGGGTTTTCTAAATATACAATCATGTCATCCATGTCATCTGCAAACAGGGACCAATTACCATTTTTTAGAAGACATTTTGAGCATATCTGAGTTTGTAGTAGAGTTTCATTCTTACTACAAATTGCACTTCACTGCCAGGTACTCAATGCTCTTTGACCTCCAGACTTTCACCACCTCCATCACAATTATAAAAATTTTCTCAACAGTTGTTGGGTCTTTGCATCACTCCCTCCAGATCCAAAGTCCAGGGTAGGAGCAACTGACTGGCTAAGTTCATGTCACACAGTCGCACTCAAGCAGCCAGTCAAAAGAAAGAAGTAGTATCTGGACTCTTTGGTTTCCATAGAGGAGAGGAACTCAGCTGAGAACCATCAGCTACCAAACTCCCAGGTGGGGTAATAGGCACTTCATTCCTGAAGGGAAATAGGGGTGCTGTCCACAGCACCTGCCAGAAATCTTTGGGAAGGAACCTGAGGCAAGTTCAGTAGTCTGCCCTTATCCATGGGGCATGTGTTCTGAGACCCTCAATGGATACCTGAAACCACGAATAGTATTGAACCCTATATATACTATGTTGTTCTCCTATACATATATAGTTATAATAAAGTTTAATTTATAAATTAGGCATAGTAAGAGATTAACAACAATAATAACAAAACAGAACAATTATAACAATACTCTAGCATCACTTATCTTGCATTTTGTGGGCGTTAAGTAAAATAAGGGTTACTTGAACACAAACACTACAATACTGTGACAGCCGATCTGACAACTGAGTTGGTTTCTAAATGACTAATGGGCAGGTAATGTGTGCAGGGTGGATACACTGGACAAAGGGATGATTCACATTGTGAGCAGGATGGCACAAGATTTCACCCCAATAACAATGTGCAATCTAAAACTTATGAATTGTTTATTTCTGGAATTTTCCATTTAATATTTTTGGGCCTAGGGTAACTGAAACCACAGACAGTGAAACTACAAATATGGGGGAACTACTGTACTCATAGGGATTTTGGCTTTTGCTCTGAGTTAGATGAAAAGTCAATGAAGGATTGTTAGTAGTGGAGTATCAGGACATAAAGAATCTTTCTGGCTGTTCTTTCAAGAATAAACTGTAGAGAGCAAGGACTGAAGCCCTGAGACCAGTTGGGAGGCTATTTCCATTTTAAAAAATGGATGATAGATGGACCACTAAAGGGTGGGTGAACAGCAGATAAGTGTTGTACGAGCGTATGGACTAACTTGTCTATCTCTGCCTGTGCTGAAGGTGTGTCTTGTCTGGAGTTGTTGAGTATTGATAGAATGATGCAATTTTAGTCACGAGACTGTCACCAGGCCCCTTGAGATTTCAGCACCCCAGCATTTTTAGTGACTAAAATAATGAAAATGTTTTGCACTTGCTTTTTGCCCAATATTCCTTGTTCCCACAACAAAATTATTTGTTGCAAACAAACAGTTGCTGATGTCCTGTTTCTTTGTTAAATGGGGAGATAATTTCAGGGTCACGAAAAGGTTTGCAGGAAGAAATGAAGGCCTTTAAGGATATTGTTACTAGCTGCTGACTCCCAGAGGTCTAGTTGTTCCAGGTGTTACCTGAGATGGAAGAAACACAGTCTTTTCCCCTTGGTTCCCTGAAACTTCCCCTCCTCTACTCCCCAGCCACATTAAAAGCCCACTTTGTTGTTGTTGTTGTTGTTGTTGTTAAAGTGGAGTTGAGAGTTCCTACCTTCTGCCTTATTGCTTTGGTTACACTGAATAAACCTTTCTCCATCTCCAAACACCTATGCATCAATGTTGGCATCAGCTGCCCATTGGGTACACAAGCCTGAATCTGGGGTTCTATGACAATTCTGGCGACCATGGAAGAACCTTGTGCCCATGGCCGGGCAGTCCCAGCCAGGATCTGCATGCACAGGGAGTCCCCAAAGCTGCCCAGGCACCTTGCCTGGGGAACACCCCTCACTGGTTCTTTTCCTGCCAGTGGTGACCACTTTTGGTGCAATGATCGCTTGGAGTGAAGACATGTACCTGACTTTGGTGTACTTTTGGATTTACATTTCCTGGGTGAGTCACCATGACCTTTGTGACAATTCTCACTGGATAGTGATCTGGATAGCACCCCACTTGACCCCAGCTTCATTGCACAGGAAGGACAATGGATAGGCCCAGTCTTACCCGAGTGTGGCAACTGTCTAACAGATCCAGGGGTAGGGAATGTGGCTTTAATGACTGCCTCAACTACTGACACTGTGCCTTGTGTTCCTGAGGGATATGTTTCTTTTCCCTTCCCTTCTCTTCCCTTCCCTTCTCTTCCCTTCCCTTCCTTCCCTTCCCTTCCCTTCCCCTCCCCTCCCCTCCCCTCCCCTCCCCTCTCCTCTCCTCTCCTCTCCTCTCCTCTCCTCTCCTCTCCTTTCCTTTCCTTTCCTTTCTTTTTGAGACAGAGTTTCCCTGTGTTACCCAGGCTGAAGTGCAGTGGCACTGTCTCAGTTCACTGTAACCTCCCCCTCCCGGTTTCAAGCAATTCTCATGCCTCAGCCTCCTGAGTAGCTGGGATTACAGGCATTCACCACCATAGCCAGCTAATTTTTGTATTTTTAGTAGAGCCATGGTTTTGCTGTGTTGGCCAGGCTGGTCTTGAACTCCTGACCACTCACCTTGGCCTCCCAAAGTGCTGGAATTACAGATGTGAGCCACCATACCCGGCCTGCTCCTGAGGGATATGTTTCTATCTGCAGTCAGGAAAACCAACCCTGGGCCTGTAGGTGCATTAGGAGAGGAGATCATGGACAATGTTTATTAGGATACTCAGTGACATCTTTCTTGGTACACAATGAAAGTGTTACCAAACACTGGACAAATTCCGTAAAACTGTTGCCCAGAGACTCCCAAGGAATTCTGGAAGGAGATTCTGTCTGTCGGGGACAGGGTGGTCTCTGAAGCAGATTTGCCAGGATTCCTGATGACACAGGGTACTTCTTCAGATATGCTTTGCTCTCATGGTGAGGAGTGGCTGCTCATCACCACATGCTTAGAAATGTGTCTGTTACTTTAAGGATTAGAGCTAATGAAACGTGCTGCTATCACAGCACAGCAAGTCTTTGCATTCTCTAGCTAAAGTTGTAAGTTGTTTAGATAATGGGATCACATTAGATTACCTGCTGGCTGAACAAGGCCAACTCCTCCTGTTTCACTTATATTAACACCTCAGCTGAAGTTGAAACGCATGTAAATACAGTAAGAGAGCAAACTTCATGGTGGCAACAGATAAAAGAAGATTAACTAGGATTAGGTGATTGGTATTCTGGATTGTTTTCTTGGATCTCACAAGGGATCCAATCTATATTTTCTGGTATCATTACATTTGGCTCATCTATCTATCTTATCGTTATTGTAACTCATGTTTTCATTAATGTCATCATCAAATATAGATTTAGATGCTGTTCCAAGACTATAATAGGTAACAGCACCCAGATAATGGAATTGCAGTATGCAGGATATGGGCCTGGCCCCTGGAAATACTTTCAACTTCAGGTGGATAGGTGCCACTCTTTAGTTTCCACACCTTCGCCCCTTTTTAGCAGAAAGTAGCCAGAAAAGAATGACACCCCTTTTCCTACATAAGTGAGGAATGGAAAAAGGCAGTGGGGATTTGTAACAGGACCCATTGAGATCTCAGCATCGAAGCATTTTTAGTGACTGAAATAATGAAAATTCTGATCAGGCCCTTGTGTTTGCTTGCACTTGCTTTTTGCCCAATATTCCTTGTTCCCACAACGTAATTATAAACTGCTGATGTACTGTTTCTCTGTCAAGCAGGGGGAGTTAACTTCAGGGTCACAAAAAAAGTATCCGAGAAGAAATAAATGTCTTCAAGGATGTTGTGACAAGCTGCTGACTCCTAGAAGTCTGGTTGTCTCAGGTGTTATCTGAGAGTGAAGAAACACAGACTTTTCCCCTTAGTTCCCTGAAACTCCCCCTCTCCTACTCTGTAGCCACATAACTCTCTGCTTCTTTTTCTTAAGGTAAATCGGAGAGATCTTGCCCTCCTGCCTTCTTGCTTTGACCAAATTAGATAAACCTTTCTCTATTTCCAAGCACCTGTGTGTCAGTGTTGGCATCAGCTGTACACTGGGTACACAAGCCTGAATTTAGGGTTCTATGACAAGATGGGGTGGTTAATGCAGACACAATTGAATTATAGAGACAATGATCACATTTTCTGAATCTCAAGGCCAGATAGTTCTGGTGTTTCATGAGTAGGAGACAGAGCTTAAAGCCAGTGATTTAGGTGTTGAGCAATTCAGGAATTTCTAGGACATTTTGGTAAGACAAAATATCTGATTGGTGTTAGCCATGGAGAATGCTCCCTCTTGTGAAATATTGAGAAGGGAAGAGGGAGTGGGGGTGGGTGGAATGGAGCCCAGGGGCTAGGAATGAGGCAATCTCTCTTTTGTGGAAGTCCTCAGTAGGTTGGAGTGACTGCTGCTTTCCAACCTGGAAAAAGAAGACAGCGGCCATGGGAGACATTTAGGATTTTGTCTCAGACTCTTCCCAGAGATGATCCAGGAATCCTGCTTCCTGGTGTCCTCCACAAAAGGGAGATGTGTTTGTTGCCTTGGCAGCATAACTTGGTGTTTTAAAATTTTTCTGATAAAACCTTTAACTGGAAATCAGCCCCATGGGGGAAATTCTGAGATCCGTGACAGAGTGAAACATAGCCATTATACCAGGGACTTTGCAAATGTACTGACAAGAGCTCAATGACCAGCTCTGCCATTTTCCAGCTGTGTGGCCCTGGAAACATTACTGCTCTGTTTTATCCTTGTTTCCTCATCTACCACTGCTTCCTAAACTTGAGTGTGCCCACAAATCACCCAGGAATCTTGTTACAAGGCTGGTCATGAGATTCCGCATTTCTAACAAGTTCTCAGGTGACCTGGAAGCTGCCTGTTCCTGGAGCATGCTTTGAGTAGTTATCTGATTTTTAGGGTTACCCTGAGGTTTATGTGTATTATTTATGAAGAGCTCAGCATGGGGCCTGGCATAATGGCTAAAGTTATTGTTCCTTGGGCAATGGGAAGCAGCTGACTTGGACTTTGGGGGAGGACGCTGAATCAGAGTAGTAAATAAGGTGCCCACATGAATGCTCCTTCTTCAATTCTGCCCTCCATCCCGGAGGAAGTCTGGAAAAATTATGGATTAGGGGGATTACAATGCAATGGAAGAGACCTTTTGGTGAGACCAAGGATGCCTCTGTTTCATTCCCACCCTGTGATCTTAAAGAAGTCCCTCCCCATCTGTGGACCCTCTTGAAATAAATGAATGAGATGATTCCTGTGTTTTTCTCCTCTCCCTCCAAGTTGTTGTAATTGGTGTTGCTTAAGGCAAACCAAAAAACTCTAGAACCAGGGCTCTTCACTCCTCTCCCCGTGTAACCCTTGGCGGGAAGACGTAGTTTAGCCTTAGTAGATAACAGCTTTCATAAAAATTCATTTTTTTTTTTTTCAAATCGAGTCTCACTCTGTCACCAAGCTGGAGTGCAATGGCATGATCTCGGCTCACTGCAATCTCTGCCTCCTGGGTCCAAGCGATTCTCCTGCCTCAGCCTCCCGAGTAGCTGGGACTATGTAGTGTAGTAGCGTGAGCCACCACACCCAGCTAATTCTTGTACTTTTAGTAGAGATGGGGTTTCACCATGTTGGCCAGGATGGTCTCGATCTCTTGACCTCGTGATCCACCCGCCTCACTCAGCCTCTCAAAGTACTGGGATTACAGGTGTGAGCCACCATGCCCGGCCCACTACTTTTTTCTTTTTTAATTAAAATGTCCTTAACATCTTCAGTTTCTCCCCAATTCCCCTTTCTTCCCTGGTTTCTGTTGTTTCCTTGTTTCTTATTTCACAAGACTAGAAATCCCCTCCTTGTCCAATATAGGCCCTTCCAATATCGTACCCAAATTTCCAAATCCACCCCTTTCTCCTTCAAAACCTTTATCTCCCAGTGGGTTAAGCAGTACTTCATACTAAGGTGTGAATGACTGCTCTAAATTTCCCCAGTGTATTTGTAAGCATGTGTATGTTTTAAAAAGGAGGTCTTGAGATTTTAAACTTGATTGCAACATTTATAGAATTTCGGGTACAGAGATGAAGCATTTTTAGGAGCACATCAGGGAGAATAAATGTAGGGTTAGAGGAATGAATCTCTTGTTCACACACACACAAAAAAATACCTTCTGTGGCCCTCAGATCAATCCCGAATCCATGGAGGGCTGTGTTCTTGTTAGAAAATCAGGTGAACTTGCACATTTTCTCACATTTTTCTTTCCTCGAAAAGTTGTTGCTGTTGCCTCTGCAGCCTCCATAAGCAAATAACTCACATTCACCAGTTTCAAAGTTGAAAAACCATCGCATCATGTAGACTTGGCAAGGGCCCTTTTCCATAGGAAAAGAGCATACATTTGGGAGGAGATCCTTGATAGTGTCTGAAGAGAGAAAGTGGTTGAAGGAGACCAAACCCATCACCTTCCCCTTGTTTGCCTCATATGCCAGGGGCTCTGACAGCCCTGGGCACAATTGTGAGGTCATCCACAATGACTGTGCTCTGTACCTCTTTCTGCCCAGCCATGGTCTGATCTGTTTACACAGAAGTTAACATTTTCACTTCTGAGAGTAGCCCAATGTGGTGAGAATCACAGGCTTGAGAACCCAATTCAAGTGGATTGAGATTGTAGTGAAACCACTTGCTGCTGTGTGATATTGTATAAACCTAACTTCTTCATGTCTCCATTTCTTCATTTGTAAAATCAAGGAGTTGAACCCCATCATCTCTGAGTGCCCTTCCAGATCTGATTTTATAGGATTTGATAACAAAGATCCTCAGGTTCCTACCTCCTGTCTCATAATCAATTCTAGAATCGATACCCGTGACAGAAGGAGGACAGACTTTGAATCTGAGAGCAAGATTGAATCTCAGAGGGTTCAAACTTGTCTCAATTATCTTCTAGCTATGTGATCTTGGACAAATGACTTATCTCATTGACATTCAATTTCCTTCATTGCAAAAATGCAGGTATAATATCCACATTTTTGGTTTATTGAAGGCTTAGAGATTACCGGTGAAAAGCATTGATAAATAGAAAATAAATCAGTAAATAGTAGCTGCTCTTAATCATTCTATTGCTTAACCAATAAGACTCTTGAGAAAAGGGACCTCATTGTACTCATTTCTGCAGCCTTAGTGCCTAACACAGGCCTAGTTCTCAGTTCTTAGCAAATATTTGTTAATAGAACACCACCACCACCACCACCGCCGCCGCCGCCGCCACCACCGCCGCCGCCGCCGCCACCACCATCACCGCCGCCGCCGCCGCCACCACCACCACCGCCGCCGCCGCCGCCACCACCACCACCGCTACCCACCACCGCCGCCACCACCACCGCCACCACCACCGCCGCCACCACCGCCACCGCCGCCACCACCGCCACCGCCGCCACCGCCGCCACCACCACCACTACCACCACCACCACCACCGCCACCACCACCACTACCACCACTACCACCACCACCACTGAGCTCCTCTGGAGCAGGATTAAAAGTTTCTTTGTGTCCTCCTTTTATGTTTCTGTCACTATGTGGGCAGTTTTACTCTTCGTGGTAGCTAGTAGAACTTCCAACATTACGTAAGGAAACTAAGGCCAGAGAAATGAAGTACCTGTCCTAATGTCAGGCTAGGAAGCAATAGGACCAAGACTCAAACCCAGCATGGTTCGACTGCAAAGGCTTGCAGGTTCTCCATCCATCTTGGTTGTTGTAAAATGAGTGAATGGACGGATGAATGATCACACCTATGGTGGAACTTCAGGCAGCAACCTAGGACTTGGAAAGGTTCAGGCTCTGTCTCATCCTCCTACCTGCAAGGCTGACGCTAAGGGTGAAGGAGAATGGGAAGGAGACAGAATAGCTTATCCAATCAAGGTGGGAGGTGGAGGGGCATGTTCTTAAGACATCCTAGTTGCAGCAGCATCGGCTTTTAGACCCTTACGGGTGGCTCTGTAGGGGCTGGAGTCCCATCTGCTCTTAATTTTCTCAGTCTTGCTTCTCTGCTCTTCCATTCCATTAAACCAAAGGAAAATCACTTGACTTGTTTCTTTTTTATGTAAAGTAGATAATGACACCGTGTGTGTGTGTTTTGAGTGTGACAGAAGCTGTTCTAAGTGCTTTACAAGAACCTATTAAGAGCTAAGTTATACTGAGAGCTTGACATACATCAGACTATTTGACATACATCAGACTATTTGACATACATCAGACTATTTGACATATATCAGAAAAGGTGGTTAACCTTGTTTTTAGAAGAAGAAACTGATGCTCAGAGAAGCTATAAATGATGTTCCTGAGGCACAGAGTTTGTAAGCAGAGGAGCCAGGACCAGAACCCAGGTGTGTCTGACTCCAGGTATGCTCATCCTGTAAACTACTACATTCTTCTTACTTAAGGCAGATGTTTTCAAACTCAAGTATGCATCAGAATTTATCTGGAAGGCTTGTTAGAGAGACGCACCTCCACAGTTTCTGATCAGGTGGGACTAGGAACTAGTATGTTTCTAGTTGATGCTGCTGCTGCTACTGCTGTTGGACTAGGGGACAAACTCGAGAACCATAGGGTTCTCTATAGGGTTATTGGGAGATTTAGGGTTCCATTTATATCTAAGAATCTATCATTAATAGCTCCATGTACATACATGCAGAGAACTATGCTTGCATGTGCAAGGATGTTCACTGGCACATTGACAGTGATAATCTCCAGAAGGTAAGATTTCGATAATTTTTTACTTTCTTTCTTACCCTTTTGTGTATTCTAATATGCATTTTTATACAGGGAATCCTACTGGCTGCTTAAAAATCTTGCAAACTGCTGCCTACCATCTCCATTTCCAGCAGATTATCTTAGCTATAACTGCACTTCATCTCCCCACTTCCATTTGCAGATTCCAAGCTTCCACAGAGAAAGTGGTCCAGGAAGGAGCCGTTTCTGACAAGTGCATCCAACTTGGCTAAGTTCCTCACTCTCAAATTCTGATTCTGATCTCCTTTTCCCAACCTCTCCTTGCCTGCCACCAACCCCACCCCAGATGTTGAAGGCCCCTTTTTCTGCTTTACTTATTTTATTTTCTATAGCACTTTGATCATCTATCATGTGTATTAGGTATTATATGTCTCTCTCCCATTAGCATCTTAATTTCACAAAGGCAGGGTCTTAGGTGCCTTGCTTTAACCCCAGCACCTAGGACAGTGCCTGGCACATACTATGTGCCCAACATATATCTGATGAAGTGACTTGAACTGAATTGACTCTCAATCCAGTAAGGTAAGAAATGGGTTCTGTTGGTGCTGCACCACCTCCCCCACCACTACCCACCCCAAGCCTGATTCCCAGTCTACTCTTTGAGATCCCATATTTTATACCAACCTTGTGATAGTTCTGATCGAAGCTCTAGGCAGAGAGTGAGAATCAGGAGAAATGAGAGAGAGGCCTGAAGCTGCATGGTGCCACTCAGCCAGTGGCTCAGCCTGGGGTTGCCATTTTAGGGAGAAAAGGGACCAAGGGGAGGAGCCTGGCCCCACATCCAGCTCATTCACCCTTAACTCAGGCTTTTCATGGGGCTGAGCTGCCTCAGGAACAGAGTGTTCATCCAAAGCACAGCTTCACCTCTCTCCTCCTGGCCTTATCTGATCTGGCCAACCGGGCTCCTTTAGTACCACTTCAGTGTGGAAGCCCTTTTCACAATACTAAAAAGACAGCAGCCATTTTTTAGTACCTTTTATTTTCTAGGCACCATGCAAAAATAGTTTTCACACATTGCTTCCCTTAAGTCTCTACAAGAATCCCACAACACTTAAAACTCCCATTTTGTAGATAAGAGGAGGTTATGCTACTTTGACTACTGTTACATTTACAGCAAGTTTCAGAGACAGGACTGAGACCTGGGTCTGTCTGCTTCAATGCTCTCATTATCACTCATTCATTCAACAAACATTCATCAAGTACCCACACTGCACCAGGCAAAGTATTAGATGCTGCCTCCATCCTATCTGGGTGCTCCCAGGAAATTATGGGAACAACACACACAAACACATTGGAAGTCAGAAACAGTCACCTACTTGGAGGAGAAGCAGACTCAGTATATTTTAATAGAAATATCAAAAGCACCATGTAGAAGGAGGGCCCAGCTTTGTTTGGTTCAGAGGGTCATGCTCTCTAGAGACACACCCCAGAATCCAGTACATTCCACCTGTCTCCTTTCCTTGATACTCTAGAGATCCGTTTTCTTTTGAAAGACAAAGCCAGCATGCTTTACTGAAATTTAGTGAGCCTCAGATTTAAAATCTGAGGTTGTGATGGGTCCAGCTATTCTTTTTCAAGAAGCATTCTATCATATATTTGTCGTTATTTATTTTTAATTGAGAAATAAAAATTGTATAAAGGCAGTCCCCAATTTACAATGGTTTGACTTACAATGTTTGACTTTATGATGGTGCAAACACAATGTGCAGTCAGTAAAAACAGTACTTTGAATACCCATACAACCATTCTGTGTTCACGTTTAGTACAGTATTCAATAAATTACGTGAGATATTCAACACTTCATTATAAAAAGGGGTTTGTGTTAGATGATTTTGCCCAACTTTAGGCTAGTGTAAGTGTTCTGAGCAAGTTTAAGGTAGGTAAGGCTAAGCTATGATGTTTGGTAGGTTAAGTATATTAAATGCATTTCAACTTCTGATATCTTCAACTTAAGATAGGTTTGTTAGACTACAATCTCATCATAAGTTGAGGAACATTATATATTTATGATGTACAATATGATGTTTTGAAATACATGTGTGTGTATAGAGAGAGAGCAATTTTCTCTCTTAGCAATTTTCAAGTGTACAATATGTTATTAACTATAGTCACCATGCTGTGCAATAGGTCTTCACAACTTATTCCTTTTGTCTAACTGAAATTTTGTACCCTTTGTTGACCAGCATCTTCCCAATACTTCCCACCCCCCAGCCCCTGGTATCCACCATTCTACTTTCTGCTTCTGTGACTTCAACTTTTTAGATTCTACATGTGAGTGAGATCACCTAGTATTTGTCTTTCTGTGCCTGGTTTATTTCATGTAACCTGCAGGTTCATCCACGTTGTCACAAATGGCAGGATTTCCTTCTTTCTAAGGGCTGAGTAGTATTCCATTGTGTATACATACCACATTTTCTTTATCCATCCAGTAATAGACACTTGGGTTGATTTAAGTCAAGCTACTCTTGACCTGGGCAAGTCATTTAACCTCTTCCAGCCTCAGTTTTCTCATCTATAAATTGGGGTTAATTATGTGGCTTTAGCATAGTTCCCAGAATTGGTGCAAGTGTTCAATAAATATTCAAATGCCTCACACATTGTGAATGCACACACAGGTACATGTCTTTTGCAAGGGATGTGTGTGTGTGTGTGTGTGTGTGTGTGTGTGTGTGGCAATGATGCCTTTTTGAAAATGAGGATGCAAACTGAATCAGCAGCATACTTAGTTCCTACAGAAATGCTTTCCCCACCTTTGCATGTTAGTTGTAGCTGTTCCTTTTCTTTAAATTCCCTGGAGCCATGATACTCATTCCTTGGCCATTGCTTTCTCTAACTATAGCTTATACAATTGTTGGTCGACCCTCTCCTTATCTGTTAATCTTTACTGTTTACCCCACATTTATTTCCTTGAAGGCACCTCTGAAGCCTACATTGCAACATCTCTGTGGTACAACTTCTTTTGCACCTTGAGGGGTCCACCAGCATTATCCTTGATATCTCCTTTCTTAGCCCTCTTGGGTGATCAAATCTGTTCATCAGAAAACAAAATAATGATAGAAGGAAGAAAGGAATAGACTGTCACTTGTTGTGCCGGCAGAGGAAAGGCGGGAGTGCCTATTGATGCTCCTTGGCTGAGAACTTCCTCCAGTGTTGCCTCCTCTGGGGCAATGGATCAGAAAGTGAGAAGCTTCCTTTAAACATACTAATCAGGAGAACAAGGGAGGGAGTGATACTGCCCCCAAGAACACTTGGCAATGTCTAGAGACATTTTTGATTGGGGGCACCTACTGGCTTCTAGTATGTTGAGGCAGAGATATTGCTAAACATCCTATACTGCTCAGGACAGCCCTCACATTTGGCATCAAATGTTAATCATGCCAAGGTTAGGAAACCCTGCAGAAGAGCAATAGATATAAACACTTTTTTTAAAAAATTATAATAATATTTCCAACATTAACAGAATGATAAGGATCCAGTGCAGCGAGGGGCAGTGCCTGATGAGGTGCGTCTGTACTCATTTGACCAAACAGCCCCTGTGGGTAGGTACAACAAGATCTGGCCCTTGAAAAGCTCGTTCTATACTCAGGTTGCCCTGGGGATCTTTGGTCATGACTCAGTGAATTGGCTTTTTCTCAGAAGATCTGGGTGGCAGTGTTATTGTAATTCCAGGAAGGGGAGGGCAAGTGTAAGATTTATTAAAAACATGTTAGAGCAGCTAGAAGGCAGCCCTAGCTAGTTATCTAGCACTTATATTCATTACAGGAATCTTACTAACCCTATGTCAACCATATGTATGTGCATGTATGTGAAAAATCATTACATTATTTTTTTAAAAAATTCATACATTCAGGAGCTACATGTGCAGGTTTGTTACATGGACATATTGCACAGTGGCAAAGCCTGGGCCCAAAGAGTGAACACTGTATACCACAGGTAATATTTCAACCCTGCTCCACTTCTAATTCACTTACTTCCTTTTTTTTTGAGATGGAATCTTGCTCTGTCGTCCAGTCTGGAAGTCTGGAGTTCAGTGGTGTGATCTTGGCTCACTGCAGCTTCCGCCTCCTGGGTTCAATAGATTCTCCTGCCTCAGCCTCCTCAGTAGCCGGGATTACAGACATGCGCCACCACGCCTGGCTAATTTTTGTATTTTTAGTAGAGACAGGGTTTCACCATGTTGGCCAGGCTGATCTCAAGTGATCCGCCCAGCTCGGCCTCCCAAAGTGCTGGCATTACAGGCACGTGCCACTGGGCCCGGCCCCAATTAACTTACTTATGATTAAGACCAATTAATTTGACTGGTTTAAGGAAGGAGGAAGTAAATAAGGGTGGAATTTTGAAAGAATAAAGTTTCAACCTTCAGATTCTAACCTCCAAATGACCTTTCTCTTTTCTAGAAGTAAGAAGGGGACTAACATCTTATGAGCACCATATGTCAGGCAATTAATTTAATTCTGGGAAAATATAGTAACTTTGCACCAGTATAGCTCTAGTTCCTGCCCCTTCTTTGTGCTTTTGTTGTCATATATATTACATTTATGTCTATTACAGCAGTGTTATAATCAAGAGAAGACCACACACACACACACACACACACACACACACACACACACACCCTTATACACACATATACACACTTTATATTTACCCACATACTTACCATTTCTGGTGGTTTTCATTCCTTCCTGTGGATCCAAATTACCATCTGGTCTCATATTCTTTCAGCCTTAAGGATAAAGTCTAGTTCGAGAGAAGCATCACCTCCTCTCAGTTTTTGTTTATATGGGAAAGTCTTTATTTTGCTTATATTTTCTTTAATTCAAATTTTTGTTGAGACAATTATAAATTCACATACAGGTGTAAGAAATAATATGGTTTCCCCTAATGTTAACATTTTTAAATGTTTCCCTAGTTTCCCTAATGGTAACATATTGAAAATGGGATACACACACACACACACACACACACACACACACACACACACATATATACACACACATATATAAATTCTTCTTACTGTAAGGAATTGGCTCACATGATTATGGAGGATGATAAGTCTAAGATCTGCAGTCAGAAAGGTGGAGACCCACGAAAACCAATGGCACAGCACCAATACAAGTCCATGGGATTAAGAACTGGGAGAGCCAATTATGCAAGCTCCAGTCTGAGTCTGAGGGCCTGAGAACCAGGAGAGCCAATGGCATACGTTCCAGTTCAAGTCTGAGTGTGGAGAAAACCGGTGTTTCAACTTGAAGGCAGGTAGGCAGAAAAAATATATATTTCTTACTGCGACTTTTATTTCATTCAGGCCTGCAACAGACTGGTTAAGGCCCATCCACATTGGGGAGAGCAATCTGCTTTACTCAGTCTGCCAATTCAAATGTCAATGTCATCTGGAAACACCCTTACAGACACACCCAGAGATAATGTTTAACCATATATCTGGGCACGCTATGGCCCAGTCAAGATGATACATAAAATGAGTAATCACAAGTCCATTACTTGTCAACCTGGCACCCGTACATATCTCCTTAGGCTATACTTAATCTTAAAATAAAAACTATTACAAGGTTATAATCCCACCTAACAAGATACAATTATCCTGCAGACAATGGAAATACACCAACCCCTTCCCCAAAAAGAACATAGTTTTTGAGTGACATATACTCCTCTTGATATCTCATAGCTTAAAATTCTATGATGTAAAATGAACAATACTTAAGTACTACGGAATAAAGTCAATACATCTTATGTTGCATCATAAGGAAATAGGAGAGGGAAGAAAACAAAGATATTTGCTTAATACACACCCATATTCATAACAAAATATAGAGAAATACTCATGACAATTGCAGTTTTTGTATCTGTAATGGTCACGTGGTCATAGCTGGTATTTATAACTACTTTTCCCCGCCACCCATTCTGTATTGCCTTTGCCTTCAGCAAGCACCTCAGCTGGTCATTGTTCTTTACCTGGAGAAGTAACCCAAACCTTCATTCCTGAAGGGTTTGGGCCATTTGCTAATGGTCCTGCCTGGGTTCGGTTGTAGTTTTCCATTGGCCTTAATCAGGGCCATTTGGTAATGGTCCTGCCTGGGTTCGGTTGTAGTTTTCCATTGGCCTTAATCAAAGGGCATGGTAATATTAAGAGTTGCCCCAAGGAATCTTCTGTATTCTGGACACACTCTTCCTTTACCTCTATTGTGCAGTACTTCAATTTCCCCCTTGATAGTCTGGATCAATAACCCCAGCCAACATAGTAATATCTTTCTTTGCCTATTGATTCAGAGGCAGGAGGAGCCCAAAATAGACAGATGACAGTCTTAACTTTCAGTTCAAGGGAATCATTGTTGGTTTTCTTTGTGAAAGCATTCCTCCTTTTGGAACTAAGACTTCTAGGGAAGCATACTATACGATCATGGGAATAGGAAGCAAAAATTTTGCTAGTGGGTCACCAGGGATAATAGTGAGTAATGCCCACTCCCATTTCCACCCTTTTATTCCTGGGTACATGAATCCTGACTATGGGAGAAAGGGTACCATATATTGGAGGCTGATTCAGAGCATATACAGCCTACAGAACTTTTGCACCCCGTCTTGCAAGGTACTATCAAACCAGCTGCTTCAGGATGCTGGGAAATACAATGAGATCAGTGAATACCACGAGCACGGGCCTATTGCTGTAATTTTTTTTACTGTGACATGAGTTCCTTGATAAGAAACAACACTGTGTGAAATACTGTGACAGTGGATAAGGCACTCCATAAGTCTACAGATGGTAGTTCTGGCAGAAGTGTTCCATGCAAGGAGGGCAGATTAGTGTTCCGAGTAAGTATCTATTCTAGTAAGAACAAAACACTGACCCGTCCCTGATGGAAGTGGTCCTTATCTGTTGTCTTACCTTCCTCTTTCCCTCCCTCCCCACCCCCTTTCCCATGCCCACACCCTGCCCATCAATATTTTTTAAAAGCTCCCGAAATGATTGTAATTTTAGCGTAGGATTAAGAGGGATTCTCCTCTGACTTTCACATCTAATAATAACCCACTAGAGGAATTTTTGCCTCTCATCCTCCCGATCCTGGGCTTAGTGAGATTGGTGGTCTTAGTGCTCAAGGGAGGAATGCTTCCACAGGAAAACACTGTTGGGATTTTGCAGAATTAAGAGCAAACACTGCCCCTTGGATATTTTTGGGTTTTCACACCACTTAATCAAAAGAAAGGGGAGGGTGTCACTGTACCAGATGAGTGGTTAATCCTGATAACCAAGGGGAAATTGGGTTGCTGCTGTACAGTGGAGGTAAGGAAACTTGTCTGTATACTAGTTCTCCTGAGCAACAGAGCCAATATAAGACTGTGTGTGTGTGTGTGTGTGTGTGTGTGTGTGTGTGTGTGTGTGTGTGTGTAACTGGCTCATGCAGTTATGGAGGCTGGAGGTCAAAAACTCCCATGATCTGTCATCTGCAAACTGGAGCCCCAGGAAAGTTGGAAGTTGATGGTGTAATTTAGTCTGAGTCTAAAGATCTGAGACCAGGGGAGTCGATGGTGTGAATCTTTGTTAAAGGGCAGGAGAAGATGACATGAGATGTCCCAGTTCAAGAAATGAGGCAGAAAGATGGGACAAATTTTTCTTTCTTCTATCTTTTGCTCTATTCAGGCCTCAATGGATTGGATGATGCCTACCCACATTCAGGAGGGCCGTCTACTTTACTGAGCCCACCAATTCGAATGCTCATCTCATCCAGAAGCACCCTGACAGACAAACCCAGACATGATATTTAATCTGGATATTTTTTGGCCCAGTCAAGTTGATGCATAAGATTAACCATCACAACCTAGAACCCAAGATATTCATTGGCACCTCTTAGAACTCCTTTGTACAATAGTCTTGATCAATGACAAACTGTGGGAACCCCATAAAGGAAAGTTCATGAAGGGCTCAGACTGCACAGGAATGAAAGTTTGGATCACCTCATCAGGTGAAGCACTCCACCTAACTGGCAGAAGGTAATGGAAACATAGAAAGGATGCCGGGAGAAGGCAGTTATTGTTATCATCTTGAACTTCATGATCAGCCACACAGGTGGGGTCTGTAGTCGCTGTTTTATGTTAGTTGTTTCTTTCCTCCCTTCTTCCACAATTGAATATGAGGAATATTGGTGATGGCTAGCATTTTAGCTTTTAGGTATGTGACCATCTGATGCCTCCCACAATGATTTGGTGACCAGGGAGACTCATGCAACCCCATGCTGGGACATGGACTTTTCATGTGGACAGAACCCAAGAGTGAATGTTGAGGGATGGATATGAATTTCTTTCTTTCCCCTTTTGGACCCATTTACCCCCTCTTCTGTGCCCTGCTTTATACCTCAGAAAACCAAATGTATGGGTTGCATCAACAGTTATCTTGCTCTCTGGCTTCTGCTTGGAACTAGCCCATGGGGCACAGAAGGAGATTAGAGGAAAGACTGGGACTAAGGTTTGGGTATTTATTCCCCAGCTTCCTCTGGTTGTGTCTCCACAGTCTGCATGGATGCCTCAACTTGCTCCTTTCAGGATACCCCTTCCATATAGATCTCTGTTCCAGTAACCAGCCCTTCCCCCTTGGCCCTTCACATTAAGGTGTGTTTTATTATATGATGCATTTCCATTTATTCAACAAATATCCATTGAAGATCTCTCCTGTGTCAGACACTAGTAAGAAAAAGGCACAATGCTTTTTCCTTATAGTCTAATGTCTAGAGGGGAGAGAAACACTGAATAATGTCACAATTAAATATATACCTACAAATTATGATAAAAGCTATGACAGAGAAGTACAAGATCTGTGATGAAGAGTTGAGGTGAAGGGAATCCATACATGAGGACCAGCACACGTGAGTGCTTTGGGGGCAGTAAGGAGCTCAGTGCATTTAAGAAACTGAAATAAGACCAGCAAAGCTGACACAGTAGATGAGGGGAGAGAAGCTTGACTTGACAAGTTTTCTCAGTGAATTAGCTTTGGGGAGGGAGTTGTGGGAAAAAGAGGAGACTCCTTAGACATAAAAAATAAAGTACATTGGAGCTAAATATACTTTTGGCATCTCCATGTCCTCCTTTTACTTTACTGCTGAGTTGAAAAAACACCAAAGATGTGCTCATTTTGCTTGATGAATTAATATGCTAAAGTAGGCAGTAAAGAGGAAATCAATAGCAGGGAGAGAAAACTGAGCAAAAGGACAGCAATGATGAATCATGAATGATGCACTCTCTGCTGGCCAATACTTAGCAGAAATAGCAAATTAAGAAGGATGGGTCTTTAGAACAAAAGTTAATAGCAGAAGGAAGCAAGAATGTACAAAAGTATGATGAATCAGAGTGATGTGACCTACATTTAATAATACTTTTCAGGAATGTGATATTAAATCAGGAGTATTAGACCAGTAGTTCCCAAACTTACAAGGCATCAGAATTACCTTGGATCTTATAAAATCATGTTGCATACTTTAAATATACACAGTAAAATTTTTTTTAAAAAAGGAACATTATTTAGAATTTACAAAAAAGAATTACCTAGAGAGTTTTATTTCTTTATAAAGTTTTTTGGGAAGGCTCTAGAATCTGAATTCTTGGTGTACTGGTACTAGTGGGTTACTGCCTTAGGTGATTAGGCTAAAAAAAGAAATCCATGGCTTATCAATGATAGACAGTGTATTAAACAAGTACTGAAATGCATGCCCATTTTCTTCAGCATCTGCTGTTGTTATACGGCATCTGAGATATCTTAGGACAGCCCAGGTAGCAGTACTTGTTGATTTTGAAATGTAAAGCTCACTGAATGGGGGGTAGAAACTTCCCTCCAAACACAAAACCCAGGTCTCAATGACAATTAGGTGGTCTCGGTTCTCCCTTCCCCATGTTTCAGCTGTGGAGTGCAGCTGGTCTGACAAGAGGCAGATGCTGGCAAGGAATTGGATCCTGAAAGGGGTGTGGTCTACAGTGTTTTGCTGCATCTTCTGTTCCTCTGGGTAAGACAACTTCCTCCAACCCTCACTGCTACCACCACTGATATCTTTATGAAAGTCCCTGGGGTTGGAGGAATGAGAGCCACGGAAGTGACACAGGCAAGTCTGTGGTGGGGGAAGCAGTTACCCCTCCAGGCTCTGGATGCTTCTGGTTCTTCCAACCAGCTGCACGGTACCTCCTCAGAGATGCAGCTGGCCATGCCTCCCCACCTAGTGGACCACCTAGTGGACCAAGCACTGTTTGATCCCTCAGAGGTCTCAACACTGGCTGCAGAAATTTTAGAAGACAGAGTGCCAGTCACAGCTCCCACCTCTCTGTTCCCCCAGAGGTGTGAGCGCTATGTGTGCCTGGGCCCCTTGTCTTAACCCCTGGGTTGTGGTAATGTCAAATCTTTTATACTCCCAAATCTAGGAGTGAGGGATTCTAATACTCATGTAACCAGTTCTCCATATTAAATCCTCTCTGAGTGAAAGCTTGGCTCTTTCATTTCTTGTACTGGGAGTACTGGTTTTTAACTCCCACCAAGACTCTTCCCTAGTAGGAAGTCCTAGTAGGAATTAGATTTAGATACTGAACATTAAAAATCAAAATCACAAATAGTCACTATATCCATCCTGACTTCCAACTAGTTCATGGGATCTGGCAACACTTTGCCACCCTTCGGACCTGGTTAGCTCCAGTTTTGCTACTTATTTGCTGTGTGATTTTAAACAAGTCCATTTCCCCTGCTAGAAGCTTCCATTTGTGCATGTGTTTTTAAAAGAGAGGGATTGGGGCTACTGGAGTTTTTCTAGGCCCCTTGGCTTAGACATTCCCTGTGTTTCCGAATGATTTAAGCTTCCTCTGGGCATTTCTGGCTCTGGAGACAGCTCCAAAGAGAGAATAAGAAGGAGAGGAAGATGAGAGGTCCTGGATATGCATGGTATCATGGGAAACACCTGAAGATTCCACTTGAGATGTCTTCTGGGATCTAATGGGCAGAGTCATGAGCAAATAGTCAGTGATAAAGAGACCCAACATACCCAGCCCCACTGAGGTCTTGCAAAGCAGGGGTTCTCAGAGCTCAGCCCTGAGGGCTCTGAGTTCATTCTTGAACAGAGCGGCAAGCAGATACTGTCCACCACACGGCACATTCTGAACATTTCCAAGGGCCTCTTTGGTCCATGGGCGTTGGGGACAGAATGATTCTGTTCCATTCATTCATGTATGTCAACCCCAATCAAGGATTGAAGAGTGCCGGTGAGAAGGACAAGCACCAGGTTCTTATCAGATTTGGCAGAGTCCTTGAGCTGCCATATTTTCTCAAATTTAGAACTACACTGTGACATCGTTAGTCCATCGTCTTCATCTTAGAAATGCAAAACTGAGACCCTGAGAGGAGCATCCCTCCACCCTATCCTGTTCCAACCACAGTGTACATTCAACCAGGGGTAAAGTTGGGATTCAGATTTGGATCTCTTTATTCCCAGACACGTGCTTTTCCCATAGGATGCGGACCAAAGATGACTGGTTAGTAATTTGGTCTGGATCTTAAGGATGCACAGGACTGGGATAGGTGTCCCAGGAGAAGAGACCAATTCTCACAGAGGTATGGAGGCAAGAGCAAATGTCAACATGGGGAGATACCACACATGGGGACAATGTGACTGGACAGACACTTTGCAAAACTGCCAAATGAGCAGCGTTTTCAGGGTCTTCATCATGAACCTGACCTGATCCTCCCACTTCCAAGGATTCTAACACCTTCACCTACTCTCCTTCTACACCAGAAGCAGGCACCATAGACTTCTTTTGTTAATGGCAAGACATTTGGCACAATTTTATTGTAATCACTCAGAATATTAATTCCAGAATACTATTGATCTTCTTTCATACTGTGTCAAACACTTTAAAAACATTATGTCTTATCTATTTGGGGAGTTACTTTCTAACAATTGCATTAAACCTCATTTTCAGCCGAGCGCGGTGGCTCACATCTGTAATCCTAACACTTTGGGAGGCTGAGGCGGGCGGATCATGAGGTCAGGAGTTTGAGACCAGCCTGAGCAACATGGTGAAACCGTGTCTCTACTAAAAACACAAAAATTAGCCGGGCATGGTGGCACATGCCTGTTATCCTAGCTACTCAGGAGGCTGAGGCAGGAGAATCGCTTGAACCCAGGAGGCGGAGGTTGCAGTGAGCCAAGATCGCACCACTGCACTCCAGCCTTAGCGACAGAGTGAGACTCCATCTCAAAAAAAAAAAAAAAAGAAAAAAAGAAAAAACCTCATTTTATCAGTAATTATTTGGACCTAGTTGTAAAATGTTTAACATATTTATTAAAATATTGACATATAAAAAATGTATACATTTAAGGTGTACCACTTGGTGTTTTGATATACGTATACATTACAAAATGATCACATTTCAGCGAATTAGCATATCTATAATCTCTACATAGCTAACTATGTATGTATGTGTGGTATGTGTGTGTGTTGAGAAGATTTAAGATCTCTTAGTAAATTTAAGTATACAATACAGTATTGTTAGCAATCCTTACCATGCTACACATTATATCTCTAGAATTTATTCATGTCGTATGACTGAAACTTTATCCCCTTTGACCAACATTACCCCATTTCCCCCTCCCTCCAGCCCCTGGCAACCATCACCCTACTCTCTGCATCTAGGAGCTGTATATTATTAACAAATGTTAAGAGAGTAGATTTTAAATGTTCTCGCCACAGAAATAACTTAGTGAAGTAATGCATATGTTAATTAGCTAGATTTAGCCATTCCACAATGTGTGCGTGTGTGTGTGTGTATCAAAACATGTTATTTCAAAAAGCAGTATGGAGGGGAAAAAATCGTGTTGTACACAATAAATACATGCAATTTTATCTGTCAATTTAATGTAAAAATGTTTAAATTCTACATATAAGTGAGATCATGTAGTATTTCTCCTTCTTTGTCTTGCTTATTTCACATACCATAACATTCTGCAGTTCCATTCATGCTGTCCCAAATGGCAACATTTCCTTTTTAGTTTTTAAGGCTGATAATATCCCACTGAATATGTATATGTGTATTTTATTTTATTTATTTTGAGACAGAATTTTGTTCTGTCACCCAGGCTGGAGTACAGTGGCGCGGTCATGGTTCACTGTGGCCTAGGGGCTCCTGGGCTCAAACAATGGTCCTGCCTCAGCCTATCAAGTAACTGGGACTACAGACACATGCCACTATGCCCGGCTAATTTTTTAAATTTTTTATAGGGATGGGGGTCTTTCTATGTTGCCCAGGCTGGTCTCAAGCTCCTGGGCTCAGGCAATCCTCCCACCTCGGCCTCTCAAGTTGCTGGGATTGCAGGTGAGAGCCACCATGCCCAGCCTTTTTCTTTACCTATTCATCTCTCAACAGACATTCAGGTTGTTTCTGTACTTGCCATGAATAATGGCAAGTCAAGGGAGCACAGCTTTCTCTTCTCAGTCCTGACTTCAGTTCCTTTGGATATATCCCCAGAAGGGGATTGCTGGATCATATGGTAGTTTTAGTTTTAATTTTTTTGGGATCTTCCATATTGTTTTCCATAAATAGCTGTACCAATGTACATTCTCACTACCAACAGTATCCAAGGGTGCCCTTTTTCTATACATTCTTGCCGATATTTATCTTTTGTCTTTTTTACAATAGCCATCTTAACAGGGGTGTGGTGACATTTCACTGTAGTTTTAATTTGCATTTTCCTGATTATTAGAGATCTTGAGCACATTTTTATATACCTATTGGCCATTAAAATTTTTTCTTTTGAGAAATGGCTATTTAGGTTCCTTGCCCTTTTTTTTCAGCTTCCCAAGAATTGTTGGATGCCCATTTGTTAATCAGGTTACTTGTATTCTTGATATGTATTCTTGAATAGTAGTCGTGTGAGTTATTTATATATTTCGGATATAATCCTTTACAGCATATATGGTTGCAAATATTTTTTCCTACTCAGTAGCTTGCCTTTTCATTTTGTTGATTGTTTCCTTTGCTGTGCAGAAGATTTTAGTTTGATATAATCCCACTTGTCTATTTTTGCTTTTGTTGCTTGTAATTTTGATGTCATGTCCAAAAAAAAAAGCCAAAATCAATGTAAAGATGATTTTTGCTTACACTTTTTCTAAGAGTTTTTATTTTTCTCCTCCTATCTTTATTGAGGTATAATTGACAAATAGGAATTATATATATTTAAAGTGTGCAACTTCCTATATTGATATCAAATGATCACCACACTCAAGCAAATTAACATATACTCCATCTTACATAGTTAACCTTTTCTTGTGTGATGAGAACACTTAAGATCCACCCTCTTAGCAAATTTCAGGTATGAAATACAATATTGTTAGTTGCAGTCACCATACTGTACATTAGGTTCCAGAATTAATTTATCTTGCATAACTGAAATGGAAACTTTGTACTCTTTGACCAATATTTTCTCATTCTTCTCCTTCCCCCCCATCACCCCAACCTCCTTGTAATTACCATTCTACTCACTGCTTCTATGAGTTTGACTATTTTATTTATTTATTTATTTACTTACTTACTTACTTGACAGGATCTCATTCTGTCACACAGGGTGCAACCTCAAACTTCTGGCGTCAAGCAATCCTCCTGTCCCAGCCTCCCAAAGTGCTGGGATTACAGGCGTGAGTCATCACTCCTAGCCCAAGTTTGGCTATCTTAGATTCCACATGTAAGTAAGATCAGACAATATTTGTCTTTTTGTGTCCAGCTTAATTCACTTAGCATGATGTCCTTTGGATTCATCTGTGTTGTGGCAAATGACGGGATTTCCTACTTTTTAAAGGATGAATACTATTCTATTGTGTGTGTACACACATAATGTATATGTATATTGTATAATGTATATATACGTTGTATATATGTGTATAACATGTATGTGTGTGTGCATACACACACCACAGTTTTTAATTCATTACCTGCTGATGTACATTTAGGTTTTTTTCATATCTTTGCTATTATGAATAATGCTTCAATGAACTTGGAAATGCAGATGTCTCTTCAAGACTTTTTAAAGAATTTTAGTTTCCGGTCTTATGTTTAAGACTTTGATCTATTTTAAGTTGATTTTTGTATATGGTATTGGATAGGGATCCAATTTCATTCTTTTGCATGTGGATATCTAGTTTTCCCAACACCATTTGTTAAAGAGATCTTCTGTTGCCTATTGTGTGTTTTCGACACCCTCGTCAAAGATCAATTGACCATAAAAGGATGGGCTTAGTTCTGGGTTCTTTATTCTGTTCCATTGGCCTGTATGTCTGCTTTTCTGTTTTTGTGCCAGTACCACACTGTTTTGATTACTCTAGCTTTGTAGTGTAATTTGATATCAGGAAATGTGATGCTTACAGCTCTGTTCTTTTTCAAAATTCCTTTGGCAATTTGGGGTTTTTTGTGGTTCCATATGAATTTTAGCATTGCTTTTTATGTTTTTGTAAAAAATGCCATTGGCATTTTGGCAGAAATTGCGTGTGCTCTGTAGGTTGCTTTGGGTAGTGTGGACATCTTGACAATATTAATTCTTCTAATCTATGAGCCTGAGATTTCTTTCCATTTATTTGTGTCTTTTAAATTTTCTTCATCGATGTTTTATAATTGTCATTGCATAAGTTTTTCACTTCTTTGGTTGAGTTAATTACTAAGTGTTTTGTTGTTGCTGCTGCTAATGGAAATGAGATTGTTCTTGGTGTATAAAATTGCCATTGATTTTCATATATTGATTTTGTATCCTATAACTTTAATAAATTTGTTTAGTAATTCTAACCTTTTTTTTGCAGCGCCCTTAGAGTTTTCTACAATCAGTTCAACCAGCCCTTTCAAAAGAGAGGGAAGTAGAGATGGCAACAGCATCAATGACAAGTGAATTCCAGCCTCTTCAGAGCCCCTTGATCCAAGTTATATTAAACAAGAAACTTATTTGACAAGAGATAGCAAGTCTTGGTGTGCTATGATGACAAGTTGCCTGCTGTGAGATTCCCTTCTTAAGCCTGGCATCCTCTTATCTTGCCCAGTCCTCTGGGCATCTCTTTCTTCTTTCTCTCTCCCTATCCTTCCTTCTACTCCCTTTTCATCTTTTTTTTTTTTTTTTTTTTTTTTTGAGACCAAGTCTCGCTCTGGAGTACAGTGGCACAATCTCAGCTCACTGCAACCTCTGCCTCCTGGGCTGAAGACATTCTCCTGCCCCAGCCTCCCGAGTAGGTGGTATTACAGGTGCCCGCCACTATGCCCGGCTAATTTTTGTATTTTTAGTAGAGATGGAGTTTTGCCATTTTGGCCAGGCTGGTCTTGAACTTCTGACTTCAAGTGATCTGCCTGCCTTGGACTCCCAAAGTGCTTGGAATTACAGCTGTGAGCCACTGCAGCTAGCCCCTTTCCATCTTCGATCACCTATTTTGTGAATACATTTTCTTAAAACTTAGCACTTTAAAGCAACCATTTCATATTGCTTTATGAAATGCAATTGTGGGTCAGCCATCTGGGAAGCAATCTGCTTGGTGATTCTTTTATAGGGTCTCTCCCATGGTTGCAGTCACACGTCTGCTGGAGCTGCAGCCATCTGAAGGCTCTATTGGGTTGAGCAGCTCATTTGCATGGCTGGAATTGATGCTGGCTATAAGTCAGAGCTTATCTGGGCCTGCTGATCACAGCACCCACATAGGTCTCTCTAGCATGGGCTTCTCTCAGAGTAGTTGGACATCTTACATGGCAGTTTCCCACTGCCCCCAAACAAGCTACCTAAGAGGATCAAGTGGGACTTGCACTTTTTCTAGCCTAGCCTTGGAGGTCACATAGCATCATGTTTGCTTTATTCTCTTGGTCAAAGAGTAACAGAGTTTTCTCAGATTCAAAAGGAGGGGACATAGATCCCACTTCTAGGTGGAAGGCGAGTGAAAGAATTTTAGGACCTTGCTTTAAAACAGTCACACCATCACACCATTTTCCTCCTTCACCCCTTTCTTCTCCCTTCTTCTTTAACTCTACTCTGCTTTCCTTCATCTTCCCCTTTCATGCCTCTCTCCAGCTATTTTCAATTTTGGAGAATTTCTGCACCATGCTATGGAACTGTCTCCTTTACTGCAACTCCAGAAAACAAGTCCATGGGCCCTTTCAGAGATGGACTTACCATGAGGCTGATGGAGCCAAGCCTCAGGGTCCTTGCTTGAGCAATTCTGGGAGTGCTTCTAGCTATATGTTACATGGTCAGATGACCTGTAATATCTGCAAAAGTAAGCTATTCTAACCATAATCAGCCAATCCACCTTCCCTTTCCACTCTGACCTTTCCCTCTGTCACACTTCTCCTGGGTTAGGTGGTGTTGGGGCCATTGCCAGCATTTTAGGCATGCAAATTAAAAGGAAGTTGAGTTGGGGATATATTTATTTTGGAGTAAGTAGAATATATTTAGGTTGTTTGCTGTCATTTCTACGTGTAGGAAGTTGCTGCTAACTGTCCTGGTGGAGGAGCAGCTGCAAATAATACTCCCGTTGTCTACTGGGCCGATTCCCTTGACGTTATGACACCAAATTATGGGACTAGAGGTTGCACTGTAAAATGAACCTTCTTAGCCCAAGAAGGTTGTGGCTAGTAGAGGAGAAATAAGTTTTGAAATGTATGGAGCCAGGAAAATAAGCCTGTGGAGCATTCTTTCAAATAACAGATACATAATTTTTTTTTTTTTTTTTTTTTTTTTTTGAGATGGAGCCTCACTCTGCTGCCCAGGATGGAGTGCAATGGCGCCATCTCGGCTTACTGCAATCTCCACCTCCCAGGTTCAAACAATTCTCCTGCCACAGCCTCCTCAGTAACTGGGACTACAAGTGCGCACCACCACACCTGGCTAATTTCTTGTATTTTTAGTAGAGATGGGGTTTCACCACGTTGGCCAGTCTTGTCTTGAACTCCTGACATCAGGTGATCTGCCCACCTTGGCCTCCCAAAGTGCTGGGATTACAGGCATGAACCACTGAGCCCAGCCAGATACATCACATTTTTAGTGGAAAAAAAAATCAGCTCTTATGGAAGCCTGTTCAGAAGTTCTTTTCTAGTAAGCATATACTTGATAATTCAGTATGTGTAATTTTAAATGTACCATGCATTTTTTCTTTTTTTAATGGAATTGTACAAAAGATAATTTATTAAAATTCCTGTGTTTCTAGCACACAAACCTGTAACAGAACTACAGACATCAAGCACAGCTTCAAGCATTCGGGTATATGTTTTATCCAATTCACCTATAATAAAAATTAAAACATCATATTTTGATCACCATGTTAAATAAAAGAGTTAGTTATCTTTCCATTCTCTCCACAGAAACAGTGCTTTACAGAATTGATGTCATAAATGTAAACAATGAATTATTAATTTATATGGGTTTTGTGCAATTTTTAGTGTTTGTCAACCTTTAAAAATTTGCAGTTGGTTGCAGTTTCCCTCCTCATTTGAAATAATATTCTCTTTTGTACTCATTTGCACTTGGTTTCTTTCTTTCTTTTACTTTTTCTTTCTTTTTTTTTTTTTTTTTTTTTTTTTTGAGATGGAGTTTCGTTCTTATTGCCCAGGCTGGAGTGCAATGGTGCAATCTCAGCTCACTGCAACTTTTGCCTCCTGGGTTCAAACGATTCTTCTGCCTCAGCCTCCCGAGTAGCTGAGATTACAGGCATGCACCACCACGCCTGGCTAATTTTGTATTTTTGGTAGAGATGGGGTTTCTCCAGGTTGGTCAGGCTGGTCTTGAACTCCCGACCTCAGGTGATCTGCCCGCCTCGGCCTCCCAAAGTGCTGGGATTACAGGCGTGAGCCACCGTGCCTGGCCTGTGCTCGGTCTCTAAAGGAGCTCCTGATTTATCAGGTTTAGACCATACAAAATCCAGATCTGCACTGGCTCCATTCTTCAGCATCTTAACAATGATTTTACTAAAGTAACAATGTCACTAGTGTTCTCAATTTGCAGGATTTTCATACTCTCTCCCTTTTCTGGTGTCACCAGAAGATGCAATGACTTCTTGTTCTCTGAAAATTACATATAGAGAGATGTGAGTATATGTCAATATCAGCATATTGCAGATGTGAATTATTCAGCCTCAGAGAAATCAGACCCCACAGAGGGCTTTATTAAGGCAACTGAAGCCTTCACACGAATAAATGGGGATTCTGAAAGTTGAAGACATAGAGTTTCATACTGAGAAGTGGTCAAGGGGAAGAGCATTGTGTTTGAAGATATGCTACACTGGAAGAAAGGGTGTAAGCAATTCCTGGAGTTCAGTTTCTGCAACAGCCAAGGTTTGGCCTGTGGAAGCCAATTTGGAGCATCAATCAGGCACACGTGGAGAGAGGCCTGGATTATCATCCAAATCCTGGAGGTTATTCAAGCTCCTCCTTATGCTATAAAGTAAGGCTAACCTGTGAGGTAGAAGAATAAAGGGTGAGATGCTTGGACCCTGACCACATTAGGAACCAAATCTTGCACCTAATGGGAAAAAGGAGGTGGGATCATTTTTACATCTTTGGGCAGGAACGGAATGAAGGTGAGTTTGGGGGATCCTAGAATGATCATGGGTTCTGACTTGTCCAGTAGAGTCCCAGTTTATGCCTGTTGTCCCAGTGTAATAATTAATGGCACCTCACCTTGAGACACTTTCAAAAGTGATTTGGTTTGGCCAATAAAATATGTGGTTGCCGTGGTTAGAAATAACCTTCAAAAGGAAGAGAGGTAACAACAAGGTTTAGTGAGAAGTAAAGGCCTATAATGATTGACTGATGAATGGTGCCCAGGGCTGGGCTGGGTTTACTGGGCTTCCGTCTGACCTGGTCTGGGATACTTCACCACTTCTGTTTTCTCTCTACACCCACTACTCACCTCATACTTGCCAATATCCCTTTGACTAATCCCTCCCTTCCCACCCTCTTTCCCAAAATATCCTTCTACTTACACTTCTGCATTAGAGCTGGTTTTGTCATCCCCAGGCCCACCTAGGTCTTGGAATAGACCAGCCAACACCTAGACCTCCCAGTGTGGCCTTGGTGAGCACAGGAGACTGGGACCTCCGGGACTTATGGTATTTTTTGCAGGTGACCAGGCAGATAGCTTCAGTTTGGAAGTTGTTATTGTTCCCCTGGCAACGGCCATAGATGAATTCGGAGCAGATCTTACGGTTTTTTTTTTTTTTTTTTTTTTTTTTTTGTACCACCAACGTGGTATGGAGGCCAGGCAGGGGCCAGCCTCCTGTGGCATACTGCATATACCTGCGGGGAGATCACAGAACAGAGCTGTTTGGGTACCTGTCTCCCTGGAGAATGTCCATCTCTCCCTTTCTCTGACTACCGCTCTCTTTGTCTCCGCTGAGAAGCAAATTTGGCTCAGGGCTCTGCTCCCAATTCAGTGTGAACCTTGACCACTCATTTTACCTCTCTGGTCCTTGGCTTCCTCATCTGTAAGGTGAGAATGCAAAATCCCAACGTGCTCGCCTAACAGGGCTGTTGGAAGGAACAGCTGTGACATCACATGGCTTCTTTTTCCTTGCCTTCCCAACATCTGAACACTAAATCTGACTGATTTTGCCTCCTAAATAGCTCTCCTTTATTTCCTTTCTGCCGCTTTCTTAATTCGAGCATCATTATCTTTTGCAAGGACTTCCATGAAAGGCCACCAGCTGATCTCCAAGACTTCTGCAGTCTGCTTGACATTGGTTTCCAGAATGGCAGATCTGCTGGGCACAGGATAAAGTTCTACCAAACCCAGAGGGACTTCAGAATCCATTTTCTCCTCCTCCTCTCCAACTTTATTTCTTATGCTGCCCCAACACCCAACTTCCCAAACTTATGCTCTAAAAATAGCATGTTCTTACACACCCTGTGCCTTTGCACATGCCTGACATATCCAAACCTCTCTTGCTAAGTGCACTCTTGTTCATTCTTTAAAACCCTTGTTCATTCTTTTAAAACCCCAGACATCGACTCTTTTATGCCGTCTTTCCTTTATTCATTCTTTACTCCTTGCTTTTCTTTGTTGCCTCTCAATCTTGCATACACATTTATCATTTCCATGTACTTTCTTGTTCGCATTTTCTGATTCCTCCATGAGAATGTGAGGTTTTTGAGAGGGAGTTGCATCTTATGCCATCTTGATACAGCAGTTTCTAGCAGGTAATTTGGCATAGAGAGGATGCTTCAGGAGTAGTCACAGAGAAAAAAAAACCCAAAACTCAAATCTACCCTGATCTTAAGCATTTATTGAGCAATTATTTTGCCCATAGTGCTATGAGGTACAAATAGAGTTCTTTAGAACCTCATAATCTGAAGCATGACAAAACAACAATTATAGCACTGATTAGTGTCAGACACTATTCTTAGTAGTTGACATCTACTAACATTTAATCTTGTAAAGTAGGTCCTCTTATTGTTCTCATTACGCAGATGAGGAAACTAAGGTTTAGAGAGGCTAAATAACTTTCCTATGACCACACAGATGGTAAGGGATTTGAACATAGGTTAATCCATTGCTGTTGGGATCAAGACCAGATCCCTATCAAGCTTTCCTTCCCCCGTCTAGCCCAGCTTCATCTTTCTCTCTTTTTAAAATTTGTTACTTGTTTATTTATCAAGAGAAACTATTTGTCAGTCCACATATTCATGCTTCATGTTTCAGGAACACAAGTCAGTGGCAAACTTTAACCCAAAGAAATCATTGCAATTCCAAAATCACTTTGCACTCTAAAAGATACCAGCCTTCCCCATCTCCTGAAAATCTCTTATAGAATTACAATTTCTGTAGAAATCTGTGTATGCCTTATTTCTTGGTCCAGCAACAGCGAACTTACAGACAGCTGCAATCCATAGGGATGCAACAAATGCTTGAACAATATGAAACCACAGACGCCTGGCTGGAAGGCCACACATTTGAGGTTTTGTCAAAGCACTGAAAACCTAGTTATTGTCTTGAAAGGTATGCCAACCTAAAGTAACAAGATTCAGAAAATATGATTAAGTAGGGCGTTTATTTGAGCCCAAAACTTGAGGACGGCCACTTGGGAGTACAGATTCAAGTTGCCCTGAATATACACTACCAGCTTCCTCTTTCTTGTCTCTTGCTCACTCTCTGCCTTCCAGCCTTTCTAGGCCTGAACATGCTGCCTCCTGCCACAGAGCCTTTGTACATGCTAATACCTGTGCCTGAAAGGCTATTTCTTCCCATTTTTGGTCTAAGTACTCATCTTTCAGATCTTAAGTCATGGATATCTTTCCCAGAAAAACCTTTTCTGACCTTCCTGGTCACAATGAGCAAGTGGAACCCATCATGGCTGTCAGGGGCACCAATCAATATTTGTTGAATGAATAGAATGAATCAATAGTCCTTGATGGTCTTCTTTAGAGCTCAATAATATGAACAGAGAGGAAAGAGTGTAGGTGGTCTAAGGTGGTCAGGGAAGGCATCCTGGATTTACACAGACAGAGAGGCCTGGAGAAAAAAGCCAGGAAATACAGATTATATACCTGTCTCTTATAGCTATCACATAACCTGACACAATGTTGGCATTTGATGAGACTTCGGTGACTACTTGACATCTCAAGAATCACTGAAGAGTAGCCAAGAGACCATGTGGTCGAATATCAACACCTGTCTTATGGAAAGGGAAGCTGAGATCCAGACATTGTTCATATCACATACCAAAATAGAGGAAGAAATGAAATAAAATCCGTGTCTCCCAAGTCCAGGACTGACAGATTTGTGTCAAGTAGAAGATGTACCTAAACTCTAGGTCAGAGAGCAGCCATCAGTGAACCAGGAGACAGAGTTAGTGCAGTGCAGGTGGAGATAGGAGGTGAGGGCACTGGGAAATTTAGGAAGCGTCTGAGTTACCTTGTCTGAGGTCTAAACATTTCTTTCCACAGCTGAACAGGCAACGCTTCATGTTTTCTGGGCAATCTCTGTGTTTGGTACAGTGGTCTATTTCTTCCACTTCACATTCTACTTTGACTTTGGGACACGGCTCTAAGGGAAGGGAAGATATATTCCCTCGAGGCCTTAAAGGAGCCAGTGCTCCCCCTCTCCAAGCCCAGGGCACCCATGCAGAGTTAAAGAACCTTGTTTCCACTTCACCTGTCCCCAAAAGGTAGTAGCCCTCAGGTAGCTCAGGAATTTCCCAACACTGCCCACATCCCCAACCCCGTAACAACTCACCATCGAATCCCTAAACCAGCCCCTACCCTCTATCCGCACCATCTATGAGGTTCCTGGGAGAAAGATGCACTCCTCTAAGACTATTCTGGTCACTCAGCCTTGCTGTGCTTGGTTGCTCCCCCAGGAGGCACTGTGGCTCTCGATGATTGAGATCAACATTTCTGGCATCAGATAGCTTGGCTTTTGAATTCTGTGCCACCCTTGGTGTGCCGAGCACTTCTGAGCCTTGATTTCCTCATTTGCCCATAGGGTTGCTTTGAAGACTAACACAACACAGTTTGACAAGACATTGTCAAACTTCCTGGGGCAACATGATGTAACAATGAGTAATACGGATGAAGCACTGACTGTGAGCTGCCTTTTCTCCTTAATCCTCATTACATATCCATGGGTAAGCACTCTTAATATTCACATTTTATAAACAGAAGAATTGGAAGCATAAGGAGGTTATGTGAATTTGCCCAAGGTCACACAGCTACTCAGGGATGGAGCCAGGATTTGAACCTACAAAGTGTGGTTCCTGAGTGCTCACTTTCAACCACTAATTTTCAGTGCTCAGTACAGTTAGCTGCTAATTGTGAGTCTTCACATTTCAGCATTCCAAGGGACTTCCGGAGACCATTATTTACCCCAAAGGCTAGGGTCCTCAGTGGGTATGGGTGTGGGGGCTGCAGTGAGAACATTTGGAAGCTAACACAGTTGGTGTTGTAGGGAGCAGCCTGTTTTTCTTATGGGAGACTTCCTTGAGCTTACTACTCTTTCTCAGTTCATTTCATGAGCTCTAGGTCCAGGCACCTCCAGGAAGAATCTTTTAGAACGTCAGCAAGGAGTCAGTTGCCACAGATTCGGATGCCTATATTCACCAAGGGAGTCTCCTACCAAGAGACTCCGAATAGCTTCCCTCTTTCCCACCCGGAATTCCAGGCACAGCTGGAGAAAATAATTGCTCAACTGCAAAATAGTTCTTTGTTCCTTCCTCCCCACCGAGTTTCCTTTCTCCATTTCAAGGACTGAGTCCCCAATATTTACTGCCAAAGATCCCTTCAGCGTGCCCACGTTTCTGGACATCCCCCAGAAGGAAGAATGGTACCAGGATTGGCAGAAGTCCTCAGAGTCCCATTTTAGGAAGTACTAGCCTGGTTGATGGCACCAAAAGTAAGAAACGCTGCTCAGCAGCTCCTACCTCTGCACTTTGCCTGCCCTGGTGTGCCCCAGCACTCCAAGAGACAGTTATGGAGACAAGCCAGCCAGACTCCCCTGTCAGAAACACCAGATCCCTGAGGCCATCAGTGGGACTACCTGGTACCTACCCTGGGGGAAGGGGGCCTTGATAGGCGGCTCCTAATCCTCAGCAATCTGAGGCTTTCTGGTCTACCAGGGAAAGAGGGCACATCTTGTCTTGCGCTTTCCAGGCTCCCTTAGCAGAAAGGGAGGTTTAACTCCAGAGTCTTCCATTTCCCAGGGGGAGTTTGGAGGTTAAGAGTATGCTAGTTATCTTCCTTCTTTCTAATTTCACTCTTCTCCTGACATGTCTATTCTTATGCTTTATTTTTCTTACTTTGTTTCTTCTCTTTTCTTTGCCTCTTTATGTCTTTTAGTCTGTGCCTGTCTTTTTCTCCTTTTCAGGGAGTCTCTGTCTATCTGAGTCTCTTTCTTCCCACCCTTCACTTCCCTCTCTCTTCTTTTGTATGTAAAGATCAGTTATATTTATCCTTTAAGTCAATTGATTTTGCAACAATCAATAATTTCTTTTGTTACTTTGGGACTTCTCCAACTCTATTCTCTGTTTGTCCCTGCTGTGACAGCTACAGCATTGGATTAAAAGTCACACTCTGAAGCATTATGACTTGAGCATCTGTACCAACCAAGTTTTATATCCTTGGTAGAAGCCTGAATGAGGTGAGGAGCCAGTTACCTGGGCATCAATCCCATCTGACAAAGGACTGTGGGTGATGGAAGCATTTCTGCAGTGTGGCAGCAGAGAGTGTGTGCAGCAAGGCATGTCATCAGTGGTGAGTGAGAAGTTCATTATTTTTTACGGCTGAATAATAGACAATGCACATTGACAGCCTCCTACCTCCAGCATCAGTCCCTATTTTTCTGCTGTGGGTTTTCTCTGGCCCCCTGGGAGCTTGTATAGCTTGCATGCATTACGATCTGAAACAGCAAGGGGTTTAGAATCCCTGACATCCAGTGGGCATTGGGAATCAGTGGACAAATAGCTTAGCTTCCTCATCACTGGAGACAGATTAAGAACATCTGTGGCCTGATATCCAGAATGTACAAGGAACTTAAACAAATTTACAAGAAAAAACAAACGACCACATTGAAAAGTGGGCAAAGGACAGGAACAGACACTTCTCAAAAGAAGACATATATGGGGCCAACAAACATGAAAAAATGCTCAACATTACTGATCATCAGAGAAATCCAAATCAAAACCACAATGAGATACCATCTCATGCCAGTCAGAATGGTGATTATTAAAAAGTCAAGAAACAACAGATGCTGGTAAAACTGTGGAGAAACACGAATGTTTTTACACTGTTGGTGAGAACAGAAATTCGTTCAACCATTTGGAAGATAGTGTGCCGATTCCTGAAAGATCTAGAACCAGAAATACCATTTGACCCAGCAATCCCATTACTGGGTATACATTCAAAGGAATATAAATCATTCTCTTATAAAGATACATGCATGAGTTTGTTCACTGCAACAGTATTTACAACAGCGAAAACATGGAATCAACCCAAATGTCCATCACCAATAGGCTACATAAAGAAAATGTGGTACATATATACCATGGAATACTATGCAGCCATAAAAAGAAGTGAGATCACATCCTTTGCAGGGCCATGGATGAAGCGGGAAGCCATTATCCTCAGCAAAGTAACGCAGGAACAAAACTAAATACCGTACGTTCTCCCTTGTAAGTGGGAGCTGAACAATGAGAACACATGGACATCGGGAGGGGAACAACACATACTATGGCCTGTGGAGGGGGCAGAGGGAGGGAAAGCATCAGGATAAAGAGCTAATGCATGTGTGGTTAATACCCAGGTGATGGGTTGATAGGTGCAGCAAACCACCGTGGCACAGGCTTACCTATGTAACAAACCTGCAGGTCCTGCACATGTATCCCAGAACTTAAAATAAAATAAAATAAAATATTTTAAAGAAGAAAATTTGTAAGCCTGTTTTATACGATTCTTAAAAAGGTCACCAGTAGGATTCAGTCACAGTGGTGCCCAGCTCCTAATAGATTCTTCTCTCTTCCCTTCTCTTCCCTGAATTACTCATCCCACTCCCCATCTTGTATGTCTTGGGAGGTCTCTCAAACAAACTACCTGCACCCATGCCCTTTTCCCAGGGTTAGTTTCTAGAGGATCCAAACTAAGGCATTGTCCTTGGGTCCTTGCCTAAAAAGGTTTTACAATCTTTTGTGGAAACAGAAGAAGATAACAATAACAATATCCCTGGAACTCTCAACTCTCAAAGTTCGGATTGTCTTCACTCCCTTGAATGATGTCACCAGAAGCCTCAATGATCCCTTACTCTGCAAAGTGTAATGTGCCAAAAAGATGTCAATTACTCAGCCTCAGAGGCACAGGATTACATCAAGTTCTTTATTGGAAACAATTGAGGTGACACAGGTATAAACTGGGAGCTCTAGAAGTTGGAGATAAAGGGGACATAAAGATGAAATCAAAATGGAAGGATATTGTGCATTGAAAGAGCCAAAGATGGAGGAAAAGGAGGGAGATGCAAGGGTTCTGTTTTGCGAAGGGCTAAGATCTTGGAATGCTGCGAGTGAAACTGGAAGTTAATCTGGAGCATCAGTCAGGTGCACAAACGGTCCTCAGAGCATGAGCCACACTCTGGTGGTTCTTCCTGCGCATCCTTATCCAATCAGGGAAAGCCTGTAGAGAACGTAGGACAGAAACAGGTGAGTATCTTGGGTTCAGCTTATCTTTGGAGTTTGAAGTTATGTTTATACATCTTTGCACAGAAAAACACTAAAAAGAAGTGGGTTTGCTTTGGGGAGCTCTCCATCTCCTTCAAGGAAAAACAAATAGGAGTGACTTGCTGGCAAAGAACTGTGTTGAGACATTGATGGCTTGGAAGGGTTGGTTGGTCAACATGTCTAGGTTTAACATCCTGTGCCTCTTCTGCAATTCATCTCTGAGATTTCACCACTTCTACACCCTTCCTCCAGCCCTCCTAACTCCCCTCATACTTGCCAACATTGATTACTTCTACATCCCTTCTCATCCTCAGTTCCCAGAAAGTAGCTTTGTCTACCGCTTTGCCAGGTGCATTCTCACCTCCTGATCAGAGCTGGTTCTGTCAGCAGCAGGTCTGCCAAAGATGTAGCTGTCCTGGAAAGGACCAGCCAACACGCAGACCTCACAGCATGGGACTGGAAAGGATGAAAGACCGGGGCCCCTAGGACTCACGTTTATTCTTGCAGGTGTTCAGGCAGTTGGCTTCGGATTGGAAGTTGTTATTGTTTCCCTGGCAGCCACCATAGACAAATGTGGAGCAACTATTATTTTTCTTGTCATACCACCACCGAATAAAAAAAGCCAGGCAGGGGCCAGTTTCATTTGGCATTTCACATACATCTGCAGAAAGACTCCAGAGTTGAAAACTCAGCATGCCCACTCCAGAAATAAACAGTTGTTATTATTCTCCCTGGCAACCACTATAGATGGAACCGGAATAGGCTCCTTTTCCCTTATCACACAACAAGAGCACAGCTCCACTGACATATTGCACACATGTGCAAGGAGACCCCAGAGTGGGCATCTGCATCCCTGGAGATAGGGTTATTGCAGGTGAAATTAGCTAAAAAGAGGTCAGACCAAAATAGGGTGGGCCCCTATACCAACATGACTGGTGTCCTTATAGAAACAGGTTAATTTAGACAGAGGCAAACACACTGGGAGAACACCGTATGAATGTGAAGGCAGAGATTGGGGTGCTGTGTCTACAAGCCAAAGAACACCAAAGATTGCCAGCAAACCACCAGAAGCTAGGGGAGAGGAATGGAACATGCTTCTTCCCCATAACCCTGTCAAGGATCCAACCGTGCTGACACCATGTTCTCGGACTTCTAGCCTGAGGAATTGTGAGACAATACATTTCTGTTGTTTAAGATTCCCAGTCAGTGGTACTTTGTTATAGCAACTCTACCAAACAAATGCAGGTCCCTAGTAAATTGTGCTTACACAGTTCCATTTGGGTAAATCTCCACTGCTAAACAATTAGGTCCTGTTGATTTTTACCTCCTAATAGCTCACCTCTCTGCCAGTCTCTCTAATATAAGCTTCAGTGACTGTCTCATGCCTGGGCTGTTGAGATAACCTCAGATTGATCCCCTGCCTCCAGTCCTGGCCCCTCCAATCAATCATTCATGCTTCCCACCAGAGGGAAGGATTTGAGAACCAGGCTTATCATGTCATTCCACAGATAAGACCTACCTTCACTTCATGACAATACCCTCCCATGACCCACAGGGCCCTCCATTGTCTAGCTCCTACTGTGACACTGGCCTCCTCCCCTTCCACAGAACCCCTTCCAGCCACATGCTCCAGCAATATTCAACACCCCGTGCCACCCCCATACCTCCATCCCTTTGCACTGCTCACAGTGACACTCCTCTTCTTCCCTCAAAACCTTTCTCACACATCAACTGTTGTGATGTCTCCCTTGACTCCATTCTACATTCCTCACTGCCACACCTTGCTTCAGAATCTGTGCACTCATTTTTCATTTGTTTACATCTTCAGTGTCATCCCTGAGGATGTGAGTTTCTGGCGAGCAAGGAGTGAGTTTCTAGTGTGTCTGCTTCCATCTTGGCATCCCAATTCCTAACAGGTAGTTTGGCATAGTACAGAACCTTATAGAATGTTGAGGGTAAAAGAAATTGTATCCTGATCTGAACCGAATAAATTATTCATTGAGCACCTATTATGTGCCTAATGCTTCAAGGAACAGAGAAAAGGCATGACCTCTGCTATTTAAGAGCCCATAGCCAAATTACAAATAAGTGAATAGATATCAGGTGGCTACTATGTGCCAGGCATTGCTCTAAGCACATCATGCAGATCAATTGGATCCTCAAAATAACCTTCTACACTGATCCTTTTATTATCTGAGGAAACTGAGGCACAGTGAAGGAATGTTTTTAATTTATCCTAGACAAAAAGGCTGCTAAAAACTGGAGGTAAGAATTGAACTCATTATGTCTGAATTCAGAATCCTTATCTGCTGGCATATGAGTGACTTAGCCCCCTAACCTGCCCACTCTACTTGTCCGTCAAGTCCTGTTTACCTTACCTCCTACATACCTTTCGAGCACGTCCTACTCTTCTTCATCCCCTCAGCTACCTCTAGTTCCAGCCACCATTTCTTTTTTTTTTTTTTTTTTTTTTTTTTTTGTGAGACGGAGTCTGGCTCTGTCGCCCAGGCTGGAGTGCGGTGGCCGGATCTCAGCTCACTGCAAGCTCCGCCTCCCAGGTTCAGGCCATTCTCCTGCCTCCGCCTCCCAAGTAGCTGGGACTACAGGCGCCCGCCTCGTCGCCCGGCTAGTTTTTTGTATTCTTTAGTAGAGACGGGGTTTCACCGTATTAGCCAGGATGGTCTCGATCTCCTGACCTTGTGATCCGCCCGTCTCGGCCTCCCAAAGTGCTGGGATTACAGGCTTGAGCCACCGCGCCCGGCCCCAGCCACCATTTCTATCATCTTGAAGTCCTTTAAGATACTCTGTTCCTCCTATTTTAAACTCTATAGATGTAGTGTGAACCCGGTTATGTGATGCCCTGCCTCGGTGGATTGCCATGGCCCTTCGATCCAAGCAAGACTCTTTAACCTGGCCCACCATACCCGAATCGTTTGATCACTGCCCACCCAGAATCTGTTTTCCTTGTCCCATGCTCATGCTCACTCTGCATTCTGTCCTCCCCAGGCCCCACCATTGAGCCTTTGTGCATGCTACTCCCCGTTCCTGGAAAACCCTTCCACCCACTTTTTGCCTAAAACATTACCCATCTTTCTCAACTCAACTCCAGATTTGCTTTCTCAGAGAAGGCAATCCCGACCTCCCTGACCACACTGAGCAGATCAAATCCTATTGTGGGTCTCAGAGGCACTCAATACATATTTGTTGAATGAATTTAAAAAATCTTCGATAGTCTTTTTGCATCCCAGGGAGATGGGCATGAAATTAAGGTGCAGCAGAAAGGAAAAGCCCTCTGTTGTGCAGCAGTCAGGAGAGGTGTTCTGGTGCAAAGTTGGATTTGTGTAGGCAGAGAGGTGGTCACTCCATAGCAAAAAAGTTAGAAAATATAAATTGCTTCATTTATCACTTGCAGCAACAATGTTGTATATGTTAGGGCAACAATGGCCACCTGGGGCTCAAAAAATTGTAAGAGTGACAGGTATCCAAATAGCCAAAAGAATCTGATTCAATGCCACTCCTTCACCAGTCATTTGTTTTGGGAAACAGAGTCTCGGGCATTACCTGATAGGAAAAGGTCGTTACTAATGGCACACACCATATTTGGCACAGTAATGAATCTAAATTGCAGGTCTCCCAAGTCCAGCAGTTTTGCCAGAGACCAGCCCTCAGCGATCAGGGCACAAAGCCAGTCCAGGAAGGCAGAAGGTGAGGACAGGGGGAGGAAGAGTTGGTTATTCTGCGGCTCTGAATATTACCTTGTTTGAGATCTAAACATTTTTTTCCACAGCTGAAGACACAGCACTTCTTGTTGTCCGGGCATTGTCTGTGCCTTGTACACACATCCCTTTCTCTGAATTCACATTCTTCTCTGATGGTGGGACATCTCCCTAGGGAAGGAGCAGTTTCACACCTGTGTGCCTTACAGAGCATAGTGTCTCCCTGCTTTGCCAGACACAAGGCAATTCTAGAGAGTCAGGGAAGTTTGCTTCGACTTTGTTTGCCCCCAGGAGTTCTTTTCCTCAGGGTGGCCTCACTCACTTCCCTACTGCATACACCCTCCCTTCCCCCTGACCACTCCTCCCTCTCTTCCCACCCTCCCAGCTCCATCCCATCTAAGGCAGAATTTCTCAACCACCGGTAATATTTGGGCTGGATAATTCTTTGTTTGGGAGGCTGAACTGGGGATTGTAGGATGTTCAGCAGCATCCCAGGCCTCTTCCCATCAGACACCAGTAGCACCACCTGCTTGTAATAATGGAAAATGTCTCCAGGCACTGCAAAGGTCCCCTGGAAGGCAAAAATCTCCCAATTGTGGGCCACTGAATAAAGCTGATGTGGTATTTTTGGCTTTGTTTAGGAATTGGTGTTTGGAAGTTCCTCTAGGTGGTGGTATTAAACAACAATTAGTATCACTTACCCCGGAGCCAGTTAAGATTTTGAATTCTGACTCTTGGTCTGAATTCGGACCCTCTCTGAACCTTGGTTTCATCATCTGTAAAATCATTTTGACCTTACGGAGTTGTGAGAAAAAAATGAGACAAAGTATATAAAGCCCTCATCAGAGTAACAGATGCGCAGTCATATTATCTAGCATTTGCTAAGTATTTACCATAAGCCGAGCACTCTTCTAAGCATTTTAAGTGTATGATCTCATTTAATATTACATGTTACAGATGTGGAAACTGAGGCCCATGAAATTTAAGTAGCTTGCCCAAGATTACAGGACTACCAAGATTTGAACCCACTAAGTCTGATTCCAGATCCCTCTGTAGTTTTAAAATCCCTTTTCAGAAATCCTTTCTTCCTGAGTGTTCAGCAAATGATAACAATGATCATTGTTACATTATAGTCATGGAATATTAGTGTCTGAAGTTTAAAGGAACTTCTGGATGCTGTCCTTTATCTCAAAGTAGGGCGCCCCTACGGATACAGTGACACTTCATGGGACTACATTTGAAAGAAGCAGGAGTGGATACAAATGACACCTCAAGGAAGGGGCCTGTTTTGCTCGCGAGGTAAGGAGAAGGTCCTTGGTTTCCCGGATTCCTGTAGCGACTCCCCTGAATGCTAGATCCCGTGACTCTCCTCCACCTCCTTGATAAAGGCCCTCCACTTCAAAGGGGCTGAAAGTGGGGATTGCCTAAGTCGGGGTTACTGCATTCCCAGAAGAGCGCTTCCACAGAAGGGATCTCACAAAGATCTCTCTCCTCTCCCAACCCGGGACCTGGGCTAACATGGTGGAAAGCAACCCAGATCTGAAGAGTTGTTCCCTGTTCCTTCCTCCCAGCAGACTCCCCTCTCTCTAGGGCAAGGGCTGAGGCCAGTACTTACTGGGAAATAACCAGTCAGTCAGACCAGGTCCCTGGACATTCGCTAAGAGGATGAATAGCACCAGGAGGCTCAAAAGTCCAGAAGATCCCATGCTGAAGAGAGGCCAGCCTTTCTGGTGGTTCCAGAATTTGGAATGCTCAGCTGCTGCACCTTGGATATAAGAACTGGACACAAACCGGCCACCCCCTTTCTTCTGAGAACACTAAGTTCCCAAGGTCACAAATGGGACTAACTGACACCCACAGCTCACAGCTTGGGAGGAAGGGTCTCTCATCGAATGGATCTTGATCCTTACACCCCTAGGCTGCACTGGGCTGGGGCTCTAGTCAACCCCAGGGAGTGGGCAAAGCTTGTCTCCCACTTTCCAGGCTGCCTTCAGGTGAATGCCATCATCTTGGGTCTTCATCTTGATAACCTGGAGAGCAGTGGAGTCTCCTCATTCTTCATTCATTTTCCATCGTACATGCGCACTTACGGGCGCACTCCTTCTGCTTGTCTCTGACAATGTGTCCCTGTCGGTCTCTTGTTATCTCATTGTTTATCTGTGCCTCTCTGTGCCTAAGTCTGTTTCTCTTTCCCCATGGTCTCTGTGTTCCTTTCTCCCTCTCCCACAGTTTCTTCCCATCCTTCTGTCTTTTATTTTATCTTTGGTTCACTCATATTCTTTGACTAAAGCCAAAGATTTAAGATTTGCCACTGAGCAGGGTGTAGGGGAGGAATCTGGTTGATAGCTGGGTCTTCAAAGCTTTGTTGCTCTAAGAGCAAGAGAGGATATCAGAGCTTAGAGGGAGCCTTTATCATCAATGCAAGCTCCTTGATAGCTGAGGAACTATGTCATGAAGGGACTTGCCTGAGAGACTACAGTGGAATAAAGTTCAGTAACACAGCAGACTTTGGGGGTTCTAACTGGGCTAGCAGAGGAGCTGTGGGAAAGAGGTGCTGGGGAACTTGGACAGCTTTCCATTCCTACAGCCATGGAATCTACACCGGCCACTCAGCCAGTCCTGGGAAGGAGAATGACACTCTTTACAGAGTGAATGTTATCCCTAGGGCTCCCGTTTTCTTCTCTAACTAGGTGTTACCCTTTTGGGCCAAGTTTGTTCTCCAAATATTCCTACATGACAGACAGAGGCCAGAGAAAGACAACCTTATCATCAGAGAGTGACTATAAGGTCACAAAATTTAGTATCAGAGGCAGAGCCCCCATAAGAATCCCAAGCCACCAACTTGACAATCTCACCTAAAGAGACTACTGAATCGAATCGAATTTTTCTTTGCTTTTCTCTTCTCTTTTTTTGTCTTTTTCTTTTCTTTTCTTTTCTTTCTTTTCTTTCCCTTTCCTTTCCTTTTTTTTTTTTTTTTGTATTTTCTTCTTTTCTTTTTTTTAACAAATCTATAGATAAGTACTCTTAATATTCACATTTTATAAACAGAAGAATTGGAAGCATAAGGAGGTTATGTGAATTTGCCCAAGGTCACACAGCTACTCAGGGATGGAGCCAGGATTTGAATCTACAATGTGTGGTTCCTGAGTGCTCACTTTCAACCACTAATTTTCAGTGCTCAGTACAGTTAGCTGCTAATTGTGAGTCTTCACATTTCAGCATTCCAAGGGACTTCTGGAGTCCATTCTTTACCCCAAGGGCTAGGATCCTCTGTAGGTGTGGGTGTGGGGGCGGCAATGAGAACATTTGGAAGCTGACACAGGTAGTGTTGTGGGGAGCAGCCTGTTTTTCTTATGGGAGACTTCCTTGGGCTTACTACTCTTTCTCAGTTCATTTCATGAGCTCTAGGTCCAGGCACCTCCAGGAAGAACTTTTTGGAATGGCAACAAGGAGTCAGTTGCCACAGATTCGGATGCCTATATTCACGAAGGGAGTCTCTTACCAAGAGACTCCAAATAGCTCCCGTCTTTCTCACCCGGAATTCCAGGCACAGGTGGAGAAAATAATTGCTCAACTGCAAAATTGTTGCTTGTTCCTTCTTCCCCACCGAGTTTCCTTCCTCCATTGCAAGGACTGAGTCCCCAGTACTTACTGCCAAAGATCCCTTCAGCGTGCCCAGGTTCCTGGATATCCCCCAACAGGATGAATGGTACCAGGATTGGCAGAAGTTCTGAGAGTCCCATTTTAGGAAGTACTAGCCTGTTTGATGGCACCAAAACTAAGAACTGCTGCTCAGCAGCTCCTATCTCTGCACTTTGCCTGCCCTGGTGTGGCCCAGCACTCCAAGAGACAGTCCTGGAAACAAGCCAGCCAGACTCCCCCGTCAGGAACACCAGATCCCTGAGGCCATCAGTGGGACTACCTGGTACCTACCCTGGGGGAAAGGGGCCTTGATAGGCGGCTTCCAGTGTGCCAATTCCTGAAATATCTAGGACCAGAAATACCATTTGACCCAGCAATCCCATTACTGGGTATACATTCAAAGGAATATAAATCATTCTTTTATAAAGATACGTGCATGAGTTTGTTCACTGCAACAGTATTTACAATAGCGAGAACATGGAATCAACCCAAATGTCCATCACCAATAGGCTGCATAAAGAAAATGTGGTACATATATACCATGGAATACTATGCAGCCATAAAAAGAAGTGAGATCACGTCCTTTGCAGGGGCATGGATGAAGCAGGAAGCCATTATCCTCAGCAAAGTAATGCAGGAACAAAACTAAATACCGTACGTTCTCCCTTGTAAGTGGGAGCTGAACAATGAGAACACATGGACATCGGGAGGGGAACAATACATACTGTGGCCTGTGGAGGGGGCAGAGGGAGGGAAAGCATCAGGATAAAGAGCTAATGCATGTGTGGTTAATACCCAGGTGATGGGTTGATAGGTGCAGCAAACCACCGTGGCACAGGCTTACCTATGTAACAAACCTGCAGGTCCTGCACATGCATCCCAGAACTTAAAATAAAATAAAATAAAATATTTTAAAGAAGAAAATTTGTAAGCCTGTTTTATACGATTCTTAAAAAGGTCACCAGTAGGATTCAGTCACAGTGGTACCCAGCTCCTAATAGATTCTTCTCTCTTCCCTTCTCTTCCCTGAATTACTCATCCCACTCCCCATCTTGTATGTCTTGGGAGGTCTCTCAAACAAACTACCTGCACCCATGCCCTTTTCCCAGGGTTAGTTTCTAGAGGACCCAAACTAAGGCATTGTCCTTGGGTCCTTGCCTAAAAAGGTTTTACAATCTTTTGTGGAAACAGAAGAAGATAACAATAACAATATCCCTGGAGCTCTCAACTCAAAGTTCTGATTGTCTTCACTCCCTTGAATGATGTCACCAGAAACCTCAATGATCCCTTACTCTGCAAAGTGTAATGTGCCAAAAAGATGTCAATTACGCAGCCTCGGAGGCACAGGATTACATCAAGTTCTTTATTGGAAACAATTGAGAATGACACAGGTATAAACTGGGAGCTCTAGAAGTTGGAGATAAAGGGGACATAAAGATGAAATCCCTAGGGGCTCACGTTTATTCTTGCAGGTGTTCAGGCAGTTGGCTTCGGATTGGAAGTTGTTATTGTTTCCCTGGCAGCCACCATAGACAAATGTGGAGCAACTATTATTTTTCTTGTCATACCACCACCGAATAAAAAAAGCCAGGCAGGGGCCAGTTTCATTTGGCATTTCACATACATCTGCAGAAAGACTCCAGAGTTGAAAACTCAGCGTGCCCACTCCAGAAATAAACAGTTGTTATTATTCTCCCTGGCAACCACTATAGATGGAACCGGAATAGGCTCCTTTTCCCTTATCACACAACAAGAGCACAGCTCCACTGACATATTGCACACATGTGCAAGGAGACCCCAGAGTGGGCATCTGCATCCCTGGAGATAGGGTTATTGCAGGTGAAATTAGCTAAAAAGAGGTCAGACCAAAATAGGGTGGGCCCCTATACCAACATGACTGGTGTCCTTATAAAAGCAGGTTAATTTGGACAGAGGCAAACACACTGGGAGAACACCGTATGAATGTGAAGGCAGAGATTGGGGTGATGTGCCTACAAGCCAAAGAACACCAAAGATTGCCAGCAAACCACCAGAAGCTAGGGGAGAGGAATGGAACATGCTTCTTCCCCATAACCGTGTCAAGGAACCAACGGTACTGACACCATGATTTCAGATCTAGCCTGAGGAACTATGAGACAATACATTCTGTTATTTAAGATTCCGAGTCAGTGGTACTTTGTTATAGCAATTCTACCAAACAAATGCAGGTCCCTACTAAATTATGCTTACACAGTTCCATTTGGGTAAATCTCCACTGCTAAACAATTAGGTCCTGTTGATTTTTACCTCCTATAGCTCACCTCTCTGCCAGTCTCTCTAATATAAGCCTCAGTGACTGTCTCATGCATGGGCTGTTGAGATAACCTCAGATTGATCCCCTGCCTCCAGTCCTGGCCCCTCCAACCAATCATTCATGCTTCCCACCAGAGGGAAGGATCTGATGGATCTGAGAACCAGGCTCATCATGTCATTCCACAGATAAGACCTACCTTCACTTCATGACAATATCTTCCCATGACCCACAGGGCCCTTCGCTGTCTGGCTCCTACTGTGATGCTGGCCTCCTCCCCTGCCGCAGAACCCCTTCCAGCCACATGCTCCAGCAATATTCAACAACCCGTGCCACCCCCATACCTCCATCCCTTTGCACTGCTCACAGTGACACTCCTCTTCTATCTTCAAAACCTTTCTCACACATCAACTGTTGTGATGTCTCCCTTGACTCCATTCTACATTCCTCACTGCCACACCTTGCTTCAGAATCTGTGCACTCATTTTCCATTTGTTTACATCTTCAGTGTCATCCCTGAGGCTGTGAGTTTCTGGCGAGCAAGGAGTGAGTTTCTAGTGTGTCTGCTTCCATCTTGGCATCCCAATTCCTAACAGGTAGTTTGGCACAGTACAGAACCTTATAGAATGTTGAGGGTAAAAGAAATTGTATCCTGATCTGAACCGAATAAAGTATTCATTGAGCACCTATTATGTGCCTAATGCTTCAAGGAACAGAGAAAAGGCATGACCTCTGCTATTTAAGAGCCCTTAGCCAAGAATTACAAATAAGCAAATAGGTATCAGGTGGCTACTATGTGCCAGGCATTGCTCTAAGCACATCATGCAGATCAATTGGATCCTCAAAATAACCTTCTACACTGATCCTTTTATTATCTGAGGAAACTGAGGCACAGTGAAGGAATGTTTTTAATTTATCCTAGACAAAAAGGCTGCTAAAAACTGGAGGTAAGAGTTGAACTCACTATGTCTGAATTCAGAATCTTTACCTGCTGGCATATGAGTGACTTAGCCCCCTAACCTCCCCACTCTACTTCTCTGTCAAGTCCTGTTTACTTTACCTCCTACGTCCTACTCTTTTTCATCCCCTCAGCTACCTCTAGTTCCAGCCACCATTTCTATCACCTTGAAGTCCTTTAAGATACTCTGTTCCTCCTATTTTAAACTCTATAGATGTAGTATGAACCCGGTTATGTGATGCCCTGCCTCGGTGGATTGCCATGGTCCTTCGATCCAAGCAAGACTCTTTAACCTGGTCCACCATACCTGAATCATTTGATCTCTGCCCACCCAGAATCTGTTTTCCTTGTCCCATGCTCATGCTCACTCTGCATTCTGTCCTCCCCAGGCCCCACCATTGAGCCTTTGTGCATGCTACTCCCCGTTCCTGGAAAACCCTTCCACCCACTTTTTGCCTAAAACATTACCCATCTTTCTCAACTCAACTCCAGATTTGCTTTCTCAGAGAAGGCAATCCCGACCTCCCTGACCACACTGAGCAGATCAAATCCTATTGTGGGTCTCAGAGGCACTCAATACATATTTGTTGAATGAATTTAAAAAATCTTCGATAGTCTTTTTGCATCCCAGGGAGATGGGCATGAAATTAAGGTGCAGCAGAAAGGAAAAGCCCTCTGTTGTGCAGCAGTCAGGAGAGGTGTTCTGGTGCAAAGTTGGATTTGTGTAGGCAGAGAGGTGGTCACTCCATAGCAAAAAAGTTAGAAAATATAAATTGCTTCATTTATCACTTGCAGCAACAATGTTGTATATGTTAGGGCAACAATGGCCACCTGGGGCTCAAAAAATTGTAAGAGTGACAGGTATCCAAATAGCCAAAAGAATCTGATTCAATGCCACTCCTTCACCAGTCATTTGTTTTGGGAAACTGAGTCTCGGGCATTACCTGATAGGAAAAGGTCATTACTAATGGCACACACCATATTTGGCACAGTAATGAATCTAAATTGCAGGTCTCCCAAGTCCAGCAGTTTTGCCAGAGACCAGCCCTCAGCGATCAGGGCACAAAGCCAGTCCAGGAAGGCAGAAGGCGAGGACGGGGGGAGAAAGAGTTGGTTATTCTGCGGCTCTGAATATTACCTTGTTTGAGATCTAAACATTTTTTTCCGCAGCTGAAGACACAGCACTTCTTGTTGTCCTGGCATTGTCTGTGCCTTGTACACACATCCCTTTCTCTGAATTCACATTCTTCTCTGATGGTGGGACATCTATCTCCCTAGGGAAGGAGCAGTTTCACACCCATGTGCTTTAGAAACTGAGGCCCACAAAATGTAAGTAACTTGCCCAAGATTACAGGGCTACCAAGATTTGAACCCACTAAGTCTGATTCCAGATCCCTCTGTAGTTTTAAAATCCCTTTTCAGAAATCCTTACTTCCTGAGTGTTCAGCAAATGATAACAATGATCATTGTTACATTATAGTCATGGAATATTAGTGTCTGAAGTTTAAAGGAACTTCTGGATGCTGTCCTTTATCTCAAAGCAGTGAGCCCCTAGGGATACAGGGACACTTTATGGGACTACATTTGAAAGAACCAGGAGTGAATAGAGATGATGCCTCAAGAAAGGGGCCTGTTTTGCTCGCGGGATAAGTAGAAGGTCCCTTGGTTTCCCGGATTCCTGTAGCGACTCCCCTGAAAGCTAGATCCGGTGACTCTCCTCCACCTCCTTGATAAAGGCCCTCGACTTCAAAGGGGGTGAAAGTGGGGATTGCCTAAGTCGGGGTTACTGCATTCCCAGAAGGGATCTTCCACAGGAGGGATCTTACAAAGATCTCTCTCCTCTCCCAACCCGGGACCTGGGCTAACATGGTGGAAAGCAACCCAGATCTGAAGAGTTGTTCCCTGTTCCTTCCTCCCAGCAGACTCCCCTCTCTCTAGGGTAAGGGCTGAGGCCAGTACTTACTGGGAAATAACCAATCAGTCAGACCAGGTCCCTGGACATTCGCTAAGAGGATGAATAGCACCAGGAGGCTCAAAAGTCCAGAAGATCCCATGCTGAAGAGAGGCCAGCCTTTCTGGTGGTTCCAGAATTTGGAATGCTCAGCTGCTGCACCTTGGATATAAGAACTGGACACGAACCGGCCACCCCCTTTCTTCTGAGAACACTAAGTCCCCAAGGTCACAAATGGGACTAACTGACACCCACAGCTCACAGCTTGGGAGGAAGGGTCTCTCATTGAATGGATCTTGATCCTTACACCCCTAGGCTGCACTGGGCTGGGGCTCTAGTCAACCCCAGGGAGTGGGCAAAGCTTGTCTCCCACTTTCCAGGCTGCCTTCACGTGAATGCTATCATCTTGGGTCTTCATCTTGATAACCTGGAGAGCGGTGGAGTGTCCTCATTCTTCATTCATTTTCCATCGTACGTGCGCACTTACAAGCGAACTCCTTCTGCTTGTCTCTGACAATGTGTCCCTGTCAGTCTCTTGGTATCTCATTGTTTATCTGTGCCTCTCTGTGCCTAAGTCTGTTTCTCTTTCCCCATGGTCTCTGTGTTCCTTTCTCCCTCTCCCACAGTTTCCTCCCATCCTTCTGTCTTTTATTTTATCTTTGGTTCACTCATATTCATTGACTAAGGCCAAAGAATATAGATTTGCCACAGAACAGGGTGTAGGGGAGGAATCAGGCTGATAGGAGAGTCTTCAGAGACTGTTTCTCAAAGTTTTGTGGCTCTGAGAGCAAGAGAGAATATCAGATCTTAGAGGGAGCCTTTATCATCAATGCAAGCTCCTTGATAGCTGAGGAACTATGTCATGAAGGGATTTGCCTGAGAGACTACAGTGGAATAAAGTTCAGTAACACAGCAGACTTTGGGGGTTCTAACTGGGCTAGCAGAGGAGCTGTGGGAAAGAGGTGCTGGGGAACTTGGACAGCTTTCCATTCCTACAGCCATGGAATCTACACCGACCACTCAGCCAGTCCTGGGAAGGAGAGAGACACTCTTTACAGAGTGAATGTTATCCCTAGGGCTCCCGTTTAATTCTCTAACTAGGTGTTACCCTTTTGGGCCAAGTTTGTTCTCCAAATATTCCTGTATGACAGACAGAGGCCAGAGAAAGACAACCTTATCATCAGAGAGTGACTATATGGTCACAAAATTTAGTATCAGAGACAAAGCCCCCATAAGAGTCCCATGCCACCAACTTGACAATCTCACTTAAAGAGACTACCAAATTTGAATTGTTCTTTGTTTTGCTCTTCTTTTTCCTTTCCTTTCCTTTCCTTTCTTTTCTTTTCTTTTCTTTTTTTTTTTTTTTTTTCTTTTCTTTTCTTTTCTATTCTTTTTTTTAAAGACAGTCTCGTTGTGTCATCCAGGCTGGAGTGCAGTGGCACAATCTCAGCTGACTGCAACCTCCACCTCGCCAGTTCAGGCAATTCGTGCCTCAGCCTCCTGAGTAGCTGGGATTACAGGCATGCACCACCATGCACTGCTAATTTTTGTATTTTTAGTAGAGATGAGGTATCGCCCTTGGCCAGGCTGGTCTCCACTTCCTGGCCTCAAGCAATTTGCCCGCTAAGCCTCCCAAAGAGTTGGGATTACAGGCATGAGCCACCAGGCCTGGCTAGAATTTCTAATGAACAAGTAAGATGTCCTAAGCAGTGCTGTTTCACTCATTTCATTTCCCATATTCTCACAAACTCAGCCCAGGAGAGAGTGAAAACTGGAATATCTAAGTGGAAGCGCTCTGAGGGACCATCAAGCCCTATTTCTCATTTTATAGATGGGAATCATAAGGCCCAGAGAAGTGAGGATGCTGACTAAATGTCACCCAGCATGTGAGTGTGAGAAATAAGATTAAGAGGGAACTGAGCATGCAAGTTCTTGCCAGAGGACACTAGGGCACGTTTTGATGTTGGTGTGGATATAATATTTTCCTGTAGAGTTGAAGGTAGAGAGGAAGGGTGAGTCTAAAGGAATGAAGTAATGTCTTTAGTGGAGACAGAGGCTGAACACCCACAAAGTCAGTAAATTTCTAAATGGTACCCAGGGTCCCCAATTAGGGCTGCATTTTTTCATAAATTTTATTGAAAATAAATTAACTATCTTTCTGGTTGTTTCATTCCATTCTGTCTTGCCTAATTTTCAGGCCCATCCATGCATCTCACTTTCCAAGCAAATGAAATAAAATTTATGTCTTTGGGACTTGGGATGAATCATGGTTTTGGCTCCTTCTCTCCAATAATTTCTTGGAGAAGGCTGGGTAAGGACCCATCTGGGGTTTTGCCTCTCCTTTCTTCATCCTTTCTCATTGAGGGGCATGGTGTCCTACCTCTGCCTCCAGGCCAATTCTCTCCCAGGAACAATCCTGTGCTCAGAACAGGGGACCCCAACGAGAACCAACCAGACCAGCCTGTACCTGGCACCTCCTGCTTTTTCATTAGCCCAAGACCTGTCACATGGACGGATTCTCTGTCACTGCCTTCCTGTGTTGTTCCCTCTGCCTCTAACTGTATTACTAAGTTACATATTTGCTCCCCCAGGTAAGCTCCAAACTGTATTAAACAGGTCTGTGTCTAGAACGCAGTGCTTAAAACATGAATAGACCCCAAATAAACACTCAGTACATCTTGCTGGATGAGCAAGGTAGGTGGGGGGATTGGTAGGTGTTGAATAGGTAGGTAGCTATGTGGATGGATGAGTGGCTGGTAGAGTGATAAGTGGGAAGATGGTTGAGCAGGGAGAAAGATTAGCGAGGAAAGCATGGATATTTGGATACATGAATGCATGGGTTATGGATGGGTGGATGATTGGGTGAATAAGTGGATTGAATTGAATATAAAGATGGATAGGGTAGTGATGGGGTAGGTGGACCTATTGATGGAGGCTGTTTGAATGAAAGGTGGATGAGTGCATTGGTATGTAGATGGAGGGAGTTAGGTATAGAAATGATGAATATGTATTTTGATGGGTATGAAAGAGAGAGAGAGTGTCTGTGTGTGTGTGTGCAGAGAAAGGGAGAGGAGAGAGGTCAGTAATAGGAAGATTAACTAAAGGCTAGATGGACAAGTGGGTCTGTAGAAGAAAGATGAGTAAGAAAGGTAAGTGGATAGACATATGGAGTGGGCAAAGAGCTAAGTTGAAAAGTGTGTCAGTGGAAGAATAGGAGGGATAGGTGAGTGGGGATTGGGTATTTGCATATGTGTTGAGTGAATGGATAGGTAAGTAAAGGGATTGAATAATTAGTGAGTAAATAGGTGGGTGGAAACATGAATGTACAAGTAAAAGCATTAACCAAGATTAAAAAGAATTATATAGAGAACAATGTATACTACTCTAAAGTAATACATGTGAAAATATAGGGAAAATGGATCAATTTTACCAAAATACAAAAGACCAAAATTTGCAGAAGAGAAGGCAGAAAACCTGCAGACTGTAAGACGAAATATTTTAAAATTACTAAAATATACCACTAGAAAGAACCTGATCTAGATGCTTTTGGAGCTGAATTTCGGTAGCCTTCAAAAAACAGTGAATTGCTATATTATGTAAAATATTTCAGAGCATAGAAAAAGTAGATAGGTTGCCCAATTAGTTCCCATACTCATTTTTTGAAAGTGATATGACCCAAATAGAAAAAACAAATTTAAAAAGACCTATTTTTCTTTTGACTATAGATGTGAAAATTCAAACTATACTGTTAGCTAAAAAGAACCAATAATGTATTGATACAACACACTGCAATTAAGTTTATTAAGAATGCAAGGATGACTCAAGAAAATTTAATAATTTATTATGCCAACAAATTAGAAGAGAAAAATAATTATGTGACTGTATGTTTAAAAGGTATTTAGGCCGGGCGCGGTGGCTCAAGCCTGTAATCCCAGCACTTTGGGAGGCCGAGACGGGCGGATCACGAGGTCAGGATATCAAGACCATCCTGGCTAACACAGTGAAACCCCGTCTCTACTAAAAATACAAAAAACTAGCTGGGCGAGGTGGCGGGCGCCTGTAGTCCCAGCTACTCGGGAGGCTGAGGCAGGAGAATGGCGTAAACCCGGGAGGCGGAGCTTGCAGTGAGCTGAGATCCGGCCACTGCACTCCAGCCTGGGAGACATGGCGAGACTCCGTCTCAACAAAAAAAAAAAAAAAGGTATTTGATAAAATCCAGCAGTCATTTTCAGTAGTAGCTATAAATGGACAGGAAATAAGCTTAAAAAGAAAATAACTGGCCAGGCACGGTGGCTCCCACCTGTGATCCCGGCACCTTGGGAGGCCGAGGCGGGTGGATCACCCGAGGTCAGGAGTTAGCGACCAGCCTGGCCAACATGGTGAAACCCCATCTCTACTAAAAATACAAAAAATTAACCAGGCATGGTGGTAGCGCCTGTAATCCCAGCTACTTGGGAGGCCGAGGCAGGAGAATCACTTGAACCCGGGAAGGAGAGGTTGCAGTGAGCCGAGATCACACCTGGGCAACAAGAGCAAAACTCCATCTCAAAAAAAAAAGAAAAGAAAAAAGAAAGTAATTTAAGTGCAATAAAACTTATGCATTCCAAATTCAACAACAAATATCTTTTTATATTGCAGGAGACATTGACTTTAAAATAAGGAACTAGACAAGGATGGATGCCATTGTCTTTATTTTCATTATTATTTTGGAGCTTCTACACAATACAAGAAGACAAGAAAATAAAGTCATGAAGTTGAAAAAAGTCAAATATATCATCACTTTCAGATAATGGGATTATATATAAAATCAAAGTAACATCATTCAATATTGTGATACTTAAGATAATTTGGCAAGTTGGATACAAGACAAAACTGACAGGTCTTTATTATGCTACTCATAATTAATGATTTTGATGATAATATTTTCTACTTACTATTCAAAGCTTGGGATCCGTGCATTTCAGTCCACAACGTGAGCAGCACTTTTCCACCAATGGGCACTCATCATCCTGCAGGCACTTGGGTTTATCGATCTGGGCACATAGCAAGGGCTTGCGTGGGCAGAAACCTTGTTTGACTTTATGGGGTAAAAGAAAACACTTGACCTTGAAATACTTGGTCATAATTTGAGACAAATTTGGGGAATCTTGGGAAACTCAAACAAGGTTTTATTCTGATTAAGATTCTTGCCTTTCCCCCTATAGTAACAATAGACTGGAGAAGGCAGGGTATCAACTTTCTATGACTAATAACTTGAGGAGCATCAAGAAAAGTCTTGCCATCTCTAACTTGTACCATCTGATAGGATTCCTGTCTGCTGCTACAGAATTAATGGATCTGGGTTATATAACCCCAGAAAACCACAGGTAGCAGGAGTATTAGATAGCACACAGAACCTTCTTGTTTTATAAATTGTAGGCATTGAGGAGTATTTAGAGGGAAATGAGTTGCCCAATGCTACATAGAAAGCCAGTAGAAAAGTTGAAGTAGGTTGAAAAGGCTTTGACTCCTGCCACCACACTATCTGAACCTTAGAACCTTAAAGCCATACCTGGACAATCCCTGGGACTACATGGGGGAGTAAACACCTGCCTTATAGGAGGCAGGAAAGTTGGCTACTATCCAACATCATTTGCTACTGATGTTTTCCCCAGCCTGTCTTACACAATATGAATATGATGTGCATGCTCTGAAGTTCTGTGCAGACATGAAGGCTTATTAGGAATACACCTAATGGTTATGAGTCTTTTATGAATTGGTGAATATTGTCACCTTGCAAGTCATTGAGGAATGAGACTCAGAAAAAATAAGTTTTCCTGGGGAAGAATAGAGAGCAATACTATGAATTATTGGCTTTGAAGAACAGCACAATAGTCTTCAGAGGTCGATATAACTTGTTGGGCATTAAAAGGGGTTCCCAAGGATCCTCAAAGATGAGTCCAAGGGGCATCCGAGGTTCAAGACACCCCCCCCCCACTCCATGAGACAGCATGGCATCCTTGGCACATGCCCAATAGATTTGGGAGGTATATCCCCAGTCCTTACCTGTCCAGGCCCTGGCACAAACAAAGCCACACCTGGATTCACAACATTTGTCTGTCGGGGGACAATCGATGTCACTGTGACATGAAGGTGGACACTCCTTACGTCCAGTGACAGGGAAGAGTGGGCATTGTCCATCCTTAACTAAAATAAGAGCAGATGTGAGCTTCTTAAAACCTCACCCTCGTCCCACCACCCTTCAAAGAGCCTTTCCTTCTCTTCAAAGCTAGTATCCCTTTCTGCAACTTGGTTCACCCTACCCTATCCATCTCCAATAGGCTGTGGAAGAATGAAATGTCTCATCACATCATGGGATATGGTAGAGAGCGTGCTGGGCTTGGTGCCTTAAGCCCCATGGTAAAGTCCCAGTCCTGCTACTTTGTTTCCTTCTCTATAAAATGGGGATAATTATGTGAAATCTACACAAATCAGTGTAAGCCATTTTAGGGTATTTGGTTTTATTAGAATGAAATGGGGATCCATCGCAGTGTTCTCAGTAGACAAGTGATATGGCCTGACTCATGTTTTGAAAGGGTCATTGTAACTACTGTTTTGATAATAGATTGTAAGGAGGATAGAAGCAAGGAGACATTTTGGGAGGCTTTTGGGGTAATCCAAGTAAGAAGATGGCTCCTCAGATCAGGGTGGCAGCTGCGGAGATGGTAAGGTTTTAACAGATTTGGGATCTACTTTCAAGGTAGAACTAAAATTATTTCCTAACTTAATGGATGTTAATTGATAAAGAGAGGCATCAAGTGTGATTGTGAAGTTTTTCAACCAAGATGAGAAGCATGGATAGAACAGGTTTGCGTTAGGGGAGTGATGGTAAGAGGTACTGGTTTATGTTTATGTTTAGCTTATTTTTCTTTTTTTGAGACAGGGTTTCCCACTGTCACCCAACTAAGCCTCAACTTCCCCAGCTCAAGTGATCTTCCTACCTTCTCAGGTGATCTTCCCAGCCTCCTGAGTAGCTGGGACCACAGGCGCGTGACACTATGCCTGTTTTTTTGTTGTTGTGTTTTTGGTTGTTTTTTTGTTTTTGTTTTTTTGTTGTTGTTTGTAGAAATTGGGTATCACTATGCTGCCTGGGCTGGTCTCAAACTCCTGAGCTCAAGTGATCCTCTTGCCTCAGCCTCCCAAAGTGCTGGGATTACAAGTGTAAGCTACTGTCCCTGGCCTGAGGTTCTGTTTAAGCAAGTTCAACATGAGATGTTTGCAAGGTCCAGGTGGAGATGTACAGCAGATAGTGGAGTTTGGGAGTCAGATTAGGGCTGGAGACACAACTTTGTGAGTCATTAGGACATAGGTGGTATTTAAATCAGTTCTTTGGGGTTTTGTGCCCGTATGCTCTTTTCCTCATCTGACTGCAAATTCTACAAGGGCTTCCCAGGTCAGGCTCAGGCTATGATGTGTTGAACTCCCAGAGGTATTATCAGGTTGCCTCTGAGTCTTAATCTAAATTTTCCACAAACCGACCTAAGCCCATTTCCCTGGCCTCCTCTTCCTGATGGCTCCTGGGAGAGGAGACAAGGGTCTTGTCTACAGCATCATGATTCCTTAGAGCTTCCCATGAAGGGAAGCTTGTGGTCTTAGTTTCAAGTCAGGTCCCAGGATTGCCTTGGCCGTTCAGGCCCATGGGTCCATGGAATTAAAATTCCACCCCTACTCCTGACCAACTGTGGGTCCTCAGGCAACTAACTTTACCTCTCTGCCTCTGTTCTCTCATCTGTAAAGTGGTAGTGATGGTACATTTTTCAGCTTGCCTCACAATCTGTGGTTGAAATTGCAATGCTGCCTCATAAATCACACAGTGTTGCATTGTGAAGATCACTGGTCATCATCTCAATTGTTACCATTTAGTGAACCCACACCACGGGACCCCCACTACATCAAGTCTTTGTGTTTCAAATCATGTATAATCCTACCAACAACTCAATGAGCTGTTTGCTGTGACTCCAGAATTACAGAAGAGGGAACTGAAACTCAAAGAAGTGAAGAAAGCAGCAAGTGGGAAAAGTCAGATTTGAATTCAGGTCATTTTACTTCTAAGTTTGGTAGGACACTGTCTCCCAACATTGCTGGTGATGACCATTATACTAAGGAATAAATCCACAGCCTTCACCTTCACCCCACCCTACTCTCCACCTCCAGTGTGGACACTTACTCCATGGGATTCCATTCTTACACAAATCCTCAGTATGATGCTCAACAGGTTACTATCATGAGGAAACACCTTCTTCCAAGGGGGCACACTTGGCTTTCGGGTTGCATTGGCCAAGATGTATTAACATTTTCTATACACTATCTCATTTTTGGCAGAGCCACTCCATTAGGTAAATACTGTTATTAACCTCATTCTATAGACAAGGAAACTGAAGCTTATAAAGGCAGGCAACTGGCCCAAGACCTCCCAGCCAGTGAATGACAGAGTTAAGTCTTGAACCAAGGAACTTTAACCTCAAATCCTGAGCCTATAACCTCACTGGTATACTATTTCTAGTTAAACTAGACCCTCAGATTTCCAGGACACGGGTCTCACCAACTAACATGCAGGCCGTTCTGCAGTCATTCTCATTCAAGAAGTTGTTGGCATTCCCTTTGCAGCCCCTGTATGTGAAGGGTGTGCAGTGATAATTTTTAAAGTCAAAATACCAGCGCTGTGCATCATGATTACAGTTTCCTTGTCTCACAGGTAGCATGCAGGGTTCTGAAGTCAGGAAGCAAGGAAGGAAGGACATGAAGAGTAGAGATAAAAGAACAGGGTCAGTTTCCTAGCATTTGTCATAACTCCTGGTGTTATCACCCACATCATAAAAGGAGCCATGGCAGGGGAAAACAAAGGCATAGGTTCTGGTCCCAGTTCTACTACTAATAGTCTATGTTGTATGGCACCTCTGAGCATCACTCCTTCCTTGCAAAGAATATTACAAGGTGCATATGAGAATCTTGTACTTTGGAGCTGATCTTTCTTCTCCATTGTACTGAGCTTTGGTAGGGCAAGACTTGTTCAGCAACTATTAGGTTGGTGCAAAAGTAATTGTGGTTTTTGCATTGTTGAAATTTGCTGTTTGATGTTAGAATACATTCTTAAATAAATGTGGCTATATTATACATCATTTTAATGCACATTTCTTGCTTCATGTACTTTTGCTAATGACTTATTATTTGCTCTTTATATTTATTTTAGACTATGGAAATTATGTTAGACAAAAAACAAATTCGAGTGATTTTCTTATTTGAGTTGAAAATGGGTCGTAAAGCAGCAGAGACAACTTGCAACATCAACAACACATTTAGCCTGGGAACTGCTAAGAAATGTACAGTGCAGTGATGGTTCAAGAAGTTTTGCAAAGGAGACGAGGGCCTTGAAGATGAGGAGCATAGTGGCTGGCCATTGGAAGTTGACAATGACCAGTTGAGAGCAGTCATCAAGGTTGATCCTCTTAAAACTACACAAGAAGTTACCGAAGAACTCAACGTCGACCATTCTATGGTCATTCAGCATTTGAAGTAAATTGGAAAGGTGAAAAAGCTCAATATGTGGATGCCTCATGAGCTCAGCAAAAATTTAAAAAATATATTGGTTTGAAGGGTCATCTCTTATTCTATGCAACAACAACAAAATATTTCTCAATCCAATTGTGACATGCAATGAAAAGTGGATTTTACAGGACAACCAGTGACGACCAGCTCAGTGGTTGGACCGAGAAGAAGCTCTAAAACACTTCCCAAAGTCAAATTTGCACCAAAAAAAGGTCATGGTCATTGTTTGGTGGTCTGCTGCTGGTCTGATCCACTATAGCTTTCTGAATCCTGGCAAAACCACTACATCTGAGAAGTATGCTCAGCAAATCAATGAGATGCACTGAAAACTGCAGTGCCTGCAACCAGCATTGGTCCACATTGGACCAACTGGCAGCCAGAAAGGGCCAACTGGTCCACAGAAAGGGCCAATTCTTCTCCACAACAACACCCAACCACACATCACACAACCAACACAAAAGTTGAATGAATTGGGCTACAAAGTTTTGCTTCATCCACCATATTCATCTGACCTCTCGTCAACCAAATACCACTTCTTCAAGCATCTCAACAACTTTTTGCAGGGAAAACACATCCGCAAACAGCAGGATGCAGAAAATGCTTTCCAAGAGTTCGTCAAATCCTGAAGCACGGATTTTTACGCTACACAAACTTATTTCTCTTTGGCAAAAATGTGTTGATTGTAATCGTTCCTATTTTGATTAATAAAGATGTGTTTTGTTTTGTTTTTTGAGAAGGAGTCTCGCTGTGTCACCCAGGCCGCAGTGCAATGGTGTGATCTCAGCTCACTGCAACCTCTGCCTCCCAAGTTCAAGCAATTCTCCTGCCTCAGCCTCCTGAGTAGCTGGGATTACAGGCACCCCCCACCATGCCCAGCTAATTTTTGTATTTTTAGTAGAGACAGGGTTTCACCATGTTGGTCAGACTGGTCTTGAACTCCTGACATCAGATGATCGCCCGCCTTGGCCTCCCAAAGTGCTGGGATTACAGGTGTAAGCCACCATGCCCCGCCAATAAAGATTTGTTTGAACCTAGTTATAATGATTTAAAATTCATGGTCCAAAACTGCAATTACTTTTGCATCCAAAGTGCCTAACAAAGTGCCTAGTACCAGAAAGAATGAAATACCAAGGAAGAGACAGCCCCTGATGCCTGAAAACTGATCTGACACTCCCAGCTAAGCCACACGGATTCTCTGTTGGAGATCTAAAAAATCTCCTAGAACATCTTTATCAAACAAGGTCACTCTGAGATCATGATGAAGTGAGACAAAAACAAGATCACCATGAAACCTGCAAAATACCAAACACCCATCCCCTTCTAAGCTAACATGAGTGACTTACGCTTCTCTACCATCAATCACAGCTTTATCCTCAGTCTAGTCTGCATTCTGTATAGTCTTATATATATATAAGAATTGGGGGCAATTCTATGACTGGGATAGCCAGTCATAGAATTGCCCCCACTTTCTGACAGCACTCAATCTAGAGCAAACTCTCACTTCTTTAGACCCTCCCCTGAATTACCCAATCAAAGCCCAAATCCTATAATAGATTCTTTCTAACAGCTTCTTACTGAAATGCCTCAAACTTGTCTAGGGTGAATATTTTCCCTCACTTCAATGAGTACTAAACCCAACTTGTTCAACTACAGGTGTATTCTGGTGGTCTTTTCAAAGGGCATTAACAGATATTTGATGAATGGATAAATGTATGAGTGAATGAATAAATGAATCTTTTTAAAAAGTACACAGTTCCCCACACATACTGAATAGATGCCCAATACATTGAGTTACCAGAAAACCTCCTTGAAGATCAAAGAGTCTGAAAAACGATGCCAGCATCTAAGCTGACTGAGGTTTCATTTTGTCACAGTGCCATAATAGTCTCTTGAACAGAGTGAGCATGCAACAAGTATTAGTTATTTGTGAATGATTGAATGTGGGACCCAAGAAGACCAGCATCAATATTATGGTGGTTGATGGTCACCATGCCTAGACTTATGATTTGTACTTGAGGGTTAGGCATTGAATAAGAGAATGAGAAGAGCACAGGCCCTGGGTCCTTGTCCTGCCATCCAAGGGAATCTCTCAGCCAGTTTTGGACAGAGCAAGAAGTGGGGAACCTCTGTCCTCAGCCTGGACACCACTACCTTGAAAGGGATCCATGCACTTCTTCTGACAGGCAAAACGGCAGCACTTTAGGTATTCCTGGCAGTCAAAATCTGTGTTACATGAATTCGGAAGTTCAGCGGTACAGGCAAGCCTCTCTTTGGGACACAACCCTGGTTTCTCTGCAAGAAAGAAATGTCCAAACTCACATTCATTCAGAATTTCAGCTTTTTTTCTCCTATGGCAAAGGTGTGTAGTGAAATTCTCTTGGCCCTATCCTCTACCTTCAATTCTTAGCTCTTGCTCTGCTTCTATTCAGGGGCTAGTTCTGTTTCTCAGCACTCAGATTCATTCAAATGGATCTGAATCAGGAATTTGTGTCCAAGAAGAACTGAAGGAGAAGCATGTTGGATTCCAGGGCAAGGGGTTAGGAAGGGACCAAGGCCCTTTCCCTAAATTCAAAAGATTTTCTCTCTTCTTGAAACCTAATATTTTAATTCTTAATTCCTTTGTCTCTAGTTGATAAAAGAAACTAGTAAAGACTGGTGGAAACATCATGGAAGTAGAGGTCAGGAGGCCTGATTTGACCCTTGACTCCTGGTAAACTCAAGACCGATCTGAATTCAATTGTATGATTTTTAATTTACTTCTAAGGAGTAAGAAATGGTGGAGTGGAAGAAGCATTATAGTCAGGCAGATCTGGCTCGGGAGCCTGGCTCCAACACTAACCAACTAAATAATCTTGGGACAGTATTTCCCTTCATCTGAGTTATATTTTCCGTCTTTAAAATGAGAATGACAATTCTTGCCTTACAGGTTGATTATAAGAGTTCAATGGGGTGGGGGGCGGAGCAAGATGGCCGAATAGGAACAACTCCAGTCTCCAACTCCCAGCGCGAGCGACACAGAAGACCGGTGATTTCTGCATTTTCAACTGAGGTACTGGGGTCATCTCACTAGGGAGTGCCGGACAATCGGTGCTGGTCAGCTGCTGCAGCCTGACCAGCGAGAGCTGAAGCAGGGCGAGGCATCGCCTCACCTGGAAGCGCAAGGGGGAAGGGGATCCGTTTTCCTAGCCAGGGGAACTGAGACACACAACACCTGGAAAATCGGGTAACTCCCACCCCAATACTGCGCTGTAAGCATACAGGCATTCCAGGAGAATATATCCCACACCTGGCCGGGAGGGTCCCACGCCCACGAAGCCTCCCTCACTGCTAACACAGCAGTCTGCCGCGATCTATCCGCAAGGCAGCAGCGAGGCTGGGGGAGGGGCGCCCGCCATTGCTGAGGCTTAAGTAGGTAAACAAAGCCGCTGGGAAGCTCGAACTGGGTGGAGCTCACAGCAGCTCAAGGAAGCCTGCCTGTCTCTGTAGTCTCCACCTCTGGGGACAGCGCACAGCTGAAGACCAACAGGGGAAGTAGCGGGAGCCGGTGCAGACGCGAACGACTCTGTCTGACAGCTTTGGGGAGAGCCGCGGATCTCCCAACGCGGAGGTTGAGATCTGAGAACGGACAGACTGCCTGCTCAGGTGTGTCCCTGACCCCTGAGTAGCCTAGCTGGGAGAAATCCCCCACTAGGGGCAGTCTGACACCCCACACCTCACAGGGTGGAGTACACCCCTGAGAGGACACTTCCAAAGGAAGAATCAGACAGGTACACTCGCTGTTCAGCAATATTCTATCTTCGGCAACCTCTGCTGCTGATACCCAGGCAAACAGGGTCTGGAGTGGACCTCAAGCAATCTCCAACAGACCAACAGAGAGTCCTTCTGACTGTCAGAAGGAAAACTATCAAACAGGAAGGACACCTATACCAAAACCCCATCAGTTCGTCACCACCATCAAAGACCAGAGACAGATAAAACCACAAAGATGGGGAAGAAGCAGGGCAGAAAAGCTGGAAATTCAAAAAATAAGAGCGCATCTCCCCCTGCAAAGGAGCGCAGCCCATCACCAGCAACGGATCAAAGCTGGTCAGAGAATGACTTGGACGAGAGGAGAGAAGAAGGCTTCAGTCCATCAAACTTATCAGAGCTAAAGGAGGAATTACGTACCCAGCGCAAAGAAACTAAAAATCTTGAAAAAAGAGTGGAAGAATTGACAGCTAGACTCATTAATGCAGAGAAGATCATAAACGAAATGACAGAGATGAAAACCATGACACGAGAAATACGTGACAAATGCACAAGCTTCAGTAACCGACTCGATCAACTGGAAGAAAGAGTATCAGCGATTGAAGATCAAATGAATGAAATGAAGCGAGAAGAGAAACCAAAAGAAAAAAGAAGAAAAAGAAATGAGCAAAGCCTGCAAGAAGTATGGGATGACGTAAAAAGACCAAATCTACGTCTGATTGGGGTGCCTGAAAGTGAGGGGGAAAATGGAACCAAGTTGGAAAACACTCTTCAGGATATCATCCAGGAGAACTTCCCCAACCTAGTAGGGCAGGCCAACATTCAAATTCAGGAAATACAGAGAACGCCACAAAGATACTCCTCCAGAAGAGCAACTCCAAGACACATAATTGCCAGATTCACCAAAGTTGAAATGAAGGAAAAAATCTTAAGGGCAGCCAGAGAGAAAGGTCGGGTCACCCACAAAGGGAAGCCCATCAGACTAACAGCAGATCTCTCGGCAGAAACTCTACAAGCCAGAAGAGAGTGGGGGCCAATATTCAACGTTCTTAAAGAAAAGAATTTTAAACCCAGAATTTCATATCCAGCCAAACTAAGTTTCATAAGTGAAGGAGAAATAAAATCCTTTACAGATAAGCAAATGCTTAGAGATTTTGTCACCACCAGGCCTGCCTTACAAGAGACCCTGAAGGAAGCCCTAAACATGGAAAGGAACAACCGGTACCAGCCATCGCAAAAACTTGGCAAAATGTAAAGACCATCGAGGCTAGGAAGAAACTGCATCAACTAACGAGCAAAATAACCAGTTAATATCATAATGGCAGGATCAAGTTCACACATAACAATATTAACCTTAAATGTTAATGGACTAAATGCTCCAATTAAAAGACACAGACTGGCAAACTGGATAAAGAGTCAAGACCCATCAGTCTGCTGTATTCAGGAGACCCATCTCACATGCAGAGACACACATAGGCTCAAAATAAAGGGATGGAGGAAGATCTACCAAGCAAATGGAGAACAAAAAAAAGCAGGGGTTGCAATCCTAGTCTCTGATAAAACAGACTTTAAACCATCAAAGATCAAAAGAGACAAAGAAGGCCATTACATAATGGTAAAGGGATCAATTCAACAGGAAGAGCTAACTCTCCTAAATATATATGCACCCAATACAGGAGCACCCAGATTCATAAAGCAAGTCCTTAGAGACTTACAAAGAGACTTAGACTCCCATACAATAATAATGGGAGACTTCAACACTCCGCTGTCAACATTAGACAGATCAACGAGACAGAAAGTTAACAAGGATATCCAGGAATTGAACTCATCTCTGCACCAAGCGGACCTAATAGACATCTATAGAACTCTCCACCCCAAATCAACAGAATATACATTCTTCTCAGCACCACATCGCACTTATTCCAAAATTGACCACATAATTGGAAGTAAAGTACTCCTCAGCAAATGTAAAAGAACAGAAATTATAACAAACTGTCTCTCAGACCACAGTGCAATCAAACTAGAACTCAGGACTAAGAAACTCAATCAAAACCGCTCGACTACATGGAAACTGAACAACCTGCTCCTGAATGACTACTGGGTACATAACGAAATGAAAGCGGAAATAAAGATGTTCTTTGAAACCAATGAGAACAAAGATACAACATACCAGAATCTCTGGGACACATTTAAAGCAGTGTGTAGAGGGAAATTTATAGCACTAAATGCCCACAAGAGAAAGCAGGAAAGATCTAAAATTGACACTCTAACATCACAATTAAAAGAACTAGAGAGGCAAGAGCAATCACATTCAAAAGCTAGCAGAAGGCAAGAAATAACAAAGATCAGAGCCGAACTGAAGGAGATAGAGACACAAAAAACCCTCCAAAAAATCAATGAATCCAGGAGTTGGTTTTTTGAAAAGATCAACAAAATTGACAGACCGCTAGCAAGGCTAATAAAGAAAAAAAGAGAGAGGAATCAAATAGATGCAATAAAAAATGATAAAGGGGATATCACCACTGACCCCACAGAAATACAAACTACCATCAGAGAATACTATAAACGCCTCTACGCAAATCAACTAGAAAATCTAGAAGAAATGGATAATTTCCTGGACACTTACACTCTCCCAAGGCTAAACCAGGAAGAAGTTGAATCCCTGAATAGACCAATAGCAGGCTCTGAAATTGAGGCAACAATTAATAGCCTACCCACCAAAAAAAGTCCAGGACCAGATGGATTCACAGCTGAATTCTACCAGAGGTACAAGGAGGAGCTGGTACCATTCCTTCTGAAACTATTCCAATCAATAGAAAAAGAGGGAATCCTCCCTAACTCATTTTATGAGGCCAACATCATCCTGATACCAAAGCCTGGCAGAGACACAACAAAAAAAGAGAATTTTAGACCAATATCCCTGATGAACATTGATGCAAAAATCCTCAATAAAATACTGGCAAACCGGATTCAGCAGCACATCAAAAAGCTTATCCACCATGATCAAGTGGGCTTCATCCCTGGGATGCAAGGCTGGTTCAACATTCGCAAATCAATAAACGTAATCCAGCATATAAACAGAACCAAAGACAAGAACCACATGATTGTCTCAATAGATGCAGAAAAGGCTTTTGACAAAATTCAACAGCCCTTCATGCTAAAAACGCTCAATAAATTCGGTATTGATGGAACATACCTCAAAATAATAAGAGCTATTTATGACAAACCCACAGCTAATATCATACTGAATGGGCAAAAACTGGAAAAATTCCCTTTGAAAACTGGCACAAGACAGGGATGCCCTCTCTCACCACTCCTATTCAACATAGTGTTGGAAGTTCTGGCTAGAGCAGTCAGGCAAGAGAAAGAAATCAAGGGTATCCAGTTAGGAAAAGAAGAAGTCAAATTGTCCCTGTTTGCAGATGACATGATTGTATATTTAGAAAACCCCATCGTCTCAGCCCAAAATCTCCTTAAGCTGATAAGCAACTTCAGCAAAGTCTCAGGATACAAAATCAATGTGCAAAAATCACAAGCATTCTTATACACCAGTAACAGACAAGCAGAGAGCCAAATCAGGAATGAACTTCCATTCACAATTGCTTCAAAGAGAATAAAATACCTAGGAATCCAGCTTACAAGGGATGTAAAGGACCTCTTCAAGGAGAACTACAAACCACTGCTCAGTGAAATCAAAGAGGACACAAACAAATGGAAGAACATACCATGCTCATGGATAGGAAGAATCAATATCGTGAAAATGGCCATACTCCCCAAGGTTATTTATAGATTCAATGCCATCCCCATCAAGCTACCAATGACTTTCTTCACAGAATTGGAAAAAACTGCTTTAAAGTTCATATGGAACCAAAAAAGAGCCCGCATTGCCAAGACAATCCTAAGTCAAAAGGACAAAGCTGGAGGCGTCACGCTACCTGACTTCAAACTATACTACAAGGCTACAGTAACCAAAACAGCATGGTACTGGTACCAAAACAGAGATATAGACCAATGGAACAGAACAGAGTCCTCAGAAATAATACCGCACATCTACAGCCATCTGATCTTTGACAAACCTGAGAGAAACAAGAAATGGGGAAAGGATTCCCTATTTAATAAATGGTGCTGGGAAAATTGGCTAGCCATAAGTAGAAAGCTGAAACTGGATCCTTTCCTTACCCCTTATACGAAGATTAATTCAAGATGGATTAGAGACTTAAATGTTAGACCTAATACCATAAAAACCCTAGAAGAAAATCTAGGTAGTACCATTCAGGACATAGGCATGGGCAAGGACTTCATGTCTAAAACACCAAAAGCAACGGCAGCAAAAGCCAAAATTGACAAATGGGATCTAATTAAACTAAAGAGCTTTTGCACAGCAAAAGAAACTACCATCAGAGTGAACAGGCAACCTACAGAATGGGAGAAAATTTTTGCAACCTACTCATCTGACAAAGGGCTAATATCCAGAATCTACAAAGAACTCAAACAAATATACGAGAAAAAAACAAACAACCCCATCAAAAAGTGGGGAAAGGATATGAACAGACATTTCTCAAAAGAAGATATTCATACAGCCAACAGACACATGAAAAAATGCTCATCATCACTGGCCATCAGAGAAATGCAAATCAAAACCACAATGAGATACCATCTCACACCAGTTAGAATGGCAATCATTAAGAAGTCAGGAAACAACAGGTGTTGGAGAGGATGTGGAGAAATAGGAACACTTTTACACTGTTGGTGGGATTGTAAACTAGTTCAACCATTATGGAAAACAGTATGGCAATTCCTCAAGGATCTAGAACTAGATGTACCATATGACCCAGCCATCCCACTACTGGGTATATACCCAAAGGATTATAAATTAGTCTACTACAAAGACACATGTACACGTATGTTTATTGCGGCACTATTCACAATAGCAAAGACTTGGAATCAACCCAAATGTCCATCTGTGACAGACTGGATTAAGAAAATGTGGCACATATACACCATGGAATACTATGCAGCCATAAAAAAGGATGAGTTTGCGTCCTTTGTAGGGACATGGATGCAGCTGGAAACCATCATTCTTAGCAAACTATCACAAGAAGAGAAAACCAAACACCGCATGTTCTCACTCATAGGTGGGAACTGAACAATGAGATCACTTGGACTCGGGAAGGGGAACATCACACACTGGGGTCTATCATGGGGAGGGGGGAGGGGGGGAGGAGGGAGGGATTGCGTTGGGGAGTTATACATGATATAAATGATGAATTGATGGGTGCTGACGAGTTGATGGGTGCAGCACACCAACATGGCATAAGTATACATATGTAACAAACCTGCACGTTATGCACATGTACCCTAGAACTTAAAGTATAATAAAAAAAAAAAAAAAAAAAAAAAAAAAAAAAAAAAAAAAAAAAGAGTTCAATGGGGTGATGTCTATAATGCCTGGGGTAAGACCTTGGCAGATATGGAGTTGCTTTCTACCTTTTATTTTTATTTTTATTTTTTTTTACTAAAAACTAGAAGAGGCAAGGGGAAAAAAATGACAGCACCTAGTGTTTCCAGTCAGCCTCCCATCCAAGTATTAACCAGGTCTGACCCTGCTTACCTTTTCAGATCAGACAAGATCAGGCATTTTCAGGATGGTATGGCCATGCTTCCCTCCTTTTTGAGGCTAGACATGGCTTCCTGATTTCAGTGCTTGTGGCAGGTAGAATCTAAAGTTGCACCCTCAAGATTCCCAACTTCTGATTATTGAATCAAACACTAATCTAGGCAATGCTGTGAAGGGATTTTGCAGAAAAATTAAAGACCCAAGTTAGTTGATCTTAAGATTAGAGATAATCTCTAATCTTAAGGTCTCATCTCTGGCCCAGACCTAGTCAATTAGGTCCTTGATTGGTAGAGAAGAATTGATCAGAGAGATTCAAATGATGAGAAGCATCCAACAAGCTATTCGTAGCTTTGAAGATAGTTGAGGTCGAGTGCCAAGGCATGAGGGTGGCATCTGGAAGTGACAGCCAGTAAAGTAGCCTCAGTCCTACAACTCCGAGGAAATGATTCTGCTACAACCAGGGAGCTTGGGAGAGGACCTTGCATCCCAAATGAGAACTACAGCCCTGGCTGACAATTCAATCTCAGCCTGGAAAGAACCGAAGCAAAGAACCCAGATGCACAATGCCAGACTTCTGACCCACAGATAATTTGTTAGGTAGCAAAGGATGGCTGATATAGCATTTAATGTGTCTCCATGATTCTAAACTGAGTATCCCTCCAATGGAATCTGGCCAGAGAGGCATGATCCTTTCAGATACTACTGAGTTTTGGAACTGTAGAACTTTGGAATGGAAAGAACTCCATTATCATTGGTACCAAACTTCTGATTTCACAGATTAAAAGAAATGAGGTCCGACAGGATAAAACAATGCATTAGGGGCAAGTCTGGGATTTACAGTCCAGGACTCACTTCAGGAGCCCCACATCTTCCCTGAGGACTGGCCACTGAGACTCTGAGTACTTTCCAACAATACTTCTTGTCATTAATGATCCCTCCAGGAATGGGCTGAAGCTAAGAAGAGTATGTGGTTCCTAATTTGGAGTGTACATCGAAATCATCTATGCATGTTTCAGACAATATAAACTCTAGGCTGAATCAGAATCTCTAGAAAGTGCATCTTTGGGACCCCACTTTTTAAAAAGAACCCCAGGTGATCCTAAAGCAGGCAGTGGGCACCAGGAGGTAGGCTGTTACTTGGGAACCATTGTTCTAGGTTTAGCAGACAGAGAGTTTGGCAAATCAAACTGGGTTTGTGTCGTTGAAGCTCCTTTCCCCATTGTCAGCTTGAACTCTCACTTATTAATAAAAACCCGCCTCTGTTTCTTGTCAGCTCTTCTTAACCACTTGCTTGTGTGTATAAGCACACCTCACAGGTTTCTTTGCATCTACTGGGGATGCTTCCCAGAGATCTGGTCTCAACTGTCTTCTGACATTACTTGACACATACTTCCTGGGTGATCCCACTCATTCCCACTATCCCAACTATGATTCTCATCTCTTCCTCCAGACTCATCCTCTATTCCAAACTAAAGACTCTTATTTCGACCTGCCTGGGGAAAACACCATCTAAGCATCTCAGAAGCACTTCTGTTCTAACATATTTAAAACAGAACTATTACCTCCTTACGCCCAAGGACTACCTTACTTTCTATTCCGCATCTTGACATTTGGCATCAACAGGTCCAGTCTGTTATTAGAATCCAGAGATGTACTCCTTCCTCTCTGCCACCCCAGTATCCTGTCAGTCATGGACTTGGGTCAACTCTGTCTCCTAAACCTCTCTCCAAACCCTGTCTCCTGCCTCTCTTTACTACCACTCCCTCAGATCAGCACCTGATCTCATCCCTTATCTCTTCTCAACTACTGCAGCAGCCTCCTCACTGGTCCTCTCCTCTCAGGCTCATGCCTAGTGACTTATTAATTCAAAAAAAATTAAACTTGTGTGTGTGTGTGTTTGTGTATGTGTGTGCAGTGGGAATGAATGTGATCACCCAAGAAGTATGTGTTGAGTGATATCATAAGACAGATGAGACCATATCTCTGGGGGGCATCCCCAGTAGATGCAAACTATATACATAGTCTCCTTCCATGTATACATATGGAAAAGTTAGGGAAATAATTTGGGGGGAACAAGTAAGGAAGGTATGTGGAGGGCCAGGGTGGTGAGCAGGGGTAGTTTTCTGTGGCCCCAAATCCATGGCAGAGGGGGCCTCATCTGACACTGGCGCTGGCCTCATGTCTAACCCTCATCCTCAAGAATGCTTTCTAAGGAAGAATGGCTGCAGCTTTTTTGAACTCACGTTTGTTCTTCTTGTCCAGCAATGCAGAAGTCCACTCCAAAGCAAGGGAGAGAAGCAGCAGGAAAGCTACATTCCTCCAGGAGAAGGTGGGGCTGTGGAGAGGAAGATGCCTGTGTGGATGAGAAGAGAGGTGGGAGTTAAGCACAATCCAGAGAGAGACACAAATTGTGTGCAGAGGAACCTTAGAGATGATCCACCAGGTCCCTTTAGTTCACAGGTAAGAAGACTGACACCAGCGTGGGGAAGGGGTCTGTCTGAGGTCAGATGGTGAGTTAGGGTGCATCTAAGACATTTTGTTTCAGGAGCCTGACCAATCCCCATACCTTGCCATGGTACTGTACTTTGTGCTACACAGACACTTGCCTATTGTTTTGATCCTGGGTAAGAGGCCACACTTAAATGATCACAAGAATTTGTTTGGCACAGTTGCAGAGCTGGTTTGCCCACAGTCACTCCAGGGGCAACCCCAGACACTAGTGAGCATCTTTTCTTTGCTCCACTGATGACAGAAATGGATGGTATGAGATTTTCCAGAGGGCCTGGGCACACTCTACTGGATCTTGGTGCACCAGAAGCAAGAACGATCTCAGATGACCTTGGGTTAACAAAGAAACTCCTTTTATTCCTTCTGTTACTATCCAAGCCTAGGATCTTATGATACTCCCAGACAACCAGATGAACAGATGAGCTTCCCCCACCTACTCAAGCCCCCATTTCCCACATGTGTTTTCGTGATCTTTATGTATTTTTTATTTTAAGGCATGAAAAACTAATAATCCCTTACTGTATTAACTCTTAGAGTGCATTCATTTCAAAAATGTAAGAGGTGGGTAGAGGGAGAAAGAGGAAGCAAGAGACAGAGAAACATCTTTATGCCAAAATATACGTCTGTAATGGTGGAACTTCAGATACTGAGAAAGCTATGACGGTATCTTGGAATAGAGTCTCTTCCAGAGTTCCTGAAGCCATACCATGCAGCTGCCTAAAAGTAAAGACTGTGACAATTTATCTCCCAGATCTTTCTTGTTGGGGGAGTTCTAATCATGTATCCTCTTCAAATTTTACAATAGTGCCTGTACTCTTTGGTCATGGAAATTATGACCCCAAACATAGTGATCTTGATTTTGGGCGTGGCTCAATCCATTATAGCAGCATATCTTGGATCCTCTGTTTCCTCATCTAGAAAATGGGAACAATGCAGTTAACCTGGAAGCTTTGTTGTCATTGTGAGGATTAAGATGAGATAGCACGAAGATTTAATGAAGTGGTATGGAGTGGTAGGAAACGTAGCATTCAGAGTTAGACCTGAGTTCACATCCTTAATCCACCACTTACTGGTTGTGTGGCCTGGGCTCAGTCACTTCACCTCACTGAGCCTCAGTTTGTCATAAAAGAAACAATAATAACACCTACCTCATAGACATGAGAATTACTTGAACTATTTTTGTAAAGCTGGCTTGTAAATCAGTGTTCATTGTATTTTAGTCAATTAACAAATAATGAATGGCAACAGTGAATGCCAACAAATGTTCCTATTACCATTTTAGCTTTTGAGTTCCCTAGTCAGAGACTGTGTAAATCATTCCTTTCGTTCCCCTAAAAGATCAGCCAAAAGGCCCTCTGGTGCTTTACATTTTTATTATCAAGTCACTCTATGGGTTTGAAATTTTACCCTTTAACCTGAAAACGTCTGTTAACCCAGGCTTGAGAATCAGTTGATCAGATTAGCCTGCACTCAGTTAGAAGAAAGCAGATCTCATGGGATGGAGGCGGGAGAGAAACACAAATTAATAGAATTGCCAAACGTAACAGAGGATGTCCATTTATAATTTTAGCATAAGTATATCCCATACAATATAAGGAACATAGTTCTACTAAAAAATTATTTGATGTTTATCTGACATTCAGATTTAACTGGTCATCCTCTATTTTTATTTTCTGAATCTGGCAACTTTGCCACAGAATGAATCCATTTTGGTTGGACTGGGGTTTGTTTAGGCAAGAGACTACAAAACACAAGTCTTACAGGTAACAAATGAGCATGATTTTGAGAGTTGCTAAGTGGGGGCTCTGAAAAACTAGGACAGACCTGGAATACATGGACACAAATGTGCTATATAAATAATGTATCAGGTTCTGGGCACAGTGGCTCATGTTTGTAATCTCAGCACTTTGGGAGGCCAAGACAGGAGGATCACTTGAGCCCAGGAGTTCAAGACCCACCTGGGCAACATAACAAGACCCTGTTATGTTCCTATTACCATTTTAGCTTTTGAGTTCCCTAGGCAGAGACTGTGTAAATCATTCCTTTCGTTCCCCTAAAGATCAGCCAAAAGGCCCTCTGGTGCTTTACATTTTTATTATCAAGTCACTCTATGGGTGACTACAAAAAAAAAAATTAAACGAAAAACCTTAGCCCAGCGTGGGCCGGGCGAGTTGGCTCACGCATGTAAACCCAGCACTTTGGGAGGCCGAGGCGGCCAGATCACAAAGTCAGGAGATCCAGACCATCCTGGCTAACACGGTGAAACCCCGTCTCTACTAAACAAAATACAAAAAATTAGCCGGGTGTGGAGGCAGGCGCCTGTAGTCCCAGCTATTCGAGAGGCTGAGGCAGGAGAATGTCGTGAACCCGGGAGACAGAGCTTGCACTGAGCCGAGATTGCACCACTGCACTCCAGCCTGGGTGATAGAGCGAGACTCTGTCTCAAAAAAAAAAAAAAAAACTTAGCCCAGCATGGTGGCGCACACCTGTGGTTTCAGCTACTCAGGAGACTGAGATGGGAGAATCACTTGAGCCCAGGAGGTCAATGTTGCAATAAGCCATGATCATGCCCCTGCACTTCAGCCTGGGTGACAGAGTGAAACCCTGTGGAAGAAGGGAAGGGGAGGGGAGGGGAGGGGAGGGGAGGGGAGGGGAGGGGAGGGGAGGGGAGGGAGGGGAGCGGGGAAAGAGGAGAGAAAGAGAAGAAAGAAGAGAAAGAAAGAAAAAGAAAGAGAGAGAGAGAGAGAAGAAGAAAGAGAAAAAGAAAGAAGAAAGAAAGAAAGAAAGAAAGAAAGAAAGAAAGAGAGAGAGAGAGAGAGAGAAAGAAAGAAAGAAGAAAGAAAGAAAAGAAAAAAAGAAAGAAAGAAAGAAAGAAGAAAGAAAAGCGAAAAGAAAAGAAAGAAAGAAAGAAAGAAAAGAAAGAAGAAAGAAAAGAAAGAAAGAGAAGGAAGGAAGGAAAGGAGAAAGGAAGAAGAGACAGTGGGAGGGAAGGAGGAAAGGAGGCGAAAGGGAAGGGAAGGAAGGGAAGGAAAGAAGGAAGGAAGGAAGGAACTTCCTTCCTCCTCCTTCCCCTTCCCTTCCTTCCTTCCTTCCTTCCTCCTCCTTCCTTCCGTTCGTCCCCTTCCTTCCCCTTCCCCTTCCTTGAGGGAAGGAAGGACACACACCAGGAATGAAGAGATGTGGACTGAAATCCATGCTTCACCATCTACTCACTGTGTCAACTTGGGCTAGTTTTACTTCCATCTACCCATTTGAAATTTTACCTCTGTCTACCCATTTGAAAAATGAGTAGATTTGACTAGATTAGGCTTGTTCAGGCTGGGGTACCCATATCCCTCAGGATACAGGAAGATTTTCCAGGAGGTACACAGGTACAGAGGGATCTGAGGATGTTACTGATTCTTAAACTACATATTTACTTTATCCTGAAGTTGATCTACTTGAGAATGAGCCACCCTGAAGTCTCCTTTTCTTCCTCTCTTTCATTAAGTCCTTCGTTTTTTAAAAAAAAAAAAAAAAAAAAGAGCATACTTCTTACCTATGTCTCACATGTCTTCAAAGTGTAAAAACTTCTGAATTCCAAACAAAGGAACAATTCAATAATGCATTTTTCTGAGGATGCTTTCCATGGAAGCAAAGCAAAGAAAGTGTAAGAAATACCAAGGGGTCGGCACCGGTTTCATTCAGGTGACAAACTCACACTAAGCCATTGTGCCTTTTGCTGTCTACCCTAGAAATACGATTCAGAAGTGTGATGGTTGCCACAGGGATATATATTAAGACATTGATTTGAATTGAAAAATGAAGTCATTCTTCTGTGGGAGAAATGAGTTTGACTGATTTGGCTAATGGAGGACTGACTTTGCCAATTAGTTAAATCTGTGCCATCAAGTTTTCTTAAAAAAAAAATATTTAAAGTATGCAGTAAGATAAAAGCATTTTATAAAAGTAATCACAAAATTTTTTTTAAATATATTTTTTATAAAATGCTTGCAAACTTTCCTATATTTTGAAACAATAGTATTCAAACTTTCCAACACTTACAGAGCATTTCAGATGAGATAAGGTGACTAAATGAAAGAGTAACATGTATAATTAATCACATTCTTAATCATTTGGTAGATGCTGGTAAAGCCTTTTTGGTAAACTTTCCAGAAACTAAGAAAATCACTTGTGATTTGTGATTAATATTCTACCTGCTAAAAAACAAATCATTTTGCAAGATACCAGGTGTCCAGTTGTATGCCTTTATAAAAATTGAAGGAGAGTTTAATCAAGCTATTGATTAATAATTAAATTAGATCATTAAAATAATTTTTAAATGCTTACAATTATTTTAATATAATCTCTTGAGATCAACAACACATTGCTAGCCAGGAGCAGTGGCTCATGCCTGTAATCCCAGGATTTTGGGAGGCTGAGGCAGGTGGATCACTTGAGGTCAGGAGTTCAAGACCAGCCTGCCCAACGTGGTGAAACCCCATCTCTACTAAAAAATACAAAAATTACCCAGGCATGGTGGTGCATGACTGTAATCTCAGCTACTCAGGAGACTGAGGCAGGAGAATTACTTGAACCTGGGAGGTGGAGGTTGCAGTGAGCCGGGATCGTGCCACTGCACTACAGCCTGGGCAACAGAGCAAGACTCTGTCTCAAAAACAAAAAACGAAAAATAATAAAATAAAGTAAATAACATTGCGAAATATTCTGCAGTAGAAGTGCATTCCTAAATAAGTAAACCCAAGGCAATAGTTGAAAAAAAGGCAAATAAATAAGTAACTTTAGTTTAAAATACAGTCACTCTTTGGTATCTTTGAGGGATTGGTTCCAGGAATCCTCACAGATACCAAAATCCTTAGATGCTCATGTGGTCTTTATAAAATGGCACAGTATTTGCATATAACCTACACTCATTCTTCCAAATACTTTAAAACCACCTCTAGATTGGTAGGTATTTAATACTTACCATTATAAATGCTATGCAAGTAGTTGTTATACTGTATTGGTTTTTATTTGTATTATTTTTATTACCTAGGTTGTCTTTCAGGATTTTTATAGTTTGGGGTTTAAAATTTAAGTCTTTAATCCATCTTGAGTTAATTTTTGTAAATTGTGCAAGGAAGGGTCCAGTTTCAGTCTTCTGCATATGGATAGCCAGTTATCCCAGCACCATTTATTGAATAGGGAGTCCTTTCCCCTTCACAATAGCAAAGACATGGAATTGACCTAAATGTCCATCAATGGGAGACTGGATAAAGAAAATGTGATACAGATACACAGTGGAATACTATGCAGCCATAAAAAAGAATGAGATCATGTCCTTTTGCAGAAACATAGTGGAGCTGGAGGCCATCATCCTTAACAAACTAATGCAGGAACAGAAAACCAAATACCACATGTTCTCACTTAAAAGGGGGAGCTAAATGATGAAAACACATGAAGACATAGAAGGGAACAGCAGACACTGGGGCCTATGGGAGGGTGGAAGGTAGGAGGAAGGGGAGGATCAGGAAAAATAACTAATGAGTACTAGGCTCAATACATGGGTGTCAAAATAATCTGTACGACAAACCCCCATGGCACAAGTTTACATGTACCCATGAACTTAAAAGTTAAATTAAAAAAAGAAAATGAATAAAAGACTTTTGTGCATAAGATTATATTCCATTATACTGAAAGTCTGTGGGGTAAGAGGAACGAACATATGAGTTCAAGGAAAAAAATTAATGTTTTAAATTTTCCAACTGTTAAAGAATTGCTTTCCATATATTTTTAAGTAGATGCTTGCGGGTATCAAATTAGTATGATATTTCTACCCCAGTGATTATATATATTATAAAAAGCTATGTAGCAGTTTAAAAAATTAATATTTACATGTTCACATGATGCATTGAGATTCATTTATGTTGTGTATTGTTTGTTCTTTTTTATTGCTGAGTTTTGTCCATTCTATGGATATACAACGGGTTCATCCTTTCTCTAGTTGATGGAAATTTGGGTTATTTCCAGTTTGGGGCAATTATGAATAAAGCCCATAAAAACATTTGCATAGAGGTTTTTTTATGAACGCAAGTTTTCATTTCTCTTAAATAAATACCAGGAAGTGGTATTCCTGGGTTATGTGAGCAGCGTATGTTTGTAAGAAACTGCCAAACTCTTTTCCCAAGTCACAGCACCATTTTGCATTTTCGTTAGTAGTGCGTGCACTACTGTCCTAAGAGTTTCACTTGCTCCACATACCTGTTAGCATTTGGTATTGTAAATGCTTCTATTTTAGTCATTCTAATAGATGTGCAGTGGTAAGACTGTATGCTATTTGAAGAAATGAAAGTAATTAGCCTACATTTGTGGAACTCTAAGAATCTAAGCCACTTCAAATGTTGGTGGGAAGATTTTTTTTTTATTTTCCAACTTCTCCTAGGACAGCTTTCAAACCCAGTTGGTTCCTTGGTTTCTGAGCCTGCTTGGATAGGAGTTTCTCCAGAGCCCCTTCATTGAACCTACTTTTTAAAAACGTCTTCATAATTTCCATAATTTATTGTCCTTAAATCATTAATTTTAAGCTTAATATTATTCCTTTTTTATTTTCCATGTCTGATTCTCTACCCACAATCTTTGTGTTTTCATTAGATTTTATTTGCCTTTCTTTTTCCAACTTGGATTGGGTTATTGGTCAATTTCATTCATTTCTCATTTCCTATAATTTACTTTCATTTTTTTTTTAATTTGAGAAATACCTATTTCTTTCATCACTGCTTTCATTGCACTTTAAGAAATTTATTTTAATTAACTAATAATAATTATTTATATTTATGTGCTACAATTTAATGTTTTGATGTATGTACACATTGCGGAATGGGTATGTCAGGGTAATTAACACATCCATCACCTGAGATACTTATCATTTTTTAAGTTAGAACATTTCTGTAGCAATTGTGAAATGTGCAATACATTGTTAACTATGGTCACCATGCTATGCAATAGATCTCAGAGACTTCTTTCCCTTGTCTAACTGAAACTTTATTCCCTTAACCAACATCTTCCCTTTCCCCATACACTCCACCCTGCCCCCTGGCAACAACCTCTGATAACCATCATCTACTCTCTACTTCTACAAGTTCAACTTTTTAGATTTCATATATAAGTGAGACATGCAAGATTGGTCTTTCTCTGCCTGGCTTGTTTCACTTAGCATAATGTTCTTCATCTTCATCCATGTTGTTGCAAATGACAGAATTTCCTTCTTTTTAAAGGCTGAATAGTAGTTCATTATGTATATATACCACTTTTTTACCCATTTATCCACACTTAGGTTGATTCCGTATCTTGGCTATTGTGAATAATGCTGCAATGAACATAGCAGTGCCGATAACTCTTCAACATACTGATTTCATTTCTTTTGGATATATACCCAAATATGGGATTGCTGGATTATGCAGTAATTCTACTTTTAGTATTTTTGAGGAAGCTCTACACTATTCTTCATAATGGCTGTACTAATTTATACTCCCACCAACAGTGTGCAAGAATTCTCTTTTCGGCCAGGCGCGGTGGTTCACCCCTGTAATCCTAGCACTTTGGGAGGCCGAGGCAGGTGGATCACGAAGTCAGGAGATTGAGACCATCCTGGCTAACACGGTGAAACACTGTCTCTACTAAAAATACAAAAAATTAGCCAGGCATGGTGGCGGGCACCTGTAGTTCCAGCTACTCAGGAGGCTGAAGCAGGAGAATGGCATGAACCTGGGAGGTGGAGCTTGCAGTGAGCCGAGATTGGGGCACTGCACTCCAGCCTAGGCAACAGAGCAAGACTCCATCTCAAAAAAAAAAAAAAAAAAAAAAAGATTCCCTTCTCTCCACATCCTCATCAACACTTGCTATGTTTAATCTTTTTGATAATAGACATTCTAACAGGCATGAGGTGATATCTCACTGTGATTTTAATTTGCATTTCTTTGTTGATTAATGATGTTGAGCATTTCCTCATAAACCTATTGGCTATTTGAATGCCTTATTTATTTATTTACTTATTTATTTATTTTCAAGACAGAATCATGCTCTGTCACCCAGGCTGGAGTGCAGTGGTGTGATCTTGGCATACTGCAACCTTAGCCTCCCAGATTCAAGTGATTCTCGTGCCCCAGCCTCCTGAGTAGCTGGGACTACAGGCATGCGTCATTATGCCTAGCTAATTTTTGTGCTTTTAGTAGAGACAGGGTTTCGCCATGTTGGCCAGGCTGGTCTTGAACTCCTGACCTCAAGTGATCTTCCCGCCTTGGCCTCCCAAAGTGCTGGGATTGCAGGTGTGAGCCACCATGCCCAGCCTTTGTATGCCTTCTTTTAAGAAATGTCTATTCAAGTCCTTTGCCCATTTTTAAATTGAGTTGTTTTCTTACTATCGAGTTGACGGAGTTCCTTATATGTTTTGAGTATTAACCGCTCATCATAGTATGGTTTGCAAATATTTTCTCTCACTCTATGAATTGTCTCCTGACTGTTGATTATTTTCTTTGCTGTGCAAATGCTTTGTAATTTAATGTAATCTCACTTGTATATTTTTACTTCTGTTCCTTGTGCTTTTAGGGTCATATCTAAGAAATCATTGCCCATAGCAATATAATGGAGCTTCCCCCCTATGTTTTCTTCCAGAGTTTTATAGTTTCAGCCATTGTGGTTAGATCTTTTGTCCATTTTGAGTTGATTTTTTAAAAATATATGCATATTTTGTGTTTCAGTAGCTTTTGGGGCACAAGTGGTTTTTGGTTACATGAATGGATTGTATAGTGGTGAAGTCTGAGATTTTAGTGCACCAGTCCCCAAGTAGTGTACGTTGTACCTAATATGTAGTTCTTTTTTTATCCTTCTCTGCCCTCCTACATTCCTCCCTTCTGAGTCTCCAAAGTCCATCATATCACTCTATATAACTTTGCATACCCATAGGTTAACTCAACTTATAAGTGAAAACATATGGCATTTGGTTTTCCATTCCTGAGTTTCTTCACTTAGAATAATGGCCTCCAACTCCATCCAGGTTGCTGCAAAATACATTATTTCATGATTTTTTGTGGCTGAGTAGTATTCCATGGTGTATATATACCACATTTTCTTTACCCATTGCGTTGATTTTTTTGCATGATGTGCAATAAGGGTTCAATTTTATTTTTCTACATGTGAATTTCCAGTTTTCCCAAGACCATTTATCAGAGACAATCTCCATTGTGTGTTCATGGCACCTTTACCAAAAATCAATTAACCATAAGTGTATAGATTTATTTCTAGGTTTCCTATTCTGTTCCATTGGTTAATGTATTTGTTTCTATGACAGTACCATGCAGTTTTGATTGCTATAACTTTGTAGTATATTTAAAATCAAGTAGTGTGATGCCTCCAGCTCTGTTATTTTTGCTCAAGATTGCTTGAGATTCTTGGGGTCTTTTGTGACTCCATACAAATTTTAGGATTTTAAAAATTTCTGTAAGAGATGCATTTGGAATTTTGGTAGGGATTGTGAAGTTACACACTAGGAAGTTGAATAACCTGGAAGAAATTGAGAAATTCCTAGAAACATATAATCTACCAAAACTGAATCATGAAGAAACAGAAAAACTAAATACATCAACAAGTAAGGAGATTTACTTGGTAATTAAAAATCTCCCATCAAAGAAAAGTCCAAGATCTAATGGCTTCATGACTTCATTCTACCAAACATTTAAAGAACTAATGCTAATCCTCCTTAAATGTTTCCAAAAAATTGAAGTGGAGGGAATTCTTTCAAGTTCATTTTATGAGGCCAGCATTATTCTAATACCAAGCCATGCAAAGACACTACAAGAAAAGAAAATTACAGGCCAATATCCATGATGTACATAGAGGCAAAAATTCTCAAAAAAAAAAATAAGCAAATTGTATTCGACAGTATATTAAAAGTATCATTCACAGCCAGGCATGGTGGGTCACACCTATAATCCCAGCAATTTGGGAGGCCAAGGTGGGCAGATCACTTGAGGCTAGGCGTTCGAGACCAGCCTGGCCAATAGGGCATAACCCTGTCTCTACTAAAAATACAAAAAAAAAGTAGCCAGGCATGATGACACATCCCCATAATCCCAGCTACTTGAGAGGCTGAGGCACAAGAATTACTTGAACCTGGGTGGTTGCAGTGAGGTTGCACTGCAGAGGTTGCAGTGAGCCAAGATTGTGCGACTGCACTCTAGCCTGGGTGACAAAGCGAGACCCTGTCTCCAAATAAAAGAAAAACAAAGTATCATTCACCATGATCAAGTAGGATTTATCATTTGAATGCAAGAATGGTTCAACATATTCAAAGCAATCGATGTGGTACACCATCTTAAAAGAACTAGCGATATAAATAATATGATCATCTCAGTAGATGCAGAAAATGCATTTGACAAAATTCAACATTTTTATGATAAAAATTTTCGACAAGTTAGGTATAGAAGGAATATACATCAACATAGGAAAGTCCAGGTATGACAAGCCCACCGCTCTTATACTCAACAGTGAAAAGTTGAAAGTTTTTTCTCCGAGATCAGGAACAAGACAAGAATGCCAATTTTTACCACTTTTAATCAACATGGTACTGAAAGCCCTGGCCAGTGCAATTAGCAAGAAAAATAAATAAAAGTCATCCAAATTGGGAAGAAAGCGGTGAAATTGCCTCTGTTTACTTATGACAGGATCCTATATATAGGATAAGACTTCACACCGAAAAACTGTTAGAACTGATTAAGTAATTTATTAAACTTTCAGGATACAAAATCAACATACAAAAGTCAGTGGCATTTCTATACACTAGCAACAAACTACCTGAAAACCAAATTAAAACAATCTCATCTACAATAGCATAAAAAATACTTAGGAGTAAATTTAACAAAGGATATGTAAGATCTGTACACTGAAAACTAGTGAAAGAAATTGGAGAAGACATAAACAAATGAAAAGATATTTCATGTTCATATTTCGTATGGATTAGAAGAATCAATATTGTGAAAATCCCGTACCACCCAGAACCTACCTTTTTGCCCAGCTTCCCCAAATAGCAGAGGTTGCACTTTGCAGAAAACTGAGCAGCATTTTGCAATTGAAAGATCTACAGATGGCCAGGAGCTGGGGGAACAGTGTGAATTCCCAGGTTACAGTATTTAGGAACTACAGGTAAGGGCCCACTATAACTCCATTACATCTCACTACCCCCTAGTTCTCCCCCATTAGGCATTTGCCCAGCCCCAGGCCTCTCCGTCTCCATGACTGAGAGCTCCTAGCTTACACCCCTCCTCATCCCCATAGCATAGCATGTTCTGTTGCGAGGCTACTCAACCAGATATGTGCCTCTAGTCTCAGTTACTAAGAAATAGACCTTGAGGAGGACAACTAGATCCATAAGTCTCTTTAATACACCTTGCCCTAAGTTCAGGCAGAGTCAATAAGTACATTGGTAAGCCTCGTCCAAAGATATTATCTTCTAAATGCTGCCTAGTCAGATATCTACATTCTGACACTGGGGAAAGATAGTCTCTAAATATCGAGTACAAAACTCCATATATATATCCATATTGTGTTGTTAAAATATTTTAAATCTTTTACATTTTTTGTCCTTTTGATCTGTCAATGATTGAGAAAGGTGTGTCAAGGGCCCTCAATACAGTTATAGATTTCTCAACTTATGCCCATAATGATATTAATGTTTGCTTTAATATATCCTGATTTGATTGGTTTAGGTAAATACAAATGCATTCCTGATGAACTGCGTCTTTTACCCTTATCTAGCAAGCCATCCTTTATCCTTAAAGATAAAACTTCATCTTAGAGTTTTCTTTTATTTTTTTAGACAGAATCTCCCTCTCTCTTTCTCCCAGGCTGGAGTGCAGTGGCACAATCTTGGCTCACTCCAACCTCCCCCTCCTGGGTTCAAACGATTCTTGTGCCTCAGCCTCCCAAGTAGCTAGGATTACAGGCATGTGCCCCCATGCCTGTAATTTTTGTAATTTTAGTAGACACGGGGTCTTGCCACATTGCCCAGGCTGGTCTTGAACTCCTGGCCTCAAGCATCTGCCTGCTTCGGCCTCCCAAAGTGTTGGATTACAGGTGTGAGCCTGGACTTAGAGTATTCTATTGCCTAATATTAATCAAACTATACTTTCTCTTCTTTGTTTGCATTTACCTAGTCTTTTTTCCATTCTTTTGCATTCAACCATTCTACTTACATTTTAAGTTTATCCTTCAAATAGTGTAAATCTACACTGTAAAAATCCAGTCCAGCAATTATTACCTATTAATTGACATTTGCGGGCACTAATGACATATTTGGATTCATTTCTACAATCTTATTACGAGTTATCTACTCTCAGTCCTCATTATTCAGATTCTGTACTTGCAAATTTGCCTACCTGTTGAAATGCATTTATCACCCAAAAATCAATACTTATGATGCTTTTGTGGTCATTCAGGGATATGTGCAGAGTGGCAAAAAATTTGAGTCACGTAACATACACATTCCCAGCTGAAGTCAAGCAAGACAATGCTCTGCTTGTTTAAGCTCTTCTACTACTATAAACAAACTTCCTTTTTGCAGTCGATTTAGTGTCACATTTTTCACATTTGTGTGCTTTTTGTTGGTGAGTTTGCTGTTTAAAATGGCCGCCAAGAGTTACTAAAGTGCTGTCAAGTGTCCTAAGAGCAAGAGGCCTGCGATGTGCCTTATGAAGAAATTACCTGTGTTAGATAAGCTTGGTTCAGGCATGAGTCACAGGGCTTTCAGCCACAATTCAATGTTAATGAAACAATAATATATATTATATAAGGTGTGTGGGATTTTTTTGGGGTTTTTTTTTTTTTGTTTTTTGTTTTTTTTTTTTTGAGATAGAGTCTCACTCTGTCACTAGGCTGGAGTGCAGTGGTGCGATCTCGGCTCACTGCAACCTCCACCTTCCAGGTTCAAGCCATTCTCCTGCCTCAGCCTCCTGAGTAACTGGGATTACAGGCATCTGCCACCATGCCCTGCTAATTTTTTGTATTTTTAGTAGAGACGAGGTTTTACCGAGTTGGCCAGGATGGTCTCGATCTCTTGACCTAGTGATCCGCCTGCCTCAGCCTCCCACAGTGCTGGGATTACAGACGTGAGCCACCGCGCCTATACACACGTTTAAAAAACAAAGACAGGAACAGCGCGGTGGCTCACGCCTGTAATCCCAGCACTTTGAGAGGCTGAGGCAGGCAGATCACCTGTGTTCAGGAGTTCAAGACCAGCCTGGCCAACACGGTGAAACCCCGTCTCTACTAAAAATATAAAAATTAGCCGGGCATGGTGGTGCACACCTGTAGTCCCAACTACTCGGGAGGCTAAGGCAGGAGAATCCCTTGAACCCGGAAGGTGGAGGTTGCAGAGAGCCGAGATCACACCACTATGCTCCAGCCCGGGGGACAGAGAGATTCTCTCTCAAAAAAAATGTATGTAGAGTTTTTTTAAATAATTAACCACACAGGTTAAAAAATAGAAAGTAGCCAGCCTCCCAGAAGCCTTCTGTGTGCACCTTCTAATTACCAACTATATCATGTGTCTTCAGACAGAAGCACACATAAAACAGGGTTATGTATTGATCAAATGATGAAAATGTGTGGTCAGAGGCTTGCATTTTCCCTAGGAGCAGTGGCTCAGTATTTGCTGATCCGGTGTTCACAGTGACTTTACAGAACATAACTACCCCCAAGTAATGGGAATCAACTGTATTTTTATTACTTTGGGGACAAATAACTTTGACCTCTCCATGACTTGCCACAACAAAAGACTTCCTAGGCAAATTGTCTATTGCCTTGTTCCAGGCGGGGGCTCTACTCAAGGCTGCGGGACCAACACTAAAGAAGCAGCCTCTATGTGGATTAGGCCCCTTCTCCTGGCAGAGGGGAAGCACAAAGGAGCTGGCAGAAACTCACAATGCAAAACTCACAATGCATATGCTACATCCGCTCATATTCCAACAGGTAAAGCACAGCCGACAGCAAACCCACAGTCAATGAGACAGAAATATGTCTTCCTTCCACAGGCGGTTCTGAAATTGCAAGGTAATGGGCAGGAGTGTCCTCTTAAAGGAAAGATGGAATGAATAGTTGTGAATAATAATATAACCTATCACTATTACTCCTGTTTTAATTTTTTGAAAATGTGTAGATACATATTACATGTTTGTTTGTTTTTTTAAAAATATCAAACTTTACCCTACTCAGGCTCTCACCCTCCACACTGGGCCACTCAAAGATGCCCAACTTATCCTACTTGGGCTCCAACAGCCATATCAGGATGCATTCGAGACCAGCCTGGCCAACATGCTGAAACCCCGTCTCTAATAAAAATGCAAAAATTAGCCGGGCGTGGTGGCGCATGCCTGTAGTCCCAGCTACTGGGGAGGCTAAGGCAGGAGAATCGCTTGATCCATTGATGCCTTCTTCACCCTGCTTAGGCTCTGATTCCTGACACAAAACAGCCCTGTTCTGTGGAACCCCTCCTCACTATGCTTGGCCCAACTCCCCACAGCCAACCACCCTAACTTCTACATATCCTCCTCATCTCCTTGGGCTCTGACCCTCCATGTCTGGCTGCCCACCCCCATAGATACCCTCCTCACCCTCCTTCAGTTCGAACAGTCCACATCAGGCCTTCTCCCTATGGAGACAGCTCCTCACTTTGCTCCAGCTCTGAGGCTCCTCCTTCATCTGCTCCCCCGCCTGGACACTCTCCTCACCCCACTCAGGTTCTCATTCTGTGCCAGTCTGTCCCTATAGCCTCAGGGGGATGCCTTTCTCAACATGGGCAGACTGGTCTCCATGCTATGCTGCTTCTTGCCTCCTCACTGGACATTCTCATCTACCCCTGGCTCCAGCACACCATGCCAGCAGCCCTCCTACAGAGACACCCTCCTTGACCTGTTCCAGCTCTGATGCCCACACGGAGCCAGTCATGGCTCCCTTCCCCTTGGGGCAAACGCCTACCTTGCTCTGCCTATCTAATGGCTTTAGGACTGACTAGTTCAGTTAGTAAAGAAAAGGAGACAAAACAAGGAAGAGCTACTTTTCCTTTTTGTAAAAATATGCATTGTGAAAAAAAATACAAAGATAAAAATATGCATGAAACATTAACGTTTGGTCTAAAGAACTATTATGAAGTGACCACTCATTAAACTATCACTGAGATCAAGTAAAAGATTTCCAACACTTTCTGCTCCTTGCTTATTCTTTTTCAATATAGCCCCTTCCTATGCTCTCGAAGGCAGCTAATGGTAGTGACTTTCTTTTTCACATTTTCAAGCTGGTATGTATGTATTCCCTTAAATATGTTTTTGTTCTTGTCTGCTTCTGTTCTATATCAATGGAGTCAGTTGGAATGTATTCTTTTGTGCCTGGCTTTGTGTGTTCAACATTATATTCATGAATTTCATCCACATTGTTGTGTGTAGCTGTATTTTGTCAATTTTCATTGCTGTGCCATCTATTGCATGACTACACACATCTCTACCGAGTTGCTTATAGTTTGCAACTGTTAAGAATAAAGCTGCTATGTGTATACCTAGCATGTATGTAACACGTTCTGCACGTATATCCCAGAACTTAAAGTATAATTTTAAAAACTAGGATTTTCTAAATTAAAATGTGATTTATTTCAATATGTAACAAGTTTATTATGTTAAATGAATTCATAAATGTTTTTAAATGTCAAAAAAATTAAAAATTGTATTCATGCAAAAAAAAAAGAATAATGCTGCTATGAACACTTTGTGTGCATTTGCTGGAGCACGTGGGCAGGTGTTCTTGTAGGTTATACATCCAGGATAGGGAATGACGGGTTGCAGGGTATGCATATCTTCAGCTTCTCAAGCTGATACCAAGGTATTTCCCAAAGATTTGGGACCAATTCACAGCCTTGCCATTGGTAGTTTAGAGTTCCTATTGTTCCATATCTATGCTGTATGTAGAATTGTCAGAATCTTTTCGTTTTCACCATCCTGCTATGAGTATAGAAATACATCCTTGTGGACTTAATTTAAATTTCTTGAGTATTAATGAGGTTGAGCACCTTTTTAGGTCTTTATTAACCACTTGCATATCCTCTCTTTGATTTTCCTTGCAACTGTTTTGCTCATTGTTCTCTGGGGTTATCTGACTTTTTCTTGCTGATTTCTACTGGAGTCGCGTCTTTCCTCGGCTATATGTATTATAAACATCTTCCAGGATCCAGGGTAATCTTCTAAAACCCTTATTGGTTTGTCTTTTACCTTTTGAATGAATGTCTTTATCACGTGCCCTTCCTGCCCCAAAGACAGAATCAGGAATCCTTTTTTTATGTTCCTTTCTTACAATACAATAACTCGCTACTATACAATACAGTAACTCCAATATCTGAAGTCTTTGTGGACCTCTGCTGTTGGTTGTTTTTCTTGATTTTTTTCATCTTGTTTTCTTAAGATCTGAGTGATTTTTTTATTGTGAGAGTGTATATTTAAGGGAAATTTATGTATGTAACGATACTTTGTGGAATTTCTTGGATTCCTGTGTTTAAAAGAGCATTCTTCTGAATCAATTTGTCCTCAATTTTTCCCTAACAGCTCACGCTATTTTGAATTAAATTCATAGCTTTAGATTTCTCAGACTATGCACATGTGCCGGTTTTCCTACTCTGCTCTCATGGAAGGAAATGAGGCTGCGGTTACAAATTCTCAGGATAGTCATTTTTTTCCTTTTTTTTTTTTTTTTTTTTTTTTTCTGAGATGGAGTCTTGCTCTGTCCCCCAGGCTGGAGTGCAGTGGCGCTATCTCAGCTCACTGCAACCTCTGTCTCCCAGGTTCAAGTGATTCTCCTGCCTCAACCTCCTGAACAGCTGGTATTACAGGCATGCACCACCACGCCTGGCTAATTTTTTTGTATTTTTAGTAGAGACAGGGTTTCACCATGTTGGTCAGGCCGGTCTCGAACTCCTGGCCTCGTGATCCACCCACATCTGCCTCCCAAAGTGCTGGGATTACAGGCATGAGCCACCGCACCCAGCCCAGAATAGTCTTTTTTCCCACTTTGTTGAGAGCCAAAGCCAAGACAGGCAAGTTCCTTTACCACAGTCGTGCATGTGTGTATTTCTGTTTCATCCATTTATTAATGTGTCTGCATTTGGGGGTCCTTGTGAGTGAGATTTCTGATCTGACTTTTCACATTGCTTAGGGCTTAGCTCTTTTTTCTTGCCCTTGCCAGGGGCCCACTAAAATTCAAACTACAGATTACCAGGCATTGGCAGATATCCCCAGGGAAGCCTCTAACTAAAGCATTTCCTTATCTTTCTGGAGTGAGACCTTCATGTCATTTTTGGCTTTTAAGAATTCCTCTTTCTTGCCAATGACTCATTGATTTAAAGAGTCATGCATTTTCAGTATTTTGGACAATATTTTGGGGGGGTGTTTTATTGGGAATAGTTTCTAAGAGTCCTAGTTATGAATTAATTTTTAATTATAAAATTATACACATTGAATACCCAATAAGTGAAACAGTACAAAGAACATACAAAGAAAAGCTAATAATTTCTAAGCCACATCTTTCCATATCTAACCCCCTCAATGATAATAGCTGTGGTTGATAGTTAATAACCAATTTTAATAGTCTGTTTTGTACCCTTACCATCTTTCTCTGTGTACAAACATATACAATCATATATGTACATGGGTTTTGATACTTGGAAAACATAAAATGAAATTATGATGTATACATTCACTACTACTGTACTTTCTTCTTTTCACTTGACTCTTCCTCATGCATATCCATCCATAGAAAAACGTAGATCTACAATTATCTTAAATAGATACCCATACTCTGTTCAACATCTCTACTCTTTTAAATTTCTGCTAGTCTTAAGGAAATTGCAGAGTTGCTTAATTTGCATATCCCTAACTACTACTGATATTAATCTTCTTTGCTTTTTAAAGTTTTTTAGTTAAAAACATTTATGTGCTCGCTTCAGCAGCACATCTACTAAAACTGGAACGATACAGAGAAGATTAGCATGGTCCCTGTGCAAGGATGGCACGCAAATTCATGAAGCATTCCATATTTTTTTACAAGAAAAAATCAAACAACCCCACCAAAAAGTGGGCAAAGGATATGAACAGACGCTACTCAAAAGAAGACATTTATGCAGTCAACAGACACATGAAAAAATGCTCATCATCACTCACCATCAGAGAAATGCAAATCAAAACCACAATGAGATACCATCTCACACCAAATAGAATGGCGATCATTAAAAAGTTAGGAAACAACAGGTGCTGGAGAGGATGTGGAGAAACAGGAACACTTTTACACTGTTGTGGGGACTGTAAACTAGTTCAACCATTGTGGAAGACAGTGTGGCAATTCCTCAAGGATCTAGAACTAGAAATACCATTTGACCCAGCCATCCCATTACTGGGCATATACCCAAAGGATTATAAATCATGCTGCTAAAAAGACACATGGACACGTATATTTATAGCGGCACTATTCACAATAGCAAAGACTTGGAACCAACCCAAATGTCCATCAATGATAGACCGAATTAAGAAAATGTGGCACATATACACCATGGAATACTATGCAGCCATAAAAAACGATGAGTTCATGTCCTTTGTAGTGTAGGAACACGGATGAAGCTAGAAACCATCATTCTGAGCAAACTATCACAAGGATAGAAAACCAAACACCACATGTTCTCACTCATAGGTGGGAATTGAACCATGAGAACACTTGGACACAGGGTGGGGAACATCACACACTGGGGCCCGTCGTGGGGTGGGGGGAGAGTGGAGGGATACCATTAGGAGATATGCCTAATGTAAATGACAAGTTAACAGGTACAGCACATCAACATGGCACATGTATACATATGTAACAAATCTGCACATGGTGCACATGTACCCTAGAACTTAAAGTATAAAAAAAAATTTATGAGGCCGGGCATGGTGGCTCATGCCTGTAATCCCAGCACTTTGGGAGGCTGAGGCGGGTGGATCATGAGGTCAGGAGATCAAGACCATCCTGGCTAACATGGTGAAACCCCATCTCTACTAAAAAAATACAAAAAAATTAGCCAGGTGTGGTGGCAGGTGCCTGTAGTCCCAACCACTTGGGAGGCTGAGGCAGGAGAATGGTGTGAACCCAGGAGACGGAGCTTGCAGTGAGCTGAGATGGCGCCACTGCACTCCAGCCTGGGTAACAGATCGAGACTCTGCCTCAAAAAAAAAATTATAATTAACAAATAAACATTTTATGTATATTAGTGTGATATTTTCATTTATATATACTCATATTGTGAAATGATTAAATCAAGCTAATTAACATCTCCATCACCTCACATACTTATCTTTTGTTTGTGATAAAAACATTTAAAACCTACTTTCAGCAATCTTCAAATGCTTTTAATTATCGGCCATTTGAATTTCCTCTTTCATGAATTGCTTGTGCAAATCTTTTTCTATTGAGATGTTTGTCATTTTCTCATCAATTTGTTTATTAGAAAAAATAACTTTTGGCTTGTCATATGTATTGCAAATATTTCCCTCAGCGTGTAGTTTGATTTTTATTTATTATGTGTTTTGTTCTATAAAAATTTAGAGTTAAGTAATCAATAATGCCTACTAATTTTTCTTTATATCTTTTACGTTTCTTGCTTAAGAAGTTCTCTCCAATGCTAAGATTATGAGATTATTCTCCTAATTTTTCTCCTAAGTTACTTATTTTAAAAAATCTAACATATAGGACAGAGATTTCTACTCTTCTGGGAAAATGAACTAGATGGACTTTTCCCTATTCCTCTGATGAAGTTCAGCTAAAAATCCTGGACATTAAATACAAAACAAACACAAGAAGACTCTGAAAGGTGGTAAGGGCAAGGCAGACGAGCCAGAAATCTTAGGACCTGAAGAACAGCGCGGCAGCGGGATTACTGAGTTTTCTTTTTGCCTCACATATTCAAGACTGGGTGCTAGAGAAGCTGGAAACCCAGAAACACAGAAATAGAGACAATAACAGCCTCAAAAACAAAACACACACAGCACAACAAAAAACCAGCCTGCTCACTCTTGCCAAAGGACCGGGAAAGAGGCAGCCTAACAAGACAGAAAATATTCAACAATAACCACTAGTACAGCCAAACACATGGTTCCACCCCCATCAGAGCGCAGAGAGGAGCCTCAACTTCTGCCTTTACCAAGCTGAAATGAGGAGCCCCAGTCTTCCTGCAAAGATCCCAGACTTTGGTCACCACCAGACAGTAATGATGCTGCCTTCCCCCAATGCATGTACTGTCAGTGGAGCCCATGTGGGGAGCAGAAAGATACTTCTATCCCTCTCTGCTGAAGAGGTATCAGTGGAACTTATTGGGGAGCTAGACCTCCCACCTCAGCCCAGAAGTAATGAGAAGAAACCACTCCCCCAACTCAGTTGTCAACAAAGACTGAATGGGGAACGTGATTTCTACCCCTATCCGGCAGTAATGAGGTGGTGCTCCACTCTTCCCTGCTGGAAGGGTGACAGAAGAAATCAAGGTTTAAATGAGATCTAGAATCTCATAACATAAAACCCAAAGTTTCCAACTTTCAATAAAAAATTATTTAAAAACCAGAAAGGTCTCAAACAAAATGACAGAAGACAATTAATAGGTGCCAACACTGAGATGACAATGATGTTATAATTATATGACAAAAATTGTAGAGGTCATCATGAAGAAGCTTGAAGGAGCAATTATAAACAAACATAAAGATGTTAAAACAGAACGTCTCAGCAAAGAAATAGAAGATATAAAGAAGAAACAAATGGACATTTTAGAAAATGTTAAGAGTGTAACAGAAATCCAAACTCAATGGATGAGCTTAACAGCCAAATAGAGAGTACAGAGGAATAATCTGAATTTGGAGACAGAACAATGGAAAGTGTTCCATGTGAACAACAGAGAGAAAACAGACTGCAAAAAAACCTTAACAGAACTATACTGACCTGTGGGATTTATAACATCTGGAATGAATAAGTCTAGAGATATAATGTACAGCAGAATAACTATAGTTTGTACTGTATTGTATCCTAGAAATTTGCTAAAAGAGTAGATCAGGCCGGGCACGGTGGCTCATGCCTGTAATCTCAACACTTTGGGAGGCTGAGGCAGGTAGATCACCTGAGGTCAGGAGTTCGAGACCAGCCTGGTCAACGTGGTGAAACCCTGTCTCTACTAAAAATACAAAAATTACCCGGGCGTGATGGCAGGTGCCTATAATCTCAGCTACTCAGAAAGCTGAGGCAGGAGAATCGCTTGAACCTGAGAAGCAGAGGTTGCAGTGAGTCAAGATAGTACCACTGCATTCCAGCCTCGGTGACAGAGCAAGACTCTGTCTCAAAAAAAAAAAAAAAAAAAAAAAAATACATCAGACTAGGCTTGTCCCAGGGACAAGACTGCCCTGCTCTGTCCAGGTCTAACAGTCAACAAAACTAAAGCCACCTCAAGGAGCGTGATAAGCCTTGTAGAATGGGCATCCCTGGCCATGCTCCACTGCAGCCATCCTCATTCCAAACTCTCTGTGCTCCACACAGGTTGAGTCCTGTCCCTGCCACCTCTCCAAACAGCTGTCTGTGTCAGCTCAAATGTCCACGGGGTTCATGGGGCCTCCTGCAGCTAGAATTCCAGGGGTCTGTAGCAAGAGTGGGCCACTCCTTGCCTGTTCAACACACCCCTTCTCCAGGAGCTGCTGGAGTCTAGGAACAAGTCCTGGTGCTTGGCAGCCCGATGCATGGTTTCCAGCTTCCTCTCCCTTCGGTCCAGGATCTGCATCCTCCCTCGGTCCACTTTCAATGACTTCCCTCGGAAGATCTGCTCAGAGTGTGCCCATCTTCCCAATGGCCTGAACATCGGCATGAGATGTTCTTCCTGGATGTGTTTAGTTGGCCATCTTGCCTTGCTAATCTGGAAACATTTTCTAGCTATCTTATTTTATGATTTCTAGCTTAATTCTTAATTGCCCTGTGGTCAGTCTGTTTGATTTTTAATCTACTGACATTTGTTGAGACTTTTTTTAAAAAAATGTTCCCTGTACTCTTGAAAAGAATGTGTATTCTACAGTAATTCTGAGTTATTTTCTGTAAATGTTGATAGTTACTTTTTTATTTGTGTTGTTCAAATCTTTTATATTCTTACTGATTTTTTTTTCTTCTTGTTTTATCAGTTACCAGAAGAAATAAGTTAAAATTGCCTGCTGGTCAATCCTGCTTCAGGAAATGGTAAACCAGTTTACTCTGAGCCAATTATTCCACTAAAGCCAAAATAGATTCTCTGGGGAACTCTCAGCCAACACATTTTAAATTAATTTTTATTTTAAATTTTTATGGATACATACTAGCTGTACAAAATCTAGTGTTTAGTAGCACAACTATAGTTACAATAATTTGTTGAATATTTCAAAACAACTAGAGAAGTGGATTTAGAATGCTCCTAGCACAAAGAAATGATAAATGCTTGACATAATGGATATTCCTATTACCCTAAATCGATCATTACATATTGTATGCTTGTATCAAAGTATCACATGTACCCATCCCACACCTTTCAATACCAATCTCCTCCCACTTCTGAAGCTTTTCAGAGCCAATTAACTACAAGCTCTGAAGCCAGACAACCAAGTACAAGGGCTCATTGTGTCCCTTAGTACACTTGAGGGTGAACGAGAATGTCCCATCTGCCAGATAGACCCAGAGGTTTTCCCCAACTGTTTCTTTCTTCTAATTGCTTAGCAGGAAATGATTCACTGGGTTTGACCTAAGGTAGCCACTCCCTGTCCTGACACTAAGAACCTATCCTCCATGGCCCATCTCACTTAGGGCTATTTCTGCCCAGTGTTCCTTTTCCACTCTATTCCCCACTGCACTGTCTACTGTAAGCACATCTCTAGCCCTTGAAATAGACATATTTCAAGAAATTCAAGTACAGAGAGGTTCAAAAAAGGGGGTCTCTATACCCATTCATCACCAGTTTGCTAGGTGAACTTGGGTAGATTCAACTACCTGCCTTTGCCTATTTGTTCTCCTTGTGCAATACTTGTGCTCTTCAGGTTTCATGGGTGTAACAATAGAGGCCAAAAAAGAAAAGCTGGCAAGTCAGAATGAGCTAGAATCAGACAGCTTACTACCAAGTTCGTGATCCAAACTTGTCTGTAGCTTCATCTGTTTTTGTTAAGTTGGGGGATATTAGCCTTTCATTTCAACCAAATTCCCTTGCTTCTCCCCCCATTCTATATTTAATCCTGTCAGGGAGGAAAACATACCTTTCACTCTGAAGCATATCAATTTCTCTCCATCCCTCAAGGTAAAAGGAAGCACTTCTTCTTCCAGGAAGCCTGCCCTGATACTACAACCCATAGCAACCCCTCTCGCCATACTTCAAGGAACTGATTATATGTCCCATTGCTCCTTTCTTGTCATGCCCCTCTCTGGCTTCCTGGAAGAAGGAATGCTGGCTTTGTTTGGATCATATGACGTACCCTTTCCTTGGGCTCTAAGCCAAGAGATATAGTTAATGATACCTCCACTCACGCAAAGTGGCCCTTGCCGCAATCTGAACACATGACAGGCTCTCTTTAACCCTCTGAAGGTTGCTTATTCTTTCTAGCAGTATTTGCCATTGAAAAGATCCCTGTAGATCCCAAATGGTTAAATGAACAATAGTGACAAATGATGCATTGTCTAGGAAGAGAATTTGGGTGGAGAGGCCAACAGCATCTCCTTTCAACTCCAGACCATTAGTGCTGTCATTTTAATGTAAGATTGTATCTCCGTGGATTTGTTAGAAGGGGAGATAGCTTGTGGGGACCTACCAGAATCATAGGCCTGAAATAATGTGAGAAAGACTGCACCCAGGTTTGAGGAACTCAGAGGGATAGTGTTTTGTGTAGCCATAAGAACATCCCACCTATAAACTGTTTTCCCCAGGGATGTTAGTCAATGAAATGAAAAATGGTAAGTAGAGTCCAGAAGTCTTAGCTAAGGAGGCCAAGCTTCTAAAGAGTAAGAAGGCAGGGAGATCCAAACTAGGAGGTGGGACCTGGGGACTTGGGGAAAAAGTGCAGTGAGAGCAAATAGTTGGGGTAGCAAATTTGTTGTGGGACTACAGAAGGAGAAACAGAGATCATGGATTAATGTCACAGCTTATTTGGCAAGAACTTGAGGCTGTTCATGTAATAGCTCAGGGAAGTGAGTTGGCAGGCAGAAGAGACATTGCTCTGAGCCCACTCCCCCATCCGCAACTGGGCAAGACAATGATGGTACAGGAGATCATGCAGGGTTCTTCCAAGATCTCCAAGGTATCCTCCAACTCTAACTGGTGGTTTTGGGGCTCAACACAGGAAATCATATTGCTGATTTTCTAGTCCAACTTTCTGCTCTCTAGAAGAGAGAAGGGGTAGGAATTCAGTAGCTACACAATCTGGTGAAAACATATCCATTTAAGCATAACTAATCCTCCCAAACCCTGTGGGCAGGGATATTTTTCTGGGGCTTAAGAGATGCCCACACAAGGATTCTCCCAGGATGTTTTAAGTTCAATGAGCAGAGACATAAATGCCAGACCTCCTAGGGTTTGGCTAAATCAAGCAGACCTACAAGAGGAATGTGGGGAGTCTGGGGATAGGATGAAGAAGCAGAGGCCCCAGATTGGATTGGGTGCTGGGACTGAGGAGGCATAGCATTCTGCTGTCTCTCTCCCCACAACCTAAGCGTCCATAATTTTTGAGAACCGAATGAAGAGGGAAAGGTGCTTCTTAGATCTTACCAGTCTTCAAGAAGCATGCAGACATTTCTGCAGAAGGCTTTGCTGCATTAATGACGAATTTGAGATTCTGAGTGTAACTTGCAGAAGGTTCTGCCTATCAGTGAGAATCTTGGTGCAGCATTTCAGTTTTGGCTTTGATAAAACTGAGAAGGAGTACATGAGCAGTAACACCCAGGAGGGTGTTTCTCACTATTATCAGCCCCTCCAATGCTACAGGACCCACTCCATTGATTTCCCTTCTTCCTCTCCCCAGCTCAAGGATCTGGGTGGTTTTCTTTGATTTGCTTCGCTTTTTTTTTTTTTTTTTTTTTTTTTTTTTTTTTTTTTTTTTAATGTGTGTGTGTTGTTGTTGTTGTTGTTGGCTTCTGGAGTAAAGCTCCAGTCCCCAGTCATCCTTCCTCCAACAACCCAGCCGCTATGAGGTCATCCCCATGGAATTTAAACTCACAGAACCTGAGTTCAATTCTTAGAGCAACTAGTTCTGAGGCACTTTCTAGTCCCCCATTTTACAGGGTGGGAGGAATTGAATCTCAAAGTAGGAAAAAACTTGCCTTCCACCTTCACCTCTCCACTTCTGACTAAAATGGCCCCAAAAGGCTCAGCTCTTCCCTACCCATATTTATCACTCGATATCTACTCACCACCTTACCCTCAATTCTTCTGAAGATTTCACTTTTGTTATCCCAGTGGCTCCAACCTTCTCTCCATCGGGCATGCATTTTATTTCTCCTTTTTACGCCCAAAGTTTTGAAATATTCAATCCTAATAAAAGGGCAGGTTTCAAGAAATAATTAGTAGTCCTTTTCCAATTTGTTGTTCATCTTTGGAACTCTTAACTGAGGACATAAACTCCTCAGTTTATATCCTCCTCAGTTTATGAGCTAGGAACCCGCCATGCAGGCTCTGAACCTGGTGGTGCTCTTCCTTGGTAAGTGTCCTCCTACACAAAAACTCAGTAAGGGCACCAAAGTCCCCCAAACACACATAAAAACATCGCATTACTTGCAGCATCAGGAGATCTTCAAGCTTGAAAACTAAACATTTAGTTTTCTTCAGAGATTCTGACTTTCTAAAAAGCCATGTTTTTGTATGTTGCCAGCCCCTGGCACCTCTCTGCAATAGGACTGGGAAAAGTCTTTTTGTTTTCCACCCACTCTTCATTTTGAAGCCCAGCCAGAATACATACAGTAATCTGAAAATTCCATTACGGGAAAAAACTGTTTCTTTCCATTCTCCTGACACTGGCAGAACCATGATGCAGAGGAGTATCAGCAATTGGACATCTGAGTAAAGCTGGCAGGAGACTTGGGATTTTGCCAGGCTCTGCTGGGAGTAGAAAAGGGTTCCAGATGAGGAGTTTCGAGAACGTGTGACTTGACTCTCACTATCTTATCTGGTTCTGCCTCCTCCCCTCCTCTGGCCATCACTCCCTGGGTGGGCACTGGCTTCTCACAAAGTACTTCCCTTCTCTTATAGCTCATACTCCTCTCATTGCGGAAATAAATTCTCCACAACTTTTTTTAATTTTAGAAATATGAAAAAACTACATTTGAAAAACAGAAAAGAACAAAGAGAAGTAATGAGATAGTAGTTCTTCCTTACCTAGAGATAATAACTGTTGATAATTTAGTACATGTGTCCAGTTTTTTTTACTGTATCAATACACATATCATCTGAATTTATATCTAATCTTTACCTCTACTCATATATAATCTATATCTATATATGTGTTTTTCATCAAATTTGCCTCAGATTATGCATGCATTTTTTAACTTTTTTCATTTAATCAAATATTGCAGAAATAATTTATTTTCTATAAAATGATTTTGGGAGCAAGTACTGTTTTCTTTATGTATACTGCACATAAGTACATAAATCATTAGTGGATTTTTACTACATAAACATATCCATCTAGACACCACCCAGATCAAGAAAGAGATCATCACATAATATTCCTCTTCTCTCATCCAAGAAAAGGTCATCACTATTTTAAATTTTATCACCATAATTAGACTTGCCTATTTTAAACTTTATGTAAATGGAATAATACAGTGTGTATTATTTTGTGTCTGGCTTCTTTTGCTCAACATCATGTTTCGAAAGTCCATCTATATTGTGGATATTGTTCATTCAATTTCATTGTTATATAATACTCCATCAAATGAATATAATATTTAATCCATTCCACTTTTGATAGATATTTGGATTGTCTCCAAGTTAGAGTCTTATGAAAGTTTCTTTGACCACTTTTATATATGGCAGTGGGCATACATAAAGATATTCCTGTTGGATATATACCTAGAAGTGGAATTGTTGGGTCGTAGGATACGCATATGTTCAACTTTAGAAGATCTGCCAAACAATTTTCCAAATTGGTTATATCAGTATACATTCTCATCAGCAGAATATGAGACTACCAGTGATGCTGATTTTTCTGCAACATTTAGGTTTCTTAAAAAATCTTTTTCATTTTAGCCCTTCTGTTATGTGTGTGTCTTGTGATTTGTATTTGCATTTTCCTGATAACTAATCAAGTTGGGCACCTTTTTATTACCTTTTATTGAACATTTGGATATTGTCTTTTATAAATTGCCTGGTTGAATCTTTTTGCTCATTTTTCAATTTTATGCCCTTTTCTTATTTATTATGCATTCTTTACATACACTGGATATGAGTTCCTTGATAGATATGCATATTGCAAATATCTTCTCTCACTCTGTAGTTTGCTTTTTCACTCTCTTTTATTTATCTTCCAATAAACAGAAATTCTTATTTTAATGTAGTTCAGTGTATCCATCTTTTCCCCTATGGTTAGTATTTTTGTTTCCCATTTAAGAAGTATTTCCTGCCCCAAAGTTACGAAGATATACTTCTGTGTTATCTTCTAGCATCTTACGTTATATTTTTGACATTTAAATCTATAGTGTAACTTACAAATTTAAATATATACTTTAAGTGTGTGTTTTTGCTTCATTCACTTTTTCCTTTTTATTTTCTTCCTTCTAACTTCCACTGTGATTTTGATTTTTATTTTTTGTTCTGCCAATTTTTGCTTAATATATTTGATGCCATATTGCTAGATAAATCACATTTTAAACTACTATATGTTCGTAGTGGATTGACAATATCATCATCATGAAATGTCCGGTTTTATCTCTAACAATGCTTCTTGCTTTAAAGGCTGCTTTGTCTGATATTAACATATTCATACTCGCAGTATTTGGTTAGCATTTGCATGGTATACTTGCTTACATCCTTCAACTTTCAAACTTTAGGTTAGATCTTTCAAACCTTATATTTAAGATAGATGTCTTAAACTGCATTCGTTTTTGTTCATTCACTCTGACAGTCTTTGTCTCTTATTTGGAATATTAGGTCTGTTTGTGTTTAATGCAATAAATGATATATTTGGGTTTGTATCAACCAATTACTATGCAATTTCTGTTGTCTGCCAGCTGTTCTATTTTTCTTTTTATCCTTCTTTCACTTTGGATTAATCAAGTTTTTTTCCTATAATTTCATTAACACTTCCCCCCTCATTGACTTGTAAGTTATTTATTCTTTTACGTTACAAAATTCATCTTGGACTTACTAGGGTATAAAATAAAATTTGCATCCCAAGCAATGCAAAAATTTTCAAACACTTTACCTCCAAGTACTCACATCTTTTGTGCTTTTCTTAATGTACCATAATTCTACATAAATCTAAATTCCATGGAAATTACTATTATTGGGCTGTATAATCAATAGTAACTTAAGTAAAGATATCTCAGTTTTGGCCCTGTTGATGTTTTGGGCCATATACTTATTTGCTGTAAAAGGCGGTTCCATGTATTACGGATGTTTAGCAACATCCTTGGTCTCTATCCACTAGATGTCAGTAGCACCAACCCCCAAGATGTGACAATTAAAAATGTCTTCAAACATTGCCAGATGTCCCCTAGTGGGCACAATTGCCCTGACTTGGGAACCACTGATTAGATTTACGTACATATTTTCCCTTTTTGTTTTTCTTCATTCCTTCTTTCATTATCTTGTTTATATCTAGGATAATCTTTCATTTGCCTACATAAATCTCTGATATTTCATCTCTTTTTTTTTTTTTTTTTTTTTTTTTTTTTTGAGACAGAGTCTCACTCTGTCACCCAGGCTGGAGTGCAGTGGCGTGATCTTGGCTCACTGCAACCTCCACCTCCTGGGTTCAAGCAATTCTCCTGCCTCATCCTCCCATGTAGCTGGGACTACAAGCATGTGTCACCACACCCAGCTAATTTTTGTATTTTTAGTAGAGATGAGGTTTCACCATGTTAGCCAGGCTTGACTTGAACTCCTGACCTCAAGTGATACACCCACCTCGGCCTCCCAAAGTGCTGGGATTGCAGGTTTGAGCCACTGTGCCTGGCCTGATATTTCTTTCCATGTGAAAGTGCTTGTGATGAATTTTCTGTCTTTGTCTAAAAATACCTTAGTTCTGGTCTTGTTTTTGGAAGATTTTTTTCTTAGGTATAGAATTCTAGGTTAGCATTATTTTCTGTCAGCATGTTAAAGATTATCATTCCATTGTCTTCTCCCTTTCATTGTTTCCGTTGGGAAGACAGCTATCAGTCTTACTGTTATTCTTTAAAAGCATGTCTTTCTTTCTGCTAGATTTTAAGATTTATCTCTTTGCTTTGGCTTCAAGTAAAATTAAAACAGATATACCTAAATATGGTTTTACTGTGATGTGCCTAGGTGTTCACTGGTCCCAGAGGGCTACTTTAATATGTAGCTTGATGTCTTATATCAGTTTACCAAATTCTCAGCCATTTTCCATTTCTTTGCTCTATTCTGTCTTTCTTCTCCTTCTGGATCTCCAATTACACATATGTTAGTTCTCTCACTATATGCTATCTGTCACATTCACTCTTTTCTATATTTTTTAGTATTATTTTCCTCTCCCTGTTTTAGTCTGGATATGTTCTGCTAACTTATCTTTCAGTTCGATCAACCTCTCTTCAGCTGGGTCCAGTCTTCTCTAAATACCATACACTGATTATTTTATTTTTGTCACTGTATTTTTATTTTTAGAATTTTGATTATTTTCTTTTTTATTATAATGCATCTCTTGAATACAGCACACAGGTGGATTTTGACTCTTTATCCAGCTTGCCACTCTGTGTCTTTTAACTGGGGGCATTTAGCCCATTTACATTTAAAGTTAATATTGTTATGTGTGAATTTGATCCTGACATCATGATGCCTGTTGGTTATTTTGCAAACTTGTTTATGCATTTGCTTCATAGTGTCACTCCACTGTGTATTTCAGTGTGTTTTTTGTAGTGGCTGATACTGGTTTTTCCTTCCATATCTAGTGCTTCCTTCAGAAGCTCTTGCAAGGCAGACCTGGTGGTGACAAATTCCCTCAGCATTTGCTTGTCTGAAAAAGATTTTACTTCTCCTTCACTTAGGAAGTTCAGCTTGGCTGGATATTAAATTCTAGGTTGGAAATTCTTTGCTTTAAGGGTGCTTAAAATTGGCCCCTGATCTCTTCTGGCTTGTAGGGCTTCTGCTGAGATGTCTGCTGTTAGTCTGATGGGCTTCCCTTTACAGGTAACCTGGCCCTTCTCTCTGGGTGCCCTTACCGTTTTTGTTTTCATTTTAACGTTGGAGAATCTGATGATTATGTGTTGGGGCTGATCTTCTCGTGGAGTATTTTACTGGGGTTCTGCGGATTTCCTGATTTTGAATGTTGGCTTGTCTTGCTAGGTTGGGGAAGTTTTCCTGGATGATATCCTGATGTGTATTTTCCTACTTGGTTTCATTCTCCCAGTCCCTTTCAGGTACCCCTATCATTCGTGGGTTCAGTTTTTTAATATAGTCCCATAGTTCTTGGAGGTTTTGTTCATTCCTTTTCATTCTTTTTTCTCTAATCTTGTCTGCCTGCCTTATTTCAGCAAGATAGTCTTCAAGCTCTGATATCCTTTCTTCCACTTGGTCTACTCAGCTATTGATACTTGTGTTTGCATTATGAAATTCTCACGTTGTGTTTTTCAGCTCCATCAGATCACTTATGTTCCTCTCTAAAGCTTTTATTCTGATTCACAGCACCCGTGATGTTTTATTATGGTTCTTAACTTCTTTGCTGTGAGTTAGAACATAATCCTTTAGCTCAGTGAAGTTTGTTATTACCCATCTTCCTAAGCCTACTTCTGTCAATTCATCCATCTCAGTCTCAGCCCAGTTCTGTGCCCTTGCTAGAGACATGTTGCAACTCTCTGAAGGAGAAGAGGCACTCTGGCTTTTTGAGGTTTCAGTATTTTTGCATTGATTCTTTCTCATCTTCATGGATTTATCTACCTTTGATCTTTGAGGCTGCTGACATTTGAATGGAGGTTTTTGTGGTGCCTTTTTCTTGATGCTGTTGTATTCTGTTTGCTTTTCTTTTAGCAGTCAGGCTCCTCTTCTGTAGGACTGCTGCAGTTTGCTTGTGATCCACGCCAGTCCCTATTTGCCTGGGTCCCTCCCATCCCTGGAGTTATCACCAGTGGAGGCTGCAGACCAGCAAAGATGCCAAGCTGCTCCTTCCTCTGAGAGCTCTGTCTTAGAGGGGCACTGGCCTGATGCCAGCTGAAACACTCCTGCATGAGGTGTGTGGAGACTCCTGTTAAGAGGTCTCACTTAGGAGGAGTAGGGTCAGAAACCCACTTAAATAAGCAGTGTTTCTCCCTTGAAGGGGTGGGTGTGCCACACTGGGGGGAATCGCCCTCATCTGGGCTGCCCTGACTCTCCTGAGCCAGTAGGCAGAAAAGACTAAGATCATTGATCCGCAATACCACCGCTGTCCCGCCTCCTAGGAGCTCCTCTCAAGGTTATCAGTGTCCTATCCATAAACCCCTGGCTGGGGATACTGAGATTCCCACTGGGAGGCCCCACCTGGCACTTTGGGAGGCCGAGGCGGGCAGATCACTTGAGGTCAGGAGTTGAAGACTAACCTGGCTAACATGGCAAAACACAATCTCTACTAAATATACCAAAATTAGCCAGACGCAGTGGCATGTACCTGTAATCCCAGCTACTTGGGAGGCTGAGGCATGAGAATTGCTTGAACTTGGGAGGTGGAGGTTGCAGTAAGCTGAGAAGATCACACCACTGTGCTCCAGACTGGACAACAGAGTGAGATTCTGTCTCAAAAAAAAAAAAAAGAAAGAAAGAAAAGAAAATTAACCCTAATGAATAAACCTTTAATTGTGGGGCATTCAGATAATGGAAAATTGTCCTTAGTTAGGGGGGACTTCTGAAAGTCCTTCTCATTTTGTTCCTGTTGACACAAGCAACCTTGCCTTTGCTTGGCATAAAGCCCAGCAGCAGGGCCTAGGCACAGAGATCAGCTCCCTAACTATTCTGTTGATGCAACAGCATCACTAGATGTCTCATATCTGAGATACTGCTGATCTGTTCTCATCTTGGTTTGGGCACAAACCATGCAGATGGGACATTAGTGACGTTCCGATGATGCAGTGTCCCAGGTAGCAAAAGCAATAAGTTAGGCAGAGGTTGATCCGAGTGAGGGTAGGAATAGGGCATGGAGTGATGCCCTGGATTCTTGGCCTCTGCATGTAACACAAAGGAAGAGTGTCTGGAGCAGACTGACAAGGAGCAAAATAGTTCCAGGAGACAGGTCCCATGCTGCTGCTTATCTGGGTTGAAACACACCAGCCTAGATTAATGTTTCTTTGAACAACTATTAATAGTGGCTGTTACTTGGAAGAACTATTAGTTTTTCGTTGTAACTAATAAATCTGTTACTTGCCCCTACTATACCCATGGGATACACCCCACCTCACCTTCATCTGTCCATTACAAAAAAAACTCCTGTGTTCCCACAGAAGTCAAAACAGATTTTTGCCCTGCTAGGGAATGCTCTTGATAAAATCCACAGAACTGCAAATGGAGGGCTCCTTGATTTTAAAAGACTCTTCAGGGCACTATGTGAAAATAGAAGAGACCCTCTGACTTGAGACAGAGCAAGAACCTATGGGGAAATTATAGACTCCAGAAAAGAATCCAGACCTTTTATATCCATTATAAGAGGGAGCAAAAGGAAAAAAGAAAGTACAGGGGTTCTGAGTTGAACACCAAGTTCACAGCCCAGTGCTGATGTCAGAACTGGGGGCCAGGGAAGGTACATGATATCAAAGTAGGAAAACAGGATTTCATTCCTTCTCTTCTTCCCTCTCTGTCAGTGTCCAGAGAGAGCCTGGGCTGAGTCTATTTTCTCCAGAATAAAAATATAGATACACTCAAAAGTGTCCCGATTCCTTCTTCTTCTTTTTTTTTTTTTTTTTTTTTTTTTTTTTTTTTTTTTTTTTTTTTGAGATGGAGTCTCGTTCTGTTACCCAGGCTAGAATACAGTGTTGCAATCTTGTCTCACTGCAACCTCCGCCTCCCAGGTTCAAGTGATTACCCTGACTCAGCCTCCCAAGTAGCTGGGATTACAGGCATGCACCACCACACCTGTCTACTTTTTATATTTTAGTAAAGATGAGGTTTCACCATGTTGGTCAGGCTGGTCTCGAACTCCTGGCCTCAGGTGGTCTGCCCGCCTCAGCCTCCCACGGTGCTGGGATTACAGATGTGAGCCACCGCATCAGGCCCCAATCCTTTCCTATTTCTCGAGGCCATGTTTACGTCTAGCATGCCCCAGGGACCCTACTCTGAACTTCTCCCCATCAACTTCCTCTCTACTCCCTCCCCTTAACTCAAAGGTACTGACTGTGAGTCCCCTTATGCTTTGTTATCATGCTCTGCTCTGGACTCGACTTATCTATATTACAAAACTTAGCTTATAATGCTGAAAGGCATGTAGCTACCTTATCCATCTGTGCATGAATACCTAGTCCCTTTTCCTATAGAGAGGTATCAACCCTGGCACACAGTAGCAATTTTATAACCTCCTGTTGATTACTTACTGGAAGTTATTGAATTTTAAAATGAGTCTATTAGAGGTTATGTGGATCCTGAAAGAGTAAATGACCACTGGTGGAAATGAAATCAACTAGGCAAAAAGGACAAATCTAATCCTTCTCAAACTGAGGAATAGGTAATAATACCTTTGTGTACTGCTACTTTGAAGGCTATCCTTCCATGAAGGAAATTAAAGACAACTAGAAGAAACAGAAGAAGAGTCTTAAGAAAGGAAAAAAGAAGGAAAGGATAAATGGAGAAGCAAGTTGAGGGCACCCGTGAATAAGTTATGGGGATATGCCCATATACGGGTGGTTGCTTTCTACAGATATTGGGTACGTTTAGAAGAGAGAGATCTGTGGGGACCTGGTTGAGAAAAAGTGGCTATGTGATGAGTGGCAGGGATGGGAAGTCAGTGAAGAAGTCAGACCTCTTGGACAGAAAGAAGAGTCAGGTACATGGCTTTAATGAGGGAAGCTAAGGGTACTGGAGATGGAGTAGTAGAAGTAGAAATCCTAGGTCTGCTTGATTGGAAGTCAAGGCTGGGAAATTCTCTCCCATGGAAATGGGTCCAGGTGAAGCAAGGAGGTAACCCTCCGTCTCCCTCTCTTCCTTTCCCATCTCCCACTGATGGATCAGAAGGTCAGGTAACCTTGGCCATTTGCTTGTCGGTCCAGGCACATCTCTCTCTGGTCAATGTAGAAATCCATATATGAATCCATTTGGAAGTGCCTGAATAAATAATCCACCTATTGGGATTGTGTCAGGGCAGGTAGGTATGTACAACGGGCTTAGGAAACCTGAGAATCTACCCTTTTCAAACTTAACAACCCTTCTAGACTCCAGACTCCATGGATTTAACTGCTTCTTAAGAAAGCATCCTCTTTGTACTCTCCAAGTCCTGTGTTTGCTTAAACTCATTCCCTTTGCCCGATCTGCTCCTGCAGTCTCCCACAGGCTCCACAGCGTGCTGGCCTCTGGAGCTTCCCTATTTCCCCTTGGCCAAAATGAAGTCTACTTTTATCACCCCAAACTCTAATGAAGTCATCCAGTGAAATCCATACTCATAGAACTCGAGATCCCAAAAGAACCTGAGTGTTCCTCTAGACTCTCGCCCATATCTTATCTATCCCTGACTCTTATTCTCTCCCCGCTGTCAATCACTCACTCCAGTAGTCTTTCTAGAGTCCTTCTTTAACCTTCTTTCCAACTTCTTGACCGTTCCACTATTACTAGTATTATAGCTCATAAGTATCCAGACTTCACTCCACCTTCTTCTCCCTTTTCTTCAGCACAAAGTGAATGCATTAGGAAATAAGTAAAATTTTTTTCTCCCTTGGAATTGATCAAAGTTACATACAACTGGTTTTCAAATTCTTTTTTTTTTTTTTTTAGACAGAGTCTTGCTCTGTCACCCAGGCTGGAGTGCAATGACTCGATCTTGACTCACTGCAACCTCCACCTCCCGGGCTCAAGCAATTATCCTGTCTCAGCCTCCCAAGTAGCTGGGATTACAGGCGTGCACCACCATGCCTGGCTAATTTTTGTATTTTTAGTAGAGATGGCATTTCACCATGTTAGCCAGGCTGGTCTTGAACTCCTGATCTCAAGTGATCTGCCCGCTCATGGTTCTCAGACTCTTGACACATCAGTTGAGTGGCAGTGCCCACCATGCCAAAGGCTTCCCAACTCCAGATGACCAGATGTTTTCTTTTGTTTTTGGGGGGAAATGTAAGCAAAAGTTCCTGGAACTTTCTCAGTTAATTCTTACAGGTCTGGAAGGTAGTCTGTAAGGAAGTCTTTGGATGAAGCTTGAAAAGGGTGCAATACTCATCAAAGCAGTGAGTTCAGCACCAGGCAGATTGAATGTACCAGCTTCTCTCCCCTCTTCAGTCCTATCCTTACCACCCATGTGGTCTCAGGACTTGGGTCATCTAGTATGAATCACAGAAAACCAGGGGTCATAGAAGTTAGAGGTTTATGATGTTAAGTATGTATGCATCTCTTAGTGATGGGTGCCTCTTGGAATAGTGAGGAAGAAGGGAGGAAAATGGAGAAGGCTGTGCCACACATAGACCAAAACAAGAAGGTCCTCTCTTTGAGGGGACCCTCCTCTAGCTCTGTCTTTTCCCCATAGAGCAAAAAGCTTATGGAGCCAAGAGGAGATGCTCACCTGGAGACTGTACTGCCACTTCTAGATTACTATGAGTAGCAAGTACCCAAGAACACCCTTTCCAAATAGCTCTAAGCCCATCTCCAGACCTGTGCGGGCTTTTCCTAAGATATAGCTTCCTAAAAATGGACCTTGTCATTGGCGTGCATATCCCTGAACCCACGCATTGGCCAAGGGGCAACAGTTTGCAGGTACATGTGGAGAAAGCTTAGAATTGTGGGTTTTTGTGTCTACTAAACTGAGCTTTCTACCCATTCCTCCATATACTCCTCATTATTTTCTTTTTATGATTACAAAAGCAATCCATATTTATTGTAGAAATTTTTTCAAAAACTGAAAAACAATAAGAAGCAAATAGAAAATTACCAGCAATTTAATGACCCTGAAATTATCATGTTATCATTTTAATGTATATGCTCCATGTAGGTACATCTGCATGGGGGTGTGTGTGTGTGCGCATGAGTGTGTGCCTGTGTGTGTATGTGTTTGTGTATCTGTGTGTGTGTCTGTGTGTGTATGTGTGTGTGATCTACATACAACTAGACATTCCCCAGTGGTGCCGAACAATCAATATCTTTTATGGGCCCGCCGTTAAACATCACTGTACTCACAAAGAAACATAAATCCAATTCTATAAATATTGGGAATTTTACTGATGGTAAAATGAAAACATGAGGAGGAAGTTACATCACTATCATATGGTAACATTCCCTTAAAAATCATCTCTTTATCTCTCCTAAATATTCCACTGTTCTTTGACTGCTATACCTCTCTCTCTCTCTCTTCTTTCACCAAGCCTCTCTCTTTGCTTTCCTTCTGGTAAAAGCAGTCTCAGTTTCTCTCTCTCTCTCTCTCTCTCTCTCTCTCTCTCTCTCTCTCTGTCTGTCTTTCTCTCTCTTTCTCTTTCTCCCCTTGAACCTGGCCCTTCTAAACACCCTCAACTTGTATACTTATATACTATACTCAGCTACACTAAAGTTTCCATATTTAGCCAAATCCAGCCCATCATACCAGCTGTTCCCCTGGTATATTCCTGGGAGTGCAGCTCGGTTCACGCTGTTTCACACTTTCCTTGGGAAACACTCTGTGTTCTTCTGCAAAGAGGAGTAGGCAATATGTTTTCAGATTTACAGACAAGCTCCTCCTTCCACCGTCTTGCTCCCATCCTATGCTAACTTATTCACAAAGGTTAAGCAAGCAGTTGGAATTATGGAATCTCCCATCTGGTTTCCTAATGATATTTTTACCATCAGTATCAGGCCCATACTCATGTTTCATCCCTACACTGCTCCTAACCAGGTTCAGAACCTCTCTCTAGGGTCTCCTCCTCTGGTAACAGGAGAAAAGAATGGGTTTACCATGTTTGTTTCTCACTAGAATAAGCGGTTATGAGATGCACCTCATTTGCTATAACTGAAGAAAAGACAAGAGTATTTCCACTCTCAGAGTCCAAGGCTGTCCCAGGTGCGACTTTTAATATGTCTTACACTTTCTGGGCTCTGAGAAGGGCAGGATGCTAGTGCTCAAATGACCAAAACAATGACAATTATAAACATCTCTGACATGAGACATTATGTATACAACTGATTGTACCTGTGTCCTGGGTTTATGTGCAATGTCCTGCAAATGAATTCACCCTGTAGGAAGATTATTAAAACTACCATGAATATGTTTGAACTGTTATGAGAATTACCAAAATGTGACACAGAGACATGAGGTGAGTACATGCTATTGGCAAAATGGCACAGGTAGACTTGTTCAATGCATGTTGCCACAAACCTTCAATTTGTAAAAATGCAATATCTGTGAAGCATAATAAAACAAGGTGCAATAAATGAGGTATGCCTGTATATCCGACTGATTTATGATGCTGTTGAGTTCAACCGTGTCCTTACTAATTTTCTGCCTGCTGGATCCCATTCATAAGAGACAGATGTTGAAGTCTCCAACTACAGTAATGGATTCATCTATTTCTCCTTGCAGTTCCATCAGTTTCTGCCTCACATATATTTTTTAAATGTATTGAGGCACATTTGACTTTTTAAAACATATATATTTAAATGTATATATTTTAAATATATATATTTAAGGTACACAATTTGATGATTTAATACACATATACACTGTGGAATAATCAGCACAATCAAGATAATTTTTCTATCACCTCAAATAGTTACCATTTTCTTTCTCCCCTTTTTTCCTTTCTTGGTTTTTTTCTTGTTTTTTTATTTTTTTTTTTTTTTATTTTTTTTTTTTTATTTTTTTTTTTTTTGGTGAGAATGCTTAAGATACATTATCTTACCAAATTTCAACTATACAATAAAGTATTGTTAATTATAGTCACATTGCTATTCATTAGATCTCAAAAAAATATTGATTATGCACAACTAAAACTTCGTACCCCTTTGACAACATCTCCCTACTTCTTCCTCCCTCCAGCTCTTAGTTATCACCACTCTACTCTCTATGTCTATGAGTTTGACTGTATTAAATTCCACAAATAAGTGAGATCATGCAGCATTTGTCTTTCTGCATCTGGTTTATTTTACTTAGCACAATGTCCTCCAGGTTCATTCTTGTTGTGTCAGCTGATGGAGCTGTTATTTCTATCTTGGTGAAAGCTGAATAATAGTCTAGTGTGTATGTACGTGGGTGTGTGTTTGCCACATTTTTTTAAATCCATTCATCCATCAATGGACATTTAGTTTGCTTCCACATCTTAGCGTTTCTGCATAATGCTTAAATGAACATGGGCATGCAACTATCTCTTCAAGATCCTGTTTTCAATTCTCATCGATATATATGAAGAGGTAGGACTGCTGAACCACATGGTAGTTCTATGTTTAATTTTGTTTGGAATGTCCATGCTGTTCCAGAGCCACTACACCATTTTCATTCCCACCAGCAGTGCACAGGGTTCCCGTTTCCCCATGTCCTTACCAACTTGCTATCTTCTGTTTTGTTTTTGTTTTATGGGAGGTGTGTGTGTATCTTCATTTTGAGTTCATTTTTGTATATGGTATAAGATAAGGGTCCATACTAACAACATTTATTGAATAAACTACCCTTTCCCCAATGTGTAGTTTTAAAACTCTTATTAAAGATCATTAGACCTTGTATATGAGGGCTTATTTCTGGACTCTATATTTTGTTCTATCAGTCTACATGTCTGTTTTTATGTCAGTGTTATACTGTTTTGATTACTATAACTTTGGAAACATGCTTTGAAATCAAGAAGTGTGATGCCTCTAGCTTTATTCTTCTTTCTCAAGATTGTTTTGGCTATTTGGAGTCTTTTAAGACTTCATATGAACTTTAGAATTTTTTTTGTATGTCTACAATAAATGCCATTTGGATTTTGATAGGGTTTGTATTGAGTTCATATATTATTTTGGGTAGTGTAAATATTTTTAACAATATTAAGTCTACCAATCCTTGAACACAAGATATCTTTCTGATTGTTTTTGTCTTAATTTCGTTCAGCAATTTTTTGTAGTTTTCAGTGTACAAGTCATTAAGTTTATTCCAAACTATTGTAAATGCGATTTAAAACAGATTTATTTGTATTGTTCATTGTTACTATATAAATGCAACTGACTTTTGAGTGTTGATTTTGTTCTATCCTGCAACTTTACTGAATTTACTAGTCTAATAGTTTCCTGATGGAGTCTTTTTACATACAGTTTTCTACATATAAGACCATGTCATCTGCAGAGATAATTTTACTTCTTCTTCTTTTCCAATTCAGATGCATTCTATTTCTTTTCCTTGTCTAATTACTCTGGATAAGACTTCCAGTACTATGTAGAATAAAAGTGCTGAGTTTGGACATCCTTGCCTTATCCCTGATCTTAGAAAAAAAAACTTTCAGTTTTTCACTATGGTATATGATATTAGTTAAGGCTTTTTATGTATGAAATTTATTATGTTGAGGAAATTTCTTTCTATTCTTATTAATATATTGTTGAATGTTTTTATCATGGAAAGGTTATTTAATTTTGTCAAATACTTTTCCTATGTCTATTATGATAGTCATATGATTTTTTTCTTCGTTCTATTAATACGGTGTATTACATTTATTGACTTGTGTGTATTGAACTGTCTTTGCAACCCAGTGATAAATCCCACTTGATCGTGGCATATAATCCTTTTAACGTGCTGTTAAAATCGGTTTACTAGTATTTTGGTAAGGACGTTTACATCAGTACTCACCAGGGATATGGGTTGTAGTCTTCTTTTCTTGTAGTATCTTTGTCTGGTATTGGTATTGGGGTAATGCTGGCCTCATATAATGAATTTGGAAGTTTTCTCTGATTCCATTTTTTTGGAAGAAATTGAGAAGGATTCATATTCATTATTCTTGAAATGTTTGGTAAGATTATTCAGTAAAGCCATCTGGTCCTGAGTTTTTCTTTGTTGAGAATTTTTCTTGTTTGTTGAGAGATTGTATGTTTCTAGGAATGTATTCATTTCTTCTAGGTTAGCCAATTTAAATAAAAATTTCTGTGGCACCAGTTGTAATGTCTCCTCTTTCATTTCTCACCTATTTGAATGTTCTCTACTTTTTTCTTTTTCAGTCTGGACAAGGATTTGTCCATTTTGTTTATCTGTTCAAAAATCCAATTCTTAGTTTTATTGACTTTATGTTTACTATTTTTCTATTCTCTATTTTGTTTATGCCTGTTCTGATTTTATCATTTTTGCTAACTGTGGGCTTAATTTTTCTTCTTTTTCTAGTTCCTTGTGGTATAAAGTTAGGTTATTGATTTGAGCTCTTTGTACTTTTTTAAATGTAGATGTTTATTACTATGAATTTCCCTCTTGGTACTGCTTTTGCTGCATTCCGTAAGTTTTGGTATGCTGTGTTTTCCTTTTCATTTGTCTTAAGGTATTTTCTAATTATATTTATTATTCCTCCTTGAAGCAATGGTTGTTCAAGAGAATGTTATTTGATTTTCACATCTTTAAATGTGTTCTGGTTTTGTTTCTGCTGTTGGTTTCTAGTTTCATTCTACTGTGGTCTGAAAAGACACTTGGCATAATTTAAATCTTCTTAAATTTGTCAAAATTTGTTTTCTAATCTAACACATAATCAATCTTGGAGAAAAAAATCTGTATGCTCTTGAGAAGAATATGTATTCTGCTGCTGTTGGGTAGAATGTTCTGTATATGTCTGTTAGGTCCATCTGGTAAACAGTGTTGCCCCAGTTAGCTCTTTCTTTATTGATGATCTGCCTGGAAATCCTATCCATTATTGAAAGTGGGCATTGAAGTCTCCTATTACAGGATTGCTATCAATTTCTCCTTTGAAATCTGTCAATATCTGCTTTATATATTTACATATTTATATTTAAGCTAATGTTGAGTGCACATGACTTAACAATTGTTTGCTCCTATTGAATTGACCCTTTCATCATTGTAGTTATAACCACCCATTTTAAGTTGGTAACTTCAACTGCAAACAAAAACTTTATTTTGACTCCTCTCATAACCACCCACTTTGAGTACCTGTAGTCAGAGTTTGCTTCTTTTTATATTGTGTGTTTATTAACAAGTTTTTATCTTTTACTTTCATATTAAGGTTCAAAGTAATTCATGCGTCACTTTTACAGTTTTACATTATTCTGTATTTATATATTTACCTTTCTCAGTGAGGTTTATGCTTCCTTATGCTTTTGCATTGCTATTCAGTGCTTTTCCATTTAATTTGTTTTTGTTTGTTTGTTTGTTTGTTTGTTTTCTGAGACATAGTCTTTCTCTGTTGCCCAGCCTGGAGTGCAGCGGTGCGATCTCAGCTCACTGCAAGCTCCGCTTCCTGGGTTCAAGCAATTCTCCTGCCTCAGCCTCCAGAGTAGCTGAGATTACAGGCACACACCATCATATCCAGCTAATTTTTGCATTATTTTTTAGTACAGATGAGGTTTCACCATGTTAGCCAGGCTGGTCTCAAACTCCTGACCTAAAATAATCCTCCCACCTCAGCCTCCCAAAGTGCTGGGATTATAGGTGTGAGCCACTGTGCCCAACCTTTCATTTCAATTTGAAGAACCCCCTAAAGATTTCTTATAAGGCAGGCTAGTGGTGACAAACTCCCTCAGTTTTTATCTAGGAAATGTTTTATCAGTAGTTTATTTTTAAAAGATAATTTTGCTAGGTATAGTAATCTTAGTTGGCAAGTTTTTTCTCACACTACTTTGATTATGTCATCTCACTCCCTCATGGCTTGCAAGTTATCTGCTGAGAAATCTGCTGTTAATTGTATGGGGGTTCCCTTATACGTGATGAGTTGCTTTTCTCTTGCTGCTTTCAGAATTCCTTCCTTAACCCAGGCTTTTAACAATTTGATTAAATGCATTTCAGTGTAGCCTTCTTTGGATTGATCATATTTGGGAATTTTTGAGCTTCATAAATTCAGATGTTGACTTATGAACATCTGGGAAGTTTTCAGACATTGTTGTTGTTGTTGTTGTTGTTGTTGTTGTTGTTGTTGTTGTTGTTGTTTTGAGGCGGAGTCTCACTCTGTCACCAGACTGGAGTGCAGTGTCATGATCTTGGCTCACTGCAACATCCGCCTCCTGGGTTCAAGTGATTCTCCTGCCTCAGCCTCCCAGGTAGCTGGGACTGCAGGCACGCACCACCACACCCAGCTAATTTTTGTATTTTTAGTAGAGATAGGGTGTCACCATGTTGGTGAGGTTGGTCTCGATCTCTTGACCTTGTGATCCACCCACCTTGGCCTCCCAAAGTGCTTGGATTACAGGCATGAGACACCATGCCCAGCCTCAGACATTGCCACTGTGCCCGGCCTCAGACATTATTTTTTGAAGTAAGCTTTATACTATTTTCTCTCTCTCTCCTTATTCTGGTATTCCCATAATACATATATTGATCTATTTGATTGTGCCCCATAAAGCCCTTAGTCTTTCTTCACTCTTTTTCATTCTTTTTTCTGTATTCACCTTTGACTAGCTAAAGAACAAGTCATGATGTGTTCTTTGAATTTGCTGATTCTTCTATCAGTGCTTTCAGCCTGGTGAGACGAAAACCAGTCCATTAGGCAGCCCTGAAAAAAGTCAGAATATTGGACAAGGTGCCAGTTTCTGTTTCTCTGTATTAGGCATACACTGCCCCCAGAGGCAGGCATTTCTGGTTGAGGTAACTCCCATCAACCAAAGACTATTCTCTGGAGAAGGTTCCCGATGTACATTATTAACCACAACATTTGCAGGAGCTCTGAGATAAGTGCACACACCAGTAAAGGGAATTTGGGTGGGTTACTAAGAGGTGTCTTCTATAATGACTCATTGGCATATATACTTTATGCCACTAGACAGAAGTGATGGGTTATAGTCACAGGTGACAGTTTCAGGATTTATAACCACTTCAGTTTTAATAACAAGGATTCTGATATTCTTTCCCCAAAAATTCTATCTGACATTTACTAACATTAGCCACCCTGACAAAGAAAAGCAATTTGGGCTTCATATCTTCTTCAGTAGCATGGCTGAAAGCTTAGTTGGCTCTCAGTGTATATAATCCACAGCCATTGTGTATATGTCTATGTGGTTGTGCTCTTCGTATGGCTGCATTTTACTGATCCCTTTGATCTCCTTCCACTTATCTGTGACAATTACTCTTTTGCTAATGTTGGTCAAGCAACTTCTCTCCCTTCCTCCTCTCATGACCCAGGCTTGGCAGATGAATGTATGAAAGAGACATAAGGTCTAAGTAGGTTATCCAAGAGGATAACTGGTTCTTTTCCTAGCCCTTCATTTAGGGATTCCCTAACCTTTTATTTGTCTCTACTTTTTGTCAGGAAGGAATAAACTTCTTTACTCTAAAGAGCTCTAAGTCCAATCTCTTTCTCAATATCAGGACAAAGCTCCACTTGTGAAAGATGTTCACCTGAGCCCCTGAGATCCTGAACTATTGTCCCTTTTCATTCCACAGAGCTCTAAGGTCCTAACTAACAATCTGTTAGGCCCTAGTCCCTTGCCTGGCCTTAGTCGTTGCTGTATCATATTCTCTAAAGCTGTATAGCCTTTCCTTGGGCTACAAAGTTGACAGATGTGACATTCTGACCCATCTGTCTAGGTAAGCATATTTGATCCTCTGCCCCAGGGAGAAACACATGACTGGAAGTATAGTGGGAGCACTGTGATCTCCTCATTCAGGGGAAGTTACATTTTAAAAATGATCAAGAGACTAATGAAAAATGGTGAAAATTTTCACATAATCTGGGGAAACAGTATGGGCAAGAAAGTCTTCCCTGCATTACCTGAAATCACAGGATATGAGTAATATTACTCAGGTAAAATTTCCAGGTAGACAGAACTGACCTGGCAGGAATAAAAGGGGATTAGGTATGACAGAAGGCAGAAGGCAGAGTCCATTCTGGAAGCTCATGGTACCAACCTGGAAGGCATAAATGCTTTCTCTAATGACAGGATACATTATCTTCTTACTGGAGTGATAGTTGTTTCATTGGACAGGGTGATATGGAGGCCAGGGTCTTGGGTCTGTGTTGAGGAGTCTGGCTTTGCATGAGTAGACAGGTCACAGATTGCCAAGTACTTGCCAAATCCCATTTTCTGTTCTTCTTGAGAAAATAGCTAGATTACATTTCCCAATCTCCTTTGCAAATATGTGGGACCATGTGACTATATTATGGTCAATGGAATATGGATTAAAACAATAAACTTTGCTTCTAGGCCTAGCCCTTTAAAAGCTTCTGTGTCAGCCCGCATGATGCCTTTCTTTCCCTACTGCTGGTTGGATATAGAGGAACCAGTAGAGAAGCCCCTGGGAGATGACAAAGCTACAGATTTAAGGAGCTACATTCCTTGAATTACGGCAGGGATAACTGCCCACTGACCACCCTAGTGAAATGCATTGTGAATGAGAATAACCTCTCATGGGTTAACTGTATTAACCCCATGAGATTTGTATAAATCTACTTGAATATTTGCTCTAGCAATTAACCAAACTGGTTCATTCATGGGTCTAACTGGGAAGGCAGAATTGGGCACCTCTGCTCATGATTGAATGGGAACAACTGTTGGGACTGCTGAGGATTACAATGAGAGAAATTAAGTCATAGGGAGGAATTTTTTAAAAAATACGCAGAGCCCACCGGGGCCTATCACGGGGAGGGGGGAGGGGGGAAGGGGGAGGGATTGCATTGCGAGTTATACCTGATGTAAATGACGAGTTGATGGGCGCTGCACACCAACATGGCACAAGTATACATATGTAACAAACCTGCACGTTATGCACATGTACCCTAGAACTTAAAGTATAATAATAATAATAATAAATTAAAACACTAAAAAAAGAAAAAGAAAAAGAAAAAAATACGCAGAGCCCTGAGGTTGCTGTAGCAATTTATTTGACAAAAGCTTCAGGGTAAAGAGGTCAAGGAAATAGCAGAAAGGTTACTAGCTAGAACCAGTGGGTGTCCCAAGAAGGAATTAGGCAGCACTCTTCTTAGACCAGATGTTCATCCTTCAGCCCACAGTAGTGATCAACCAATAGAATCTAGGGGTTTAGCATTGATTTAAGGGGCTCTCTAGAAGAGAAAAGTTAATCAAAAGTCAGGAATCCTGGGAGAAATCCATTTCTAAAATTAATAGCACCCTGGGCCCCAGATAAAAAGGACAGCAATTTTTCTGTTAAATCAGAAGTTACCCACTTTTAAGCAATTTCCCCCAGGAAGTTTGCCAACTGAACAGACAGATAAATACGAGGTCTTCTTGGGCCTGGCTGAGAGTAGAGAGCCCGTGGAGAGGCCCAACTAAGTGGTCAATAATTGGAACTTTGGATAAAGGAGGGATGTATGAACTTATGGGTGATGTTTTGAGGGAAGCAAAGGGAACTGAATAAGAGTGAAGAAAAAAGTAGAGGACCTCATGTCGGTGTCTTGGTTTATTTTGCAGTGAGGAGCAGCCTAGGTTTGGAGATAGGAGGACATTGTCTTTTGCTGCCTGTTTCTTTAATCAGGATTTGGGTGGCTGTAGTCTTTGGAATAGTGGGTAAGGAGCAGTGATGAAGCATGCCCAGGCCCTAGCCTTCCCACCACAACCAACTCACTCATTGTCTAAGCAGATGTTTCCACAGTAGGTCCAGCAGCATGTATGATTTGGACGTATACAGGTCCTTATTTTAGTACACCTTTTCTCACAGTACTTATATGGAGGCTGTACCCAGCACTGCTCAGTTTCTCTTATCATGTCTAGAACTGAGATGGAAGAAGTTAGCAGGGTCCATCTATTCACAACTCAGACAAGAAACCCTTTTTAAGCTTAACAATCCCTTCTGAAACTTGAGCTCCAAGTCACAAAGTATTTCTCTGGCTACCAAGAAAATCCCTTCCTCAAAGTATATAACCAGTGTCTTGTCACAACACCATCCTTGCACAGCCTGTGTTCCTCCATCTACATGTCCCTACAGCATTTCAGACTCTAAAGATAGGACCTGGGACACCCTGACCATATATGACACCAACCACCAAATTTATTCTCATGTAACCTTAGATTTCAGGGCCTGCAATATCCTCTAACTCCAACTTCCATAGCCAATTTGCAGAATGGGAAACTGAACCAAGGGAGAATAGAAACTTGTTTTTCTCCCCCTTTTTTTTTTTTTTTTTTTCTTTTTTTGAGACAGTCTTCCCTGTTGCCCAGGCTGGGGTGCAATGGCACAATCTCGGCTCACTGCAACCTCCACTTCCCAAGATCAAGCAATTCTCCTGCCTCAGCCTCCCAAGTAGCTGGGATTACAGGAGCATGCCATCATGCCTGGCTAATTTTTTGTATCTTAATAGAGACGGGGTTTCACCATGTTGGCTGGGCAGTCTCGAACCCCTGACCTTGTGATCTGCCCACCTCGGCCTCCCAAAGTGCTGGGATTACAGGTCTGAGCCACCGTGCCCGGCCATTTTTCTCCCCTTCTATTGTTTCCCTGATGATGCCACCTAAGCCGTCAGTCTCTCCATAAATTTCATTTATTTCTCTGGCCCACAACCCTCCTGCTCAGTGCCTTTGTTGTCCACATTTTCTTATCGTATGAACCCAAACTTTGACCCACTAAGGATCCTTTATTTGTCTTTTCCATTTTTCATGTTCTAAAAGACTCTTCCCCTCCAACTAAATTAACGTGTTAAATATTACCCTTTTGTCATTCATCAAAGGCTCACCCAACTGAGGCACAAAGGTTCTGAAAATATGGGCTTGGAGGGAAGCTCTGTGTTGGTTTTTCCTCTACTGGTCTGACATTGGAAAATATTATTTCCTGCTAACTGATGTAATAGAGACAAAAGATATGTTCCCTTTTCACATACCTAGGGTTGCTTTCAGAGCTGAGAGAGAAAACTTAAAGGCATTGGGAATATCTAACCTAATCTTGCTTGAATATCTCTACTTAGGGAGAGATCCTTTAAAGGCTGATTCTTGAAATGCAGACCCTGAATCAGCTACGATAGACATCCCAGAACTGGGCAGAGCACCCCCTCCCTTTTCACACCACCCACGGGGATCTCTGGTCCAGAGGCTTCCCAACACAGGCAAAAGCATCACAACTCCAGAGATGAACATGATGAGTAGAAGAATCCAGGGCTTCATGGTGGTCTCTGTGTGTGTTTGGGTTACGTTCTGGCAGAAGACAAGTCTTTTCCCAGTGCTGCTAGAGGTAGAAAATGGATTGAGGAGAATAGGATAAGCAACAGGGGGAAAGTGCTTATGACTATCATGTTGTTCTTTCCCTTTCTAGTACCCAGTAGCATACCAACTAATTCCCAGGCTAGCCAGTGACTTCCCCAGGTTTCTTCTCATCTCATATTACATACCCCTTCCTTTGCAAACTTACTTCTTTTTAAAATGAATTGCTCCTTTCTGATTAAAAACAATAAATCTTCAGATTATACAATTTGTAAAACAAAAAATACAAAGAGGAAATAAATAAGCATTAATAATTCCACCATCTAGAGATAATCAATATATGTCTACACTTTTATGTTGTAGTCATTATTTTTATGAAATTGGACACATCAGTGTCCTGATATTTTATTTCAAAGCATATGTAACATGATGATATAAAGAAGTTTTAGTGAAGATCCTAAGACAAAAGGCACTAAAGCAACTTAAGAGGGAATTACACTTTGGGAGGCCGAGACGGGCGGATCACGAGGTCAGGAGATCGAGACCATCCTGGCTAACACGGTGAAACCCCGTCTCTACTAAAAATACAAAAAAAAACTAGCCGGGCGAGGTGGCGGGCGCCTGTAGTCCCAGCTACTCGGGAGGCTGAGGCAGGAGAATGGCGTAAACCCGGGAGGCGGAGCTTGCAGTGAGCTGAGATCTGGCCACTGCACTCCAGTCCGGGCGACAGAGCGAGACTCCGCCTCAAAAAAAAAAAAAAAAAAAAAAAAAAAAAAAAAAAAAAAAAACACAAAACAAGAGGGAATTACAGACAGCTAACAGGACTTGAGAAAAGATGATAGCTGAGAACCGTTAGGGGACTCAAAACTTTAATGCACTAAGATGGTCCAAAGTTGGAGGAATTGTAGAGAAGATTTCAAAGATTTTATTGGTAAAAAGCTTTGCTCATGAAACCCAGAATGCTGCCTTCTAATTCCAAGTTGAAAAAAAAGGTTTTATGATACTACTCATTGAGCTTGCTATGTGATCCCAGAAGTCTGTGGGAACACAGTAGACTTGTGTTTGAATCATGACTGAAGACTTTAAAGGGTGACTTTAAATCTGGCCAAAGTGGCCTGTAGTAGCAGAGAAAAGGGCTCTAATTTACGAACTATCTGAACTGTAAATGGCCAGACGACATTTGATGTCTCCAATGAACCCTTGAAATCTCCCATGAAAGAGTCAAGACCAGAAGCACAGAACCAGCTTATGATAATATATATTATACAAGAACTTTCCTACTCCTCTTATTGGTTCATCCTCCCTCTATCCCTAGGAGACAGAAACTTGCTTTAGTCCGGAGTGGGTGGAGGAAAGGAATAGAATTACAAAGAGCCAGAGCAGGGGGCGGGCGGCGGGGGAAAGAGATTCACCACATCCTGTTCCATAACTGGAGCTTCTGAAGGAGGGAGGAATCCATAGTTTTGAACAATTTATGGAGTTGTGACTAATTTCATGGACCTGGACATTTAACTTATTATATTGAGAAGATGTTTCATGACTGGAGAATCACATAAAATTTGTGGAGCCCTACCTAAATTTTCCTGAAGAAGCAAGGAAATAAACTAACAATTCTGAATAAAATATACAGGGAGGCAAAAATATGCTCACATCATATAAGTCGTGACAAGAATTCAGCCATAAATATTATCGTTTCCTCATATCATCAAGACCTGAATAGTGTCAATTTCTTCTTGTTATAAAAATGTTCTGATGAACCTCCTTATAGTTAAAGCTTTGGTACATATATTGTTATTTTTATAGCATGAGTTAATGAAGAAAGATTTCTAGGCAAAAGACATTGTCTTTCCCAGACTTTGGATAATTGCCGCCACATTTTTCTCACTAAGGGTTAGGTTACATTTCCACCTACTGGATATCAAATGCATGTCTCTCCACCCCCTTGTTCTACTCTAGGCTATACAAAGGTAATTTTCATCACCACACTATTTGCTGATGGATATTTTACAGAGGAAAGAACATGGGCTCCGGAGTCAGATAGGCTTGAACTAGAATCCTAACCCCACCAACTTCTAGCCGTGGAAACTGGGCCAGTCACATAATCCCCAGAGCCTGGTTTTCCCCATCCATATTACAGAAAAAATATCAATACTCATCTCATAGGGTCATTGGGAAGATTAAATAATATGTATGAAACACTAAGCATAGGACCTGGAATATAGTATACACTTCATAAATGTTAACTGTCGGCATTAAGCTCAGAATATCCTCCTCTAGATATTTGAAAACTATTTTCAATTACAATTGTTTTCTTTTTACTTTTTTTTACACTTAACATTTTAATCTGCTTAGAATCTATGCCTCTGTGTGTGGAGGGAGAAGGGGAGAGTTCATTCACTTAGTAAGTACTTATTAAGTGCCTAACTATATTCCAAGTTCTAGGTATTGGAGTATAGTGGTGAACAAAACGGACGAAGATTCCCCCATTCATACAGCTGGCATTCTAGTTAAACAATATAAGGAAATGCATAGATGGTAATCAGTGGTAAGGAGAAAAATAAAGAAATGGAAGAAAATAAAATAGCCTGCAGCTGAGTGACACCTGAGGGGTAAGGGGAACTGGAGTATGGGAACAGCAGAAAAATCTTAATAACATGGAATAGATAGACATTTTCTTAACACTGCAACAATGTAACTATTGCAATCCAAAAGCCAGCATTCCACATTATAAAACTGAAAGTACTCCCATTGAAATTAGAAATAGGAAAAAAAGATATGCACTGTTAGGCCTACTTTTTAACATTATTTTCAAGTGTTTAAGCCACTATAATTAGAAAAGAGAAAAATTTGAACTATAAGTAACAGAAGAGTGGAAAAGGAGCCTAATTACAACTGAAACTTCCCAGCCTTCTCCCATCTACCCCCCTCATTCTCTATCTGTTGCTCTACCTTTCTAGAACCAAATAGGAAGGGAAACAAGAGTCAAAGAAAAGGATAAAATTCTGACATGAATTGCATGTAACAAGGCAGTGATTTTCCCTCTGCCTGAAAGTCTTTATATTTGTTCAGAAGTTTTCATTGAAGCAAAAGAGATTTCTCTGTGCTGTCCAGTGTGGTAGCCACTGGCCACATATGACTATTTAAACTCATTAAATTAAATCAAAATTCAGTTTCCAGTCATTTCAAGTATTCAGTGGCCACATGTAGTTAGTGGCTATTGTCCCCAAAGTCTTTCTCTGATGCGTCTCAATCCATTCATACATGGGACGATGGGAACAGTTTATATCAACCTTTGACTTCTTGTGTGTCCTATTTAATATTCCTTATTTCTCAGGGACGGAGCACTTCCATCATCACAGAAAGTTCTACTGAACAATGCTGCTCTAGATGAATCCACCAAAATGACTCTGCTCAAAAACAGGGGTAATACTAGAAAAATTTTAAACGTGCTGAATTTTTCAAAGGAGGCTTTGAAAATGTATTCTCCTCTTAGCTTCTGTGAAATTTGGAAGGTGAAAAATACAAGTTTTAGGCACATGTCATTAGATGTATTGACTTTTAGGCAATCGTTTTTAAGAGATTTGAGCAGAGGCAAGAGCAACAACAACTTAACTTGGCAACTTCATTGAGTAATGCTTAGGTAAGCTGGTAGAGACACAGGTTCTTAATGGAGAAGCTTGAAGAGCAGGAATAAGCATTTAAGAGTAGAACCACCCCTCCCCCTGCCCACCCCAAATATCTGATCTTCTGCAATTTAAGGGATTCTGCTTCTCCTTTCCTTTCTCTCCCTAGTCTCCTGCTCTTCTAGCTAGCAATGGTAAGATACCCATTCCTTGAGCCTGAGTCCTTGAGAACCTCAGAGTGTTCTTCTGATTATGTGAATATACCAGCACATGGCAAGACAGGTGAACCATGGAGATACTCTGTTATCTGCTTATAGCTGGGGATGTGAGGGATGAGGTAACTGGGTGAAAGTGGGCATGGATTTCAGTAGGCCTCTGGATTCCTGGTACCAGCCCTTTGCATAAAGAAGGAGGAATACTGATATACAGTGACAGGAACACCATAAATCCAAAGCACTGGGTTCCATGAGGCTGTTTCTTTGTATTCCAAAATACCACCCCAGACCTAAGTTTTCCAGGGCTTTGAAATCTGTTCATTCACACGGCCTCATTCTTACTCTAGTTTTCTTAATTTCTTACTTGCCCCTTGCCCCTTAAAGGTATTCAGGAATCTGAGGATGCCTAGTCCCCTTTTTGCACACTCCCAAGTGTACTAAATGATCCCAGACAAGAGAAACATCATTATGCCCAGGCTGGGTACTTCTCAACTTCTCATATACAGAGTGCTGTGATTTCTTTGGTCATCCTGAGACAAACTGCAGGACAATTCAAAGACACCCAGGATCAGAAAGACACAGAACTACTGCTCTCCACCAAATGTGGGATCCTGGGCTTTCCAGATAATGTTAAAGAGGAGAGTGTGCTAGATTTAGTGTCAGGAATGCTGAAATCTTATTTTGTTTCTGTCCCTTTTACCTATGGAACCTCAGACAGCTCATGTCACCCCCTCTCAATTTTCTTATTTGAACAAAAGCGACAATAATCCCTACCTCACAGGAATAGTAACACCATCTGGGTTAGGAATTATTCCAAGCAAGCCACACATAGAAGCTCATGTATCAAGACCTTTATCCCCACCTACCTCTGAAGGTGTCTGAGTTGAGTGTCTGTAGTAACTGACTGACAGCTCTTTTGTCCAGCCTCTTATTATGAAGTTGTTTGAAGTGGGGCTCGAACTGGGGGCAGAAGAGCAGAAAAACAATGTTCAAAGGCCAGGAACTTAATGGCGATTTTGGTTGTGACCAATTTTTAATTTCTACCCAGAAACTACATGTTGGCTGTATCACAGATTCTTTCCCTTGATATTCACCCATCCAGACGTACTCAATTTTCTTAGATGCAGGTGGGATCTTCTGATAAGCTGGGAAGAACATTGTGTACCTGAATTGCAGCTCAGGCCACCCCCAGAAGACCCAAATTACATGTCCCCAAGGTCTTTCGCAAATACTTCTCAGTCCATTCATACGTAGGAAGTTGGAAACAGTCTACATTGACCTTTGACATCTTGTCTGTCCCATTTAACATTCCGTCTTTCTCAGTATTGATTTTCTTTTACCAATAAAATCATACCATGATCTCCCAGCAAATGCCCTCTGACTTTTATGTAGCTAAAAAGAGACTGAATAGGAAGAATTTTAGAAAAAGTAGATGACCACCTAGCAAATGAAGGAAGTGACGTGACCATATCCAGCACCAAGTTCTTGCCATGAGCTTGTTGGTTGAGGTGCAGAGGGATTTGCTCACCAAATGTCAGGGAAGGGCATTATATTGGGCACACAATACACATGATTTGGACATCACCAGCTCATTAGAAAAGAGAACAGTCAAGTGGGCATGAGGCAGGGACTTCCAAGGGGTAAACCTTCTCTCAAAGCCTGTCTGCAGTAATATTATACACAGTGACAGGAGATGTCAATATAAAATTCTTCTCAGGATACAGGCATACCTGGGAGATATTGCAGGTTCGGTTTCAGGCTGCCACAATAAAGATAATATTGCAATAAAGTGAGCCACGTACACTTTTTGGTTTCCCAGTGCATATGAAAAGTATGTTTGCCTGAAGTCTTTTATTTATAAATGTATTTAAACTAGAAAATGAAATATTTAATAGTTGAAAGTTGTTTCTCTGAAACAGCTAGTCAAATTTGCAAACTTCTGATACAATATCTGTGTATGTTTTAGTATACAACTGTACCTCTCACATTCTAAACAGTTTCTAATAGTTTTCTTATGATGAATTTCATTATTACTTATTAAAATATTAAAAAGGTATGCCCTAGTCTGTCAAGTGTTCAAAAACATTATGTATAAAAAATAATGTGCATACCATAATTTTAAAATACTTTATTACTCAATTGCGAGTGATTATCTGAGCCTTCAACAAGTCATCATCTTTTTGCTGGTGGAGGGTCTTCCCTCAATGTTGATGGTTGTTGACTGATCAGGGTGGTGGTTGCTGTGGGTTGGGGTGGCTGTGGCAATTTATTAAAATAAGACAACAATGATGTTTGCCACATCAACTGATTGATCCTCTCAAGGAAGATTTCTCCATAGCATGCAATGCTGTTTCATAGCATTTCACACACAATAGAACTTCTTTCAAAATTTCGGTCAGTCCTCTCAAACTGTGCTGCTGGTTTATCTAAGTTTGTGCAATATTCTGAATCCTTTGTCATCATTCCAACCATGTTCACAGCATCTTCACCAGGAGCAGATTCCATTCAAAGAAACCACTCTCTTTGCTCATCTATAAGAAGCAACTCCTCATCCACTCAAGTTTTCTCATGAGATTGCAGCAATTCAGTCACATCTTCAGGCTGCACTTCTAATTCTCATTCTGTTGCTATTTTCATCACATTTGCAGTGACTTCCTCCACTGAAGTCTTGAAATCCTCAAAGTCATTTATAAGGGTTGGAATCAACTTCTTCCAAACTCCTGTTAATACTGCCATGCTGACCTCCTTCCATGAATCATGGTATCTAGAATAGTGAATCCTTTCCAGGAATTTTTAAATTTATTTTGCCCAGATCCATCAGGGAAATTACTATCTATGGTAGCTATAGCCTTACAAAATGTATGTCTTAATAATTTTGACTTTCAAGTCCATGGGCTGAAGAATGAATGTTGTTAGCAGGCTTGAAAACATTAGTATCTTCATATAGCTCCATCACAGCTCTTGGGTGACCAAAATCTTTTTTTCTGAGCAGTAGGCCTCAACAGTGGGCTTAAAATATTCAGTATACCATGCTGTCACCCAGGCTTTGCTGTTTCATTTATAGAACAGAGCAAGAGCAGAGTTAGCATAGTTTGCAAGGGCTGTAAGATTTTTGAAATGATAAATGAGCTTTGGCCTCAACTTTAAGTCTCCAGCTGCATTGGCCCCTAGCAAGAAAGTCAGCCTGTCTTTTGAAGTTTTGAAGCCAGGCATTGACTTCCATCTATGAAAGTGCTAGATGGCATCTTCTTCCAATATAAAGCTATTGTATCTTCACTGAAAATCTGAGGTCTATTGTAGCCACCTTCATCAATTACAGTTGACCCTTGAACAAAATGGGAGTTAGGGGTACTGAACTCCTACACAGTTGAAAATCCATGTATAGGCCGAGTGCAGTGGCTCACGCCTATAATTACAGCACTTTGGGAGGCCAAAGCAGGCGGATCACAAGGTCAGAAGTTCGAGACTAGCCTGGCCAATACAGTGAAACCCCATCTCTACTAAAAATACAAAAATTAGTCGGGCATGGTGGTGGGCGCCTGTAGTCCCAGCTACTCAGGAGGCTGAGGCAGGAGAATCATTTGAACCCGGGAGGCGGAGGTTGCAGTGAGCAGAGATCGTGCCACTGTACTCTAGCCTAAGTGACAGAGTGAGACTCCATCTCAAAAAAAAAAAAAGAAAAAGAAAATTCATGTATAACTTTTGACTCCCCAAAAACCTAACTACTAATAGCTCACTGTTTTATTGTTAATTTTAGAGACACAGTCTTGCTATGTTCCCTAGGCTTATCTCAAACTCCTGGCTTCAAGCGATCCTCCTTCCTCATCCTTCAGAGTAGCTAGGACTACAGACACACACCACCATGCCTGAAATGTTCTTTTTATTGAGATGGGGTCTCACTATGTTGCCCAGGCTGGTCTCAAACTACTGGCTCAAGCAATCTCCCCCCACTCAACCTCCTGAGTAACTGAAATTATAGGTATGCACCATCACGCCTGACTAATAGCCTACTGTTGACCAGAAGCCTTACTAATAACATAAATATTTGATTAACACATATTTTGTATGCTATATGTATTTTGTATAATATTTACTCTTACAAGAAAGTAAGCTAGAGGAAAATGTTATTAAGAAAATCATAAGGAAGAAAAGACATATTTACGATTTATTAAATGGAAGTGGATCATCATAAAGGTCCTTGAGGATGTGCAAATGAACCCGCACAGTTCAAGCCTGTGTTGTTCAAGGGCCAACTGTATCTTAGCTAGATCTTCTGGATAACTTGCTGCATCTTCTCCATCAGCACTTACTGCTTCACATGGCCCCTTTGTGTTATAGAGAGGTCTTCTTTCCGTAACCCTCATGAACCAACCTCTGCTAGATTCAAACTTTTCTGCTGCAACTTCCTCATCTCTCTCAGCCTTCATAAAATTGAAGAGTTGGGGTCTTTCTCTGGATGAGGTTTTGGCTTAAGGGAATGTTGTGGCTGGTTTGATCTTCTGTCCAGATCATTAAAACCTTCTCCATATCAGCAGTAGGGCTGTTTTGCTTTTTTTATCATTCCTGTGTTCACGGAGTAGCCTTTTTAATTTCCTTCAATAACTTTTCCTTTGCATTCACAACTTGGCTGTTTGGTACAAGAGGCCTAGCTTTCAGCCTGTCTCAGCTGTTTAACATGCCTTCTTCACTAAGATTAATTGTTTTTCTAGTTTTTTATTTAAAGTGAGAAGTGTGGGACTCTTCCTTTCACTTGAACATTTAGAGTCCATTGTGGGGTTATTAATTGGCCTGATTTCAATATTGTTGTATCTCAGGGAATAAAGAGGCCTGAGAAGAGGGAGCAAGACTGGCAAATGACCAGTCAGCAGAGCAGTCAGAACACACATACATTTATTGTTCACCATGTTCTGTGGGCACAGCTGGTGGCATTCCAAAGCAATTACAATAGTAACAACAAAAATCATTGATCACAGATCACCTTACAGATATAATGATAAGAATAATAATAATAAAGTTTGAAACACTTTGAGAATTGCTAAAATGTGACACAAAGACATAAGTGAGCATGCTGTTGGAAAAATGTGCCAAAAGACTTGCTCAATGCAGGGTTGCTGCAAACCTTCAATTTGTAAAACATGCAACATCCGTAAAGCAAAAATAAATTAATAAAGCAAAGTGTAATAAAATGAGGTATGCCTGTATGTTGAGTGCACTGAGGGGCAGGAAGTATATGTCTGGACTCCAGGGACTTGGCTGAGGAAGGTGGACCAGTACAGAGGCAAAGAGCTTTGGAACCAAGGTAAAAAGGTATGGGAACAAACTGAAGGAAATTTTGACAGGGACTGAAAATGGTGCCAAACCTAAAGTGATTGAATTATGGATTTCTAAGACATTTATTTATATGGCAGGAAAATGATGTTCCATGCATGACGATCATAGTCTTTTGCTCTGTGTGGCCCAGATGCTGTAGATCCTTGATGGTCTGTCTGAGGAGCACGGTCACTAATGAGTAGCTGAGGAGTGCCAAGGGCTCCTGCCACTCATGATTCTGGATCAAGCTATGCAGAATTTAGGACAATCTGTACACTATTCTATTTTAGTTGAGAATTTCCCAGTGCAATATCTGAAATACTGTATCCAATAATTCTATATCCAGCAAAACTATCCTTTCCTGATGAAGGTAAAGTAAAGACATTCCCAGAAAAACAAAGACTGAGAGAATTTGTTGCTAGCAGGTCTGCCTTTCAAGAAATACTAGAGAAAATCCTAAAGCTAAAAAGAAAAGACATCAGGTAGTAATGAGATCTACATTAAGAAACAAAGAGAACAGATAAAAGTAATTATGTAGGTAAATATAAAATCTGATATTAATATTTTTTTAACAGATTGGAGTGACAACTGTATAAAAAATGATTATAATCATTCAATTGTATTGTTAGGCTTAAAACATAAAGATGTAATATACATGAAAAATAGCACAGCCAGGTGTGGTGCCTCATGCTTGTAATCCCAGCACTTTGGGAGGCTAAGGCGGTTGGATTACCTGAGGTCAGGAGTTCGAGAACAGCCTGACCAACATGGTAAAACCTCGTCTCTACTAAAAATACAGAAAATTAGCCTGGTGTGGTGGTAGGCACCTGTAATCCCAGCTACTCGGGAGGCTGAGGCAGGAGAATTACTCAAACCCAGGAGGTGGAGGTTGCGGTGAGTCAAGATCACACCATTGCACTCCAGCCTGGGCCACAGAGCGAGACTCTGTCTCAAAAAAAAAAAAAAGAAAAGAAAAGAAAAGAAAAACAGCACAAAAGAGGGAGGAAGGCAGGCATGTAAGTATAGTTATGATCATCCAGTTTAAAGACTTTGTATTTTTAAGTATGAGAGCCATGGATTATTAAGTAGCATTATTTATTTTTCAGACATATAGGATTTGCTTTTGGTGTTGATTTTCTATTTTCCTGCATTTTCAAAAGAAAATATTGTATGGCATTAATCATTTGGAATTTTTGAGACTTTCTTTGCAATCTAGGTCATTGTAACTAAGCACTCAAACCTGCTCAATTGGGCCAGGTGCGGTGGCTCACACCAGCACTTTTGGAGGCCGAGGTGGGTGGATCACTTGAGGCAAGGAGTTCGAGACCAGGCTGGCCAACATGGAGAAACCCCGTCTCCACTAAAATTACAAAAATTAGCTGGGTGTGGTGGCGTACACCTGTAATCCCAGCTATTCGGGAGGCTGAGGCATGAGAATCACTTGAAGCCAGGAGGCAGAGGTTGCAGTGAGCCAAGACAGCACCGCTACACTCCAACTTGGGTGACAGAGTGATACTCTGTCTCAAACAAAACAACCTGCTCAATCTACAACTTTGTATATATAATTTATTTTCATTTATTGAGGCTGTTTTGTGTGCATGTGTGTGTGTACATATATGTTAAGGTTTCTTGATCTGTTTTTTCTTTACCAATATAAAATATTCTTGTCTAAATTGTGTAGTGTCCTCTATGTTGAATGTTAATTATATTGTATATTTAAATTGTTATATCATCTTTCTTTTTAATTCCTATTTGGTGGAGCATCCTTTTTTATTCCTTTATTTTAAATTCCTTCCTTCCTTTTGGGAAACCACACATTGTTAAATCATTTAAAATTTTTAATCTGAGAGTCTCTGTCTTTTAATAAATGTCTCTAACCCATTTACCTTTAATAAATAGTCTTATAGAAAACAATCTTATGTTAGGGCCTATCTCTGGCATCTTATTTCATATTTTGTATTTATCATGCTTTTTAAATATTTGTTTTTATTTCTCTCTTCAGACATCTATTGGATGGATGAAATATCTTCTACTATTTTAAAAGCCATTATTGTATTTTGATTCCTCAGAGGATTTTTTATTTAAGCCCACATTACTTTTCCATATAGTCTTAAAGATTTCCAAAACTTGTAAGTTTTCCTAAAATAAGACAGCTCTTTCAGTATGCTAACTGTTCCCTTTAGTTTACCTTCTGACCTTGTTGATATTTTCTAGACAGTTTTTAGTTCATGATTATAATGGATATTGGTGTTTTATTCTCTTATTCTTTCTATCTCTTCCTTCCACTTTGTTCTTAATCCCTAAATTTTTAGACAACACCAAACTTTATGAATTGACGTCTCACTGTGCAAAATTGCTGACATGGCAGGCCTGCAGTTGCTATCTTTACAAATCCTGCTTACAAGGTTGGCTCTTGGTTGGCATCCATAAGCCTGAATTTTGAGAAAGTTCCCATTGTTCTCAGAACAAACAAGTATGGCTCTCTGTGCCTCAACCATTTGTACAAACAACGTGGTTTATGGTAGATATCTGCTTTTACTTTGGGAGTCTGGAATTTTGATATATGCTAGGCAGAAGCTGCTATATGACCAGCCCCCAATAGAAACCCTGGACACTATGTTTGTCTCTCATGAGCTCCCCTGGTAGACAACACTTCACACATGTTGTCACAACTGATGGATGGGGTAATTCAGCATGCCCTATGTGACTCCACTGGTCAATGGGAGAAGACACTTGAAAGCATGCACCTGATTTCCTCTGGACTTTGCCCCCTGCACCTTTTCCCTTTGTTGACTTTGCTTTGTAGCCTTTCACTGTAATAAATCATAGCTGCAAGAAAAACTATATGCTGAGTCCTGTGAGTCCTCCTAGCAAAGCACTGAACCTGGGGATAGCCTCAGGAACCCCCAGCGCATTCACTCATTTTGCCCATATACTTTTGTGCAGTCATTCTAGATTTATTTTCCTAGTGGAGCACATCCTTCAAGCAGGCTTTCAAAAAGGGTCTTTGTGTGGTAAGCATTCTGATGCTTTGTATGTCTTAGAACAATTTTATTGTGCCCTCATATTTTAAAAGTTCAGGATGTAAATTTTCACTCGAAAAGTTTTTACCTTAAACATCTTGAAAATGCTACTCTATTGATTTATTGTCCTATTGTCACTATTTGAAAGTGTAATCTCAGTCTGATTATTTTTTTTCTTTGGATGATCTATTCTTTCTCTATAGAATATTTTAAAAATTCTTTGTATTTGATGTTCCTACATTTTATAATGTGGCTAGATATGCTAGTTTTCTTACTCTATTCTTTTATGATCATTTCCAGTCTGAGCTCTTTAATAGTTCTTTAATTTGGGGCAACTTTAATGCATCGTTTCATTAAATATTTTTTAACCTGCTAAATCTTTTTCTTTTAGAACTATTATTTGGATGTTTACACTTACACCTCTCACTTCCACATACCTTAATCTTCTTTTTTATTTTGAAACAATCTTCAAGTAGGAGAAAAGCTGAAAGTACAGTAAAAATAACTTCTTTTCCCTGAAACATTTGAGAGTAAGTTGCTTACTGATGCCCAATCACCCCCAATGCTGTCATATACATTTTCTATAAAGAAAGACAAGTTCTTCTACATAAACACAACATAGCCATCAAAATCCAGAAATAAATGATGCCAATGTCTACACTAATCTATTTAAATATATTAATTATGTCTATTTTATGCATCATTTTAATTAATTCTGTATTATTTGCTATCAGTCATTCAGTGTGAGGGCAGAAACATTTCATGTAAATGTGATGTTCACTGCTAGGTTTGATTTGAAGGCCAAAAGGAAGCATAAGTTTGTTACTCTCATTCCATTAACCAGCTCAACTTGATGGGGGAGGTGATACAAACCTACACAGGTTTGGCTTGTCAAACCTAAAACAGTTTAGGTTAAGTTAAGCTGAGTGTGCATGTTTGAGAAATAGCTCAGGAGTGAGGGGAAAACTAATGGACGGGACCAGCTGACAATCTAACTGTGAAGATCTGGGTAAAACACTCAGAGAGAAATTCAGAGGAGCCCGAGCTGACACATTTCATTTTAATGGTCATACAATTATTCGCCAAGAAAGACAAAATTAGACCAGGAAAATGGCAAACAGATAGAAGCTTCAAGGATTTGGGGATTGTTACAAAGATCCAAAAATTAATCTGGATTTTCTTGCATCTTTATTTCAGATGGCACATCAAGCAACTCCTCTTATTCTTTTCTGTTTAAGCAGAAAAATCAGATCTGTGGCATAGGTTTTGAATGTTTTTAGGCCAGGCGTGGTGGCTCATGCCTGTAATCCTAACACTTTGGGAGGCCGAGGAAGGTGGACCACCTGAGATCAGGAGTTCGGGACCAGCCTGGCCAACATGGTGAAAACCCATCTCTACTAAAAATACAAAAGTTAGCCAGGTGTGGTGGCGGGCACCTATAATCCCAGCTACTCAGGAGGTTGAGGCAGGAGAATCACTTTAACTCAGGGGGCAGAGGCTGCAGTGAGCCGAGATTGTGCCACTTCACTCCAGCCTGGGCAAGAAGAGTGAAACTCCCTCTCAAAAAAAAAAAAAAAGTTTTTAAATTGACAAGTAGTAATTTTACTTATTTATGTGATACATAGTGATGTTTCAATATGTATAATGTATAGTGATCAGATCAAGGTAATTAGCATACCCGTCATCTCAAACATTTATCATTTCTTTGTGTTAGGAACATTCAATATCTTCGTTCTAGCTATTTGAAATTATATAATATATTATTCTTATATATGCTCATCCTACAGTGCTATAGAACACTAGAACTTATTCCTCCTGTCCAGCTATGACATTGTATCCTTTAACAAATCTCTCCCACTGGGCGCGGTGGCTCACACCTGTAATCCCAGCACGTTGGAAGGCTGAGGCAGGCGGATCACAAGGTCAGGAGTTCGAGACCAGCCTGACCAGCATGGTGACACACCCGTCTCTACTAAAAATACAAAAATTAGCCAGGCGTGGTGGTGCGTGCCTGTAGTCCCAGCTACTCGGGAGGCTGAGTCAGGAGAATCGCTTGAACCTGGGAGGTAGAAGTTGCAGTGAGCCAAGATCGCCCCACTGCACTCCAGCCTGAGCAACAGAGCGAGACTCTATCTCAAAAAAAAAAAAAAAAAAAAAAATCTCTCCCGATCTTCCCCTTCCCACTATGCTTCCCAGCTTCCAGTACCTGCTGTTCTACTTTTTACTTCCATGAGATCGACATTTTTCCAGATATGAGTGAGAATATGTGTTGTTTAATTTTCTGTTCCTGGCTATTTCACAGAACATAAAGTCCTCCAGTTTCAGCCATGGTGCCATGAACAACAGGATTTTATTCCTTTTTATGGTTGAATAGGATTATATTGTGTATATATATCATATTTTCTTTCTCCATTCCTCTGTTATTAGACACCTAAGTTGAGTCTGTATCTTGGCTATTGTGAATAGTGCTGCAATAAACATGGGGGTACATATGTTGATATGCTGATTTCCTTTCCTTTGGATAAATGCCTAGTAGTGGGATTGCTGAGTCATAAGGTAGTGGAGTTCTATGTGTAGGCTTTTGAGAAATTGAGATACCATTCTCCATAGTGACTGTACTAATTTGTATTTCCACCAACAGTGTATAACAGTTCCCCTTTCTCCACATGGTCAACAGCACTTGTTATTTTTTGTAATTTTCTTATTGTTGGAGCAATCCTGACTGGTGTGAGACAATACCTCATTATAGTTTTCACTTGCGTTTCCCTGATGATTAGTGATGTTGAGAGAACAATGAAAAGTCATTTTTTTCATATATTTGTTGGTCATTTGTATGTCTTCTTTTGTGAATTCTGTTCAGATCATTTGCCCATTTTTTAAATTGGATTGTTTGTGTTTTTGCTGTTGAGATGTTTGAGTTTCTTGTATATTCTGGATGTTAATCCCCTGTCAAATGAATAGTGTATTAGTTTGTTCTCACATTGCTATAAAGATATTACCTGAGACTGGGTAATTTATAAACAAAAGAGGTTTAATTTACTCACAGTTCCACATGGCTGGGGAGGCCTAAGGAAACTTAGAATCATGTCAGAAGGCGAAGGGGAAGTAAGGCATGTCTTACATGGTGGCAGGAGAGAGAGCGCTGGCAGGGGAAACTGCACCTCTTAAACAATCAGATCTCATGACAACTCCCTCACTATCACAAGAACAGCATGGGGAAAACTGCCCTTATGATCCAATCACCTCCTATCAGATCCTTCCCTCCACACATGGGGATTAGAGTTTGAGATGAGATTTGGGTGGAGACACAGAGCCAAACCATATCAAATACTTTGAAAATATTTTCTCTCGTTCTGTAGATTGTCTTTGCAATCTGTTGATTGTTTTCTTTGCTGTGCAGCAGCTTTTTAGTTTGATATAATCCAATTTACCTATTTTTGCTTTTGTTGCCCATGGTTTTGAGATCTTACATTAAAAATCTTTTTGTAAGATCATGAAATGTCTTGCAGTGTTTCCCCTATGTTTTCTTCTAGTAGTTTTACAGTTTCAGGTTTTACCTTTAGACCTTTGATCCATTTTTAGCTGATTTTTGTATAGAGTGAGAGGTGAAGGTCTAATTTCATTAGTCTGCATATGGATAGCCAGTTTTCCTGGTACCATTTACTGAAGAGACTACCCCTTCCCCAGTGAGTGTTCTTGGCATCTTTGTCAAAAATCAGTTGGCTGGCCAGGCGCAGTGGCTCAAGCCTGTAATCCCAGCACTTTGGGAGGCCGAGACGGGCGGATCACGAGGTCAGGAGATCGAGACCCTCCTGGCGAACACGGTGAAACCCCGTCTCTACTAAAAAATACAAAAAACTAGCCGGGCGAGATGGCGGGCGCCTGTAGTCCCAGCTACTCAGGAGGCTGAGGCAGGAGAATGGTGTAAACCAGGGAGGCGGAGCTTGCAGTGAGCTGAGATCCGGCCACTGCACTCCAGCCTGGGTGACAGAGCGAGACTCCATCTCAAAAAAAAAAAAAAAAAATCAGGTGGCTATAGACACATGGAGTTATTTCTAGGATCTCTATTCTCTTTTTTTTTTTTTGAGACAGGGTCTTGCTCTTGTTGCCCAGGCTGGAGTACAGAGGCACAATCTCAGCTCACTGCAACCTCTGCCTCCCATATTTAAGTGATTCTCCTGCCTCAGCCTCCGGAGTAGAGTAGCTGGGACTACAGGCATGCACCACCATGTTCGTCTAATTTTTGTACTTTTAGTAGAGACAGGGTTTTGCTATGTTGGCCAGGCTGATCTCGAACACCTGACCTCACGTGATCCACCTGCCTCGGTCTCCCAAAGTGCTGGGATTACAGGCTTGAGCCACCGCCCCTGGCCCTAAGTTATCTATTCTATTCCATTAGTCTATGTGTCTGTTTTTATGCCAGTGCCATGCTATTTTGGTTACTACAGCTTGGTAGTATATTTAGAAGTCTTGGAGCCTGTTCCCTCCAGCTTTGTTCTTTTTGTTAAGGATTGCTTTGGCTATTCTGGGATGTTCGTGGTTCCATACATATTTTAGGATTTATTTTATATTACTGTGAAGAATGTCACTGATATTTTAATAGGGATTGCATTGACTCTGTAGATGGTTTGGGGTAGTGCGGTAATTTTAACCATATTAATTCTTTCCATCCATGAGCATGGAAAGTTTTTCCATTTGTTTGTATCCTCTTCAATTTCTTTTATCAGTGTTTTGTAGTTTTTAATGTAGAAGTCTTTTATCTCCTTGGTTAAATTTATTCCTAAGTATTTGTTTGTAGCTGTTATAAATGGGATTGCCCTCTTTGTGTCTTTTTTTAGCTGGCTTATTGTGCACAGAAACACCACTGACTTGTATGTTTATTTTGTATCCTGTAACTTTACTGAATTTGTTTATGAGTTCTTCAAGTTTCTTGGTAGAGTCTTTAAATTTTTCTCTACATAAGAGCTCGTCTGCAAATAGGGTAAATGTGACTTCCTCTTTTCCAAATGTAATGTCCTTCATTGTTTTCTCTTTCGTGATTGATCTAACTAGGACTTCCAGTACTATGTTGAATAAGAGTGGGTAAAGTAAGCAGCATGCTCATGGAGGCGGATGGAAGCTCTCTAGCCTTTCCCCCATATCTTCTTTCAGTTCTTAGAGGAAAAGTTTTCAGCTTTTCCCCATTAAGTACCTTGTTAGCTGTGGGTTTGTCATATATGATCTTTATTATGTGGAGGTGCTTTCCTTTCATATATAGTTTATTGAAAGTTTTTATCATAAAGTGGTGTTGAATTTTATCAAATGCTTTTTCTGTATCTACTGAGATTACCCTATGGTTTTGTCTCTGATTCTGTTGATGTGAAGTATCACATTTATTGATTTGTCTACATTGAGCCATTCTTGCATTCTTATGATAAATCCCACTTGATCATGCTACATTATCTTTTTGTTGTGTTGTTGAATTGGGTTTGTTAGTATTTTGTTGAGGATTTTTGCACCTATTTTCATCAGGAATATTGGCCTGTGGGTTTCTTTATGTTGTCTTGTTGTTGTCTGGTTTTGGTATTAAGGTTATGTGGGCCTCATAAAAGTGAGCTAAGAAGAATTCCCTCTGCATCAATTTTTTGGAATAGTTTGAGAAGAATTGGTATTAATTTATATTTAAAGGGTCATAGAATTTGGTGGTAAAGCCATATGGTTCTGGACTTTGTTTTAGGGGAGACTTTTTATCATGAATTCAATCTCCTTACTTGTTATTTGTCTGTTCAGGTTCTTCTATTTCTTTTTGGTTCAGTGTTGGTAGGTTGTATGTGTCCAAGAATTTATCCATTTCCTCTAGGTTTTTGAATTATAAAGAATATCATAAAGGATACAGAGGAAGAGGTGCATAAGGTGAGATATGGGGGAAAGGCTAGAGAGCTTCCATGCCCTCCATGAGCATGCTGCTCTCCAACAACCTCTAAGTGTTCAGTGGTAGCCATCTGGAAGCTCTGACTTATAAATTTTATTTTGAAATTTCTGTTCAGTTTCGAGTAATTGTCTTTTTTCAGACTAATTTCTAATTATTTCCATTATAGTCTGAAACTGTGTCCTTTGTGATATAATTATTTAAAATTTTGTTCAGACTTTTTTATAGCCTAATATGTAGTCACTTTTTGTACATGTTTTATTTGTGCTTGAGAAAAATGTATTCCTTTACTTTTTCTATGCAGACTTCTGTATATTTTAATTAAGTCAAGCTTGTTAATCATAATGTTCAAATTACCCATCTCTTTACTAAATTTACTACTCTATCAATAATTTGAAAGTATAAAGTAAAGATCTTCTATATACCCATAAATCCTTCCCCTTATAAATTTGTCAGTACTTGAGCCTGCCGCAATGTTGACTAGACTGCTTTAACAGAAAGCCTCCATCACATAATGGCTGAAATACAATATACTTTTTTGTTTCTTGCTCAAATAATAATTCAAGATGAGTATTCTAAAACAATGGGTATCCCTTTTTTCATGTGATAAAAGGAGTCAAGGACCCAGACTCCTTTCATCTTTTGGCTTCACTAGGCTCTAGAACCTTGTTTTCATCTATACTGAGCTGGTGGAAAAGAAAAAGAGTGTGAAAGAGACTTGCCATCTTCTTAGGGTCTTGATCTAGTAGTGACAAGTCTGTTAGCCGAAATATTTACATTGTGGCACTGGCTGCAAGGTGGTTGGGTAAGGAAAATGCAGCTTCTGTCTGAGATGATGATTCTCCTCTACATAACCCCTCTTTGCTAGGATAATTATGACGGCGTCCAATCTCTAAATTGTTCATTTATGAGTGGATAAAAAGTAAAACTAGGAAAGAGAGAGCCTTTGGGAAGGGTCAAACACCAGTCTCTAAACTACAGGTACAAATATCAGAATTTTTTAATTATAAAGGATATTGCAAAGGACACAGAGGAAGAGGTGCATAAGGTGAGCTATGGTGAAAGGCTATAGAGCTTCCTTTGAATGTAAATTACAACTGTGGACTGAAGGAGACTGCATTAGGAGTTCAGAATGTCAGAATGAGGTTCAAATCTTTAGAAGATTATCATCATCAGAGGAAGAGGGTGACTTTCTTCCCAGCTTCCATGCCTATTGGGAGTCCAGTGACCCCAGATTGTCCCCTCTCTCTCCTATTAGGGAAGAAGAAACATCTTCACTTCTGAGAGTTCATTTTCTTCATGATATTCAAGGTCAGTGACCACCTCCTCCTGGACAGCCTGCCAAGACTTTGACTGATAGGTCTCTCCTCCTGTCTGAGCTCTAAGATATTTACTATGTTTCCCCATTAGCCCTTCTGTCCCATGCCCTACAATAGTCTCTCTTTCTGTGTGCATATGTGTATTTAAATTTGTATATGTATATGTGTGTATGTGTTTATATACGTTTATCTATGAAACAGATACTTGCTCTTTCACTCAGGAATTCTAGCTCTCTTAGTCTAAAGAAATAAAAGATTTATAAAAAAGGTGTTCAATATGACATTTTTTAGATTATTAGTAATTAGTACAATACAAATTCTTGATTATTAGCATTTAAGTGAGAGCTGTGCAATTATGAAAATCCACATTTTGAGAAATACTTATATGATTAAATAAGGGTGGCAAAAATAGGTAACAAAAGATGTTTATATTAAAAGGATTGTTTATATTAAATATGGAGAGAAACTAAAATATAATGCAATGAAACATCAGTTAATTCTAAGCAACTCTTTCTAAAAATGTATTTTTTCTTTTCTTTTTTCCATAAAACATTTTGTAGTTAGGAAGCAGAAATAAATGATATCTTTCATTCTATCAGCAAGAACACAAGACTGGTAATGTGAGAGAAGGAGGCGTCTTTCCTGCGGAAGCCCTATCCCACGTGAAGGACAGGGCTGGGGCAAACAAAAGGAGGGAAGCCAAGACTCTCTTGCTCTGCCCCGACTTGGCCAGTGGAGGCAGTGAGGAGCTAAAGATCATTCCTTCCTTCTTGCCTTCACTCTCCACAGGCAGCTCTGCAGGGAAGTCTGTGACAACGTGGTCAGCCGTAGGGCCCACGCTCTGGTCAGAGTCATGCCATCCCAGACTCTGCTGCCTGTCCTGGTTTTCTGTGTGTTGCTGCTTCAGGCCCAGGGAGGATACCGTGACAAGAAGAGGATGCAGAGTAGGTGATGGGCTGCTGGATGGGTGAGGGGAAGTTGGGTAGGAGGAATGGAGGGCCTGTGTCCAGTCTGAGTAGGACCTAGGAGTTGAAAACTCTCTGCATATCCAGCTCTGACCACAATGTTGTGTAGACTCTGGACTGTCCCAAACCATGGCCCTCCAGCCCCTTAGCTGGCCCTGGGTATAGTAATGGGAATGAAGAAGAAACCTACATATTTTGCTGTTCCTTCTCAATACTTAGAGCTAAATGGCACATACCATAGTGAAAGGTACACCAGGGCTGAGAATCCAGTGGGAAAGCAAGACAATTAGTTGATTTATGCACGTTTGTGAAGAGTAAAGATTCAGAAGTGGTTATGACAGTAGGTGTAGGTGTAGAATGGATATAAGTGTAGGGAAGTAGGACATAAGACAAGCAAAAGTTGGGGTACACAGACCCAAGTTAAGGTTATCATCAAACGGACAAGGAGAGTGGTGGTGGAAAGGAAACTAAAGAAGGGGCAGGAAGACTAGAGACAGTGACAGTGAGCAGAAGAGAAGGAGAGAAAAGAGACAAGTTGATCCTCATCTCTGAATTCTACTACTCAGAGACTAGGAGAGGGTTTGAAAGACGTCTCATGCTTCTTTGAGCTCTCAGGATCAGACTGTAGATTCTATGGTGGTGACTTCACCAAGGCCATGGCTAGTAAGGGAGATGGAGTTCTGATTGCTGGTGTATGGAGAAGGTCCAGGAAGTCCAGGCATTGTGGTCTATTGGGGTAAGATGTACAGTGGAGAGACAGGATTTAAAATATGACCAATCACTAGGATTTGGTGATGGGCAGGAAGGTAGTTCTATGAAGAAGGAATCCAGGAGTGTCATGAGTGAGACCTGGGTTCAAGGGTCTTGGAGGAAGCTTTAGCTTGAGAAAAATGTTCTCTAGGAAGCTGCATTTATTTACCCTTCTATCCTCCTTTTCAGAAACACAGCTATCCCCAGAAATTAAAGTCTGCCAGCAACGGCCTAAACTATATCTATGCAAACGCTTCTGTGAATCTCACCGAGACTGTCAAGCAAATAACATATGCTGTTCTACCTACTGTGGGAATGTTTGCATGAGCATCTTGTGAGTGGCAGAGTGGGCTGGGATGTGCATCCTGCTTCCTGACTCCTCTATCCAAGACTGTGCCCACATCCGAAGCACAAGGACTTCAAGTCACCAGCATAAGAACATCAATAGGAATGCCGCCCTCCCTACTGTCTGAACTCCTTGTCCCTGTCAAATAAATCAGAACAAATGTTCAGGGATCCTGTCTCTTTCGCTGCTGCTACAGGTGATCATTGAGAGCCCACAGTAGCCCCCACAGGTGCCCCGCTCGTCTTGTGTCCTGGTGTTCGATTTCTCTCCCTGGCTATGCTTCTCTACCCTCCCTCTTCCTCTTTGGCCCATGTATCCCTGCCAGCCCTCAGGAGGCACAGCCCCTTGCTGTTTTGCTCACTGAACCAGTACTCCCAGGGGAAGGAACTGCTCATGTGCAGCATCTCCCAATGCTAAGGAGAACATTTCTCACCCTGGAGTCAGAAAGACCCATTAAGCGTGAGATGGGTGGCAGTTAGAACCCGAGGTAAAGAGTGGGAGACCCCCAAGCACTGCTTTGGTCTCCTTAGCCTTGGTGCACCCCCATCCCATGCTCCCCAATCTCTCTGTAAGGTTCACATTACTGTCTGTTTATCATTAGGATAATGAGTCCCAGAAGCCCAGTAAGCCCAAGGCCACAGGAGAGTGAGAGGATATGATGTGGCCAGAAGAGGGTGTTTCTTCTAGGCTGACTTTTTCCTCACTTCTCTCCATTACCTGAGACCAGAGGCATCCTAGTGAGAGTGAGTGCCTACACCAACCCCAAAGCTCCTCCTATCCAGCACCCACCAATATGGCTACTCCTCTGATGGGACCCATTGTAGGCCTCAGGATCTGACACTCCAGTACCTTCCATTAACTGAATAGTCCCTATCTTTCCCAAGCCCTCTTCCTTAGGGGCCAGTTCATTCTCTTTTCTTTAGATCAAGAGGAACACTAAGGGATGTGGAACAGGTGGTTCATGCTGCTGTTGCTAAGGAGTAATTGGCACAGAGTGGCTATGGGTCTTCCCTGTCATCCTGCTGTGAGTTAGTGGAAATTAATCAGTGTGGTACAGAATCTCCTACTCTGTGCAACTACAACTCCTCTGAAATGATCCTGGGATTAGATCCAGGGCTGGGTCACATGTAGCTAACTGGGACATGAAGCCAAATGTGAAGAGGTTTCAGGAGGACAGGCCATGCCCAGAGGCAGGTGTGCAGTGTTATGCTCCAGTCTAGTACTTCTTGCTGGGCCATTCAATGAAAGAGACATCAGAGAAGAAAACTTCCCCCATCAGACCAGAGGCTGTTAGTCACCTCTGAGGCATCACCAGGCTTTGGGTATCTCAGGTTTGTTTTCACCTTTCTCAAGAGCTTCCCTTGGACAAGGACGTCTCAGGAAAGAGATCATCATCAACCACCAACAGACATCAAATGTAGTCGGTGGGCTGTAAGAGCATGATCTCCAAGAGACCTTATTTGGTATTTCCTCAGATAGCCTCCCTTACCAAGCATCCTCTCAAGCCATCTCCAAACATGCCTCCTAGACACTACAGGCATGTCTGGTTTTACTGAGCCTTGTTCTGTTGCACTTCACAGCTATAGTGTTTCATACAAATTGAAGGTTTGTGGCAATTCTGCATCGAGCAAGTCGTCTGGCACTGTTTTTCCAACAGCATGTGCTTACTTCATGTCTCTGTGTCACATTTTGGTAATTCTCAAAATATTTCAAACTTGCTGGGTGCAGTGGCTCTCCCCTGCAATCCCAGCACTTTGGGAGGCCGAGGCAGGTGAATCACCTGAGATCAGGAATTCGAGACCAGCCTGACCAACATGGTGAAATTCTGTCTTTAATAAAAATACAAAATTAGCTGAGTGTGGTGGCGCATGCCTGTAATCCCAGTTACTTGGGAGGCTGAGGCAAGAGAATTGCTTGAACCTGGGAGGTGAAGGTTGTAGGGAGCTGAGACCTCGCCTTTGCACTGCAGCCTGGGCAACAAGAGCGAAACTCCATCTCAAAAAAAAAAAAATTTCAAACTTGTTTTATTATCATATCTGTTGTGATGATCTGTCATCCATAATCTTGGTTATAACTATTGTAATTGTTTTGGGGCACTATGAACTGCACCCCTAAAAAACAATGAATTTAATGGATAAATGTTGTTTGTACTCTGACTGCTCCAACAACTGGGCATTTCTCCATCTCTCTCCCTCTCCTTAGGCCTCTCTATTTCCTAAGACACAATAATATTAAAATTAGGCCAATTAATAACTCCACAATGGTCTCTAAGTGTTCAAGTGATAGGAAGGGTTCTATGTCTCTCACGTTAAATGAAAAGCTGGAAATGATTACAGTTAATGAGGAAGGCATGTCAGCAGCCAAGATATGCCAGAAGCTAGGCCTCTTGTGCCAATTAGCCAAGATATGAATGTGAAGGAAAAGTTGTTGAAGGATGATGATAAGAAAGCAAAACAACCTTATTGATGATATGGAGAAAATTTTAGTGGTCTGGGCAGAAGATCAAACTAGCCACCACATTCCCCTAAGCCAGAAACCTAACCAAAGAAAGGCCCTAGCTCTCTCCAATATTAGAAGGTGAAAGAGGTGAGAAAGTTGCAGAAGAAAAGTTGGAAGTTAGCAAAGATTATTTCATGAGGTTTAAAGAAGCCATCTACATAATATAAAAGTGCAAAGAGAAGCAGCAAGTGCTAAAGTAGAAGTTGCAGCAAGTTACCCAGAAGATCTTGCAAAGTGATGAAGATGTCTACACTAAACAACAGATGTTCAGTGTGGAAAAAGCAGCCTTCTGTAGGAAGATGTCATCTAAGACTTGTATAACTAGACAGCAAAAGTGAATGCCTGGCTTCAAAGCTTGAAAGGACAGGCTGACTCTCTTGTTAGGGGCTAATGCAGCTGGTGACTTTGAGTTAAAAGTAATGATGATCATTTACCAATCTGAAAATCCCAGGTCCCTTCAGAATTCTGCTAAATCTACTCTGTCTGCGCTCTATAAAGGAGACACCATCTTGATGATAGCACATCTATTTACAACATGATTCACTGAATATTTTGAGTCTACTTTTGACACCTAGACACCTACTGCTCAAATACAAAAAAAAGATTTGTTTCAAAATACTACTGCTCATTGATGACGTGCCTGGTCACCCAAGAGCTCCAATGGAGATGTACGAGGAGACTAATATTGTTTTCATGCCTGCTAACACAATATATAAATTCTGCAGCCCATGGATCAAGAAGCAATTTTGACTTTCAAGTCTTATTGTTTAAGAAATACATTTTATGGCCGGGCGCGGTGGCTCAAGCCTGTAATCCCAGCACTTTGGGAGGCCGAGATGGGCGGATCACGAGGTCAGGAGATCAAGACCATCCTGGCTAACATGGTGAAACCCCGTCTCTACTAAAAATACAAAAAAACTAGCCGGGCGAGGTGGCGGGCGCCTGTAGTCCCAGCTACTCGGGAGGCTGAGGCAGGAGAATGGCGTAAACCCGGGAGGCAGAGCTTGCAGTGAGCTGAGATCTGGCCACTGCACTCCAGCCCGGGTGACAGAGCGAGACTCCGCCTCAAAAAAAAAAAAAAAAAAAAAAAAAGAAATACATTTTATAAGGCTATAGATGACATAGATAGTGATTCTTCTGATGGATCTGGGCAAAATAAATTGAAAACCTTCTGAAAATGATTCACCATGATAGATGTCATTAAGAACATTCATGATCGGCAGCAAGAGGTGAAAATATCAACACTAACAGGAGTTTGGAAGAAACTGATTCCAACTCTCATGGCTGATTTTGAGAGTTTCAAGACTTCATGGAGGAGGCCACTACAGATGTGATAGAAATAGCAAGAGAACTAGAGTTAGAAGTTGAGCCTGAAAATGTGATTGAATGGCTGGAATCTCATGATAAAACTTGAATGGATGAAGGGTTACTTTTTTTTTTAAGTGATAGGATCTCACTCAGTTGCCCAGGCTGGAGTACAGTGGCATGATCAGAGCTCACTGCAGTCTTGAACTCCTTGGCTCGAGCTATGCTCCCACCTCAGCTTCCCTGGCAGCTAGAACTACAGGCATGCACTACTGACCTTGGCTTTTTTTTTTTTTTTTTTTTTTTTTTTTTTTGTAAAGACAAGGTCTCCCTAAGTTCCCCAGGCTGGTCTCAAGTTTCTGGCCTCAAGTGATCCTCCTACCTGGGCCTCCCGAATTGCTGAGATTATGGACATGAGCCATGGCACCCAGACAAGGAGTTGCTTCTAATGGATGAGCAATGAAAGTGGCTTCTTGAATTAGAAACTTCTCCTGGTAAGGATGCTGAAAACACTTTTGCTACTTGGGAGGCTGGGGCAGGAGGATCACTTGAACCCAGGAGTTTGAGGCTACAGTGAGCTATGATCCTTACCACTGCACTCTAGCCTGGGTAGTAGGGCAAGACCCTGTCTCTTAAAAAAACAATAGCAACTCCTCATCCATGAAAGTTGTATCATGATACTGTTGAAATGACAACAATGGATTTAAAATATTACATAAACTTATGATAAAGCAGTAGCGGGATTTGAGAATATTGACTCCAATTTTGAAAGAAATTCTTCCATGGAAAGAAATTCAAACAACATCACATGCTACACAGAAATCTTTCATGAAAGGAATAGTCAACTGATGCAGCAAACTTTATTGTTGTCTTATTTTAAGAAATTTCCATAGTCACTTTAGTAACCACCACCCTAGTCAGTCAGCAGCCATCAACATTGAGGCAAGACTCTCTACCAGCAAAACAATTATGACTCACTGAAGTTCAGATGATCACTAGCATTTTCAGCAGTAAAATACTTTTAATTATATACATTGTTTTTAACATATAATGCTATTGCACACTTAATAGATTATGGTATAGTGTAAACATAACTTTTATATGCAGCAGGAAACCAAAAATATGTGTGATTCTCTTTATTGTGGCAGTTGGATCTGAATTTGATCTCCAAGGTATGTCTGCATTAAGAGAGGCAAAGTTTTTTTTTTTAGTAGAGACGGGGTTTCACCATGTTAGCCTAAAAAATACAAAAAACTAGCCAGGTGAGGTGGCGGGCGCCTGTAGTCCCAGCTACTCGGGAGGCTGAGGCAGGAGAATGGCGTAAACCCGGCAGGCGGAGCTTGCAGTGAGCTGAAATCCGGCCACTGCACTCCAGCCCGGGCGACAGAGCAAGACTCCGTCTCAGAAAAGAGAGGTAAAGTTAGCCAGGCACGGTGGCTCATGCCTGTAATTCCAGCATTTTGGGAGGCCGAGGCAGGTGGATCACCTGAGGTCAGGAGTTCGAGACCTGGCCAATGTGGTGAAACCTCGTCTTTACCAAAAATACAAAAATTAGCCAGGCGTGGTGGCGCACACCTGTAGTCCCAGCTACTCAGGAGGCTGAGGCAGGAGAATCGCTTGAACCTGGAATTCAGAGGTTGCAGTGAGCCAAGATTGCACCATTGCACTCTAGCCTGGGTGACAGTGTGAGATTCCATCTCAAAATAAACAAGTAAACAAACAGAGAAACAATGAGAGGCAAAGTTACCTGCCAGGGGCCACATGGAGAGTAACCTTCCATGTCCAAATCCAGTGCACTTTGCCATGTAAACACACTATAGGTGCCAAACTGCTCTATTCCCTGTCACTGGTGCCAGTGCCATGAACCATGAATTTTACTAGAAGCGGTTGCTCCAGTCACTGGTGTCCTGACCTATGTTCCAGAGAGCTCTCTGGACAGCCTACCCTGCCCCAGGGAACTCAAAGGCTATACCTAGAATATTGCAGATGGAAAAGGTCCCCATTTGGTTATGACGGTGTGCTCCGTCTTATATGGAAGCATCTGCATACCTCCATATTATTTACAGTAGGATGGTGAGGACTCCTGAAAGACCTTGAACTTCATGGAGATATGGGAGGAATCAAATGCATATTCTGCCAAGATCTGGGTCTCCAAAATGTTAAGTCCTAGTCATCAGAGAATCACAGATGAGGTCTGGCCTGTTGGTGACCAAATGCATAGCATTATGGTTTCCACTGCTTTTGCATTATTTGTTCTCTTCCTATGCTCCAGACATGCTCCTTCGAGATGTGAATGCAGATGGGAGGATCCTAAAAGGATACTCCCCACCTCAAATATCATGGTGTTGGGCAGCTCCTGCCTCATTTCCATACTTTGGCCACAGTGATGCTCACAGTGAGTCCATACTGATGCTGTCATCAGCAATATGTGCCCCATCCCAATCTCTAGTTCATCCTAACAAACCTAGGATGCCTATATCATGCAGTACAGAAAGTTATCTGAAACGCAAGGGTTGGGTTTAGGTGCTGAGTGCAATATCTATCACCAAGAAAAGTCCATTAGCCAAAAATATAGTTAAAATAACTATGACATGAAGCATTCAAGGATAGTCTTCTATCCAGGGGAAGTCTCTTATAACTCTGCCATTAAATATACATTCTTTAGGATTATACCCATGTGTCCAGTGTCTTAACTTGGGAAGAGTTCACTTCCTGAAAATTTTTAGTGACAGATGGTAAAAGGTAGAAAACTAAGTATCTGAGTGAAAAGGCACTAAACTTCAGATTTCTGAGGCTATTCTGGATCATTGTGGCTGGTACATGGTGACCCCTTGCCATGTTGATTCAAGTATTCTATTATTTAAAGACTTATTGGACTATAGTTTTTTTAATTAATTTATTTATGTTTTAATTGACAAAAAATCATATATGTTTATCATGTACAATATGATGTTTTGAAACCTGGATACATTGTGGCATGGCTAAATCTAACTAATTAATATATGCATTACCTCACTTATTTTTTATGGTGAGAACACTCAAAATCCACTCTCTTAGTAATCTTCAGGAATACAATACATTAACTGTAGTCCCCCTGTTGTACAGCAAATCTCTTGGGCTTACTTCTCCTATCTAACTGAAATGTTGTATCTCCAACAACTCCCCAACGTCTACCCCTCAGACCCCAGTAGACCACATTCTACCCTTTTCTGTGAATTGAATTTCTTTAGATTTCATATTAAAGTGAGATTGTGATATTTATCTTTCTGTGCCTACTTATTTTACTTAACATAAAGCTCTCTGGGTTCGTCATGTTGTTGGAAATGACAGGATTTCCTTCTTTTTAAAAGCTGAATAATATTTTATTGTTTATATATACACCACGTTTTATTTATCTATTCATCTGTTGATGGACACTTAGGCTGCTTCCATGTCTTGGCTGTTATGAATAACACTGCAATGAACATGGAGTGCAGATATCTCTTTGGCATACTGATTTTATGTTCTTTAGATGTATACCCAGTAGTCTAATTGCTGGATAATATGGTAATTCTATTTTTAGGGTTTTTTTAGGAACTTTCATACTATTTTCCATATGGATATACTAATTTGCATTCACACCAACAGTATGCAAGAATTCCCTTTTCTTCATATCCTTGCCAGCCCCTAGGATATTTTGTTTAATTGATAACAACCATTCTAACAGGTAGATGTGAGGTGATAACTCATCATGGTTTTAATCTGCATGTCTCTGATGATTAGTGATGTTGAGCATTTTTTTTCATCTACCTATTGGCTATCCATATGTCTTCTTTTGGTCCTTTGCCAATTTTTTAATCAGGTTGTTTGCTTTCTGTTGAGTTGTTTGAGTTCTTTACATATTTTGGATATTAGCCCTTATCAGATGCATGGTTTCTAAGTCTTTTCTCCCATTCCATAGGTTGTCTCTTAACTCTGTTAGTTGTTTTCTTTGTGGTTTGATATTATCCCACTTGTCTATTTTTGGTTCTCATTGCCCAGACCAATGTAATGGAGCTTTTCTTCTATGTTTTATTCTAGTACTTTTACAGTTTTAGGTTTTACATTTAATTATTTAATCCATTTAGAGTTGATTTTTGTATATGATGTGAAATAAGGGTCCAAATTCATTCTTCTGCATGTGAGCATCCGGTTTTGCCAACCCCTTTTATTGAAGAGGCTGTCCTTTGCCAATTGAGTTTTCTTGGTATCTTTGTCAAAATCAATTGACCATAAATGATTGTGTTTGTTTCTAGGTTCTCTGTCATATTCCTTTAATCTATGTTTCTGCTTTAAATGCCAGCATTATACTGTTTTGATTATTATAACTTTGTAATATACTTTAAAACCAGGTAGTGTGATATGTTCAGCTTTCTTGCTTTTGCCCAGGATAGTTCTAGCAATTTGGGGTCTTTGTGATTTCATATAAATTTTAAGGTTTATCTTCCTATTTCTGTGAAAAATGTCATTGGAATTTTGACATGATTGCATTGCATCTGTAGATCACTTTGGGTAGTATGGACATTTTAACAACATTATTAATTTTTCCAATCTGTGAAAACAGAATATCTCCACTTATTTGTGTCTTCTTCCATTTCTTTCATCAATGTTTCAGTGTCCAGTGTATAAGTTTTTAATCTCCTTGTTTAAATTTATTTCTAAGTATCTTTTTTTTTGGTAACTATTGTAAATGGATTGTTTCCTAGACTTCCCTTTTGATAGTTCATTTTTACCATATAGAAATACTACTGATTTTTCATATGCTGGTTTTATGCCCTGCAACTTTATCAAATTTGTCCATTATTTCTAAACAGTTGTTTTAGGGTTTTCTGTATATCAGAGCATGTCATCTGAAAACAAGGACAAATTAACCTCTTTCTTTTCAGTCTGGATGCCTTTTATTTCTTTCTCTGCCTAATTGCTCCAGTTAGCACTTTCAGTAATATGTTGAATAGAAGCTCCAGCTAGCACTTTCAGTACTATGTTGAATAGAAGTGACAAGAAAGAGTGGGCATCCTCCTGACATTAGAGGAAAAGTTTTCAACTTTCCACCATTGAGTCTGATATAAGTTGCAGACTTTTCATATATGACTTCATTGAATTGCAGTACATTCCTTCTCTACCTAATTTATTGAAAGTTCTTATCGTGACAGCATGTTGAATTTTGTCAAATGATTTTTCTGCATCTGAGGAGATGATCATATGGTTTTTGTCCGTCATTATATTAATGCAATGTATCACATTTATAGATTTGTATATGTTGTATCATCATTGGATCCTAGAGATAAATCCCGCTTGATTTTGGTACATAATATGTTTAATGTGTTATTGAATTAGGTTGGCTAGGACTTTGTTAAAGATTCTTATATTGTTCTATTAGGCTGTTCTTGCATTGCAAAAAGGAATACTCAAGATTGGGTAATTTATAAAGAAAAGAGGCTTACTTGGCTCACGGTTCTGCAGGCTGTGCAAGCATAGTGCCAGAATGTGTTTGGATTCTGGGGAGGCCTCAGGGAGCTTTTACTCATAGCAGAAGGCAAAGCAGGGGCAGGCACCTCACATGGCCAGAGCTGGGGCAAGAGAGAGAGACTGGGCAGGGAGGTACCACACACTTTTAAACAACCAGATCTCATGAGAACTCACCATCATGAGGACAGCACCAAGCCATGAGGGATCTGCCCCCATGACCCAAACACTTCCCATCAGGCCCCACCTCCAACACTGGGGATAACATTTCAACATGAGAATTGGTTGGAACAAATATTCAAGCCATATTATATATGTTTGCTATGGGTATTGGCCTGTAAATTTCTTTTCTTGTAGTGTCCTTGTCTGGATTTAGCATCAAGGTAGTGCTAACCTTGTAAAATGAGTTTGGATGTATTTCCTCTTCTTCCATTTTTCGGAAGATTTTAGAAGGATCAATATTAATTTTTTATAAATGTTTGGTAGAATTCAGCAGTAAAGTCTTCAGATCCTGGGCTCTTTTTTTTTATAGGAGGTTTTTATTATTGATTCAGTCTCCTTACTCTTTATTGGTCTTTTCAGATTTCCAGTTTCTTCATGATTCAGTTTTGATAGGTTTATGTGTCTAGGAATTTATCCATTTCTTCTTGCTTATATAATTTTTTGGTATATAATTGTTTATAGTAGTCTCTTACAGTACATTGTTGTTTATCTGGTATCAGTATCTGGTATCAGTATCTGGTATCTGGTATCTTTTTTCTTTCTGATTTCATTTATTTTAGTCTTTTCCCTTTATTTTTCATAGTCTACCTAAAGTTCTGTCAATTTTATTTAGCTTTTCAAACACCTGATTCTTAGTTTCACTGATCTTTTCTATTATTTTTCTATTTTATTTATCTATTACATCTATTTTTGCTCTGATCTTTATTATTTTTTTCCTTCTGCTAAAGTTGGACTTGTTTGTTCTTGTTTTTCTACTTCCTTGATGTATAATATTAGATTGTTTATTTGAGATCTTTCTTCTTTCTTAATGTGGACATTTATTGCTTATCTAAACTTTCCTCTTAGAATTACTTTTGCTGCATCCCCTAAGTTTTAGTATGCTGTGTTTCCAGTTTTGTTTGTCTCAAGATATTTTGTAATTTCTCTTTTAATTTCTTCATTGACCCACTGGTTATTCAGGAGCATGTTGTTCAATTTCCATGTGTTTGTGAATTTTCAGAAATTCCTCCTCTTATTGATTTCTAGTTTTATACCATTGCGGTCAGAAAATATAGTTGATATGACTTCAGTCTTTGTAAATTTGTTGAAACTTATTTTATGGCCAAATATATTATCTATCCTGGAAATTGTTCCACGTGCACTTGAGAAGAAAATATATTCAGCTGCTGTTGGGTGGAATGTTCTGTATATGTTTGTTAGCCCATTTGGTCTAAAATCTAGTTCAAATATGTTGTTTTCTTGTTGATTTTCTGTCTACATGATCTGCTCATTGCTGAAACTGGGGTACTAAAGTCCCCTATTATTATACATTATAGTGTAACTCTCCCTTCAGATCTTTTAATATTTCCTTTATATTTAGATGCTTCAATCTTGGATGAATATTTATCATTGATATATTTTTGATAAACTGACCTCTTTATCATTGTACAATCATTTTCTTTGTCCTGTATTACAGTTTTTGACTTAAGGTCTATTTTGTCAATATAAACATAGCTACCCTTGAGCTCTTTTGGTGTCTCTTGGAAAAAGGGAAAGGAATACCTTTTTCTACCTCTTTACCTTCAGTCTATGTGTGTCCTTAAAGGTGAAGTGAGTCTCTTTCATATAATTGGGCCTTGTTTTTGATCTATTCAGTCACTCCATGCCGTTTGATTGGAGAATTTAATCTATTACATTCAAAGCAATTGTTGAGAAGGAAGGGCTTACTACTGCCATTTTGTTAGTTGTTTTCTGGTTATTTTGCAGATCTTTGTTCTTCCTTTCTTATTGTCTTCCATTGTGGTTTGATGGTTTTCTGTAGTGGTGTGATTTGAATCTGTTCTTTTAATCTTATGTATGTCTGCTATTGGTTTTCACTTTGTGTTTACCATGAGGCTTTCAAAAAACATCTTAGAGTTGTAATAGACTATTTTAAGCTGATAACAATTTAACTTTGATAACATAAAAAACTATAAGCTCTTTTTTGGAGGCAGTAGGGGGCACTGGGTGCAGTGGCTCATGCCTGTCATCCCAGCACTTTGGAGGCCAAAGCGTGTGGATCATTTGAGTCCAGCCTGGCCAACATAGCAAAACCTCTACTAAAAATACAAAAAGTTAATTAGGCGTGGTTGCACATGCCTGTAATCACAGCTACTCAGGAAGTTGAGGCACACAAGAATCACTGGAACCCAGAAGGCAGAGATGGCAATGAGCCGAGATCATTCCACTGCGCTCCAGCCTGGGCAACAGAGAAAGACTCTGTCTCAAAAAAAAAACTATACACTTTTTCTCTATTATCATCATGCCCTGCATTTTAAATTTTTGATATCACAATTTATATCTTTTTATATTGTGTGTCCCTGAAAAATTATTATGGCTATTAATTTTAATAATAACTTTGTCTTTCAACCTTCATACTAAAGATACATGTGATTTGTACACCACCATTCAGTATTAGAGTATTCTGAATTTGACTGTGTGCTTACTTTGACCATTAAGTTTTATATGTTTTGTGTTGCTAATTAGCATATTTTACTTTAAGCTTGAATATTCCCTTTAGTATTTCTTGTAAAATCAGTCTGGTGATGGTGAACTCCCTCAGCTTTTGTTTGTCTGCGAAAGTCTTTATCTCTCCTTCATTTCTGAAGGACAGCTTTGCAGGGTATAGTATTTGGTCTTGATAGTTTTTTTCCTCCAGCATTTTAAGTATAATATATCATCTCTCTCGCTCTTGGCGTGTAAAGTATCTGCCAAGAAATCTGCTACTAACCTTATCGGAACTTTATTATATGAGATTTGTTTATTTTCTCTTGCTGCTTTCAGGATCTTCTCTTTGTCCATAATTTTTGACAGTTTGGTTATCATGTGTCCTGGTGTAGTCTTGTTTAGATTGAATTTCATCGGACAATTTTGACCTTCCTGTACCTGGATATTTATATTTTGTCTCCCAATTTGGAAATTTTTCTGCTGATATTTCTTTAACTAACTTTCTACACCTTTGTCTTTCTCTTCTCCTTCATGAACTCCCATAACTTGAATATTTGATCTTTTGATGCTGTCCCACAAACCCTGTAAGCTTTCTTTTTTGTTGTTGTTGAGTTTTGTGTTTGTTTGTTTGCTTGTTTGTTTGCTTGGGACTTGCTTGTTTTTGAGACAGGGCCTCAGCTCTGTCACCCAGCCTGGAGTGCGGTGGCACAATCATGGCTTACTGCACCCTTGACCTCCCAAGCTCAAGTGACACTCCCACCTCAGCCCCCCAAGTAGCTGAAGCTGGGACTACAGATGCATGCCACCATGCCCAGCTAATTTTTTTTGTAGAGGGTAGGGGTCTTAATTTGTTGCCCAGGCTAGTCACAAACTCCTGGGCTCAAGTGATATTCCCACCTCAGCCTCACAAAGTGCTGGGATTACAGGTACGGGCCACTACACCCAGCAGTCTTGTAAGTTTTCTTTATTCCTTTCATTCTCTTTTTCTTCTCTGACTGTATATTTTCAAATAACCTATCTTCAAGTTCACAAGTGTTTTCTTCTGCTCAATTTCTCATCTATTCCATTTTTCATTTCATTATATTTTTTAGCTCCAGTTTGATTGATATTTGATTTCTGTTTGATATGTTTTATAATTTCAATCTCTCATTAAATTTATCATTTTGGTCATTTTATTGTTTGCTTGATTTGATTGAATTGTTTCTCTGTATTTTCTTGAAGTTCACTAAGTTTCCTTAAAACAATTATTTTGAATTGTCTGTCAGATAGTTCATGTATCTCCATTCCTTTGGTATCAGCTACTAGGAGATCACTGTATTCTTTTGGTGTTCTCCTTGTGTGTGTGTGTGTGTGTTTTTTTTCTTATTGCCTTACATTAATGTGTGTGCATTTGAAGAAATAAGGACATTTCAGTCTTTGAAGACTAGTTTTTTCTGAGGAAGCCCTTCATCAGTCATCCAGAGGTTCAGGAGAGGCCATCTGGCATGATCCAAGGTCACACTTGCTGCTAGAGTCCTCAGGCAGGCTGGCCTGGTTCCTGGGTCAGGAGATGGGTGAGCCTGGTGCTTGAGTCCACAGGGTTGGGCCTGAAGCCTGGATCCACTGGGGTGGATTTGTTGATTGGGTCTGCAGGAATGGTGTTGGAGCCAGGGTTCATGAAGGCAGGCCTGGACCTTGTATCATTGAAGGCCAGCCTCACGCCTGGGTACACAGGAGCTAATCTGGCTCTGGAATGGGCCATAAGCCTGAATCTACAGAGTCTGGCCAAGTTCTGGGAGGGGAATGGCACCTGGGACTATTGAGATGGGTCTGGAGCCTGAGTACATCAGGGCTGTCCTGGAGCTTATGTCTGCAGGGGTATTCTTGGAGCCTAGTCTATGGGATCTGGCCTAGAACTGAATTCTACTGGGGTGGGCCTGGACCCTGGATCTGCTGTATCAGGTCTGGACTCTGGGTTCACTGGAGCGTGGGTGCACATGGACTGGCCTGGAGCCTACAGCCAGCCTGGTACTGGGGCTAGTGTGAAGTTTGGTCCACAAGGGCTGGTCTGGAGCCTCAGATCATGGGCACTGACCTGGTGCCTAGAGTCACTGGAGCTGTCCTGGAGCCTTGAGCCAGGAAGGCTGGTCCAGTTCTGAAGTCTACTGAGACTCTCGGACCTCCAGTCAAGTTGGGGGTGGTGCTATGGAGACTGGCCTGGCACTACGCAGGCCTGAGCTTGTGTCTGTGAGTATCTTCCTGGTGTTTAAGGCCAGGGATGCTGATCTGGCACTGGAATGGGTGGGAAGCCTGAGGCCACGGGGGTTGGCTTAGTACTGAGTGGTCCTGGATCTTGTATTTGTAGGGCCTGGCCTGGAGGCTCAGTCTGCACGTGCTGGTCTGAAGAGCAGGGCTATGGGAATCAACCTGGTGCTGAGGTAGACTTGAAGCCTGAAGCTATGAGGGCCAGCCCAGTGCTGGAGAAGGTCCAGAGCCTAGGGCCTTGGGGTCTGCCTGTCCCTGGGATGGGCTTGGAACATGATTCTGCTGGGGCTCGTCTGAGGCTAGGACTGCTGGGGCCTGTCTGCCACTGGGGCCGCTAGGGTTGACCTGGCACTAGAGCAGACCCAGAGATCAAGTCTGCTAGGCAGACCTGGAGCCTGCGGCTGCTGAGGTCAGCCTATTTGTAATTTCTTTTTTCTGACAATTACTCAAATTATCTTCCAGTTATTTACTTATTTGTTTAAACTTGTATATATGGAAAGCAGTTTTAGAATTGTTTATCCATATCTCTGTGAGAAACCATTTACCAAAGACCTGCTCTCTAAACAACTGAGTGAAAGTGCTGCTGAAAATTCCCCACATTAAAAATGGGACAGAAATAAAATTCTGTTCTGTGAAACCCATGAAATTAGCCTATCAGTTCTAAGCTTATCAGATGGGATGGCAAATTTGGAAGCTCATCTACAACGTAGGAGAGGAACAATACTGGAGATTTGTAATAAGGGTACTCATGGGTGGTGGGATGATCTGAAAAAAGGCAAGGCCGCTACTGGTAAATGAGTTTATTCGTCAAGTGTTTGCTCTTGTCCAGCTGTCAGTAAAAATAGACTGGTGTTCCTAAAAGTAGCCACACGGTACTACTATGAGACCTCTTAAACATTTCCTGCCCACACAGGTGGCAGCCTGGTGGGAAGCTAGGGTTTTAGTAATATTCATCGGTTTTCTGTAAAAGAAAAAGATTAGATTTTTAGAAGCTAGAGAACTCTGAGAAACAAGCATTCATTCCCCCTGCTTAATAGTATCCATGTTCACCAGACAATGGGACAAGAATACTTTAACGTAACAACAGGAGTTGCCCACTTCTGAGTAGGTGAGGTATTGGTCTATTGAACAAAAAAAGGTGGAGACTTTGGGCCTGGCTGAGCCAAATGGCCCATGGGAAAGTCTGACTATAGAAGCAGTGGTTAGAAATCTGGACAAATTTAGGAAAAAAATAGGAAACTATGGTGTAATACAAAGAAGACAACACAGACAGGTATTGATTATATAATGAAAGAAGTAATGGGGTCTAAGCTAGTGTCTTGATTTACTTGCCAGTGAATTGCTTTCCAAGTTAAAGGGACATTGTCTTCCATTATTTTTGTACCTAGAATTTGGGGTACCTCAGTCTTCTGTTTAGGAATAATAGCCTCTGCGAAGGGAATGAGAATCAGTGAAGATATACACCCAAGCAAACATCTCCCAACTCACGACGTTTATCCAGCAGATGTTTCCACAATAGGTCCAGCAGCATGTGTAATTTGTGTCTTTACATCTAAAGGCTTTAGAACACTTCTTGGTACATTCTTTGACCTTTGGGTTTCCCCAGCACTCTTCAAGTAACAATTCCTTCCCTGAAATTTAGATGAGATGGTCAAAGGTTGATAGTACGTTTCAGCCAAGCGTGGAAAGAAAAGCCCTTCATATGTTTAACCGTTCCTCCTGGAATCTGGGCCCCAAATCCCAACCAAGATATCTATTTGCCTTTTAAGGGAATTGCCTTCATGAGCCTCCTCAAATTCCTGTCATTATACCTTCACTGACCCCATCGCATCTTTACTGACCTCTTTTCCTTCTCAACCTCTGCAGGCTTTACCACTGTTGCAGGCCTCTGGGTCCTCTCTGAGCATCCCAGCGATACAGTTCAGTCAATCCCCAGCATTCACGTGCCCTCCTATGAAATCTACATTTACATAACAGGAGATCTCAGGGCCTGGCATATCTTGTAGCCTCATTGCAATGCCTATTTCACAGTGTGGGAAGCTAGGCCAGGTCAAGTAAGAAACAGATTCTCTCCCTTTTTCTTTCCCTACTTGCTGACTCTGTGTTTAATAACTCAGCCTCTCTTCAAATTCTTATCTCTCTCACTCAGTTTTCTTAGCTCCTCCATTCATCCCATTTTCTTATCATATGAGAGGTTGCCCCACTGAGAACCGATCTCAAGCCTCTTTCCTAACTTTTCACATTCTGAAAGCCTTGCCACTGAAACTAAGGATATGTATTAAGAAATGCCCATTTGGTACTCATATGACAAATTATATGCAGCTAGTGCACAGAGATACCAGTATAGAGCTGCAGAATTAGCTCTATACTGACATCTCACCCTCAAAGACAGTCTAACATTGGAAAATGCTTTTATGTTTATAGCTTATGGTATATATACACACACATGTGTGTGTGTAAATATATATATTTAAATATATATCTTATATATGAATATATATAAATATTCATATATATTTAAATATAGATAGATAGATACATAGATAGAGAGAGATGGAGAGAGAGAGAGATAGATATTGCTACTTTCAAGGTTAAAAGAGGAAGCATTAAAGGACCTCAGCTTAGGGATTTCTTGAATCTCTGTGCACACAAAGTTGTCTGATTCTCTGATGGGTGATCCTATGAAGGTGGGTCCTGAGTCAGATACAGCAGACATGAAACCCCCTTCCTTGTTCAGAAACAAGCTCATCCCCCTCCTGTGGCCCTTAATCCAGCTTCACCACCTACTGGAATATTTTTTCTTCTTCATTTCTCCCAGCACAGACAGTAGCACCATACAGAAGAATGTCATAAGCATGAGTATCCACAGCTTCATGAGGTTGACCATATGTGTCTGAATATATGTTGTTGGAAGGATTGTTTTTCTTCCCAGCTGCTGCTAGAGATCAAGACATATAAATAGGGAAAGAGAGGTGTGAAGCAAGAGAAAGTGCTTGTCGAATTTCTTCATTCTCTATCTTCTCACTATTCCCCCTTGCCCTCTGCCTACCCAACAACTGGCACACCTAAGCTGAGTGTTAGCTTTGCCAAAACGAATCTCTCCATCTCACACCTCATGTTTTCCTTTTGCTGGAAAAAAATGGAATGTGTTGCCTTATTTTGATTAAAACATAATTCAAATTCAGCTTACAAAAAAAATTTTTGATCTTTTATTTTAGGTTTAGGGTACATGTGAAGGTTTGTTACATAGGAAAACTCATGTTGTGAGAGTTTGTTGTACAGATTATTTCATCACCCAGGTATTAAGCCCAGTACCCAACAGCCATCTTTTCTGCTCCTCTCCCTCCTCCCACCCTTCACCCTCAAGTAGACCCCAGTGTCTATCGTTCCTTCTTCGTGTTCACGAGTTCTCATCATTTAGCTCCCACTTATAAGTGAGAATATGCAGTATTCGGTTTGAACAAATTCTTTTTGAAAATGTGTTGAACATTTATTGAACACCTACTATGTGACAGGCACTATTATACACCATATATAGAGAGAGGATCCTTAACTTATGATGGTTTGACATACAACTTTTCAACTTTATGATGGTGCAAAAGCAATACACATCCAGTAGAAATCGTACTTTAAGTACCCATCAACAATTCTGGAGGTTTTTTGCTTGGTTTTTTTGTTTTTGCTGTTACATAATATTCCATTCTGTGAATATGTCACACAATATGTATTCATCTTCATGAAAATGAGCATTCAGGTTGTCTGCAGTGGTTTCACTGTTGAAACCATAAAACTAAAGCAGCCATGAACAAATATACTATTCTCCTGCACACGAATGAGAATTTTTCCCCTTTCCATCCATGCTTAATTTTTCTCTTTAATGTTTTTTTATTTTCAGCAGAGTATTAAATACATTACATGAGCTATTCAACACTTTATTATAAAATAAGCTTTGTGTTAGATAATTTTGCCCAACAGTAAGCTAATGTTAAGTGTTCTGAGCACATTTAAAGTGTTAGCTTACAAAATTCTTAAAACATAAAAAAGTACATAGAAGAAAGTGAAAATATTTCTAGTTATTCCACTATATCGATGTACAATATTCTATCTTTCATATGTGCATAGATATAGATTTTTTATAAAACAAAAATTATATAAGCTTGCTGTTATATAATGACTTTTTAAAAACTACTTCATTAAGATATAACTGACATATAAAAAGCTATTTATAAGACATCTTGGCCGGGCACGGTGGCTCAAGCCTGTAATCCCAGCACTTTGGGAGGCCAAGATGGGCAGATCACGAGGTCAGGAGATCAAGACCATCCTGGCTAACACGGTGAAATCCTGTCTCTACTAAAAAATACAAAAAAAAAAAAAAAACTAGCCGGGCGAAGTGGCAGGCGCCTGTAGTCCCAGCTACTCGGGAGGCTGAGGCAAGAGAATGGTGTAAACCTGGGAGGTGGAGTTTGCAGTGAGCTGAGATCCGGCCACTGCACTCCAGCCTGGGTGACAGAGCAAGACTCCGTCTCAAAAAAAAAAAAAAAAGACATCTTCAGTGTATACAACTACAATGAATTTGAAGACAAGTATACACCCATGTAATCATCACCACAATCTAGGCCATAAACATATCCATCGCCTCCAAAAGTTTCCACTGGCCTCTTTACTTATTATTTGGTGTGTGTGTGCGGTAAAAATAAGATCTGTCATCTTAACAAATTTTTAACTTTGCAATACAGTATTGCTAACTATGGACACAATGCTATACAACAGGTCTCTGAGATGTATCCATCTTGTATAACTGAAACTTTGTGCCCTTTGACTAATATCTTCAATCTCTCTGCTTGTTATTTGGTCTGTCCAGGGTATCTAATTCTTCCTGATTTAAGTTAGGAGAGTTGTATTTTTCCAGGAATTTATCCATCACTTCTAGGTTTTCTAGTGTATGTGTATAAAGGTGTTCATAGTAGCCTTACATGATCATTTGTATTTCTGTGGTGTCAGTTATAATATCTCCCATTTCATTTCTTAATGAGCTTATTTGGATTTTCTCTCTTATTTTCTTGGTTAATCTTGCTAATGGTATATCAATTTTATTTATCTTTTCAAAGAACCAGCTTTTTGTTTCATTTATTTTTTGTATGTTTTTTTTTTGTTTCAATTTCATTTAATTCTGCTCTGCTCTGATCTTAGTTATTTTCTTTTTTTATTACACTTTAAGTTCTGGAGTACATGTGCAAAACATGCAGGTTTGTTACATAGGTATACATGTGCCATGGTGGTTTGCGGTACCCGTATTTCTCCTAATGTTATCCCTCCCCCAGCCCCCCACCCCCTCAACAGGTCCTGGTGTGTGATGCCTGCCCCCTGTGTCCATGTGTTCTCATTGTTCAACTTCCACTTATGAGAACATGCGGTGTCTGGTTTTCTGTTCTTGTGTTAGTTCGCTGAGAATGATGGTTTCCAGCTTCATCCGTGTTCCTACAAAGGACATGAACTCATCCTTTTTTATGGCTGCATAGTATTCCGTGGTGTATATGTGCCACATTTTCTTAATCCGGTCTATCATTGATGGACATTTGGGTCAGTTCCAAGTCTTTGCTATCGTTAATAAGGGTGCAATAAACATACGTGTGCATGCGTCTTTATAGCAGCATGAGTTATAATCCTTTGGGTATATACCCAGTAATGGGATCACTGGGTCAAATGGTATTTCTAGTTCTAGATCCTTGCGGAATCACCACACTGTCTTCCACAATAGTTGAACTAGTTTACAGTCCCACCAACAGTGTAAAAGTGTTCCTATTTCTCCACATCCTCTCTAGCACCTGTTGTTTCCTGACTTTTTAATGATTGCCATTCTAACTGGTGTGAGATGGTATCTCATTGTGGTTTTGATTTGCATTTCTCTAATGACCAGTGATGATGAGCTTTTTTTCATATGTTTGTCGGCTGCATAAATGTCTTCTTCTAAGAAGTGTTTGTTCATATCCTTCGCCCACTTTTTGATGGGGTTGTTGGGTGTTTTCTTGTAAATGTGTTTAAGTTCTTTGTAGATTCTGGATATTAGCCCTTTGCCAGATGGATAGATTGCAAACATTTTCTCTGATTCTGTAGGTTGCCTGTTCACTCTGATGACAGTTTCTTTTGCTGTGCAGAAGATCTTTAGTTTAATGAGATTCCATTTGTCAATTTTGGCTTTTGTTGCCATTGCTTTTGGTGTTTTAGTCATGAAATCTTTGCTCCTTCCTATTTCCTGAATGGTATTGCCTAGGTTTTCTTCTAGTGTTTTTATGGTTTTAGGTCTTGTGTTTAAGTCTTTAACCCATCTTGAGTTGACTTCTGTATAAGGTTAAGGAAGGGATCCAGTTTCAACTTTCTGCATATGGCCAGCCAGTTTTCCCAACACCATTTATTAAACAGGGAATCCTTTCCCCATTGCTTGCTTTTTTCAGGTTTATCAAAGATCAAATGGTTGTAGATGTGTGATGTTATTTCTGAGGTTCCTTCTGCTGGGTTTGGATTTGGTTTGTTCTTGTTTCTGTAGTCCCTTGAGGTGTGACATTAGCATGTCAATTTGGGCTCTTTCAGTCTTTTTGATGTAGGCATTTAGGCGTATGAGCTTTCCTCTTAACACTGCCTTTGCTTTATCCCAGAGGTTTTGATAGGTTGTGTCACTATTGTTGTTCAGTTCAAATAATTTTTTAATTTCCGTCTTGATTTCATTTTGACCCAATGATCATTCAGGAGCAAGTTATTTAATTTCCATATATTTGCATGGTTTTGTAGCTCTTTTTGGAATTGATTTCCAGTTTTATTCCACTGTGGTATAAGAGAGTGCTTGATATAATTTCAATTTTCTTAAATTTATCTTTTTTAATTTTTAAATTTTGGAAACAGAGTCTCGCTCTGTCACCCAGGCTGGAGTGCAGTGGTGCAATTTCAACTCACTACAACCTCTGCCTCCCGGGTTCAAGCAATTATCATGCCTCAGCCTCCTGAGTAGCTGGGACTACAGGCCTTTCCTGGCTAATTTTTATATTTTTAGTAGAGATGGAGTCCCACCATGTTGGCCAGGCTGGTCTTGAACTCCTGACCTCAGGTGATCCACCCCCCTCAGCCTCCCAAAGTGCTGGGATTACAGGCATGAGCCACCACGCCTGGACCAATCTTCTTAAATTTATTGAGGCTCATTTTATGCCCTATCATATGATCTATCTTGAAGAAAGTTCCATGCGCTGTTGAATAGAATGCGTATTATCCAGTTGTTGGATAGAATGTTCTGTATATATCTGTTAAGTCCATTTGTTCCAAGGTATAGTTTTAATCCATTGTTTATTTGCCGACTTTCTGTCTTGATGATCTGTCTAGTGCTTTCAGTGGAGTATTGAAGTCCCCCACTATTTTGTGTTGCTGTCTATCTCATTTCTTATGTCTATTAGTAATTGTTTTATAAATTTGGGAGCTCCAGTGTCAGGTGCATATTTGTTTAGGATTGTGATATTTTCCTGTTGGACAAGGTCTTTTACCATTATATAATGTCCCTCTTTGTCTTTTTTAACTGTCATTGCTTTAAAGTTTATTTTGCCTGATATAAGAATAGCTACCCCTGCTCACTTTTGGTGTTCATTTGTATGAAATGCCCTTTCCACCCCTTTAATTTGTTGTGAATCCTTATGTGTTAGGTGAGTCTCTTGAAGTCAGCAGATGGTTGGTGAATTATTTTTCCATTCTGCAGTCTGTATCTTTTCAGTAGAGCATTTAGGCCATTTACATGTGTTTCCAGAATTTGTTTCAAGATTTAGAGCTCCTTTTAGCAGTTCTTATAGTGGTGGTTTGATAGGGGTGAATTCTCTCAGCATTCGTTTGTCTGAAAAAGACTATCTTTCCTTCATATATGATGCTTAGTTTCACTGGATACAAAACTCTTGGCTGATAATTGTTTTATTTGAGGAGGCTGAAGATATGGCTCCAATCCCTTCTAGCTTGTAGGGTTTCTACTGAGAAATCTCCTATTAATCTGATAGGTTTTCCTATATATGCTACCTGGTGCTTTTGTTCACAGCTCTTAAGATTCTTTCCTTCATCTTAACTTTAGATAACCTGATGACAATGTGCCTAAGCAATGATCTTTCTGTGATTAATTTCCCAGGTGTTCTTTGTGCTTCTTGTATTTGGATGTCTAGGTCTCTAGCAAGGCTGGGAAAGTTTTCCTCAATCATTCCCCCACATATATTTTCCAAACTTAGATTTCTCTTCTTCCTCAGGAACACTCATTATTTTAGGTTTGGTTGTTTAACACAATCCCAGATTTCTTGGAGTCTTTGTTCATATTTTCTTATTCTTTTTTCTTTGTCTTTGTTGGATTGGGTTAATTAAACCTTGTCTTCAAGCTCTGAATTTCTTTCTTCTACTTGTTCAATTATATTGCTGAGACTTTCTAGAGCATTTTGCATTTCTGTGTGTCCAATGTTTTCTGAAGTTTGTATTGTTTTTTCTTTATGCTATTTCCTTGAATATTTCTCCTTTCACTTCTTGTTTCTTTTTTTTTTTTTTTTTTTTTTTTTTTTTTTTTTTTTTTCTTGCATTGGGTTTTACCTTTCTCTGGTGCCTTCCTGATTAGCTTGATAACTAACCTCCTGAATTCTTTTTCAGGTAAATCAGGGATTTCTTCTTGGTTTGGATCCATTGCTGGTGATCTAGTGTAATTTTGTGGGGGTGTTAAAGAGCCTTGTTTCATCATATTACCAGAGTTGGTTTTCTGGTTCCTTCTCATTTGGGTAGGCTCTGTCAGAAGGAAGGTCTAGGGCTGAAGGCTGTTGTTCAGATTCTTTTGTCCCACCGGGTGTTCCCTTGATGTAGTACTCTTCCCCTTTTCTTATGGATGTGGCTTCCTGAGAGCTGAGTTGTAGTGATTGTTATCTGTCCTCTAGGAATAGCCACCCAGCAAGTTTACCAGGCTCTGGGCTCCTATTCATCATAAGACAGCTGAATATTTGTAATTTCTTCTCTTTAGAAAAAAGTGTCATTGATAATATTCTTTCAATTGGAATTTTGTTAAATTCATTATTAACTTCAGATCACAAATTTATAGATCTAAAATTTGTAGATTCTAGGTAAAGTATACTGCCTATTTTATAACCTGGATAGTTGTTTCTGTCTTTTTCTCCACCAGGATTGGTTTATTTTACCAACAGAATACACATGTTGTCTTACTATAAGAGATAAATTATACCTCATTTGTCACCACACAAAATTGTTGGCATAGCATGGGACAGAGAACAAAACCTGAACACTAGAATCAGAGAGACCTGGGCCCAAATGAATCCCAATCCCAACACATTTAGTTTAGGGCCTCAGTTTCCAATATACAATATGAGAGTTATATTAGTATCACATTCACATTGTGAATGCATGAAGCCCTGAGCATAGGGCCTGGCACACAGATCATGCAAATAAATGTTGGCTATTATTATTATTATTATTAAACTCTCTTTTCTCCTCCAGAGGGGCGGAAGTTATTTAATTTCATTGACTTTGTAGTGGTCTTCTTAAAACTTTCAACTATTTAACCTACTTGGAATTAATTCTACTGATTGACTGAGGTTCTAGCCTTTATTCATCTGTCATAAATTCATTCATCCCACAAATATTAAATGACTACTGTAAGCCTGGCACTATTATAAGCAATGAGGATACAGTAGAGGACAAAGCTGACAAAAATCCCTGCCCTCGTCAAGTTTGCTTTATAGTCGGCCGGGCGCGGTGGCTCAAGCCTGTAATCCCAGCACTTTGGGAGGCCGAGACGGGTGGATCACGAGGTCAGGAGATCGAGACCATCCTGGCTAACACGGTGAAACACCGTCTCTGCCAAAAAAAAAAATACAAAAAAAATACAAAAAACTAGCCGGGCGAGGTGGCAGGCGCCTGTAGTCCCAGCTACTCGGGAGGCTGAGGCAGGAGTATGGCCTAAACCCAGGAGGCGGAGCTTGCAGTGAGCTGAGATCCGGCCACTGCGCTCTAGCTTGGGCGACAGAGTGAGACTCCGTCTCAAAAAAAAAAAAAAAAAAAATTCATCAGTTTTTTCTTCACTCCTTTCTCACTCCCAGCCTGCTCCTTCACTCTCCTGAATCCAAACAAAAAGAAAGAGGAGAGAAACAGATACAAAGGAGAAGTCTGGATAGGATACTATGAATTGCACCATCATGAGGGAGATATCGTCCCTTCCCTGCAAGTAACCAATTTTCCCTGAAAGTCCCATTTTTGCTTAAATGTTTTCAACCAAGCAGAAGAAAATATGCATGAATCAGTTGAAATCCTTCAAAGGCTCAAAATTAGGAATAGTACCTACAGACATTTTAAAAGGTACAAAGCCTTTGAGAAGGACTAAATTGATTCTCCTCTTGGCACATATGAAAAATTATAAAACAGAAAAATAAAAAAATTGAGGCACATGGGCCATAAAATAGGTTTCCTTTAACTCACTTTAAGCTATTATTTGGAAATAATTTCAAACTTACAGGGGTAAGAATGGTACAAAGATCATCTGCATACTGTTTACCCAGATTCACCTACTTCCTTTCCCTCTCTCCCTCTCTCCCTCTCTCCCTCTCTCTCTCTCTCTCCCTCTTTCTCCCTCTCTTATTTTTTGAGCAATTTGAGAGCAAGTTTCATTTGTCATGGCCCTCATTTTTAAATACTTCCGAGAGTATTTTTTTTAATACTTTAAGTTCTAGGGTACATGTGCACAATGTGCTGGTTTGATACATAGGTATACATGAGATATGTTGGTGTGCTGCACCCATCAACTCGTCATTTACATTAGGTATTTCTCCTAATGCTATCCCTCCCCCAGCTCCCCACCCCCTGACAGGCCCCAGTGTGTGATGTTCCCCGCCCTGTCTCCTAGTGTTCTCATTGCTCAATTCCCACCTATGAGTGATAACATGTGGTGTTTGGTTTTCTGTCCTTGTGATAGTTTCCTGAGAACTATGGTTTCCAGCTTCATCCATGTCCCTACAAAGGACATGAACTCATCCTTTTTTATGGCTGCATAGTACTCCATGGTGTATATGTGCCACATTTTCTTAATCAAGTCTATCATTGAGGGACATTTGGGTTGGTTCCAAGTCTTTGCTATTATGAGTAATGCCACAATAAACATACATGTACATGTGTCTTTATAGTAGCATGATTTATAATACTTTGGGTATATACCCAGTAATGGGATTGCTGGGTCAAATGGCATTGCTAGTTCTAGATCCTTGAGGAATCGCCACACTGTCTTCCACAATGGTTGAACTAATTTACACTCCCACCAACAGTGTAAAAGCATTCCTATTTCTCCTCACCCTCTCCAGCATCTGTTGTTTCCTAATATTTTAATGATCTCCATTCTAAGTGGTGTGAGATGGTATCACATTGTGGTTTTGATTTGCATTTCCCTGATGACTAATGATGATGTGTCTGTTGGCTGCATAAATGTCTTTTTTTGAGAAGTGTCTGTTCATATCCTTTGCCCACTTTTTGATGGGGTTGTTTACTTTTTTCTTATAAATTTGTTTGTGTTCCTTGTAGATTCTGGATATTAGCCCTTTGTCAGATGGGTAGATTGCAAACATTTTCTCCAATTCTGTAGATTGCCTGTTCACCTGATGGTAGTTTCCTTTGCTGTGCAGAAGCTCTTTAGATTAATTAGATCCCATTTGTCAATTTTGGCTTTCATTGCCATTGCTTTTGGTGTTTTAGTCCTGAAGTCCTTGCCCATGCCTGTGTCTTGAATGGTATTGCCTGGGTTTTCTTCTAGGGTTTTTATGGTTTTAGGTCTAACATTTAAGTCTTTAATCCATCTTGAATGAATTTTTGTATAAGGTGTATGGAAGGGACCCAGTTTCACCTTTCTGCATATGGCTAACCAGTTTTCCCAGTACCATCTATTAAATAAGGAATCCTTTCCCCATTTCTTGTTTTTGTCAGATTTGTCAAAGATCAGGTGGTTGTAGATGTGTGGTGTTATTTCTGAGCCCTCTATTCTGTTCCATTGGTCTATATATCTGTTTTGGTAACAGTACCATGCTGTTTTGGTTACTGTAGCCTTGTAGTATAGTTTGAAGTCAGGTAGTGTGATGCCTCCAGCTTTGTTCTTTTTGCTTAGGATTGTCTTGGCAGTGAGGGCTCTTTTTTGGTTCCATATGAACTTTAAAGTAGTTTGTTCCAATTCTGTGAAGAAAGTCATTGGTAGCTTGATGGGGATTACATTGAATCTATAAATTACCTTGGGAAGTATGGCCATTTTCATGATGTTAGTTCTTCCTATCCATAAGCATGGAATGTTCTTCCATTTGTTTGTGTCCTCTTTTATTTCATTGAGCAGTGGTTTGTAGTTCTCCTTGAAGAGGTTCTTCACATCCCTTGTAAGGTGGATTCCTAGGTATTTTATTCTCCTTGTAGAAATTGTGAATGGGAGTTCACTCATGATTTGGCTCTCTGTTTGTCTGTTATTGGTGTATAGGAATGCTTGTGATTTTTGCACATCAATTTTGTATCCTGAGACTTTGCTGAAGTTGCTTATCAGCTTAAGGAGATTTAGGGCTGAGATGATAGGGTTTTCTAAATATACAATCATGTCATCTGCAAACAGAGACAACTTGACTTCCTCTTTTCCTAATTGAATACCCTTTATTTCTTTCTCTTGCCTGATTGCCCTGGCCAGAACCTCCAATACTATGTTGAATAGGAGTGGTGAGAGAGGGCATCCCTGTCTTGTGCTGGTTTTCAAAGGGAATGCTTCCAGTTTTTGCCCATTCAGTATGATATTGGCTGTGGGTCTGTCATAAATAGCTCTTTTTATTTTGAGATACGTTCCATCAATACCGAATTGATTGAGAGTTTTTAGCATGAAGGGCTGTTGAATTTTGTCTAAGGCCTTTTCTAAATCTATTGAAATAATCGTGTGGTTTTTGTTGTTGGTTCTGTTTATGTGATGGATTACATTTGTTGATTTGCAAATGTTGAACCAGCCTTGCATCTCAGGGATGAAGCCAACTTGATCATGGTGGATAAGCTTTTTGATGTGCTGCTGGATTCGGTTTGCCAGTATTTTATTGAGGATTTTCACATTGATATTCATCAGGGATATTGGTCTAAAATTTTTTTGATGTCGATGCTATTCCTTTCTGCTTGTTAATTGTCCTTCTAACAGTCAGGTCCCTCAGCTGCAGGTCTGTTGGAGTTTGCTGGAGGTACACTCCAGACCCTGTTTGCCTGGGTATCACCAGCAGAGGCTGCAGAACAGCAAATATTGCTGCCTGATCCTTCCTCTGGCAGCTTCGTCCCAGAGGGGCACTCAACCATATGAGGTGTCTGTCGGCCCCTACTGGGAGGTGACTCCCAGTTAGGCTACACAGGGGTCAGGGACCCACTTGAGGAGGCAGTCTGTCCGTTCTCAGAACCCAAACGCCGTGCTGGGAAAACCACTGCTCTCTTCAGAGCTATCAGACAAGGACATTTAGGTCTGCAGAAGTTGTTTGTTGCCTTTTGTTCAGATATGCCCTGCCTACAGAGTTGGAGACTATAGAGGCCTAGGCCTCGCTGAGCTGTGGTGGGCTCCACCTAGTTCGAGCTTCCCAGCCGCTTCATTTACCTACTCAAGCCTCAGCAATGGTGGATGCCCCTCCCCCAGCCAGGCTACCGCCTCACAGTTCGATCTCAGACTGCTGTACTTGCAGTGAGCAAGGCTCTGTGGGCGTGGGACCCACTGAGCCAGGCCCAGAAAAGAATCTCTTTGTCTGCAGGTTGCTAAGACCTTGGGAAAAGCACAGTATTTGGGTGGGAGTGTCCTGATTTTCCAGGTACAGTCTGTCATGGCTTCCCTTGGCTAGTAAAGGGAAATCCCCCTACCTCTTGTGCTTCCTGGGTGAGGCGACACCCCCACTCTGCTTTGGCTCATCCTCCATAGGCTGCACCCACTGTCCAACCAGTCCCAATAAGATGAACCAGGTACCTCAGTTGGAAATGCAGAAATCACCCATCTTCTGCATCAATCATGCTGGGAGCTGCAGACCAGAGCTGTTCCTATTCGGCCATCTTGGAGCCGCCTCCTCCATGAGTATTTCTTAACAACCTGAGCATTATCTTACATGATCATACTACAGTTATCAACTTTGTTAAATTTAACCTTGATCAAACATACTTTTATCTGTTCTATCATGAGTATTAAATTTTATCACTTCACCCAATAATGTCCTTTGTCTTTTATGAAGTTCAAATTTTGGAAGAATACAGCCAACTTTTTCTTCGAACTGAATAGTCCTCAATTGGGGTTTATCTGAGATTTCCTTAAGATTAGATATAAGTTATGTATTCTCGGTGGGAATAGCATCTGGGTGATGCTGTGTCCTTCTCAGGATATCACATATGGAGGCACACAATGTCTATCCATGTTATCTTTCTCTGCCTCAGTTTCTCCATTTGAACAACATAAACAATAATTTATTCCATAGAGGGATAGTGTTGGCATGATGCAGGGGCATGATTTGGGCAGGGAACCCATCCAAGCAAGACAAAGGTGAAAGCTTTTACAGGCTCACACTTCCAGCCCCAGGACCTTGACCCCCACCTACCTTTGAAGATGTTGGAGTTGGAGGTGCTGATAACCTACTTGACTGGTGGCTCTTCTTCCTTGCCTCTAGGAACTGCAGAGCCCCTACACAGTGAGTAGGTGGTGAGCAGAACAAATCAATTATGCAGATCTTAGTCATGCTTCTGGTTGTGGCAATCTGTAAGTTCTGTCCCAAACCATGAGTTTGGTACATATAGAACATTGTCCCTGAATTCCTATTCAAGGAGTACTTTCTTCTTTTTGCTGCAGGCAATATAGATAGAGACAGAACACTGTGGACCTGCAGAATCCTCTCCTCCCCAACACACACACAAGTCTGGCTGATTGTGGACACTCAGACACAAGTCTGGGTGATTGGGGAGTGGAAGGAGGATCTACATATCTATTTTTTTCTAACATTGTGTGAGGACCTTCATAAAGTCTCATCCATCTTTATATTAACTTCTCCATTACTAGCACCAGCCTAACACCACCTTACCAGCAATCTCTTGTGACTTTTGTGAGGAAAAGAGAGATCTCTTCCACGAGGGCTTGGAAAATGTCACGTAACATGTAGATTTTAAATATGTAGACTTAAACTAAACTCAAATCCTACCTCCCACTTACTCTAGGAAAGTCACTAATCGTCTCTGTGCCTCAATTTCCTCTTTTTTAAAGTGAGAATAACAGTACGTTCTTCATAGGATTTTTGGGAGGATTCCATGAGTTATTTTGTGTTAAGCACTGAGACCCAATGTCTGGCATATAAGCAGTGCTATGTATGGTTTGTTAAATAAACCAATAAAACACTTATTGAAGTATTCAGAATCACCCAGCTGAACACCAAATTCACTATGAGTCAAATATTTAACAGGTATTAACCAATACTCTCAATGACCCAGTGAGTTTAGTGCTAAACATTTATATTTTGCAGATGCAGAAACTGAAGCACCGAGGCGCTAAGCAACTTGCCCAAGGCCACACAGCCAATGAGTGGTAGATACAAGATTTGAAAAGAAGTGAATCCAGAGCCAGGTGTGCAAGATGGTGAAGCCCACAGCTTTTCCTGGGCCTCAGAGCCATGATACATCTTGGGCTTATTCCCATCACCAAGAGCACTCTCTCTAGGTACCCTTACAGTGCTAGCACAGGGGCATAAAGGGAAGGGAAATTTCAGGAGCTGAGCTGACTGTGAGAGGCTCTGAGTAAGTCGTGACTGGGTCTAGGAATATTCCCAGAGTTGTTTGGTTGGGATGAGAAAGTGGGAAAGTGGGAGAGAAGCAAAGCCTGTGGATCATACTAACATTTTCTTCTCTAGTTCTATTTCCTTGCTTCTTCCCACTTTACAACACATTTTTGGCTTTGGCCTCTTCCTGGGACCCCCCCATCATTTTATATCATTGACTTCTCTCCATAGGAAAAAAAAAAAAGGTTTCTTTTCAGGATGTCATTTTTTGCTCTTGTACTAATACAAGAGCACTAATACACAACTCATGCTTAGTGCATAAATCTTATAAAAATATGAAAATGACAATTAAATTTAAAAATCACTGATAATCTTGTCAACCTGTGCTAACATTTGTGTATATATTCTAGTAGACTTTTTCTTATGTACATATATGTTTTTATATAGTGGATAATCCTGTGAATATTTTTATGTTTAAGCTTTACAATAAATGTTTTCCTGTATTCCTAAATATTTTCAAAAATTTCATAAATTGGTAGATTCTCTGCCAATTAATCACCAGTTGTTGACAAGTTTGGTGGTTCCAGTTTTTCCCTATTGTAGAAATTCACTATTAGTTACATAATTATAACTAAATCCTTGAGTATTTATTTATTAATTCCTTGGGAAGCCTAATAAAAGTAGAAATACACATAAGTTAGAAATACACATAATTCAATCTGTCCATAAATATTACCAATTCTCTCTTCATAATGTTTAGGCTATACTTGCACCAACAAGGAAATGGTCTGGGCTGGGCACGGTGGCTCACGCCTGTAATCCTAGCACTTTGGGAGGCCAGGGCGGGCAGATCATGAGGTCAGGAGATCGAGACCATCCTGGCTAACAGGATGAATACCCCGTCTCTACTAAAAATACAAACAATTAGCTGGGCGTGGTGGCGGGCACCTGTAGTCCCAGCTACTCAGGAGGCTGAGGCAGGAGAATGGCATGAACCCAAGAGGTGGAGCTTGCAGTGATCTGAGATCACGCCACTGCACTCCAGTCTGGGTGACAGAGAAAGACTCCGTAAAAAGAAAGAAAAGAAAAGAAAAGAAAAGAAATGGTCTGAAAACGTCAGACCATTTCCTTCATCTTGACCCTGACAATAGACATTCAGAGGATTCAGAGAGATGGTAAGTCGGAGGAGCCAGCAGGTTATTGACTACTCACAGTTGTCTAGTGCCACAATCGCAGGCTTTACACTCATCCGATGGAAACTTAAAACACATCTTTACAGAGGCAGATACTAAAAAATTAAAATTAAAATTAAAAAACCATCTTTATCATTTGCTAACTCCATGACCTTGGGTAACTCATTTCACTTCTGGAAAAACTCCATTTAATCACATGGAAAAATGAGAGTACAGGCATACCTCAAAGATACTACAGATTCAGTTCCAGGCCACCCTAATAAAGTGAGTCGAACAAATATTTTGGTTTCTCAGTGCATATAAACGACATGTTTATACCATACTGTAATCTACTAAGTGTGTGACAGCATTATGTATAAAAACAGTGTACATATCTTAATCCAAAAATACTTTATTGATAGAAATCAATAACAACATCTCTCAAAACCACACACTTACATGTGCTTATTAGTACATGCTCCTGTTCCTGAATGACTTTTTGGTAAACAACAAAATTAAGAAAGAAATCAAGAAGTTTTTTAAAACTAATAAGAACAAAGACACAACATACCAAAATCTCTGGGACACAATTAGAGCAGTGCTGACAGGAAAGTTTATAGCACTAAATGCCCACATCAAAAAGTTAGGAATATCTCCAATTAACCTAACATCACACCTAGAGGAACTTGAAAAACAAGAGCAAACCGACCCCAAAGCTAGTAGAAGAAAAGAAATAACCAAAATTAGAGCTGAAATGAACAAAATGGAGAAAAGGGAAACCATACAAAAGATCAATGAAACCAAAAGTTGGTTCTTTGAAGAATAAATAAGACTGGTAGACCACTAGTTAGACTAATAAGGAAGGGGAAAATCCAGATAAACACACTCAAAAATAACAAAGGGGATATTACCACTGACCCCATAAAAATACAAACAAAAATCAGAGACTATTACAAACACCACTATGCACACAAACTAGAAAACCTACACAAAATTGATAAACTAGTGGAATCATGCAAACTCCCAAGATTAAACTAGGATGAAATTGAACAGACCAATAACAAGTACCCAAATTTAATCAGTAATTTAAAAAAAAACTTACCAACCAGAAAAAGCCTTGGACCAGATGGATTCATAGCCAAATTCTACCAGATATATAAAGAAGAGCTGGTGTCAATCCTACTGAAATTATTCCAAAAAATTGAGGAGGAGGGACTCCTCCCTAATTCATTCTATGAGGTTGGCATCATTCTAACATCAAAACCTGGCAGAGACACAACAGAAAAAGAAAACTTCACACCAATATCACTGATGAACATAGATGTAAAAATCCTAAACAAAATACTAGCAAACCAAATCCAGTAGTACATCAAAAAGCTAATCCACCACATTGTTTCCTGTTGGGAGCTCCCTGCAATACACGCCCCCCAAAAAAAACTAATTCACCACAATCAAGTAGGTTTTATCCCTGGGAAGCAAGGTTGATTCAACATATGCAAATCAATACATGTGATTCATCACATAAACCGAACTTTAAAAAAAATGGTCGCCGGGCGCGGTGGCTCAAGCCTGTAATCCCAGCACTTTGGGAGGCCGAGACGGGCGGATCACAAGGTCAGGAGATCGAGACCATCCTGGCTAACAGGGTGAAACCCCGTCTCTACTAAAAAATACAAAAAACTAGCCGGGCGCGGTGGTGGGCGCCTGTAGTCCCAGCTACTCGGGAGGCTGAGGCAGGAGAATAGCGTAAACCTGGGAGGCGGAGCTTGCAGTGAGCTGAGATCCGGTCACTGCACTCCAGCCCGGGCGACAGAGCGAGACTCCGTCTCAAAAAAAAAAAAAAAAAAAAAAAAAAAAAAAAAAAAATGGTCATCTTAATAGATGCAGAAGAGGCTTTTGATAAAATTTAACATTCTTTCATGTTAAAAACCCTCAACAAACCAGACATCAAAGGTACATACCACAAAATAATAACAGTCATCTCTGACAAACCAGACATCAAAGGTACATACCACAAAATAATAACAGTCATCTCTGACAATCCCACAGCCAACATCATACTGAATTGACAAAAGCTGGAAGCATTCCTCTTGAGAAGCGGAACAAGACAAGGATGCCCACTCTTACCACTCCTACTCAATATAGTATTGATGTCTAGCCAGAGCAATCATGCATGAGAAAGAAATAAAAGTGATCTAAATAGGAAGAGAGGAAGTCAAACTATGTCTCTTCACAGACAATATAAGTCTAGAAAACCCTGTAGTTTCTGCCCAAAAGCTTCTAGATCTGATAAACCACTTCAGCAATGGTTCAAGATACAAAATCAATGTACAAAAATCAGCAGCATTTCTAGTAGCGTTTCACTCACATGAACATGAAACACAGAGAAATACGTCCAAGTTGAGAGTCAAATCAGTCAGTACGGGAAAAACTTAGGTGGGTACTGAAAATCTTGACCTTTTGGTTGTTTGTGGGCCAGGGAAAGGCTTCATATGTGCCCCTGGGCTTGTGGATTTGGGCCTTCCTATAAATTTTGTCCCCTACAAAACTCTGGCCCCACCCGGTCTCTTCAATGTGGCATCCCAACTGATCAAAGCACTGAACAACCACCAAGATCCACATGCCAGTTGCTGCAATCAGTGCCCTACTCTTTGTCCCCAATTCACCCCAGGTTGTTCAGCCCTCTTGGTTCTCTAGTGGGATGAAACTGGAGTGGACTTAACATTAAGATTCCTAGACAAGTGGGAAGATCAAATATCCACCTCCAATTCCTTCTTCTCATCTCAGCAAATGTGGGTCTAGGGAAATTCTCTGTGAGTGGTATTATGATGGCCTGGAAGAGGGGGTGGCACAGGTTGAAATGACCATTTCTCTTACCTATCACTGCTTCTCTCAATTCTATAAGTCCAAGGGGTTTCTCCACTTCTCAAGTTCTGGTGTATTCAGGGTGGCATTCTTGTCTTTGAATAGTTTTTCATTTTATTTTAGTGTCAGGAAGTGATCCTAGGAGATCTATTCTGCCATCTTGTTGACATCACTTCCCAGTTTAGTCCTGAGATATCAGGGAAAGATTAAGAAGCACATGGTTTTCCCCATCCTAGGAAAATTCTCCAGGACAGGGCAAACCAGCTCTTGCACCAGAGACACATCCACAGAGTAGCCTTTCTTGTATTGTCACTCTCTGCAGCTCATATTCTTGTTCTGGGCTGTGAGGCAGACACTAAGGACACTCTTTAGGTAATAGTGGAACCCAGAACAAAGAGAAGGCAAGCTGGCCTCAGAGAAGAGAAAATTTGTCTTAAGTTTTTGATGTCACAATTTGCATCTTTTTATAATTTGTATCCCTTAACAAATTATTGCAGGTTTCATTGTTTTAAATAGCTTTGTCTTTTAACGTTATTAAAGATATAATTTATTTACCCACTGCCATTACAGTATCAGAGTATTTTGGATTTTACAATTATTTACTTTTATCAGGGAATGTTATACTTTCATATGTTTTCCAGTCACTAATTAGTGTCCTCTTCTTCAGCTTGAAGAACTCCCTTTAACACTTCTTGCAAGGCAAGTCTAATAGTGATAAACTGTCTCAGTTCCTGTTTGTCTGAGAAAGCCTTTATCACCCCTTCATTTTTGAAAGAAAAGATTTCTGGGTATAGTATTCTTGGTTGACAGGGTTGGTTTATTCAGGATTTTTAATATAACATCCCACCTCCTTCTGGCCTACAAAGTTTCTGCTGAAAAATCTGCTGATAATCTAAGGGAGAGTTCTCTTGTGTGTAACAATTCACTATTTCCTCACTGTTTTTAAAACTTTCTCTGTCTTTTTGCATGTATGGCAGGGGGAGGGTGGTGAGTATTCCAGTTTCTTCCATCCTATGGTGAAGGTGAGTGCCGGTATTTATCTCTCCTCTCTCTGCACTAAGCTGGAGAGATAATCTGTGACAAATGCCTGTATTTGTGTTCAAACTGCACCCTCTGATCCTGGAGAGATAGCTGCTTGATATGGTTAGAATCTGTGTCCTCATGCAAATCTCATGTCAAGTTGTAATCCGCAATGTTGGAGGTGGGCCTGGTGAGAGGTGATTGGATCGTGGGGGTAGATCCTTCATGAATGGTTTAATACCATCTCTTTGGTGCTGTTCTCATGATAGTGAGTGAGTTATCATGAGATGTGGTTTTTTAAAAGTATATAGTACCTCCCCCACTCCGCTCCTACTCCAGTCATGTGAAGATGCCTGCTCTGGCTTTGTCTTCTGCCATGAGTAAAATTTCCCTGAGCCCTCCTCAGAAGCAGATGCTGCTATGCTTCTTGTATAGCCCATAGAACCATGAGCCAATTAAACCTCTTTTCTTTATAAATTATGCAGTCTTGAGTATTTCTTTACAGCAATGATAGAATGGACTAATACATGCTGAAAGTGGGCCCATTGTATGCCCATGTCTTTGTTTTCTGTAGTCCCAGGCCACTTAGGAATGCAAAGTCTCATTGGGAATGCAAAGCCCCATTAGTCCCCAAAGCTAGATTGATAAGGAGACAGTCCCTTGGATGGAAACTATAGAAGTTTTTGTAGTCAGTACATGGACAAACTTCTTCCAGGAAGAATGGGTCAACTGGATTTATCACTGGGATGAACCAAAGGAAAGGGTCAGAAAGTGCTCAGCTCAAGCTCAGGATGACAGGGAGCTACTCTTTCTCCCCTTAGGTCCTCAATGCAAATTCATTAAAAGCAAGGTCATCAAGTAGCCACCAAAAGAGTAAGCAGGAAACCCCTTGCAGAGAGAAAATGGGAGCTGAGCATTTTAGTCCCTTTTCTGCACTGCTCCCAGGAGATGTAGCCCCTGGAAGTGTTGTTATGCCCATTTAAAACCACCTTTTTGCCTGGGTGCAATGGCTCACACCTGCAATCCCAGCACTTTGGGAGGCTGAAGTGGGTGGATCACTTGAGGTCAGGAGTTCAAGACCATCCTGGCCAACATGGTGAAATGTTGTCTCTACTAAAAATACAAAATATTACCCAGACATGGTGGTGCATGCCTGTAGTCCCAGCTACCCAGGAGGCTGAGACAGGAGAACCGCTTGAACCCAGGAGGTGAAGGTTGCAGTGAGCCAAGATTATGCCAGTGTGCTCTAGCCTGGGTGGCAGAGCGAGACTCTGTCAAAAAAAGAAAACAAAACACTTCGTATGCGATCTGGGAAGACTTGCATATGCATAGTCCCTTCAACTCTTAGAGCTAGGAGGTTTCGGTTCAGGTGGTAGCTGCTATAAAAGTTGGGCCACTCAATGCATGGCATAAACCCCTTACAGGGAGAAACAGGGAACAGCATTTTTAAGCCCCTTTTCTGCACTGCTCGAAGATTTTGAGGCCCCCAGAAGTACATGTGCACCTATATAAATCTACCACTTCTGTCTGTGGTCTAGAGAGATTCTCATATGCCTAGTCCTCTCTGTTCCTAGAGCTGGGAGTTTTAGAGTGCAATCCTTCCAGTAGAAGCTGCAAAAGTTGAGGCATTCTACATGTGGACAAACTCTCTTCAAGAAGGAGTAACAGACCTGGAGTTATCACTGGGGTGAGCCAGGGGAAAAGGCTTGGGAAGTGCTGATCTGCTTCTGAGGCTACCAGCAAGCTATTTGCCTCTTTAACTCCCCAATGCAAGTTAATTAATGCAAGTTAATTAGAAGCCCAGACACCAAGTAGCCCCCAGAGAAAACAACCCCTCCCAGAGAAAAACAAGAAGCTGCATTTTTTAAGCCCTTCTCTGCCCTGCCTCCAGAGAGTGAGACCCCTGGAAGTTCTTGTTCTGTAGCGTAAAACCACTGCTTTCCTGTAGGTCAAAAAGACTTACGTATTCCTAATCCCCTCCACTTCCAGAGTTGATTAATTGAGCCGAACCATGGGGAATTTCGGAGATAAAGTACTATATGTGAGACCCAAACCCTCCTCTCTACAGGGAGAAGTTGTGTATTAGGGATTCCTTTCCTGGTTGTATGGCAGTGTCCAAGGTGAAGTTCACGCCTGAGTGCACCTCAGCTTTTCCCACTCATTTGATGCAGATGTTTTTTCTCAGTTGCCCAGTGGGTAGGAGTCTTTCAATTGGTTTCTGACTTTTTTCAGAGAGAATCAATCAGTGAATAGTTTGTTCAGTTTGTTTCTTTGTGGGTGAAGGGAGAGTCATGAGTCTCCTATTTCAATATGTTGCTGATATCATCTAAGGGTAAGCCTTCAGACTTGGCAACAATAACTTCTGGATAGCAGACTTCCCTTGAATCTTTCACAGCATGAACATTCTAACTATTTTTATGCTAACATGCATTTCACAGTGGAAGAAATCACAATCACCAAATGCAACCTTACATTTCAAATAATCCTGTAGTTCATGAATTAGGCATCCTGAGTTTGGAATAATGCAGACTGTTAACAGAAGTAGGGGAGGGACAAACATTGCCGGTGATGACATTGGTATAGGACCATCTGTGAGCATCAAATGCAGCCAAAGTACAGAAACAAGGTAGGGGCAGATCAGTGTCATGTTGCATACATGAGATGGCAGTATCCTTCTAGAGTCTTCCCATTTACATTCACTTCGAAAAGCAACACGGCCTAGGAGATATAAAGAGAACAAACAAAGCAAAAGCAGTGGCAACCATAAGACTATGTGTTTGCTCTCAAACACAAGAGGTCTCATCTCTGATTCTTTTCAGGCTAGAACTTGACATTTTGGAAATCCAGATTTTGGAAGAATTTGCCTTTGCTTCTTCCTCTGCCTCCAAGACATTCATGTTCTTCTAAGGGTCCTCACTACCTTACTTTACACAATATGAGAGCACACAGATGTTTTCATAGAAGAGAGAGCACACAGTCATAACCAAATGGGCACTCCTTTCAGCTTTGAGTTCCCTGGGGCACTGTGAGTTGTCCAGAGAGCTCTCCGAAACACAAGTCAGGGCACCAGTGATTAGAAGAAAGCAGAACAACTGCTTCCAGTAAAATTCATAGTCTATGATGCTCATGCCAGTGACATGGGATAGGTCAACCTGACACCCATGGCATGTCCACATGGTACAGTGCACTGAACTTGAATGGGGGAGGTTATTCTCTATACGGTCCCTGACAGGTAAATTTGCCTCTCTTAATAGTGTCTCCTAGCAGTGTTTGGAGATGGCCTGAGATGACACTTGCTAAGGGAGGCTATTTGAGGAAGCACCAAATAAGATCTCTTGGAGACCATGCCCTTATAGCCCACCTACCTCTGATGATGTCTATGTTGGTGGTTGATGATGATCTCTTTTCTAAGACTCCCTTGTCCAAGAAAAGCTCTTGAGAAAGGCGAAGACAAACCTGAGATACACAGAGCCTGGTGATGCCTCAGAGGTGGCTCGCAGCCTCTGGTCTGATGCAGGAAGTTTTCTTCTCTGATGTCTCTTTCATTGAACGGCCCAGCAAGACGCACTAGATTGGAGCATAACACTGCACACCTGCCTCTGGGCATGGCCTGTCCTCCTGAAACCTCTTCACATTTGACTCCATGTTCCAATTAGCTACATGTGACCCCACCCTGGATCTAGCCCCAGGATCATTTCAGAGGAGAAACGATTGCAGAGTAAGGGAGAGTCTGTACCACAGTGGTTAATTTCCACTAACTCACAGTAGGATGACAGGCAAGATCTACTGCCACTCTGTGTCAATTACTCCTTAGCAACAGCAGCATGAACCACCTGTTCCCCACCCTTTGATGTTCCTCTTGATCAAAAGAAAAGAGAATGAGCCTCTAAGGAAGAGGGCTTGGGAAAGATAGGGACTATCCAGTTAATGGAAAGTGCTGGAGTATTCGATCCTGAGACCCAAATTGGGTCCCATTAGAGGAGTAGCCATGTTGGTGGGTGCAGGACAGGAGGAAGTTTGGGGTTGGTGCAGGCACTCACTCTCACTAGGATGCCTCTGGTCTCAGGTAATGGAGAGAACTGAGCAAAAAGTGAGCCCAGAGGAAACATTCTCTTCCAGCCACATCATATCCTCTCACTCTCTTATGGCCTTAGGCATGTCGCTGGCCTTCCTGGCACTCATTATCTTCATTGTAAAGAGAGAGCAATCTGAAGCTCAGAAAGAGACTGGGGAGCATGAGGTGGGGGTGCACCAAGGCTAAGGAGACCAAAGCAGTGCTTGAAGGCCTCCCACTCTTCACCTCGGGTTCTAACTGCCACCCATCTCATGTTTAATGGGTCCTTCTGACTCCAGGGTGAGAAATGTTCTCCTTAGCATCGGGAGATGCTGCACATGAACAGTTCCTCCCCCTGGGAGTACTGGTTCAGTGAGCAAAACAGCAAGGGGCTGTGCCTCCTGAGGGCTGGCAGGGATACATGGGCCAAAGAGGAAGAGGGAGGGTAGAGAAGCATAACCAGGGAGAGAAATCGAACACCAGGACACAAGACGAGCTGGGCACCTATGGGGGCTACTGTGGGCTCTCAATGATCACCTGTAGTGGCAGCAAAAGAGGCAGGATTCCTGGGCATTTGTTCTGGTTTATTTGACAGGGACAGGGAGTTCAGACAGCAGGGAGGGCGGCATTCCTGTTGACGTTCTTGTGCTGATGATTTGATGTCCTTGTGCTTCGGATGTGGGCACAGTCTCGGATGGAAGGGTTCAGGGAGCAGGATGCACATCCCAGCCCACTCTCCCACTCACAGGATGCTCATGCAAACGTTCCCACAGAAGGCTGAACAGCATATGTTATTTGCTTCACACTTTTGGAAATATGAACAGTGGTGGATGCATAGATCTATGCTGGGTCGCTTCTCACAGACCTTGATTCCTGAAATGGTGCAGAAGCAGGGTCAATGAAACCATGCACCTACAGAGCACCCTTCTCAAGCTTGAAGTTTCTCCATGGCCCCAGAACCAAGGCCCCCCTGACCACCACGACTCTCCTGGACTCTTCAGAGAACTTCTTTCTGGCCCATCACCAATCCTAGTGATTGGCAGTATCTTAAATCCTATCTCCCTGCCCTGCATCTCACCCCGGTAGACCTCAATGCCTGGGTTTCCTGGACTCTCACCATACACCTGCATTCAGAACTCTGTCTTCCCATTAATCATAGTGAAGTCACTCCCATAGGAGTCACCTTAGTGAAGTTGCCCCCATAGAATCTACAGTTTGACCCTGAGAGCTCAAAGAAGCCTGAGACATTTTCAAGCCCTCCCCTATTCTCCAGAATTTGCAGAGCCCAGAAAAGAAGATGAACTTGCCTTTCATCTCTCCCTCTCCTCTCCTCACTGTCGCTGTCCCTAGTATCCCTTCCCACCACCACTCTCCTGGCTCCTTTGATGATATACTTAACTTTGCCCTGTATATCCCAACTTTTCATTGCTCTATGTCCTTTTTACTCTAACTTATACCCATTTCTACACCTACACCTACCCTCATAACCACTTCTAGATGTTTACTCCTCACAAATGTGCATAAATCAAAGAATAATTGTCTTGCTTTCCCATTGGATTCTCAGTCCTGGTGCACCTTTCACTATGGGATGTACCATTTGTCTCTAAGTATTGGGAGCAAACAACAAAAGATGTAGGTTCCCCCTTCATTCCCACTACTAATCCCAAGGCCAGGTAAAGGGGTTGGAGGGCCATGGTTTGGGACAGTCCAGAGTCTGCACAACATTGTGGCCAGAGCTGGATATGCAGAAAGGTTCCAACGCCTAGGTCCTACTCAGACTGGACATATCTCCTCCATTCCCCCTACCCAACTCCCCCTCACCCATCCAGCAGCCCATCACCTACTCTGCATCCTCATCTTGTCATGGTATCCTCCCTGAGCCTGAAGCAGCAGCACACAGAGAACCAGGACAGGCAGCAGAGTCTGGGGTGCCATGACTCTGACCAGAACGTGAGCCCTAAGTCTGGCCAGGCAGCACAGACTTCCCTGCAGAGCTGCCTGTGGAGAGGGAAGGAAAGAAAGAAGGAATGATCTTCAGCTCCTCGCTGCCTCCACTGGCCAAGTCAGGGCAGAGCAAGAGTCCTTGCTTCCTGCCTTTGCCTTCTCTTAGCCCTGTCCTTCTCCATACAGGATAGGGCTTCTGCAGGAATGATGCCTCTTCTCACATAACCAGTCCTGTGTTCTTGCTAACAGAGTTTTTCTTTTCTGAAAGGTACTATTTATTTCTGCTTTCTAGTTGCAGAATGCTTTACAGAAAAAAAGAAAAGAAAAAATATCATTTTTTAAAAGGTGCTTACAATTAACCCATATTTTATTACATTCTCTTTTAGTTCTTCTGTAAACCATCTTTTATTTTCTCATTTTTAGATCACCTATTTTTTGTTACCTACCTTCTGCCACCTTTATTTAGTCATGCAAATATTTACAATGTCATTATTTCTCAAAAAGAAATGACACAAGTTTTTTTGGGGGGTTGAGGGTAGATACAGATAGACACTCCAATTTCCATAGTTGTGAATGCAGAAATCATATCATGAGCCCCTTTAAGAGGTGACTATTTGCATATAATGGATGTGTTCATTATAAATTCCTTTTTTTTCTTTTAGACAGAGTCTCACTCCACACCAGGCTGGAGTGTAGTGGCGTGATCTTGGCTCACTGCAACCTCCACCTTCCAAGTTCAAGCAATTCACACCTCAGCTTCCTGAGTAGCTGGGATTACAGGCACGTGCCATCACACCCAGATAATTTTTGTATTTTTAGTAGAGATGGGTTTCCGCCATGTTGGTCAGGCTCATCTCGAACTCCTGATCTCAATTGATCTGCCCATCTCAACCTCCCAAAGTGTTGGGATTACAGGCATGAGCCACCACACTTGACCTAATTATAAATTATTCTTAACAATTCATTACACAAAACCCTATATGATTGAGCTATATTTTTAATATTATTTTAAGTTCTGGGGTAAATGTGCAGGATGTGCAGGTTTGTTGCATGTGCCATAGGGGTTTACTACACCTGTCAACCCATCACCTAGGTATCAAGCCCAGCATGCATTAGCTATTTATCCTGATGCTCTCCCTCCCTTGACAGGCCCCAAGGTGTGTTGTTTCCCTCCCTGTGTCCATGTGTTCTCATTGTTCAGCTCCCACTTATAAGTGAGAACATGGAGTGTTTGGTTTTCTGTTCCTTCATTAGTTTGCTGAGGATAATGGCTTCCAGTTCCAGCCATGTCTCTGCAAAGAACATGATCTCATTCCTTTTTATGGCCACATAGTATTCCATGGTGTATATTTACCACATTTTCTTTATCCAGTCTATCATTGATGGGCATTTGGGTTAATTTCATGTCTTTGCTATTGTGAATAGTGCTGCAATGAACATACGCATGTACGTGTCTTCATAACAGAATGATTCTATTCCTTTGGGTATATACCCAGTAATGGGGTTGCTGGGTCAAATGGTATTTCTGGTTCTAAATCTCTGAGGAATCATCACATTGTCTTCCACAATGGTTGAACTAATTTACATTCCTACCAACAGCGTGAAAGCATTCCTATTTCTCTACAACCTCACCAGCATCTGTAGTTTCTTGACTTTTTAATAACCTCCATTGTGACTGGCATGAGATGGTATCTCATCATGGTTTTGATTTGCATTACTCTGATGTTGAGCTTTTCTTCATGTTTATTGGCTGCATATATGTCTTCTTTTGAGATGTGTCTGTTCGTGTCCTTTGCCCACTTTTTAATGGTATTGTTTGTTTTTTCTTATAAATTTAAGTTCCTTGTAGACTCTGGATACTCGACCTTTGTCAGGTGGATAGATTGCAAACATTTTCTCCCATTTTGTAGGTTGTCTGTTCACTCTGATGATAGTTTATTTTGCTGTACAAAAGCTCTTTAGTTTAATTAGATCCCATTTGCCAATTTTTGCTTTTGTTGCAATTGCTTTTGGTGATTTTGTCATGAAATCTTTGCCCATGCCTATGTCCTGAATGGTATTGCCCAGATTTTCTTCTAGAGTTTTTATAGTTTGGGGTTTTATATTTAAGCCTTTAATGCATCTTGAGTTAATTTTTGTATAAGGTGTAAGGAAGAGACCCAGTTTCAATTTTCTGTATATGGCAAATAGTAGCAAAAAGAGCTGTGATTATTATATTAGAGTCAAACAAAATACACATTGTGTCAAATATTGTTAAAAGAACCAAAATCATGATTATATATTGATAAAAGGGTCAATTCATCAAAAAGATATAAAAATTATAAACATATACACACCAAGCAATAAAGCTTCAAAATATACGAAGCAAACACTGACAGGATTGAAGGGAGACACAGCACTACAGTAATAGTTGGAGAGTTCAATATCCCATCATGGCATAATAAGAAATATATTTGATCTTTGTCCCCAGTTCCTGGCACAAGGTTCCTAAAACTCTTGGAATTTCCTGAGTGACAGGTGTGTCTTTTGTTATTCATAAGGAGCCCCTTTTGATTCCACCTGAGTTTCTGCTAATGAGGTTACTTGGAGTGGGGCCCCTAGGTAGCCTCAGGTTGGAACTGGTCACCAGAAAGATCAAGTGATTAGAGGGTTGGAACTTTTAGACCCCACCCACTCTCCTCCAGGAAGTTAAATAAGGAAGGAGTTGAAGCTCTATAAAAACTCTTAAACAATAAGATTTGATAAGCTTCTGAATTGGTGAACACATCCATGTGCCAGAAGGGTGGCACACCCAACTCACAAGGACAGAAATTCCTGTGCTTGGAACCCTTCTGAAGCTCACCCTACTTACTTCATCTGGCTATTCATTTGTATCCTTTATAATAAACTGATAAACTTTAAGTAAAGTGTTTCCTGAGTTCTGTGGGCTGTTCCAGCAAATTATCAAACTTTCAGATGGGATTGTGGGAGCCCCTGATTTATAGCCAGTAGATCAAAAGTGCAGGAGACCCAAGACTTGCCACTGGCACCTGAAGTTGGGAGTAGTCTTGTGAAATCAAGCCTATAAGCTGTGGGGTCTGCACTAACTTCAAGTAGTTAGTGTCAGAATTAAATTAAATTTTGGAACACCCAGTTGGTGCCCAGAGATAGGAGAATTGGTTGTTGGTGTTGGAAAGCATTCCAGGCCCTCTTTCAATAATGAATAGAATATGTAGACAGAAAAATCAATAAGGAAATAGGGTACTAAACAACACTAGAAACCTAAGACAGACCTAAGACAAGAAGGGAATGCATATTCTTCTCAAGCACATATGGAACATTCTCCAGGATAAACTACATGTTAGGCCACAAAACAAGCCTAAATAAATTTTAAAAGATTGAAATTATACAGGCCAGGTGCTGTGGCTCACGCCTGTAATCCCAGCACCTTGGGAGGCTGAGGCGGGTGGATCACAAGGTCAAGAGACCGAGACCATCCTGGCCAACACGGTAAAATCCCGTCTCTACTAAAAATACAAAAATTAGCCTGGTGTGGTGGCAGACGCCTGTAATCCCAGCTGCTGAGGAGGCTGAGGCAGGATAATCGTTTGGAGGCAGGAGAATCACTTGAACTCAGGAAGCAGAGGTTGCAGTGAGCTGAGATCGCACCACTGCACTCCAGCCTGGTGACAGAGCAAGACTCTGTCTCAAAAAAAAAAAAAAAAAAAAAAAAGATTGAAATTATACAAACTATCTTCTCCAGCCACAATGGAACAAAGCTGAAATCAATAAGAGAAGGAAAACTGGAAAATTCTCAAAAATGTGAAATTAATACACTCTTAAACAACCAATGAGTCAAAGAATAAATCACAACGGAAATTAGAAAACACTTTGAGCCAGGCATGTTGACTCACGCCTGTAATCCCAGCACTTTGAGAGGCTGAGGTGGGTGGATCACTTGAGCCCAGGAATTCAAGACCAGCCTGGGCAACATAACAAGACCCTGTCTCTACAAAAAACTAACTGGGCATGGTGGTATGCACCTGTAGTCCCAACTACTTAGAAAAAAACTTTCGAATGAATGAAAGCAAAAACACAAAACACAACATACAAAAACTTATGAGATGCAGTAAAAGTCGTTCTCAGGGTAGAAAATCTATAACTGTGAATACTTACATTAAAAAAGAAAGATCTCAGCCAGGCACGGTGGCTCACGCCTGTAATCCCAGTACTTTGGGAGGCTGAGGCAGATGGGTCATGAGGTCAGGAGATCGAGACCATCCTGGCTAACATGGTGAAACCCCATCTCTACTAAAAATACAAAAAATTAGCCGGGCATGGTGGTACAAGCCTTGTAGTCCTAGCTACTCAGGAGTCTGAGGCAGGAGAATCGCTTGAACCCAGGAGGCAGAGGTTGCAGCGAGCCAAGATCATGCCACTGCACTCCAGCCTAGGCAACAGAGTGAGATTCTGTCTCAAAAAAAAAAAAAAAAATCTCAAATCAACAACCTAACTTTACATCATATGAAACTAGAAAGAGAAGAACAAACTACACCCAAAGCTAGCAGAAGGAAGGAAATAATAAACATTTGAAAACAGACAAATGAAATAGGAAATACAAAACCAATAAAAAGAAGCAACAAGACCAAAACTTGGTTTTTTTAAAAGAGCAATAAAATTGAAAATCTTTAGCTAGATTGACTAAGAAGAAAAGAGAAAAGACACAAATAACTAATATCAGAAATTAGAGTGGGACATCACCACCAACCTTACAGAACTAAAAATAAATTATAAGAGAATACTATAACAATGTGACACCAACACATTAGATAACCTGGAGGAAATGGACAGATTCCTAGAAACTCACAAATCACCAAAACTGACTTGAGAAGGAATAGAAAATATTAACAGACCTATAACAAATAAAGAGATAGAATCAATAATTTTTGAAAAACACACACAACTCTCTTCAACAAACGAATGCCTAGGGCTAGATGACTTCACTGATAAAATCTATACTAAACTTTTTTTGATCAACACCAATCCTTCTCAAAGTTTTCCAATCTTAATTGATACAGAAAAAGCATTTCACAAAATTCACCACCCTTCTATGATTTAAAAAAAATTCAAAAAACTAGGAAATAAAGGACTTCCTTAACATGACTAAAGGCACCTATAAAAAACTATATACAATGATCATTATACTCAATTGTGAAAGATCAAAGTCTTTCTCCCAAGATCAGAAATAAGACAATGATGCATCTTTCACCACCGCGAGTCAACACTGTAATGGAGTTCTAACCAAAGCAATTAAGTAATAAAAAGAAATAAAAGTCATCCAAATTGGGAAGAAAGTAAAACTATCTCAGCTGTTTTTGTAAACACCAGCAATGAGCAATCCAAAAAGGAAATTAAGGAAACAACTTGATTTATAACAGGCTACGAAAGGATAAAATACCTAGAAGTGAATTTAACCATAGAGGTAAAAGACTTGTTTACCACAAAATACAGAACATTGCTGAAAGGAATTATAGAAGACCTCAAGAAATAGAAAGACATTCCATCTTTTTTTTTTTTTGAGACAGGGTCTGGCTCTGTCACCCAGGCTGGAGTGCAGTGGCGTGATCTTGGCTCACTGCAACCTCCACCTCCCAGGTGCTGGGACTGTAGGCGCATGCCACTACGCCCAGCCAATTTTTCTATTTTCTGTAGAGACAGGGTTTTGCCATGTTGCCCAGGCTGATCTCGAACTCCTGAGCTCAAGCAAACCACCTGCCTTGGCCTCTCAAAGTGCTGGGATTACAGGTGTGAGCCACCACACCTAGCCATCCCATATTCTGTATTGGAAGACTTAAAATTATTAAGACAGCATTACAATGCAATTCCAATCAAGTTCCAACATAATTTTTTTTTTTTTTTTTTTTTTTTTTTGAGATGGAGTCTCATTCTGTCACCCAGGCTGGAGTGCAGCGGCGGAAGCTCAGCTCAATGCAACCTCCGCCTCCCAGGTTCAAGCAATTCTCCTGCTTCAGCCTCCTGAGTAGAGGGACTACCAGCATGCACCACCACTCCTGGCTAATTTTTATATTTTTAGTAGAGATGGGGTTTCACTCTGTTGGCCAGGCTGGTCTCAAACTCCTGGTCTCAGGTGATCCACCTGCCTCGGCCTCCCAAAGTGCTGGGATTATAGGCGTGAGCCACCACGCCTGGCCAGATTTTTCTTTATTTGAGAAATAGAAAAGCTGATCCTTAAGTTACAAAACTGCAAGAGGCTTGAATAGCCAAAGCAATCTTGAAAAGGTAGAATTCACACTTCCTGATTCAAAAATAAGCCAATGATTTAAATATAAAAGCTACAAAATTATTAGAAGAAATACAGAAGTAAATCTTCATGACTTTGGATCGGGCAATGGATTCTTAGAAAAGACACCAAAAGCACAGTGACAAAAGAAAAAAAATCTGACTTCATCAAAGTTAAAAACTTTTGTGCCTCAAATGACTACCAAAAAAGTGAAAAGACAGCCTACGGAATGGGAGAAAATATTTGAAAAAATCATCTATCTGATAAGAGTGTCCAGAATATATTAAAGAACTCTTACAATTCAAGGGAAAAAAAAAAAAAAAAAAAACCCTAATTACAAAATGGGCAAAGGACTTGAATATACATTTCTTCAAAGAAGATATAAAAATGACCAACAAGCACATGAAAATATGCTCAATAGGCCGGGCGCGGTGGCTCAAGCCTGTAATCCCAGCACTTTGGGAGGCCGAGATGGGCAGATCACGAGGTCAGAAGATGGAGACCATCCTGGCTAACACGGTGAAACCCCGTCTCTACTAAAAAATACAAAAAAAAAAAAAAAAACTAGCCGGGCGACGAGGCGGGCGCCTGTAGTCCCAGCTACTCAGGAGGCTGAGGCAGGAGAATGGCGTGAACCCGGGAGGCGGAGCTTGCTGTGAGCTGAGATCCGGCCACTGCGCTCCAGCCTGGGTGACAGAGCGAGACTCTGTCTAAAAAAAAAAAAAAAAAGAGAATATGCTCAATATCAGCTGGGCACAGTGGCTCATGCTTGTAAGCCTAGGACTTCAGGAGGCCAAGGCAGGTGGATTACCTGAGGTCAGGAGTCCGAGACCAGCTTCGCCAACATGGTGAAACCCCATTTCTACTAAAAATACAAAAATTTGTCAGGTGTGGTGGCGGGCGCCTGTAAACCCAGCTACTCGGGACGCTGAGGCAGGAAAATCTCTTGAACCCAGGAGGCGGAGGTTGCAGTGAGCTGAGATCACACCACTGCACTCCAGCTTGGGCAACAGAGTGAGAATCCATCAAAAAAAGAAGAAGAGGAAGAGGAAGAAGAAGAAGAAGAAGGAGAAGAAGGGGAAGAAGCAGGAGAAGAAGGAGAGGGAGAGGGAGAGGGAAATATGCTCAACATCATTAGTTATTAGGGAAATACAAATAAAAACCGTGAGATACCACTTCACATTCTCTTGACTGGCTATAATTTTTAAAAAGGAAAATAATAAGTGTTGGCAAGCATGTGGAGAAATTGGAACCCTCATGCACTGCTGATAGAAGTATGAAATGGTTCAGCCGCTGTGGGAAGAGTTTGGAGTTTCCTCAAAAAAGTAAACATACAAAGTTAAACATATGACCCAGCAGTTTTACTCCCAAATATTTATCCAAATGAATTAAAAATATACACTCAAAAAAAGTTCATCTACAAATGTTCATAGCTGCATTATTTGCAATTGCCAAAGCAAGGAAACAGCTGAAATGTCCATCAACAGATGAATGGATAAACAATTGTGATATATATATACAATGAAGTATTATTCACCCATAAAATGGAATGAAGTACTGGTGCATGCTACATAGTAAATGAACTTCAAAAACTACAGAAATAACATTTCTCACCCAATTGTTTTGGCGAAAATTCAAAAGCATGACAACACGTTCTGTTAGTGAGACTGTAGGAAACATGCACACTCACATTGTTGGTGGCGTTACAAAAAGGCATAATCAGGCCGGGCGTGGTGGCTCAAGCCTGTAATCCCAGCACTTTGGGAGGCCGAGACGGGCGGATCACGAGGTCAGGAGATCGAGACCATCCTGGCGAACACGGTGAAACCCCGTCTCTACTAAAAAATACGAAAAACTAGCCGGGCGAGGTGGCGGGCAGAGCTGAGATCTGGCCACTGCACTCCAGCCTGGGTGACAGAGCGAGACTCCGTCTCAAAAAAAAAAAAAAAAAAAAAAAAGGCATAATCTTTACGAAGTAGAAATTGGCAATATCTTGCCAAACTATATGTGTATTTATCCTTTTTTTTTTTCCTTTTGAGACAAAGTCTAGCTCTGTTGCCCGGGCTGGAGTGCAGTGGCTTGATCTTGGCTCACTGCAACCTCCGCCTCCCAGGTTCAAGCGATTCTTCTGCCTTAGCCTCCTGAGTAGCTGGGACTACAGGCGCGTGCCACCATGCTCGTCTAATTTTTTGTATTTTTAGTAGAGACAGGGTTTCACCATGTTGACCAGGCTGGTCTCGAACTCCTGACCTCATGATCTGCCCGCCTCAGCCTCCCAAGTGCTGGGATTACAGGCGTGAGCCACTGCGCCCAGCCATGCCTAACTATCACACTTTTAGAAATGTATTGATATTATACCTCCAATGATACAGAAAATTATGCATCATTGTTCACTGCAGCATTATTTATAATAGCAAAATCTTGGAAACTACCTAAATGCCTAAATATAGGAGACTGGCTATATGACTAAGGTGTATGTGCAAGGGATGTCAAATGCAGCTGTAATAGAGGAAAAATCGTTATGAACTACTGGAGAGCAGTTTTCAGGATATATTGTTAAATGAAAACAACAAGGTGCAAATGAGTATATTCGTGCAAGAAAAACAGAGTTGAGAGTTCAAGTAACTAATTATCTTAAATCAATAATTTCCAGAGAATTAATAAAGAAGGGCTGCTACTCAGCACATCCTATGAAGTCAGCATAAACTTGCTACCAAACCAGGCAAGGACAATATGAGAGAGAAAAATTACAGGCCTAGTTCATTATGAACATAGATGTAAAATACCTTAAAAATAGCAAACCTAGGCCGGGCGCGGTGGCTCAAGCCTGTAATCCCAGCACTTTGGGAGGCTGAGACAGGCGGATCACGAGGTCAAGAGATCGAGACTATCCTGGCTAACACGGTGAAACCCCGTCTCAAAAAAAATACAAAAAACTAGCCGGGCGAGGTGGCAGGCGCCTGTAGTCCCAGCCACTTGGGAGGCTGAGGCAAGAGAATGGCGTAAACCCGGGAGGCAGAGCTTGCAGTGAGCTGAGGTCCGGCCACTGCACTCCAGCCTGGGCGACAGAGCGAGACTCCGTCTCAAAAAAAAAAAAAAAAAAATAGCAAACTGAGCTAAACAATATAAAAATGATAATATTCAATGATCACCTTATATTAACATAGAAATGGCTTCATGTTTGAAAATCTGAATGTTCAATGCATTAACAGATTAAAGGAGATAAAAATGTTATCATCTTAATATGCATAGAAAAAAGCAATACATATAATCTGACACAAACTAATTTAAAATTTCTTGTTATATTAGGAATGAAAGAAAACTTTCTAAACCTGATAGAGGGTGCTTACGAGAAACTAAAGTGGAGACAGTTCTAAAAGGGAAAACAAGAAGTTTTCATTTTAAATCAGGTATCAGACAAAAATACACACTATCACCACTTACATATGATGATATACTCCACGGCCTAGCCAGCACAGTGAGGCATTAAAAATGGCTTAAAGTTTGAAGAAGAAAACTATAACTGTTCTTATTTGCATATGATAAACACGAAGAGAACACACAAGGAAACCATAATAAACAATGGGAGGATTTAGCAAGCTAACTAGCTACAGATTCATTGAAAGAAGAAAAGATCCAAGGTTTAAAGAGAGGAAAGCAAGTTTGAAATAGTATTTGTAGAGAGTGGGAACTCTGGCTTACTGAAGAAACTTAGTAAGACTGCCAGACCCTTTTTGGTTTGGTGATGGCGCATCTATTGTGCTGTTTAGTAGCGCGGTGCAATTATTTTCCCCCAGCAACAATTACCTGCCTAGGTTCAAGTTTCGATGAAATTGATGGTTGGATTCACTCAGGGCTGCAGTTTTTGTAGGCAGATTCAAGCAAGAAGATTTAAATGACAGGTTCTGAATCCTACATTGATAGAAAGAAAAGTAATCACCTAGAGAGAAGGACTACGAAATAGGGAAGTGAAGAGTCAATGTTTGTTGGTTTCAGTGAGGTCAAATAACTGTTATGGTGGAGATTTTTGAGCCAACTGGAAAGTTAACTTCTCTATATGAGCAGTAAACAAAAGGAATTAATTGAAAAGTTATGATACCATTTACAATTTCCTTTTAAAACTTCAAGCCTCAGACCAGGCACGGTGGCTCACACCTGTAATCCCAGCACTTTGAGAGGCTGAGGAAGGCGGATCACCTGAGGTCAGGAGTCCAAGACTAGCCTGAACAACCCCAGTGAAACCCTGTCTCTACTGAAAATACAAAAATTAGCCAGACGTGGTGGTACACACCTGTAATCCCAGCAACTCAGGAATTGCTTGAACCCAGGAGGAGGAGGCTGCAGTGAGCCGAGATCGCACCATTGTACTTCAGCCTGTGTGACAGAGCGAGACTCCACCTAAAAAAAAAAAAAAAAAAAAATTCAATCCTTTGTGAATAAATATAACAAAGACATGTACAATTTCCACAGGGAAAAATTATTTAAAATGTTAAGGGATATGAATAAGATCTAGATACAGATGAAAGAGATACCAAGGTCAAGACTAGAGGGATAAAGGAGGATATGAAAACACTACATGACCCTGGAGTGGGTGTGATTGGGAGGTGCTTGGATTTCTGCCCTGCCTGTTTTGATTGGAATAGGCGAAAGGCTAGTCACACTGGGCCTCCACTTTGCCCTCTTTCCTTCTCTTCTCCTCACAGCAGTGCCTGGTCAAACCCAGCAATCCTTGGCCAGAACTTACTCACCCGTCCCACTGGCACCATGAAGCCTGTGCTGCCTCTCCAGTTCCTGGTGGTGTTCTGCCTAGCACTGCAGCTGGTGCCTGGGAGTCCCAAGCAGCGTGTTCTGAGTAGGTGCTGGGTCTGGGCCCAAGGAGGGAAGTAACATTTGTGGACAGGAGAGGATCTGAGAGCTGACAGTCTGTCACACCTTTTGGAAAAATACAGTATCATGTTCAAGGGCCCAAGCTTTATTATTGGCAAGATCTAGGTTTGAATCCCTGCTCTGTTGCTGAGTGACCTTGGGCAAAGTATCTGGGTCTTAGGTTTTTATCTTTATAATGAATACAATTATATGGGGATCGTTGGAGGAGAACAGATAATGCATGCAGACATAGCTCACTCTTACTAAACCATGGTAAATGCTCAGTACTATTAAATGCTGTCATCATCCAGCTTAGTCTTGCTGCCCATGGCTGCTTGGATTCACTTTTCAAGCATTAAAACAGAGAGACAACAAAGTTGGTAGAACCCAAGCTGGAATCTACATAACCTTGGCCTTGGAGGATGTTTTGGGAAGGAAGGAAAGGAAGTTTTGCATTTTATTCCACATTTTCAAACTCCAGAGGTACTACACAATTACCAGTAATTAGCATCAATGGGAAAGTGTAGAGTCCATCTCAGTAGCCACCACTGCCCAGCTCAACTCAAAAGAGCTCTGGCTATAGTAATGTTGACCTTAACCAATACCAAGGGGGAAAAGAACTGTTATTCATCATACATCCACTCTTTTATGGGGAAAACATCTTCAGAATACTGGTGGCTCAGAAGAGAGATATGTGTGGTAGCTCATGTGTCTGGGGAGGCTAGGTCCTGCTTTAGAAGTTTCAGAAAAGTCATGCAGGTTTGTAGGACTAAGAGGGACTAAGCAAACTACAAGAAAATAGGAGTGCCCAGGGTAGAGTTAAATGAAGAGTCAGAATTTGAGGAAAGGCATAAAGAGGCTTTCTAAAAGACTGGTAAGTGCTGTGAGTGAAGTTGGGACCAGATACCCAGAAGAGGGGTCAAGACTTGAAAGGGGTGACCTCTCTGAGATCTCTGGATCATGGTGTCTATCCCTAAACTGCTCTATTGAGCCCCAAGCTCTTCAAAGTGTGGACTAGTTCCAATTTCTTGAGGTGCCCCAGTGAGTTACAGAATAGCTGAGAGGCCAGGGGTGAGTACTAGTTATTGGTCTCTGTTAAATTGTCAACAGCTTGGACCTCAGCTTCTTTTACCCCAATTCTGGTGCCATTTGCTTCTACAGTTATGGTTATGACCTCTTTCTTCATTCATTCCTTTCAAATCATCATAATATCCTATAGATTTCCTTCTAATTGCAAATATTTGCAGAGCAATAGACCCACAGATGGGCAATAGAATGCCCCACTTTTGACTTTTGCCCCCAAAGAAAGGGAGAGTCACAAGGTACAAAAATTAGGACCTGGAAGGGCTTGGGGAAAGGGGTTAATGGGGCCCATCCTTAGAGTCCAGGAATAGAAAGGAGACTGTGGGTTGTGACCTTAGGGAAGAATCTCCCAGGGTAGGTAGGTCTTAGCTTTGAACTGAAATACTTGGGGGTAAGGGAGGAAATAGGAAGTCAACATAAAGATGCTTATTCTTCTCTAACAGTAGAAAGTGGGACATCCTGGTGCTCTGGCCTCCTGACTGAGAGACACAAAGGAAGAAAAAGAAGCTGAATCTTTGAACCCCATTCTGAAATCCCCACCCTTCTTACCATGAAAGAAGTCACTCCCAGAACTTACTTGTGAATTGGGTCCCAACTCTCTGATCCAGTACCTTCAGTTTACTGCTTGGTCTTCATCCTTTACCAAAACTTACCTTTCACTCATTATTCCTATACACAAATAACCCACATTAGGTTAACCCCAGGGTAAACTATGTTGTTAACAAGAAGCTCTACAACTTGTTCAAGAACACACAATGAGTGAGTGCAGAACGAACATACAAACCTCTTTCTTATTCACCACATACACCATTAATACCCTTGATATCGACCCAACCATAGTCAATGGGGACTTGGCATCTGAACTACAAGGATGGTGAATGACCAATAGGTGCAGAGTTCTACCGAACTCCATTCTTGATCAAAAAATATCCATGCCCTGCTTCCCTGCTCAGAACTCAGACGAAGTCAGCAGCTGAGGACAAAACCTGATGCCACCGCCCTGGAACCACGCAAGGCAGATGAGGGTGGCAGGTTTCCTGGCAGTTCCCTGGGCTTTCTGGGTTCTGAACATTACTCCAGCCTGTTGGTGAGGCCCTTCTCTTACTTGTTCTGTGTTTCAGAGTATATCTTGGAACCTCCACCCTGCATATCGGTACCTGAAAACTGTACTCAACTGTGTACAATGCAGGAAGATTGCCAGAAAGGATTTCAGTGCTGTTCATCCTTCTGTGGGATAGTCTGTTCATCAGATACACTTCAAAAGCGCAAGAGGTAAGCGATATCTCATATCCAGGCCTGATCCTAGAGCTGCTTGTGGGAGCCCAGCAGAAGAGTCTCTTACCAGCAACTGTGCTGGATCTCTCCTTTCTTTTTTCTTGGTGGCCATGTTGCCAACATGCCCCTTCTCTTGACCAAGGGCAATTTCCATAAAAGTCCTGATTAGAAAAGCCCTCCTCCCCTCCCAATCACCACATCCCATCACCAAATCCGTGAATCTCTGCCTCTCTGAACTCACCCACAAATCCCTTTATCCACAGACCTTCCCCCGACCCAGAATCCACCTTTATACCAGGGACACTCTACCTGCAGGTGTAACCAAAATCCCAAAGCAAAATTTGTCCTACAATTTTTCTTGCCCTCCTTTCACAAGACACCATCCTTTGCCCACCAGTGTTCTTGGGCTCTGGAGATCCAGCCCAAAGGAAGTTTTGGTTAATTGTCCAGACATTAATACTAGCTGCAAGTCTGCTAAATGGAGTGTGCTCCCAGGGCACAGAAAGAACATAGGGTGCTGATGAGACATATGGTTTCTAATCCCATCTTGCAACTATGTCTTTCTATGACCTTGAGTAAGACAATTCCCTCTTTTTTACTTTCTTTTTCTCATGAGTAAAACAAGGACTCTTGTTTTTTCCTGCTTTGCAAGGCCCAAATGAAATTTCAAAAGACCCACAGTGAAAGATTCAATCAATGAGCCTCTTGAGGGAAGCCTGGCAGTCTTACTCCCTGCTGTATTCCCTACCATGAGCAGAATACCCAGCATATGAGATAATGTGCAGAGTGATTAAGCATGGTCTCAAAGCCAAACACCTGCACTCAAATCCTGGCTCTACCACTTCTTAGATAAGTGACCTTAGACAAGCTAATTAACCTCTCTCTGGGCATCAACTTCCTCATCTTTAAGGCTGGAATAATAATAGTGAGGTTAAAATAGACAATCCATGTAAGCTTTAAAACATTACTTGCCAACATAATTGCTGTGAATGCTGGCGATTAGGCAACCACTTCTTTTTGAAGAGACTAGCCCTTGCAATTGAATTCCACATCTTTCAATGTTCTACGTTGGAATGCAGAAGTATAAATATAACTCTTTGGTGTCATTGAGTTTTTTGAGGTTCTGCATTCCCTATAGCAAGAGAACTGAGATTCATGGTTTAATATTAATGGTGGAAGTAATTGAAAGAAAAAATATATCTCTAAAAATAAAACTTCACCAGTTAATATTTGAAAATATTTTTCTTCTACAGATACAAACACAAGGGCTCAGAAGTTGTCATGCCTACCAACTGAGGCATATTTCCTAGCGCATTTTGTAAGTACAGGGATTTGGTCTGGCCTTCCTCGTGTGAGATTCCCAGGGATGCTCACTTTCTTCCTGTACCCTCACCAGGGGCACCACATTCCCACAAGGTCAGAATGGCCTCTCATTACCTGATTGCCTCCTCCTCCATCATCCCCCTCCAAGGGCTATCTTTGCACTCCCTGAAGGGGGCAGGGTGTAGTCCAGCATGAATTCTGCAACACGGAGCAACATAAGGAAGCAAGTTATGGCCCAGGGGGAACCCAGGGCACTCAGATCTGAGGCTTTGTCACGGAACAAGCTCTTCCAGCCTCCAGGTTAACAGCACCCTGGGCAGGGATTCAAGCTGAGCCCTTCACGCTCTGAGACTTTGGTCTGCTCACTGTACCTCTCTGAGACAGTCACCTCCCTCATTGAAAGATGAAGAAAACATCCATGCCTTGGGGTATTGGGAGGACAACACAAGGTCATGTAGATGGAAGAACTTGGTCTCTGCAAAGGTAGAAACTGCCAGCAACTCACTTACAAGGTCACTCATTCTGGGTTCCAGTTTTTTCTCTGAAAAAAGAGGGAGTGGGTCGGACGCGCTGGCTCACACCTGTAATCCCAGCACTTTGGGAGGCTGAGGTGGGCGCATCACGAAGTCAGGAGGTCGAGACCAGCCTGACCAACATGGTGAAACGCTGTCTCTACTGAAAATACAAAAATTAGTCGGGCATGATGGTGCACACCTGGAATCCCAGCTACTCAGGAGGCTGAGGCAGGAGAATTGCTTGAACCCGGGAGGCGGAGGTTGCAGTGAGCCAAGAGCACACCATTGCACTCCAGCCTGGGCAACAGAGTGAGACTCCATCTCAAATAAAAAAGAGGGAGTGGGAATCATCTTTATTATTTTACTGATGCTTCAAGAATGGTGAACAAAATGGAGTCCTGTGGAATTCCACCACCAAAAAAAATGATAGTATTCATAAGTTGGTGGATTTTGTTTCAGAGTATTTGAAAGAAAAAATTAGAAGTTTAGGGTGGGTCTTCTAATGGGCCTTCTGATGTCTCCAGATGTTCCAAATTAGAATGGTGGTCTTTCATCTTAGTCCTTTAATTAACCCTGTACAAAGGAACGTGATAAATAGTAGCAGGTGGAGGCCAGTGGAGCAGTTTAGGCACATGAGCACTTGCCCAGGCTCTGGTGAGCCCACCGTGCTGCTGATGAGCTCCTACTCATGCTTCAAAGTTCCTATTAAATTAAACACTCCATAGAAACTTCACCGGTTCACTCCAGACAGAATTAGTCCCTCTCTTTGTCTTTTGCAGTGCCCTATCTTTGTCCTACCATAACCTTATCAGACTTTCTATAATTGTTCAAGTTAGCATTTTCTTTGTTTAGAGTATGAGTCCCATAAAAGCAGAAACTGTGTCTGACTTCTTTGCCATGGAACCCTGGCACCTAGTGCCATGCCTTGCACATAGTAAGGATACAATTCAGACTTTTCAAATAGGGATGAGAAGAGGCTGACAAAAAGTAGATCAATTCTAACATTTGATGAGTTTTTCCTACAAAGAAAATCTTCACTGAACAGTCCAAAGTCCCTCAAATATCAGCTGCCTACTATTTTCTTAAAACTATATTTAGTTATGGAAACTTACAATATGCTAAAAAACAGAAAAAGAAAGCCCGATGGTATCCATTCACATGGGGTAATATCTCTGTATTATGGTTAAGGGTCCTAGCTACTCTGGGACACAGTCCAGCTCTGGCCTGCTGACCTGGTGATGCTGGGCATCTCCTAAGTCCTCGGAACCCCAATGTGTCCATCTGTAAAATGCAGATGGAAAATATCTAACCCTTAGCTGTGTCATCAAGATGAAATAAAAGGACACATGCAAAGCACATATAAGACTGCTGGCAGAGAGTATAAGAAGAACGTATTATTATCCACATCTTGTCAATCCTTCCTTTATCCAAAATTCCTGTTTTATAAAGGGATCACAGTGTACTTTCTACCTTAAACTCCAGTTGTTTGGTTGGTTGCTTTTTAATTTCCCTGAGTCAGTGATCAGTGAACATTGCACTTGTTTTAAGTTAATGCAGTATTCACTGATCTTCAAAACATCTTCTTAAGAGAGAACAAGGTAAAAAGTACTGCATTGAGATAATGTGATTAAATCTCATGATGAAAGATAGGCTAATTTAACAGAGATCTGAATTCCTCTACTAAATTTCCAGTGCGTGACTATGGAAGACTTTGCTTCCCTCTGCAAATCCCCTATGAATGTTACCAACCTGGAAATGTGTGGTCACCTAGTCCCACAATTCTACTTTTCTTCCAATTGCAGCCCCTCTAAATGAACTTTTCCCAAGATAAATTTATCATGTCAGTATCTTGCTCTTCTCTTCAATGACACCATTCTAATCTGACTCGCTCCCTAGTGACCCCTGGTCCAGGGCAGGAAATACTGTTCAGAAAAATCTATAGACTCTTTTACTACCAGAAACTGACCATATGTGGTTCAAATTGACCTGAGCGAGGAAAGTCTCTTACGTACAGGTTGGCTATCACTGTTTCAATAATCTGAGTTTGATCTATCCAATACTGTAGGCACTGGTAACAAGAGGCTATTTAAATGTTAATTCATATGAATTACAATAAAATAAAATATTCAATCAGTTCCTTAGCCTTACTTTCCATTTCAAGTGTTGAATAACCACATGTGGTTAGTAGCTACCATATTGCACATTATAAACATAGAACACAGAAAGTTCTAATGGAAAGCATTGCTTTAAGCTACACAAAGCTGATGGCTAAAAAATGATGGCTAATTAAAGGTCATCATGACAGAGGGCACCCTCTATGACAGCCTCATGTTAGACTCCAGGAAAAGTTTTTGGGGGCTATCTATTTAAGGAGTTCCAAAGCGTAACCTGACAAGAGACAATTCAATGACAGTAATTCTCTAGAGACCCAACATGATGTCACCCGTGGATGTTTAAAGAATCCAGAAGAACAAGTGGACTAATTATGTTTCCTTCCCCACAGGCCTCTACAAAGTTTTTTCTTGGTCCACCTTTAGGAAGGTATTGAGAAGCAAGAAATTGGAGGCCCAATATCTAACTTGCAAATCATTTTTTAGCTTGGCAATAAAGGCTAATCTACCATAAAACTCTTGAAGCTTAAACTTTAGGTCAACACTTGCAAGAGCCCCTTCCAAAGCTCAGCACACTTTCCTCCTGGGATGAGGAGAGGAAGCAGGAACCCCACTTTGGCATAGAGATAAGCAGCATTGTTCCAGTCCAGGGATGCTGTCTGTGCCCTGGTGGTGGTCTTAAGGACCTACCACATCAACATCTGGACAACCCTCACTGATTACCTGCCCTTGGTTGCACTCATCAGGCTAACTGATCCCAAATTTAACCTCAGGGAGAAATATCAACCAGACACTGCACAGCAACCTCCTTGGGGCCAGCCTTCAAGGCTTCATGGCCATATCATGAACCCAGGACAGACACAGTGGGGGTGGTGAGGACCTGATAAAGATGGATCAGTGATTAAGAGGCTGCAATAAGGTGCCATGAAATCAAAATCAAAGGGCTAGAACTCTCCAAGGTCTTGCCCCAGGCATGTAGCACCACCTGAGCCAGAAACTGCAGAGGACATGACAGATGTGGCATTACTGATAAGTTATGGAAATGGAAATAATCTTTCCTAAACTACCAATCATAACTTTAAATTTTTGATCAATCATGCTAGAGCAAAGACTGAATTATCCTTCTGTTCTCTCTATAGAAATGATATAAAAATTATAGTCATAAGAAGAAACAATCAAAAATAATTAGCCACAAAATATTAAAAAGGTATTATGAAGGTATTTAAAATAATAATAATAAAGTGTGTTATTTTTCTGGGATTCATGATATTTAATGTGTTCATAAGCTTTTGTAAGTTTGTAACTTGTTGCAATTTCTTTTTCATTTCAAATAAATATTCACTTACGTGCCTAATTTTGTGTTAGTAGTTCTGCATTATTTTTCTAAAACAAGATATCCATAATTATACAAGCATCAAGTTCCACAAAGCCTGGGCCTTTCTCTGCTTGGCTCCATTACTTCTACCTCTGTACCAGTAAGCCTTGTGTTCCTCATTAGGAAAACAGCATAAGCAATTGTTCTTCATTTTGACAAGATTATACAAAAAGATCAAATAATATAATATGCATAAAAATATGGTGTACGCACTGTGACAGAAATATGAATGGTTATGATTATTGTTAACATTTTGAGGACTTACTGCGAAGGGTGAGATATAAGGGATGCCATTAAGGAAGAAGAAAAATGGATTATCACCCCTTCATCAGTGAATATAATCTATACACCATGACTTTTCACTTAACCATAGTTGTGCTACTATGGCAAGTCATCTAAATTCTTCAAAACTTGAATTTTTCATGCTTAAAATAGAGATAACACCACTTACCTTACATAATTTGTGACACTAAGTTCTTGATTGTAGTCTGGTGGTTGGGAGGCTTAATTAAGTAACCAGTAACTCAGCAGTATCAACTTGCTTTGAAGGTAACATGGCCGGACTGGAAAGTACCTGACACATAACCATACAGGACAGGCTGTTCCTCCAGGATGAAATCTTGAAGGGATCCTTCAGCCAACCATGAGTTTATTTAGTTTATTAAGAACAAGTGACAGGCATGGGGAATGCTGGAAAAGATGCTCTAATAAGTAGGTCCAACTCTTCCCCAGGGGAGTGAATAAAGATGAAAAGCTAAGAGACAAGAATGTGGCCACAATGAAGCCAGAATAAAACTGGTCAAAAAATAACAATGCTTATGGATACCTTGCAAATTCTTGCTGGGAGTTCTCTTCTAAGTCCATCCCAGCAGAGATGGTGAAAGATCAGTAGTTCAGTAAGGCCTATACCAAGTCAATAAGGAGGCTTGGGAGACACAATGAAAGAAGAGTCACTTTTTCTTGCTGTCACCTGGGAAGAAGATAAATACGAATAATATGAAGACTATGGCCCTCTGGAGAGCACCCCTGTCACTCTGTCATTATCTCCTTTAAGTGCTTAGTCAACAATGCAACACAATTTTAGGTTTGCTGGGAAAGATGGATTTGGCTGTGTTAGGAATGGAATTTACAATTTTGAAGGTGAAATCTTGTTTGTTCATGGGTTCTGCTTTCCAGGCTCAGAGCCAAGACTCGTATACAAGTTTTGAGGACAAAACTTTGTTTAATTCGTCTCTATATACCCAACATTGAGAATAGTTACTGAAATATAGTGGGAGCTCAATAAGTAAGTACCTTTTAATGAGGGCAGAAAGGATAAAATGCTAAAATATTGAGGCAGGAGAATTGCTTGAACCTCGGAAGGATGCAGTGAGCTGAGATCATGCTGCTTCACTCCAGCCTGGACGAAAGAGTAAAACTCTGTCTCAAAAAGAAAAAAAAGAAACGGCCGGGCGCGGTGGCTCAAGCCTGTAATCCCAGCACTTTGGGAGGCCGAGACGGGTGGATCGCGAGGTCAGGAGATCGAGACCATCCTGGCTAACACGGCGAAACCCCGTCTCTACTAAAAAATACAAAAAACTAGCCGGGCAAGTTGGCGGGTGCCTGTAGTCCCAGCTACTTGGGAGGCTGAGGCAGGAGAATGGCATAAACCCGGGAGGCGGAGCTTGCAGTGAGCTGAGATCCGGCCACTGCACTCCAGCCTGGGCGACAGAGCGAGACTCCGTCTCAAAAAAAAAAAAAAAAAAAAAAAAAAAGAAAGAAAGAAAAGAAAAGCACTTGAGAAAAATTCAACATTTTTTTCATAGTAAAAACTCTCAACAAATTAGGTATACAAGACATGTACCTCCATATAATAAAGGACATATATAACAAGCCTATAGCTAACATCATACTCAATAATGAAAAGCTAAAAGCTTTGCCTCTAAGATCAGGAATAAGATAAGGATGCCCATTCTCACCACTTATATTCAACAAAATACTTGAAATCCTATCCAGAACAATTAGGCAAGAAAAAGAAATAAAAGGCATCCAAGTATGAAAGGAGAAGGAAACAGAGACAATAGGAAAATTGTCTCTATTTACAGATAGTATCTTATGTAAACAAAACTCTAAAGACTCAATAACAAAAATATCTGTTAGAACTAATAAACAAATTCAATAAAGGTGCAGGATCAAATAATCAATATATAAAAATCAGTTGAATTTCTCTACACTAACTGCAAACTATCCATAAAAGAAAACAAGAAAAATAATCCCATTACAATAGCATCAAAAAGAATAAAATAGAAGTAAATATAACCAAAGAGATGAAGGATCTGTACACTAAAAACTACAGAATATTGATAAAAGAAATTATAGATGACACACAAAAAATGAAAAGATATCCCATGTTCATGTGTTGGAAAAATTAATATTGTTAAAATGTTCATAATGCCCAAATTACTCTACAGATTCAATGCAATATCTATCAAAATTCCAATGATATTTTTCACAGAAATAGAAAAAACAATCCTAAAATTCATGTGAGCTATAAAAGACACTGAATAGCTAAAGAAATTCTGAGCAAAAAGAACAAAGCTGGAAGCATCACATTTCCTGATTTTAAACTACATTGCAAAACTACAGTAATCCAAAAAGTATGGTACTAGCATAAAAACAGACACATATGGCAATGAAACAGAATAGAGAGCCCAGAATTAAACCCATGCATATATACTCAACTAACTTCCAGCAAAGGCACCAAGAATATACAACGGGGAAAGGATAACCTCTTCAGTAAATGATGTTGGGAAAACTCACACCATACACAAAAATCAATTCAAAATGGATGAAAGACTTAAACATAAGACCTGAAACTGTAAAACTCTTAGAAGAAAACAGGGACAAAGTTCCATTGGTCTGGACAATGATTTTTTTTATTTGAAACCAAAAGCACAAGAAACAAAAACACAAATAAACAAGGGAGACTACATTTTCTGCACAGCAAAGGAAACAATCAACAAAATGAGAATGCAACCTATGGAATGGAGAAAACCTTTGTAAAAAATGCATTTGACAAAAGTTAATACGCAAAATATATAAGGAACTCCTACAACTCAATAGCAAAAAAAAAACACAATTAAAAAATAGTAAAAGGCCCCGAATGGACATTTTTTCAAAGACATACAAATGGCCAACAAGTCTATGAAAAGATGTTCAACATCATTAATCATTAGGAAAATGCAAATCAAAACCATATGAGCTATCATATCACACTTGCCAGGTGCCTATTATCAAAAAGTCAAAAGATAAGTGTTGGCAAGGATATGGAGAAAAGGAAACCCTTGCATACCGTTAGTGGGAATTCAAAATGGTGCAGCCACTATGGAAAACGGAGTGAATGTTCCTTTTAAAATTAAAAATAGAACTACCATATGATCCACTGATCCCACTTTTGAATATTTATTCAAAATTATTGAAATTAGGATCTCAAAGAGATATTAGCACTTAGCACTTCTATGTTCATTGCAGCACTAGTCACAACAGCCAAGATGTGAAAACAATCTTATTACTTTGACAGATGAAGGCATTTTTTGAAATGTAGTATATGCATACATTGGAATACTATTCAGCCTTTAAAAAAGGAAATTCTGCACCATGTTACAACATAGATGAACCTTGAGGACATTCTGCTAAGTGAAAAAAGCCAGTCACAGGAAGATAAATACTTCATGACTCCACTTATAAGAAGAATCTAAAACAGTAAAATTTATAGAATCAACAGTGAAACAGTGGTTGTCAGGGCCTGGGTGGAGGTGAAATGGGTAATTAGTAATTAACAGGCATAAAGTTTCAGTCAAGCAAAAGAAATAAGTTCTAGGGATCTAGTATACAACACAGTACCTATAGTCAACAAAAACATACTATACACTTAAAAATATGTTAAAACAGTAGACTTCATGTTAAGTGCTTTTACCACAATAAAATAAAATTTGAAAAAAGAAGAATAGGGGCTGGGCGCAGTGGCTCACGCCTATAATCCCAGCACTTTGGGAGGCCGAGGCAGGCAGATCATGAGGTCAGGAGTTCAAGACCAACTTGGCCAACATAGTGAAACCCTGTCTCTACTAAAAATACAAAAATTAGCCAGGCATGGTGGCGCACTCCTATAATCCCAGCTACTCAGGAGGCCGAGGCAGGAGAATTGCTTGAACTCAGCGGGCAGAGGTTGCAGTGAGCCAAGATCATGCCACTGCACTCCAGCCTGGACAACAGAGCAAAACTCCATTTCAAAAAAAAGAAGAAGAAGAAGGAATAGGAAGCCATTAAACAAGTTTACTAAGTAGAAACAATCTCCTAAAACAGAAAATACCAAGTCCACACAATTTTCAGAAAAGTTCAATCAAATCTTCAAGGAATAAATCATTTCAATCTTATATGAAATCATCCAGAGACTAGAAATGTCTATTCCTGAATTCAGTCTTTGAGGCCAATATAGTCTTAGTGCTCAAACCAAATAAGGAGAGCATGAGAAATGAAAATTACCAGCCAATCTAATTCACAAACGTAGATAGAAAAATCTTATACAGCATATTAGCAAACTAAATTCAGTAGTGTATAAAAAGATTATTTAGTATAAGCAACTTTATCCCAGAAATGCAAGAGTAAAATGAGAAAAAACTATGAATATAATTCAGTGTATAATAATTTAAAAGCCATGTGATAATCCCAACAGATGTAAAACATAGTTTTACAAAATTCAAGTTCTGACAGTTTACATATTTAACACACTGGGAATATAAGGGAGTATCCTTAAGAAGATAAAGTGTACGCATTTTTTTTTTTTAATCAAACCTACAGTATACATCATTCTTACAGGTGTGAAACTATTAGAAGCATTCCCTTAAAATCTACAAGAAAAAAAGGGATGACCACTACACTGCTTCTATGCCACAATGTACTAAAGATTCTAGCTAGAGCAATATTAAAAGATAGAAATTTAAAGCATTCATAATTGGAATAGAAGGCACAAAACCATCATTAGTCACAGATGATAACTGCCTATTTTTGAAGAAGGCAAAGAGAACCACATACAAATTATTTAGAAATAACAAGAGAACATAGGAAGGTGACTGGATATAAGATTAATATATGGCCGGGTGCAGTGGCTCACGCCTGTAATCCCAGCACTTTGGGAGGCCGAGGCGGGTGGATCAAAAGGTCAGGAGATCAAGACCATCCTGGCTAACATGGTGAAACCCCGTCTCTACTAAAAATACAAAACATTAGCCAGGCATGGTGGCGGGCGCCTGTAGTCACAACTATGGGGGAGGCTGAGGCAGGAGAATGGCGTGAACCCAGGAAGCGGAGCTTACAGTGAGTCGAGATCACGCCACTGCACTCCTACCTCGGCTACAGAGCGAGACTCCGTCTCAAAAAAAAAAAAATTAATATATAAAATGAATTGCATTTTTGTACACCAGAAAAAAACAGAAAGAAATGTAATGTTTAAAGATACCATTTAAGATGGCCAATTAGAGGCAGCTGCAGTCACAGCACTGCCGAGAAAGGAGAGCAGCAAGTGAATTTGCCACCTTCAACTGAAGTATCCAGGTTCTCACACTGGGACTGACTAAGCAATCAGTTCAACCCATGGAGAGTGAAGAAAAGCAGGGTGGAGTGATGGCCCACCTGGAGCAACATGGAGCCAAAGGAACCCCCATCCCCAAACAAGGGAGGCGGTGAGTGAGTGTGCGACCCTGCCTGGGAAACCACATTCCTCCCACGGATCTTTGCAACCTGCAGATGAGGAGATCCCCTCATGAGCCTTAGATGACGAGCTCCTTGGATTCAATACACAGAGCTGTGTGGAGTCTCAGCAGAGCAGCCACTCCGGCACACACAGAGACCCAAGAGTTTTACATACTCTGGCCCTAGGATCCCCAACAAGGGGGCAGATCCATCTGTACGCTCCCCTAGGAAGGAGGCTGAATCCAGGGAGCCAAGCAGCATCATTCTGCAGGCCCCACCTCCATAGCACCTTACAAGTTGGGACCTGCTGGCTTGGAGTTCCAGCCACAGTGGCAGTAGGCTGAGTCTGCCTGAGACTGGAGGGAGTTTCCAGAACCGGGGGGGAGGGGTGGTTGCCATTTCTGCAGTTTGGTCAACTAGTATTTCAGTCTGCCAGCTCTAGACAGTCCAGGCAGTCTGGACTAGTCCCCTTCTATGCAGCACACCTGCTTTGCCAGATCACGACAGACTGCTTCTTTAAGCAGGACCCTTATCTGTTCCTCCTCACTGGGTGGGGCCACCCTGCTGGGAGCCCTCAGTCACCCCAGCCAGGCTTATATGGACAAAATTCTGATCTCTCCCTGGGATGGAGCTCCTAGGGGGAGGGGTGGCCACCATCTCTGCAGTTGAGTTGACTTAGCTGTTCCAGCCTGTCAGCTCTGGAGAGTCTAGGTGGTCCAGACAAGGAATGGTCCCCACCAACACAGCACACCTGCTCTACCAAAAAGTAGCCAGACTGCTTCTGTAAGCAGGTCCCTGATCCCATGTCTCCTGACTGGGTGAGACCGCCCAACAGGGGTCTCCAGACACCTCCTACAGGAGCATTCAGGCCAGCAACAGATCAGTACCCCCCTGGAATGGAGCTTCCAAAGGAGAAGTGGGCTTTGCTGTTTTACAGCCTTCACTGGTGATACCCAGAGTTACAGGAAAAGCCAAGGTAACTAAGGTCTGGAGTGGACCCCAGAAAGCCGCAGCAGCCCTACAGGTGCTAACAGTCAGTGGCCTGTTAAAAGAAAAACAAACAAACAGAAAACAACAACAAAAACCCCACCAAAAAAACCCACTCAAAGGTCGGCAACCACAGAAAACCTAAGGTAGATAAGCCCACAAATAAAAGAAAAAAAGTCAATGCAAAAATGCTGAAAACTCAAAAAGCAGGAATGCCTCTTCTCCTCCAAATGACCACAATACCTTTCTAGCAAGGGCACAAAACTGGGCTGAGGCTGAGATAACAGAAGTAGGCTTCAGAAGGTAGGTAATAATGAACTTTGCTGAGCTAAAGGAGCATGTTGTAACCCAATGCAAAGAAGCTAGGAATCATGATAAAACAACGCAGGAGCTGACAACCAGAGCAGCCAGTTTAGAGAGGAACATAACTGACCTGATGGAGCTATAAAATGCAACATGAGAACTTCACAATGCAATCACAAGTATCAATAGCAGAATAGACCAAGCAGAGGAAAGGATCTCAGAGCCTGAAGACTATCTTTCTGAAATAATAGAGGCAGACAAGAATAGAGAAAAAAGAATGAAAAGCGATGAATAAAAACTCCAAGAAATATGGGATTCTGTAAAAAGACTGAACCAGCCAGGCACAGTGGCTCACGCCTGTAATCCTAGAACTTCGGGAGTCCAAGGCAGGTGGATCGCCTGAGGTCAGGAGTTCGAGACCAGCCTGGCCAACATGGCGAAACCCCATCTCTACTAAAAATGCAAAAATTAACTGGGCATGGTGGCAGGTGCCTGCAGTCCCAGCTACTCAGGATGCTGAGGCAGGAGAATTGCTTGAACCCAGGGGGCAGAGATTGCAGTGAGCCGAGATTGCACCACTTTACCACAGCCTGGGTGTAAGAATGAAACTCCGTCTTGGGGAAAAAAAAAAAAAAAAAAAAAAAACTGAACCTACAACTGATTGGGGTACCTGAAAGAGATGGAGAGAATGGAATCAAGTTGGAAAACATACTTCAGGATATCATCCAGGAGAACTTCCACAACCTAGCAAGGCAGGCCAACATTCAAATTCAGGAAATGCAGAGAGCCCCACTAAGATACCCCATGAGAAGATCAACCCCAAGAAACATAATAATCAGATTCTCCAAGGTCAAAATGAAGAAAAATGTTAAAGGCAGCCAGAGAGAAAGGCCAGGTCACCTTCAAAGGGAAGTCCATCAGGACTAACAGTGAACTTTTCAGCAGAAACCCTGCAAGCCAGAAGAGATTGGGGGCCAATACTCAATATTCTTTAAAAAACGAATTTCCAACCCAGAATTTCACATCTTGCCAAACTAAGCTTCATAAGCAAAGGAGAAATAAGATTCTTTTCAGACAAGCAAATGCTGAGAGAATTCATCACCACCAGGCCTGTCTTGCAAGAGCACCTTGTAAGGAAGGAAGGAAGCACTAAATATAGAAAGGAAAAACCATTACCAGCCACTACAAAAACACACTGTGTACAGAAGTACACAGACCACTGATACTGTGAAGCAACCATATAAACAAGTCTGCAAAATAACCAGCTAGCATCATGATGACAGGATCAAATTGACACATAATGCTAACCTTAAATGTGAATGGCTAAATGCCCCCAATTAAAAGACAGAGTGGCAAGCTGGATAAAGAGCCAAGACCCATCAGTATGCTGTCTCACATGCAAAGACACACATGCGTTCAAAATAAAGGGATGGAGGAAAATTTACCAAGCAAATGGAAAACAGAAAAAAGCAGGGGTTGCAATCCTAGTTTCTGAGAAAACAGACTTTAAACCAACAAAGACTTTAAAAAGACAAAGAAGGACACTATATAATGGTAAAGGGTTCAATTCAACAAGAAGAGCTAACTATCCTAAATATATATGCACCCAATACAGAACTACCCAGATTCATAAAGCAAGTTCTTAGAGACCTATGAAGAGACTTAGACTCCCACACAATAATAGTGGGAGACTTTAACACCCCACTGACGATGTTAGACAGCTTATCAAGACAGGAAATTAATAAAGATATTCAGGACTTGAACTCAGTTCTGAATCAAGCAGACCTGATACATATCTACAGAACTTTCCACCCAAAAGCAACAGAATATGCATTCTTCTCATCACCACATGGCACTTACTCCAAAATTGATTACATAATCAAAAGTAAATCACTCCTCAACAAATGCAAAAGAACTGAAATCGTAATAAACAGTCTCTCAGACCACAGCACAATCAAATTAGGATTCAAGATTAAGAAATTCACTCAAAACAACAGAACTACATGGAAATTGAACAATCTGCTCCTTGGTAAATGATAAGATTAAGGCAGAAATCAAGAAGTTCTTTGAAACTAATGAGAACCAAGCGATAACATACCAGAATCTCTAGGATCCAGCTAAAGCAGTGTTGAGAGGGAAATTTATAGCATTAAATGCCCACCTCTAAGATCTCAAGTTAACAATCTAACATTACAACTAAAAGAAGCAAAGAATCAAGAGCAAATAAACCCCAAAACTAGAAGAAAACAAGAAATAACCAAAATCAGAGCTGAACTGAAGGAGACAAAGACACAAAAAACCTCTTCAAAAAATGAACAAATCCAGGAGCTGATTTTTGGGGAAAAAATCAATAAAATCGATAGACTGCAGGGTAGACTAATAAAGAAGAAAAGAGAGAAGAATCAAATAAACACAATTAGAAATGATAAGGAAGACATTACCACTGACCCCACAGAAATACAAACTACCATTAGAGAACACTATAAACACCTCTATGCACATAAAATAGAAAATCCAGAAGAAATTGATAAATTCCTGGACACGTATACCCTCCCAAGACTGAACCAGGAAAAAATCGAAACTCTGAATAGACCAATAATGAATTCTGAAACTGAGACAGTAATAAATAGCCTAACAACAACAACAACAACAAAAAGCCCAGGACCAGATGGATTCACAGCTGAATTCTACCAGGGGTAAAAAGAAAAGCTGATACCAGCCAGGCACGGTGGCTCACACCTGTAATCCCAACAGTTTTGGAGGCTGAGGCAGGTCTCTACTAAAAATACAAAAACTAGCCAGGCGTGGTGATGCAAGCCTGTAATCCCAGATACTCAGGGGGCTGAGGCAGGAGAATCACTTGAATCTGGGAGGCAGAGGTTGCAGTGAGCCGAAATCACACCGCTGCATTCCAGCCTGGGTGACAGAATGAGACTCCATCTCAATAAAAAAAAAAAAGGAAAAAGAAAAAAAGAAAAGCTGGTACCATTTCTACTGAAACTATTCCAAAAAACTGAAAAGGAGGGACTCCTCCCTAACTCATTTTATGAAGCCAGCATCATCCTGATACCAAAACCTGGCAGAGATACAAAAAAAAAAAAAAAAAGGAAACTTCAGACCAATAACCCTGATGAACACTGATGCAAAAGTCCTCAATAAAATACTGGCAAATCAAATCCAGCAGCATATTAAAAAGCTTATCCACCATGATCAAGTTGGCTTCATCCCCAGGATGCAACATTGGTTCAACATACGCAAATCAATAAATGTGATTCATCACATAAACAGAGCTAAAGATGAAAACCACATGATTATCTCAATAAACACAGAGAAGGCCTTCAATAAAATTCAACATCCCTTCATGTTAAAAACACTCAATGATCTAGATATTGAAGGAACATACCTCAAAATAATAAGGCCATGTATGACAAACCCACAGCCAATAACATACCAAATGGGCAAAAGCTGGAAGCATTCCCCCTTGAAAACCAGCACAAGAAAAAGGATACCCTCTCTCATCACTCCTTATTCAATGTAGTATTGGAAGTTCTGGCCAGGGCAATCAGGCAAGAGAAAGAAATAAAGCACATTCAAACAGGAAGAGAGGAAGTCAAATTATCTTTGTTTGCAGATGACATAATCCTAGATATAGAAAACCCCATTGTCTTAACCCAAAAGCATCTTAACCTGATAAGCAACTTCAGCAAACTCTCAGGATACAAAATCTGAATGCAAAAATTGCTAGCATTCCTATATATTCCAAAAACAGGAAAGCAGACAGCTAAATCATAAATGAACTCCCATTCACAATTGCCACAAAAAGAATAAAATACCTAGGAATACAGCTAACAAGTAATGGGCTTCTTCAAGGAGAACCACAAACCACTGCTCAAGGAAATCACAGAAGATATAAAAAAAAAAAGGAAAAACATTCCATGCTTATGGATAGGAAGAATCAATGTCATGAAAATGGCCATACTACCCAAAGTAATTTATAGATTCAATGCTATTCTCATTAAACTACCATTGACATTCTTCACAGAATTAGAAAAATCTATTTTAAAATTCATATGGAACCAAAAAAAAAAGAGCCTGAACAGCCAAGACAATCCTAAGCAAAAAGAACAAAGCTAGAGGCATCATGCTACCCAACTTCAAGCTATACTTCAAGGCTACAATAACCAAAACAGCACGGTACTGGTACAAGAACAGACACATAGAAAAATGGAACAGAATAGAGGGAACTCAGAAATAAGACTGCACATCTACAACCATCTGATCTTCAGCAAACCTGACAAAAACGAGCAATGAGAAAAGGATTCCCTATTTAACAAATGGTGCTGAAAAAATTGGCTAGCCATATGCAGAAAATTGAAACTGGACCCCTTCCTTATACCTCATACAAGAATTAACTCAAAATGGATTAAAGACTTAAATGTAAAACCCAAAGCTATAAAAACCCTAGAAGAAAATCTAGGCAATACCATTCAGGACATAGGCATGGGTGAAGATTTCAGGATGAAAACACCAAAGCAATTGTAACAAAAGCAAAAATTGACAAATTGGATCTAATTAAATTACAGAGCTTCTGCACAGCAAAAGAAACTATCATCAGAGTGAACAGACAGCCTACAGAAATGGAGTACATTTTTGCAATCTATCCATCTGACAAAGGTCTAGTATCCTGAGTCTACAAGGAACTTAAACAAATTTATAAGAAAAAACAAACAATCCCATTAAAAAGTGGGCAAAGGACACGAACAGGCACTTCTCAAAAGAAGGCATATATGTGGCCAACAAACATATGAAACAAGGCTCAACATCACTGATCATTAGAGAAATGAAAATCAAAACCACAATGAGATACCATCTCTCAGAATGGTAATTATTAAAAAGTTAAAAAAAAAAAAAAAGATGCTGGAGAGGTTGCAGAGAAAAAGGAACACTTTTACACTGTTGGTGGGAGTGTAAATTAGTTCAACCATTGTGGAAAACAGTGTGGAGATTCCTTAAAGATCTAGAGGCAGAAATACCATCTAACTCAATAATCCCATTACTGGATATATACCCAAAGTAATATAAATCATTCTGTTACAAAGACACCTGCATGCATATGTTCATTGCAGCACTATTCACAATAGCAAAGACATGGAATCAATCCAAATGCCCATCAATGATAGACTGGATAAAGAAAATGTTATATATATATATATATATATATATATATATATATATATATACACACACACACACATATAGTATATATATGTGTGTGTGTATGTATATATTTATACACACACACCATGGAATTCTATGCAGCCATAAAAAGAAATGAGATCATGTCCTTTGTAGGGATATGGATGGAGTTGGAAGCAGTTATCCTCAGCAAACTAACACAGGAGCAGAAAACCAAACACCGCATGTTCTCACTTATAAGTGGTAGCTGAATGATGAGAACACATGGACACACAAGGGGAACAACGCACATTGGAGCACATCATGGGGGTGGTAGGGAGAGGGAGAACATCAGGAATAATACCTGGTGAATGCTGGGCTTAATACCTAGGTGTAGGGATGATCTGTGCAGCAAATCACCATGGCACACGTTTATGTATGTAACAAACCTGCACATCCTGCACATGTACCACTGAACTTAAAATAAAAGTTGAAGTTTTTTTTAAAGACAGCATTTACAATAATGTTAAAAATGTAAATAAGATTGTAATACGTGCATTAGAAATATCATAAACCTTTTTTTTTTTCTTTTGAGACGGAGTCTTGCTCTGTCGCCCAGGCTGGAGTACAGTGGCGCGATCTCGGCTCACTGCAAGCTCCGCCTCCCGGGTTCACGCCGTTTTCCTGCCTCAGCCTCCAGAGTAGCTGGGATTACAGGTATGCGCCACCATGTCTGACTAATTTTTTTTTGTATTTTCAGTAGAGACAGGGTTTCACCATGTTAGCTAGGAGGGTCTCAATCTCCTGACCTCGTGATCCACCTGCCTCGGCCTCCCAAAGTGCTGGGATTACAAGCATGAGCCACCGCAACAGGCCAAACCTTTCTTTAAAATATTAATGAAGATCTAAATAGATGAAAATATATATATATCAAAGACAATATTATAATGATATCATTCTTTTCAAATTGATCTGTAGATCCAATGCAATTCAAATGAATATCTGAAATAGGTCTTTTGTTTTTTTTTTTTTTTGAGTCAGAGTCTTGCTCTGTCACCCAGGCTGGAGTGCAATAGCACAGTCTCAGCTCACTACAACCTCTGCCTCCCGGTTCAAGCGATTCTCATGCCTCAGCCTCCCAAGGAGCTGGGATTACAGGAACTCGCCACCATAACCAGCTAATTTTTGTATTTTTAGTAGAGACAGGGTTTTGCCATGTTGACCAGGCTGGTCTCCAACTCCTGACCTCATGTGATCCACCCACCTCAGCCTCCCAAAGTGCTGGGATTACATGCATGAGCCACTGCGCCTGGCCCAAAACAGGTCTTTTGAATAACTTGACAAACTGACTAAAATTTATATGAAAATACAAAATCTTAAGATAAACAAAGTTCAAGAGATTAAGTGTGGCTTTGGAGTGGGGGTATACAGTGGAGTGAAATAAAGAGCTCAGAAGCAATCCCACGTAATTAAGCAAAATTATTTTGCAGTTCAATAGAAGAGGAACTTGTTAATAAATGGGTCTGAGACCACTGAAAAATGAAAAAGGATCCTTATGTTATACCTTTACCAAAAAATCAACATCAGGTGGTTTTAGGGTGTAAATCTAATCCAAAATTTCAAAACTCTTAGGAGAAAACAGATCCAAGATGTCCTCATGTTCCTAGATAGCATAGTGTAGTGTAACTAAGAATAAAAACTCTGAAGCCAAATTCAAATCTTGTCTCTACCGCATAATAAATGAGCGACCTTGTACATGTAACCTAATCTCTGTTTCCATTTCATCTATAAATGATGGTAATAATTGTACCTACTTCATAGGGTATATTAAGTATATACACATTACTTAAAAATAGCACCCAGAATTAAGTAGTACTCTAGGTTATAACCAACCCTGTTACTATTATTATAGTGCTTATTGCACTGTTTCTCTTGTGCCATGATTAGTTTCTTCTGTGCATAAAAGGCCAAAAAGAGAAAGGAAGAAGGCCAAAAAGAGAAAGGAAGAAGTCCTTTTTTAATTCCTTGCTCTGATGATTCTACCCTTCATGATTAAATATATGCAGAAGCTCTGATCCTTAAGTTTCTATTGCTTCTAGATGAACATGGGACTCGCTATCAAAGGTCTAATCAGTTTGGGGCCTTCAGCTTCATGGCTGGGTACCCAAGCACTCACTGTTCAACTCAACACGTAGTAATGTCCAGTCCTGGCCCTTGGGGTAGGTGGGCTCAACCGTCTCAAGTATCAAGCCCAAAATATAACATCAGGTGATACCACAACTATCCTGCCTGATGCTTGCTGCACCATGAAGTCTGCCAAGCTGGGATTTCTTCTAAGGTTCTTCATCTTCTGCTCATTGAATAACCTATTATTGGGTGGTGTTAATAAAATTGCTGAGAAGATATGTGGAGACCTCAAAGGTATGAAGCTAAGGCAGAAAATAAATCCAAAGGTCAATTATGAGTGAGGGAGAAGGTATTGGGAGAAAATTGTGTTATCTAGGTAGTCCAGGAAGGTCTTCCTTTCATGGCAATACCCACAGACACTTAGTCCCTTGACTCAATACTCATAGACACTTAACCCTTTGACTCAATACCCATAGATACTTAATCCCTTGGCTCAGGGCATTACTTACACTAGGGGTCCTTTGGATGTTTGATGAGAAAAAACAGAAATGACACAAAGTCCTTTCCAGTCTTTTACAGGAGATCCAAAGGACTGGAAGGATTTTGAATCAGAGGTTTTGTGACAAATTTCAAAGATCCCAGACCATTGAAGAGTATGTATTGGGATGAGAGAGAAAGGGGGTTGGAGACAGAGCAAATTAAGACATTTTCAGTATCTGGGCTATGGACACATACAGAACTCTCGGACAGATGATTCCTGTTCAGAGGAGCTCACAATGTAAATGTGAGAGGCAATGAGACTTTATTCTGTAGTGTGTGCAGGCTCAGCGCTTCCAGGGGATAAGAAAGTAGCACAGTTTATACCATAAGTCAGACACTCCAAGTTCTGGTCCTGTTCACTTAGCAGATGTGTGACCTTGGACAAGTCACTCAACCACTTATTCTCTTAGTCTCAGTTTCCCTGTGTGTAAAATGAAGACCAGAAAAGTGCCTGCTGCAGAGGGTATTTGTGAGTGTGAAATAAGATTATGCATATAACTTTACCAGAGAGTAAATTCCAGGCTGGCTGCTTGAGTAAGGTGGGTAACAATTGCTGGATTGTCAATGCAACCATGATTGTGGCTGTTCCAACCACTTACTACCCAACTCTTAACAATAAAAACAGAGGGTTTGCCTCTGGGAAGGCAAGAAAGGAGAAGATTACGGGGTATTAGAATGAAAGAGCATCACCCCAAGGTTATGCATTTTAGCATTTTAGTATGCATCCTGCTTTGAGGATAGCAGCAGGCACGGTTACCTAAATTTTGAAGTATAGGTAGTGCAGTGAATGTATGAAAACTGGGGAAGAGGCACTCTGAATTGCATGTCCAATGTGGGCAATTAAAAGGAAAGAAAGATGATGTGGGGAAGCAGGAGGATACTGTACTTTAATAAACTGTAAGATAGGAAATGTAGGAAACCTCATCGCCCTGCACAAGCTAGTGGTGGAACCTCCTTCTTCACTGATCACTACTTCTCCTTTTCCAATACACTGTTCATGACAACAACCTGGAATTGTAACCAATTTGCATTGTGCAAGGGCGACTTTTCCAAGTAACTAATTCCAAAAGAAAACCAGATGTCTTTCAGAGTCCTTGAATATGAGAATAGTTCCAGGCTAAAGGTAGGAATTTTTAAGGGTCCATAAAGACAAGTTCTCCTCCTGAGTCCTAACCAATTCCCGCTAACTCAATGGGAACCTCTCATGCAGATCCCTGCAAATTGGACATGAATGTTGGAAGCTGCTATGAAGTTCACTTTAGATATTTCTACAACAGAACCTCCAAAAGATGTGAAGCTTTTGTCTTCTCTGGCTGTGAAGGCAACCTTAACAACTTCAAGCTTAAATTAGAATGTGATGTAACCTGTGTTATAAAATACAAACCACCAGAAGGAATCTAATCCTGTCCTTCAGGTGAGTAAAAGAAGAAGTTTTGACATCCTAAGATAGGGAAAATTGATCGGGGCTAACCTTGCTTGGAGTGGGAAGAGGGAGGATTGCTCTAATAAAAAGTTTTAAAAGGCCGGGTATGGTGGTTCATGCCTGTAATCCCAGCACTTTGGGAGGCCGAGGTGGGCGGATCACCTGAGGTCGGGAGATCGAGACCGGCCTGACCAACATGGAGAAATCCCATCTCTACTAAAAATACAAAATTAGCCAGGCATGGTGGTGCATGTCTGTAATCTCAGCTACTCGGGAGGCTGAGGCAGGAGAATTGCTTAAACCCAGGAGGCAGAGGTTGTGGTGAGCCGAGATCGCACCATCCATTGCACTCCAGACTGGGCAATAAAAGTAGAACTCCATCTTAAAAACACACACACACACACACACACACATTTGGGTGGGCTGTCAGGATCATTTGCTCGTTTTGCAGTTAGGAAATCAAATGTCCAGAGAGAAAATAATAGCCACAATCTATTAGACAATTACTGTGTGTCAGGCACTGCACTAAGCAATTAACATATATTGATATAATTTAAAATTATATCAAGGTAGATGTATATCATTATTTTTATGTGACAGATGAAGAAACCAAGTACAGTACAAGTAACCCAGCATCTCGGGGTCACATTATTAAATGGCATAGCAAGGTTTCTAACCAGAGCTGATGGTCACAATGGTCTTGACCATCTTACATGGACAAGGTCACCCAAACCAAATTCTTGCACTCTCATATGTTTGAACTCTCCATAGCAACTGGCTGCTTTATACAACTAAGCTCCCAGCCCATGCTTGACTATTTCCCCATCACTGGAAATAGAAGTTCAATGGTGCCTAACAGGGCTGTAATTTCGCTGATTCCCAGGAGAACTGGCTGGAGAGTGGCCTTGGGAGTAACTAGAAAGCAGAAATGTTGTTTTGTTTATTTTATACTCCTAGTGGATCTTTGCAGTACTAAGCGATGATTAAGTGTTAAGTGAATGAAAAAGTGAAAGATTAATCAATAAAATAAGGGAAACATTGAGATAGAAGGCATCCTCTGTGCTTTCCCTAGGATAAAAAACTGACCTACGTTAATCCAGGGAGATCTTCCAAAACCTGTAACACTGATTTGGGTTTTTCTTTCCTTTGCTTAAACAGGAGGTGAGAGGACGTGAACTCAGGAAGTTGTCTGCTGCACCATCCGAAATAAAGACACAAGAAAATTCAGACCAATTTTGAAATCTTTGTAATATTTCCATAATACTTTAAGCTCCCACCTGTTTGCTGTTTTCCTGACCCTAGTTTTGTCTTTCCTGGAAATTAACTGTATGATCATTAGAATGAAAGAGTCTTTGTGTCAGCCCTGGCTCTCTTAATTTCTCTCCACTTGTCTTATCTAGATTTGCAGAGCGGAAATGTCAACTGGTCCCATCCATTGATTTCCCCCTCACTCCTGAGCCATCCCTCACATATGCACACTTAGCTTAATTTATCCTAAACTCTTTCAGGTTTGACAAGCCCAACCTGTACAGGTTTGCACCACCTCCCCTGTCAAATTGAACTGGTTAGTGGGACCAAAGTACCAAACCTATACTCCCTTTTGATCTTGAAATCAAACCTAGCAGTGAACTGCACACTTATGTGAAATGTCCCTGTACTCATAACAAATTTTTCTTTGTCATGTTTCCTGATTCAAGTCCCTCAATTAGTTTAATTACCTCCCAACCTGGTCCCTGTTTAGGAGTAATTATATGGACCTCTGTCATTGCTATTTGACTTGATTATTGTCAGTCCTTTTGGAAGAGAATCCTCAACTTCAGTCCAATGACTGTGTTTCAGCTACCAAAAAATGATTATCCAAACACAGGTTCCCAAATCTTCTGCATATAATGCTACAGGGTTTGGCATGGCCATGATCAGCCTAGCTGTAAGATTTACAGGTTGACCACTTCACCTCTGAATTTTTTCATCCAAACTGAACCTGCACTGAAGTAGGAAAACCTATCCTGCCACCTGTTATTACCCTCTGCACACCTACCATGTCCATCTTATAGACAAAGCCAATCTCTCACCTGTGAATCACAGCCTGGAACAGTGGTAGCTAGGGCCAACATCGTAAACCAGCGAGACCATAACTAGACACACAAGCCTGATCTCTGCTCCATCTTAAGACTAGGAAGATCATTAATTAAGATGTTTTTCTGCAAAAATTTTGGTAACTACAAGATCATACCCTCGACCAGACAGCGTTTACTCTGAGCAGGTAAAGTGCTAATAACCCAGTTGATTCTACTGTATTTCAACTTCAATGAAGATCCTAAAATTATAGATCATTCTTGAGCCCCAGACAGCTGCAAGACCCTAAAATAATAGAAATGAGACTAATCCAATTAGTCCGCATACATAGAAGTTCTGAGATTTTCCTGTTATGAATCATGAAACTGGGTGTCCCAGAACCAGACAGTCTTTCAGGAACAAGATAGCATATTTCGGGAGCCTGTTTGCTTCCTACTTCAGCCAACTCCTTGGAAAGTCAGAGAAGTAAAAAGGGGTGTACAGATATGAACAAAGTCAAGACTAAGAATCCTCTGAGGAAAGAAGGCAATTGTATCCTGGTGAGAAAAGGAAATAGATGCCTATACAGATTGCTGAGCATCAAAAGTGAGAAAATGAGTTGAGTTAGAGCTTTTGAGGCTTTTGAGTTGTGTTATTCTCCCCGCTACAAAGATCTGGATCAGTCATTGCCCACTCTCTTGCCAAATCACTAACAGCCACAAAATACCACAGGGGTGTTTGAGATAACATCATGGTCATTCCAGAGTCCAGCTAGAGAAGTATAAAAGCATAAAAGAAGTGAGAAGTATAAAAACAGGTGCAACTGAGCTAGCCAGACACAGAGTTTACTGTTTTCTCTTTCTCCTATATACACTAAGGAGACTTAGTGTATATAGGAGTGTGACTTAGTGTATATAGGAGTGTGACTAAAACTAAGAGGAAGAAAGGTTCACAGAAAATAGATCTAGGACAGAAGTGTAGATATTTTCTCTGGTTGGAGGTGGGGGGAGGAAGATAGAGAAATAATGTCATTTAGGAAGAAGCAAATGGAGTAAGGAAGCCCAGGCTGTATCACTGTAAAGTCTCTTCTCTGGAATTATGTAATACCACCACCACCACCCTCCCCCGCCTTGAATCCACCAAGAGCAGCACAAGTTAAAAGAACTGGGCTTTGGGGAGCTAAGCTATTAAAGTGCAAAAGCATAAGAAGGAGGACGGGCTCGGTGGTCCAAGCCTGGATTCCTAGCACAAACCACTGCTCAAGGAAATCAGACAGGACACAAAAAATGGACAAACATTCCATGCTCATGGATAGAAAGAATCAATATTGTGAAAATGGCCATACTGCCCAGAGTAATTTATAGATTCAATCCTATTCCCATTAAACTACTATTGATGTTCTTCATAAAATTAGAAAAAAAAACTATTTTAAAATTCATATGGAACCAAAGAAGAGTCCGAATAACCAAGGAAATCCTATGCAAAAAGAACAAAACTGAAGGCATCACGTTACTTGACTTCAAACTATACTACAAGGGTACAATAACCAAAACAGCATGGCACTGGTATAAGAACAGACACATAGAACAATGGAACAGAATAGAGAACTCAGAAATAAGACCACATAACTACAACCATCTGATCTTTGACAAACCTGACAAAAAAAAAAAAGCAATGAGAGAAGGATTCCCTATTTAATAAATGGTGCTGGGAGAACTGGCTACCCATATGCAGAAAATTGACACTGGACTCTTTCCCTACACTTCATACAAGAATTAACTCAAGATGTATTAAAGATTTAAATGTAAAACCCAAAACTATAAAAACCCTAGAAGAAAATCTAGGCAATACCATTCAGTACATAGCCATGGGCAAAGATTTCATGGTGAAATTGCCAAAAGCAATTGCAACAAAAAAAAATACAAAATTAAAAAAAAAAAAAAGCAATTGCAACAAAAGCAAAAATTGACAAATGAGATGTAATTAAACTAAAGAGCTTCTGCACAGCAAAAGAAACTATCATCAGACTGAACAGGCAACTTACAAAAATGGAGTACATTTTTGCAATCTATCCATCTGACAAAGGTCTAATATCAGGAATCTACAAAGAACTTAAATAAACTTACAAGAAAAGAACACAATCCCATTAAAAAGTGGGCAAAGGACATGAACAGACACTTCTCAAAAGAAGATATATATGCAGCCAACAAACATATGTAAAAAAGGTCAACATCACTGATCATTAGAGAAATGAAAATCAAAACCACAGTGAGATACCATCTCATGCTAGTCGGAATGGTGATGCTGAAGAGGTTGCAGAGAAATAAGAATGCTTTTACACTGTTGGTGGGAATTCAATTAGCTCAACCTTTATGGAAGGCGGTGGCTCACGCCTGTAATCCCAGCACTTTGGGAGGCCAAGGTGGGCGGATCAGCTGAGATCATGAGTTCAAGACCAACCTGGCCAACATGGTGAAACCCCATCTCTACTAAAAACACACAAAAAAATTAGCCAGTCGTGGTAGTGGGTGCCTGTAATCCTAGCTACTTGAGAGGCTGAGGCAGGAGAATTGCTTGAACACAGGCAGCAGAGGTTGAAGTGAGCCAAGATAGCACCATTGCACTCCAGCCTTGGCAACAGAGTGAGACTCTGTCTCAAAAAAAGAAAAAAAAAAAAAAAAAAAAAAAAAAAATATATATATATATATATACACACACACACACATACATATATGATTGATATTTAAATTTGTAGACTTTGAGTAAAAGAGATTACCCTTCATGATGCAGGTGGGCCTCATCCAATCAGTTGAAAGCCTTAAGAGGAAACAGACTGAGGTCCCACAGAGGAAGGAGGCATTCTGACTCCAGACTGCCTTTGAACTCAAAACTACAACATTACCTCTTTCCTGAATCTCCAGCCTGCGAGTATGCCCTGCAAATTTCAGATTTGTCCATCCCTACAATCACACAAGCCAATTCTCTAACATTGGTTTTGTTTCATTGGTTCTGTTCCTCTGAAGTACCCTAATACATAGACTTTAAGACAAAAATTATAACTAGAAGTACATTTTAAAAAAAGAAAAGACAGATTTATTCAGCATCATGGTTAGACATTTAGCAATCAACAGTATGGGTGCAAAAAAAAAAAAAAATCTACATTAAAACCCTTTGTTGGAATGCTTTATACTTTCCACAGAACAGAAACTAAAATAACATGTTACTCAATTAGTCACAAATACAGTCCTAGAGTTTTTTGCCCATACACATGAATATTTGTCTAAAGCATGTCTTCTTTGCAGCAGCTAGGCCCTGCCACCACTGTGCTTGGCTACATTCACAGATCTGTTGTAACCTGTGGCTTCCCTGTCACTTCTCTGGCTCTCCTCTCCTGCTAAGCTTTGTTTCCTAGAAGTAATTAAAATCTTCTGCCACGGCCATAGCTACTACCACTACTGGAACCTCCATGGCCACCTTGGTTTTGTGGTTTGGCAAAGTATTGGCCTCCACCACCATAGGGGTCAGAGCTTCTGCCTCCAAAGTTGCCTCCCTTCATGAATCCAAAATTTGGAGACTGATCGTTGTAATTGCCAAAATCATTGTAGCTTCCACTACCTCCAAAATTGCTTCCATCATTACCAAATCCATTATAGCCATCCCCATTGCCACCATATCCACCACCACCATGCCTGCCACCAAAACCACCACAACCACTGAAGTTTCCTCCACGACCAAAGCTGTCATTTCCACTAAAGCCACCTCCAAGACCACCACCAAAGTTTCCAGAACCACTTCAAACTCTTTGGCTAGATGAAGCACTACCCATCTCTTGCTTCGACTGGGCTTTCCTAACTTCACAGTTGTGGCTATTCACAGTATTGTAATTTTTTTTTTTTTTTTTTTTTTTTTTTTGAGATAGAGTCTCACTCTGTCACCTAGGCTGGAGTACAGTGGCCAGCCTCTGTCTCCCAGGTTCCAACGATTCTCCTGTCTCAGCCTCCCAAGTAGCCAGGATTACAGGCACACACCACCATGCCCAGCTAATTTTTGTATTTTTAGTAGAGACGGGGTTTCACCATGTTGGCCAGGCTGGTCTTGAACTCCTAGCCTCAAGTGATCTGCCTGCCTCCACCTCCCAAGGTGCTGGGATTACAGGTGTGAGCCACGGCACCCAGTGAAGCGTGTTTCTAAGAAAAGGGCAAACAATTCTCAAAGAGGCCCCTAATATCTAAAATCAGTTTAGAATCCCTGCCCTAGGTGAATACAGGAAACATTGTCAAAACTAAAAGGAAACTTGTAGGGCATCTTAATCAATCAGCCAAGATGGGTACCAAGGCCCAAAGCCAGGTAGAGGCTTGTGCAAGATCCCAAGCAGAGGTGCAGTTTGAAGCTAGATTCTCCCGCTCTTAAACTAGTGCGGGACAGACCGAGGCCTAGCAAGTTGGCTACGGAGCCTTAGCAGATTCCTGTCCTCACACTGAGCCAGGAGGGGTCGCTGCCCAGGGATACCTATAGCCGTACTCAAGCTGGACAAGGCACTTGCTCTTGGTGGAAGCAAACACGTCCACTACCGCATACAGAAATTAAAATGATTGTAAAGGAATCCTGGGAATATCTGTATGCTAAAAAATTAGATAACTTAGATGAAATGAACAAATTCTTAAAAAGACAACAAGTACCAAAACTGACTTAGAATAAATGGGAAATCTGAATAGATCTATAAAGAGTAAACACCAAATCACTAATCGAAAAATATTCCACAAAGGAAAGCCCAAGCTCAGATGATTTCAATGGAGAACTCTACTATATTTTTAGAGAATTAACTCTAATCATTTACAAACTCTTCCAAAATATAGAAGAGGATGGAATCCTTTCCAACTCAGTCTGTGAGGCCAGTACTACAAAGATATCATAAAAAAAGAAAACTACAGACCAATAGTCCCTGTGAATACAGGCACAAAAATTCTCAAAAACTATTAGTAAAAAGATTCAGCCACATATAAAAAAAGATTACACACCATAATCAAATCCAACGGAATTTGTCCCAAGAATGCAAGGTTATTCAAGCATGCAGAAACCAATGTAATATACCACTTTAACACAGCAAAGGACATAACCAACATAATCAACTCAATAGACACAGAAAAAAAAAATTGACAAAAATCTGTCACCCTTTTATGATAAAAACACCCTCAAATTAAGAATAGAAGGGAGCTTCCTCAACCTAAAAAAGCACATTTATGGAAAACTCAGAGATAACATCAAACTTAATGGAAGAAATTTAAAAGTTTTCCTTTAAGATCAGGAGCAAGACTATTTCCTGGTAAATTTTTCCTCTCCTCTATGTTTGAGTTCTATCCATTTCACATTTCTATTACTGAACGTGTTTATTTCTTCTATGTTTTTTCCAGCCATTCTTGGCAGTTTTGTCTATTTTAATGGTATTTTTAAAGTACAGACTTTTAGTTTTATTTGGCAATTTTAGGGTTTCTTTTTTTCTAATTCACTAATTTCAACTACTTTCTTCAATTATCCTCTGTCTACTTTCTCTTTACTTACTTTGCTGTTTTGTTCCAATTTCTTAGGTTCAAGCCTTAGTTAATTTGCTTTCAGGTATTCACATGTATATATTAAAGCATTGGTAAGAATTTATTTACAACTGTTCATTATAGAGATGTTGATGTCCTGAGCGATAAGTGGTCATAATCCCTAGATGTGGAGGAAAGAAGGCGGGAAGGCTGAGGTTAATCAATAGGGCTCTGACAAGGCATGGTCTTTCAAACTGCATGCCTGGGTACCCAAGAACTTACTGTCCTGCTCACAAGGCTGATTCTGGATGCACCAAAACCCTGCCCAGGCTTAAGCCCTGGGAAGATAAAAATCAGAGATATGAATTCAACTTCTCACATGAGAAGGAGAGCCAACCCTTCAGATATAATTTCAGCCAAGTCCAGGATTCCTCTATCTGCTGTCTGCAACACCATGAAGCCTGAATGGGCTCGCTTTTCTCTATGGCTCCTCATCTTGTCCATGCTTCTCCACACACCTTCAGGGGACATATTTCCTTCACAACTCAGAAAACAGTTATGTGAAAGTGGACATCTTGGAGGTAAAGAAAAACAGAAAGGGCAGACCAGTGTGACACTGTGAAGGAGAGGGAGGTCTGGGCAGCCCGGGTGATGTTGCTGCCAGTAATTAGAATCAAGTCCCCTTTTTATCTCAAACCATATGGCTCTAGGACATCTGATTCAGAGAATTACATTGAGTTTCCTCTACGGAGTGGAGAAGGAGGAAGACAGAAGGTAGAATCAACTTAAGTTTTATCCATGAGATTTCAGTATAAGGGTAGGGATTATGAAAATGGGATTGATTTCAGAGGAGTCCAAGAAATTCCTTTGTTGGGGTGTGTGTCTGTGCATTAGATGAGTTTTAAGTCTATCCAACACATATGTGTAGAACCACTATGTTATATTCCACTGATACAGATATGCAGAGGCCATCATTCTCCCATATATGTATAGAGCACTCCCATCCTACTTATTTAAATTAATTTGTTCTTCATTCAAATTAATATGAGCATCTATGAAACACTCAAGGCAAAAGGGGCAAGTTCCCAATCATGGATGAGAATTGCAATTGGGTGGCCAGGCGCAGTGGCTCACCCTTGTAATCCCAGCACTTTGGGAGGCCAAGGCAGGTGGATCACCTGAGGTCAGGAGTTCGAGAACAGCCTGGCCAATGTGGCAAAACCCCGTGGGTACTAAAAATACAAAAATTAGCCAGGCGTGGTGGTGCACACCTGTAGTCCCAGCTACTCAGGAGGCTGAGGCACGAGAATCACTTGAACCCAGGCAGCAGAGGTTGCAACGAGAGCCGAGATAGCGCCACTACACTCCCTCCTGGGCGACACAGCGAGGCTCCATCTCAATTAAAATATAAAAAGAAAAAAAGAATTGCAGTTGGGCTTCAAGAAGACTAACATTAACTCTTTCTCTGTCTCCACTCGGTCATCATGGCTTCTGCTCTGACCACTTAATCTCCATGGTCTCAGTAAAACCAGGTGAGTCTGGATGGGTAGGCAAAAGTGGGGCTGGATAGGAGAGGAAACAGACTGATGGAGGAAAGGAAGATCTGCCAGAGTGGACATTTTAAACCTATCCTTCAGGGTAGGTGTAGTGGGTGAGAGGTCTTTTCAGCTTGTGTATTTGCACAGACTCTGGCGGGCGGGGAGGAGAAAGCAAAAGTAAGGGCTCTGAACTGTGTCCTTGAGGAAGCTGATGATTTGTTCACTTCCAGTGACATGGGAAGCATGTGGAGAGTCAGGAAATGGGATATGTTTATTGGGAAGGATGAACGAAACCTCAGGTCTTTCTTGTTTTCAGCTCTAAAGTAGTATAAGTACCTCATTGTCCTTCTCTAGTTCTCTCTGCGTCATGGACCCAGTCTGTAGTCTGCAATAATTTCCCCATATACTTAGGGAACTCTGTCTTGTTCCCCAGAGGTAAAATTAGTTAGATTTATGTGGGTTGAAAGTGGGTTTTAGTAGTCTGAGCCTGTGAGAACAAGAATGTCAAAAGGGTAGTAAAGAAAACCTGACTCTGGAATTCTCATTCACAGAATACTGCAACTATCCTCCAATGAAGGGCACCTGTAAAATACATTTGACCAGATTCTACTACAACACGTTGACATTTTTATGTGAGCCCTTTGTCTTCAGTGGCTGTGGAGGCAACAGAAACAACTTTAAACAGAAATATATCTGTGAAAAATTTTGTATTAGTGAAAAGTAAGTCTCTGGATATCTTACCCAACCCTCAATGACACCAGACACTAGGGATCAAAGCTTTTTTAAGGAAAAAGCAAATGAAAGGCTAGGGCAATGAGCAGGGAGGCAAGAAATTATACCTAAGTTGGGGTAATAAAAATTAATAAAAATTATTTTTTAGGCCGGGCGCGGTGGCTCAAGCCTGTAATCCCAGCACTTTGGGAGGCCGAGGCGGGTGGATCACGAGGTCAGGAGATCGAGACCCTCCTAGCTAACACGGTGAAACCCCGTCTCTACTAAAAATACAAAAAAAAACTAGCCGGGCGCGGTGGCGGGCGCCTGTAGTCCCAGCTACTCGGAGGCTGAGGCGGGAGAATGGCGGAAACCCAGGAGGCGGAGCTTGCAGTGAGCCGAGATCGCGCCACTGCACTCCAGCCTGGGCGACACAGCGAGACTCCGTCTCAAAAAAAAAAAAAAAAAAAAAAAAAAAAAAAAAAAATTATTTTTTAATCATTATGTCACAGGCATTAATTTCTCAGGTCACTTAAATGTCACTATAATCAGTCATAGGCATAAGTTTCTCAGGTCACTTAATTTAATAACACTCTTGAAATTGTGAAAATTGAAGTCCAGTCAAGCACAGTGGTGTGCATCTGCAATCCCAGCTACCTGGGAAGCTGAGGCAGGAAAATCACTTGAGCCCAACATTCAAGACCAGCCTAGGCAATACAGCAAGACTTCCATTTAAATATATATATATACATATATATACAGAGAGAGAGAGAGAAACAGAGAGAGAGAGAGAGAGATAGCCAGGCGTGGTGGCTCATGCCTGTAATCCCAGCAATTTGGGAGGCAGAGGCAGGCAGATCCGAGGTCAGGAGATCGAGACCATCCTGGCTAACACAGTGAAATCCTGTCTCTACTAAAAATACAAAAAATTAGCCAGGCGTGGTGGCGGGTGCCTGTAATCCCAGCTAGTCAGGAGGCTGAGGCAGGAGAATCACTTGAACCCGGGAGGCAGAGGTTGCATTGAGCTAAGATCATGCCACTGCAGTCCAGCCTGGCCGTCTCAAAAAAATAAAAATAAAAATAAAAATAAAAATAAAGCTCAGAGAGGCTACTGACTTGCCCAAATTCACTCATCAGAAGGAGGACATGGATCCAGAGCTCCTAGCTCCCCACCAGCATCTCAATGCCACCATGATGGCATCAGCTCTTTGAGATTGTGTTCAACATTTTACTGTTTCACAGTTAAATGTAAAGCTATGAGAATGTCAGAAGAGTAGGAGAAGACAAGGATCATGATTTGGTATCCACTATAAAGAATAGCTAAACAATGGTCTTACATGCAAGAACAGAGATATCACTTCCTTCATCTGTATATTCTCAAAGTCTAGTACTATGTTTGCTCATTAATATTTTATGGATAGATGCATGGGTCAGGAGGAACATTAGTATTAAAGAGAGCTGTGAAGTTCTGCTGAGATGTTAAGGACCCATTGTTTGGGTCCTTATTGATACCAATGGCCACAATAATCACTAAATTTATTTATTTATTAACAGGGACCGAAGTCGATAGGGCCTTAATACGACAGAAGGAAGAAACATGGAAAAAAGAGTATGCTCTATGAAAAATCATGCCAAAGTTATTCTGAGAAAATAAATTGGATTATTTCTAAAAAATTTTTGAGTTCCAAATTCTTTCTAATTTCCTTGCCCAGGTTTACCTTTCATACTAATTAGATATATAAAACTTTAACTGAAAATTTTCTGTATGTCATCTCTGGTCTGTATTTATTCATCTCTCCCATTCTAGATTCTTCCAACATATACTGCAAATGACCTCTCTGCAGGGACCAACCTATCCATGTAATGCATCAGTGTATGTAAAGGCAATCATGGCCGGGCACGGTGGCTCAAGCCTGTAATCCCAGCACTTTGGGAGGCCGAGACAGGCGGATCACGAGGTCAGGAGATCGAGACCATCCTGGCGAACACGGTGAAACCCCGTCTCCACTAAAAATTACAAAAAACTAGCCGGGCGAGGTGGCGGGCGCCTGTAGTCCCAGCTACTCAGGAGGCTGAGGCAGGAGAATGGCGTAAACCAGGGAGGCGGAGCTTGCAGTGAGCTGAAATCCGGCCACTGCACTCCAGCCTGGGCAACAGATCGAGACTCCGTCTCAAAAAAAAAAAAAAAAGACAATCATTATTGATATCTCCTGAGCATGACTTGCCAAAACTTAATTTCTTTCTGTATTTTGTCACTGACCTCAGTGGGATTTGCATGTAGGTGGCACTGAGATAATCATTATTAAATTCTTTCATCTGCTCCAAATCAAAGGGCATTCAACCCACAAAAATGATCATATGCTAGGGAAATATCTTCAGTGCCCCAGGTACCAGCCATATAGAAATTGTGACTTTACAGCTGAGAGCTACGAGTCTTGAACCAAAGTGAACCTCTACTCTCAGAGTACAAAGGGCCACTCCCCTCTTTTCTGTCTTATTCATATTCTTGTCAAAGACTAAGCCTCACAAATGAATCTATTGACATGAATAGCCTATGCCAGTGTTCTAAGGGCCGTAAACAGTATAATAGACTGTAGCTCAGAGAGAAGCCACTTGTGGGTATTCTAGCTCAATCTCAACACTGGTAACCCCTGATCCTGAATTATGGGCATATCCTAGGAGAAATCATGGGAATTAGCAAAAAGTACATGTTAAAGACATCGCCTAGTTCTGCTCCCAGGAATTACTCCAGTGCAAAAAAGAGACAAAGGAAACAAGAATGTTCTGTTAGCTTCTAGGTATTGAGGCAAAGTCTAGAATCTCAGACCATGCTATGTCCAGATAAAACTTTGTTCTTGGGCCTGAATGTCATGGTGCCTATTCATGGATTCTGAAGATTTTCTTTCCTCTGATTACCATAAAAAACAGTGTTACATAAACAAGATTCAAGTACAATTTTTTAAGTCTTTCAAAACTATAGTCCAAAGAATTAATATAAGTAAAATATTCTCTGGAGACAAAGAATTACCAACAACGATGACCCAAAGTTCATTCTAGCCTCAAGTTTTCGGATTTCTTCTGGGCACTTGAGTAATTGCCCAAGTTTCCTTCTCAATCAATCCTAAATTTTCATCTAAGAAAAGGGTATGTGTGTGCTGTCTGTAGTGCTGAAGGAATATTTTACAAGTATCCACAAAGATTTGTAAAAAGGCACAAAGATATATGTACATTGCAGACCTTCATAGAAAACCACATACCCAAGGACTAATACAGGACACAAATCCACAAGAAACCCAAATGGGTTTCACATTAAATTCAAGTGAGATATTTTGAGGAGAAAGTCACTGATAGAAGAGTAACAAAGGTAAAAATTTAAGCCAATATCTCAGAGTACAAACCAAAGACAGAATGAAAAGATTTTGGTTCTGACTTTGGCCTCTTCCCCTATGCCATATTTGACCACTGGAGAAACTGAAAGGAAAAGATCCCATTACATATGAGACAGAAATTAAAAGTGGCTTAAGATTCTGATTTCTGGTTTAAAAAGCCCCAAAGGGTAGGCGTAGTGGCTCATGCCTATAATCCAGAACTTTAGGGGGCCAAAGCAGGAGGATCACTTGAGGCCAGGAGTTTGAGACCAGCCTGGGCAACATAGCAAAACGTGTCTATTAAAAAAATACAAAAGATGGCTGGACCCGACGGCTCACACCTGTAATTCCAGCACTTTGGGAGGCCAAGGTGGGTGGATCACCTGAGGTCAGGAATTTGAGACCAGCCCGGCCAACATGGTGAAACCCCATCTCTACTAAAAATATAAAATTAGCCAGGTGTGGCGGCGCATGCCTATAATCCAAGCTATTTGGGAGGCTGAGGCAGGAGAATCACTTGAACTCAGGAGGTAGACATTGCAGTGAGCCGATATCATGCCATTGCACTCTAGCCTGGGCAACAGGAGCAAAATTCCACCTCAAAAAATAATAATAATACAAAAGGTCAGGTCCAGTGGCTCATGCCTGGGACCACAGCACTTTGGGAGGCCAAAACAGGCAGATTGCTTGAGTTCACAAGTTCAAGACCAGCCTGGACAACACGGCGAAACTCCATCTCTACTTAAAATACAAAATTGGCAAGGCATGGTGGTGCATGCCTGTAGTCCCAGTTACTTGAGAGGTAAGGTAGGATGATGGCCTCAGCTGGGAGACAGAGGTTGCATGAGCCGAGATGGCACCACTGCACTCCAGCCTGGGTGATAGAGCCAGACCTTGTCTCAAAAAAAAAAAAGAAAAGTGGTGGGAGGAAGAAAAAAAAGTTATAATACAAAAGATAAACAAAACAAAAAGTTGTTTTTTGAAAAGATAACAAAATTGGCAAACCTTTAGCTAGACCAGCCAAGAAAAAACAAAGACCAAATAAATAAAATCAGGGATGAAAAAGGACACATTACAACTGATACCGCAGAAAAGCAAAGAATCATTAGAGACTTTTTTTTTCCCCCTGAGACAGAGTTTTGCTCTTGTTGCCCAGGCTGGAGTGCAATGGTGCGATCTCAGCTCACTGCAACCTCCACCTCCCAGGTTCAAGTGATTCTCCTGCCTCAGCCTCCCAAGTAGCTAGGGTTACAGGAATGTGCCACCACGCCCAGCTAATTTTGTATTTTCAGTAGAGACAAGGTTTCTCCATGTTGGTCAGGCTTGTCTTAAACTCCCAACCTCAGGTGATCCACCCACCTCAGCCTCCCAAAGTGCTAGGATTACAGGCGTGAGCCACCACATCTGGCCTGGATCATTAGAGGTTATTATGGAAAACTACACACCAACAAATTGGAAAACTAAAAAGATAAATTATTTGACACATACAACTTACTAAAATTGAATCATAAAGAATCAGAAAACCGGCTGGGCGCGGTGGCTCAAGCCTGTAATCCCAGCACTTTGGGAGGCCGAGACGGGCGGATCACGAGGTCAGGAGATCGAGGCCATCCTGGCTAACACAGTGAAACCCCGTCTCTACTAAAAAATACAAAAAAAAAAAAACTAGCCGGGCGAGGTGGCGGCGCCTGTAGTCCCAGCTACTCGGGAGACTGAGGCAGGAGAATGGCATAAACCCAGGAGGCGGAGCTTGCAGTGAGCTGAGAGCCGGCCACTGCACTCCAGCCTGGGCGGCAGAGCGAGACTCCGTCTCAAAAAAAAAAAAAAAAAAAAAAAAAAAAAAAAAAAAAAAAAAGAAAAAGAATCAGAAAACCTAAACAGGCCAACTATGAGTAATGAGATGAAAGCAGAAATTAAACATCTCTCTTTAAAGAAAAGCATATGACCTGATGGTTTTACTGCTGAGTTCTACCAAGTATTTAAAGAAGAACTATACAAGTTCTACTCAAATTATTCTAAAAAATTGAAGAGGGAATACTTCCAAACTCATTCTATGAGGCAAGAAGTAGCCTGTGGCCAGGCACAGTGGCTCACGCCTATAATCCCAGCACTTTGGGAGACCAAGAGACCAAGGCAGGTGGATGACTTGAGACCTGGAGTTCAAGACCAGCCTGGCCAACATGGCAAAACCCTGTCTCTACTAAAAATACAAAAATTAGCCAGGGTGGTGGCACATGCCTGTAATCCTAGCTACTCAGGAGGCCGAGGCATAAGGATCACTTGAACCCAGGAGGTGGAGGCTACAGTGAGCCAAGATCGTGCCACTGCACTCCAGCCTGGGCAACAGGGTGAGACTCTGTCTCAGAAAAAGATCATTCACCATGAACAAATGGGATTCATCCCCAGATGCAAGGATAGTTCAACATATACAAATCAATAAATGTGATACACCCCATCAACAGAATCAAAAGAGCCATATGATCATTTCAGTAGATGGTGAAACAGCATTTGATAAAATTCAACATTGCTTCATGATAAAAGTCTCAAGAAATTGGATATATAAAGAACATACCTCGATGTAATAAAGGCCATACGTGACAAGCACATAGCTAATATCATACGGAATGGGGAAAAAGTGAAAGCCTTTCCACTAAGGTCTGAAACAAGATAATGATGCCACTCTCACCACTGTTATTCAACATAGTACTGGAAATCCCAGCTAGAGCAATTAGGCAAGAGAAAGAAAAAAAGGGTATCCAAATTGGAAAGGAAGAAGTCAAATTAGCCTTGTACACACATGACATGAGCTTATATTTAGAAAAACCTACCACACCAAAAAATTCTTTTTTTTTTTTTTTTTTTTTTGAGTTGGAGTCTTGCTCTGTCGCCCAGGCTGGAGTGCGGTGGCGCGATCTCAGCTCACTGCAAGCTCCACCTCCCGGTTTACGCCATTCTCCTGCCTCAGCCTCCTGAGTAGCTGGGACTACAGGCGCCCGCCACCTCGCCCAGCTAGTTTTTTGTATTTTCAGTAGAGACGGGGTTTCACCGTGTTCGCCAGGATGGTCTCGATCTCCTGACCTCGTGATCCGCCCGTCTCAGCCTCCCAAAGTGCTGGGATTACAGGCTTGAGCCACCGCGCCCGGCTCCAAAAAATTCTTAGAACTAATCAATAAAGTTAGTAAAATTACAGGATACAAAATCAACATACAAAAATCAGTAGTATTTCTATATGCTAACAATAATCTATCTGAAAAAGAAACCAAGAAAGCAATCTCCTTTACAATATCCACAAAAAAAAAAATCCTAGGAATAAATTAATTAGAAGAAGTAAAAGATCTCCACAAGGAAAACTATAAAACGCTAATGAAAGAAACTGAAGAGGACACTAAAAAATAGAAAGATATCCCATGCTCATAGGTCAGAAGAATTAATATTGTTAAAATGCCCATAATATCCAAAGTGATCTTCAGATTCAATACAATCTCTATTAAAATATCAATGGCATTCTTCACATAAACAGGAAAAAAATTTCAAAATTTGTATGGAATGACAAAAGACCCTGAATAGCTAAAGCAGTCCTGAGCAAAAACAACAAAGCTGGAGGTATCACACTACCTGAATTCAAATTATACAACAAAGCTATAGTAACCCAAACAGCATGGTATTGGCACAAAAACAGACACATAGACCAATGGAACAGAATAGAAAACCCGGAAATTAACTCATGCACATACAGACAACTCATTTGTGTGTGTGTATGTGTGTGTGTGTGAGAGAGAGAGAGACAGAGTCTCACTCTGTTACCCTGACTGGAGTGCAGTGGCACAAACTCGGCGCACTGCAAGCTCCACCTCCAGGGTTCACGCCATTCTCCTGCCTCAGCCTCCCTAGCAGCTGGGACTACAGGTACACACTGCCATGCCCGGCTAATTTTTTTGAGACAACTCATTTTTGACAAAGGTGCCAAGAATGTATGTTGGGGAAAGGACAATCTTGTTAATAAATGGTGCTGAGAAAGCTGGATATCTATATGCAGAAGAATGAAATTAGATTGCAATATTTTACCATATGCAAAAATCAAATAAAAATTGATTAAATACTGAAATCTAATAATGCCTGAAACTACAAAACTACTAGAAGAAAACGTTAGTCGGGACATTGGTCTTGGCAAAGATTTTCTGGGTAAGACCTCAGAAACACAAGCAACAGAAGCAAAAATAAACAAATGGGATTACATCATTAAAAAGTTTCTATGGCCCGGCCGGGCGCAGTGGCTCAAGCCTGTAATCCCAGTACTTTGGGAAGCCAAGATGGGTGGATCATGAGGTCAGGAGATCGAGACCATCCTGGCTAATATGGTGAAACCTCATCGCTACTAAAAAAATACAAGAAGCTAGCCGGGCGAGGTGGCAAGCGCCTATAGTCCCAGCTACTCGGGAGGCTGAGGCAGGAGAATGGCATAAACCCAGGAAGCAGAACTTGCAGTGAGCTGAGATCCGGCCACTGCACTCCAGCCTGGGTGACAGAGTGAGACTCCGTCTCAAAAAAAAAAAAAAGTTTCTATGGCCGGGTGCAGTGGCTCATGCCTGTAATCTCAGCACTTTGGGAGGCCAAGCCGGGTGGATCACCTGAGGTCAGGAGTTCAAGACCAGCCTGGCCAACATGGTGAAACCCTGTATCTACTTAAAATACAAAAAATTAGCTGGGTGTGGTGATACGCACCTATAATCCCAGCTATTCAGGAGGCTGAGGCAGGAGAGTCGCTTGAACCTGGGAGGTGGAGGTTGCAGTGAGAAGAGATCACGCCATTGCACTCCAGACTAGGGGACAAGAGCAAGACTTCATCTCAAAAAAAAAAAAGTTTCTGCACGGCCTTTAATCCCCACACTTTGGAGGCCAAGGCAGGCAGATCATCTGAACCTAAGGTGGGGAGTTTGAGACCAATCTGGCCAACATGGTGAAACCCTGTCTCTACTAAAAATATAAAAATTAGCCAGATGTGGTGGTACATGTCTGTAATCCCCGCTACTTGGGAGGCTGAGGCAGGAGAATCACTTGAACCCAGGAGGCAGAGGGCAGAGTTTGCAGTGAGCTGAGATTGGGCCACTGCACTTCAATCTGGGCAACAGAGCAAGATTGTGTCTCAAAAAAATAAGTATATATGTATATATCAATAAAGAGACATCATTGGGCAAAGGGGATTTGTCCCAATGGTCTTGATAGTGCCACAAATCATTTTAGCACTTTTGGGTATAGCCAGAAGCATCCTAGTGGTCTGAAATACAAAAGTGAGGCCCAGATTTCTTAAGGAGATGGGGCTGGATGCCAGAAATTAAGAGGATAGGAGCCAGAGACAGGTAAGCAGAAACTTTACAAGAAAAAAAAATGGAAGATAAACAAAGACCCTAGGCCTCTGCAGGTGGGCTGTGAGAGAAGAGGTTTCAGAAGAGGATGAACTCAAGATGACATTCTTACAGACAGACCCCTGGCCATTGCAGAAGCATTTCTGGGCTCCTTGGCACCCCCAGTCCGGGAAGCACTGCAGGACACTGGAGGCCTTGGAGCTCATGGGCACCAGAACCCAGGCTTCCATGTAGTGAGTTATGTCCTGGCAGTACAGTCCTAAGGTCTTACAGGAGCCCTCTTACCCCCTGTTCCAGCCCTGGGACACAATTGCCATGCTACATGCTTCCTTCCTATAATTAAAGAAGGAAACCCTCAGGGCACCCCACTCCATCACTCACCTCTCACCAGGGACCAGGTACCAGGGTGGGTGTCCTCTTCCTGAAAAAGAAAGACTTAGATGAAGCAGTCCCTTGTGAAACAGGCAGCCATTAGCACCAGGGCCGAGCCTAGGTGAGAACTCTCAGGCCCTGCTTGGCAGCCCACAGCCAGGCAAGGTTTTTGAGACACCAAGTTACTCTACAGATTTTGTCTTTTTTTTTTTTTTTTTTTTGGAGACAGAGTCTCACTCTGTTGCCCAGGCTGGAATGCAGCAGCGTGATCTCAGTTCACTGCAACCTCTGCCTCCTGGGTTCAAGCAATTCTCCTGCCTCAGCCTCCAGAGTAGCTGAGATTACAGGCGCCCACCACCAAGCCCAGCTCGTTTTTGCATTTTTTGTAGAGACGGGGTTTCACCATGTTGGCCAGGCTGGTCTCAAACTCCTGACCTCAGGTGATCCACCTGCCTCGGCCTCCCAAACTGCTGGGATTACAGACATGAGCCACCACACCCAGTCTCAATTATTTTTTAAGCATTAGTTTGGTGAAAAAACATTTTGATTTTTTTTTAAAACAAGCAAGTATTACTTTTGTGATCTTTTAAAACTGATTAGATGAAAAAACGGAAAACGTAACAAAAGAAGAATACTTTTAAAAAAAAGCAGCATCAGCACCACCTGGAAGCTTGTTATTTATACAGAATCTCAGACCCACCTGAAACCTACTGCATTGGAATTAACATTTTAACAACTCCGGTGATTTGCTCTCTCAGTGCACAAGTTGTAGTCTGTGAAAAGTCAGGAGCTATCAGGAAAGGAGATCTACTTCCCTGGCTACTTGAATGAAGGTTTCTTCTACATCTATGACTGCTACCCATAAAATGTGAAATACCCTCATCAGGAATCTATACGGCTCTAAAGACTCATAGTGAGATGTTAAGTATCCCTTTCTCCTTCCTAATAGCAGCCTATTTCCTTTCAAGGAATTCTCTTCCCCTGTTCTATGATGTCTTATTGTGAGGGTTAATTTCAGGTGCCTGCTAACCCAAACAAGCCAGAGAAGCAAGTCTTTTCTCTAGGTTCTCAACCAGGGGCGATTTTGCCCCCCAGGGGACATATTGGCAACTTCTGGAAACATTTGTTGTTAACAAATGACAGGGAGAGATACTGGCATCTAGTGAAAAGCAGTCAGGGCTGCTGCTAAACATCATATACTACCCAGGACGGCCCCAGAGCAAATAATTATCCAGCCCAAAATATTAATAGGACTAAGGCTGCGAAACCCTGAATGAGTAATTACATATATTCTCTCTCTTTCAGGAAGTCTCAATCTTGAGAGAAGGGGGAAAGAGAAATAGAACATCGCTGTCACAGCAGCGTCACTGTGACCCAACTCTTCCCGCCTAGATGATCTGCTTCCTGCCTCTTGACCCTCCAGAGTGCTGTCAATTTCCTACCATGGATCCCTAGCTTTGCATAAATCATACGAGCCTCAATTTCCGTCCAGCTCACTGTCTTTTGCCCAAGTTAGCCAGTATCTTTCTGTTGATGGTAACCAAGAACCCTTATGCCCAACCATCCAGTTAGAGGAGGGCTCCATTCCAGAGCAGGGCAGGCTTACCCAGCTGCTAGGCTAAGCACACACTTCAAGCATCAGCAAGCAACTGACAAGTTCAGCTTGAATGAACTTAACCAGAATTTGCAATCAAGAAAACTAGAAAGAAACTATTTTAATTTTAGTATAAATGTTTAATTTTACATCACGTGAGTTAAACAGTTCATTATTTGGGACGCTGATGTTCTGGGCCATCCGGTGGGGCAGGCTTGCTCTGGTTTTGAGTTTCAGTAAGAAGGAAGAGGAAAACAAGAGAGAGAAGAGATCAAGTTGTTTATATTATCTGGCTTCAGGTGAGAGAGTACTGAAAAGAGAAGCTTATGTTTAAAGGAAAAAATATTAAAACTGGGAAAGTATTGAACATGGAAAGATGTAACCTATACACTGAAGTACAGCACAATGGAAAAACCAAAAAATTAAAACCAAGAATACTGTATATCAAGAAATAACAATCTATCTGCAAGCCACAAAGTGTTGCAGAAGGAATGGAGGCTTTATCATCAAATACACCTGTTGGTTTAACTAAACTAAGATTGAAAGTAAAAGCCTTAGCCTGGGAAACATAGCGAGACCCCATCTCTACAAAAACTGAAAAATTAGCCAGGTGTGGTGGTGCACACCTGTGGTCCCAGCTACTTCGGAGGCTGAGGCAGAAGGATTGCTTGAGCCCAGGAAGTCAAGGAAACAGCGGGCCATGTTTGAGCCACTGTACTCCAGCCTGGGTGACAGAGTAAAACCCTGTCTCAAAAAAAAGAAAGAATGTAAAAGCCTTTGAAGCATGGAAAACAAGGCAAGCAACGGCTGCAGAGTTCCAAAACCTTGTTAAATATAATAAATAAGGAAATATTTAAAAATTGAACACCTTAACAATTAAAAATCATATCGATCTATTATATTGTTGAATGACAAAGGCCTATTACAGGATGAGTCTACGCATATCAACATTTGCATATATGCATAAAGCAAGTCTGGAAGGACCTTCACAAGCGTGTTAACAATGGTCGCCTATGGGGAGGGAGATCTTTTTTTTTTGGTGCATTAGCAATCTTGATGGTTTCAAATGTCATCACCAGGAAACAACAGACAGGCCTACTTAGGGTGGAGGGCAATAGGAGAGTGAGGATTAAAAAACTATCTATCTGATATTATGCTGATTACCCGGGTGACAAAATTTTCTGTACACCAAACCCCCAAGACACGCAATTAGCACATGTAACAAACCTGCATATGAATCCCTTTAAAGTAAAATACAAGCTGAAAGGAAAAAAATAAAACCTCTTCACCATCTTTCAGATAGTAATTTTTTTCATTGCTTCTTCAGTATACACAAATATTCTTTTACATCATTCACACTTCTTCTTTGAACTTTTCTATACTGTTTAAATATCTCAATAATGCTTATGAATCCTATTTTTAAGAAAACAACAGCAAATTAACAAATAAAAAGGAGAAGGAGGAAAGTGAGGAGGAGAAAAAGAATAACGAAAAAGACTTGTGATCCTAAGCATATAAACAGCTCTGAAATTGCAGGAAAGCTGAAAAAGAAAAACAAGAGAAAGGTAAAGGAAGAATGATCATTTATAATATTACTAAATTGGGCCGGGTGCGCTGATAGCAAGCAGCTGATAGCAAGCTTTCACTTTATCTTTGAGAATGCCTTTTGAGTCTCTCGCCTGGAAATGGTCTATGACAGACTTCTGCTGCCCTCTAGTGAGCAAAACATGAAACACCCAGCAAAGAATTTTTGTTTTTTGTTTTTTGTTTTTTTTGAGACGGAGTCTTGCTCTGCCGCCCAGGCTGGAGTGCTGTGGCCGGATCTCAGCTCACTGCAAGCTCCGCCTCCCGGGTTCACGCCATTCTCCTGTCTCAGCCTCCCGAGTAGCTGGGACTACAGGCGCCCGCCTCGTCGCCCGGCTAGTTTTTTGTATTTTTTAGTAGAGACGGGGTTTCACCGTATTAGCCAGGATGGTCTCGATCTCCTGACCTCGTGATCCGCCCGTCTCGGCCTCCCAAAGTGCTGGGATTACAGGCTTGAGCCACCGCGCCCGGCCCAGCAAAGAATTTTTACGAGTCACATGGCCTCTTCTTTGCTTATATTGCTGAATCTGTAGGGGGCTAGGCTTCTCCACACAATCCCTTGAGAAGGCTTAACTTGCATATGAAAGGAAAGACACCTCTCCCAACTCAAGAGCAACCCACTGCCAGGATACGCTCTGGACTTCCTGCCTTCCTCACCCCACTTACACGCCTTACCAACAACATCATACCCCCACGGGAGCAGTGGAGGCTGCAGGGGCCCATAGTATTGCTGGGGGCCAAGGGCACATATGGAGTCTGAGATTTCCACAACCAGATGGTAAAGAAGTGGGGTGGGGAAGGGAGGAGCTGCGTGGTTCTGGTCAAAGAACAAGTCTTTCTCAGCCCACACTGAAGCCCCAGGCATTCCTGCCCACGATGAGGAAGCTGAGGAGCAGGGCGGGGGAGGAGGGTGGCTTTTCAACCTGGTCAGAGGCTAATTTTGGGGTGCAAAGTGAGAGAGTAGGATCAGGGTCCACTGAGACCTGCTCCCGGGTCATTTCCACCCCAGGACCAAGGCTGAAATGGACTTAAACCCTGAGGAAGGAAAGGTTCTAACAGCTTCTTTAGTTCAGGGTTCAACAGTAGAGAAAGCTGCCCAGAAAGACCTGGGGGTGGGAATTTGGCCCCAGCTCAGCCTCTGACCTCCAGCTTTCAAATTTAACCCTTCAGCACTCTCTCTCATCTCTCTCTCTCATCCCTATCTCTCTCTATATATATATATCTCATCTCTCTCTCTCTCATCTCTATCTCTCTATATATCTATCTCTATCTTTCTCTCTCTCATCTCTATCTGTCTCTCTATCTCTCTATATATCTGTCTCTCTATCTCTCTATATATCTGTCTCTCTATCTCTCGACCTTGCTACCTGTGAGCAGGTCAGCAGCTCCCACCGGAAAGGGTGAGCCTCCAGACAAGGAGGAAAGGTCTGCAAGGAGCAGCTCTCCTATTGCTCAGCCTGAGCTGTGCCTGGGGCTCACACCTGTCCTCCATTCCCACTCTCCACCCTGACAGAACATCATTCTGCAATATTCCCAGACTGTTGTTGTTTTTCATTGAAAGTTCTACCCTACTGATTTTTTTCTTTTTTTTTTTTTTCTTTTTTCTTTTGAGACGGAGTTTCGCTCTTGTTGCACGGGCTGGAGTGCAACGGCAGAATCTCAGCTCACTTGGAACTTCCATCTCCCGGGTTCAAGTAATTCTCCTGCCTCAACCTCCCAAGTAGCTGAGATTACAGGCATGCACCACCACACCTGGCTAATTTTTGTATTTTTAGTAGAGACGGGGTTTCACCGTATTGGCCAGGCTGGTCTCGAACTCCTGACCTCAAGTGATCTGCCTGCCTCGGCCTCTCAAAGTGTTGGGATTACAGATGTGAGCCACTGCGCCCAGCCACTGCTGAGTTTTTGTGACTTCTCCCCCTTGTTTTCATTCTGGCATGTGAAATTCTGGTTTCTACCTGGTTCGGAACATTCATCTCTTTTGAGTAGAGTAGATGTATGTCAATGTTGCCTGATTCAAGAAACAGTGGTTGGCATGAACCTCACAGTGGCCATACCAGGAATATCCATGACTCCAGGATCATGTTGCAGGGAACTGGGAAGGGTCAGTGTCTGTGTGATGGGCTGCTGAACATTTTGGAAGATCCCTCTTCCACTGTTTTATCATTTTGTTGTTTATTTAAAAACTCAAATACATGCACATGGTTTTTTTTTTAAAAAAAAATCATATTTTCACACCACCACACCTGACTAATTTTTGTATTTTTAGTAGAGACAGGCTTTCTACTACAACAGTCAAAGGCACAACTACTTAGAAGGCTGAGGCACGAGAATTGCTTGAACCCAGGAGGCGGAGGTTGCACTGAGCAGACATAGCGCCACTGCACTCCAGCCTAGGCAACAGAGCGAGATTTCGTCTCAAAAAAAAAAAAAAAGATAACTAGTTAAATAAATTACCCATTCATAGAGTTCTATTAAAAGAATATATGTGACGACATGAAAGATCTCCAAGATACACAATATAATCCATTTCATATAAATAAAAAACATAACTTTAAAAAATTATCTTGGTCCCAAGAACCTAGGGACGTCCCCTCCCTAAAATAAAGCTACCTGGAGGGGACAAACTGCTTGTCTTGGAACCAAGGGCTGGCCCTCAAGGAAGGAGGTCCAAGGTGGGAACATTCCAGCAACTACAAGAAACTAGCCACTCGGCCGGGCACAGTGGCTCACGCCTGTAATCCCAGCACTTTGGGAGGCTGAGGCAGGTGGATAGCCTGAGGTCAGGAGTTCAAGACAAGCCTGGCCATCATGAAACCCCACCTCTACTAAAAATACAAAAATTAGTAGGGCATGGTAGCACGCCTGTAGTCCCAGCTACTCAGGAGACTGAGGCAGGAGAATCGCTTGAACCCGGGAGGCAGAGGGTGCAGTGAGCCGAGATTGCGCCACTGCACTCCAGCCTGGGCAACAGAACAAGACTACATCTCAAAAAAAAAAAAAATTAGCCACTCACCCCTGTTCCACCCTCAACCTACATTCTCCAATAAAAGAAAGAAGGTCAGCAGGTCTAAAAGAGACTGACCTCCACCCCCACCAGGGCTTGAGAAAGACATCTAAGGCAAGTCACTCTCAGTTTAGTTTCCACCCATCTCTCCCCTAGCCACGCCCAACCAAAACCCATTTTCAGAGTCGTCACAAAGAATGGATTACCCATCTGTCCTAAATATGTAAATCGTGCAATCCCACAGGCACACACATACCCTCTAGCTCTCCCATATCATCTGAGCCCTCAAACAGCACAGACAAGAGGTCAGCACCAGCCTTTATTGGGAAAGAGAAGCACCACACACCCACTGCCCAATCCAGGGCTGTTTCCCACGCTCTGGTCAGCGGCAGGAGGAGAAGCAGAGCAGAGAGGGCCATGAGTGCCCCTGGAAATGTCACAAGCCCCAGGACGTCACCCTCTCTTGACTGCCAGGAAAAGCTTCCAGAGTTACCACAGAAGTTCCAGACAAATCAGCACAGCTAGGGCACTGGGATCTCTGCAAGTAGAAGTACCAAGTCACAGCTACGCCCTCCTGGCTTCAGCTACCCGAAACGCTTTCCCTCCACCCTAGGAAAGCTTGGCCTATATTGCTCTCAAAAGTCTTAAATGGCTCCTTGCTTCCCAGACAATCCAATCCAAACTGGCACTGAAGGCTCTTATTCTTCAGATGTCAACTTTATATCTCCTGTTATTAAAAAAAAAAAAACTGGAGATATGGTCAGGCACAGTGGCTCACGCCTGTAATCCCAGCACTTTGGGAGGCCGAGGCGGGCAGATCACCTGAGATCAGGAGTTTGAGACCAGCCTGGCCAACATGGTGAAACCCCGTCTTTACTAAAAATACAAAAATCAGCTAGGTATGACAGCAGGTGCCTGTAATCCCAGCCTTGGGAGGCTGAGGCAGGAAAATTGCTTGAACCCAGAAGGCAGAGGTTGCAGTGAGTTGAGATTGTGCCATTGCACTCCAGCCTGGGTGACAAGAGTGAAACTCCATCTCAAAAAAAAAAAAAACCAGTGGAGATACGTCTGTTCCTTTACCCACACTGCCCCCACTTCTCACTTCCCAAACATATCCCACACATTCCCACCCTGTGTTCCTTTGCCAGCAATCACCAGATTACCTGTCTGGCATGTCCGTGTGCTATCCTCACTTTGTCGCATCTGCCTAGCCTTAAGGGCCTCGATCAAATCCCACCTCTCCCAGGGAGCCACACCTGGGAACAAGTGTAAGCCTGTACTGTTTATATGAGGGTTCTCATCTGGGACCAGGTTCACCACACCCGGGAACAGATGTAAGCCTGTACTGTTTGCATGAGGGTTTTCATCTGGGACATAGGTTCTTTCTCTCCAACTAGACTTTTCCTGACCTTCTGAAATCCCCTTCCCAGCACCTAAGCCAGTGCTTTGCACATAGCAGTTGTCTGTTATTGTTGATGACAATGGACTGTACTCACCTAATTCAGAATCAGACCTCACAGTCCAGTTGGGGTTCATGGTCAGTTTTTGGGGCAGGACTGGTGGGACACAGAAGCGGCCACAGCCTGACTTGCAGCACTTTTCTCCAGCTTGACAGTTCTCATCCATCACACAGCCGACAATGCACAGGCCCACCAGAACTTTTGGACAATCACCGCCCCGCCCTGTGGGAACAACAGGCACAAGAAAAGGGACAGGGTGTCAGCTCCGCCATCTCCATGTTCCCATCTAGAACTTACACACAGAGGCTCTAGGTCAATCAACCCCTGACCCTCACTAGACCCAACTAAACTGGCTGGGAAACCATGGAGCTGGAGGATCTGAGAATCTTTAGAAACCCAAGAGAACTCTGAGCCCAGAGTTTTCAAATGGTGCCCCAAAGGGAGTTTCCAAGAGATAACTCAGGGATTGATAACCCTGCAGGTTTGGGGTGGGGGTGATGATGTGTGGCAGGGACAAGCCTCCCAGACCACCACCCTCTCCCCCTATGCTCTGGATTCATAGTGTCACTTCCTCATGGTAACCTCTGCCACCCTAGACAAGGTTTGATATCCCTGCTTTGTGTTCCTGTAGCACCCTGTATACTTCCTCTCATCAAACTTTATGATAATCTCTTATTTAAAAGGAATATGTCTATCTTCCCTGATGGCCTATAAGCTACATAAGGACAAGAGTCTGTCCTCAGCCTTGAGCACTGCCTGGGAATCTAAAGGAACTAAGATAGCACCAGAGTCAATGATTCTTTAATGGAGATCCACAGTGCCTGGCGCTCAAAAATATTTGTTTTTTAAAAACGTTGAAGAAAAAAAGGCATTGGAACAGGAATGCTTTTATGTTTATATATGTGTGTGTGTGTGTGTGTGTGTGTGTGTGTGTGTGTTTCTGGCTGGGCGCAGTGGCTTATGCCTATAATTCCAGCACTTTGGGAGGCCGAGACGGGCGGATCAGGAGTTCAAGACCAGCCTGGTCAACATGAGGAAACCCCATCTCTACTAAAAATACAAAAATTAGTGGGGCATGGGCTGGGCGCAGTGGCTCAAGCCTGTAATCCCAGCACTTTGGGAGGCCGAGGCGGGCTGATCACGAGGTCAGGAAATCGAGACCAACCTGGCTAACACGGTGAAAGCCCGTCTCTATTAAAAATACAAAAAAAAAATTAGCCGGGCATGGTGGCAGGCACCTGTAGTCCCAGCTGCTTGGGAGGCTGAGGCAGGAGAATGGTGTGAATCCGGGAGGCAGAGCTTGTAGTGAGCCAAGATAGTGCCACTGCACTCCTGCCTGGGCGACAGAGCGAGACTCCGTCTCAAAAAAAAAAAAAAAAAAAAAAAAAAAAAAAATATATATATATATATATATATATTTCCAACTAAGATTTCATTTGGGGCAGGGGAGAAGCTTTTTGTTAAAAATTAGATCTGAAAATCAGGATCTTAGGCAACTCCCTCATTTTACAGATAAAGAAACTTGGGCTCAAAAAGAAGGGTTTGCTTACCCAAGGTCACAGAGCAAAACCTCAGCAGAATCAAGACCAAAAGCCACACTGTCTGTCTTCCAGCCCAAGTAGTTCCTACTGACCCACAGTGCCTTCCCCCTAGTTCTTTTAATGTCAGCATGGCCCCTCGGCCCTAGAAGAAGGGGTTGCTTTGGGTTGGAGGACTAGAGGGACAAGAAGAATGAGAATCCTAGCTCCTCTCAGGAAGGGAAAGAGAAGCACTCTTCTCAGGAAACACTCAAGGATTTCTTCCCAAAAGAGCCAACATACCTCCCTCAATGTCTCCGACGCAGGTGTGGCCACAGCCGGTGCTGCAGCATTTATGCCCCTGGGGACAGGATGCATCCCCATCACACAGCTCCTCACACGGAAGGGGGTCAGCAGGACATTCACCACCAAACTCTGCTACAGAAACAAAGCATTGGAGCCCAGAGACGCTCAGGCCCACAGTATGAAACACATTTTTCATTGTATCCCATGTGTATGTTTATATATAGTTATATATTTATATACATATATCGTATCATATAGTTATGTATTTATATACATATATTATATACATATATAATGTACATATGTGTGTGTATCATGTGTCTGCAATACATCTGATTTTTTTCAGACAGGGTCTCACTGTGTTGCCCTGGCCAAAGTGCAGTGGCACAATCATAGCTCATTGCAGCCTCAAACTCCTGCATTCAAGGGATCCTCCCACCACAGCCTCCTGGTAGCTAGAACTACAGGCACATGCCACCAGGCCTGGCTAATTTTATTTATTTATTTGTTTATTTTGTAGAGACAGGGTCTCACTGTATCACCCAGACTAAAGTATGGTGACACAATCATAGCTCATTGCATCCTGAAACTCCTGCGCTCAAGGGATCCTCCCACCACAGCCTCCTGAGTAGCTAGGACTACAGGCACAAGCCACCAGGCCTGGCTAATTTTATTTATTTATTTTGTAGAGAAAGAGTCTCACTACGTTCCCCAGGCTGTTATCAAACTCCTGGCTCAAGTGATTCTCCCACCTGAGCCTTCCAAAGTGCCAAGATTACAGGCGTGAGCCACCACACCCAGCCCACCTTGATATTTTTTTATATTCTAGTTCTTCTTTTTCCTAGTTACTAAATTGCTTTCAAGACTCACAGTTTGAAAAACACTGTTCAGGTCTAACCCACTGCGGCCAATATTCTCCCTGAATTCTCCCTGTGGCAGACATTTACAATAGTGGCCTCCAGTGAACTTTATCTCCTGGGATTCAGGCCCTTGTATAGTCCCCTTCCATGCCTACTCTGGGTTTGACCATCTGACTGACTTTGACAAACGGGACATTAGCAAATGTAAAGTAAGCAGAGGTTTGATAAGCACTTGCATACTGGGGCTTGTCCACTCAGAATACTTCCTCTTGGAAACCAGCCGCCATGTTATAAAGCAGCTTGACCTATACTATAGGATGACGAGATGCCCTATGGAGACCGAACCTAGAAGAGAGGTCATCCTGGACGTGGTGGCTCCAGCTGAGCTCCCTGCTGAGCTCCCAGCTGAATGCAGCTAAATGAATGACCACAGCTACATCATGTGGGTATATGTACTTCCCAGCCAAGCTCAGGCAACCTACATAACTGTGAAAAAGAGTAACTATATTGCCTTAAGTCATGAAGTTTGGAGATGGTTTGTTATGCAGCAATAGATACCGGATACTAAGTTTATTCTGACAGGCAACAGGTCCAGCTAAAATGATTTGTTTCCCCATATTCTCTTGCAACTGGGGGTGATCACAAACTAGGACATAAACTGGGAAACCTTTGTCCTCCTGACACAGGGAATACCCCTTTCAAACTGCTCCCTCACTTCTTTCTTCTTCCAGTCCAAAGACAGGCATTACACGGAGAGGCAGAGCAGCCTTCTTTCAATGAGGAGGCAACTCAGCATAACGAAATGGTCAAGAATGCAAAGGATTGTTGCATGAAAGGGGAAAAGGTTAGCACTCCCCTCGACAAGGATGGAAGAGGCCCTTGGGCCTGAGAACAGGCATACGGTTCAAGCATTGCCATCTACTTTGTGGCATCTAACCATCGTCTTTCAAAATAAATAAATAAATAAATGTAAAAAAAAAGAAGAATTGCTAAGAAGAAACAGGGAAATAGTTTCATCCCTGTTAGCATCATGGAGCCACCATCCCAGCCTCAGGACTTCTTGTTATATGAGAAAAACAAACCCTTATATGATTAATTTTCTGTTGTGTGCAGCCAAACACATTCCCTATTAAAATAAACTCAGAGGAGGATCTTGCCCAGAACTACAGAGTGAGTCAGCAGCAAGGCAGGACAACACTCAGCCTCTTGATTTGCGGTAAAGTACTTTTTCTACTACTCTACGCTTTAAACATGCAGACAACTGGCCAGGGCCCCAGGCGCAGGCACACCCAAAGAAGGCCACATCCAAACCAAAACAATTCACCATGACTCATTCGTCTTAGTGTTTATTTCAAGTTTCTTAAGTAAAGAGAAAGGTGACAGGCAATTAAAGAATTTCGCAGAAAACCAAAGCAAGACTGGCCCAGTGCCTCTGAGTAGGAACAGGTAAGTATGATTGCATACAGCTGGCTCCAGGAAGTCTCCTATGATGGAAAAAGCAAGTACTGGAATCCAAGGAGAATATGTGCAGCTAAACAACCCAGGCATCATAACCCTGTATCCTGGGATTTTCCTGAACAGCCCCTATTTCAAATATCCTGTGCTATTGTGAGATCACATCAAAACTATGTGTCCTGATTTTTGACTCAGAAAATGTGGTCACTGTAACCACCAAATGCATCTCCCTGCACCTCCCCACCTGCTTGACAAACACTGAAATCCATTTAACAAGGAACAAAAGCCTTCTATCTCACAGTTGAGAAGGGGGGGCATAAAAATCTCCCTGGTGGAAAACCCCAGTGACATAAACTTCTCATAAAATTATGCCACGTGCCCTAGAATCTGGGAGTGCCATACATCCCAGATTTCACCATTTTGCGGAGCTTGGCCCTGAGATGACTAAAGCCAGGAGCTCTCTGCTACTCTCTGCCCTCGTCCTCAAGACCAGGCATGGAGCACTTACCTCTACCCTTTTCCAGGCCAGTCTTCCTGAAGGCCTGAAGGGTCACAGCACCTCGCTTTTGACCAACGACCAGCAATGCCACCCAGTCGGACACCCTGCCTTATACATGAATCCCTGCCACATGATCCCTTTCTCTCAGCTCTAACACCTGGAATTAATGGGGCCTCACTACCTCCAAGCCAGATTATGCTATCCTTTACTAGCATAGTAAAGGATTAAGCTAGGCACCCTTTACACCTCCTTTTTTTTTTTTTTTTTTTTTTTTTGAGGCAGGGTCTTGCTTTGTCACCCAGGCTGGGGTGCGGTGGCCTCAAACTCTCGAACTCCTGGGCTCAAGCAATCCTCCAGCCTCAGCCTCCTAAGTAGCTGAACTATAGGCACATGCTACCAGGCCCAGCTAATTATTTGTATTTTTTGTAGAGACGGGGTCTCACTATGTTGATTAGGCTTGTTTTGACCTTCTGGCCTCAAGCAACTCTCCCGCCTCAGCCTCCCAAAGTGCTGAGGTTACAGGCATGATGAGTTGCCATGCCTGGCCCTTTATACCTCTTTATACTCACCTGAAATCTGGTTGGTCCTTTTCCTATCCCCAGAGACCTTACAAAAAACCTGGCGGATGCCATTCTTTCAGGCAGGATCCTCTGTCTTTCACTATCCTGGCTTTGCCATGCTAGGTAAGCTCAGTTCCTCATAAGACGTGCTCTCCAATCACCTCACAATTAGCTTTCCAAGAATCAGGAAGAGAAATAGGAATGGCAGCCAGAATGGGGATGACGGTTCCCCACCCATCCCAAGACTCTAAGCTATCCAAACAAGGAGTGAAGCTGAAGCCCAGGAAATACTCACAGTCTGTCCTGCTGCCTCAGCTCCAACCTGCCACTATGTCTAAGAGAAAGATGCCAGTTGCTGTTGGAAAAGTAAAATTTCAGCACTTCTTAACCCAAGAAGGGCCCTCTGAGCTAACAAACTTACTCCGCTTCTCTTGTAAATAGAGAGACAGACAACCAGAGACAGGGATCGGCCTGAGGTCAACGGTAGCAGAACTGAGTCACAAATCCCCAGCTCTGACATAAGGTCTCATGCCCTTTAAACCACATCATGGGCCCCATTCAGTGACTCATGCCTGTAATCCCAGCACTTTGGGAGGCCGAGGTGGGTGAAACACTTGAGGTCAGGAGTTCAAAACCAATCTGGTCAACGTGGTGAAACCCTGTCTCTACTAAAAATACAAAAAAAAAAAAAATAGCCAGGTGTGGTAGTAGTGGGTACCTGTAATCCCAGCTACTGGGGAGGCTGAGGCAGGAGAATTGCTTGAACCCGTGAGGCAGAGGTTGCAGTGAGCCAAGATTGCACCACTGCACTCCATCCTGGGTGACAGAGTGAGACTCCGTCTCAAACACACACATACACACACACACACACACACACACACACACATACACACCATGATGATCCCCTACACTGCAGCAAGGATCACACTAAAACAAACCAAGAAGCACTGGACTCACTCCACTCAGTTCTGCCAAAAGAGAAGACCCAGTGGTAGATAGTTTTAGGGGTTAGGAAAAGTTATCCACCAGCGCCTAGGGAGTCCTCCAGACCACTTACTTCCAGGTTCAGTGATTCATTAGCAGGACTCAGTGTATAGTCATACCCATGGCTATGATTTATTACAGCAAAGGGATACAAAGAAAAAGCATCAAAGGGAAAAGTCCAGAGGAAATCAGGTGCAGATTTTCAAGAGTCCTCCCAGTAGAGTCACAGGATGCACGTAATTCTTCCGGCACTGAATTTTGACATGTGTGAAGTGTTTTCTACCAGGGAAACTCATTAGAGACTCACTGTGAAAGGTCTCGGCCGGGCGCGGTGGCTCAAGCCTGTAATCCCAGCACTTTGGGAGGCCGAGACGGGCGGATCACGAGGTCAGGAGATCAAGACCATCCTGGCTAACACGGTGAAATCCCGTCTCTACTAAAAAATACAAAAAACTAGCCGGGCGAGGTGGCGGGCGCCTGTAGTCCCAGCTACTCGGGAGGCTGAGGCAGGAGAATGGCATGAACCCGGGAGGCGGAGCTTGCAGTGAGCTGAGATCCGGCCACTGCACTCCAGTCTGGGCGACAGAGCGAGACTCCGCCTCCAAAAAAAAAAAAAAAAGAAAGAAAGGTCTCTACTGGGGACTGGTCACTCAGGCACCCTCTGCCTAGCACGTACCAAGATTCCAGACTCTCAGAAGGAAAGCAGATGTTCAGCCTAAACCACAATGTTTACACAAACAGTTTCGGCACAGTGAACCACTCTTACCAGTTAGAGTAGGACAAACACCCACAAAATCCAAGTTCCCAGAAGCCAGCCAAGCTCCAACCTTGCCAGCAAGCCTTTTTTTTTTTTTTTTTTTTTTTTTTTTTGAGACGGAGTCTCGCTCTGTCACCCGGGCTGGAGTGCTGTGGCCGGATCTCAGCTCACTGCAAGCTCCGCCTCCCGGGTTCACGCCATTCTCCTGCCTCAGCCTCCCAGGTAGCTGGGACTACAGGCGCCGCCACGTTGCCTGGCTAGTTTTTTGTAGTTTTTAGTAGAGACGGGGTTTCACCGTGTTAGCCAGGATGGTCTCGATCTCCTGACCTCGTGATCCGCCCGTCTCGGCCTCCCAAAGTGCTGGGATTACAGGCTTGAGCCACCATGCCCGGCCTAGCAAGCCTTTTTAAGAAGAGCAGTCTCAGGCTTATTATGCTACCTCTTTTCTGTACATACATATATAATGTATGTACAGAATTATACAACCTGCAGTGAGGTTTTAGAAAAGCATCAGCCAGCCGGGCGCGGTGGCTCACGCCTGTAATCCCAGCACTTTGGGAGGCCGAGACGGGCGGATCACAAGGTCAGGAGATCGAGACCACGGTGAAACCCCGTCTCTACTAAAAATACAAAAAATTAGCCGGGCGCGGTGGCGGGCACCTGTAGTCCCAGCTACTAGGGAGGCTGAGGCAGGAGAATGGCATGAACCCAGGAGGCGGAGCTTGCAGTGAGCCGAGATCGTGCCACTGTACTCCAGTCTGGTGGACAGAGTGAGACTCCGTCTCAAAAAAAAAAAAAAAAAAAAAAAAAAAAAGAAAAGCATCAGCCAGACACACAGGGAGGCCATGCCATCAACCTACATAAAAGATAATACATATGTGATAATAAGCAAAACAGAGGGTCACAGGGGATCTGGAGTGGTCAGGTTTCATACAGTGGGGAGGCGAGTAATGAGGGGCCCAAGAAGACAACTCTCAGGCCCAGAATCAGAATCTTCACTCCAAAACCTCTTCCCCCAGGTTGTCCCTGTCTCTGAAAAGAACACCACCATCACCCAACTGCTGAAGCTGAATATCTACCACCCTTCTTTATACCCTGTCTCCCTCAATGCCTGCAGCCACTTACTTCTTCACCCATCCCATCAATTCTACCTTCACAAACATGTAAGCCTTCCATTTTTCTTTTTTGTCATTGTTGGTTTTTTGGGGTTTTTTGTTTTGTTTTGTTTTGGGTTTTTTGTTGTTGTTTTGTTTGTTTGTTTGTTTGTTTGTTGAGATGGAGTTTTGCTCTTGTTGCCCAGGCTAGAGTGCAATGGTGCAATCTTGGCTCACTGCAACCTCTGCCTCCTGGGTTCAAGTGATTCTCCTGCCTCAGCCTCCCGAGTAGCTGGGATTACAGGCACCCGCCACCATGCCTGGCTAATTTTTGTATATTTAGTAGAGATGGGGGTTTCACCATGTTGGCCAGGCTGGTCTCGAACTCCTGACCTTGTGATCTGCCTGCCTTGGCCTCCCAAAGTGCTGGGATTATAGGCTGAGCCACAGCACTTGGCCGCCTACCATTTTTCTACATCTGCAATATCTCCACCCCAGTCTAAGCCCCAGTCATTTCTCCCAGCCTGCCACAATAGTCTCCTAACTGGTCTTCCATCTTCTACACTTGCCCCCATCCATTCTTCATATACCGGCAGAGTGGTCTTTTAAAAATTAAAACTGGACAAGACCTCTCCTGCTTTTAAACCTCCTCAAAGGCTTCCTATTGCACTTAGAATAAAGCCTAAGAGAGAAACCCTGAAGATCCCCCAAAGTCTGGGCCCTGCCTACCACTCCAACCTCAAATGAAAGTAGCCTCCTTCTGTTTTCTTTTTTTTTTTTTTTTTTTTTTTTTTTTTTTTTGAGAAGGAGTCTCGCTCTGTCACCCAGGCTGGAGTGCAGTGGCCAGATCTCAGCTCACTGCAAACTCCGCCTCCCGGGTTTACGCCATTCTCCTGCCTCAGCCTCCCGAGTAGCTGGGACTACAGGCGCCCGCCACCTCGCCCGGCTAGTTTTTTGTATTTTTTTAGTAGAGACGGGGTTTCACCGTGTTAGCCAGGATGGTCTCGATCTCCTGACCTCGTGATCCGCCCGCCTCGGCCTCCCAAAGTGCTGGGATTACAGGCTTGAGCCACCGTGCCCGGCCGCCTCCTTCTGTTTTCTTCCGTTACCGTCAAAGCACTCATCACATCTTGCGGTTATTACGTATTTGTTTTCTCAATTATTTCCTGTTTGTCACACCATGACAAAGCCCCAGGGGGGCAAGGACCATGACTGCCTTGCTCACCACTGCAGACCTACACGCCAGGTAGGGTAGCCACACTCAATATACAGTGAATAAGTGAATAAGTGGGTGAGTAAACAGACAAGTCAGGCATCAGATAGGTGGGGAGGTGGAGAATGGGTGGACCAGAACACAGAGGTACTTGGCATGACCATATGAGCTCTTGAGCATTATCTGGCAGGTTTACTGCAGACTTTTTAAAATGTATTTCTGACCGGGTACAGTGGTTTGTGCCTGTAGTCCCAGTTTCTCAAGGGGCTAAGGCAGAAGGATCACCTGAGCCCAGGAGGTTGAGGCTGCAGTGGGCTGAGATCATACCACTGTACTCCAGTGGTTAAATAAATAAATAAAATGCATTTCTTCTCAACTGCATTATCACTAAATATCCTTATCCCCATTTTACAGATGATAAAAGTGAGGTTCAGAGAAATGAACGGACTTGCCCAAGGCCACACAGCAAGCAAGCAAAAGAGCCAGGACACAGACCCATGTTCAGATTAGAACAGTGTCATGAGAGCAGGACCCAATATCTGCCCTCGCCCTAAGGCAACCTGATTGGCCCCCCACTGTGCCCAACAGACCGGCACTGGCCACGGTAAACCTCTGGCAATGTCAGAGCTTAAGGAAAGCAGAAATTTTTCATAGCCCTGGAAGGAGAGCTTCCTGTAGAGTTGGGTATAGCAACCAGTCCTGTTGGGTAAGTGGCCTAGCCCTCCCCTAGGGCTGGAGCTGTAGAAAAGTAGTTAACTGCCAACGCAATAGCCAGTATCACCTCCCACCAGGCTAGGAACCCCACTCAGCCCAGCAGGCTCTGGGACATCTGCGGGAGATCACTATTCTAGCCTGCTTGCCAAGCTCCAGTGGAAAAGGAAGCCCTATCTGGGCTGGCCAGGGGCCAGAGCCGCTCACAAAGGTACTGTGCCTGGGTGCCAGCCTCGCCCTTAGCCCCTACAATTCAGCCCTCAGCTTCAAACACTGGGAAGATTACAGCAAGCCCTATATGTCAGCAGTCAGTGACCTGCCTGAGACAGATTCCCAGGCTGGTTCCAGAGCTGGGCCTCAAGAGTCCTGGCAAGGAGAACAACCTTCCATTCTCTCTAATGGGCAGGCTGCCCAAGATAGCTGCCTAAGCCAGGCACAGACAGACCCAGTGGGTACCAGCAAGGGGTCTCCTACCTGGGGAGGTTTGACTGGAAGGAAAAAGGTTGTCACATGTTACAGAGCTTCAGGGTCTCAGAGAGGAATTGATCAGGGGAGAAGAAAACCATCCTGGTTTTGAATAAAGGGACTGGTTAGAAATTGTACTCCTGCCAGGCATGGTGGCTCACACCTGTAATCCCAGCACTTTGGGAGATCGAGGCGGGTGGATCACCTGAAGTCAGGAGTTTGAGACCAGCCTGACCAACATGCTGAAACCCCGTCTCTACTAAATACAAAAAATTAGCTAAGCATGGTAGCACATGCCTAAAATCCCAGCTACTTGGGAGGCTGAGGCAGGAGAATCACTTGAACCTGGGAGGTGGAGGTTGCAGTGAGCCGAGATTGCACCATTGCACTCCAGCCTGGGCAACAATAGTGAAACTCAGTCTCAAAAAAAAAGAAATTGTCCTCCTGACCCAGTCCACTTAGGAGGCAAGAGGAAGGAAGTTAATATATACTGAGGGCAAAACACTTTGCATAATTTAAATAATTACAACAAGCCTTCAAGTTTTATTCTTCCCACCTTACAGAGAAGGGAACTAAGGCTCAAAAAGACTTGCCCAGGGACCTGCTAGCCAGTAACTGGCAAACCTCAGGCTTGAACCCAGGACTCCGACAACCCAAACCTAGGATTTTCCACTCTAACATGCCACCACATGCATTCAGATGACAGAATGGTTCCAGTTTCTTTAAAAACATAATAAGAGGCATTCAAAACAATAGAGAAGAAAATAAAATACCTAGGCATAAATATATGGAGAAATATTTTAACACTATAAAACACCCTGAAATATGCGAAATACACTTGATCAACGGGAAGACATAGGATTCACCATAGGCCAGGCACAGTGGCTCATGCCTGTAATCCCAGCATTTTGGGAGCCAAGGTGGGCAGATCACCTGAGGTCAGGAGTTCAATATCAGCCTGGCCAACATGGCAAAACCCCATCCCTACTAAAAATACAAAAATTAGCTGAGCGTGGTAGCACATGCCTGTAATCCCAGCTACTCAGGAGGCTGAGGCACAAGAATCACTTGAACATGGGAGCAGAGGTTGCAGTGAGCCAAGATCGTGCCACTGCATTCCAGCCTAGGCAACAGAGTGAGACCCTGTTTCAAAAAAAAAAAATGAACATTTCAGTACCATAAAACAGGGTAAAAAAAAAAAAGATTCAACATTATAATAACAGCAGTTCTCCCTAAGCTGATTTAATTTATATATCTAACATCACTCCAGTGAATGTAGTCTTAGTATTTGAGAATGATGGAGAAAAATAGATAATACTATAATAAAATATATTTGGAAGCACAAATAAGCAAAAGTAGCCATGAAAATTGTGAAACATGAGGAAAATAGGAAGGGGTTCGACAAAGAAGATATGCCATCAATTTCTAACACATTTCAGGGGTCTCTCAAGGGAACGGAGAAGGAATAGAACACAGAGCCCTGTCACCTCTACCTCCAAATTTTCTCAACTGTGTCACCTTTCTCCATCCCCGCTGCTACCTCCCTAGTTTCACTGGTCTACATCTTCATCTGCCTTCATTCTCTCCCTCCCATTTCTACTGCAACCATACTAGCTTTCTTTCCATTTCTCAAATGTGGCGAGCTCCTAGTCATCTTAAGACCTCTGCATGTGCTTCTCTCTCTTCCTGGAATGTCCATCGTACCCTTCACCTGGCTAACTTCAACTCTCCCTCCAGGTTGCAGCTTTAATATCACTCCAGACATGCCATCCTCAACCACCCAATCCAATGTGAGTTCTCGGCCGGGCACGGTAGCTCACGCCAACCTTTGGGAGGCCAAGGCAGGTGGATCACTTGAGGCCAGGAGTATGAGACCAACCCAGCCAACATGGTGAGACCCCGTCTCTCCTAAAAATACAAAAATTAGCCAGGTGGGGTGGCATGTGCCTGTAATCCCAGCTACTCGGGAGGCTGAGGCAGGAGAATTGCTTGAGCCCAGGAGGTAGGTGGAGGTTGTAGTGAATCAAGATCGTGCCACTGCACTCCAGCCTGGGCAACAGAGCAAGACTGTCAAAAAAATAAAAATAAAAATAAAAGTGAGTTCTCCACTTTACTCTGTCTCTCAGCACCCTTTAATTTTCCTTCCCTGTCCTTATCAGGGTTTGAAAGTTAAAAAAAGTAAAAAAAAAAAAAAAGAATATCAGGAGCAAAGGAGTGGGGAAACGTGTGCCACCTTCCGTAAGCATCAAGATTCTTTTTTTTTTTTTCCATCTCTGCAGATTCTCAGGCTAAGATTTTAACAGAACAGAGAATATCACAACTGATTATAGGAACTAGGAATTACCCAATGGGTTTCTTTTTTTTTTTTTTTTTTTTTTTGAGACCAGGTGTCACTCTGTTGCCCAGGCTGGCGTGCACTGGTGCAATCTCTGCTCACTGCAAACTCCGCCTCCCGGGTTCACGCCATTCTCCTGCCTCAGCCTCCCGAGTAGCTGGGACTACAGGCGCCCTCCACCACGCCTGGCTAATTTTTTTTTGTATTTTTAGTAGAGACGGGGTTTCACCGTGATAGCCAGAATGGTCTCGATCTCCTGACCTCATAATCAGCCTGCTTCAGCCTCCCAAAGTGCTGGGATTACAGGCGTGAGCCACCACGCCCGGCTACCCAACGGTTTTCAAAGTGGTCTGCAAATGAGGGTAAGTTGAGGTTGCCCTTCTGGCACCCTTCTCTGTCTGCCCATGTCACATACCACAAATCATCGTGGCTTGTGCACATTTTGTATATCTTTTTTTTTCTTTTAAGTTCTCAGAATATAGCAGAATATAAAACCAGCAAGTTGATACGTGCATATTTGAGAAATAAACAAGCAGACCAAACAGACCATGAGGTGTGGGGACAGCATTTCTTACCCGGCTTCTGTTTAGAGATTGGGACTACACAGCTCTTGTTGCAGCCAAACGTGCAGCATTTCTTTACACCTGGACATGTCTCATCAGTGATACACCTTTTCAAACAGGATTGTTTCCGAATAACCCTGGAGCAATCTCTTTTCCTCCCTATGGCAAAAACGGAGACAGCCAAAGAAAAGAGAAAATAGGCCCAGCACCGTGGCTCACACCTATAATCCCAGCACTTCGGGAGGCCAAGGTGGGGAGATCACCTGAGGTCAGGAGTTCGAGAACAGCCTGGCCAACACGGAGAAACCCAGTCTCTACTAAAAGTACAAAATTAGTCGGGCGTGGCAGCATATGCCTGTAATCCCAGCTACTTGGGAGGCTGAGGCAGGAGAACCACTTGAACCCGGGAGGCGGAGGTTGTGGTGAGCCGAGATCACGCCACTGCACTCCAGGCTGGGCAACAAGAGCGAAACTCCCTCTCAAAAAAAAAAAAAGAGAGAGAGAGAGAGAGAAAATAGTGCCTGGTAACACCCACGGGCACAGCAGAGGGAAAAACAGAAAAAGGAAGCCCTGAGCTTCATTTAAGCCTCTCAAACCTGGTGTTAAGACAAAGAGGCAATAACAACAATAGTAATAGCAAATATTTACTGTAGCATTTATTGATGTTTACCTTGTGTCATGAACATCTCATTTGATCCTCACAATTACCCCCATTTTATAGATGAGGAAACTGAGGCTAAAAGCTTAAGATTTATAAAGAGCTAAGGCTTAAGGCTTAAAAAAGTCTGCTTGGCTCTAGGGTCTACTCTCTTAATCATTATCTTAAACAGGATTCCCTTTACAACTCTTCCCTCCAGCCTTCACAGGAACTCTGAGTCCAAAGAAAAAGACATAGATAATCGATGGTGTGTTCTTTCCTGACAACTAGGAGCACTGAATAATTCTGAATAATTAAAGGAGCAGGAACCCTAAAAGAGTAAAGAAGAAGTACTCTAGGCAAGTGAGACTTCAAGAGGCAACCTAGGAGGTGGGAAGCTCTCTGCTTCCATCTATCCCAGAGGCAATGTCAGAGAGTACGCCCAGATTTTGCCCCTCATGCCAACATACCCTTAGGAATGTCTCGGCAGATCCGACCGCAGCCTGTGGTGCAGCACTTCTGCCCAGCCGGACACAATTCATCACCCTGGCACAGCTCTTTGCATGGGTTCTTATCAGGAGGGCATTCCCCCTCTTTTGCTGCAAAAGATATCATGTGAGTTTGGGGTAACTAGCCAGGCCTCAAAAATGGGGAATGGAGGCCAAACATATTTCAAGGATCTTCAGCCCCTCCAGGCATCTCTATCCAAAATATTTCTGCACCACTGCACTCTAGCCTGGGTGACAGAATGAGACCCTGTCTCTTAAAAAAAAAAAAAAATTGGCCGGGCACGGTGGCTCAAGCCTGTAATCCCAGCACTTCGGGAGGCCGAGACGGGCGGATCACGAGGTCAGGAGATCGAGACCATCCTGGCTAACATGGTGAAACCCCGTCTCTACTAAAAAATACAGAAAAATTAGCCGGGAGAGGTGGCGGGCGCCTGTAGTCCCAGCTACTCGGGAGGCTGAGGCAGGAGAATGGCGTAAACCTGGGAGGCGGAGCTTGCAGTGAGCTGAGATCCAGCCACTGCACTCCAGCCTGGGTGACAGAGCGAGACTCCGTCTCAAAAAAAAAAAAAAAAAAAAAATTCTGCAACCACCTTCCCCTCCTAATACACAAATACTAACATACATCCACCACTACTAAAGGAGCAGCCATCCTGCAGATAACGAGAGAGAAAGGTTGGGATGATCCTGTTCTCATTGAATGAGTTCTAGGAAAAAGCTAGAACCTCTAGTAAGCCCAACTGGAAGTCCTATCTCCTTGTCCAGAGAGGGTAAAGAAAGCCAGGAAGAACGACCCAGGCCATCCTGAGAATCTGTTCATCCAGTCCTGTCCTATAGAGATGATCATCTCCACCTACGAGCAACCTTGCTCTGGCAGAAGGCAGGGAATGACTTCTCTCCCCTAGTCACTTTCTGTTACTGTTGGCCAGGGATCCCAAATGATAGCTCACCATGTTCTCCCGCAGTTATCCAGCATTCCAGGGACCCAAGAGCAAGAAGTGCCTTCAGAAGAAAGAGGCAGCTTAACATCATGATGATGCTGAGAGTTGGGATGAGAGCTTAGTTCAGGCTAGAGTTGTACACCTTGCCCAGAGCATCAGCTGAGGTATGGGCAGGACTAGGGATGGCCCCAAACCCAGTCCCAAAGCCTTCCCTTTCACAATACTACCAAGAATATCTTCTCCTGACAAGAGGAAGAGGGATTGGCTGCTGGAGTGTGGGAAAATTCCTGGCACTTCCAAAGGGCACATGTGATAGGAGGATCAAACTCTATAAGCAATATACACAATATTCCTGGATGAGAAACCTAGTGGGTGGCTGGAAAAATGGAAGGATGGCCATTGGAAAAAGAATCAAAGAGTGCCCCTTTAGGCACTGGAAGGACCTGGCTTTAGCCCAAATGACAGAGGGAGGGACTCATGACACTGCTTAAGAAAATAGCCAAAGCTAATAACATAACCAAGCATAACAAAATTGTTTATCCTAGCAACCCAGAAAAGACAGAATGGAACAGACTACTCAGAAACTATCAGACAGGCCAAGGTGGGCAGATCACCTGAGGTCAGGAGTTCGAGACCAGCCTGGCCAACATGGCAAAACCCTGTATCTACTAAAAATACAAAAATCAGCTGGGCGTGGTGGTGCATGCCTGTAATCCCAGCTACTTGGGAGGCTGAGGCAGGAGAATAGCTTGAACCCAGGAAGCAGAGGTTGCAGTGAGTGGAGATCACGCCACTGCACTCCAGTTTGGGTAACAGAGTGAGACTCTGTCTCAAAAAAGAAAATAAAAAGGAGAGGGGAGGAAACTATCAAAAACCTACAGAAAGGCAGTAGTTGAGTTTGTTAAGAACTAATGAAAAAGCACCAAACACCTACATCTTTGTCCCTCTAGCCCACACAGGCCATTCTTGGACTGTATGAAGGCTAGCTGGCAGAACTCAAGAGAACAGTTGCTATGTATGACTCAGATAGTCTGCCTACATATACCTCCTTTATTTCTTTTTCCTCTATTTCTTTTTTTCTTTATCAGTCCTGCTTATGCCTTTTGTCAGCTGTGATACCTAATGGTGTCCACTGGCACTGCTTATTCCTATGGGCAGGTACAAGGTAAAAACCTCCCTAATAGAATGAAAAAGTTTGGAGCCAGGAAGTTGCCCCTATTGTTATAAGACTGATGTTGGCTCATGGAGATAATTAACATTTGTTGATGGCCTAACATGTGCCTAATATGCTTTTTTTTTTTTTTTTTTGAGACAGAGTCTCCCTCTGTCCTCCAGGCTGGAGTGCAGTGGTGCGATCTCGGCTCACTGCACAATCTCGGCATAATTAACATTTGATGACGACCTAACATGTGCCTAATATGCCTGTTTTTTGTTTTTTTGGTTTTTTTTTTTTAGACAGTCTCCCTCTGTCGCCCAGGCTGGAGTGCAGTGGCGTGATCTTGGCCCACTGCAACCTCCGCCTCCTGGGTTCAAGAGATTCTCCTGCCTCAGCCTCCTGAGTAGCTGGGATTACAGGCGCCCAACATCAGGCCCGGCTAATTTGTGTATTTTTAGTAGAGACGGGGTTTCGCCATGTTGGCCAGGCTGGTCTCGAACTCCTGATTGCAAGTGATCCTCCCCCCTCGGCCTCCCAAAGTGCTGGGATTATAGGCATGAGCCACCGACCCTGGCCGAGCATATTAAAATCTAGTCTTCAAACACTGAACTGCAGGCGTCGCTGTACCAAACACTTCCCTCTGCTCCCCAACCCAAGCCTACAGAAACCTGCTCCCCTCCTCCTACCCCGCAGTCATCCACAGGCCTTGGCCCAGCGGGAAACGTCCCTTGACTGAACCGCCACTGAACACCCACACTCCACAATCGAGGGGCAGCCCTCCCGAGAGGAAGCCCCAACGACCTCCACCCACAAGGCCTCTAAGTGTAACCGTCCCAGGCGAGGCGCGGCGGTTCGGTTCCCATGGTAACTCCGCAGCTCCCGCGTCGCGCTTCCGGGCGGACGAGCAGCACGCTCCAGTGATGTCACGGCGCCACTTTCCGGCTGGTGGCAGAGTCCGACGAAGTTGTGGTGGCTGGGGGCGCCATGGGAGCCACTGGCGACGCCGAGCAGCCGCGGGGACCCAGCGGGGCCGAGCGGGGCGGCTTGGAGCTGGGGGATGCGGGCGCAGCGGGACAGCTGGTTCTCACGGTGAGGGCGCCCCCGGTGAGGTCTGGGCTCGGGCCGGGCAGGGCCTCGGGGCTCCCGGGACCCTGGCCCGCGGGCGAGAACGCGGCGGCTGGAGCTGCAGGGCGGGGAATTGGCGTTTTCGCAGCCCGACGACCTGGATTCAAATTCTGGTGCCGCCCTCCTAGCTAGGTGACGTGGGCCAGCTCTGTCGACCCCCTGAGTCCCAGGATCATCTTCTATAAAATGGAGATGATTAGTACCTGTCTCATAAAAGTTGTTGTGGGATGGAAAGATAAAGGCGGGTACAGCGCCCAGGACATCTCCTGACACAGAGTTGACCCTCGGTAAACACTGCTTCCCTTCCTCCTGCCGTGCCAGAAGGCAGGGTCGGGACCTTTTTTTTTTTTTTTTTTTTTTTTGAGACGGAGTCTGGCTCTGTCGCCCAGGCTGGAGTGCAGTGGCGGGATCTCAGCTCACTGCAAGCTCCGCCTCCCGGGTTCACGCCATTCTCCTGCCTCAGCCTCCCGAGTAGCTGGGACTACAGGCGCCCGCCAGGTCGCCCGGCTAGTTTTTTGTATTTTTAGTAGAGACGGGGTTTCACCATGTTAGCCAGGATGGTCTTGATCTCCTGACCTCGTGATCCGCCCGTCTCGGCCTCCCAAAGTGCTGGGATTACAGGCTTGAGCCACCGCGCCCGGCCGGTCGGGACTTTTAAGGCAGGAAACTTCCTCAGTTCCTCTTTTGTGGAGGGGGCCGTCCACCTGTTGTCCTCCCCCGATACCCCAAGGCGGAAGAGATGGTGACGGATCTGAGAAGCAGGAATGTTTAGGTTTAACTTCATAGCCACCCTCCACCTCCACCCCATGCCAGTGTCACAGGCCGCAGTGACATTTGTTCCGTTGGTCCCCACAGAACCCTTGGAACATAATGATAAAGCACCGGCAGGTGCAGCGGAGGGGCCGCCGCTCACAGATGACAACAAGGTAAGGCTGGCCCTGCATGGGACTTGTATCCCAGCCACTGGCTTGCATGGCCGCTTTGGAATCCGCAGTGCACAAGGCTATGGAGATCTACAGCCTGTAGAAAGAGCACAGGACTGAGAAAGAGGAGACTCCGATACTGTAACTCTGTGTGATCTTGAGCTAGTCAAGTCACTTCCTTCTCTGAACTCACGTACGAAGTGGGGAAGGGCGCAGGAGATGGGTTGGGGAATAAAAAATACCTAAGACCCCCCACATTCACTGGCTCTGTGGTTGAGGGCTCTTAAGAGGTCAGTTAGCATGGAGTTTAAGAGCACAGGCTCTGGAGTCAGACAACTGTGTTCTCATGCAGCCTCTGATGAGCCCCTGTTTTCTTAACTATAAAGACGGATTAATAGTATCCATCTCAGGGAAGGGAGAGAGCACAAGGTGGGCCTTTGGGATGCTGGTAGTGGTGAAATGGATGTTCACTGTAATTACTCATTAAAGTGTATAGACTTTTCTGTATAATAAGTATTATATTTCATAAAAACACTTTGGGCAGGGCGCGGTGGCTCACGCCTGTAATCTCAGCACTTTGGGAGTCTGAGGTGGGCGGATCACCTGAGGTCAGGACTTTGAGAACAGCCTGACCAACATGGAGAAACCCCGTCTCTACTAAAAATACAAAAAAATGCCCGGGCGTGGTGGCTCACACCTGTAGTCCCAGCACTTTGGGGGTCTGAGGCGGGCAGATCACCTGAGGTTGGGAGTTTGAGACCAGCCTGACCAAAATGGAGAAACCCGGTCTCCACTAAAAATACAAAAATTAGCTGGGCGTGGTGGTGCACACCTGTAATCCCAGCTACTCAGGAGGCTGAGGCAGGAAAATTGCTTGAACGCAGGAGGCGGAAGTTGCAGTGAGCCAAAACCACACCACTGCACTCCAGCCTGGGCAACAGAGTGAGACTCTGTCCAAAAAAAAAAAAAAAAAAAAAGCTTTGAAAATAATACCCACTTCATAGAGTTATTATGAGAATGAAATAAAGTCATGCCTCTGTGATTTGAACAAAATCTAAGCATGTAGCTAGTTTTCGGTAAAAGTTGTCTAGTATTGTTAAAGAATTCTATGTCCATAATTGACTTGGCAGGCTGAGAAAGAATATGTTTCCGACATGCCCCCTCACCCTGTCTCCCTCCTGAATGCAGTTTCACAGATCCTGCCATCTCTATGGATCTCCTCCGAGCTGTCCTGCAGCCTAGCATCAATGAGGAGATCCAGACTGTCTTCAACAAGTACATGAAGGTGAGAGGGACACAGGATAAAAAATAACGGGAAAGACTCATGAGGAGCCCAGTCCTTCCTTGCATCACCAGTCTGTCTCTTTCCTACACACAGCTATCTAAAGTTTTCCTTTTTTGTTTTTTGTTTGTTTGTTTGTTTGTTTTGTGTTTTTGAGACAGAGTCTCAGTCTGTCACCCAGGCTGGAGTGCAGTGGCATGATATCGATTCATTGCAACCTCCACTTCCCAGGTTCCAGCAATTCTCGTGCCTCAGCCTCCCTAGTAGCCAGGATTACAGGCGTCCACCACCACGCATGGCGAATTTTTGTATTTTTAGTAGAGACAGGGTTTCACTGTTGACCAGGCTGTTCTCAAACTCCTGACCTCAAGTGATCTGCCCACCCACCTTGGCCTCCCAAAGTGCTGAGATTATAGGTGTGAGCCAGCGTGCCCGGCCAGCTTTCAAATTTTTAATCCCCCAAGAGTTTTATCCCTTCCTTGAGGGTAATTCAGATATCTTTTTTTTTTTTTTAATCCGCCCTTGTCACTCACTGTCACGTATTTTTTTTTTTTGTTTTTTGCTGACCTCTTGTAAGAATGAAATGACTTAAATGTACTGTGCTGAGCACTGCACTTGGGACATAACAAGTGTCCAGTAAGTACTTTTATTAGTTGTTTAATAATATCACCATTATTGGGGCCATGCACAGTGGCTCACACCTGCAACCCCAGCACTTTGGGAGGCCGAGGCAGGATCACTTGATGCCAGGAGTTTGAGACCAGCCTGGGCAACATAGTGGGACCTCATCTCTACAAAAAAAAAAAAAAAAAATTTTATTAGCCAGGCATGGTAGTGCATGCCTGTAGTCCCAGCTACTCAGAAGGCTCAGGCGAGAGGATCACTTGAGCCCAGGAGTTTGGGTTTGTAGTGAGCTATGATCATGCCACTACACTCCAGCCTGAGTGACAGTGAGGGCCTTTCTCGAAAAACATATGTAGATAAATAAATAAAGTTACCATTATTATTATTATTTACAGGTTTTTTCCCTGGCCTATAAATAAATTTCCACATGACTTTACCTAAATGTACCAAAAGAGGATGCTTTAAACTCAGTATGTTCAGAACTGAACTCTTTGTTTTTCTTCCTAAATCTCCTCCTCTTACATTTATTCATTTATGTAAGAAGTATTTACCGGGCGCTGTGGCTCACACCTGTAATCCCAACACTTTGGGAGGCCAAGGCAGGTGGATCACCTGAGGTCAGGAGTTCGAGACCAGCCTGACACAACATGCTCAAACCCCATCTCTACTAAATACAAAAAATTAGTCAGGTGTGGTGGCGCATACCTGTAATCCCAGCTACTTGGGATGCTGAGACATGAGAATCACTTGAACCTGGGAGGCAGAGGTTGCAGTGAGCTGAGATTGCACCATTGTACTCCAGCCTGGGCAACAAGAGCAAAACTCCCTCTCAAAATAAAAAGTATTTATTGAATGACTACCATACTACCAGGCACTATTCTAGTCACTGGGGATGTAGCAGTAAACAGAACATATGCTCTCTGTAAACAAATATGTGCTGTGTTGGGGAAAGAGAGTAACCAGTAGAGAGTAGGGTTGCTGTTTTATAGACTGTGGCTAGGAAAGCCTTTGATAGAGGACATTTGAGTGGAGACCTGAATAAGTGAGGAAAAAGCAAACCATGCAGATACATGGGGAAGAAGCAGTCCAGTCGCAGAGGAAATGGTAGAGGCTCTGAGACAGGAGTGTGCTTGGCACATCAAAGCAATAAATAGGCCAGTGTGACTAGAGGAAAATGAGCCAGGCGAGTAATAGGACAGATGATTTTTTTTTTTTTTTTTTTTTTTTTTGAGACAGAGTCTTGCTCTGTCACCCAGGGTGGAGTGCAGTGGTATGATCTTGGCTCACTGCAACCTCCACCTCTGAGGTTCAAGCAATTCCTGCACCTCAGCCATCTGAGTAGCTAGGATTACAAGTGTGCACCACCATGCCTGGCTGATTTTTGTGTTTTCAGTAGAGACAGGGTTTCGCTATGTTGGCCAGGCTGGTCTTGAACTCCTGGCCTCCAGTGTTCCATCTGCCTTGGTCTCCCAAAGTGCTGGGATTACAGGTGCGAGCCACCATACCCAACCTTTTTTTTTTTTTTTTTTTTGGTGTGGGGGGATGCAGAGTTTTACTCTTGTTGCCCAGGCTGGAGTGCAGTGGCGCAATCTCAGCTCACTGCAACCTCCGCCTCCCAGGTTAAAGCGATTCTCCTGCATCAGCCTCCCAAGTAGCTGGGATTACAGGCATGCAACACCACACCCAGCTACTTTTGTACTTTTAGTAGAGATGGGGTTTCTCCATGTTGGTCAGGCTGGTCTCAAACTCCCGACCTCAGGTGATCCTCCTGCCTCAGCTTCCCAAGGTGCTGGGATTATAGGCGTGAGCCACCGCGCCTGGCCAGTACAGATATTTTTAACAATATAGCAAGAAGTCACTAAAACTCACCTCCCAGAGATACCAAATTGTTAACATTGACTATATAGTCTCCCAGCTTTATTTGTGATATGTGCATGTGCATATGCATTAAAAAAAAATCATTGTACACACAACTGTTCTGCAACTTGATTTATTTTACTTGGCATACTTTTGTTTTGTTTTGTTTTGAGATGGATTCTACCTCTGTCACCCAGGCTGGAGTACAGTGGCACAATCTTGACCCACTGCAACCCCCACCTCCAAGCTTCAAGTGATCATCCTGCTTCAGCCTCCCAAGTAGCTGGGATTATAAGTGTGCACCACCACACCCGGCTAATTTTTTTGTGTTTTTAGTAGAGACGAGGTTTCACCATGTTGGCCAGGCTGGTCTCAAACTCCTGACCTAAAGTGATCCTCGCGCCTTGGCCTCTGAAAGTGCTGGGATTACAGGCATGAGCCACTGCACCTGGCCTATTTGACATATTTTGGTCATGTCTCTAAGTCAGTACATAATAGTTCCCCCCGATTCCTTTGTAATGGCAACAGAGTAATCTATCTGATGGACCAACTTCCATAAGCTAGCCCCTAGAATATTCAGATTGTTTTCATTTTTCTCTATTACAGACAATACTATAATGAACACTGTGAATGTACATCTTTGTTTACATGTGAGAGTATTTCTGTGAGATAAATTCCCAGAGATGGAATTGGTGGGTAAAAGCGAAAACCTATTTTTCCGTCAAGAAAATTGCTCTCTAGAAAGGTTATACAACAGTGCTTGAGAATGCCTCATTCATGACCTGATTTCATTCTCAGATCCAGAGATAGCTTACACTCACCGTGTGTCACTGCCTACCTCACAGGCTGGTTGTAAAGTACCTAAACTATTTTAACTGGCTTTCAGTTGGTTGATATTGAATACCAGTATTCATCTCCAGTTTTTACGTTTTTGTTTTAAATTAAACTCATCTGATCATTTAATCTGGCCTGAAGGCTTCCTCTTAAAACTCTTGAGGTTTCTAATCGAGTCCATTCACACTCTTGTTGGTTTGATGTTAACAACAGAGGCACTTAACTTTGCTAAATATGAAATGGCAGTACCTTCCCATAATTGTCTGTCACAATAGAAGTACTGGGTTGAGGTTCCAGAATTTTCCTATACCCCAGAGATAACTGACAGTTTTTCTAGGCATTACTTGACTAGGCATTTTCTAGAGATGACTATTTTTATGAGGACATTCACAAGTGCCTCCCGGGTGTGTTTGGGACCTCATCGCCTATCTTCTCATGTATTCAGGCTCAAACTCTCCCCGTACCCAGCAGAGAAACCTTCTCCCTTCCCTTTTCACAGTCGATTGGGGTTGCTGGCATCCTGGGGCCCTTGTCAAGTCTCACTCCTCTCCATTCCACAGATGTTTCTTTTAGACTGGACAGTCAGAATTCAATTAGGACTTTCTGCTATCTTAATATATTTTCTGGCCTACCCTGGCCTATTCACTTCAGACACAGGCATTCTTTTTTCCTTCTAAAGAAGTAACATATGTATATTATAAAAATCAAAAAGATATAGATAACCCAAGAGAAGAAAACAGTCACCCACAATATCACCTGTTACTTCAGTGTATATCCCTAGAATTCTTTTGTCTCTGTGTTTGCTTGTGCTGTGTTACATAAATAAGCTCACACTATACCAAACTATTTTACAGCCTCCTTCCTTCACTTTGAGGTATATCATGAATACCTTTACCTGTCAAAACTATATTCTCTTACATCAACTTTACTGTGATTTTTTAATATTTGCCTAGCATTTCATGGTGTGGATATGCCATCATTTATTTAAGCTACACTTAGACATTTGGGTTATTCTTTGATGTTTTGCACTATTTATACATCAATCTTTTGGGCACCTCCAGGATTATATCCTTCAGAGGGGGAATAAAGGGAGGAGGTCGAGCCTGAAATGTAAATCTAAATCTGGCCGATCCCAACCTTGCTCATAATCACTTTTCCTTTCTGTATGAGGATAAAAGCTTGTTTTGTATTCAGTTTCCTTCAGGTTGATGCCCATTAACAGGACTCTGACCTTGTCCTCTGTTGTGCTCCCCTAGTTCTTCCAGAAGGCAGCACTGAACGTGCGAGACAATGTTGGGGAAGAGGTGGACACAGAGCAGCTGATCCAGGAAGCCTGTCGGAGCTGCCTGGAGCAGGTGAGACCAAGGGGGACAAGAGATGCAGGCACAAGTTTTAGCTCTCGAGCCTCTGATAAGAAATGTGATCTTAAGCTGGGCGTGGTGGCTCACACGTGTAATCCCAGCATTTTGGGAGGCCACGGTGGGCAGATCACTCAAGGCCAGGAGTTTGAGACCAGCTTAGGCAACATGGCGAAACCCCATCTCTACAAACAATACGAAAATTAGCTGGGCATGCTGGCGCACGCCTATAATCCTAGCTGCTTGGGAGCCATAGGCACAAGAATTGCTTGAACCCGGGAGACGAAGGTTGCAGTGAGCCGAGATGGCACCACTACACTCCAGCCTGGGTGACAGCAAGACTCTGTCTCAAAAAAAAAGAAATGTGATCTTACCATTAGTGGTATTTTGGGGAATGCCCAACAAGCCACATATCTGGATAGGTTGAGGCTGTTGCTTACAGGGAAGGGAAGTAGCTGCTATATGTCAGGTACCAGGATAAATGCATTATTTCTTTTATGTCTCAGAAGAAACCATGTACAGAAGATATCTTTTTTTTTTTTTTTTTTTTTTTTTGAGACGGAGTCTCGCTCTGTGGCCCGGGCTGGAGTGCAGTGGCCGGATCTCAGCTCACTGCAAGCTCCGCCTCCCGGGTTCACGCCATTCTCCTGCCTCAGCCTCCCGAGTAGCTGGGACTACAGGCGCCCGCCACCTCGCCCGTCTAGTTTTTTTTGTATTTTTTAGTAGAGACGGGGTTTCACGGTGTTAGCCAGGATGGTCTCGATCTCCTGACCTTGTGATCCACCCTTCTCGGCCTCCCAAAGTGCTGGGATTACAGGCTTGAGCCACCGCGCCTGGCCGAAGATATCTTTTAATTACTATTTTATAGATGAAGAAATTGTGGCTTAGCAAACTCATAGAAGCAGAGAGTAGAGTAGCAGTAGCTGGAGGGGAGAAGTAGGGGGATGTTAATCAAAGGGTACAAACTTTTAGTTATAAGACAAACAAGTTCTGGGCAATCTGACGTAGAGCATGATGACTATAGTTTGTCTCTATTGTTTACTTCAAATGTGCTAAGACCATAGATCTTAAGTGTCCACACACGCAAAATGGTAGCGGTGGATGTGTTGATTGATTTCACTGTGGTAATCATTTCACTATGTATATGTATGTCAGTTCACCACATTGTACACCTTGAATATATACCATTTCTGTTTATCAATTATACATCAATAGAGCTAGAAAAAATTTTTTAAAGGCAAAGCACAAAAAAAAAAGAAATGGCTTAAGACACAAAATAATTAGAATAGCTAAGATCAGCCGGGCGCGGTGGCTCAAGCCTGTAATCCCAGCACTTTGGGAGGCTGAGACGGGCAGATCACGAGGTCAGGAGATCGAGACCATCCTGGCTAACACGGTAAAACCCCATCTCTACTAAAAAAAAATACAAAAAACTAGCCGGGCGAGGTGGCGGGCGCCTGTAGTCCCAGCTACTCGGGAGGCTGAGACAGGAGAATGGCGTAAACCCGGGAGGCGGAGCTTGCAGTGAGCTGAGATCCGGCCACTGCACTCCAGCCTGGGCAACAGAGCGAGACTCCGTCTCAAAAAAAAAAAAAAAAAAAAAAGAATAGCTAAGATCGGTCTCACCTCTGCAGGTACTTGGTGGATCAAGTTATCATGGCCCCATTTGGTATCATGGGGATGAGCACCCTGCTGCCTCCCTGCCTCTCTGGTGTGGTCAGGAGGCATGACATCAGGTCTATAAGTGACTGTTCCCAAGATAGAGAACCTGTTTACATGTGTCAGCTGCTGTTACTAGTAGGAATTGTTGCCATCACCCTTTTATAGGGAGACATCAGGAAAGGTCACCAACAATTGCTGGCTCACTTTGTCACATCCCATTCAGTCTGTTCACTTTGCTTTCGCTTCAGTCCCCCAGTCCCCACTACTTCACTGGAACCCCTCTTGTCAGGGTCACTAGTAACCTCCGTGTTGTCAAACCCTCTGGTCCCTGACTGTCCTCAACTTACTCAGCTTCTCAGTGACATTTGTCACAGTGGATCATTTCGTGTTTCTTGGAACACTCCTCTGTTGGCTCGAGTGCCTTGACTTTGCTCCAACGTCATTGCCTACTCTTCTCCCTCACCCCCTGCCTCTAACTGTTGGTGCCTTCCCAAGTTCAGTCCTCAAACCCTTTCTCTTTCATGACTCACTGTTTTCATAGCTGTTTTCATCTAGTCCTGTGGCTTGGAAGCCAATTCAGCTGTTCATAATTCACGGAGTTATATCTCAGTCCAGAGCTACATTCACCGTTACCCAGTTCCAATCCGCTCTTCTCACAGCAGCCAGACTTATCTCTGTAAAAATGAATTAGATCATGTCACTCCCCGTTTTAAAAACCCTTCAGTGACTTTCCTGTTGCAGGGAGAATAAAGTCTTAATGCCTTACCATGACCCACAGAGCTCACCCTGGACCAGCTTCTGCCTGCTTCTTTAACTTCATTTCATCTCACCTCTTTTTTTTTTTTTTTTTTTTTTTTGAGACAGAGTCTCGCTCTGTCGCCCGGGCTGGAGTGCAGTGGCCGGATCTCAGCTCACTGCAAGCTCCGCCTCCCGGGTTCACGCCATTCTCCTGCCTCAGCCTCCCGAGTAACTGGGACTACAGGCGCCCGCCACCTCACCCGGCTAGTTTTTTGTATTTTTTTAGTAGAGACGGGGTTTCACAGTGTTAGCGAGGATGGTCTCGATCTCCTGACCTCGTGATCCGCCCGTCTCGGCCTCCCAAAGTGCTGGGATTACAGGCTTGAGCCACCGCGCCCGGCCTCACCTCTCTTTTATTGACTATCCTCTGGCCGTTCTGAACTCCTTTCTGCTCCTCCAGCACAAGCTCGGGCCATTTCATTTGCTGTTATTAGTACCTGGAGTTCTCTACCCTTAACTCTATAAAGCTGGCTCCTTCTTTCCTTCAGATCTTAGTTTAAATATCAGAGAGGTCTTCCTCTCGCACTCCTACCTCTGCTAAAATCTTGAGCTTTACAAGAGTTGAGGCCTGGCCGGGCGCGGTGGCTCACACCTGTAATCCCAGCACTTTGGGAGGCCGAGGAGGGCAGATCATGAGGTCAGGAGATCGAGACCATCCTGGCTAACATGGTGAAACCCCGTCTCTACCAAAAATACAAAAAATTAGCCAGGCATTGTGGTGGGTGCCTGTAGTCCCAGCTACTCAGGAGGCTGAGGCAGGAGAATGGCGTGAACCCGGGAGGCGGAGGTTGCAGTGAGTCGAGATCGTGCCACTGCACTCCAGCCTGGGCGACAGAGTGGGACTCCATCTCAAAAAAAAAAAAAAAGTTGAGGCCTAATCTTGTTCACCACTGTATTCCCAGCCCTGGAATATGACTGTTAGTATGTGTACAGAGTTTGCTGAATTATTGAATTAATGAAGGAACAAACAAACGATAAATGAACAAACAAGCTTCCTGGTCTAATAGAACTTAACAGCCTACTTAGGCAGACAGGTGTGAATTAGATTACCACACAAACGTATGAGACTTGTTCACCCTTTGCTGAAAAGGGACAAAGTTTGGAGAAGAACATGAATCCAATTATGGATTAGCAACTTTGAGCCATCCAAGCATAGACATGGGGCAGACTATTTGGTATATAAGTCTAGAGCTCAAAGGATAACATTTTGTCTACAGCTGAATTATGGAGTTGTGGTTTATAGATATTAATTAAAGCTGTGAGAATAGGTGAGAGCAGATAGAATATGTAATGAGAGAGGGTAGAGGGAAAAGAACCAGATTGAGGAGGAAAAACCAGCAAAGAAAGCTAAGATAAAGAGTGGCCAGAGAAGTAGGAGGAACACAGGAGTGACCACAGGAGCCTGTAGAAAAGAGTGTTTCCAGAAGGGGGAGCCCTCAGCACTGTCAAATGCCTCTGGCAGAGGTCGGGTGAACCCAATTCTCCACCTGCTACAAGGTTCCTGCTCATGCACCATCTCCCCTCTGCCCGTTCCATCCTTTTCTTCCTCAAATTAGCCAGTTGTTCCCACCTTCAAGCTTCTGCACTCCTCCCTGCTGCTGAAACACTTCTCCCCAGCTTTTTTTACAGCCTCCTTCACATCTCAACTCAGAGGCCACCTTCTGTGCAAGGCCTTCCCTGGCCATTCCCTCAAAGTAGCCCTCCCCTTCTGGTGTTCTCTGTCACATCTGCCTGGGTTTTTTTTCTTTTTTTCACACAGCATCTATCATGATCCACAGTTACCTTGTTTGTTTCTGTGCTTATTATCTAGATCACCCACAAACTATAAGCTCCACAAGAACTTGTCCTAGTTACTGCTGTGTCCACAGCTCTTAGGTCCTAGGTACTCAATATTTGTTAAAAGAAAAACAGCAGGCCAGGCGCACTGGCTCACGCCTGTAATCCCAGCACTTTGGGAGGCTGAGGCGGGCAGATCACAAGGTCAGAAGTTTGAGACCAGCCTGGCCAACGTGATAAAACCCCATCTCTACTAAAAATACAAAAAAAGAAAAAAATTAGCTGGGTGTGGTGGCATGCCTATAATTTACTCCCAGCTACCCCGGAGGCTGAGGCAGGAGAATTGGTTGCACCTGGGAGGTAGAGATTGCAGTGAGCCAAGATCACACCACTGCACTCCAGCCTGGGCGACAGAGCAAGACTCCATCTCAAAAAAGAAAAACAGCAGCTGACTGAGGAATATGTGTTATGCTAATGTATTTAGTTTGAAAAAACATATAGTATGTATTTACATGGGAAAAGCAAGGAAGAATTTACATTGAAATATTAAAAGTAGTTTATGTAATGAGATTCCAGGTTTTTCTTATTTTGCTTTTTTACATTTTTAAATTTTTTCAGCTATGATAATTCAAGTTTTTTTTAAAAATAGGTATTTATTTCTATGCATATAAATATATACATATGTGGCCGGGCGCGGTGGCTCATGCCCGTAATTGCAGCACTTTGGGAGGCCAAGGCAGGTGGATCACCTGAGGTCAAGAGTTCGAGACCAGCCTGTCCAACAGGGTGAAATCCCATCTCTTCTAAAAATAAAAAATTAGCTGGGTATGATGGCACACCCCTGTAGTCCCAGCTACTTTGGAGGCTGAGGCATTAGAATCACTTGAACCTAGGAGACAGAGGTTGCAGTGAGCCAAGATGATGCTGCTGCACTCCAGCCTGGGCAACAGAGTGAGACTCTGTCTCCAAAAATTAAAAAAAAAAAGGAAGTAGGTGGGGTGTGCTTACCCATCAAAATAGTGACTGGTAACACTTGGTTTTTTTCCCTTCAGGCTAAACTGCTATTTTCAGATGGAGAAAAAGTAATACCCAGATTGACCCATGAGCTTCCAGGAATAAAGGTCAGAGTCACTGTGTTCTGGGGTATTGGAGGGGGAGGTCCTTCAGGCTGGGAGGTAAATGAAATATGTGGGCCCCGGGAGGTTTCATGTACCTTCCATTTGTAGGACCAGGTCCAAACAGCATCATGCTGGATGGGCTTCTTTGGCCTGGGTCAGAGCGGGGCTGGAGAGCAATAGTCCAGGGCTGTGCCTTCTGCAACTCCAGAGGACCTGCAGCTCCCATGCACTGGCCTTCCACTGACTCCCTTTGCTTTTCTTTTAGCGTGGCCGACAGGCAGAAGAAGAATGTGCCCATCGAGGAAGCCCCCTTCCTAAAAAGGTAAACCATTTCCTTGTTTTGTATTCTGGCTGAAAAAAGGCTCGTCAGGCCAGTTGTGGTAGCTCACTCCTGTAATCCCAACACTTTGGGAGGCCAAGCCGGGAGGATCACTTGAGCTCAGGAGTTTTGAGACCAGTCTGGGTAACATAGTGAGACCCTGTCTCTACAATTTAAAAAAAAAAAAATTATCCTGGCATGCTGTCACGTTTCTGTTGTCCTAGCTACATGAGAGGCTGCAGTGGGAGGATCACTTGAGCCCAGGAGTTCAAGGCTGTGGCGAGTTATGACCATGCCATTGCACTCCAGGCTGAGTAACAGAGTAAGACCCTGTCTCTCAAAAAAGGCTCTTCACTCCATGAGGTACTGGGCTTCCTCAAAGCCCTTTTGAGCCTTCCTAGGCATGAGAGGCAGTTTTTCTCCCTGTCCCCATCAAATGTCATTGGATCTCTTTGGAAAACCATCTCTACCAAGTGACCCCGGACCTGCCAGTAGGGCATGACCACAGGGTCAGACCTCTGACAGCTGTTTTTTGTGGCAGAGGAAAGGACGGCCTCCTGGACACATCCTGTCAAGCGACCGGGCAGCCGCCGGCATGGTGTGAGTAGGAACCAACAGTGTGGTGATAGCATAGGGGAACAGACGGAGAGAGGGGCCCTGAAGGAAAAGAGGCCAGGGTTCTGTGCCTGTCAAAATCAGATCCATTAGCTTAAGTCATCGTGGAGGGAGGGGGGTTACCCTGGTTTGAGGGGTGAGGAAGGAGAGTAGTGAGGAGGAAATTGTTTTACCCCCTGAACAGTTTGGCCCAGCTTGATTGAACACCAGAGGTTTGTCATTGTTAGTATATATTGAATGCTTATGACTGGTCTAAATACGTTACATACTTTACCTTTTAATCTTTATAGCCACCCTCTAAAGAAGGTATTAATTTTTCTTTTTTTTTTTTTTTTTCCTTTTTGTGGAGAACAGGGTCTCGCTATATTACCCAGGCAGGTCTCGAACTCCTGGGCTCAAGCTATCCTCCTGCCTCTGCCTCCCTGAGAGCTGGGATTATAGGCGTGAGCCACTGCGCCCGGCCTAATTTTTCAGATAAAGAACAGACTCAGAGAATTACTTGCCTAATGTCATATAGTTACCATTACCTTCAAGTTGGTCATTTTCATATATATATATATATATTTTTTTTTTAGACTTAAATTTTTTTTTTTAGGGCAGTTTTAGGTTCACAGCAAAATTGAGAGGAAGGTACAGACTTATCCTATGTATTCCCTGCCCCTACACATGCACAGCCTCCCCCATTATCAACATCAGGCACCAGAGTGGTACATTTGTTACATTTGATGAGCCTACTTTGACTCGTCTTGATCCTCAGAGCGCATAGTTTCCATGAGGGTTCACTCTTGGTGTTGTACCTGAACTTAGAGAAATGCATAGTGACAGGCATCCACCATTCTAGTATCACACTGAGTGCTTTCAGTGCCCTAAAAATCCTCTGTGCTCTGCCTATTCATCCTTCCTTCCCCCCTCAACCCACCCCCCAGCCCCACTTTTTAAAAAAATTCTGAAGCAGCAGAATCTTTTTTAAACAAAACGTTACATGGAAGCCCGGTATTTAAATCAAATAAAGCCACACTGGTCTGGGTCAGGGGCATGGGGTTAGTTTGAAACAACTGGCTTAGTAGATGGGATAGTATTAACTGTCATACCTTAGATGTATCTCCTACACGAAGCAGTTTTATTCCTCACAAACACAAGATAGGTAGGGCAGTTGCTGTTTTTGTCTCTTTTGACAGATGAGAAAACTGCCACTTAGAGGTTCTTGGAGTTGCTCATGCCACTATGTAAGAGCAGAGCTAGTGCTAGAATGGCTTCTAGTCCAGTGCTTTTTTTCTGTTTGTTCCTCCTCTAATGTGTCACCATGAAGGAGGATACCCAGGCTAAAGTGAGAGTGTGTGATCCTACCACCACCAGCAAGCCGGTATTCAGTTCTAGGTCTCACCTTGGAGAATTCACCTTTATTCTTTCCTTCCAAGCAGATGGAAACCAAAATCCTGTGAACCAATTCGCCGGGAAGGCCCTAAGGTATGATTATATGAGCGTGGCAGAGACCACTATCCCAGGAGATAGTACCACTATCTCTGGGACCCACCATGGGGGAAAGGGGCAGGGGGCGAAGGATGTATGCCCACCATTCCAGAGCCATCTTCCCCCTCTCCACCTCCAGCCACACTGGCCTCAGAGGATCCTGTGTAGGAATTGGAGGTAGAGGTAAAACAAAGAGTCTTTGCTAAAGCCTTCTCCTTGTAGGAGCTAGTGGTCACTAATACTGATTCAATACTTAGTATGTAACAGGCAATGCCCTAAATCTTTTGTGTAGACTATCTCATTTAATCTTTATAACAAACTTATGAGATCGATTCTGTGAACTATTCTATGAATGAGGGGTTTCCTTTTCTGCCAACTTCCCTGTGGGCATAAATTACTTTATTCAGTTGTCTTATACACTTAATGCACTTAAGACTTGCCCAAAGTCACATAACTCGTAAGTGATCGAGCCAAGTCTCAAACCCAAGACCCCCTGACACCAGACTCTGTGCTCTCAACCATTAGCCTCTGTTGCCTCCCTTTCTCTCCTGAGTTCTTCCTCAGCAGTGACTTATATAAATGGATGTTCCCCAGAATTCTCTCCTTGGCCCACTTCTCCATCTAAAGTAACTCTCTGGATAATCTAAATCATATACTCTTATGGTTTCAGGGACCACCATGTTCTAAAACTCCCATACCTCTTTGTGCATCCCATGCCTGTCTTTCTACTTTAAAACTTACATATCCTACTATCTGATTGACCACTCTGCTGGAAGTTCCATAGGCATTTCAGACTCAGCATATCCAAACATGAAATCAGAATCTTTCCTCACAGCCCTTCTTTACATTCTTTATCTTAATCATCTTTGCCTCCTCCTCTTCCTCAGCTTCCTACATCCAGTCAAGTCCTGGACAATTCTCCTTCTTAAATATATTGCAGTTCCTATTTCCTTCTCTTCATCCTTACTGCTGCCCTAGCTCAGGCCCTTAGCATCTTTCCAACTGCTTTATCACAGCGGCCTCCAAACTGCTCTCCCTGCCTGTAGTCTTGCTCCTTCTAATCCGTTATCCACATTGCTAGAAGACTAAGCTATCTTTAAAGTAAATCTGACTCTCACTCCCTGTTTAGAGGCCTTCAGCGATTCCCCATTGCCTACAGAAGAAATAAAATGCAGTCCCCTGAACATAACCTCCTAGGACCTCCTACTCCTCTTTGTTTCTCTCTCCAGCCCCATCAGTTGCCACTCCCTAATTTGTACTCTGTTAGCAGCACAGAATTACTAGTAGTTTCTCCAGCATGCCAGGCTGCCTCTCACCTGTCTTTGCTCATGCTGCCCCCTGTCTGGAATGCCCTTGTTCCTCACCCGCTTTACCCCAACTTGTGCTCACCCTTTCAGAATTAACTTGGGAAATGCCTCTCTAAGGAAGCCTTCCTGGCTGTACCCTCCCCTCAGCAGCCCTCAGACCCTGCACTCACCTGTGTCATTGCCTCATCGCATAATGATGTAATTATCTGTACATATGTCAGTGGCATCCTAGAAAACAGAGACTGTATCTTATTCACCTCTTTATCCCCAGTATCTAGCACAGACAGGGCCTGTTATATTGTGAGTATACTCAGTGTCTTGGGTAAACAGTTGATTAAATAATAGACAAGGGTAAGGGTTAGAAAAAGGCAGGGGGAGGAGTATTTCTGTCATACCCACCAGATTAAACTTCACCCTCACCGGCTTCTCTGTTTTTTGCACAGTGGGACCCAGCTCGCCTGAATGAATCTACCACCTTTGTGTTGGGATCTCGAGCCAACAAGTAAGTTTAAGAGCTTTGGCACTGATGGAGGAAACAACTCAGGAGTTCACTAGTAGGACTACACTTTCTGGAATCTTTACCACTTGGCTTTTACTTTTCAGGGCGCTGGGGATGGGGGGCACCAGAGGAAGAATCTACATCAAGCACCCACACCTCTTTAAGGTAGGTGAGTGCTGAGAGGAAAGCAGGCCGTTGCATTGGGAGTATACTGGGAACTCCACTCAGCATAGAGAAGCTTAGAACAAACACTGATCTTGGAGTCGGGACATCTGGGTTCTAGTTGCACCTCTGCCATTTACCTTTACCTTTCATGATTTACTCAGCACCTCTGTGCCTCAGTAATAACAGCTACTTTGCCTGCAGGTTTATTGGTTGCCAAACACAGTTTTAAATACTACACTTATATTTTCTTAAAAAATAAGTATTGCCGTCTTTATTTCACAAATGTGAAACAATCAGAGGTTGAGAAAGGCTGAGTGACTTGACCACAGTTATTCAGCTAGAAGTGGTGAGTCAGGATTCAAATCCAGGTCTGTCCTCACCAAAGCCTGAGCTCTTAACCACTAACATATTTGGTTGTCTGTAAATCAGAGTTTGGGCCAGGCGCGTGAGCTCATGCCTGTAATCCCAGCACTTTGGGAGGCCAAGGCGGGAGGATCACCCGAAGTCGGGAGTTCGAGACCAGCCTGACCAACATGGAGAAACCTTGTCTCTACTAAAAATACAAAATTAGCTGGGCATGGTGGTTCATGCCTGTAATTCCAGCTACTTGGGAGGCTGAGGCAGGAGAATCACTTGAACCCAGGAGGCAGAGGTTGTAGTGAGCCAAGATTGCGCTGCCCTCACATTTGCATTTTAAAATAACTCCAGGGCCAGGCACAGTGGCTCACACCTATAGTCCCAGCACTTTTGGGAGGCCAAGGCAGGCAGATTACCTGAAGTCAGGAATTCGAGACCAGCCTGACAAACATGGAAAAACCCCGTCTCTACTAAAAATACAAAAATTAGGGCCGGGCGCGGTGGCTCAAGCCTGTAATCCCAGCACTTTGGGAGGCCGAGACGGGCGGATCACGAGGTCAGGAGATCGAGACCATCCTGGCTAACATGGTGAAACCCCGTCTCTACTAAAAAAAAATACAAAAATCTAGCCGGGCGAGGTGGCGGGCGCCTGTAGTCCCAGCTGCTGCGGAGGCTGAGGCAGGAGAATGGCGTAAACCCGGGAGGCGGAGCTTGCAGTGAGCTGAGATCCGGCCACTGCACTCCAGCCCGGGCGACAGAGCGAGACTCCATCTCAAAAAAAAAAAAAAAAAAATTAGCTGGGCATGGTGGTGCGTGCCTATCATCCCAGCTATTTGGGAGGCTGAGGCAGGAGAATCGCTTGAACCCAGGAGGCAGAGGTTGCGGTGAGCCAAGATCGCGGCATTGCACTCTAGCCTGGACGAGAAGAGCAAAACTCCATCTCAAAAAAAGAAAAATAGAGTTTGGAGTGAGGCAGGGTCCTATGCCTTTTCAAAGAGGGTACTCCGCTCGTGAGAGCAGCTATATTTTGGTCCCCACTGTTTGAGGGAATAATGGAGGAAATCAGAAATTCACCCTCTTTTTTTTTTTTTTTTTTTTTTTTTGGAGACCGAGTCTGGCTCTGTCGCCCAGGCTGGAGTGCAGTGGCCGGATCTCAGCTCACTGCAAGCTCCGCCTCCTGGGTTCCCGCCATTCTCCTGCCTCAGCCTCCCAAGTAGCTGGGACTACAGGCGCCCGCCACCTTGCCCGGCTAGTTTTTTTTGTATTTTTTAGTAGAGACGGGGTTTCACCGTGTTAGCCAGGATGGTCTCGATCTCCTGACCTCATGATCCGCCCGTCTCGGCCTCCCAAAGTGCTGGGATTACAGGCTTGAGCCACCGCGCCCGGCCCTCACTTACCCTCTTAAATGATTTTGTATTTTATCGGTCACAGGAGCATCAAAGTAGATTAGAAGAATAGCAGTGCATGTGTGTTCCACGCATGGTTTTTTGCACCTGTATGTAAGACTTGGCACCCCATGCCAGAACTGCACAGACCCTGTGGGGTCCCAGAATCACGGGCTTTCTCTGCCACATTTTGTGCCAAGTTTTCAAGTTCTTTGAAAGGCATACCTGCTTACACTTCTTCTCCAGTCTGACATCCTCGAGTCACAACACCTAAACCATTTTCCCAGTGGCTCTTTCTTTGTTTTCCTCTCTTAATGTCGTCACTCTTGCTATTCCCATTACCTGGGTGGCCTTCCTCTCCGACCCTTATCGGCCTGACTATTCTTTAAGATCCACCTCCTCCAAGAAGCTTTGTTTGTATCATCCCCAAAATCAATACACCCTTGGACCTACTTCGAATTCCCACTTCAGTGTGGTTAAAAGTGTGGCTTCAGGCCTGGTTCCATTACTTTACTAGCTGCATGAACTTGAACAAATGGCTCCATATTTCTTTTTTCTTTTTTTTAACTAGCTCAAGTCTGGGAATTGATCCACATTTCTGAGTCTGTTTTTGTCCTGTATAAAATGAGAATAGTGATAGACCAACCCTTTTTTTTTTTTTTTTTTTTCTGAAACAGAGTCTTGCTGTGTCACATAGGCTGGAGTGCAGTGGTGTGATCTCAGCTCACTGCAACCTCCACCTCCCAGATTTAAGCAGTTCTCTGCCTCAGCCTCCCAAGTAGCTGGGATTACAGGTACCCACCACCACACCCGGCTAATTTTTGTATTTTTAGTAGAGATGGGGTTTCACCATGTTGGCCAGGCTGGTCTCAAACTCCTGACCTCATGATCCACCCTCCTCGGCCTCCCAAAGTGCTGCATTACAGGCATGAGCCACTGTGCCCAGCCCTAGACCAACCTTTAAGGTTAACTAACAGAGAGTGTAGTAAAGCACTCAGCATAATGCCTGGCACATAGTAAGGGCTCAATAAATGTTAACCATTATTATCATAGTTTCCCAATTCTAAAATCCACCATTTGTAATAAACTCCAAACCCACAGTCTTATTACCAGTGGTTATTACCTCTCATTTTAATCTTTCCAGTCCAATAACTGGAGGGAAAATTTTCTGTTGTTTCACTTTACAGTTTTTTTTTTTTTTTTTTTTTTTTTAATGGGACAGAGTCTCCCTCTGTCACCCAGGCTGGAGTGCTGCGGCACGATCTCGGTGCACTGCAACCTCCGTCTCCCAGGTTCAAGCAATTCTTCTGACTCAGCCTCCCGAGTAGCTGGGATTACAGGCACTCGCCACCACACCCAGCTAATTTTTATATTTTTAGTAGAAACGAGTTTTCACCGTGTTAGAAAGGCTGGTCTCAAACTCCTGACCTCATGATCCACAGCCTCAGCCTCCCAAAGTGCTGGGATTACAGACATGAGCCACTGCACCTGGCCCAACTTTACAATTCTCTATTAGTGATTAAAAGTATCTTTTCAGTCGTTTAGAATCTATTTGTATTTCTTCTGTAAGCTGCCTATTATATCTTTTGCCCATTTTTCTGTCCTTCAGAAGCCGTTATTCAAATTCTTTCCTTTTTTAAATGTTTTGATTATAGAAATAATATATAAACCCACTCCTGTTGTAAAAAGATTCAGAGAATACACAGGAGGTAATAGAGAGCAAAACACAGTTTCTTGGCCAGGTGCAGTGACTCATGCCTGTAATCCCAGCACTTTGGGAGCCCAAGGCAGGCGGGTCACCTGAGGTCAGGAGTTCAAGACCAGCCTGGCCAACATGGCAAAACCACATCTCTACTAAAAGTACAAAAATTAGCCGGGCATGGTGGTGTACTCCTGTAGTTCCTAGCTACTCTACTCGGGAGGCTGAGGCAGGAGAATTGTGTAAACCCACGAGGCAGAGGTTGCAGTGAGTCGAGATCACGCCACTGCACTCCAACCTGGGTGACAGAGCAATAGTCTGTCTCAAAAAAAAGAAAAAAATCAGTGTCCCTTCACTCCTCGAATTTTTTATTTTTTAAGGCGCTTAAATTCTGGTTTCTAGGCGCCCAACCTAGAAACCAGAATTTAAGTCTTATTTGGGCTGAGCACGGTAGCTCATACCTGTAATCCCAACAGTTTGGAAGGCTGAGGCAGGTGGATTAGTTGAGACCAGGAGTTCAAAACCAGCCTGGCCAACATGGTGAAACCCCGTCTCTACTAAAAATACAAAAGTCGGCTGGGTGTGGTGGCTCATGCCTGTAATCCCAGCTACTCAGGAGGCTGAAGCAGAAGAATAGCTTGAACCCAGGAGGCGGAGGTTGTATTGAGCCAAGATTACACCACTGCACTCTAGCCTGAATGACAGAGTGAGACTCCGTCTTAATAAATAAATAAACAACTGGGCGCAGTGGCTCACACCTGTAATCCCAACACTTTGGGAGGCCAAGGCAGGCCGATAACCTGAGGTTGGGAGTTCAAGACTAGCCTGAACAACATAGAGAAACCCCGTCTCTACTAAAAATGCAAAATTAGCCAGGTGTGGTGGCGCATGCCTGTTGTCTCAGCTACTTGGGAGGCTGAGGCAGGAGAATCGCTTGAACCCGGGAGGCGGAGGTTGTGGTGAACCGAGATCATTCCATTGCACTCCAGCCTGGGCAACAAGAGTGAAACTCCGTCTCAATAAATAAATAAACAAACAAACCTTATTTGTAACTCCAAAACTGAATTCTTAACCATGATGCTATTATGCATCTGACAGTACATGAAGTGTCCTGATTTTTGTTTTATTATGGTCACTGTAATAATTACAGGCGTTATAAGCCACCTCTGTTCATTTTTTAAAAGAGGAAGCTCTAAAATAATAGTTATCAGTCCCACCAGTTGCCCAGGGTGCTTTGTTTTGAGAAGGGAGTGAGGATTGAGAGTATACTAAGTCTGGGAATTGGGTCCCATGGTCTGCCCTCTGGGTTTGGCTCAGCTTTCTCTGAAGAGATTAGTGAGCCCTCTAAGTCCACCACGCTAGGAGACAAGAACTTTTGGTAAGAGCTGCTCAAGGGCCAAGAGTATGCTCTGGGACCAAATGAGAAGAGCCCCTTACCTGAGGCTGATTCTCTTATAACTTCATCCCTTACAGTATGCAGCTGACCCCCAGGACAAGCACTGGCTGGCTGAGCAGCATCACATGCGGGCAACAGGGGGCAAGATGGTAAGCAGTATTCATTTGTGCCACTGCCAGCAACCCACCCCACCTGGAAACCAGGATTTTGGCTGTAGGTGACAGCCTACCTCCAAATCTGACTCCCAAAGCCTGACCAGTGTGTGAGAAGAGAGACTTATAGGCCCATTTCTTCATGCTGAAGAGCAAATTATAATCTTCAGGTTCCCTTCCCTATCCCCTAGATCTCCCTTCCGCCCCCTCACACTTTCTCCTCATGCCTCCAAGATCACATATTTGGATATTAGCTGTCCATGGGAATAGCAGGTATAAGACACACAATACTACTTTTCCCCACTACTGAACCCATTGATAGAGTTCACTCATTGATCACTCTTCCACCAGACACAGCTATACAATCTTTTCTCAAACCAGTACTCGAGGCTGCAACCCTTGGCAGTAGGAGTTAGCAGTGAAATGTGTTTGCGCACCTGGCAGCCCCTTCCAGATTTACCTCTACTTAAAGAGTTCTCAGATCATATGAAATAGCAACCTTAGGAAAATCATCATTGCATGTGTTCAAAAACTAGTGTTGAGGGCTTTGTCCATCACACACAATGTCTCCCACCTGAGGACTCACTCACTCCCACCACAGGTACTGCTCCTTTTAGAATCTAAGTGTCTTACAAACTGATATGCCATCTCCTTTCTGGCAGTGAAAGCTACCTTTTATTTTATTGTACTACTCTGTGCCTATGCTTTACTTCAAAAAAGATTTAAGCTCCATGTACATAAAATACAACGTAACATAAATAAGAAATAGATGGTAGGGGGTGGGGGCAGGACCTAAAATTAAGCCACCAGTAAAACTAGTTCTTTAAAAAAAAAAAAAAAAGGTGTTTTTTATATTGCTGACCTGGGAGACCTGTGCACTTCTACAGATGCTGGCAAATTCAGCTCTAGGCCCCGCTCATGGACACCTGATCTGTTACGGTTCATAGTGCCCATAAGATGTAGACAAATTACTCAAGGGATACACAATTATTCCTGACCCTAACATTAAAAAGTCTCCCACAGAAGACTTTCTAATGTGATGAACAATTCTTCCTATATGTTAAGTTCACAAAAGGGCCCTCACCCACTGTAGACCGAGGCATTGTGACAAAGCATTTCTACAGGCCCCAGTACAATACAGGCCAATTACTAGACAGCAGGGCAGTTTATCATGTTTTCCACTTTGCCACAAATTCAAAACCAAGTTATCTTTGTCCTCAGAGGGAGCACATGGTTTCCTCTTCCTGATTTCCTATTTCCATGTATATTTTGCTGGCTTTCTTGCCATTTTGTTATAACCCACCTTGGGTCCTTTTGTACACTTGATCTTAACCAAAAGATATAGGAGTAATGGTGGATCCCTTTTTTTTTTCTTTATTTTCTTTTTTTTATTTTTACTTTTCACCACATCATTCAAGAGAGAAATGGGTCCTTTTTTAAAAGAGGAGGCTATAAATAAGTCACTAGTCCCTACTCTCCCATCCATAAAGCATCTACTTTAGTAAAAGATTGTCTCAAGGCACCATTCCCATCTCTCCCCACTTACTCTTCCCTACTAAATTGTAAACTGCATCCCCCCTCTTCCACCTAGTAGCAGGCCTTACATTAAGCAGATGTTTAATGAAGTGTTACTGAGTTGGAGTGAAATGAATGGCAATGATCCCTCTCCCTTGCTCCTGCCTCAGGCCTACCTCCTCATCGAGGAGGACATCCGGGACCTTGCGGCCAGTGATGACTACAGGTAAAACCAGTGGGTCTCCTGCCCCTTCTCCTCTCCCTGCCTCAAAGTAGGCCCTAGAATGAGGCAGGGCCTATGTCCTCACTTCCCCCAACTTCCCTCTTCAATGTCTGTTCCAGAGGATGCCTGGATCTGAAGCTAGAAGAATTGAAATCCTTTGTCCTACCCTCCTGGATGGTGGAGAAGATGAGAAAGTATATGGAGACACTACGGACAGAGAATGAACATCGTGCTGTTGAAGCACCTCCACAGACCTGAGGCCAGGTCCCCTGGCCACACTTGGCAGCCCTCCTCCAAAGCCCTCTTCTTCACACGGCTGAGGCCACCGCTGGGACTGCTCCTAGATGGATCTCAGCGGCATTAAGCTGTGCCTGAGCGAGTTTGTAGTGACTCATTGCACAGCACCCCCAGACTGGCATGTGGTTCCATATTTGTAAAGTTATTGGGATAAGAAACAATTAAACAGTTTGTAATTAACACAGATGGTGAACCTGTACCTTGCGGGAACTGACAGAACATCAAGGGCTCTAGAAGTGGATGTAGGAAAAAAGGACAAGATAACCCTCACCCATAACAGTATAGAGCCAGGCTTGATGAGACCAAGCTGGGAGCACCATGTACCTTGCCCGTCTTCCCTTTCCCCATTTGTAGTTTCTTTACCCGGCTAATTTAAGGACATGGCAGAATGTGGTAGAGTTTGATGACAGATCATATGAAAAATAGAGTTGGCTTTTATTGCTCCCATTTTACAGGTTAAGGTACTAAAGGACCTGCCCCAAGGTCACACACTACCCATTGGAGAGGTAGGATATACAGGATATGAACCTGTGTTATTGGGGTTGTTTGTTTGAAGACAGTCTTGCTCTGTTGCCTAGGCTAGAGTGCAGCCTCTGGCTCAAGCGATTCTCCCGCCTCAGCCTCAGCCTCTCCAGTAGCTGGGACTACAGGTTCGTGCCACCTCACCAGCCTTTTTTATTTTTTTTATTTTTTTCCCTTAAGTAGAGACAGGCCTCCCTATATTGTTGCTCAGGCTGGTCTCCAACTCCTGGATTCAAGCGATCCTCCTGCCTGAGCCTTCCAAAGTGTTTGGGATTACAGACGTGAGCCACAGCGCCGGGCCTGAACCAATGCTGCCTTTTTTTTTTTTTTTTCTGTCATCTCTGCGGAGATGTGTGAACCTATGTTTTCTAATAGGGAGCCTGCTGCTCTGGCCATCAGCCTTTAGTTTTTCCCCTCGCTGGGATTTTCAGATACTTAGGACCCAGCAAAGATGCCCCGGCGATTATAATTGTGGGGAGGAGCAGAGGTTTCCGGTTTGGGGGAAGGGTACCAGTGCAGCAGGATTGGAGGCACTCCCTTCCCGAGGGAGATCCGATCAAGGCTGGAAGTGCCGGGTGTTCCCAAGGGGAGTAAGGCGTGTAGCCTTAAGGAGGGGTTCATCCCACATGGACGTTTTCTTGGCCCTTTAATGGCTAGCGTTTTCCAAAGGCCACCAATCCGCTATGGATTCGTTAGTTAATGGCAGCCCGTCTACCAATCGGCTGTCAGAAGCGGGATCCTGCCGCCCAATAGTGGTGCGCCGGTGGGTAGGTCTAGCAGTGGAGCGACGACAGAGCGCTCCGGCGCGTCCCATTGGCTGGATCAAACCCAAGCGAGTCACTGATTGGTCGACGCCCCCAGAGGGTTACAATTCAAACGCGGGCGGGCGGGCCCGCAGCCCTGCAGTTGCAGTCGTGTTCTCCGAGTTCCTGTCTCTCTGCCAACGCCGCCCGGATGGCTTCCCAAAACCGCGACCCAGCAGCCACAAGCGTCACCGCCGCCCGTAAAGGAGCCGAGCCGAGCGGGGGCGCCGCCCGGGGTCCCGTGGGCAAAAGGTGGGTGACGCGGCGTACCACTCGCTGGGCCTGCCATGCCCTAGGCATTGGGACCCGGAGCAAAGATTTCTAGGACCACCCCCGTCCCACCTCCTGGAGCGGGAGATATGCCGGTGCAGGAGAACGTGCCAGGAGCTCGGGGCCTGGCATTCCCCTGGGCATGGGTGCCGAGGGCGGAGACTTCCGGGACTCCCACCTCCTTGCGCGGGTGAGATTTGAGAGATAGGGGACACGCCAGGAGCTCAGACCGTTCTTGGAGACTCTCCCGAAGGAGGATGGGAGGGTAGGGGTGCTGCCAGGCTCCTTCCCGGGTGGGCCTAGATGAAGACGCGCAAGGACCCTCGTGACTTGGCGGAGACAGGGGAAGGGAGAAGTTGACTCGGGCAAGGAAGAGATGCCAAAGCCTGGGGAATTAAGAACATGCCAGAATCATCCCGAGGGAGTCTGGAATTAGGGAGGGTGAGGACTCGCTAGGATCGTCCTGTGGATCTGGTGAGTGTACCCTGAGCTGAGCCTGACCTTGACGAAGTGGGGAGCCTCCATGACCGCTCCCCCTGAGAGATTCAGATGGGAGAAGATGCACCATCTGGAGCCCTGGCCCATCCAGACTCCCAGATAACCCTGAATTCTCTTTTTGCAGGCTACAGCAGGAGCTGATGACCCTCATGGTGAGTGACTAAGTACCCGGAACCCCAGCCTTCCACCCAATTTTCAGTAGCCTCCTTTCCTCTGTCAGCTTTTTTGCTAGACATAGGGGTAAAATATAAATGTAATTTGCTCCTTCCTGGGAAGAAGTTCATACACCCCACCTACACCATTTCTTCCAGCAGTCCCTCCTCCCAGTTCCATCCCCCAACATGAAGTTATCTCTGAAATACTTCCTTGAAGTCATACAAGACCCTCCCTGTCCAGTGTGTCCCTATTTCCTGGCCCCAACCAAGCTTTACCGACACCCAACTCCCCACCCTTCTTGGTATTTCTAGCCTATGAATTTGGTTGCTTTATTTTGGATCAGAGTGTGATGAGATTAAGGGGAGGCCGGGCGCGGTGGCTCACGCCTTATAATCCCAACACTTTGGGAGGCTAAGGTGGGTGGATCACTGGAGGTCAGGAGTTCGAGGCCAGCCTGGCCAGCATTGCAAAACCCCCTCTCTACTAAAAATATAAAAATTAGCCAGGCATGGTGGTGCATGCCTGTAATTCCAGCTACTCGGGCGGCTGAGGCATGAGAATCGTTTGAACCGTGGTGACAGAAGATGCAGTGAGCCAAGCGCACTACTATTCTCCAGCCTGGGCCACAGAGCGAGTATGTGTGTGTGTCTGTAGAGATGGGGTAACCCCGGCCGGGCGCGGTGGCTCAAGCCTGTAATCCCAGCACTTTGGGAGGTCGAGACGGGCAGATCGCGAGGTCAGGAGATCAAAACCATCCTGGCTAACATGGTGAAACCCCGTCTCTACTAAAAATACAAAAACTAGCCGGGCGAGGTGGCGGGCGCCTGTAGTCCCAGCTACTCGGGAGGCTGAGGCAGGAGAATGGCGTAAACCCGGGAGGCGGAGCTTGCAGTGAGCTGAGATCCGGCCACTGCACTCCAGTCCGGGTGACAGAGCGAGACTCCGCCTCAAAAAAAAAAAAAAAAAAAGAGATGGGGTAACCCCATCTATATCTCATATATATGTGTGTATATACATATATATATATGTGAGATATGCATATATGATTAAGGGGAAAGCTCACCCACTGACTTTTGCTGTGCCCGAAAGTGTACTCCACATTCCAGCAAATGTGTTTCCTCCCCAGATGTCTGGCGATAAAGGGATTTCTGCCTTCCCTGAATCAGACAACCTTTTCAAATGGGTAGGGACCATCCATGGAGCAGCTGGAACAGTAAGTGTAGGGCTGGGATGGGTGAGTGAGTCTGGGGAAAAGTGGGAGGTGAGATCCCAGTGAGGGCTCTGCTTCAAACCTTTGGTGGAGCAAGACACTCCACCTGTGACTGTTCACGTTCTCTGAGCCATGTGGCCTTGTTCTTTCCCTCTGCACAATTAGAGGGTGGGTTTAAAGCAGGGCTGTCTATCTTAGATGTTTTTAGGGGGCCAGACAGCAAGGAAATGGATGAAGTGAGGACTTTGGCCAATAGGAGAGCACAGATCTCAAGAAGGCAGCTTCCCATTGCTGCAGATCAGGTTTAAGATGAGTCAGGAGTCCAAATCTGTGCCAAATCTCCTAATTTTTACATATTAGCAACTAATATTCTAATTGAAATAAAGCACAGAATGCCAATTTTCAATCCTTACACCAAAGAATCACTGATGTCTCCATCAGATAAGAGGAAAGCATCAGGCTAGGCACGGTGGCTCACACCTGTAATCCCAGCACTTTGGGAGGCTGAGGCAGGCAGATCACATGAACCCAGGAGTTCAAGGCTGGCCTGGGCAACATGGTGAAACCCTGTCTCTAAAATAAAAATTAAAATAAAAAAACTTTTAAAAGGCAGTGGGAAGCATCAGAACCAGCTCAACAGTGTGTCTACTGTCTGCTCCCAGAGAAACTCAAGGTTCTAGCAAGCCCCTTGTGTGGGGCTTGGGTTGGGATATGAGGCTGCTGCTGGAGCTTACTCTGCGTCTATTTCTCCAAATGCCAGGTATATGAAGACCTGAGGTATAAGCTCTCACTAGAGTTCCCCAGTGGCTACCCTTACAATGCGCCCACGGTGAAATTCCTCACACCCTGCTACCACCCCAACGTGGACACCCAGGGTAACATATGCCTGGACATCCTGAAGGACAAGTGGTCTGCCCTATATGACGTCAGGACCATTCTGCTCTCCATCCAGAGCCTTCTAGGAGGTGACTTTAGAGACCAACCCCTCCCCTCCATGCAACTTGGGACCCTTTCGGGACTTCCTGGGGTCAGCCCCTTCTACCCCCTTGACCTCTTTCTCTCCACCCACAGAACCCAACATTGATAGTCCCTTGAATACGCATGCTGCCGAGCTCTGGAAAAACCCCACAGGTGAGTCCTCAGTCCTTGAGCCCAGGGTGATCCCTCCCCCAACCTTCAAAGGCTCCCTCAAACAAAAGGAGCCCAGTGAGTTGGGACTGGGTTGGTTGGGGCAGGGTGGAGTATTGGCAGCAACCCACTTCTGCTTCTGCCCCAGTGCTCCTATTTGCTATAAAATAGCAATTATTTTATAGGGGAATACACATTTTTGGCTATTAGTAATTTTGGGAAATTATTGGGGAGGCCAAGGCAGGAGGATAGCTTGAGGCCAGGAATTCGAGGTTACAGTGGACTATGATCACAGCACTGCTCTCCACCCCAGACAACAGAGTGAGACCCTGTCTCAAAAAGGGGGAAGGTGGGATTAACTTCTTCCATATTAATGCAGGTTAAGAGGTTGCTTAGTAGAGTGCCTTGCCTGTGCCCGCCAGTCTTGCTAGAAGCAAGCCCTTCCAGGAGAGCTGCCTGGATGGGCAGTGCAGGGAGAATGCCAGGCTGGGAAACCAGCCCCTCCTTCTCCACCTCCTCCCACCTTTGCATCCCTGGTCAAACTGCCTCTTGCCCACCTTAAATAACTCATCCTGGGCCAGGCACAGTGGCTCATGCCTGTAATCCCAGCATTTGGGGAGGCCGAGGCGGGTGGATCGCATGAGGTCAGAAGTTTGAGACCAGCCTGGCCAACATGGTGAAACCCCATCTCTACTAAATACAAACAAATTAACTGGGTATGGTGGTGGGCACCTGTAGTCCCAGCTACTCTGGAGGCTGAGGCAGGAGAATCACTTGAATCTAGGAAGCAGAGGTTGCAGTGAGCGGACATCGTTCTACTACACTCCAGCTTGGTCAACAGAGTGAGGCTCCGTCTCAAAAACAGTAATAATAAATAGTAAAGATGAACTCATCCTGTCTCCATCACTCACTGAGACCCGCCTGTTCTCTTCCAGCTTTTAAGAAGTACCTGCAAGAAACCTACTCAAAGCAGGTCACCAGCCAGGAGCCCTGACCCAGGCTGCCCAGCCTGTCCTTGTGTTGTCTTAATTTTTCCTTAGATGGTCTGTCCTTTTTGTGATTTCTGTATAGGACTCTGTATCTTGAGCTGTGGTATTATTTTTGTTTTGTTTTTGTCTTTTAAATTAAGCCTCGGTTGAACCCTTGTGATGTATATTAAATAAATGCATTTTGGTCCTTTTTTAGACAAGTTGTTGCCTTGTAGTTACACTAGGGTTAGAGGTACTCAGGGTAGGCAGAGGTGGAACTTAAGGATGTGGGGCCAAGCAGTGAGGTGACAAAGATTTATTCCCTTGTACCTTATTTTATGACTCTGCATCTGTTTCTTCATCTATAAAATGAGTGTCACAATAATACTTCCTGTCTATGGAGTCGGTGATGTGTACCAGCAATGTTAGTGAATGTTGGAGCTCCCTCAGCTGTGTTGCAGATGAGGCTGAGCCAGACCTTAGGCTGAAACCTCCTATAGCTGTAGAAGGAACAAGCGTGTGTGTTGGGGAGGATCCCACCACACAGCCACCCCATGTTCTGTTCTGAAGAATGGTCAGGTCACCCTAAGCAGGTCCAGGGCCTGGGGAGACAGCCAGGAAAAAGCCCCTTCCCTTGCAGGACTCTCAGGTCTGAGCTCCGTTCTCCAGACTCTAGCCCAGGTCCCCTGTGGAGCTCCACCTCCAAGGGGGCACAATCACCTCCTGCTGTATATTCCCCAGCAAGCCCCCAGCCCCTTGGGCTGCCTCTTTTCCCTGGCCTGATGAAGTCTCCAGCCTCTGAGCCCCTAGGAGGAAACCCTGCTGACCAGCTGGGTCCCCGCAAGGGTCAGCAGGTGGAAGAGTAGGTTGAAGTGATAGCCCCTTCTCCCCACCTCCTGCAAAGCCCTTCAGGAAGATCTCCAAGGTAGATAAACAGCACCCAGATGTGCTCCAACCTTGCACCCAACTCCTTCAGGTCTGTTAGCAGCTGGTTGGTTGTGCAAGCCTGAAGCGGGGAGGGGTTGGGATTGGAAGTTAGGTCCCTTCATGTCTACAGTTGTGCTCTTAGGTCTCTCCTCTTGGGTTTTTTCTTAATCTAACATGCATACAAATACACTTGGGATCTTGTAAAATTAAAATGTTTTCGGTAGGTGTGAAGTGGAGCCTAAGATCTGGTCTGTTTATTTATTTTGGTTTCTAAATAGTTTCCAAGTGATATCATTGCTGTGGTCTAGTTAAGAACAAAATTTAGAGCAATGTTCTTAGAATGGGGTCCTTCCAGCAGCACCAGCATCACCTGGAACTTGTTAGGCAAATTCTTGACCCCAAACTGCCCTCCAGGTTCTGAAGGTCTCCCAGGGTTGAAAATCACTAGGTTAGCGGATACTGGAGAAAACCAGAGCTCAGAGCCTGGCACTAAATTAGTCAACAAATGCTGGCCAGGGCCGGGTGTGGTGGCTCACTGCCTATAATGCTAGCACTTTGGGAGGCGGAGGCAGGAGAATTGCTTGAACTTAAGAATTCAAGACCAGCCTGGGCAACACAGTGAGACCCCCGTCTCAAATAATAAATTTTAAAAGAAAAATAAATGCTGGCCGGGCTTGGTGGTTCACATCAGCAATCTCAAGATCTTGGGAGGCCAAGGTTGGAAGATCACTTGGGGCCAGAAATTCAAGGTTATAGTAAGCTGTGATTGTACCACTGCACTCCAGCCTAAGCAGCAGAGTAAGACCTTATCTCTGAAAGAAATGTTTCAAATGCTAACTGTAGTGGATGTGTTTTTGTCTGCCATGTGGTCCTTGGTCATGGTGTTTGGTACCCTAGATGGCCACATGGCCTGCTTTAGGCCAGTCACAGGTCTAAACTGTAGTTCAGATTCAATTGGTGTCCTCTGAAATTAATCACTGGGAGAGAATAAAGTTATTTTACTAATGGAGTTGCTAAAAGAGAAGGTAATTGGTCTCAGCTGCTGGAGGAGCCCGCTGCAGACAGAAGAAAACCAAGCAGAGACAAACAGCTGGGAGCTGGAGAGATGACATTAACTGAGACTCTGGCCTCCAGTTCATGCTTTGCCATCCCAGTTCGATGAACCAACAAATCCCTCTTTGGTTTAAGTCTGTTTTATTTAGATTTCTGGCACTTGCAACAAAAAAAAGCCTGGTCAGGAAGTATTTGAATTTCTGATTATTATGATTCCCATTTTATTGAATTCCTGCAAGATAAAGGCCCTCTGCTTGGGGGACTGGGGAATAAGTGCCATACAGCCCAGTGATTAAGAGCTCAGACAAGTTTGGGCATGGTGGCTCATGCCTGCAATCCCAGCACTTTGGGAGGCCGCAGTGGGTGGATCACCTGAGGTCAGGAGTTTGAGACCAGCCTGGCCAAAACGATGAAACCCCGTTTCTACTAAAAATACAAAAAATTGGCCAGGCATGGTGGCGAGTGCCTGTAATCCCAGCTACTCCGGAGTCTGAGGCAGGAGAATCGCTTGAACCTGGGAGGCGGAGATTGCAGTGAGCCAAATCACCCATTGCTCTCCAGTCGGCAACGAGAGCAAGACTCCATCTCAAAAAGAAAAAAAGGCTCAGACCAGGTAAGCAGAACTGTTTCAGGATCCTGGCTCCGCCTCCATTTGCCCGTAAACATGTAGGCAGTTACATTTAACCTCTCCATAAAATGAAAATACTAGCACCTACCTCATAAGACAGTGGAAGGACCTTAGAACAATGCCTGGTAGATAGTAAGCACTCAATAAAGGTTGGGTGCTGAACTCACATATAGCCATGAAAGTTCACAGGTGGAGCACCCAATAGAATAGGAGGGTCAAGGAAAGGTTTTTGGAGAAGGGAATTGAGACCTGAGGGAGATGCACATTCCTTGGATAGCAAGTTCAGGAGTATGTAAGGAGAGGAATACACAGCTGGGAGTCGTGGCTCATGCTTATAATCCCAGCACTTTGCGAGTCGGAGGCAGGAGGATTAGCTGAGCTCAGGAGTTCAAGACCACCCTAGCCAACATGGTGAAACCCTGTCTCTATTAAAAACATAAAAATTAGCCGGGCATGTGGCTCCTGTAGTCCCAACTACTCGGGAGACTGAGGTGGGAGAATTGCTTGAACTTGGGAGGCGGGGGTTGCAGTGAGCTGAGATCACGCCACTGCTCTCCAGCCTGGCTGACAAACGCAAAACTCAAAACTCTGTCTCAAAAAAAAAAAAAAAGAAGAAGAATACAGGATGGGGAAGTCGCATAGACGTCAGGTCATGATAGGCTGGAAGGCCATATTAAGATACTTGGGCTAGCCTGGGTAACAAAGTGAGACCCCATCTCTACAAAAAATAACTAGGGGCTGAGGGGGAGGATCCCTTGCACCTAGGAGTTCAAGACCTCAGTGAGCTATGATTGTGCCCCTGCACTTCAGCCTGTGTGACAGGGAGATTCAGTTTCTTAAAAAAAAAAATAATAAACTTGGACTTTATCTTGAGGCAAGAGTAAGCTTATGAAGCCTTAAGCAGGGCAGTGACATGATCAGATTTGTTTTTATGTATTTTTTGAGATGGAGTTTCACTCTTGTTGCCCAGGCTGGAGTGCAATGGTGCAATCTCGGTTCACCGCAACCTCTGGCTCCTGAGTTCAAGTGATTCTCCTGCCTCAGCCTCCCAAGTAGCTGGAATTACAGGCATGCGCTACCACGCCCGGCTAATTTTGTATTTTTAGTAGAGACGGGGTTTCTCCATGTTGGTCAGGCTGGTCTCAAACTCCCAACCTCAGGTGATCCACCCGCTTTGGCCTCCCAAAGTGCTGGGATTACAGGCATGAGCCACCACGCCCGGCCTATGTTATTTTTTAAGACAGAGTCTCACTCTGTCACCCAGGCTGGAGTGTAGTGGCGCAATTTTGGCTCACCGCAACCTCCGCCTCTTGGGTTCCAGCAATTCTCCTGCCTCAGCCTCCCAAGTAGCTAAGATTACAGGCATGTGTCTGGCTAATTTTTATATTTTTAGGAGAGAGGAGGTTTTTTCATGTTGGCCAGGCTGGTCTCAAACTCCTGACCTCAAGTGATCCACTTGCCTCGGCCTCCCAAAGTGCTGGGATTACAGGTGTGAGCCACGGCACCTGGCCTCCGTCTCTATTTTAAAATATGTATATAATTCAAAAAAAAAGATATTCAGGTAGAACCAATAACAGGTAGATGGCATCGGAGTTAAGAGCCTTGCTCCTGGCCGGGCGCGGTGGCTCAAGCCTGTAATCCCAGCACTTTGGGAGGCCGAGACGGGCGGGTCACGAGGTCAGGAGATCGAGACCATCCTGGCTAACATGGTGAAACCCTGTCTCTACTAAAAAAATACAAAAAAAAAAAACTAGCCGGGCGAGGTGGCAGGCGCCTGTAGTCCCAGCTACTCGGGAGGCTGAGGCAGGAGAATGGCATGAACCCAGGAGGCGGAGCTTGCAGTGAGCTGAGATCCCGCCACTGCACTCCAGCCCCGGCGACAGAGCGAGACTCCGTCTCAAAAAAAAAAAAAAAAAAAAAAGAGCCTTGCTCCTGTGCACACCACATAGTGCACAGCAATACTACCTAGGTTATTATCTGGGTGCCTGTGTACTTCACCTCCCTAGGCCTTAGTTTTCCAACTGTAAAGTGGAGATAACAACATCTGCCTCTAGGGATGTTATGTGAGTGAATGAGACAATGTCCATAAGGCACAGTATACAGTAGGCACTCAGTAAATAGTAATGTTTACCAAACCCCAGCACTGATCCTGGCTGGAAATAAAAACAGAAAAACATGAATAGGACAAAAGAGGAAGAAGAGAAAAAGACAGATGGAGAGAAAGAACTAGAGCAATGAGCAAGGTGACAATAGAGGCTGGGCGTGGTGGCTCATGCCTATAACCCCAACATTTTGGGAGGCCAAGGTGAGAGGATTCTTTGAGCTCAGGAGTTTGAGACCAGCCTGGGTAACATAGTGAGACCACATCTCTGCTAAAAATAACAAAAACTAGTGGGGGGTCACCCATTTGTAGTCCCAGCTACTGGGGAGGCTGAGACAGGAGGATCGCTTGAGCCCAGGAGGTCAAGGCTGCAGTCAGCTGTGATCACCTACTGCATTCCAGCCTGGGCAACAGAGCGAGACCCTGTCTCATTTAAAAAACAAAACAGGGCTAGGCGAGTTGGCTCATGCCTGTAATCCCAGCACTTTGGGAGGCCAAGGAGGGCGGACCACTAGGTCAGGAGATCAAGACCATCCTGGCTAACACGGTGAAACCCCGACTCTACTAAAAATAGAAAAAAAATTAGCCAGGCGTGGTGGCGGGTGCCTGTAGTCCCGGTTACTCGGGAGGCTGAGGCAGGAGAAGGGCGTGAACCCGGGAGGCGAAGCTTGCAGTGAGCCGAGATCGCACCACTGCACTCCAGCCTGGGCGACAGAGCGAGACTCCATCTCAAAAAAAAAAAAAAAAAAAACAGAAGGCCAGGCATAGTGGCTCATGTCTGTAATCCCAGCACTTTGGGAGGCTGAGGCAGGCGGATCACCTGAGGTCAGGAGTTCAAGACCAGCCTGGCCAACATGGCAAAACCTGGTCTCTACTAAAAATACAAACATTAGCCAGGCATGGTGGTGGGTGCCTGTAATCCGAGCTACTCGAGAGGCTAAGGCAGGAGAATCGCTTGAACCCAGGAGGCGGAGGTTGCAGTGAACCAAGATTGTGCCACTGCACCCCAGCCTGGGTGACAAAAGCAAAACTCTGTTTAAAAAAAAAAAAAAAAATGCTTGCTATGTGCCAGGCACTGCTATAAGCACTTTGCACACACTAACGTCTTCTCACAACCCTGTGTGTACTATCATTATCCCCATTTTACAGGTGAGAAAACTGAGGCACAGAGTGGTTTAGTTTGTCACAGGCAGTGAGCACTCACACTCAGGCATTCTGTCTCTAAAGCTAAACTACCCCCTATACTTAATTAGCTGTGATCTGATACCTGTTGTATACAAATCACTATGGCAGCACATAGCCAGTGAGGGGAGGGTTCGAGGGAAGAGATGGTATCTGAGCTGGGTCTTGTAGGTTGAAGAATCTGCCAGCTTATAAGAAGGACAAGGGCATTCCAGCGAGGGCAAACAACATGTGCAAAGTACCAAGGGCTTGAAAATGTACTCCAGGTCCGTATCAGGAATAAATGGCCAGTGTGGCTGTGGAAAGAAAGAGAGGGAGGGAGGGAAGGAATTTGGATCTCATTCTAGAAGCAGTGAGGAGCACCGAACTACTTTCAATAGGGCAGTGGCCAGGTCAGATATTTTAGCTCGCTGGTGCTGATGGCCCTCTGTAGAGTGCACTGGCTGAGACCGGGTGGAGGCAGAGATCTGGGGTCAAATGATGAGATCAGAATCTCCTTAGTGGGTGCCTCCACCCTCCCCTACCACCACCAGTACAAAACGAGCATTAAGCACTTGGAAGAAAAGAGGAAGTAAAAGGTCAAGCAGAAACAATGCTACCTGGCATGGATGGGCACCTACTCCCCCTCTCCCCAGCTAGGGAGCCTGCAGAAGGTGGCAGCTATGACAACATCTAAGATGCCAACATTCCAGAAAAGAAGGACGGTGGGGAAGTGAGAGAGCTTCCCAGCTTCCCAGGGTTCTAGCCTCTCCCAGCCCCTCACCCTGCCTGCAGTCCCTGGACCCCTCCGCAGCCTGCTGGCTCACCCTGACTCAACTCCAAGCCCCTACAGCCTCCTGGAGCCACCACTGCCCGTCCATCAAGCTGCGCACACCCAGCGCCAGCTGTCGGGAGCCAGCCTTGAACCTGCAGACCCCGCCTCGAGCTCCGGGGCCCAGCTGCCTTCCGCATCCCGCTGCTCCCACATCCCGCAGCTCCGACAGCCTCTCCTGGGATCCCCGAGGGTGCTCCGGGTGGTGCCAGCCGGGATGGCGCCCTGGACCGCAACCCTTGAGACCCACTGTTCCCGGCTTTCCCCCAATTCAGGCCACGAGTTTTGGAACATTTGCTTTTATTCCTTCCAAAGACCCACAAGGGGCCGTGCCTCCCTGGTGGGGACCCGGCAGGGCGGAGTCTCCCACACCCTAGGGACAGGCGATCTTGGTGGAGGCGACTGACCACTCCTTACTGCACGCCCTCCATCATCTTCAGGAACTCTGCGGGAAAGGAGAGGGAAAGGGTCAGGGGTCCCACTGGGGACGCAGAGGCCAGGCCAGGGCTCCAGCCACACAGAAGGGATGAATTTTTTTTGTTTTTGTTGAGACAGAGTCTCGCTCTGTTGCCAAAGTCACCAAGGTCTGTCGCCCAGGCTAGAGTGCAGTGGCACAATCATAGCTCATTGCAGCTCGATCTCCTGGGCTCAAGCAATCCTCCCACCTCAGCCCCTGGAGCAACTGAGACCACAGGCACATACCACCATGCCCGCCTTTTTATTTTATTTTTTGTAAAGACAGGGTCTCACTATGTTGCCCAGGCTGGTCTCGAACTCCTGGCCTCAAGCAACCCTCCCGCCTCATCCTCCCAAAGTTCCAGGATTTTACAGTCCTGAGCCACCACGCCCCCCTGCCTGGTCATTAATTGATAAACTGCACAGGGTCGTGGAGTGCTTCTATACCCGCCCCCAGGAGACTAGGGGAACTTTTGAAGTGATGCCCAGCCCAGCCCACAAGGCCAAAGACACTGCACGGGAGCCAGGCACCAGTGCTCGCCGTCCCCTGTGGCTCCCACCCACTCTTCCCAAGCTCCCGTGGCGCTCCCTCACCGTCGAAGTCAATGCGGCCGTCATTGTTCTTGTCGCCATCTTTCATCAGAGATTCGATCTCCTCGTCCGTCACGTGCTCCCCAGAGGCCCTGAAAATCTCAGCCAGCTCCTCCGGGTCGATGTAGCCATCTGCATTCCTACAAGTCCAAGGGTCAGGGCAGGGCTCAGGGCCAGGGCGAGCTGCCCTGGCCACCACACTGACGCCCCGCTTCCGCACCCCCAACCCGGGGAACCCTCCAGCGCTGCCGGCAGGCTCTGACTGCTCAGCTCCTCCCTCGGCTCCCAGGCCCCCAGCGCACTTGTCGAAGATGCGGAAGCACTCGGCCAGCTCCTCCTCGCTCTTCCCCTTCGCGTCCTCTTTCATCTGGCGCACCATCATGACCAAGAACTCCTCGAAGTCGATAGTGCCGCTGCCTGCGGGGAGCAGGTGGTGGACTGAGCCGGAGCCCAACCACTGCCGCCTTTCCCCACCACCCCTGCCTCCGAGGGACACCCGCTCACCATCCTCATCCACCTCCTCGATGATGGCGTCCAGCTCCTCCTTGGTGGGTGTCTGGCCCAGCATCCTCATCACCGTGCCCAACTCCTTGACGCTGATGTCCCCACCACCATCAGCATCAAACATGTCAAAGGCAGCCTTGAACTCTGCACGGGAGGGCGGAGGGCAGAGGGCAGAGGTGAGGCCAGCTGGACTGTCAGCCTCACATCTACGCCCCCAACCCTGCCCAGAGGCCAACATGTCCCCAGCATACATCCACCCAGCCCCCAGCCTGTTGCGCTTCACTCACCAGCGATCATCTCCTCGCTGAGGTAGGACCTGGCCTCAGCCTGCTGGTCCGTCTGCAGGAGACACAGAGAAAGTCTAAGCTGAAGAGTCAGCCCCAGGGCAGTTGCTCACCTCAACCCCATTCTTCCCAAGCCTCACTCTCTCAGCGCTTTTTGGTCCTCCAAAAGAACAACTTCAAACTTGCCACATAATTGTGTGCCCGCACAGCACCCAGTCACAGTTTTGTTTTGTCTTGCTCTGTCACACAGGCTGGAGTGCAGTAGTGTGATCATAGCTCACTGCAGCCTCAACCTCCTAGGCTCAAGCAGTCGTCCCACCTCAGCCTCCTGAGTGGCTGGGACTATAGTGTACACCATGCCTGACTAATTTTTTAAAGTTTTTGTAGAGACAGAGTCCCACTATATTACACAGGCTTGTTTTGAACTTCTGGGCTCGAGTGATCCTCCCACCTCGGCCTCCCAAAGTGCTAGGACTACAGGCTTGAGTCACTGTGCCCAGCTTCTGACCCTAGTTTTTGTTTTTGTTTGTTTTTTGTGTTTGTTTTTTGTTTTTGTGACAGAGTCTCACCCTGTCGCCCAGGCTGGAGTACAATGGCGTGATCTCAGCTTACTGCAACCTCCACCTCCTGGGTTCAAGCGATTCTCCTCCCTCAGCCTCCCAAGTAGCTGGGATTACAGGCATGTGCCAACACGCCCGGCTAATTTTTGTATTTTTAATAGAGACGGGGTTTCACCATGTTGGCCAGGTTGGTCTTGAACTCCTGACTTCAGGTGATCCACCCACCTTGGCTTCCCAAAGTGTTGGGATTACAGGCGTGAGCCACCATGCCTGGCCTGACCCCAGTTTTTTGTTTGTTTTGTTTTGTTTTTGAGAGTTTTGCTCTTGTTGCCCAGGCTGCAGTGCAATGGCACAATCTCAGCTCACCACAACCACAACCCCCGCCTCCCAGGTTCAAGGGATTCTTCTCCCTCAGCCTCCCAAGTAGCTGGGATTACAGGCATGCACCACAATGCCCAGCTAATTTTGTATTTTTAGTAGAGATAAGGTTTCTCCATGTTGGTCAGGCTGGTCTTGAACTCCCCACCTTAAGTGATCCGCCCACCTCAGCTTCCCAAAGTGATGGGATTACAGGCGTGAGCCACCACATGTGGCCTATGACCCCAGTTTTGAGAAAAAGAGAGGAGACAACAAATTAAGCCCAAGGCCTTCTCACTTGTCAATTGAAGGCCAAGTCAGGAACTCCCCAGTGACCTTAGGCAAGTCACTTAGCATGCATTCATCTTTTCTCTGTAGCTTTTCAGGGATGAGACATCAGGGGTGTGAAAGGGTTTTGTAAAGGCTAGCACCATTCCAGCACTATTTTCCAGTTTTCTGTAGCTCCTAGTGGTGCCCGGTACTTTAATAGTTGCTCAATAAAATGTTTGTTCTCAAACAAATAATAATGCAACACAAAGTTATTGAGTACTTGCTGCATGTCAGGCCACAGATCAGGCACTGGGACCACCAAGAAGAGACAGAGGACACATCATACCGCCCCCCCTCAGAGAACTGGCAGAGTCGGAGACTGTAAGCTTCCTTCTTAGGATTCAGTCATTGGAGAAAAGGCCCCTCATGTGGGCCGAATGTGATGGAGGCCTTGACATGAAAGTGAGATATCTGCGGGGGTTTCCAGGTCATATCCAAGCCAGGCCATCTGGGTCAGAGGCTTTGGATTGAGGCTGGCAGTGAGGACACGGTGAGGCTTCCAAGGAGCTCTTCAGCCGGCTGGCTGCCGGCCCTCCTCCTTCTCCCCCTCCTTCCTCTCCTCCTCTTGCCCTGTGCCAGGAGGGCAGGCTATTTTTAGTCAGGCATGGGCAATAGCAGCTGGCCTCCGGGATCTAGTTACTCCTTGAAGTGAAGTGGGCAGGGGGATCTCAGACGAAAACAACAGCTCCAAATCAGAACCCCTCTCTAGGAGAGCGGAGTCTCTCTAACTCTGGTCTGTCATCTTCTGCCCCTTCCCATCATCCTCAGGGCTCCCAGAGCCCTGCATCTGAGCAGGCCCCACACCCTGCCGACCTCCTGTCTTCTGGAGGAGGCTTTCTTCTCTCCATGATGATAGGAGGGTTTGGCCAGGCTTCTGGCTCACCCCTGCCACTGGCCTGCTGGGTGACTCACTCTGACCCCTCAGAGTCCCCACTGTGTGAAGGAAACAAGCTAAGAGCTCTTCACAGGTCTACGAATGACACTGCTGGAAGTTTCCGAAGGTGAGTAGGCAGTCAGCAAGCCTTGAGGATCAATCTCTGGAATATCCCAGCCCTCCCCTTTCAAGAAAAGTCAAAGGCCTTCCTCTAAGACACCTGGGTTCTAGGGACCTCCATGCTCCAACCTCAATCATCCCAGTTACTGCCCCACAGAGCACTCAGGTCTGGCCTGAAAGAGGTCCAGAGTGCTCCCGCAAGTAAAGCCACAAAGTCCCCTCTTGTCCTTACCATGGTTGCTGGTGACCGGGACACCTCTGCTGCAGGTCGCCTCCTTTGCACTCCGCCACCCAAAGATGCCCTGGCCTGCTCTAGCCCCCGGGATTTGTAGGGGCACCCTCCCCTCCCACCTCCCTGGGCCCCAGCACTGGAGACCCTGCCCAATCAGATCCTGGGGTCGGCGAGCCCCACCCCTCCCACAGTCTGAACCCATTACCTAATTTAGCCAAGGGCCCTTGCAGAGAAATTTAAGCCTCCAAGCAGGTGGCAGGCCTTGACGTCCTAGATTCTTGTGAGGAAGTCCCGCCCTGTTCCACCGCCTTGGAGTCCCCCGACTTGGAGCACACTGGCTCCAAGATGGTAAGGACGATCAGAGTAGTAAAGAGTGAGGCAGCATGGTAAAACGGGGAGAGTACAAGCCTTGAAGTCCAAAACCCAAGATCCAAGGCCAGCCTCTGTGAGCTGTGTGACCTTGGGCAGGGAGCAGTGCCTCTCTGAGTCATTTCTTCATCTGTGGGAATGGACCTGTCTGTGGGGTCTCCCTCACAGAGAGAACATGGTAAATGGGAACCTGGGTATAAGTCACCTAGCTTGTGCTGGGTACACAGTGTTGATGCTTGGCAAGAGGAATGTCCTGTCTTTGAACCATGGTAAGGGGCAGGGGATAGAAGGACGGGAAAGTGACAGCTAGGCCACTGTTTACTGAACCCCCACAATGTGCCACACACTGTGCTAAGCATTTTAACATGATCTCATCTAGTGCTCCTCCTATGAGATAGCAACTATTATTATCTCCATTTGACTGCAGAGATCTGTAAATCATAAAGGTCTATACTCACTCTGTCACCAAGGCTGATGTGCAGTGGTACTATTATAGCTCACTGCAGCCTCGATCTCCTGGGCTCAAGTGATCCTCCCACCTCAGCCTCCCAAGTAGCTGGGACTAGCAGTGCACCACCACCTCTGGCTTTTTTGTTTTTCCTTTTTTGTACTGTTTGTAGAGATGGGGTTTTCACCATGTTGCCCAGGCTGGTCTCGAACTCCTTGGCTCAAGGGATCCTTGAATCCTTGGCCTCCCGAAGTGCTAGAATTGCAGTCATGAGGCACCATGCCCACCCATGTTGATGATTCTTATTATTAATCCCGACTGGAGGGAAGTTGGGACAGACAGTCCTTGGGGAACCTGTCTAGATGGAAAAATGTATGGAGGGATGGAGGAGAGGAGGATATGCATTTGGAGGAGAAATAATCATTGAAAGCAAAGATCCTTCTCTCAAAGTTACCTTCTCCATGGAAAGGGTGTTTGCATTCACTTTTTGGGGGTAAGGAGTAGGCAAGGGAAGGTTATTTAAGTGGTAAAGGGGCAGCTGGCCCCTTCCTAGAGCTCAGTGAAGAAATCTGGTCATCTGGGGAGGGAGTAAAGGGGTGGGCAAAGCAAGTCCAGGGGGAACCCACCCTGAGAATCCACAAGGTAAAGGCTGGGCACTGGGGAGTAGGCAAGACTTGTGGACAGTGACTACGTCGACAGAAAGAGCACGAAGACAACCGATAGCAGGCTCTGGGGCCAGGAAATGGGGGCTGGACACCAAGGAATGCAGATGGACAGTGGCAACTGGGCTGCCCCCTTCCCCTATATATAGACATTCCCAAGGAAAGCTCAGCAGGGCTGGGCCAAGCTAAATAAGGCCTCCCCCAGGCAGGCAGAGTGCCAAAGCGTGAGACCCATGGGATTCCAATTTAGTTTTTGGTTTTTTTTTTTTTTCTTTTGAGACAGAGTCTCACTCTGTCACGTAGGCTGGAGTGCAGTGGCGCAATCTCGGCTCACTGCAACCTCCGCCTCCTGGGTTCAAGCGATTCTCCTGCCTCAGCCTCCCAAGTAGCTGGAATTACAGGCATGAGCCACCATGCCCAGCAAATTTTTTTTTTTTTTTTTTTTTTTTTTTTTTTTTTGAGACGGAGTTTTGCTTTTGTTGCCCAGGCTGGAGTGCAGTGGTGCGAACTCGGCTCACTACAACCTCCACCTCCTGGGTTCAAGCGATTCTCCTGCCTCAGCCTCCTGAGTAGCTGGAATTACAGGCATGAGCCACCATGCCCAGCTAATTTTGTATTTTTAATAGAGATAGGAAAAAAAAAATTAAAAAAAAAATAGAGATAGGGTTTCTCCATGCTGGTCAAGCTGGTCTCAAACTCCTGACCTCAGGTGATCCACCCACCTTGGCCTCCCAAAATACTGGGATTACAGGTGTGAGCCACCACACCTGGCCAATTTTTGTATTTTTCATAGAGACAAGGTTTCATCGGCCGGGCGTGGTGGCTCACACCTGTAATTCCACCACTTTGGGAGGCCGAGGCAGGCAGATCACGAGGTCAAGAGATTGAGACCATCCTGGCTAAAATGGGGAAACCCCGTCTCTACTAAAAATACAAAAAAATTAGCTGGGCATGGTGGTGGGCGCCTGTAGTCCCAGCTACTCGGGAGGCTGAGGCAGGAGAATGGCGTGAACCCGGGAGGCGGAGCTTGCAGTGAGCCGAGATTGAGCCACTGCATATCAGCCTGGGCAACAGAGAGGGACTCCGTCTCAAAAAAAAAAAAAAAGGTTTCATCATGTTGGCCAGGCTGGTCTTGAACTCCTGACCTCAGCCTCCTAAAGTGCTGGCATTACAGGCATGAGCCACCGAGCCCGGCCTTTGGTATCTTGTTTATTCAGGGAAATAGATACGTCCCAAATTGCTTATGTGGCCAAGCAAGTTCCCAATGGCACTTCTAATCTCCCTCCTCCTCCCCTCAACATCGTGTTGCTGTCTGCTCTGATCAGACTTTAAAATACTGCTCTAGGCTGGGCGTGCTGGCTCATGCCTGTAATCCCAGCATTTTGGGAGGTCCAGGCTGGTGGATCATGAGGTCAGGAGTTTGAGACCATCCTGGCCAGCATGGTGAAACCCTGTCTGTATTAAAAATACAAAAAATTGCTGCCAGGTGTGGTGGTGGGCACCTGTAGTCCCAGCTACTCAGGAGGCTGAGGCAGAAGAATCACTTGAACTTAGCAGGTGAAGGTTGCAGTGAGCCACTGCAGTCATGCCACTGCACTCCAGCCTGGGTGACAGAGGGAGACTGCATCTCAAAAAAAAAAAAAAAAAAAAGACTGCTCTAAACACCACCTTTTATGAACCTTCAGGCCTTTGCACATGCTGTTTTTTTTCTGCCAGAAACTCCCATCTTTCCTCTCTTCATCTGTCTACTTCCCCTATCATCTTTCTCAGCTCTGACATGACTTCCTTGGGGATCCTTCCTCCCTCTATGTCCAGGCCAGGGAGTCCAAGGTGATCTCCAGCAGTTTCCTCAATCACAGCACTGAGCACACCTTATGATCACAACCCATTCTGTGTTCTACAGATCATCACATTTCCCAGTGCTTAGCACTTGCCACGTAGCAGGAGTTCAACAGATATTATATTCTACGTAAGAATAACTGAACTGGATGGTATTTAGTTCAATATAAGGGGGAACTTCCTAATAGTCATAGTTGAACAATAATGGGAACAGGCAGCCTCAGGAGGTAATGAGCTCCCTGTCACTGAGTATACCCAAGCAGGAGATAGATGACCATTTCTCGGGAGGCTATAAGGAGAGATCCATACAGTGTTTAAAAATGGGGACAGTGGCTCACACTTTTAATCCTAGCACTTTGGGAGGCTGAGGCAGGTGGATCTCTTGAGCTCAGGAGTTCGATACCAACCTGGGCAACATGGTGAGACCCTGTTTCCAATAAAAAAAATTAAAATAAAACAAAGAATGGTGGATGGTGGCTCATGCTTGTAATCCCAGCACTTTGGGAGGCAGAGGTAGGAGGAGCTCTTCAGGCCAGGAGTTCAAGATCAGCCTTGGCAACATGCAACCCCATCTTTACAAAAAATAAAATATTAGCCAGGCATGGTGGCACATATCTGTAGTCCCAGATACTTGGGAGGCCGAGGTGGGAGAATCACTTGAGCCCAGGAGTTTGAGGCTGCAGTCAGCTATGATCGCACCACTGCACTCCAGCCTCACAACAGAGTGAGACTCTGTCTCTGAAAGAGGCCAGGTGCGGTGGCTCAGGTCTGTAATCCCAGCACTTTGGGAGGCCAAGGCAGGCGGATCATTTGAGGTCAGGAGTTCGAGACCAGCCTGGCCAACATGGTGAAACCCCATCTCTACTAAAAATACAAAAATTAGCTGGGTGTGGCGGCACAGACCTGTAATTCCAGCTACTCAGGAGGCTGAGGCAGGAAAATCGCTTGAACCCAGGAGAAGGAGGTTGCAGTGAGCCGAGAGTGTGCCACTGGACTCCAGCCTGGGTGACAGAGTGAGACTCTGTCTCAAAAAAATAAATAAATACATAAAAATAAGTTAAAAAGGAAGAAGAAAGAAGCAGAAGGAGAAAGAAGGAAGCAAAAAGAAGAAGGAATAATAATAGTGGAGAATGCGCAACCTTGAGATCTGCTAGTTCTGACTGTTTGTATGACCTAGCATAAGCCTTTCCCCTCACTAAGCCTCAGGCTACCTATCTGTAAAACGGAGGTGATAGGCCAGATTTCTGAGGGGCCCTCCAGCTTTAACAACCCATGGTTTCGTGAAGACCAGCTTTGTGCCCAGACATGTAAGGCATATACCAAAGGACAAGTTATTTTTTAACCAATGGTTGGTGAATGATTGAGTGTTGAATCAATAAATGAAGTATGTCTTTTTTGTCCCAATATCTTGCCCATAAGCCAAATGAAGAGTAATTCGAGGTTTGAAATTGTGCAAACTGGCCAAGCACAGTGGCTCATGCCTGTAATCCCAGCACTTTGGGAGGCAGAGGCGGGAGGATCACTTGAGGCCAGGTGTTCGAGACTAGCCTGGCCAATATGGTGAAACCCCATCTCTACTAAAAATACAAAAATTAGCCAGACATGGTGGCGCATGCCTGTAATCCCAGCTACTCAGGAGGCTGAGGCAGGAGAATTGCTTGAACCTGGGAGACAGAGGTTACAGTGAGCCGAGACCGCATCACTGTACTCCAGCCTGGGCAACAGAGCAAGACTCTGTCTCCCTCCCTAATAAATAAATAAATAAATAAATAAATAAAATTGCACAAACTTAGGCTTAAAATCCATCCCAGGCCCTCGCCATGTGTGGTGGCTCACTCCTGTAATCCCAGCAGTTTGGCAGTCTGAGGCGGCGGGTGGATCACGAAGTCAAGAGATCAAGATCATCCTGGCCAACACGGTGAAACTCCATCTCTACTAAAAATACAAAATTAGCCAGGCATGGTGGTGGATGCCTGTAGTCCCAGCTACTTGGGAGGCTGAGGCAGGAGAATCGCTTGAACCCAGGAGGTGGAGGTTGCAGTGAGCCGAGATTGCGCCATTGCACTCCAGCCTGGGCAACAAGAGCAAAAACTCCTCAAAAAAAAAAAAAAAATTCCCAGCCCCTCTATTTCCCAGATGTGGATCTTGGGGAAGTCACTTTACCTCAGTTTCTTCATCTTGAAAATGGACCATTAATGTCCAGTTACAGCCTCTTCCCCACAAGGCTGTGAGGGAGGGATGTGACAGTCAAGTGCCTAGAGCGGGATGTAGAAAGTGGATCCTCAGAAAATAAGAACCCTAGCCTTTCTGCTCACATGGGAAGGCAGGGAACTGAAATACTTTCTGCTTATTCTAAGGCATTTTCCCCTACCCCTCTGTCCTGTGCCACTCAGAAAGGGCAGGAGCTACTTTGGAGAGAATTTGATTTTATTTGTTGTATTGTATAACTATCAAAATCTGCCCTAACAACTGATATCTAGGCTTTGTGACAGGAAGCCACAATAACTTTCTCTTGACCCGCAGCTGCCCTGAGGATAAAAGATAAAACAAAGCTGGGGAGGCGCTGAGATTATCAGGCCTGCTGCACGGGAAAAGGGCAGTATGCAGCAGGGGACCTGGGCTCCAGGCCCCATACTCAGAGACCTCTGAGGGAGGCAGAGGCAGGCAGATCACTTGAGCCCAGGAACTCGAGACCAGCCTGGGCAATGTGGCCAAATCCCATCTCTACAAAAAATACAAAAATTAGCTGGGTGTGGTGGCGAATGCCTGTAGTCCTAGCTACTGGGGAGGCTGAGGTGGGAGGGATGACCTGAACCCAGGGAGACGGAGGTTGCACTAAGCCAAGATGGTGCTGTTGCACTCCAGCCTAGGCGACAGAGTGAGACTCCATCTCAAAAGAAAAAGAAAGAAAGAAAGAAGGAAAGAGAGAGACAGAGAGAGAGAGAGAGAGAGAGAGAGAGAGAGAGAGAGAGAGAGAGAAACCTCTGGCAAGCTGTGTGGTTTAGCCAAGTAACTCACCCTCTCTGGTCCTCAGTTTCCCTGTTTGCCTACTTCCCATGTATGAGGTTCAAATCAGATTGTGCAATCCTGTGAACACTGTAGGAACAATAATCATTATGTAAGTGATCACTTCATCAGCCCTTGCTCTATGCCAGGCACTGGACGAGGATTCTTTTTTTTTTTTTTTTTTTTTTTTTTTTTTTTTTTTTTTTTTTTTTTTTGAGACGGAGTCTTGCTCTGTTGCCCAGGCTGGAGTGCAGTGGCCAGATCTCAGCTCACTCCAAGCTCCGCCTCCCGGGTTTACGCCATTCTCCTGCCTCAGCCTCCCGAGTAGCTGGGACTACAGGCGCCAGCCACCTCGCCCGGCTAGTTTTTAGTATTTTTCAGTAGAGACGGGGTTTCACCATGTTAGCCAGGATGGTCTCAAACTCCTGACCTCGTGATCCGCCCGTCTCGGCCTCCCAAAGTGCTGGGATTACAGGCTTGAGCCACCGCGCCCGGCCGAGGATTCTTACAAGAGCTGCAAAATTAGTTTTAGCAGTACTGTTCCTGTTTTACATATGAGAAAATCTAGGCTCAGCGAGGTCAGATTCCAACCCAAATCACACATCTTCTCCTGGCCTTCGTTTTCTTTCGGGAGAAAGAAATTACTTTGTGAAGTTAAAGAGCGTTGGGTGGAAATTAGTGGGGCAGATTGGAGATGACGTGGGTGGGGTGGGAGGATTCCAGGAGGGTACGCGCCTGGCCGGACTGGGATGATTTTGCGGCAGGCCTGGGACTCCCTCAGGCTGACCCAGGCTTCCCAAGTCCCTCCTAGAGCCAAGGGCCCGGGATTCTCAGGAGGCTCGGGCGAGCGGGCGGGGCAGGAGGCGGGGCGGCAGCAGGAAGCGGCCCGAGCGGCGCTCGGAGCGGCCTGAGCCCAGCGGAGCCCTGCAGAGCCCGGCCGGCCTCCATGGGCTGCGGGGGGCTGCACCCGGACCCTTGGGGCGCGGCACGCCCCTGAATGCACCGTGGGACGCAGGAGGTAGAGGCGCACCAGGCGGCGCAAGAGACGTCCCGAGCCCCTCCGGGCAGGAACGCAGTCCTAGGCTAAGTGGGTTGCGGGGAAAGCGAAGCGAGCTGGATCCCCTGGTTCGCAGGACCTCGGACTGCCAGGGGCTGGGGCCTCCGCGCGCTCCTCCTCTCCGGTCCGGGCCCCGCCCCTCCTCCTCCTGAGCTGGGCTGGGATCCTCCTCCTCCTCCTCCTCCTCCTCCTCCGGGACCTGGGACACAGCGTCGCGCTCTCCCCCCAGGGTGCCATGGCTTCCCGGCTCCTGCACCGGCTGCGGCACGCCTTGGCAGGCGACGGCCCCGGGGAGGCGGCGGCCAGCCCAGAGGCCGAGCAGTTTCCGGAGAGCTCAGAGCTGGAGGACGACGACGCCGAGGGCCTGTCCTCCCGACTCAGCGGCACCCTCAGCTTCACCAGCGTTGAGGACGACGAGGACGACGAGGACGAGGACGAGGACGACGCGGAGGCTGGCCCTGACCCGCTGCCCCTCGGGGATGGGACGTCAGGAGAAGACGCAGGCGAGTGCAGGAGGACGGAGGCGGGAACCCTGGGGCTGGATTAGGCCTCCATCCCTGCTGCGTTCCCAGAGCATCCAGGGCGCTGAGTTGATCCAGCTGAAACTCCCACACTTCTTAAAGAGCCTGGGCCACCTCTTGGTTGTGTGACCTTGAGAGAGTCTTAACCCCTCTCTGAGCCAAGTTTTCCCTTGTGTCAAGTGGGAGAACTCACTCTCATCTCAGAATTGGCTGCGGGCATTAAATGTACAGGGCCTGGGATCCGAATGGAAATGATGTATTAGCGATATTTTGAGGGTGGAGCTGTTAATTTAGCCCCTACTGTCTGCCAGGCACGGTGTTTGGCTTCTCGGTGCCTCTCTGCCCCAAAGTTTCCATTTCTGTAAAATGGAGGTAAATCCTGCCTCACATTGGGAGGATGAGTGAGGCCACGGCAGTGATTGATGTCGACCCTGGCCCTAGGCCCATTGATATGACTGGTCATGTGTCTGCAGAACGGAGCCTCCCACCTGATGGGCAGCGGGGCAGTCAGCTCCTGGCGCGGCAGCTGCAGGATTTCTGGAAGAAGTCCCGGAACACCCTGACACCCCAGCGGCTGCTCTTCGAAGTGACCAGCGCTAACGTTGTCAAGGACCCGCCCTCCAAGTACGTGGTGAGTGAGGGTCCAGAACCCCTGGGCTGTGAGTCTAGAAGTATGGCTATGAGCAAGTAGGGAAGACCCCAACTTCCTGAGGGGTCTATGCAGTTATAAATGGCTACCTCGTTTACAAATGGGGAAACTGAGGTCAGAAAGGGGATGTAACTTGAGCAGATCCTCACACAAATGACTTAGTTTCCTTGAGACTGAGTGAAGTGGGGATTAAGGACCTTCCTCTTATCCTGGTTTTGAGACTAAGAGAACTGGTGTGTGCACTTCCCTACCTAGCCCACAAGGTTTTTGCAAATTGTAGCAAGATGTAAGATAGGGAGAGACAGATGTTATCTGGGTCAAACTGGAGATCCAAGTTGCATGAGCTGGTGGTTAAGTAAATAGGCTTTCAATCCAGACCAACCTTGACTCCCACTTATTTCCAGTTGTTTGACTCTGGGTGAGTTGTTTAATCTTGGTCATGTTCCGTTTCCTCATTATAGCAATGGGGAAAATGCAGAGGATTACAGCAGGAGTTAAATGAGACAGTGGACAAAAAGCCCTTAGCAGTATGCCTGGCATTATGAAGTGCTGAATGAAATGGTAGCTATGTCATTATTATTTAACTTTGGGTTGAAAATGTTTATCATCTAGGGCCCGCTGTGTCCTTATAACACACAGGTGACTCAGTTCTCAAGCACCCGACCCTGTACAGAATAGTCTTGTTCTAAGGGCTAGACTTAGGGGGTTGGTGGAGGTTAGGATGAAGAGCAGTGTTGGGGAGGACCTTGGAGTCCCTTGCTGTTTTCCTTGCTGTTGAGAGACTGACTTGGAGAATGAGGTCTGCTCCTTTAATGCCCGCAGCAACTTCTGCTCCAGTCCCTTTTCAGGCCAGGCCTGAAAGGCGACTGAGCTGGCCACTCCTGTCAGTGGCAGCTCTCCATCTCTCACTCTCCTCCTCTTCACCACCCTTCTCCACCTCTGACTCAGCAGGAGGGGGCCTGGAGCCCAGTCCCACATCTGGGCCTCTCCACCCTTTTCTGTTGCTGTTAGTAAGCAAGGGCCACACCCATGGGGTGACTACTCCAATTTCAGCAGGGACCGACTTGGATTATTGAGTCTTTTAAAAATTTTTTTAAGACAGGGTCTCGTTCTGTCACTCAGGCTGGAGTGCAGTGGTGCAGTCATAACTCACTGCAACCTCCAACTGGGCTCAATTGAGCGATCCTCCCACCTCAGCCTCCCAAGTAGCTAGGACTACAGGTATGCACCACCACGTGTGGCCAGTGATGAAGTCTGAAGTGGCAAAGGTCTCAGAACTCTGGGGTGGACAAGGGTTCATACACAGGAAGGGGACACCAAGGAACAGCTCAGAGGCTGAGAGGAATGGGGGTGACTGTGGGTACCTGGATGGGAAGGGATGACAGGATAGAGCAGGATGGCCAAGTATGCCCCGGCCTGTGTCTGGAGAAGCAAGGCACCTCCTCTGTATGATGGGGACTCTAATTCCCCATTTAACTTGCGGGGGTGAAGGGCACAGGCTTTGGAGTCAGATCAACCTGGGTTTAAATCCCAGCTGGGCTGTTTTCCAGCTGTGTGACTTAGGGCAAGTCTTTGAGCCTGCTTTCTCAGCTGTCAGAGATAAGGACACCTTCCCTGCAGTGCTGTTGTGATGATTAAATGAAATCATAGATGTAAAGAGTGCTTGGTACAGCAGGAGGCACAGGGTAAGTGCTTGGGTAATGGAACCTCGATCATTATCACCCATCTGGCTGCACGTTACAAGGATCAATGAGATAATGGATACAAAATGTAAACTAGATGAACATAAAGGCTTATTATATAGACCAGTGTGTCCTGAAGAAAATTGGTGTCCTAAAGTGTGTCCTGCAGAAAACTGGTTCCCTGGAATGTTAATAGCTGTTTCTAAATAAAGGTTTTGCAGGCAATATGTTCTGAGAATGCAGTTAAATGAGAATAAAGTAAGTTTCTTTATTGTTAAACTTTTTTTTTTTTTTGAGACGGAGTCTCGCTCTGTGGCCCAGGCTGGAGTGCAGTGGCCGGATCTCAGCTCACTGCAAGCTCCGCTTCCCGGGTTTACGCCATTCTCCTGCCTCAGCCTCCCGAGTAGCTAGGACTACAGGCGCCCGCCACCGCGCCCGGCTAGTTTTTTGTATTTTTTAGTAGAGACGGGGTTTCACCATGTTAGCCAGGATGGTCTCGATCTCCTGACCTCGTGATCCGCCCGTCTCGGCCTCCCAAAGTGCTGGGATTACAGGCTTCAGCCACCGCACCCGGCCTATTGTTAAACTTTTTAATCCCTAATATTAATGTACACTGTGAATCTTCAAGAGGACAGAGTAGGCAAACCTAACTGACCAGGAGTGGCTAGAGCGTTGTCAGTTCCACAGAACAAATGTGAGAAAGATCTGGATTTGCTGTTAGGGTGCCTTTAAAATCTAACACTTGTTAACTCTCCTTTTAAACCCGTTGGCTTGGAATTATTGGTTAATCCCTATTCAGGTTCTCAGACCTGGGAGGTGGGGAGCTTAGTTGTCATCTTGCTCAGTGTTTTCCAAACCTCAGTCATTCCAGTACCTCCCTGATTCTTGTCCTATCTAAAATGCCACTTGTACTCTTTTCTTCTTAACATTTTTCTTTAAATGAACCTATTTTTTTTTTCTTTTTATTTGAGACAGAGTCTTGCTCTGTTGCCCGGGCGGGAGCGCAGTGGTGCAATCTCAGCTCACTGCAACCTCTGCCTCTTAGGTTCAAGCAATCCTTCCACCTCAGCTTCCTGAGCAGCTGGGATTACAGGTGCCCACCACCACGCCTGGCTAACTTTTGCATTTTTAGTAGAGATGTGGTTTCACTGTTGGCCAGGCTGGTCTTGAACTCCTGACCTCAAGTGATCTGCCCGCTTCAGCCTCCCAAAGTGTTGGGATTACAGGTGTGAGCCACTGCGCCCGGCCGAACCTATTTTTTTTCTTAAATAAATTTATTTATTGAGACGGAGTCTTGCTCTGTCGCCTAGGCTGGAGTGCAGTGGCACGATCATAGCTCACTGCAGCCTCGAATTCCTGTGCTTACATGATTCAGCTGCCTCAGCCACCTGAGTAGCTGGGACCACAAGTACCCAACTAATTGTTTTTCTTTTCTTTTTTGTTTTGTAGAGACAGGGTCTTGCCATGTTGCCCAGGCTGGTCTCGAACTCCTGGCCTTAAGCAGTCCTCCTGCCTCAGCCTCCCAAAGTACTGGTATTATAAGTATGAGCCACTGTGCCCATCCTTTAAGTAAGTTTAAAAGACAACTTCATAGCACTACTGCATGTGGAAAGTCTCACTTGCCACAGAGAGAAGCTAGCCATAAAAATAAAAGTAGTGGGCCAGGCACAGTGGCTCACGCCTGTAATCCCAGCACTTTGGGAGGCTGAGGCAGGCAGATCACCTGAGGTCAGGAGTTCGAGACCAGCCTGGCCAACATGGTGAAACCCCGTCTCTACTAAAAATACAAAAATGAGCCAGGCGTCGTGGCGCATGCCTGTGATCCCAGCTACTCGGGTGAGTGAGGCAGGAGAACTGCTTGAACCCGGGAGGCGGAGGTTGCAGTGAGCGGAGATTGTGCCACTGCACGCCAGCCTGGGTGACAGGGCGAGACTAAATAAAGTAAGTAAGTAAGTAAATAATAAGTAGTGAAAATGAAACATCATTAAATCTTGCCTAGATGCTGTTGCCTGAAGAAGGCCCTGACCTGAGATCCATTTTCTGGCTCTTTTCTAAAAATGGAGATGAGAAGTGTTAGAGAAGTAGGGTTTTTTTTTTTTTTTTTTGAGGCAGAGTTTCACTCTTGTTGCCCAGGCTGGAGTGCCATGAGCAATCTCGACTCACTGCAACCTCCGCCTCCCAGGTTCAAGCGATTCTCCTGCCTCAGCCTCCCAAGTAGCTGGGATTACAGGCATGTGCCACCATGCCCAGCTAATTTTGCATTTTTAGTAGAGACTGTTTCTCCATGTTGGTCAGGCTGGTCTTGAATTCTCGACCTCAGGTGATCCACCTGCCTTGGCCCCCCAAAGTGCTGAGATTATAGGTGTGTGCATGAGCCACTGCAACTGGCCCAAGAAGTACTTTTTAAAAAACCAAACTGAGAGCTGGCCGGGCGCGGTGGCTCACGCCTGTAATCCCAGCACTCTGGGAGGCCAAGGCGGGCGGATCACAACAAGGTCAGGAGATCGAGACCATCCTGGCTAACACAGTGAAACCCCGTCGCTACCAAAAAATACAAAAAATTGTGGTGGGCACCTGTAGTCCCAGATACTCAGGAGGCTGAGGCAGGAGAATGGCATGAATACGGGAGGCCGTAGCTTGCACTGAGCCAAGATTGTGCCACTGCACTCCAGCACTCCAGCCTGGGCGACAGAGCAAGACTCTGTCTCAAAACAAAAACAAAAATAACAAAACTGAGAGCTTCTCAATTTGTAGTCAGAAAGATTAAAAACAATTAGGCTGGGTGTGATGCTCATGCCTATAATCTCAGCACTTTGGGAAGCCAAGGTAGGAAGACTGCTCAAGGCCAGCAGTTCAAGGCTAGCCCTGGCAACATAGGGAGACCTCCATCTCTACAAAAAAAAAAAAAAAAAAATTATTTTTTAAATAGCTGGGTGTGGTGGTGCATGCCTATAGTCCTAGCTACTTGGGAGGCTGAGGCAGGAGGAATGCTTGAGCCCAGGAGGTTGAAGCTGCAGTAAGCTATAATTGTACCACTGCACTCCAACCTGGCCAATGAAGTGAGACCCTGTCTCAAAAAAAAAAAAAAAAAAAAATTAAAAGGGGAACCACCTCCTGATTCTGATGCAGTGATATTTACTCTAGTGCACACCACCTAAAAACCTCAGGTACCGGCCAGGCGCGGTGGCTCAAGCCTGTAATCCCAGCACTTTGGGAGGCCGAGATGGGCGGATCACGAGGTCAGGAGATCGAGACCATCCTGGCTAACACGGTGAAACCCCGTCTCTACTGAAAAATACAAAAAAAACTAGCCGGGCGAGGTGGCGGGCGCCTGTAGTCCCAACTACTCGGGAGGCTGAGGCAGGAGAATGGCGTGAACCCCGGAGGCGGAGCTTGCAGTGAGCTGAGATCCGGCCACTGCACTCCAGCCTGGGCCACAGAGCGAGACTCCGTCTCAAAAAAAAACAAAAAACAAAAATAACCTCAGGTACCAATACTTGTACATGTCTCATTTTTGGACAAACACTGACTTGACCGAGCACTTCCTTCACTAGAAACAGAAGCGGACCCAGAGGGGATGACCTTGCCTGAGGTCACACAGGGAGGGAGTAGCTGACCTTGGGTTAGAACTTGAGTCCTAGGCCAGTATACTTTTCACAGTTATGGCAGTTGTAGCTATCTACAGACCTGTCCTCTGGGTCTAGTTTGGAAAATCCTGACCGGGGATGTGGAGGCCAGGTGTCCAAAGTGGAACAAGCTCCACGCTGTTCCTAAAGAAGACCTAAGAGATTGGCCTGGGTTTCAGCTCTTGTCTGGTTTTCCAGCGGGGGCTGTCAGAAGAACTAACTGTTCTATGGGAAGGGAGTACAAAAAAAGGGGCAGCAGCCCTGGGCACTGAAGCTCATCTCTGTCTTTCTCTCTTCTTGCTGCCTTGGGCCTGGGTCATTTCAGACAAACCTCAGGTAAGATGGGACTGGGCTTCCCCGCCACTGTGGCAGCAGCTCCCGCCCTCCTGGGTGCTATCCCAGGGGTGAAAGGAAGAGGTGGGGAGGCACAGCTGGGAGTGTGGGGGATGGGGAGGGAACGGGCCCATGGACAACTTGCATTTGCCCTGACACCCACCCTCCCTGCAGCTCTACACCCTCGCCGTGATAGGCCCAGGGCCGCCAGATTGCCAGCCAGCCCAGATCTCTCGCCGTTACTCGGACTTTGAGCGGTTGCACCGAAACCTGCAGCGGCAATTCCGGGGCCCAATGGCTGCCATCTCCTTCCCCCGTAAGCGGCTGCGCCGGAATTTTACTGCAGAGACCATTGCCCGCCGTAGCCGGGCCTTTGAGCAGTTTTTGGGTCACCTGCAGGCAGTGCCTGAGCTGCGCCATGCCCCAGACCTGCAGGACTTCTTCGTGCTGCCAGAGCTGCGGCGGGCACAGAGCCTAACCTGTACTGGCCTCTATCGTGAGGCTCTGGCACTCTGGGCCACTGCCTGGCAGCTGCAAGCCCAGCTGGGCACCCCCTCTGGCCCAGATCGCCCCCTGCTGACCCTGGCTGGGCTGGCCGTGTGCCACCAGGAGCTGGAAGACCCTGGGGAGGCCCGGGCATGCTGTGAGAAGGCCCTGCAGCTGCTTGGGGACAAGAGCCTCCACCCTTTGCTGGCACCCTTTCTGGAGGCCCATGTTCGACTCTCCTGGCGCCTGGGCCTGGACAAACGTCAATCAGAGGCTCGGCTCCAAGCCCTGCAGGAGGCAGGCCTTACCCCTACGCCACCCCCCAGTCTCAAAGAATTGCTCATCAAGGAGGTGCTGGACTAACCCTTGCCTAGATTTAAGGCCACTGTGAGGAGAGAGGCTGCCCCAGAATGCAGGGGAAGGACCCAATGAGGACAGAATAGCTGGGAGCCCCTAGAAGTTCCAAAAGAGAATGTGAAGCAGATCAAGGAAACTTCTGTTGAGCTGGGCTCAGGATGAGCTTTGGCTGGGGTTGCCCTGGTATAGTACAGGGAAGAAGTCTGACACGGTCTCTCCAGCTTATAAACAGCCAAGGGGCTGTGGCACAGGTCAGGGGCACTGTTCCCTTGTTGGTGGGCCCCCAAGCTGGCGAGGCCTCCTGGTTGAAGGCCAGGGACTCTGCCCTGGAGTCCTGGAGTTGAGGGATGAAGGCAAGGTCTGGCCCAGGGGAATTAAAAGCCAGCCACTCCAGTGGTATCAGTCTCTTTATTGGATGTGAGAGCCAAAAGGGACTGTAACTGCTGTCTCAGGAATGGGGATAGATGGGAGGTTATTGAAGCCCCAGGCCAAGCTGGTACCTCTGGCTACAGCTTGCTCTCTGAGACCTGGGGCTTCACTCGGATCACGCCCTCCTGGGCACAGGTCACAGCTAGGACTCCATCCTGACGCCACAGCCGCCCATGGACCAGCCCCCGAGAGCCACCTGTGGGTGAGGTGAAAGGTGAGGATGGCCTGCTTCAGAACAGCCAAACGCATTTCTTTTTTTCTGAAACAGAGTCTCACTATGTTGCCCAGGCTGGTCTCAAGCTCCTGGGTTCAAGGGATCCTCCCGCCTCAGCCTCCTGAGCAGCTGGGATTAGAGGCTTAGCACAGCACCACGCCCGACCTCCAAGTGGACTTCTTGAAAAGGGTGTGACCCAGGGCAGGGCTGCCCCACACAAGGGTGCGCTGAGTGTCGTGGCTGCTCCAAATGCCCCTTCTTGAGCTTATTATGGACCATCATTGAGGGGTAACTCCTCCCACAGGAACCCCACTTGACAGTTTAAAAGCACTTTCACACCTCTGCTCGCTTCCTCAAAAAGATCACGGAGGGAGGAGCTCTGAGAACAGTCTCCTTCAACTGCTTGGCCAAGCAGAACTGCTATACCTCTGGCCACTTGTGTTAGGGAACCTATTGGCTCCCTGTACAATAAATCAAGCCACATCCTCCAAGTGGTAATTCATGAAAAATATCCCCACTACCACCACCAAGGGGAAGAAGGGGCTCAGCAGAGAGGAATTAAAGCCATGAGGTCTCGCCTCTTCCCTCCCCACCTGGAGATTCTTTCTCCCTTGCTGGCTTTGGGCCTGAGTTTGATGTTTATGAGGATGATTGCTGGTTTCCTTTACACATAGCAGAGCTCACTCAGTTCTCACCGTAGCCAAAGGAAGCAGTTATGTGTTGTCCAGTTTTCCAGACCAGGACTAAAATCCAGAGAGGGTCAGGAATTTGGTTTCATGATGAGGCCAAATCTGAACCCATGTCCTCACTTCAAGGTTATCAATCTTGGATTGGGATGCTATTGGTACGTGAGAGTACCCCTTATCTGAGTATAACGAGTCCTTAAGTTTTTCCCTTGGTTTGTCAAGCAAAACCTTTCTTCATTTGAAATGTACTCCCTTGGAAAGGAGGTCAGGGTTCTGAAGCTAGACATTGATGAATGAGTCTTGTTTCTCTCTGTCCCCTGCAAGGAATGTCCAAGCAGTGAGGCCCTTAGGGACCACTGAATGCTCCAACCCCAATCAGGTTAATCAGAGTCACTTAGAGAACTTAAAAATACAGTTTCCTGGACCTTATCCAAGACCTACTGAGTCAGAATCTTGAGGGTGGAATCAGAATCTGTTTTGAAAAGGCGTCCCCAGATGGCAGTCTGATGGGCTGCCGGGTTTGGATACCATTGCTGTAATGTAACCCTCTTTGTTTAGACGAGGAAACAGGCTCAGATGGAAGACACGATTTGCCTATTGTAATAAAAAGAATCTGAACTGGTTCTGGGACTAGAACTGGGTCCCTGGGAGAAGGTGAATCACATTCCCAGCACATTCTAGCAATTTAGAGCAGAGCAGGTGTCCCAGCCTCACCCTCTCATTTTGAAGATGAAGATGCGAAAGCCTAGGAGGGAAGGAAAGGAAGTGACCTGTGCAGTGCCACACAGGAAGTCAGGGGAAGTCAGCATCTGCCACCCAAGGTCAGTGCCCTCGTCCCACACGGCCCCACACTCACCAGCCCAGGGGCTCTCGCACTCATAGAGCATCCAGTGGTCAGCTCGGAAGGGGGCGTGGAACCACATGGAATGGTCCAATGAGACCATGAAGTGCACCTTGTGCTGCCACTGGTGAGGCAGCAATGCAGTGCCCAAGAAGGCATAGTCGGAGATATAGGCGGCCACGCAGCAGTGCATCTTCATGTCACCCTCGCCTGCAACAGGTCCCCATCAGCCCTGGGCTCCTGGGCTTTCCAGCTCAGGACCTGCAGGGAGGTAGGGGAAAAAGGGACTCCCGTGCATGGGTGTGCAGACTGGTTGCTGCACAAGAGCACTTGGCCTACAGTGTGTATGTGTGACAGGGGTAAGTGCAATGGCGACATGGTGAGGGCAGGGGTGAGCACGGACTGAAATTCACCCAAGTCTCCCACGCTAGGCCCCAAAAGGGGTGTCATCTTCCAGTTTGCACAAAGACACTTTTAGCTGGACAACAACCCCAGTGAGGTGCCTTGCCTTCCTCAGAAAGGCCTTGTGTTGGGATTATAGTCACCTCCACATTCTCCCCATGCAAAGGGCTGAGAGGCCCCAGGTAAGAAGCTAAGCCAACTTCCCCATCATGCAGATAAGGAAACAGGCCCAGAGAAGGGAACTCGTGCCCAAGGTCACACAGCAAATGAGTGGTAGACCCCTTGGAGAGTGGTTTCCTCCCATCCCTGGGGTCGTCTTACCAATATAGCCCCGGGCTCGCACCCAGAACATCTGTTTGGGCTCCATTCTCTGCAGCTGGCTCAGGGGGGATGGGTTTATTGGCTTGATCTCAATGGGGACCTCCTGAGCAGCAATTCGATTGAGCGCCACTGGGTACCTCTTTTGGAGGTTAGGGTCCCTGAAAGTAAAGGGGAGAGGGAGGGGGTGAGACCCAGGAAGAGAGGAAGTCACATCTGCATTACCTCTTCTGACTCCCCTCATTCTTCCACAGGGAAGATATCCTCAAAGCTCCCCTCCCCTCGTGCCAGGCAGGATAGTGCAGTGTTTGAATCCCTTCTTTGCCACTTATGAGCCATGTGGTCTTGTGCTAATTAGTAATCTCTCTGAGTCTATTTTCCCATCTGCAAAGTGTGGAGAATGATAGTAACCTACCTCATAACCAACACTGAAGTCAAGATCATGCATATCATGTATATCTAACCAACACATCATAGTAATAAGGCATACCCTATAATATGCTCTGTTCTAAGCATTGTACATACACAGTTGTATTCCTCACAACAACCCTGTGAGACAGGTACTATTACCCCCATTTCATCAGTGAAATAAGCAGAGTCCAAGTAGCTTGCTTAAAAACTGGAGAGACAGGATTTGGACTCAGGCAATCTGGGTCCACAGTATGATTATTTTCTGTTTTTTTAGAGACAGGGTTGTCTTCTCACCCAGGCTGGAGTACAGTGGCGCAATCAGCTCACTGCAGTCTCCAACTCCCAGGCTCAAGCCATCCTCTCGCCTTGGCCTCCCAAGTAGCTGGGACTAGAGGTGTACGCCACTATGCCTGGCTAATATTTTTATTTTTTCTCTTTTTTGAGATGGAGTCTAGTTCTGTCGCCCAGGCTTGAGTGAGGCAGTGTAATCTCAGCTCACTGCAACCTCCGCCTCCCAGGTTCAAGCGATTCTCCTGCCTCAGCCTCCTGAGTAGCTGGGATTACAGGCATGCGCCACCATGCCTGGCTAATTTGTGTGTGCGTGCGTGTGTGTGTATTTTTAACAGAGATGGGGTTTCACCATGTTGGCCAGGCTGGTCTCGAACTTCTGACCTTGGGCGATCCACCTGCCTTGGCCTCCCAAAGTGCTGGGATTACAGGCACGAACCATTGCGCCCGGCCCTATTTAATTTTAATTAATGTAATATAGCCACAAGTGGCTACAGACTACCTTATTGAACAGTACAGATCTAAATTCAAGGTCCTTTAACAATGTCTTCCTCTCATTTCAGCAAACATGTGTCGAGTTGCAACCACACACCAGGCCCTGTGTTTTTTCTGTTAACAGTGATATAACTACAATTCACTGCCATTGTGCTAGTTAGTACTAGCACACTAAGTGCCTAATCTCTTTTATTTCATTTAATCCTCACAGCAACCTTATAAGGTAGGAATATGATTAGCTCCATTTTATAATTGAGACTACTGGCTCAGAGTGGGAAAGCAACTTGCCCAAACTCACACAGCTAGTAGGGACAAAATCTAGGATTGAATCCAGGACTTTCAGGTTCCCAAACCCACCTCCATCCCATCATACTCTGCTGCCTCCCCAGTATCTAGCATGAGATAGAGACACTCTCTCCTAATGATACAGCTAAGAAGTAGACAGGGCAGAAATGAGCATTTCCTTTTTTTTTTTTTTTTTGAAATGGAGTCTCACTCTGTTGCCCAGGCTAGAGTGCAGTGGCTCGATCTCAGCTCACTGCAAGCTCCACCTCCCGGGTTCACGCCATTCTCCTGTCTCAGCCTCCCAAGTAGCTGGGACTACAGGTGCCCACCACCACGCCCGGCTAATTTTTTGTATTTTTAGTAGAGATGGGGTTTCACTGTGTTAGCCAGGATGGTCTCAATCTCCTGACCTCGTGATCTGCCCACCTCGGCCTCCCAAAGTGCTGGGATTACAGGCGCGAGCCACTGCGCCTGGCCAAGCATTCCCATTTTTTAGAAGAAACTAGGGCGCTGGGGAGTTAAGCACTGTCCCACAGCAGGTGAGCATTAACAGAGGCACAGTCCTGGCTAGAATCCATGTGTCTGTCCTGTGTCTGGACCGAGAGCTCATTCCCCTGCACCAGCATTTTTCAAACTTTATTAGGTATGATCCAAACAAATATATTTTACCAGGTATTCAAAATATCTAACATGCTCCCTGGTGGTCTAATGGTTAGGGGAAAATACATATTTGTATTTTTGTATATACGTTTTATATACATAAAACATGCAGGTGGCTGATGCCTGTAATCCCAGCACTTTGGGATGCCAAGGCAGGTGGATCACTTGAGGTCAGGAGTTTGAGACCAGCCTGGTCAACACAAAGAAACCTGGTCTCTACTAAAAAAATACAAAAATTAGGCAGGCATGGTGGTGTGTGCCTGTAATCGCAGCTACCTGGGGGGGTGACGCATGAGTATCGCTTGAACCTGGGAGACAGAGGTTGCAGTGAGCCGAGATCACGCCACTGCCCTCCAGTCTAGGCAACAGAGTGAGACTCTGTCTCAACACAAACAAACAAACAAAAAAGACATGCACTAAGGCAAAAGGCAGTGACCAATCAAAAACACAGGCCATAGCTCTGCAGCTCTCTAGAGGACACTCACTCCTGGTGCACATTAAGTCCTAAGCTGCTGGACCAGGGGCCTGAGGGAAGAGAGGGAATCACTTAGGGGACTGGGGAGGTGGTATTTACCAAGTGGTATTTCAGTATATATTTACTTTTTTTTCCCAGATATGGGAAAATTATGGCTCATGCCTATAATCTCAGCACTTTGGGAGGCCGAGGTGGGTGGATCACCTGAGATCAAGAGTTCGAGACCAGCCTGGCCAACATGGTGAAACGCCATCTCTACTAAAAATACAAAATTCCATCCTGGCTAACGTGGTGAAACCTCGTCTCTACTAAAAATACAAAATTCCATCCTGGCTAACGTGGTGAAACCTCGTCTCTACTAAAAATACAAAATTCCATCCTGGCTAACGTGGTGAAACCTCGTCTCTACTAAAAATACAAAATTCCATCCTGGCTAACGTGGTGAAACCTCGTCTCTACTAAAAATACAAAATTCCATCCTGGCTAACGTGGTGAAACCTCGTCTCTACTAAAAGTACAAAAAAAAAAAAAAAAAAAAAAAGAGCCAGGCATGGTGGCAGGTGCCTGTAGTCCCAGCTACTCAGGAGGCTGAGGCAGGAGAATGGCGTGAACCCAGGAGGCGAGCTTGCAGTGAGCTGAGATCACGCCACTGCACTCCAGCCTGGGCGACAGAGTGAGACTCCGTCTCAAAAACAACAACAACAACAAAAACAATTAGCCGGGCGTGGTAGCAGGTACCTGTAATCCCAGCTACTTGGGAGGCTGAGGTGGGAGAATCGCTTGAGCCTGGGAGGCAGAGGCTGTAGTGAGCCAAGATGGTGTCACTGCACTCCAGCCTGGGCAACAAGAGCAAGACTCCGTCTCAAAAACAAACATATAAACAACAACAAAACAACTATATGTATATATATGTGTATATATGTATATATATGTGTATATGTGTGTATGTATGTGTGTGTACATATGTATATACATGTATATATGTGTGTGTGTGTATGTATATATGTGTATATGTATATATGTATGTATGTGTGTATATATATGTATGTGTGTGTGTGTGTGTGTATATATTTTTTTTTTCTTGAGACAGAATCTTGCTCTTGTTGCCCAGGCTGGAGTGCAATAACATGATCTCGGCTCACTGCGGCCTCCACCTCCCAAGCTCAAGCGATCCTCCCACCTCAGCCTCCTGAGTAGCTGGGACTACAGATGCGTGCCCCCGCGCCCGGATAATTTTTGTATTTTTTGTAAAGACAGGGTTTCATCATGTTGCCCACGCTGGTCTTGAACTTCTGGGCTCAAGTGATCCTCCTGCTTGGGCTTCCCAAAGTGTTGTTATAGGTGTGAGCCCCCACACCCAGCCCCAGCTTTATTTTTAAATTAGAGATGGAGTCTTGCTGTGTTGGCCAGGCTAGTGTCCAACTCCTGGTCTCAAGCAGTCCTCCTGCCTTGGCCTCCCAAAGTGCTGGGATTATAGGTATGCGCCACCACATCCGGCCAAGCCCTTCATTTTATACCATGGCCCAATACAGACACACACCAGGAACACACACAACTAAACCTCAAGTTTCACAAAAGGATTCTTGCCCTTAATACATACATATTATTCACTCCAATATCTTCTTTTCCTTTTTTTTTTTTTGAGACAGAGTCTCGCTCTGTTGCCCAGGCTGGAGTACAGTAGTGCAATCTCGGCTCACTGCAAGCTCCACCTCACGGGTTCACGCCATTCTCCTGCCTCAGCCTCCCGAGTACCTGGGACTACAGGTACCCACCACCATGCCTAGCTAATTTTTGTATTTTTAGTAGAGACGGGATTTCACTTTGTTAGCCAGGATGGTCTTGATCTCCTGACCTTGTGATCCACCGGCCTCGGCCTCCCAAAGTGCTGGGATTATAGGCATGAGCCACCCCACGCCCGGCCCCAGTATCTTCTTTTCTAATCTGTATTTTTTAAATGCTGGTCAAGACCCACTGAAGGATTCCATATCCCACAAACAGATAGGAGCTGCATTTTGAAAAGTCTGCCATGGAGCCTCCAGGTTTCTCACCTTAAATACTGGTCAATGAGGGTCTCACAGTCAAGCAGCTCTTCTGGTGGTGGCACAGTGGGCATGGAGAACTGGTGCTGCATAGGGCTGGGCTGGGCCTGCTGGAAAGAGGCCTGGCAGATGAAGATGGGCTTCCCATGTTGCACAGCCTTCACAGAGCGCACCGAGAAGCTCGACCCTGTTCGTGTCCGCTCCACTTGGTACAGTACTGGCACGTTCGGGTCCCCTGCAGTAGGCACAAGGGCACAGTGGGTCCACAGGCCCTGTCATCATGACAATGCCTGACAGGTACTCTATTACTCATCTTCCATTCCATTTCATCTCGGTAACTACTCACTGAGGTCTGCTAAGGTCCAGGCACTAGAGATACAGAGAGACCACCAAGCCCTGTCATCGGCCTGCTCCCTGTGCAGGTGGAGCTTTTCTTTAACAGCACAAACTGCAGAGACATTGGCAGATTCCTTGCATTCAAATCCTGGCTCTACCACTCACCAGCTGTGTGACCCTTCACTTCTCTGAGCAGTGTGCTCATCTGCAAACTGGGGATCATCATGGTGCTCATCGCTTACAGGATTTTAATGAAATGAGTCCATAGTTGTAAAGTGTTTAGCATAATATCTGGCACACAGTGAGGGCTCTATATGTGTTTGTTAAATAAAATTAATACTCCTTCCAGCCGGGCGTGGTGGCTCAAGCCTGTAATCCCAGCACTTTGGGAGGCCGAGACGGGCGGATCACGAGGTCAGGAGATCGAGACCATCCTGGCTAACACGGTGAAACCCCGTCTCTACTAAAAATACAAAAAAAACTAGCCGGGCGAGGTGGCGGGCGCCTGTAGTCCCAGCTACTCGGGAGGCTGAGGCAGGAGAATGGCGTAAACCCGGGAGGCGGAGCTTGCAGTGAGCTGAGATCTGGCCACTGCACTCCAGTCCGGGCGACAGAGCGAGACTCCGCCTCAAAAAAAAAAAAAAAAAAAAAAAAAAAAAAAAAAAAAAAAAAAAAAAAAACCCCGTCTCTACTAAAAAATATAAAAAACTAGCCGGGCGAGGTGGCGGGCGCCTGTAGTCCCAGCTACTCGGGAGGCTGAGGCAGGAGCATGGCGTAAACCTGGGAGGCGGAGCTTGCAGTGAGCTGAGATCCGGCCACTGCACTCCAGCCTGGGCGACAGAGCGAGACTCTGTCTCAAAAAACAAAACAAAACAAAACAAAACAAAACAAAAAAACTCCTTCCTTCTATCTTGCTCCATCTGTGCCTGGGATTTTGTCATCAGTCCCAAACCATTATTCTAGATCAGGGAGCAGTAAATCTAGTCTCCAGCCTGTTTACTGTTTATTCTGTTGTTGTTTTCTTTTTTGAGAACAAACAAAGGCTATTTATTCAGAGCTTGTTCTTTTTTTTTTTTTTTTTTTTGAGATGGAGTCTTGCTCTGTCACCCAGGCTGGAGTGCAGTGGCATCATCTCGGCTCACTGCAACCTCCACCTTTCAGGTTCAAGCGATTCTCGTGCCTCAGCCTCCTGACTAGCTGGGACTACAGGGGTGCACCACCACACCCAGCTAATTTTTTTTTTTTTAGAGACAGAGTCTCGCTGGGTCACCCAGGCTGAAGTGCAGTGGCGTCATCTGGGCTCACTACAACCTCTGCCTCCCAGGTTCAAGCCATGCTCATGCCTCAGCCTCCTAAGTAGCTGGGACTATAGGCGTGTGCCACCACACTCAACTAATTTTTGTATTTTTAGTAGAGATGGGGGTTTCACTATGTTGCCCAGGCTGGTCTCGAACTCCTGACCTCAACTGATCCACCCACCTCAGCCTCCCAAAGTGCTGGGATTACAGGCATGAGCCACTGTGCCCAGCCAATCAGAACTTGTTATAGCAGGAAGTCAACCACCATCACTTGCTTTTGGCAGGGACTTAGAGGCAGGCAAAGGAATGGGAACGCTCTGTAATGGAAAAAAAGGCTTCAGGGAGGCTCTGATTGCAGGCTGTTGGCATGGGGAAGCTGTTGGTGGGCTAACTAGAAGCACGACATCTGGCTGGGCACGGTGGCTCACGCCTGTAATCCCAACACTTTTGGAGGCTGAGGCAGGCGGATCTTCTGAGGCCAGGAGTTCAAGACCAGCCTGGCCAACATGGCAAAACCCTGTCTCTGCTAAAAATACAAAAAATTAGCCAGGCATAGTGGCACACGCTTGTAATCCCAGCTACTCAGGAGGCTGCGGCAGAAGAATTGCTTGAAGGTGGGAGGTGGAGGCTGTAGCAGAACTGCTTGAACCTGGGAGGTGGAGGCTGCAGTGAGCCAAAATTGCGCCATTACACTCTAGCCTGGGCAACAAGAGTGAAACTCTGTCTCAAAAAAAAAGTGGGACATCCTATGTGATTGGTTAGGGGTACATATTTGGCTTTCTCTGGTTGGTCCTAAGTTGGAAGCAGGGGCAAAAATTAGGGCAGCTATCAGTTATTAATCAAGTCCTGGCTTTGGGGGCCAATTGTTACACTGGTCATTATTTGGCTTGCTGGACTGGTTGGTAAAGATAGTGGTCTGACTTCCTACAAGTCTGACTTGTGGACAGTAGACTGGCTTCCTGTGCTGGTTGCTGCTATTGTGCATCAAAGTTCTGTTTTTCTACATGGTCGAGCCACTGTTTGTTTGTATATTCAGTCTCTCCCAGGCAAGGTCAGCTGTCAGTCACTTCACCCCTGATGTATATGGAAGCCATTTGGTCCTTCACTGTCAGGTGTCTCTGCTCCAAAGCAGAGTGGAAGAGCTTGGGCAACACAAGGAGACCCTGTTTCTACAAAAAATAAAAAATAAAAATTAGCTGGACATGGTAGCATGTGCCTATGGTCCCAGCTAATCAAAAGGCTGAGGCAGAAGGATCAGTTGAGGCCAGGAGATCAAGGCTGCAGTGAGCCATGACTGCGTCACTGTGCTCCAGCCTGGGTGACAGAGCAAGACCTTGTCTCAAAAACAAGAGCACCGCCACCAGGGTAGAAGGCACTGGCCAGGGATAAGGCAGCCAACAACAAGCAGGTGAGGGAAGATTTGGAGAGGAAGAGAACTTCCCTGGTTTCCCTGAAGTTCTCACTTTGTCTGAGTCAGGCCGGCCTTGGGGAACCCTGACATCTGGGCCATGAGACATCTTGGGGATGACTTTTAACCTTCAGATGAAAGAAGCAGGTCTAGAGAAGTGTTGCTTCCTTCACTCTGATGCAAATGGGGAGTCAATCGGGCCCCAGGGCTCAATCAACAGCAATAAACATCACTGTCTGAAGCCAACTGGCTTGCTCAGGTGTCTGTTATCAGGCACTGCCACCAGCAGATAATCAGAGTAGGATTCTATCAGAATCAGAGCGCTTCTATCAGAGTGGGAGCTCCTCAAGGTTAAAGGCGCTTGAGGAGGGCTTACCAAGAGTCCAGACACCAGAGAGAGCTACTTGTGCAGTCTGCTTTCAGACCCTGGGAAGGCAATCTCCCCTCCCTATCACCAAACTTGGGGAGAAAAAGCAAAAAATCCTCGAATCCAATCCTTGGTCTGCAGGTAAGCTAAAGTGCAGATGCCTGAAGAGGATCACAGAACCTTCAGTTCTCTGGTCTACCTTTCAGTGTGAATGAGTTCCAGCCCTATTCTTGAAAATTGTTATTGGAGCACAGGAGGTAGGCCCTGAGGCATACCGAAGGGAGTTAACGCTTATGGAGTGATGCAGGGTGCCAGACAGCACTGGACAGGAGAGTACGTTTCCTCATGTTGGTCTCACAATAACCATGTAGAGCCACTCTTACCCCCATTGTACAGATGAGGAAACTGTTGCCTTAAAATACAATTTTTTTGTAATAAAGTCATGCTCATTTGTTTACATATTGTCTATAGTTGCTTTCACTGGCAAAACCTAAAATGTTTACTATCTGGCCCTTCTAGAATGTTTGCTGATCTTGTTCAGAAATCTTTAAGCTCTAAATTTACCTCTATAGAGAAAAACTAAAAACAAAACAAAAACCCAACTAATTAACGTTAAAATGAACGTTTTTAGAAAAATAACTGATATGATAAATGGCCAAGGACCAACCCTCCCCCTCCCCCATAACATCTTTTATTTAAAAATGTAATTGAAACATTTTTTTTTTTGTTTTGAGATGGAGTCTCAATCTGTCGCCCAGGTGGGAGTGCAGTGGCGCAGTCTTGGCTCACTGCAACCTCCACCCCCCAGGTTCAAGCGATTCTCCTTGCCTCAGCCTTCCGAGTAGCTGGGATCACAGGCTCAGGCCACCATGCCTGGCTAATTTTTTTTTTTTTTTAATGGAGTCTTGCTCTGTCACCCAGGCTGGAGTACAGTGGCACGATCTCAGCTCACTGCAACCTCCACCTCCCGGGTTCAAGTGAGTCTCCTGACTCAGCCTCCCAAGTAGCTGGGATTCCAGGTGTGCGCCACCACGCCCGGCTAATTTTCGTGTGGTTTTTTTTGTTTGTTTGTTTTTTTTAGTAGAGATGGGGTTTCACCACGTTGGCCAGGCTGGTCTTGAACTCTTGACCTCAGGTGATCCGCCCACCTTGGCCTCCCAAAGTCCTGGGATTACAGGTGTAAGCCACCATGCCCAGCCAAAAAACAGCATTGGTTTTAATATCTGATATAGCTGGCAGAGTCGCATCACAAACAGATAAGAGCGCTCCCCTTTTTGCCTTGCAGCCAGGAAGCTCGGAACTAAACGTATGAAACTGCAACAGTATGGCTTAGCCAAATTTTGACATGATCGTTTCTCCCAAATCCCCTGTTACTACTGGCCTGATGTCCTTTGACTTTTAATATTCCCATAATAGCTACCAATTATTTTAGCTATCTTGCAGTCTTTCAAGACATAGGCAGGGGCACAAGTAATAATAATAATTATTATTATTTTTTTTTGATGGAGACAAGTCTTACTCTGTCACCCAGGCTGGAGTGCAGTAGCATGATCTCAGCTTACAGCAACCTCCGCCTCCTGAGTTCAAGCAATTCTCCTACCTTAGCCTCCAGAGTAGCTGGGACTACAGGCACATGCCGCCATGTCTGGCTAATTTTTTCTATTTTAGTAGTGACTGGGTTTCACTGTGTTGCCCAGGCTGGTCTCGAACTCCTGAGCTCAGGTGATCCACCCGCCTCGGCCTCCCAAAGTGCTAGGATTATAGGCATGAGCCACCACGCCCGGCCAAATAATTATTAATTTTGAAATAGTAGCTTGGACACAGCTCATTTCACGCTGCTCCTAGATGGAGAATTTCCAAGAAAGAGCATCTTTTCCCCAAAACCTGGGATGGGTACCCTGGCAGCTCTCCCATTGTTTAGAATTATCGCCCAAGAGTTTAAAAGAGAAGCAAAGAAGCAGGAAAGAGTTTGGCACTCGAAGGCACATAAACCAGGTTCATATCCTGGCTCTGCCTCCTTGGGCACTGTGGGAGCTGGTTCCAAACCTCTTCGGGTCCCAGTTTCTTTAGGTAAGAATGATGGCAGGAATGCCTGCCATCCGTGTTTACTTATGAAGACTAAACAAGATAAGGCACACAATTATGCTCTGTATTATACAAATTTTAATTATTTTACAAAAGTTAATCATCAAAAACTAATATTTATGGAAAACTAGATTACGCCAAGCCCTGCACTAGATACTTTACAGGCAAAGAAAGATTCATAGCATTCTTCCATCACAGGATGAAGAGATTCAGAGTTCAATGCCCCCACCTCCACAAAACAAAACAGCCAGGTATTTCACTAGGCTGGAAGGATTACAATATCAAAAGGCTGGTACTCACAACCAAATTAAAGAAACAAAGCACATATTTACTCCCAACTAGCATAAAGATAAGAAGCTGGCTGAGCCCAAGGTTAGTATTCAAATACTTTATAGCAGTGACTGGGGGCCGAGAAGGCGGGGGGTGGGGGGGGGGAATCAACTCCTCAGGGATAAGGAGTAAGGGACACGGGACAGTAAGAAAAACATTACAGGTATAACTTTCATATTTATAAAATGAAGGGGGAACCCGAACCCACTGTTCTCTTAATACAAATCACATACTGTAAAGGTCCACAAACTTCTCAGCTGAGGATTTATACAGAACACATGGGGGCATCTGCTCTAAGGGTAAGAGGGAAGGAGAGAAAACAGGTTTTTTTGTTTTTGTTTTTTAGCATAGGTTTTGCTTTTATTTTCCTTTTATTTATTTTTCTGTAGAGACAAGGTCTCGATTTGTTGCCCCGGCTGGTATTGAACCCCTGGGTTCCAACAATCCTCCACAGTGGCCGCCCAAAGTGCGGGGATAATAGGCATGAGCCACCACACATAGTTTTTGTTGTTGTTGTTTTGTTTTGTTTTGGTTTTTTTTGCCCAGGCTGGAGTGCAGTGGCCGGATCTCAGCTCACTGCAAGTTCCACCTGGGTTCACGCCATTCTCCTGCCTCAGCCTCCCGAGTAGCTGGGACTACAGGCGCCCGCCACCTCGCCCGGCTAGTTTTTTGTATTTTTTTTAGTAGAGACGGGGGTTTCACCGTGTTAGCCAGGATGGTCTCGATCTCCTGACCTCGTGATCCACCTGTCTCGGCCTCCCAAAGTGCTGGGATTACAGGCTTGAGCCACCGTGCCCGGCCACCACACATAGGTTTTAAGTGACTTTATTTGACCCCAGAGCTATAAGAAGCTGTAGAGATCATTCCACTAAAATACCCCTGGTCCCACCCTTCTCCATTTTATAGCTGAAGTAAACCAAGCTGTAGGGCGGGGAGCTAACCTCACAAGGCCGCATGGTAAATTACAGACAAAGCTGAAGCTAGGCCCTACATCTTTGGTTTGTTTTTATTGACCTGATGCTCAGCTGACAAAAGAAGCCTTAGATCCCTTGATTCTCAGGCTGGTGCTCGCTTCTCCAACCCAAGCTGCCCTACCTCCGCACCTCTAGCAGAGGTTACAGCACGCTGAGAACCTAGCACAGCGCTTGGCACCAGGAGCTATGTTAAGAATGGAAGCACAAAAGGTCCACAAGGAGCAGTTAAGCAACAAAGTCTTGTGTCATTATCAGCCAGAAATCAGGTACCCAGTGAGTCCCAGCAGGTGTGAGGTCCAAAGTTCATTGTTAGCCCCAGACTTTGTTCCACCCTAGACACTTAGGGTGGAACTCGGTGTGTGTCTTAGGGTGGCTGTGTCCGCCATCCCTCCCCCTTGTCTTCCAGTCTCCCTCTCTTCCCTTTTGACCTCAGCCCCCAAGGCTAGAATGGCTGCTGGGCTACCAGGGCTGGGTTGGGGCAGGAAGTGGGGGGTTTACCTGCCCGAACAAAGTAGCAGTGCAGGGAGTGCACGTGGACGTCTTCACTCACAGACTTGGCTGCAGCCACCAGTGCCTGGCCCACGATCTGACCGCCAAACAGCCTCTTGGTCGGTACCCAGTAATGCCTTCCTCTGTAGGGAGAGGGGGAAGGAGGGAAAGACTTGGGAACTGGGCCAAATTCTACCCTCGCTGAGACTCTAGTGCATGATCTCTTCACCTTATTGAGGTTTAAGATCCTTTTGAGAATATGGTAAAAGCCACAGGTCCTTTCCCCAGGCAAATATCCTTATGTATAAAAATCTTCTGGGCCAGTTGCAGTGGCTTACGCCTGTAATCCCAGCACTTTGCGAGGCTGAGGCAGGTGGATCATTTGAGATTAGGAGTTCAAGAGCAGCCTGATCAACATGGTGAAACTCCGTCTCTACTAAAAATACAAAAATTAGTTGGACGTGGTGGCACGCACCTGTAATCCCAGCTACTCAGGAGGCTGAGGCAGGAGAATCACTTGAACCCAGGAAGCAGAGGTTGAGGTGAGCCAAGATCGCACCACTGCACTCCAGCCTGGGCGACAGAGTAAGACTCCATCTCAAAAAATAAAATTAAATAAATATATAAATGAATAAATAACGAGAGCCCTCAGACATCAAGTTTAACTCCTTCAGTGTACAGATGAGAAAACTGCAACTTGGACCCAGAGATGAAAATGCTTGCCCAGAATGTAGGCCCATTGGAAGCTGAATAATTATGTTTCTAGACTCCCATGTCCCAGCTGTTTGGCATTTTCTGTAACAATGAGTTACAAATAGCCCTCCATGACCTGGCAGGTGGCTCTTGCCTGTAATCAATCCCAGCACTTTGGGAAGCCGAGGTGGGAGGATCGCCTAAGCCCATGAGTTCAAAACCAGCCTGGGCTCCAAAGTGGGGCCTCATGTCTACTAAAAATAAAAAAGTTAGTTGGATGTGGTGGCGAGCACTTGTGGTCCCAGCTAAACGGGAGGCTGAGGCAGAAGGGTCATTTGGGCCCGGGAGGTCGAGGCTGCAGTGAGCCATGTTCGTGCCACTGCACTCCAGCCTAGACAACAGGGCCAGATCTTGTCTTCAAAAACAAAAATCAAATAGCCCTCCAAGAAGTTATTTATAATTCCTTAAGTGGAAGAAAGGGAGTTCAAAGTAAGATAACTTCCAGTAAAGCCAGGAGAAGCCTTGGAGGTCAAAGCTGTTAGAAGCCTTGCTGCAGGGGCTGGAGGCAGTGGCTCACGCCTGTAATCCCAGCACTTTGGCAGAGGTGGGCCGATCACAAGGCCAGGAGTTCGAGACCAGCCTGGCCAACATGGTGAAACCCCGTCTCTACTAAAAAAATTAGCTGGGCCGTGGTGCGCCTGTAATACCAGCTAATCAGGAGGCTGAGGCAGGAGAAATGCTTGAACGCGGGAGGCGGAGGCTGCACTGAGCTGAGATCACACCACTGCACTCCAGCCTGGGCAACAGAGCAAGACTCCCTCTCAAAGAAAGAAACCCTCGCTACAGTCAAGAACTTCAGCGATGCTGGGAAGGAAACAAACATGCTTAGGCCTCAGGATAAGTAATGAGATACCAGACCCACCAAATGGTACTGGGGGCGGGATATTGTGAGAGGAAAAGGATACTGAAGACGCAAGGAGCTGCCGCGTCCGTTTTAACGTTGATCCATCAGCTGTGTGCCCTTGGGCAAATCACTGCCCTCTCTGTGCTAGCTCCCCTGTGAAGGCTTAGGGCAGGCTGCCGAGCAGGGTCTCTCAGGTCACCACTATATTTGCTCAGATCTCCAGGACTACCTAAAGATGGGGCTGCGCAGACCTCGCGGCGCGGAGAGGAAAGGAGGAAGCCAGAGCAGCGAGGACAGCTCTGTCGGGGGCGCGTTCTCTCCTAATCGTGGCAGAGGGTGCATCCAACGCAGGGCCATCCTAGTCCCGGAGCCAGGGGCCCCGCGGGGCGGCAGTCAAGATCAAGAGTTTCTGCCCTAAAGGAGGGGATGCTGGGCAGGAGCTGCCAGCTACCTGAAGAGATCCTCGTCCAGCGGCTCGAGGTTGAGCACGGTCGTGACCAAGACGCTACGGAGGTCCCTAGGGGGATCGCCGCGGTCGCCACAGCCCTGCCCATCTTCTGGGGCCTGCGGGGACGACATCTAGTTCAACGCTGCCTGCCCTGAACACCCGCTCCGCGGAAGACGCGGAAACGTACACAGAACCTGACGCTTCCGGTAGATTGCCCTGGTAACCGGAAGTCTCCTGCAGACCCCGGGAAGGCGGAATCTAGATTATGATTGGTCAAGACTCCTGTCAGTCCGCTGGTGGCTGTGGCCCTTTTTCTCTAGCAATTGGAGACAATGAATGCCAATCTGCGAATCCTGTGTGTGACTGGATATGTCTCTGAGGGGGCGGAACCTCGGGACTGGATAATATGGACTGAGTGTCATTTCCCCTGTCAGATAGCAAATACACCCCCTTCCTCTTGTAACCGGGTCTGGCATAGGGCTCCTCCTGACTTCCAGAATAGGCCACCCACTTGGGGCGGACCCTTAAGGCATTCTGGGCCCACGCCAGCCTATAAACCCTCATAGTGTGACCTTTGATCCCTGGTGTGATCTTGGGTCCCGGGCTGGGACCGCCCCTGGTGTGGGTTATGGGGGCGGCTATGGAGCTGGGCAGCTGCTTCAAGACCTATGAGGACTTCAAGGAGTGCTTCAGCGCCTACAAAAGGGAGAACAGGTGCTCCTTCATTCTCAGGGACTGCGTCTCCGTCCGCTTCCACAACCTCAACCATGGCACCTCCATCCGCGAGGACATCCTGTAAGGGCGGGCGGGGCGGGGCGGGGCGGGGCAGGAGGGTGGGGAGGAGGCCGGAACTCCGGAGGGCTGCCTGGAGGAGGAGGGGATGCATAGGCACGCTTTGGGCTGCGTGGCCATTCATTCAACAGGCACTCATTGAGCACCTGTTGTGTACCTTGTGAAGAGAGCTAAGCCTCCACGGCCGTCGGTTTTTGACCACCCACTTCACTTTCACTCCAACCATAGGCTTTTCTGGAATTTATAACTGCAGTTTCTGCCATTGTTTTGAGCAGCTGCCGCAACCCAAATACAAAGTATGGCTTTCATAAACGGATAAAAACACCTTGGCGATAATTTCCTTCATCAGTCTCCTCTTTACGAAACAGTCATGTGGTCATTTGAATGTTCGTTCATTCATTCATTCAATTTTTAGTTCATATATATTTGTTGAAACAGGGTCTCACTCTGTCCCCCAGGCTGGAGTGCAGTGGCACAATCAGCTCACTGAGCCTTCAACTGCAGGGCTCAAGCGATCCTCCCACCTCAGTCTCCCAAGTAGCCAGCCTCCCAAGTAGCCAGGCATGGTGGCTACTTGGAGCCACCATGCCTGGCTAATTATTTTTTATTTTTGTAAAGACTAGGTCTTGTTATGTTGGCCAGGCTGTTCCCAGACTCCTGGACTCAAGCGGATCTTTCCGTATATCAAAGTGTTAGGATTAACAGGCATGAGCCACTGCGCCTGGCCTATTCATTTTGTAAATGGTTTTTGAGCTCTTTATATCAACCGTTTTTCAAACACTTTCCATGTGCCGGGCAGTGTTCTCTATGCATGCTTTACCCTGCAGGGCTTTTTTTCAGAATTATAGGTAAATGTTATTTTTTCCCATTTGACAGATGAGAAGTCAGGCTTATAAGTTAAGACAGGAGTTGAAAACTCAAATGCCTTCAGGGCTTAGGTGAAACAGCCCAGTGTAATAAAGTTTTAACTTCGAATTTTACTTTAAGAAAAAGAATGAGGCCGGGCACGGTGGCTCAAGCCTGTAATCCCAGCACTTTGGGAGGCCGAGACGGGCAGATCACGAAGTCAGGAGATCGAGACCATCCTGGCTAACACGGTGAAACCCCGTCTCTACTAAAAATACAAAAAACTAGCCGGGCGCGGTGGCGGGCGCCTGTAGTCCCAGCTACTCCGGAGGCTGAGGCAGGAGAATGGCGTGAACCCGGGAGGCGGAGCTTGCAGTGAGCTGAGATCCGGCCACTGCACTCCAGCCTGGGCGACAGAGCGAGACTCCTTCTCAAAAAAAAAAAAAAAAGAAAAAGAATGATGAAATAGCAACCAACACCAGGTCTTTGTGCTAGGGACAACAGAAGTGTGAAATGGGCAAAATGGAGAGCAGATGCCATCTAATCAGCTCCAGCTGATGGCTGCCATATGAAAATAAAGATCTAGTGTTGCCAGAATTTGGGGCAAGAGTTATCAGAAATCCACACTTTATGTGGATTTGTCCATTAAAAAAAATTGAATATCAGTTCAAATTTTAACTCGGAGCATGCGGGCTAACTCAGAGTTAAAGCATATCGGAGTCTGAGACTTGGATTGAGATACTCAACCAAAGCTCCTCAATTAGAGAGCCAGGCTATATTCTTTCCATTATTCTGAAGTCCAGTGTTATGCTGGGTATAGATGACATAAAGATGAATAAGTGTTTAGACTATCCCCAGAGAACTAGGATAAACTTGAACTCAAGCAAACTGGCACGTGATAAATGCTTTAAAAGGAATGTGCAAAAAAAAAAAAAGAAAGAAAGAAGAAATGTGCAGAGAAAGAAATGACAAATGCCTGGGAGGTGGGGAGTCTTCACACTAGAATTGATGGTTTCCCTGAGCTATGAATGAATGTAGAGTGCTAGAGTAGATCTGTGGTTAATTACTGAGTAGCATGGAGGCATTTGACCAGAAGTTGCTGTGCAGAAGGACCTGCAGGAGCAAAGACAAAGATACATGAAAGAAGGTGGCATGTTAGAGTAACAGTGAGGGATGACATGTTTGGCAGGAGATTAAGTTATTTGCAGTCTAAGGGTCTTTAGTGACCATTGTGAAGTGTTTGGACCTTGTCCTTTATAGGTAAGACCTTGCTAAGCAATGAGAAGAATACAAAAAAAAAAAAAAAAAAAAAAAAAAAAAATCCCAGTTGCCCCTAAACACCCTTCAGGAAGACCATATCCAGTGTCTAGCACAAGGTGTGGCCCATAGCAGGCATTAAATCATTATTGAATGAGTGAGTTAGCAAGTACTAACCATGTGATTCAGGGAAATAGGTGCTGCAAGAACTCAAAAGAGAAAAATCACTGCGAGCTAGAGACGTAAGCGTGAAAGGGAGGCTTGAGCTGGGCCCCCAAAGATGGAGAGCTGTCAGGTGTATCGGTTTTCTGTTTGCCATTCTAGTGAATTACCACAAGTTTAGTGGTGCAAAGCAACACAAATTTATTATCTCAGAGTTATTTAGGTTAGAAGTCAGACACAGGTCTTACCTAGCTAAATCAAGATATCTGCAGGGCTGTATTTCTTTCTGGAGTCCCTGGGGAAGAATCCATTTCCCACTGCTGGGTGCAGTGACTGATGCCTGTAATCCCAGCACAGGAGGCCAAGGTGGACAGATCACTTGAGGTCAGCAGTTCAAGACCAGCCTGGCCAACATGGTGAAACCCCATTTCTACTAAAAATACAAAAAATTAGCCAGGCGAGGAGGCGCATGCCTGTAATCCCAGCTACTTGGGAGGCTGAGGCAGGAGAACTGCTTGAACGCGGGAGGCGGAGGTTGCAGTGAGCCAAAATCACGCCATTGCACTCCAGCCTGGGCAATAGAGAGAGACTCTGTCTCAAGGAAAAAAAAAAAAAAGAATCCATTTTCTTTCCTTTTCCACCTCCTAGAGGCTGCCCAGCACACCTTGGGTCATGGCCCCCTTCCTCCATCTTCAAAGCCAGCAATAGCAGGTTGTTATCACATCACTCTGACCTTACTTCTGTTATCACGTCTCTGACTCCCTATTCTGCCTCCCTTTTCCACCTTTTCTTTTGTTGTTGTTGTTGAGACAGAGTTTTGCTCTTTTTGCCCAGGCTGGAGTGCAATGGTGCGATCTCGGCTCACCGCAACCTCCGCCTCCCGGGTTCAAGTGATTCTCCCGCCTCAGCCTCCCGAGTAGCTAGGATTACAGGCATGCGCCACCACCCTGGCTAATTTTGTATTTTTAGTAGACACGGGGTTTCTCCATGTTGGTCAGGCTGGTCTTGAACTCCCGACCTCAGGTGATCCACCTGCCTCGGCCTCCCAAAGTGCTGGGATTATAGGCGTGAGCCACCGCGCCTGGCCCTTTTCCACTTTTAAGGATCTTCATGATTATATTGGGCCCACCCAGATAATCCCAGATAATTTCCCTATTTTCAAGTCAGCTGATAGCAACCTTAATTCTATCTGCAACCTTAATTCTCCTTTGCCATGTAACCTAACATATTCACAGATTCTAAGATTAGGACAAGGACATCTTCAAGGTACCATTCTGCCTGCCACAAAAAGATTAATATTCTGGAGGGAAAAATGGTGTGAGTCAGTGCAGATGTAAACATGATGTACTTCAATTAGAAAACAGTGATGGGCTGGGCACAGTGGCTCACACTTGTAATCCTAATACTTTGGGAAGCTGAGACGGGGAGATTGCTTGAAATCAAGAGTTCAAGACTAGCCTGGGCAACAAAATGAGATCCCCATCTCCACAAAAAAATTTTAAAATTAGGGTCCACTCGTGGCGGCTCACACCTATAATTCCAGCACTTTGGTAGGCTGAGGCAGGCAGATAGCTTGAGGCCAGGAGTTCTAGACCAGCCTGGGTAACATGCCAAAACCCCATCTCTACAAAAAATACAAAAAGTAGCCAGGTATAGTGGTGCGTGCCTGTAGTACCGGCTACCCTGGAGTCTGAGGCAGGAGGATTACTTGATCCCAGGAGTCGGAGGTTGCAGTGAGCTATGATCGCACCACTGCACACTACATTCTAGCCTGGGCAACAACAGAGTAAGATCCTGTCTCAGAAAAAAAAAAAAAAAGCAGTAATGTATGTTTGCACGCACATACAAAAGCCATGAGGAGACCTGCTTAGTTAGAAGGAAGGATTTATGCTGGAGCAGCAGGAAAGGAAATTGGAAGGTTGATAAGCAGGTTGGTGGGTTGGGGTTTGTTTTGTTTGTTTTAGAACACAAGGTCTCGCTCTGTTGCCCAGGATAGAGTACAGTGGGAAGATCATAGTTCACTGTAACCTTGAAATTCTGGCCTCAAGTAATCATACCACCTCAGCCTCCTAAGTAGCTAGGACTATAGGCATGCACCCCCATGCCAGGCTAATTTTTTTTTTAATTTTTTTATTTTTTGTGTTGAGACAGGGTCTTGCTATGTTGCCCAGGCTGGTCTTGAACTCCTAGCCTCAAGCTGTCCTCCTGCCTCAGCCTCCCAAAGTGCTGGGATTACAGATGTGAGCCACCATGCTGGACCTATTTTTGTTTTTAAAGGTGAACAATTTTAAAAGTGTTTTGGGGCCAGGGATAATTCAGTCACTTGAACCCAAGAGGCAGAGGTTGCAGTGAGTCGAGATCATGCCACTGCTCTCCAGCCTGGGTGACACAGCAAGACTCTGTCTCAAAATAAATAAATAAAAAGTGTTTTTGTTTTTGAGTGGTTAACATAATTAAGAAATTTTTTCAAACAGTACAGAACAGAAGGGACTAAAAGGGTCATTTCCACTGTGTTAGCTTTTTTTTTTTTTTTTTTTTTTTTTGAGATGGAGTTTCACTCTGTCGCCAGTCTGGAGTGCAGTGGCGTGATCTCGGCTCACTGCAACCTTTGACTCCCTGGTTCAAGCAATTCTCCTGTGTCAGCCTCACGAGATTACATGCACACACCCCACACCCAGCTAATTTTTGTATTTTTAGTAGAGACAGGGTTTCACCATGTTTGCCAGGATGGTCTCGATCTCCTGACCTCGTGATCCACCCACCTCGGCCTCCCAAAGTGTTGGGATTATAGGTGTGAGCCACTGTGCCCAGCCTGCATTATCTTTTTTATCCATATTTATTTATTTATTTGTTTACTTACTTACTTATTTGAGATGGAGTCTTGCTCTGTCACCCAGGCTGGAGTGCAGTGGTGCAATCTTGGCTCTCTGCAACCTCTGCCTCCCGGGTTCAAGTGATTCTCCTGCCTCAGCTTCCCAAGGAGCTGGGACTACAGACATGCACCACCACGCCTGGCTAATTGTTGTATTTTTAGTAGAGTTTTGTTGTATTTTTAGTAGGTTTTGCCATGTTGGCTAGGCTGGTGTGGAACTCCTGACCTCAAGTGATACACCTGTCTCAGCCTTCCAAAGGGCTGGGATTACAGCTGTGAGCTGCCATGCCCAGCCTATTTATTTATTTATTTTTATTTTTGTAGAGACGAGGTCTCACTATGTTGCCCAAACTGATACTGAACTCCTAGGCTCAAGCGATCCTCCCTCCTTGGCCTCCCAAAGTGCTAGGATTACAGGCATGAGTCACTGTGCCTGGCCCACTGCATTATATAGACACAATCAGCGTTACCTTCCTGAGAGATACTGAGGCTGAACAAACATGTCTTGTATATGCATATGCATCTTTTTGTTGTTTTAACACAGTGGCAGCGTACTATTTAGACATAGCCTTCTGTACCTGCTGGACCTGGCTCTTCTCACTTATCAATATATCTTGGATATTATCCCACTGTGTGGGCAGTTTGATTTGACTTCCGTTTATTTCCTTTATTTTTATTTATTTATTTATTTATTGCAATTGTTGACTAAAAAGTTACTGCATGCTAGTGTCTGGAGATACGTTGTTGAAAAATATAAATTGAATCTCTGCTCTTGTGGAGACAAATACTAATCTATAATCACAGAAATAATTTCCTGAAGGTTGTAGTAGAGCTCCAGAGGACAAACCCAGGATGCCGTGTGGAGGGGTGATGGTGACACTTATTCCGGTTGTCAGGAACAGGGTGGGGGTGCTGCTTGACACCCTGAACCAATGCAGGCTCTTGCTCAGAAAAAACTGAGCAAGCCCTGATATTTTGCAGATACTTTACAAAGCACATTCTGACCCGGTTCTCTGAATAACCTTGTCAGAGGCAAATTTTGCTATTCCCGTTAAATTAGTTAATAGAAGTAAAGTGCTGACAGCAGTGCCTTGTAGACAGAAACTAGTCCATAAATATTGTATTATTTTACAGATGGGGAGACAGAGCCAGGAGAAGTCAAACATTAAAGAGACAAATAGTT